>NC_059118.1:49162653-50516224 GCF_020740685.1 Jaculus jaculus
GTGTGGTCATAGCCGGTTCTTTACATGAATGCTGGGTTAGAACTGGGTCAGTGCTCTTATCTGCTGAGCTGTTTCCCTGGCTCTGACTGCTTTAATAAACATCCAAAGAGCCAGAGGTTTTCAGGTGTTTGCTGACATTTTCTAGCTCCTTACTGTATGGGTTTTTCACCTCTAATCTGAAATTCTAAAATACCAATTGCTCGAAAATCTGAAACTTTTTGAACACCAATGTAACTAGAAACTTTCACACCTGACCTCAATGACAGAGTGCAGTCAAAACACAGGTGTTAAGAATGCTGATAAATTTATCCTGGTGTAGTGGTGCATGTCTTTAATCCCAGCACTTGGGAGGCAGAGGTAGGAAGATCACCATGAGTTTGAGGCCACCCTGAGAATACAGAGTGAATTCCAGATCAGCTGGGCTAGAGTGAGACCTTACCTTGAAAAAACAAAACAAGACAAAAAGTTAACTGATAAATTTATCTTCAGGCTGCATGTAGGATGTATATAGGAAACATAGATGAGCTGTGTGTTTTATTTAGACTTGGGGTCTGCCTCCAAGATAATTCATGTATATGCAAATATTCCACAATCCAAAACAAAAATCTGAAATCAAACAGGCTTCTTGTTCCAAGCATTCCAGATAATGAATGCTTGGCCTGTGTCAGTCTTGAAGGTAAGTCCTTGGTTCTGCTCTTGCTCTGCATTCCCTGACAAGAACCAGGGAATGTGTTGTTGTGCTGGTTTGGTGAAAGCATGGGGCCTGGCTGGAAAGGCAAATTAATATGGGTTAAATGAGGGTCATTTCTAAAGATGCTTATTGAGAGGGTAAATATTTTAGTGATGGTGGCATGCACTAGATACCCTGAGTGGCTATGCCTGTTGGTGGAATCTGCTTCTAAAGGCAGGAACTCTTACTAGGTAGAAAGTGACCACCAGATCTTTATTAGCTGTCCTGTGGTAGCATCTTCTGAGGTTCGGATTTATTGCAGAGTCATGAATTGCTTGTCTGGTAGCATTGCTGAGTCATGAGTTGTCTGGTAGCACTGAAGGAAGCTAGAGTCACGTGTGCTGTTCACCTCTTAGAATGAGTCCCGGATGAGGGTCAGGCAGTCATCCTATCACATGATCTAAGGACTTCAGTATGTTATGACCCAGAGAAGCAGGTGTAGCTGGAAGTGTCTGGTGTGTTTACCTGAGGCTCCTCAGTCCTTCCTCTCTTCACAGCGTGTGTTATGAGCGGGTTCCGTGGCACCCTACAGTGGTCACCTTCATGTTGTCTGCTCTGTGGCATGGTGTCTACCCTGGATACTACTTCACCTTCTTAACTGGAGTCCCTGTCACATTGGCAGCTAGAGCGGTAAGCTTCCTTTCCTGTAGAATTGTCTGTAGGATCTTTTCTTTTTTTAAAAATATATTTTATTTATTTAAGACAGAGAGAAGGGGGGGGAGAGAGAGGGAGAAATGGGTGCACCTGGGCCTCCAACCACAAAAGAACTCCAAATGCATGTGTCCCCTTGTGCATATGGCTTATGTGGGTCCTGGGGAATCAAACCAGGGTCCTTTGGCTTTGTAGGCAAATGCCTTAACTGCTAAGCCATCTCTCCAGCCCTGTAGGATCTTTTCTTTTAAATTGTGTACATGTATGTGTGTGTATGGATGCATCAAGATCTCTTGCTATTGCAAACGAGTATCTGTCTGGCTTTATGCAGGTGGCTGAAGAATTAAACCCAGGCTGGCAGGCTTTGCAAGGACTGATCTTTTCTTTAGCAGCCTGATATGTGTTTGCTGCTATCTTTTAGGTTGTAGTAAGATTTGGTGGTGAAGGTTTGTGAGAATGATATTTTGATGGAGTGTGATTTGTCTCACGAATATTTTTTCATGGAAAAGATATTTTGAAAAATCAAAAAATAGAGCCGGGCATGGTGGCGTACGCCTTTAATCCCAGCACTCGGGAGGCAGAGGTAGGAGGATCGCCGTGAGTTCGAGGCCACCCTGAGACTACATAGTGAATTACAGGTCGGCCTGAGCCAGAGTGAGACCCTACCTCGAAAAAACAAACAAACAAACAAAAATCACAAAATACAAAAGTCTTCCTATTAGAGAAATCCTTTAATCCTTCAATGTATAGGAACTTAAGATAATTCTGAAGATGACTAGCCATTGTGTTTCCAGCTGATTTTCAGAAGGTGTTCATAAGTAAGGAACTTTAGAAGCAATATTTACTACTTTAAGAAATGAACAAAATTTTTAATCATTAAAGATTGAATAAACATATTACAGATGATGATTATTAATTAATGTAGGCTGAGTTGGACTTCAATTTGCTTACACCCTGCTTCACTTCTCATGTTGGTATCCTAAGCCTAGAAATGATTGACAAAGTCTGGAACAGTGAGACAGAATCCCTGGAATTGTGTCCATCTCCAATGGACACACCTCTTGTCTGATCCAGTCAACTTAGCTTGTATGAAATTGCTTTTGAAGTCCATAAATTTTATTCTTTAGGGGTTTCTGAGGAGCCTTGGTTTGTGCTTCCTGCAATTCATCTGTCATAAACCAGGAAGGGGAAAGTTGACTGTCTTCACATCAGCTGAACATGTATAGAGACACTTGGAATTCAGGGGCTTCATGCCTAAGTACAGTTTTGTACTTGATTTGCATTCATTCTTTGGTCGTGACGACAGCCTTCCTTACTTATTTCACATGTCAGGAGGTTTTAGTGGCATTTGTTGCACTGTATTTTAGATGTGAACCTTGCTGTTTACTCATTCTCCAGTGCATTTATTCTATGAATATTTCAAGATCATGGCCATATGCCAATCAGTGTGCTAGGTGTCTGGCTGCCACAGTGACTGAGACAAGAGCCACTCCATTGAAGGGTTCCTATTTAGTTAGATGTAAGTGTGTTGGATTCTATATGTGAACAAAGTGAAATATTTACTGCTATTCATGCTAAGTAAAAAATTCTAAAACTTAAATGCATACCTTAACACATTTGTACATGGGAAGCAGGGAAGGTGTTTTCTTTTCTCCTATTAAATCCATACTCAGCTACGAGAGGGCTGAAGACATGGCCAGAGCAAACAAATAATAGTCAGAACTTTGTGTAATATATGCAGAGTACCATCCCTTTACTATCTTTGTGGTCTCAACTGGCGTTAGTTTTTGTAGATCATCTTTTATAGAGTAAGCTAGGTAAGGAATGAATAAGGGAAGATGGATAAATAGAACCTTTTTTTAACATCCTGCTTCATAAACTCAACAGTCATACAGTCTTAGGCCTTGGAAGTTAGCTAATAAAATCTCTGTTGCCAAAGCATGAACTGTCCTGAGGAAGTGAGGACTGGAGAAAGGGGTTGTTTGCCCAAGTCTTTCCTGCCTCTGTTTGAAGTGCTGGCAAACCAGCCGTTGTTTGCAGCTCAGCCTTGGAAACTCCATTCTGGATGTTAGATGTCTTTCTTGTTGGCAAGTCTAGTTGCATGTGGCAACATACCCACAAATGCGTGTATTCTTAGACATTTTCCATTTTCTGCTTGTTTTTTTGGTTGGGGTGGTGAAGCAGGGTATCAGTGGAGCCCAAGCTGGCCTCAAACTCACTATGTAGTTGAAATGACCTGTTTTCATTGCCCACGTGCCAGGATTATAGACCTGCATCATCTTGCCTGGCCTTTCACTCATTGCAGAGAATTGTCTCTTCATCCAGTAATCAGTTTCCTCATTTGTAAAGTGGGAATGATGTTACTTATATGGTGGGTTTGTTGGAAGAAATGGGCCATGGAAAAGCATTAGCACAGATGTGGCACATAGTAAGCTCTCAATTGATGGTGATATTTGCACTAGCATAATCCACAGGAAATGGTTAGGAAACAGTGCAGAAATTTATTTATAATAGCATGAACCACAAAGTTGCTCATAATAGCAAAACAGGTAGGAAAACAAGCTAACTTTCTCATAATCAGTTTAAATTTACATCAGAGATTAGTATTAACTGACATGGAAAAACAGCTATGATAGATTACAGAATAAAAAAAAGGCTAAAAATATATGGATGCCAATTATGAATAAATGTGGAGACATAAATAAGAAAAGTTTGGAGATCAGTGTGTCAAGTTCTTAAACAGTGATATTCCCCCCCACCCCCGCAGGGGAGATGTTAAAAAAGAATAAAAGCTAGGTGTGTTAGCTCATACCTTTAATTTCAGCACTCAGGAATCCTAATAGAATCACTGTGAGTTTGAGACCAGCCTAAATTACAGAGTAAGTTCCAGGTTGGCCAGGGTTAGAGCGAGATCCTGCCTCAAAGTGCCAAAAAATAAAAATATTTTCAAACCTAGTTGTTTTTTAAATCTGTTTTCAACAGTGAACCTGCATTTTTTTTTTAAAAGAAAAGTCCTTATGGTATTTATGGTTGAGAATAGAACTTAGGTGGCTGGTCATTTTCTGTAGCCCGTGTTCTGTGGCCTAGCCTGTGGGAAGGATAGAAGTTACTGATCTTTATTCCTGTCTCTCCCCCCCATGCCTTTTGCTGCCATTGGCTCACAGGTGAGAAATAACTACAGACATTACTTCCTTTCTTCAAAAGTTCTCAAAGCTATCTATGACGTGGTCACCTGGGCTGTCACTCAGCTGGCTGTTTCTTATACTGCAGCACCCTTCGTTATGTTGGCAGTTGAGCCAACCATCAGTTTATACAAGTAAGTCTCCACGGTTCTCCGTTGATGCTTCATAAGCTTATGTCTTCTGTGCTTGACCTGAAATTGGTAAACAGAATCAACACACTGAGACTATAAATGTGAGGAAGAGGCAACCCCAGAGATATCAACAAGCAAACATCAATTCTTATGACCAAGGCCAACAGGATTCCTTAGCCCATTCCTAATGTCATGAAAAGGCTGTCATGGCATTGCATTTGAAAGGGATGGACAAAGATTAAAATCTCAAGGGTGCACTGGCATGGTGGTGCCCACTTATAATCTCAGTACTTGGAAGGCAGAAATATGAGCATCAGGAGTTCAAAGCCAGCCTGGGCTATTTAAAGAATTCCAGGTTAACCTCTAGCACATCTGCCTGGAGCACATGAAAACCTGCAAGGAAGTGGTGACATTAGTATTGCTCCCATTGCTAGCCTGACAGCCAGCTCCAGGGAAATGGTGACGGCACTGTGGTCAATCACCACACATCAAATCAAAAACTCAGAAGCTGCAGAGAGCTCAACCAGACTGCTGACAGACCTGCCAAGGCTCAAGGACATTGCACAAGAGGAGTGGGAAGACTGTAAGAGCCAGAGAGTGGGTAGAATTATCCTGAGACACAGTTCTGTCCTCCACAGAGACTGACTGAGGCCTTAATTACCTAAGTAAACATCAACTACCCTACTGAGGACAGTCCTTAAGGAAAGTGGGATCAGGGGACAGGGGATATAAGACTACAATAAAGAAAGAGTAAAACCTAATGGAAATATGACCAATATGAAATATGTTCATACTTTAAAGTTCATGATAATACAAATAATTATTTAAAAAAGAATTCCAGGCTAGTTAGGAAACCTTGTCTCAAGAAAAGCAAAGAGAAGATAGAAAGGGGAGGGGCAGGGAGGGGGAAGAGGAGGAGGTAAAGAAGAAGAGAAGGAGGCAGGACAAATGAACTCCCAAGCACTCTGAGGGCACATGTCTATCTTGCTCTTGGCTCTTTTTCTCTGTGAATGAAGTAAGCTATGTGGGAGAGGAGGGCACTGAGGCAGGGATGGAGCAGGAGCTGCTGGCAGTTGGCGGACTGACTTGAGTAGGAAAAGTAATAGTAAAGAGTCCTGGGTTATTTTCTGAGCTGCGATGCTCCTGGGTATGTGGTGGGTATGTGTACTCCTACATGGGTATGGTGAAAGGAAGTAAGGGGCATTGAGGGAGGAAATAGCATTTTCCCTGAAACCTTTAGGAAAGATCTGTTAGGCCCTTCTTTTCTTTTTATTTTTTTTTTGTTTTGTTTTGTTTTTTTGAGGTAGGGTCTCACTCTGGTCCAGGCTGACCTGGAATTAACTCTGTAGTCTCAGGGTGGCCTTGAACTCATGGCGATCCTCCTACCTCTGCCTCCCGAGTGCTGGGATTAAAGGCGTGCACCACCACACCTGGCTAGGCCCTTATTTTCAAATGCTGGTGCTTCAGATGAACGTCAAAAAAAATTGTGTACTTTTATTATTTCATGCTAATGTTTAATCAATTGTGTTTTCCCACTGTTGTGAAGTTCTCTTGAAATGCGTGGCTACACTGTGCAATGAGGCTAAGAACAGAGTGCACCACAGGGCGCCCTGGCTAGGAGTAGGCATGGGAGTTGGGCGTGGACCACGCAGAGGACACAGGCACCTGGCACTTGCCTGGACTCAGTGAATGATCAGCTGTGTTATTTAGTGGATAGCACAGGTTTTTCCTCATTGACTTTTGAACATAGTGTATTTGTAAAATGTGACTTATAGCCAGGGAAGGTGGCACATGTCTTGGATCCGAGCACTTCGGAGGCAGAGGTAGAAGGATTGCTGTGAGTTCAAAGACATCCTAGGACTACAGAATGAGTTTCAGGTCAGCCTGGGCTGGAGACAGACCCCGCCTCTGATTTTTTTAAAGTGATTTATAAATAGCAATACAGTTGTTTGCACTCAGAAAAATGACACCATAAATTGTGATGCTGTGGTGTGTTAATGGTGTGAATGAAAGGAAGACCAAGGTTTTTATGACCCTCCCATCTCATGTCTCTCCTCCCAACCACCCTAAGCACAGGAAGGAACTTCATCTGAGGGTCTTCAGTCCAGCTGAAGCTTGAGTGTTCCAGAAGGGTAACTTGTGGGAAGAAAAGCTATTTTTGACCCTACTTGCAGAGCCTCTGCCAGACTTGTTACTTGTGTTTGTGCCTCAGGCAGTATTCTTTCACCCTTTATTGTTTTCTGCATTTTAATTACACACACACCCTCAGCAGTAGACTTAAGCCCCATTGGAGTTTTTGGTTTTCTAGGTAGGGTCTTGCTGTAGCTCAGGCTGACCTGGAATTCACCTTGTAGTCTCAGGGTGACCTTGAACTCACAGTGATCCTCCCAGCTCTGCTTCCTGAGATTAATGACATGAGATTTAATGGCTTCACTGCCACACACAGGGTAGTTTGGGTTTTTTGTTTGTTAGTATGTTTGTTTTTGTTTTTTAAACAGGGTCTCATGAAGACCAGGCTTGCCTCAAATCCACTATGTAGCCAAGGCTGACCTTGAACTTTTGATCCTCCTGTTTCTACCTCCTAAATACTGGGATTACAGGTGTACACCACCATGCCTGCTTTGTGCGGTGCAAGGGGCAGAACCCGTGGCTTCATGCATGCTGGGCAAGCACTCTGCTAATGGAGCCATACCCTAGTCCATGCTGCTTGCTTCTCTCCACCGTCTGGTCATAGTCTCTTAGGTTTGGAGCTGTCTACTTCTGACATTATTTCCCCAGAAGTCATGCTATGTGACTTTTCAGGAATGTGTTTAACACAGAACTGCAGAATCCTGCACCTAGCTGAGCATCATGCAATACCTACAGTGTGCTGGGCCCTGCGCTAGAAGCTGGGGATGGAATGTCAGATACCAGCTAAAAAGTCTTTCTTTCCCTGGCAGAGGTGCTAGTTTGATGGAAAAGGCAGGTAACAGCCAACAAATTTGTAAATACACAAAGGTTATGGGGCACCAAAAGAACAGTACAGAGGCCTAGGAACACATCTAATAGGCGTGGGACTCAATTCTGATGAAGGTGCCAGCTTCAGGGAGGAAATGGCATTTGAGCTCAGTTCTGGAGGCTGTGCACTGGGCTTGCAGGACATTGTGGTGTTTGGGCGATGGGGATAGCACAGGAAAGCCATCACAGTTGGAGGCAATTTCAGGTCTGAACTCCAGAGCAGCATGAGTATAGAGTGTAGACCTCAGGATGGACTGGGAGGCTGAGGAGGGATGGAAAATAGAGACACCCACTCACTGTGTGGGAAGGGGAGGCCAAGAGAGCGTGGGTGTGCAGAGATGCAGGCTGAGAGAGGGTGGGTGTTTACAGAAGGTGCAGGCTGAGAGAGGGTGGGCGTAAACAACACAAACCCAGCCCCTGAACAGTAGATCTGAGTTTCAGACTTGGGCTCACTTTAATGACATGATCAGTAGAGTAGTTACCAAAAACTTCCTTAAAAAGCTATTCACTGCTTGCTAAAATAAAGTTAAGAGTATGTTTGTGATAACATGCATTTAGCCAGCTGAAGTAAATGCTAATTCTTGCAATAGGGCTCAAAGGGAAGCATTACATTATTAAGTAATTTGTATTTTTCTTAATTTTTAAAAAATAAAACACCCCCACTTAGGATGAAATAATTTTTATTTTGCTTAACCTAAAATTTGGTCCACTAGAGATGATATCCTAATGTTAGTCTGGTTTTATATATAAGTTTCCTGTTTCTCATCTATTTCAGTAGGTTTATGTTATTTTTCTTCCCCTTTGGTAGGGAACAGTTTGTAGCAGCATAACACATGTCCCAAACATTGGTCACCAGTGCATGTAGCCCCTGAGCATTTGATAGTCTCTGGAAGACTGAGCAACTGAACTTCAGGTTCAAGGGAGACTGGAGAGGAGCAGTTCAGTTTTATTTAATTTGAATTTTAATAGTCACATGTTGCCTATGGCTTATTGCTTGCACCTGAGAAAGGATGCTCATAATCCTTGAAGAGAATCACTAAACATGTTAAAAGAAATTTACAATTTCCTGGCTGTTTTGTGAAGGGGAGTTCAGTTGTCTTCCAGGCCTACAATGTGTTTGGGCTGAGATCAATAACTGGCAGTGAGTGACAGTTGTATGCAGACCTCCCTCTCAGAGATCCTTTATTGCTTAGCTTTTAAATGTGTGACATGCTTTGTATTTAGCTCTGGCCTGTTTTCAAATTTAGAGTGTCTTCAAATCTCAGCTTTTAAATTTCTCACTTTTCCCCCATAAATTTTCTGTTAGCTTTGAGTTTAATGAATACTTAAAAGTGTTATGACAGAAATCTTTTAACTGGGCTTGATGGCTCATGCAGGAAGATCGTGAGCCTAGTCTGAACTGTATATTGAGTTCCAGGCCTGGCTGGGCTACAGATTGAGACCTTACAAAAAGAAACCGTCTATAAAATCATTTTGAAAAGCCAAATTCTCATATACTTTTTGGTCTTTAAATAATTTTTCTTAAATTCAGTGTCTAAGTATGTTTAAATTTGTATATGACCTTTTGTAGACAACAGACTCCTTGAGACTAGGTACAGTTGCTGTCAGTATCTGGATTACAAGATCAGCTAGCTGAGTATGCTTAATGTTAGTTGAGAGTTTTCAGCCAGCCAGTCTGACCAGAAAACGAGAGCTCAAGGTTACATGAGAGACACTGCCTTAGTGAAATCATGCAGAAGAGCAACATAGGGGACACCCCACGGTTTCCTTGGGTCTCTGCACATGTGCTCAGGGCACATACAACCTCACATAAATGTGCAAGCACTCTATATACCTACATATGCCACAGATAGACACCCAAAAATATACTGATTGTCAGAACAGGTTATGAAATGTCACTAGGGAATTACAGTTTTCTTCCCTTGGTTATCAAAGTCTTTGGATTCAACTTAACATAATTATTCTAATGTAGATTTAGTCACATATGACGGATGGAGCTGAACAAAAGGACAGAGTAATTTAAGCATGTTGATTTTGGAAGCAGTTCTTTCTTCCAGCTAGGGTAGGCTTGTGAGCGTCTCACTTGATTCTCTCAGTGTTCATCGTAAGATGAACTTGTCACGCACGTGCTCTCCAGACTGTGATTAGATGGTCAGTTTCTGTCCATGTTCACTCTACTATTCAAATGGCCATTAATCATGTAATTAGCCCTCTACATCCATGGCCTGAAAATGTTTTAGTAAATCATGTCCGTACTGATGTCTCTCATGACTTTCCTTGGAGACATTAGAAAAAAATCTTTGCACCCTGATCAAAGAAAGACTCTATCACCCGACATGGTGGCACACACCTTTAATCCCAGAATATAGAAGTTAAGAGTGTTGTGAAGGGCTGGAGAGATGGCTTAGCAGTTAAGCGCTTGCCTGTGAAGCCTAAGGATCCCGGTTCGAGGCTCAGTTCCCCAGGTCCCACGTTAGCCAGATGCACAAGGGGGCGCACGTGTCTGGAGTTCGTTTGCAGAGGCTGGAAGCCCTGGCGCGCCCATTCTCTCTCTCTCCCTCTAGCTGTCTTTCTCTCTGTGTCTGTCGCTCTCAAATAAATAAATAAAAAATTTAAAAAAATTATTAAAAAAAAAAGAGTGCTGTGAATTTGAGGCCACCCTGAGACTACATAGTGAATTTCAAGTCAGCCTGGGCTAGAGTGCAACACTACCTCAGAGGAAAAAAAGTGAGAGAGAGAGAGAGAGAGAGAGAGAGAGATTCTATGAAGTCCAGCCTAACAAATGAGTTTATTGAGGTGATCTAAGAGCATAGATGACTCACAGGTTGGTGCACTGCTAAGAAGTCCTACCCTCAGTCAAATTTTTTACCCTCCTGTGCCATATACAGTTGGGCAGGAGAGAGAGGTGATTGGAATCTTAGGGGAGGTGGTTGGCTGACCTTGTGACCACCTCCAGAGAAATGGTACCAGCCCTTCTACCCTTCCCACAGGCCTGGCTGTCTACTGTGTAGTTCTGTTTGTTTCATTGTCATGACTGCGGGACCAAAGTCTCCTATAGATCATCATAGCTTCAGGGTGGGGCTGGCCAGGTCAAGCCCAGAGGAGACAGGTGTACTAAATTGAATGTATGTAGAACTTTCCCCCTGCCTATATTTTCTAGCCAATATGGTATAACAACTATTTATATATCATTTATAATGCACTCAGTTTTCTTTTTAAAACAGTTTTATTTATTTATTTATGTGAGAGAAAGAATGAGAATGGGCATGCCAGAGCCTTTTGCCACTGCAAGTGTACTTCTGATGCATGTGTCACTTTCTATATCTGGCTTTATGTGGGTTCTGGGGAATCAAATCCCAGACTGGTCAGCTTTGCAAGCAAGCACCTTTAACAGCTGTGCTTTCTCCCCAGCCTTGCATTCAGTTATTTTAGTAATCTAGAGATGATTTAAAATGTTGGGGAGGATGTGTCCAGGCACGCACAACACTACACACACCATTTTATGTGAGGGACTTGAGCACCCAGATAGTTTTGGTATGTGAGGAGGTCCTGGGACCAATTTCCCATGGATGTCAAAGGACCATTTTATGTGTCCTATTTCTGTTTCCCTGGGGAAAGGGGCAGAATATTATGGCTTTTTGGAGATCCCAGATTAATGCTTTAATGCCGTGTGTGTGTGTGTGTGTGTGTGTGTGTGTGTGTGTGTTTTACTGGGAATTAAACCCAGAGCCTCACACTCGCCAAGCAAGTGCTACCACTGCAGTATATCCCAGCCCTTGCATTATCCATCAGTTAATACAGTTAATGTTAAGGAAGGAATAAACAATGAATATACATTAGTGCTCTTGAGTATGCAATAAATGTCAGAGAGCCCTTCCTGTTGCTAAAGGGAAAAGCAGCTTGTCTTGAGCCAATCTGAGTTATTTTGATCATTATAGAATGGAGGAATGGTACACAAATAAGTTGTGGTTATTCTGTCTTGTTACATTGTTTTTCTTTAATCTTAGGAGAGCATTGGAGGGCCTGAGGATACAGCTCAGTGGTACCGCACTTGCCTAGCATGCACAAGGCCCTAAGTTCAGTCTTCAGCAAAGGGGATGAAGGACAACAGCTAGATTAAGTATTAGTTTGTCCTTTCCATGTGACTCTGGAATAGTTACACCAGTATGAATTGATTTTGTTTTATACGTTTACTGATAAGTCAGCTCAGGTTTGAATTGGCACCTCTATCGTGCCCAAAGAATCATTAGCTCTCAGAAGCAAGGCTTGGTTCTGACTAATACAGATACAGGTTGTTTTCAGGGTTAGGGCCTTCTGGTTCATAGGCAGATAGGAACTCCTCACCCTTGAGAAGACATGGAAGAACCACACTGGGTTTTGTATTTTGGGGACAGAGTATTGGGTTTGGATGTGGCTTTCTGTTCTTAGGTTCTGAGCGTTGTAGATTTCTGACTGGCATGGGTCTGGTTAGGACAGGGCTGTCTCTGTCCTGCTCTGGTGTCTCCTCCAAATCTGCCCTGTTCATGGACAGAGGACAGAGTGCACGAGAGGGAGAGGGTCGAGGAGACCCCAGCGCTGCCACTGAGGACCGGGTCTTCCCTTGCTGCTGAGGCAGCTGTGATCATGTGTGTTCCAAAGTGACACCTTTGAAAGATAATTTGTGTGCTTTTAATTCTAGGTCCATGTACTTTTTCTTTCACATCATCAGTCTACTGGTAATACTTATTCTGCCAATCAAGCAACATCATACCCAAAGACAGCCTCGGAGTCTGAATTCTGCTAAGAAGAAAACAGATTAATACCACCTTGGAGAAAAGCTGAATGAAAACATTGCAAGACATGGGAAAGACGAGATGAAAAGGCTCAGTGGCTCTCCGGTGACTTAGAGGAGATGTTTACATGCACCTGTTTCTGTTTCTTTTCTTTGGAATTCAGGGAATCTTTTCATAAAAGGTGTTTATGAACCAGCCCTGGCTAGTTTGCTTTCCTACTTTCTAGGACCTTTCCTAGAGTTTTCTTTTCTGATGTTATTCCCAGTCACTGAAATCAGGGTGCAAAGGATCCAGGCACTTCCCTAGGGCTTAGGAGGCAGTTGTTGAACTGACTTGCCACAGATTTCTGAAATCAGAACATAGCAGGCGCGGTTGCTCCTTGGCAAGCTCCAAACCCTTGGACCTGTGACACTTGGGAGAACCTGGAGGAGAGTGATCATGGAGGGAAGTTTTCAGGGCATTGAAAACCCTATGAAGTGGGAAGATTAATCCAGGATGCTGGAAGACACTGACATGCTCTCAAACAGGCTATATCCCTGCCCCCGGAATGTACCCTTCCCTTTTTGATCAGAAATCAGAAAGTCTTCTTGCTGCCTCGCCAGGAGCTGGGAGGGGCTGCTGTTTTCTGCCTGCACAGACCTGCTTGTCCAATAATGGCCCTGAGAAGACACAGTGTCCAAGGCAGCTAGATGCCTTTCCAAGGGCTCGTTTTTGTAAAGTGATATAAAGTTGTAGAGAGGCTTGGTGAGAAGCAGCGGATGCCTGTCTCTTTTCTCCCTTGTTTCCTGGAGGTGTTAGTGATTGTGGCCATGATATGTGCAAGTGGATCTTCATAACCAATTAAATCAGCTTTATTTTTGTGAATAGTAAGATTGGGAAACTGATGCTGAGGGTTACTTCTCTGCTCCATCTTCCTTATGAATGTAATGGCTCCTTTTGGGGACTTCTCTTGGGAGAAGGAAACATACTAAGTGTTTTGGATAATAACTGTGATGATGATGATAAAATATGTGCTTCAGTGATGTTCCTCAAGTGGCTTGTGAAAGAGAAAGCTTACTCAAGTGAGAACATCACTGAATAAATAGAATGTTTCTATATAAAGGAAATGTTTCTCTATGAAAGACTTGTTGTGTCAAGTCATATGTGTGTACATGTGTGTGTTTTCACAAAGATGCACAGTTTTATTTATCAGAAATTGAGCATTATAACATGCTTGATTTTTATTGTGTATGTCAGGCACTTAGTTTTATTTCTTGATAAGATTCATGATCTTCAGTTGGTAAAGTGCTTGACTTTCAAGTATGAGAACCTGAGTTCAATCCCCAGAAACCATGTAAAGATGCCAAGTGTGGCAGCACACACCTGGAATCCTAATAAAGCTGCGGAGGTAGAGAACGAAGGATCCAGGGCTCACTGTCCATCCAGGCTAGCCTAATCTGTGAGGTGCAGGCCAATGAAACACCTTATCTCAAAAAGGTAGATGGCATTTCTGAGGAATAACACTTGAAGTTGTCCTCTGACCTCTACACACACATGCCCCTATTTGTACCCCCCCCAATGAACTTGTGCACACACAAAACATGAAAAAGATGAAGGATGAGAATCCCCCCCACTTTTTTTTTTACAAGAACCATTTTCTCACAGGAAAGGGCTTCTGGGGCTAGAGAGATGGCTCAGTGGTTAAGGCGCTTGCCTGTAATACCAAAGGACCCAGGTTCAGTGGCCCAGGACCCACATAAGCCAGATGCACAAAGTGGCACATACATCTGGAGTTCGTTTGCAGTGGCACAAGGCCCTGGTGCACCCATTCTCTCTCGCCCTATCTGCCTTTTTCTATCTCTCTCTCAAATAAAAATAAAATAAAAAAGTATAGTGTAGAATAATGCTTCCTGTACATCTTTGGTGTGCATGGTTGTATGTGTGCACAGGTGTGTGCATGGGTGTGGAGGGCAGAGGACAATCTCAGGTGTCATCCTCAGGAACACTGTCCATTTCTTTCTGAGGAAGTCTCTCATTGACCGTAGTCTTGCCAGTTGGCCTAGGGATCCCCTGTCTCAGCTGCCCCAGCACTGGTGTTATGGGAATGCACTCCCATGCCTGACATTTTATGTGCGTTCTTGGGTTCAAACTCAGGTCCTTATGCTTTCAAGGCAACAATTTTACCCACTGGGCTGGCTCCCCTGTCCTGGGACTTATTTTCAATTGCTTTAACTTTCCAAATTGTACAAAATGCAATGTGCCTTAATACAAATATATTGGATTGGTGAGTTTTTGGTTTAAAAGAAATATACTTTTGATGTTTTATTTTTAAAGATGAATCTGAAATGCTCTTTTTATGTTTTATTTATTACATACACACACACACACACACATACACACACACACATATATTTTGTTTTTTTTTGAGATAGAGTCCCACTTTGGTCCAGGCTGACCTGGAATTAGCTATGTGGTTGCAGGGTGGCCTTGAACTGTTGGCGATCCTCCTACCTCTGCCTCCCAAGTGCTGGGATTAAAGGCGTGCACCACCATGCCTGGCTCAACTTTTTAATATTTTTATTATTTATTTATTTATTTGAGAAAGAAAGAGAGAGGAAGAGAGAGACTGAATGGGTGTGCCAGGATATCCAGTCACTGCAGTCGAACTCCAGACACACGTGCCACCTTGTGCATTTGGCTTACGTAGGACCTGGGGAAATGAACCCGAGTCTTTTGGCTTTGCAGGCAAGCACCTTAACTGCTAAGCCATCTCTCCAGCCCTATTTTGTTTTATTATGTAACCACAAGGAAAAAAGCAATAAGTAATTCACTGTGAGAATTTGACTGGTTAAGAGAGGAGGCAGAGGAGAGAGCTGGGACCAGAATACAGGAGCATTCGTTTTCCCTGCAGGCAGTGCCATGTGCCACATGCCATTGCAGTGTGGGCAGTGAGTGGGCGATCCAGACATGGAACCATGCAGAAAGCTTGAGAAGGAAGCAGAGGTCAATGGCATGCCCTCCAGGGACTGCATCTTCTTCCTCTTGTCTCACCAGGCATGGGAGCTATCTGGTAATGAAAATTTAGTCAGTGTTTGTCAAATGAATGAAATAGTAAGCAGATTATTTTAACACACCATTGTTTGTGACAGTTTTGATTGAGTTGCTTTTGCTCTGGGAAGCATTGTTTCTGCTTTACAAAATTAGTTTTTGAAATGACAGCCGGTATTTATAAGGAATGCCGGGAGCACATTATAGGAAGTAATCACATAGACTGAACCTGCCTGGTCCATCCACCCACTCGTTAGCACATTCACTTACTCGTGAGATGTGTCATGTGGGTACTGTGTGAGGCTTTGCAAGTTAAAGATGCTGGAGACCCATTCTGTGCCCTAGACAAGCTCACAGTGACTCGGAAAGACACTGTCTAGAGCCCTGTCCTAGTGATTCCCTAGAGGAATTAGAAAGTGATTTTTGGCTTCATTCCTGTTTCCCTGAAAGTTTTGAGTAACACCATCTCTGCTCTCCAGCCATCTGTCCAAGTGAAGTTATCCTTGCTCTGGTCCTGAAGGCAGCTGACTTGAGTATGGAACACCTGTCATGGGCACAGATGCCCAAATGGGCAAGTTACACTGGCGTGGTGACACACAGAGGGTGTTTCCAGGATCAGTGAGTGTCTTCATGGGGCCCACAAGGAAAGATAGCTTTGTAGAAAAGCCCCTGCTCACATGAATGGTGAATAACTCCCTAAGACTTTTTCATGTTTAAAATTATTTTTGTGGGCTAGAGAGATGTCTTAGCAGTTAAGTGCTTGCTTGCTGGCTGACTCCATGTCCAGTTGACTTCTTACTGAAGAAGCATGCATGTTTCGAGAGAGACCTCTGCTGAGCATGGCTCCAACACTCACCTGGTGTAGGGGTTTCTACTTGCTGACTGCCTGGCCCTGCCTCCTGGGTATTTGCAGAACATGCAGCAGGCAAGGGGGTGATATACTTGCTGTTGAAAACAAAAAAAGGTTTCCTGTTTCCGCTTCCATCATCCAGGGACAACATGTGAATGGAAGTGCTCAGAAAAAATGCTAGACCTGTGTTAAAAGATCCCACAAGGCTGATTGGCTGATTAGAATTTCATGGCTGTTGAAAACAAAAAAAGGTTTCCTGTTTCCGCTTCCATCATCCAGGGACAACATGTGAATGGAAGTGCTCAGAAAAAATGCTAGACCTGTGTTAAAAGATCCCACAAGGCTGATTGGCTGATTAGAATTTCATGGCTCTACAGAGAATGTTGCAGAGCTAAAAATTTCTTTAATTTCCTTAATAGCTTCATGCACTAGCCAACTCTGTATGTGACACGACAGCCTTTGGAATGTAGTCTTTGCACACCACCAGCTTTCAGCAACCAAAAAGCTAAGAATAGTATCAGAGGCCATCTGGATGAACTCTGTGTCAGTTTTCATCATTTTGCTATAAGCTGTCTGACCTGATGTTCCTACCACTGCAGTGGGTAATGCCTTGATTTATGACTTTATTTAGTTCTGGGCTATCAAAGCCCATGGAACCACTCCCATGGTGGAACTCATTCTGTGCAAACTGGTGCTGGGTTCCTCGGGCATGGTCACTCATATTTGGCTCAGAATAAACTCTTATTCTGTTTGAGGCAAGAGTTGTGCCTTGCTTCTGTTTCACTGGTGAGAAGAGCTAAGAAACTTGAGGGGTACAAGAGTGGGTGGAAGCCAAGCCAAATTGTTAGATTATGTTAAAGAGAAGGTACTTTGGACCTGCTGTCAATGCTTTTGGGAGCAGAGAAAGGAGATGGCAGACATCTCATGCCCGAGGCTGCAGTGAATTCTCAGTGGGAGGACTGAGCAGATTGACCTTTCAGTGTAGGCAGGTGTAGTGGACAGGTTCAGGTCGCTGAGATGAACTTCCAGACCAGGCACAGTGATAGAGAAAGGGATATTTATGGAAGTTTACAGATCCAGGAGAAGTTCTATAATGGCAGAAGAAGCTGGTCCCCTTTCCCAGACCCAAGCAGAGAGAAAGAAAACCCCACCATTACCAGCAAGCACACTTTAGGAACCGTAGGCAGAGCTCCCACACTCTGCACATCTTTAGACTAGAATTCCACATCCACCCCCACACCTTAGGATCTGCCCTTTGATACCTCCTCCAGTCAGGTGGCTGCAGAACTAAATTATAAACTTCAATAAAATCCTGAATATATTGGGGACCATCTAAACTACCTCAGAAGGTCTCTAATTGGTGGGCTATTGCATCATGTTTCTCACTAGACAGACTTTTTGCCATTTTTATTTTTATTGTGGTGAAACCTTGTGGCTGCTAGACTAGGCAGATGCTCTACCATTGAACTGTGTCACCTAGATCCCTATAAATATTTTCAATCTTAGAAGAGGGTGTGCTTGATTCCAGTGTTGCTTAGCTTTGGGAAGAAATGAGAGAACTGGCTAAATAAAGCAGTGAATGAAGTAGGAGTAAGAGACTGGAGCAAGATGTGTCCAGAGAAATCTAAGCCTTCTGTGAAAATCCCACTTACGCTATCCAAGATACTCTCTGTGGGTTGGGGTGCACTCTGCTTACCTTTATTTGGGTTTCTGAGCACATTTTATAAATCAGGAGACCTAGGGATGGGAAGATAATGGAAACCTTCACAGATACTTGGTTAGAGTCTCCCTCCTCAGATGTCCTGGTTGAACTGATCTGGACTCGCATGTGGAGTCAGCAGAATCAGCTGTCCATACGATTTCAATGTATATCTATGTCGAGAACTACTGGTGTGATCTTGTTTTTGTATATTTGAGAAACCAAGGAGGTTCTGTACATAGCTTCAGGCATCAGTAGGGTCCTTAGGCACCCAAAATGAGGGTAGGGCCCTATGCTTTTGCCCCACTGGGGTGTATTTACCATAAACACTTGTTTACAATCCAGTGCTGCCTCACTTCCTGGGGAAAAATGCATCCTCCAGAATGAGCCCTTTGTCCTCAGTAGTCTAAAAATGAGCTGCACTTGACAAGGTGGTTATGACAAAGAGCCCGTGCATCTCATCCTCTGGGTCTCGTTCAGCTTGCAGTGCCTGTCCAGTCTCATAGGCAGTTTTGTTATAACCACCATGGGACCAGGCAGGAACATTTTTTGCATAGTGCATTCCTTTTCTAGAGAAAATCCTTTCTGGATTCATGTGGCCTTGGGAATCCATGGTCTCTTTTGTTCTCGGACAAAGAATATTCCTGCGGATAAGCACATTTGGCGTTCACATTTCGATGTTGAAGCAGTGGCAGCAACAGCTCTTTTCTCCACTGTCTACCGCAGAATGACCTTTCAGCACTCCCAGCTTCTGCCCCAGATTGCAGCTGTCTCTATGTGCACTGTTCTGGAAAAGCTACCAGATGCCAGGGTGAGTCTTCTGTCTGCTCACCGGTGATCTTTTCCCTTCTGTTGTCCACACTGCCACCAAAGACATTCTGGATAGCCCAGCAGGCCATGGCTCTTTATAAAAACTCTGATTGGCTCCTGTGGTCTGCAGCATGAAGCCCACACCCTTCCCTTCCCCCAGCCGGCCTGCTTTAGGCCTGACTACGCAGCACGGACCTGGTGTAGCTCAGTCCTGCCGCCTGACTCCTGCCTGTTGGGGCACCCACCAAAGTACAGGGGAGCTCAGAGCAGCAAGGTGCTAAGGGCAGAGGAAAGCAGAAACCACCATCTGTTGTGCTGGATTCTACATTCCGGGAGAGAAAACACATTGTTCACTATGCTGTTTCCCCAGGAAGCCTCCACTGAATGGCCCCTGGAGTCTGTTCACAGCTTCTGAGCAATACCGTGTGCTGTGATGGCCTTAATCTCATTTGTCACTCCCCAACCAGACTGCCAACTGCTTTCCGGCTACAGAGTTGTGTTGCCTCTGTCTTCATCCTAGCAAGCCCCTGTCTCGATGGGCTTAGAGACCTCTCTCTGCATACCTAGCAAGACTGTAATGCAAAGTAATCAGTGTTATTTGAGCAAATGAATGACTATGCTTATTTCTTTATTTCTCTGGCTGAGGCAGAAGTGACTAAATTTGAGGTACTGGCCCTTGTGATATTTTGATACCCACAGTACAAATGACGCTAGTGAAAAGCCAAGGGCTCTGTGTTTCCTCTTTCCTTCCAATCCAAGTTCTCCTGTGACTGTGGTGTACTTTTTCTTTTTATCATTAAGGATTTGGGTGAAATAGGACCAGCATGATGCTTCTAAGTTCTGGGAGTTCTTGTCTGGAGACTCCATAGTGGTTGGACTCAGCATTCACAACTGCTGGGTGGTCAGCGTTCTGTCGAAGACATTGTAGTAGTGCCTTATCATCTGCATGACCCAAGATGATGGACTTTGTGGGAGTGAACCATGTCATCGTCAAATCCAGGCTGGGTTTCTTAGCCACAAACATTCACTGGCTCACAATTTGGAGGCAAAAGATCAAAGGACGAGGCTAGAGATATAGCCTAGTTTGTAGAGTGCTGGCTTAGCAAGCATGAAGCTCTGAGTTTGGTCCCAGCACCACCTAAACCAGGAGGATCTATTGGCAGCTAATGGTTTCTGGGGCATTATGGAGTCATTTTCTTCATGGTGTATCAACAACAGGTTGCCAATGCTTCTGTAAATAATCCTCGCCCGTTTGCCTGTAAGCACTCTTACTTAAACTCATCAGTTCACCACCATTACACTTGTTTACAGTCCAAAATGACACAAAAATACAAGGGGGACTAGTTAGTAGGAGGAAAGGGATCGGTGAGAGGGGATGGGACAAAGGGTAATGGGAAAGAATATGATGAGATACATTATATACATCCTTGGACATGTCACTATGAAGCCATCATATATCATTAATATATTAAAATAAACATAATAATAAAAGGTAAAGCCCACACCCAACCAAACATACCAAAAAGAAATGGAATTTCAATGTGCTGGATACCCTGAAGGGAGTGTAACAGCTCTCCCTTGCCCCAGAGTTACAGTGGTGGTACTAAAGCTTACCAGCCTCCTTTCCTCCCTCCTCCCTCCCTCTCTCGTTCTTTCTTTTTTTCATTCATTCACTTATTTACTAATATGATAAGTGTGAACAATGTATAGAAAAAAAATGTATTTCACCTTCCTCGATCTGCCTTCAGCTTTTTTGGTTGTGTTGTCTAGAAATAGCCACTGTTGTTGTCATTGTTGTTGTTTTCTTCTTCTCCTCCTCTTCCTGCTCCTCCTCCTCCTTCTTGTATGTGTATGTGTGCAGCTGGTCTAAGCAGTTCTCTGCTCAGTAGCTGGTTTTCTTGCTTGTAAATGCACCACATTGCAGGTATTTATGTATATTACTTCAGAAACTTTCCAAGTGTTTTAAATGGCTGCCTAATACTCAAGAATATTGGGCACTTACTCATTTACAAAAAATAATCCTAGAAAACCCTAAAAATGTATAATAGAATAAAGCACACTCACCTCAGTGCCAGCTGACTGGCATTTGTTGGCATTTCTAGTTTTGTTTTTCTTTCTAGCTGTTATTTTAGAGAGATGTTTCCTTTTATAAAAGTCTGAGTAAGAACTCTTGCACACTTCAGAATTTTAATATTTCATGTAACTTTACAGGGTCTATCTCATGCCATGAAATCGTTGATTTGCTCTTCCCTGCTCCAGTGAATATATTGAACAATGAAAATGACGGAGAGTAAAATGAGTGCTGGCATGAGCTTGTCTTCCAATGTGTTTAATTTTTACAAAGTAAATCAATTGCAAACCTTAGATCTTTATTATTAGTCAGAAATTACTTTGACATATCTTATGGTCCATTGCAGTGTAGAGATTGAAGCTTCTCTGAGTTATTTAGCCCCCACATAGTAAGTCAGATGTGTTTGTACAAGCAATATGGTTGTTAGATCTGGGGATGTAGCTATATTAGTAGAGGATTGCCTAACATGCACAAAGTCCTAGGTTCAATCCCCAGTCCTACATGAGTCATACCTACTAGTGGTGCATGACGTTAATCCCAGCACTTGGGAGGAGGATCAGGAGTTCAAGATAACCTTCTGCTACTAAGAGAGTTGGAATCCACACTGGGCTACATGAAACCCTGCAACAAACAAATAAGCAAACATGTGTTATTTTTAAAATTGTATTTTATTTATTTATTTGAGAGAGAGAAAGAGGGAGGCAGGGAGAGAGAGAGAGACAGAAAGAAAGAAAGTGGGTGTGTCAGGGCCTTCAGCCACTGCAAACGAACTCCAGATGCATGCGCCCCCATGTACATCTGGCTTACATGGGTCCTGGAGAATCAAACCAGGATCCTTTGGCTTTGCAGGCAAATACCTTAACCACTAAGACATCTTCCAGCCCACATATATTCTTTTTAAATTTTTATTTATTTATTTATTTTGAGAGAGAGAGGGAGAGAGACAGAGAGAAGCAGGTGGAGAGAGCGAGTCAGAGACAGAGAGAGTAGGTGCACCAGGGCCTTTAGTCACTGCAAAAGCACTCCAGATGCATGCACCCCATTGTGCATCTCACTTACATGGGTACTGGGGAGTCTAACTTGGGTCTGTAGGCTTCGCAGGCAAACACCCTAATCACTAAGCTACCTCTCCATCCCAAATATGTGCTTCTTTAAAGGAACACAGTTCATCTGATTCACTAAGTAAAATGTCTACAGACCTACTAAATGTCTGGCAGAGTGAGCTTATACCTTAGCCTTTTCAAACTTAAATTACCATCGCTGAAGACTACTTAAACATTTCAATGAAAAATAGGAAAATATATATCAGTAGAGGACACGAATAAAATACATCAAACCCCAGCTTACATCTGAGACCAGCCTGAGCAACACCATGGGAACAGAATTGCTGGTCAGCCAATTTGACTGAAAATAGCAACTCTGGGTACATAGAGAAACTCTGTGTCGAAGAAACACAAGGAAACCCACAGACACGCTATGGAGAGGTCACTGACGTTCTCCTCCAGCCTCTACAGGTGCACACACAGGATGTGGGCATGTGTGTGCACATGTGCGCACACACGCATGTGCACACACACACACAAACACCACCCGACATACACAACTACACACCCACACCAGAGAAGTAAAACAACCCTTCCAAATCAACAATCTAGAAATATATTTTTCACTGGTAGATTTCAAGTGAATAAACATAAATTTTAATGCAATTTTGTCAATGGTCATTACTGCTGAAGATGAAAGATTGACTCTGGATAATGTAATGTGAATTTATAAACTTCTAAAATTTTGAACTAATGATTTGCAAAATGGTTTCCCCTTCTCCTCCTCCTCTTCTTTCATTCCTCCTCAGATGGGGTTTCAGGTACCCTTGGCTGACCTCCAGGTCACTCACTGCGCCTCCAAGGATGACCCTGAACTTCTGATCTCTCTGCCTCTACCTGGCATGTGCTGGGCTACAAGGTGGGATCTACCACACCCAGTCTGCAAGGTGCTGGGGAATCCAGCTCAGGGCTAGACAAGCAGGGTTCTCCCTACTGAGCCTCGTCCACAGCTACAAGCTGGCTCTAATGATTACTTTCCTCCTGCTGATACCAACAAGCAGTTGAACAGTCTGAATTTGAGTCCCAGGAAGGGAGCGCGTGAGGCCAACACTTTGAGAAGAAAGCGCAGTTGAACCCCTGCCTTGCGCCCTGTGGATGCTGCTGGATCCTGTTCCTGTAAGTGCGAGTCGGTGGTTGGAGAATTGAAGGTGCTGAGGGGAGCTTTGCGTGAGCACCGCGAGGGAGGAGGAGGTGGTCACGCCTGCCTTGCTTCCTTTTGTTTTGAAATACAGTCTGGCTCTGTTGCCCTAGCTGGACTGACTTCTTGGGCTCAAGCATACTTCTGCCTCAGTTTCCCCAAAGGTGGGGACTACAGCTCACCAGCTCCTGCTTTAGGGACAGGTGAGTGGCTTCTTGGCTAATGCTTCCCAGCTCATTCAAGTCAGCTCCGTGCAATGTCTCGAGGTGTATTTGAGAGAGCAATCCAAGATCACAGGAGAAATAACTGAGGTTCTCAATCCGGAGTGATGAATCCTTGCTCTGTACAAAGGATCACAAATTCTTTACTTGAATGTGATTTCTCTGAAATGGTGTGGAGTAGTGCCATCCTGTGGTCAGTGGTGGTAATTTCTTGCAGCTCCACGTTGGATTCCAAGCGAGGCTTCCCTGTTGCTTCTTTGTTCACTGTGAATACCTCAGGGTTCCTTTTGAACAGCAACTGCTGGCTTATTTATAACAGAGACAAGACTTTTTGACCATGTTCTTATAGGGCAAAATACTAAATTGATCCCAGAGTAGCACTCTCTACTTTAAAAACAAACCCCAGGAGTGTATGGGCTCAAAGGAGCAGGCATTGGAGGCAGAAATCACTATGTGTTAGGCATATTTCTGCTTCTCATATGCTGTGTGACCCTGGAGAAGGTTAGCAATCTCTGGGTACTTTTTAACTTAGGTCAAACAATAGGGAACGCGGATTTAGGTTGTCCCAAATACCATGTCCCAACATGGAAATGGTTTCATGAAGTATTTATAGCCATAGCACTAAAGACAGACATTAAAAAGACATGTAATAAGACAGTTTTCAAGTACGTTGCGGGGGGGGTAGAGCAGCGATTGCAGGTTTCTAGCCTGCGACCCCTCTGATCCTCCTTGGCGCTCCTGTGCGATGAGACGCAGAGTCAGGGGATTCTGGAAGCTTGTAAGCAGCAGTGGCAAGAGAAACCCTGTCTCAGAAGAACATTGAACAAGAGCACAGCAGAGGCGTCCCTCGTACCTCCACAAGTGTGGCATTGCACATGTGTGCCCATATACTCCCATCATACCCATTCATAACCTGCACACGTGATGGGAGACAGGGGAGTCTCTGCTACAGGCTTCAGATGTTGTCTGATGATGTGCTTAGCTGTTGTGTTGGTGGAAGCCAGTGGTCTGCTGAATCAACACATTCTAAAGGTTCTGACTGTTACTCATGAGGGTGTTGCATCAGACACAGGTGGGCAATGAAGCCAAGATTATTTATCTGTGAGTTTACAATATTACAGCTCTCGATGATCTCAAATCACAAAGTTCCAATTAGCCAGCCAGCCTTGTAGAATCTCTAACATAGGTGAGGCCTTTTTTTTTTTTTCTCTTTCTAGGGAATCCACAGTTTGAGGTACAGCCCGTCATGTCAGGGAAGGCTAGGCAAGAGAGTGAGACAGCTGGTCACATTGCATCTACAGCCAGGCAGCAGAGAAAGACAAATGCCAGTACTCAGTTTGCTTTCTCCTTTTTGTTAAGCCTGGGACCTTAGCCCTGGAACAGTGCCTCCCATATTGATGGTAGGTTTTCCTGCCTTAGTTAAACCCTTCTGAAAACAGCCTCATAGACACACCTAGAGGTGTGTTTCCATGGTGATTCTAAATCTAATCAAGTTGACAAATGAGACTAGCAATCACAACCCAATTCCTCACAAACTCACAGTTGTGGATGGGGGCTGTAAGTTAGAGATAGAGTGCATGCCTGACATATCTAGGATTTTGGTTTCTACATAAACTTTGTAAAAACAAAGCAAAACTGAACAAAATGACAGGAGAACTATAAAAATTAGAATAATTTATTAAATTAGATCTATCATTAATGAGATCCTCATAAAGAAAACTTGAATCTTAGAAGCATCACTCAGCAAGTCTACAAAACTTAAAAATGAATACTAAATGTTTACAGCTTTCAAAGAAAGGGTGAAAAGATTATCTCTCATACTTGAATAACTTTGATACCAAAACAAGAGAACCACTGTAAAATGGATTACAACATAATCCTAGTCAAAAATCCTAAACAAAATATTAACAAAGCCAATTAAGCAATATCTAAGAAAATATAACAAATCTTTCTCATATTTGCTTTTTAGGGGAAGCCTGTTTAAGATCTGAAATTAGTCAGTGTGGTAAACATGCTTTCAGAAGTGAGTGTGCTGTGCCTTCAGATTGGTGCCACTCTCAGATTTGGTCAGAGAAACTTCTTTGTGTAGTTGGTGGTGAGTACTGAGGAGACTCAAAACTCATGAAAATGCTAAAAATAAGTGACTGTTGAGTCCTTAGCATTAAATGAGACATCTTTTTCATGACTTCCAAGGTTCAAGAGACATTGCAGAAGAGGGATGGGAAGAATGTCGGAGCCAGAAGATGAGGGGGTGGCACTGTGGGATGTCTTCTGGACATACTTGGGCCATTACTTGCAGTGTCTGTCATTATTTGCACAATATTAAGCTCACCAACACTGACGATGAAGGAGGGAGAAAAACCCACAACAGCAAAATAGAAGAGGAAGGGACCAGCTGGACAGAAGACGGGGTTCAGTGGAAATGGGTGGGGGAAGGGGATTGGAGAAAGTAGTGAGAGGATTACGATCAAACTATATCATGTCCATGAATGAAAATTTTCAATAAGTTTAAACCATGCTTACAGAATAAAGGAGATAAAAGTAGCAATCTTATTTATATATTTTGTGTGGCATTTAGGCCTGGAATCTAGAACGTAGCACATAGTGGGCAAGCACTCTACCACTGTGCTACAGCCGTATGGAGACACCAAAAGCAATTAGAGGGCTGAAGAGAAGGCTTGGTGGTTGAAGTGCGTGCCTGCGAAGCTCGAGGACCCATCTTGTGCACTCCAGATCCCACATTAGCCAGACACACAAATATGAGGCAAGCACAAGGTCGCACAAACCCACTAGGTGGCACAAGCATCTGAAGTTTGATTTCAGTGGCTGAGGCCCTGGTGCACCAGTTCTCCTCTCTCTCTGTCTCTCACTCTCTCTAAATTTATTTTAGAAAGCAATTAGAAACATTCAATATGTATGCATGATGTTAAAAAGTCTCAGCAAGTTAATAAGCAACAGGAACTTCCTTGATCTAATAAGTACATGCACAAATCTACAGCAATGACACACATGATGAGATGTTCGATGATTTCCCCTTAATGTTAGGGTCAAGAAAAATGAAAACTGCATTGGAGGAGATCCTAGCAACAAGGCAGGAAAAATAAAGATATCTGTGATTAAATGCAGAATATATATGTGTGTGTGTGTGTGTGTGTGTGTGTGGTATCTGAGGAAAATACATACAGGCAAATTATTATCATTAAGTAAGCTTAGGCAAATTTTGAAATACAAGATTTACATACAAAATTGCTTCTATGATAATAAACAAGCAAAAAGAAAATTAAGCAAAAAAGACAGACATAAGAAATTATATTATAGGATTCTACTTTGTGTTAAGTTAAAAAACCAGGGAAAAGTAAACAACTCATTTAGAAAATGTGCTGTACAGTGGTTGTTTTTAAGAGAGGAGAGGCTGTGGTTGGGGATGGGGGGGGGTGAGTGCTTTCATGTAGATAGCTATTACCCAGATGATCCCTGTGCAGTGACCCTGGCAGAAAGCTGTGTTTTGTTTACTTATCTGCACATAGGTTAAAATTTGGCAAGATAGGGCTAGAGAGATGGTTTAGTGGTTAAACGCTTGCCTGTGAAGCCTAAGGACCCTGGTTCAAGGCTTGATTCTCCAGGACCCATGTTAGCCAGATGCACAAAGGGGTGCACACATATGGAGTTCGTTTGAAGTGGCTGGAGGCCCTGGTGCACCCATTCGCTCTCTCTCTCTCTCTCTCTCTCTCTGACTCTTTCTCTCTCTGTCGCTCTCAAATAAATAAATAAAAGTACCCCAAAATTAAAACAAAACAAATTGTCAAGATAAAAGTAGGAAGCTAGGAAGGCAAGTTCAGTAAACAATGGTATATATAAATAAAGTTTTATTTTAACTTTATAAACTTCAGAATCATTTAAATGTTTTGAATATAATTAAAATAAAACCAACCAGTATTAATTTATAACTATAGAATTTTACAATAAAATTGTATCAAAATGAAATGACTCACTAATGAAAGGATGAACAGTGATCTCATATTCAGTCTTGCTTTCCAAGGTTCAGTTACTTATGATCAACCATAGTATAAAAATATTAAAATAAAAAGTCCAGAATTAAACAATTCATAAGTTTTGTATAACCTTTATTCATTGCTATAAATATTCTATTTATATCTTATTTATTGTTGTTGATGTTTTTTAATTTTTTTTTATTTATTCGAGGGGATAAAAGGCAGAGAGAGAGAGAGAGAGAGAGAAAGAGAGAATGGGCACACCAGGGCCTCCAGCCACTGAAAATGAACTCCATACACATGTACCACCTTGTGCATCTGGCTTACATGGGAACTGGAGAATCAAACCTGGGTCCTTTGGCTTTGCCAGCATGTGTCTTAACCACTAAACCATCTCTCTAGACCTGTTGTTGATGTTTTATTGTACCTAATTTGTCAATTAAACATTATCTAGGTGTGTATATATAGGAAAAAAGACAGTACAACTGTCTCTTAGCATCCCCAGGGAATTGGTTCTAGGATCCTGGACACTTATCACAAACTGCTCTTCTTTAAACCCCCTATATAAAATAGCATACTATTTGCTTATAGCCTACACATTCTATATATTTAAATCACCTCTAGGTTACATTACATAAAGTGCTTTGTACTATGGGTGGTTTGAAGCAGGCACTGGGGATCTTGGCTGCTACACTCCTTTGGACAAGAAAAAACTCCTAGACCACTGTGGATACAGGGGCAGACAAGGGAAAGTTTAAGGAATGGCCTTGAATTGAGGAGACATATGATGGTACTTAAAGAAGGGAACCAAGCTGGGCGTGGTGGTGCACACCTTTAATCCCAGCACTCGGGAGGCAGAGGTAGGAGGATCACTATGAGTTTGAGGCCACCCTGAGACTACATAGTGAGTTCCAGGTCAGCCTGGGCTAGAGTGAGACCCTACCTCAAAAAACAAACAAACAAAAAAAACCAAAAAACCACCACCACCAACAACAAAAGTCTCATATGGTCAATTCCATAAGATCACCTGTCAATCTGCTTTTGTTCTTCTTTAAATTTTTTTTCATTTAATTTTATTTATTTGTAAGCAGAGATAGAAAGAAGAGAGACAGAGAGAGAATGGGCATGCCAGGGCCTCTAGCTACTGCAAACAAACTCCAGATGCATGTGCCTCTTGTGCATCTGGCTTACGTGGGTCCTGGAGAATCAAACCTGGTTCCTTTGGCTTCGCTAAGCCATCTCTCCAGCCCTTGTTCTTTTTTATTTTTTCCTGGAGATATCTTCCTGTTTGTGGGAAGCCTTCTCTTCTTTAGTCTTGGCTCCTATCTTCTTAGCAACTGCTCATTTTCATGAGCCTAGGATTTGCCTTCACCATTATCCTTTATTTATTATTTATTTCTTTTGTCCATTTTTACATGTGAGAGTAAGAGTGTGAGATAGATAGAGAGAATTGGCATGCCAGGAACTTCAGCCATTGTAATCGAACTCCAAACACATGTACCACCTTGTGTGCATGTGCAACCTTGCACATTTGCATCACCTTTGTGCATCTGGCTTATAGGGCCTAGGGCATCAATCATGAGTTCTCAAGTTTTGCAGGCAAGCTCCTTAACTACTAATCTATCTCTCCAGCCTATTTTTTTGTTTTTTGAGGTAGGGTCTTACTCTAGCCCAGGCTGACCTGTAATTCACTATGTAGTCTCAGGGTGGCCTCAAACTCACAACGATCCTCCTACCTCAGCCTGCCAAGTGATGGCACTAAAGGTGTGTATTACCATACCCAGCACCATCCTCTTTTATTGAACCCCAATATTTTGGGATCCTTTGCCTTATTCCTTCTTGTTTTACTCCTTTTTAAAATTAGAGTGCATCTTGGAGTAGCATAAGGGGAAAGATTGCATGACACATGATTTCTAGCCTACTCAGAGCTGGAATTTCATTTAGTGTAGAATTTATGAGTGAAAATTCCTTTCCCAGGGGTTAAGATGTTACTTCACTATATTATTGTTGTTATTGTAGTTGCTGCTGTTGTTGTATTATTTGGCATCAGAAGGAGTTTTCTAAGTAGAGAAATGCCTCATGTTTGAGTATTTATTTGTAATGCATCTTCATGTGGATGACTTTTCATTTACTATTCTGGGCATCTTTCATATCTTTCACTGTGGAAATAAGTTGTCCAGCAGTAAAAAATTGCTTTTATTATTTCTTGGCATTTTCCCTCCTTTTGCTATTTATTCTTCATTTTGGGACTGTTAGTAGTCATGTGGTAATTTATGGTCTCTTATTTCATTTGAATTTAAAATCTTCATCTACTTAATTTTATGTTTCATTTTCCTTAATATTTTTATGGCAATATGTTTTCAGCAGTGACTCCTGAAAGATGACACATATCTTAACTTGGACAGAGAAAACTTCCTTGTGGAAGTGACATTTGCATGGAGACAGAATTAACTAGGTTAACTAGGGATATAGAGGCAGAAGGAACATCTCTGTGGCAACCCTACCAGGACTTGGCAGGAAGCTGCCTGGTGCTGGCTGTAGCTCTGAAGAACATGGTATGACCAGTAATGGACAAAGAGGAGGCTGTCATGTGACTGGTCATGAACAAGGAGGAGCAGCTGGGGCAGTCCTTACAGGACTTTATAGCAAGCTGTGTGGTGCTAGGTATAGCTCTGAAGGCCACAGTGTGCAGTGTGACTAGTCATGAACAAGGAGGAAGCTAGTCATGATGGGGTTGCTAGCTAGTACAACCAGACTATTCAAGGCCTTCAGGCAAATAGAGAATTTTAATGTCTACTGTGGAGACCAAGGATGTCATTAAAAGTTTAAAAGAAAAGCAGATTTCTTAATGTTAAACCTTGTGGGTGAAATTTGATGGGAAACAACTTATTATATATTCTCATAGTACCATGCTACAAAATACTTGATTACAAAGGGGAAAATAATAGCTTTTAAATAGAGAAATTTAGCAGATGCTACATTATTACATGATGGTAGTTCCCAGCATCAATAATAGGATGAACAAACACGGACTTTTGTTGGTGTCCACTGAGAAGAACAGTATCACTTCTGAGATGTTCCTGCCACCAAAGAACGGCCTAGCTTTGACCATGGGAAATGTAAGACATGCACAATTATAAGTACACTCTACAAAATAAATGTCCTTACCCCCCAAAAAGAAATAACCAAAGACCAAAAACCTGAGGAACTGTTGAAGAAAACAAACTGTGTGGCAGTATGTGATATGGGTTAGATCCTGGACCCAGACTTGTTTTCTTCTAGTAAAAGACATTAATGGGAAAATCTTTAATAGTCATGTAAATTATATCTTAGATCAATGTTAATTACTTGATTTTGCTAATTATACTGTGGTTATCTAAGCTAATATCTTGTCTTTACATAACAAAATATTTAGAAGCACAAGGGGATTTTGTGTGAAGCTTACTCTTAAATGGAATATATATATATATATATATATATATATATATATATATATATATGTCATAAAAGATGTATGATGAACCAAACATAAACATGTATGATGAATCAAACAAAAACATTGTGAAATACTACCATCTGACATCATGCAATAGCATTGTCAAGGAGTTTTAGAAGCACTTTTACAATTTTCATGTAAGCCAAATTACCTCAAAATTAAAATAAAAAAGGAGATAATTCAGGGTGTACTAAGAGGAATGATTATAGAGAGGATCAAAGGCAATGTGTGGAGCTCAGTTTGCAGGCACTGCAGTCACCCATGCAAACACCTCTGGTAACGTCAGTGGTGCCAGTCACCATGAAGACAGGTGATGGAACCAAGAAGTATTTAGGACATGAACTAGACAGGAGTTGATGGTGACTTAGGGATGATGGGCAGTGATGCTATTCTCTGAAATCAGGGAGAGTAGAGTGATAGAGGCCAAGAGGGAAATCACAGGCTCCCTTCAGATGTCAACGTGGGTAGATGGAGTGGGCAGTGGGACTTTCAGTTCCAGAGCTCTACGCAGTGATCAGGGCTGAAAATTAAAGCATGAGGCTGATTAGTACAGAGTGTCCTTTGTCTCACAGTTTGTGGGTGAAATCTACTGTGGAGGGGATGGCAACAAGCAGCGCTTATCTGTGGAAGGAGAAGCATGAGGCTGCTCGCTCACTTCTGGACAGATCAGGAAACTGAGAATGGGGAACACTGGTGCCTCACATGGCTTTCTCCTCTTCCCTTATTTAGTCTGGGACCCCAGTGTATGGGATGGGTCTCCTCTCTCAATTCCTTTCTGGAAACACTTTCACTTACATACCCAAGGCTGTGTTTCATTAATGTCCTATGCATTTCATAGTCCAATTAAGTGCAGTATTAACCATTACACATAAATTTCTATCAAAATGTGAATGGTCAATTATAAATCTTGGATAGAACATATTCTTATAACAAATTGTGAAGGCCATTAAAATATGCTTACTATGGATGCAGAGTAGCTATGCCCACATATATTTTGTAGTTGAGTTATTTACTTCACAGAATGTAACATTTATGTTTGTGAGGGTTTTTACCTTGGAGAAATTGAATTTGGTACCAAAGAGGAGTTAAGAACAAAGGTTCAGAGAATAATAAGTGCAATGATAAAATAATAAAAAGAGACAGGGCAAGTCTAAGTCCTGTCCTGATTCCTACATGAGAATTAATTGTAAACATTTGCCTGGTTACTGCCCATGGGTGATAGTGGAATATCTAGATCAGTATGGGAAGAACTTTGACAGTTATGGGTACACATGTGGTATGGCATATTTACCAGGTGTTAAAAGGCTAAGTTGTAGTAAACACAGGATCTTAACTTCTAAGAATCTATACATGAGGATACAGTTTATGACTTCCAGTGGTACAAAATCTTAAATATATCATGCATTTTTCTGTACATTTATAAAAGATGAAGTTTAACTTATAAATTAAACATAGTAAGATTATAATAATAACCAATAATAAAACAGAATTACTATAACAATATACTAAAAAAGTTATGTAAATGTAGGTTTCTTGACAGAGTCAAGAAAAGTAACAATATTTTCAGACTGTGGTTGATGGTGAGTTACTGATACTCAGAAAGTGAAACTGTAGACAAGAGGCCCAGCGGGCTTCACAGTGCTGAGGCTGCCTCGGGGTTGGGTTGATTCCTTTCCTCTCATTGTCAGAGCTCAGTAAAGGAACAGCTGTCACCTTCATATGATGAGATCTAATCTGAACTCTCACTGCATGGAAGGCTGCTAGTCTCAGAAACACACCATGATAACTGCTCATTGGGATGCAAGCAAAGAGGGCTGTTGAGAGAAAGGCGGATGTGCAGTCAGCAGAGCAGCTGGGGGCAGTGTGTTTGGGCAGACCCTCTGGATGTGCATGAGTCATGCAGATGATATGAAGAGCTACGGGAGTCTCTTTGCAGACTCTGAAAGCAGCATTTAACTTCTGATACATGGCCTTGGAGGCAAGAATGGGGATGTAGACACACATTAGGGCTCCTTGGTCTCCTTGTGCTCAACATGTGCTTTTCTCCTCACACTGTCCTGACCCTCACATGAACTTGATGATGTCTTTCAGTGCACAGTTACACTTTCAAAATGGTGAAAGTAAGTGACAGTTGAATGCTAGTACTTCTGGATAAACAACACGATGGAAGAAGGCCTTCTTAGTAAAGGGAGACCTTGTAGTAGGCACAGATGTCTTTATTTTTATTTTTTAACTTTTTTGTTTATTTTTATTTATTTGAAAGCAACAGACAGAGAAAGAGAAAGGGGCAGATAGAGTGAGAGACAGAATGGGCACGCCAGGGCTTCCAGCCAAGGCAAACGAACTCCAGACGCGTGCACCCCTTTGTTCATCTGGCTAACATGGGTCCTGGAGAATCGAGCCTCAAACTGGGGTCCTTAGGCTTCACAGGCAAGCGCTTAACAGCTAAACCATCTCTCCAGCCCCAGATGTCTTTATTGATAGACAAGTGTTTTCATTTCCTTACTAATATCCTGGGAGATTCAGAAAAGTTTTCTATGAAAAGCCATTGAGAGAAAGAGTTTCTTCCACAGTGATAGTGACATCATACATGAAAAATGAGCAAGATCTTCTTTCCTAGTATTTATTTAATTATTTAAAATTTATTTATGAGAAAGAGAGAGAGAGAGATTGAGAATGGGCAAACCAGAACCTTTAGCCACTGTGAATGAACTCAAGACACATGCGCCACCTAGTGCATCTGTCTTGCATGGGTCCAGGAGAATTGAACCTGGGTCCTTTGGCTTTGCAAACAAGCACCTTAACCACTAAGCCATCCCTCCACCCCTTTCTTAGTATTTTGATTAAATGAGTACCTAGGGAAATCATGAGTCTTTTTGTCACTTGGATGCTATGAGCTTAATCCCAGTTATTCTTCAGGCCCTCTCCTTAATCATTTATTTGTTTTATTTAAATGAGTTTGTAATTGATATGGTACTCAGAATCAAAATCACACTGTTTAGCATTATTTGAAATTCTTTACAATGGGAATAGAACATACCATTACTATGAAAGCACTTTTAGAAATAGTAAAAAATAACAAAATTATTAGCTGATGGAAAATACCCTTGTGTTGCAATCAGGTTCACATTGCTGGCAGAAATTACCTGAAAAAGAGCAGCTTTTGGGGAAAAGGAGGTTTATTTTGGCTTACAGACTCAAGAGGGCCCTCCATGATGGCAGGGGAAAATTAATGGCATGAGCAAAGTGTGGACATCACCCCCAGGCCAATATCAGGTAGAAAACAAGAACAGGACAGTGTGTCAAACACTGGCAAGGGGACAGTGGCTATTACACCCGTAAACCTGCCCCCAACAGTACTCTGCCTCCAGAGGCTTTAATTTCCAATTGCCATCAGCTGGGAACCTACCATTCAGAACACCTACGTTTACGGAGGACACCTGAATCAAACCACTACATTCCACCCCTGGCCCCCATAAACTGATAACCATCCATGATGTAAAATGCAATGCAACCTTAAAAGTACCCATATATTTTTATTAGTCCTAATGATGTTCAAACATTCCCATAGTTTGAGATCTTTTAACTGAGCCATAATACTACAAACTCCCCCCACCAAACATGTAATAGCACAGAATAAACATTCACACTGCAAAAGTTGGCACTGGGCATAGCAAAGAAATAATCAACCAATTCACGATTTAAACAGGGCAAACACCAAACTCTGTAGCTCCAAACCCAACAACTTTAGCCAGTAATAAGTCTCTAATTATAACCAGCAATAAGTCTCTGGCATTCCAATTCCACCCCTCAAGTCTCTGGCATTCCAATTCCACCCCTCCAGCTAGGCTACTCACAGTCCTGGAAGACTTCATCCATGGCCGGCAGCTGTCCCTGGCAGCTCTTCTTGGCTGCTGTCTCATAGTCCAGCATCTCCATTGGGTCTCCACTGCAACCCATGGTCCCTCCTTACAGCTCCATTGAGTCTCCATGCAGGCATCCAGCAAACCTGCTTCACACTGCCCATGACTGTTTACAAAAAACAAGACTGTGTTACAAATTCAATGACCCTCTCTTTCTTGCATTTCTTATAGTGCACAATACCAGGTAGTATGCCAGTTTGTTAATTCAAGGGGGAATAAAACAGACTTTGAAGAACAGGACACTCCTTGAACACTCAGGCCCCTTCAAGAGTCTACATTCTTTCTGTTGCCCCAGTATAGGTTAGCTGGCCTAATTGCAAAGGTTGTAATCTCTCATATTATTGCAGCTGAATGGAAGAAGTTTCAGCCCAAAGATTTCACTCTGTGCCATATCCCTCTGTTCACGCCAGTCCATTTCTAAGCAAAGCAACCCTGTACAAGTTCTTAGGACATGGCATAACATTACACAAACTACTTCTAGCCCAGTCCAGGTAAAGCTCTTTCTCATCCTCACAAGCCAAACCTCAAAGTCCATAGTTCTTACTGCATTCAGGTCTTTCAAATCTGACCAGAAAAGTCCATTAAGCTGTACTTACAGCACTGCAAGGTGTCTCTCAGGCCAAGGTTTCAAATCCTTCCACATTCCTCTTGAAAATAACTCCAAAAGGCCAAAGTCACTCTCAGTACCAACTTTACTGTTCTAGTCAGGTTCATATTACTGGTAGAAATCACCTGATCAAGAGAAGCTTTTTGGAAAAAAAATAAAAATTTATTTGATGACAGGGAAAAACAATGGCATGAGCAGAGGGTAGACATCACCCCTGGCCAACATAATGTGGACAATAGTAACAGGAGAGTGTGCCAAACACTGGCAAGGGGAAACTGGATATAATGCCCCTAAGCCCACCCCCTATAGTACACTTCCTCCAGGAGGCTTTAATTCCCAAATCTCCATTAGCTGGGAACCTAGTATTGAGAACATCTCAGTTTTTTGGGGTCATCAACTGCTCTCTGATTGGATATGAGGCCTGCTCAGTGAAAGGAAATCTGTCTGGCACTCCAAATGAAGTTAGAAGCCAGGGAAGCTTCCACTGTTCTTTGGCTAACAGCAGAGATTATACTCATGTGTTTGAATATTTAATTGCCAACGGGTAGTGCTGTTTGGACAGGTTGTAGAGCCTTGGAAGGTGGAGGCTTGCTGTAGGAAGTGTGTTGCTAGAAGTGGGCCTGTCCTGCTTGTTGCACCCAGCTCACTCTTGCTACGTCCTCCCTGCTGACATGAAGATGTGACACCACCTATTTGCTCCTGCTGTGTTTTCCTTGTCATAATGAAACTTCCCTTCAAAATTGTTAGTCAGAAAATAAACTCATTCTTCCATAAGCTTCTCTGGTTGGGTACTTTCTTCCAGCAATGAGCAAGTAACTGCTACAGACGCTAAGCCCACAAATAACAATTACAATCAACAAAACAAAGAAAAATTAAAAAGGACTTTATTTCACTGCTTAGAAATAGTTAATTATATCAGTATTAAAGAACATTCTTCTGTACATGACCCCTGGCTTGCAAAGAAATGTGTCAGACTAAGATTCTAGCATTCTTACTGTGTTTTTTGTTTTTCCTTCTGAGTGCAAGACCTTTTCACAGGTTGGCTCTAGATATTTACCTACTTGGGGAAGTTTAAGCTTTTCTAAAAGAAGGTCTACAAGGAATAATTCAATAGTACTTTCAGCTTCTAGCTTGCAAAGCATATTATAGGGCAGGGCAGTAAATAGACTATTACCTGGAGAGATAGTTGTTCTCTCCCTTCAATATCCCAAGTACTTGGAGGATCCTGCTGAACAACACAAGCATTGCTACTTACAGCAAAAGTAGGACAGGAAGAAGGAGAATTGGAGTAAAAGGATTTTTTTGTAGCCCTGGATGAATGTGATAGGGAAGCTTAAGGAAGAGGCAGCATGGAAGACAGAAGAGGCCTATGTCCTGTATCCTTACTTAGGCCTCTGGGAAGAGGAGCCCTCTTATAAGTTCTGGCTGGACTGAGCACTGCTGTACCATTTTGTAGGTGAGCAGGGTCAGGCCAAGGGAAGCCCAAGGCTTATTTCTTGATTCCCATGTTCCTGTGTTGGGGGATTGTGGATAGTGTGTGATAGTCTTGTGGGCCTATTTTTTTTTTTTTTTTCAAGATGAGGCCCTATGACTCAGCCTCAAAACTTGGGCCTGGATGGAGACTGGATAGGCATCATCTGGCAAGAGGTGAAGGCAAAGAAATATATTAGTTAGGAGTCTTCAGAGAAACATAACCAAAGAAATACACACACATGAATAAATCTGCACCATTATGAAATCTGTTGAAACATTCCGTGGGTTGCATGAGTCCCAGTCACCTTGGCAGAGACAATCTGCTTTACTCACTCTACATATTCCTTGATAACCCTAACCAGAAACACTTTTCTAGACTCACTCAGAATAATTCTAAACAAATGTCTGGGTATCCCCTGGCTCAGTCAAGTTGACCTTACACAACATCGTAGGGAGCTGTCTAGAATGTGAGATGTTTTCCCAAGAGTATTATCAAGAGGAACTTGCTCACATGGTCAGGTTTGGTTCAGTTCAATAAAGATTGGTAATTCGATTCTACATTTTTCATCTCCCTAATTGTTGAGTGGGGGATTTTAAAAGGGAGTAGATGACCATCCATAGAAAGCTAACTCCTTCTGTGCATCTTCATCCATATGTGAAGCCATACTGCACGGGAGCACACTGTTCTGAAACGTCCTTTCTGACCACATAAACATGCATCATAGATAGCTCTCTCCATTACTAACTACAGATCTACATAAAATCATATTGTGTGTATGTGTACCTGTATGCATGTTCATATATGCGTGGAGGTTAGAGGACAACCTTGGGTGTCATCCTCATGTACATGGCTCACATTTTTTAAAAAAACCATATTTTATTTATTTATTTGAGAAAGAGAAAGAGGGAGGGAGAGAGAGAGAATGGGAATACCAGAGCATCCAGCCACTGCAGACGAACTTGAGATGCATGCACCCCCTTATGCATCTGGCTTATGTGGGTACTGGAGAATTGAACTGGGATCCTTTGGCTTTGCTGGTAAATACCTTAACCACTAAGCTATCACTCTAGCCCCTCACTTCTTCTTCCCCTTCTTCCTCTTCTTCTCTTTGTTTGTTTGTTTTTTGAGGCAGGGTTTCACTCTAGCTCAGGCTCTCCTAAAATTAACTATGTAGTCTAAGGGTGGTCTTGAACTCACGGCGATTATCCTACCTCTGCCTCCTGAGTGCTGGGATTAAAGGTGTGTGCCACCACGCCTTTGAGACAGGGTCTTTGAATGGATTGGAGTTCACTTATTAGATTAGACTGGCTGACCAGCAAGACTGAGCAATCTGTCCACCTCTGCCTTCCCAGTGCTGGGATTACAGGCATGTGTTTCTACACCAGGCAATTATGTAGGTACTGAGGCTCAAACTGAAGTCCTTATGTTTACAGGGCAAGTACTCTACCAAATTTGCCATCTCCCTGAGCCCAGAAAAATCATTTAAAATATTTCCTTAGTAGCTTATCATCCATGCAAGTCATGTCCATGCCAGAATTTAGACACTCAGACTCTTTTATTTTTACTTATTTCAGGGGGGAGGGTGGGGGCAATGGGCCCACTAGGACCTCTAGCCACTGCAAACAGATTCCAGATGCATGTGCCACCATGGATATTACATGGGTATTGGGGAATCGAACCTGGGTCCCCAGGTTTCATAAGCACCTTAACTGCTAAGCTATCTCTCCAGCACAAACACTCATACTCTTACTGAAGGATGTTTGGGTTTCTAATTTTTCACATGTGTCATGATAAACATTCACATCTTACACTTAAATATACATAAATCACCTGAGAAATCTTTTAGATTCCCAGCTAAAATGATAGTGCTTCCACTGTTTTGCCATAGTATGGAGAAAAAGGATCAATATTTTTTCTCTGGACATAGCAGTATGGGGACCAAAAAGGAAGTGGAGTAAGAAATGAGCAAGGAGCATGTACAGCTGTGAAAAGCACAGATGTGGCCTACATGCCCAGGCATCACTGCCACTTGGTCACTTGCCTCTGCCACACCACAACAGAGCTGGCAAAACAGAGAAGCAAGGTGGTAATTGTTTGTGCCTTTCAGAAAGTGCTCTTCACTGCCAAACATGGGTCTCCACTGACTTCTGCCCCTGTACTCTTCTCTGGGTCTCAGGAAGAGGATGAAGCTGGGCAGAAGCCATGCTTTTGCCTTCTGTCATGATGATGAACTGGGGGAGGCAGAAGGACTGCAGCACTGAAAGGCAGCCGGCATCTCTATCTCAGTGGTCCAGAGCTTGGGTGGACGTGGGCAGCTCTGTTTATCGAGAGCTGCATGCAGCCCATTGCAGGTGACTGCATGGCTTCAATTAGACTTTTTGACTGATGGCCAGTTTAATGAGCCTATTTACAGAGGGTCATTCAGCATAGCAATTACACCTATAAATCTATTTGCAGCAGGTCTCGAATAACCTTCTGCACACAGCCCTGTATAGAACTGCAGTCTGATTAATTAACATTAATCTCTCTGCCGTATGGAGGCAGCTGCAGTTGGTGTGAGTGCTTCCAGCTCTTCGCTGCAGGCCCCGTGTGAATGGCAGGGGTCCCCCGGGTGTGGGTGGGGATCATTCAGGGGCTCAGAGGAAGGGAAAGACTGGTGGTCAGGTAGTTTCTTTGCCTAAGAAGCTCATAGGTTTTCTTTCTGTCCCTCTGTTCTTTCTCTGGCTTTGTTTGATTGATGTTTCAGGGCAGTGTCATATATAGGAGGCAAAATTCAATTAATTGGACATGAAATATTTATAACCCTGCTGTATGTGTCTATCAGGAGAGCCTTTAATAGATCTTCTCATTAGTATGAGCTGGTGACTCATTGCTCTGATTTCACAGTCATTCAGAATTAAAATCCAATTAATCTAATATTCCTGTGCATATTATTGAATTATTGGGGAAAAACTGCATTTGAGAGATAGGGTAAGGGGAAAGAGCAGGCCTTGTGGGTACTCATTTCTTCTCCACAAAGCACCCAGTGCCAGAAGGACCTGCTTCTCTTCCTTTGGGCACTCAGCTTCTGGTGTGGGGTTGTGTCTTCACTCAGCAAGTGAAGTTCAGGGTAGTGAAGGAAGTGATCTCTGCTGTCATCACTGATGTAGCCAAAGCTAATATCACACCAGCAGACACCACAGCCATAAGCCAGAATGCTGGCCTCTGAAGGCTGCCCAGCTTTTGCACAATGCAAGATTGTAATTAAGCAAAAAGGTAAGGTTCACACCATGTTAAGCATCTTGAAAGGAGAATGAATCTCTTCAAAGTAGAATCTGCACTGAGAACAAGGACTGTCCGATGGGCTGAATGGCTCTCGGTGGGGAGAGAGCTTGCCTAGCACGCAGAAAGCTTTGGGTTCCACGTAATCTGAGCAGTTGTTGACAGGAAGATCAGAAGTTTAAGGTCATCTTTGGCAACTGTATAGCAAGTTTGAGGCCATGATGGGCTGCATGAGATCTTGACCTTGTGTTTAAAAAAGGAAGTTTACAGGTTCCATGAGGTTCTAGGTGCTGCCATGTTATTAGAAGTGATGGTCTATGACATCACAGGTGGGATGAGCAGGAAAAGAAACAAAGATTCCTTCTCCTTATACTTGCAAAAGCAGGGACAATTGCTGTCGTTATTCTACTTTTTTCTTATCTCCTTTCTTATAAAAAAAGTTTTATTTACTTATTTGAGAGAGAGAGAGAGAGAGAGAGAGAGAGAGAGAGAGAGAGAGAGAGAGAGAGAGACCAAGACCTCTAGCCACTGCAAACAAACTCCACATGCACAACATTGTGTATCTGGCTTTACATGGATATTGGAGAATGAAACCTGGGTTGCCAGGCTTTGCAGGTAAGTGCCTTAACCCCAAAATCATCATTCTAACCCAAATAAAAAATATTTAAAAAATTTCAACACTGCAATTGTGCCAATATTGACTGGGTAAGTTCCTACTGAGTGTCTACTGACACAGTATTAGTTATAGATATGATAACCCTTGAGTTATGGTGGTTCAACTTAAAGATGGATTGTTTTGTGAAGTTTTTACTTTATGATGGTGTAAAATTTATACATACTTACCAGGATATGTGCTTTGAATTTCAGTCTTTTCCTGGGTTAGAGATGTGCAATGTGGTCCACTCTCGAGATGCTGCACAGCAGTCATAAGCTCCTGATCCAGCAGGGGAGTACAGCTGCCACTCTACAGTGGGCTGTTCTAGGTTTGGATGTTTGGTAGGTGTATTGCATGCATTTTGACATAACAATATTTTCAACTTCCAGTGGGGTTACTGGCATTAACCCCATTGTCGCATTTAGGAGCATCTGTCCATTGCTAAATGGAGGCGCTTTCCAAGGGGTATGATGACAAAAGGCTTGGCCTTTGACTTTGAGAAGCTTTTAGGTGTGAAAACAGATATTTTAACTATGTGGGCTGAAAAACTTTGCTGTAGAAGCAGAGCAGGGAGACATGAATCCGTTGGAGATTCTGGGGATGAGACAACTCTTTTGCTCACTTGGACGACAGGACAAGATTGCTGATCACATTGGGTTAGACTATTTCTCTATTTATGACAGCTCCCCCCTCCTTGCTACTGTTATGTCTTTACAAGAATGTCATGTAAGTACTGTACTATGCATAATCTTATGAGACTGCTATCATCCTTTGAGAGTTTCCTAAGTTTTACATATCAATAGTGTGTTGCTTTGATTACTAATTATTTAGTTTAATATTCCTTAGTTGGTATAGTCATTGACCAGTTGGGCATTTTTTCCCCTATTTGGGGTAGTTAGAAATATAGCTGTCATTCACATTTGTGTAGGTGATTTGTGAGAACATGTTTTCATTTCTGAGGATAAATACCCAGAAGTAGTATTGCTGGGTTGTGTGGTGAGTGTTTTGTGAGAAACTGCCAAGCTATCCTTCCTGTGGTTATTCTCTCTCGTCCTTTTAATAAAGTGTGAGAGTTCTAGTTGCTTCACATTCTCCTTGGCATTTGGTATTGTCAGCACTTTAACTTTCAGCAATTGTAAATGATTATGAAATTTCATCATGATTTTGAGTTGAATTTTCCTGCAGGCCTATACATGCTTACTTACCATCCAAGATGCTCTTTGATGAAGGGTCTACAGAATATATGCATATATATCACATATTATACATGTCACATAGGTCTTTTTTCATGTTTATGTGAGGCTACAAGTATGTGTATACATGTTTGTGGGAGTGCACACATGATAACCTGCTTTTTTGGATAATGGTACGCCCAAGATTTTTGATAACATAAATATATTACTTATTTTTAAATTAAAATGTAAACATAGGTTCTCTGTCCTCGATACCCTAAGCATTATTTTTTTCTTCAGGAAGGCATGCTGAGCATGGGACTCAGACATAATGACTTTGAAAATGGAGCTCACGCTCTTGCTGCACTGGCTTGCCCGTGGCCTCATGTTAAAGGTGAATGACAGGGAGGCTGCTTGACCTTCATGGCTCAGGGTGGTGGTGAGCTGGTGCTGACTTCATGGTTTCTCATGATCTCAGATGTCAGGGCAAAAGGCTCTGTGAACTTGTTGTCTGCTGGCTATGGCTTCGCAACGCCTAGCAGATATCTAGAACTTTTGTCCAGATCCACAGAGCCTTTTGGGCCTGTACATTTCTGAGTGTCAAATTTGCAACTGGCAATGGTTTGTCAACAAGCAAACCTAGTGTCTGAATGGCAACGGCACTCAAGACACTTTTGGGGGACCTTGAGGAACCTCTGTAGCCATTTTCCTTTATTTTACTGGTGAGAACCTGGAGTTCTATTTGTTGTTAGTCTGTTTGGCAAGAACATCTGTCACTGTCACTTAAGTGGGAGAAAATGAACTCATAACCACCCAGTGGCCCAACATCAATTTAATTCACATCAGCAGACGTTTTGAACTATGATGATGTGCCTTGCTTGCACTGGGAATACCAAAATAGTCTCTGCTCTCAAGAACAACTCTGCAGCTGGATGCCACTCATCTGGAGGAGCAGGAAGCTGGCAGGCTTTCAGGGGCATAGACCTTTCTTCTACAAAAGAGACAGTGATAATGCAGAGTGGGAAGCAGGAGATCTGGGATTTAAACTTAGGTCAGTCTGCATTCAAAGCCCATGTTTTTTCCAAAACTAGTGATTTATTTGTCCATCAAAAAATTTTTTATCCTCTTCTATACATATTTTTCTTTGTGTTTTAAGGCAGGATTTTACTCTAGCCCAGGCTGTCCTGAACTCACTCTGTAGCCCAGACTGGCCTTGAACTCACAGCAGTCCTCCTACCTCTCTGCCTTCTGAGTGGCACGATTATATGCGCGAGACACCACTTCTGGCTCAAAGGCACATTTGGTTGTTTTAACTGAGAAATTTTGGCCTTAAACTACAGGCTGCTGAAATGTAGACCATCTTTGAAAAAGTATAAAATTAGAAATATCTCCATTCACCTTAGAATATAATAAATGTTAGTGAGTTAAATCTTAATGCCTTTAAATTTAAAAGCCACAAGTCCAACCACATCAAGGGCACAAATCAAACAAGTGCAGTGGCAGAGCAGCTTTCTAGAACATTCAGCTGAGGGGACAACAATGTCCCTTATCTAGGGGGTTCAACTGGGCAAGGAAATGGTCTCCTTGCTACTTCTTTATTGGAAAAAATTTTAAATAAATTTTGAAACTAAATATTTAATTATGCCCTATAGACCTTACAACAAGAAGGCAGAGTCATCTCAGATGCTGTAGAACTTGGTCAAACATGTTACTGGCAAAGAATATACTATGGTCAAACAGTCTCAGTAAGCATTTGACCCTGAAGCATGATTGAAGGCTCTGTCTTCCACATCAACAGCCCCAAAGTCAGTCTGTACAACTCCCCTGAAAATAGGCAGAATTCAAGAAGCAAACAATGTGCTCATTCTATACTCATTCTTCAGATGCTGACATTTCCCAGTAGCATCCGAGCGAGATCTGTCTTCAAAGCACACGAATAGTGGTTTTAAAGGGAACCGCGTAGCTCTCATGTCATGTAGGTTAATGGACTCTGCACAGGCTTTATGCTATATCACTAATATCCCAAAAAATAATGGAGAGAAAGAAAACTGAATTGTTATGCAAAAAATGAAAGAGTAGGTGAGAACTAGAGATATTGTGATATACTCTAAACATGACAAGTTTCAGTAGAATCTAAATTTTACTTTCTTTTAAAAATATTTATTTATTTATGAGCAGAGAGATAGAGAGGGAGTATAGGTGTGCCAGGGCCTCCTACCACTGCAAACAAAATCCGGACACATGCATCACTTTGTGCATCTGGCTTTATGTGGGTACTGGGGAATTGAACCCAGCGCTGTAAGGTTTTACAAGGAAGAGTCTTCAACTGCTGAGCCATTTCCCTACCCCCAAGTTTTACAGCCAAGACATCTGGTGACAAGAGCACCCTTGCACCTTTCATGTAGCGCCCAGGCATGACAGTCATCTGGCAGGCTTATTCTTCTACCTTTAGCCAAGTTGTTGATGGAGCTAAACTTCTCTTTACACTCTCTGATAGAACCAACCCTAAAATATAGCAATAGTTTTAGGTATTTGTGAAAGGTAAGAAGAAATTCAGAAGTCTATCCACTTTGTTTTTAGTAAGGGGAGCTGTGAATAGTGGTGTACACACCTGTAGTACCAGGACCCAGCTCAAGCAGGAGCTTGTGGCTAGCCTGGGCTATATTGTCTCAGAAGACAAACCACAGCAGAGTGAGGGCTGCAGAACTCTCCTGTTTCATCCTTGTTTTGAGTGACACTGTAAGTTGAGTATGTGAGTGTGAGTGGTTGAAACAGAACAGTTGAGTTTTTATAATGAGGAAACATAATGCATTGATGGCTGTATTGCTTAGGTAGTTGAAGTTTCCTTTGGTTTAACTGCCTCATCAAACTTGTACTAGTTCATGTAGGGGCCTGAAGGTGCTCTTCCATAGAGGGAAAGACCAAATAGGAACTTCTTCACTTGAGAAGAAAGGCAGTAGTTTGGTGGGTGTAAATTTGACTTCAAATTATAGATCCTAAGAGCTTTTCCAGTGTCTGAAGAAGGCTGCCAAGGGGCAAATGAAAATAAATTTCATATTTACATCTAGAGAACCCGTTCCTTATAGTGCAGAAGGGTTAGGGTTAGGAATGTGCCTGCAAGTATCAGCAGTGTATTAGGTACATGGTCTGTAGGAAGAATGCATGCTTCAGTCAACTTGGTAGATGTGGCTCTATTACCAACATAGTAACTAGAGAAAAATTTAACAAAATCTTCTGAGATGTGCTTCCATGACTTCTTTAGTATGAAGTAACTGCTATCCTCACCTCCTTAGTTTCCTCCCTTGTGGACTTCATCACTCATATTCACATATCAAATCCCGTTAAAAATGGTCCCCTGGTCAGTGACTGAAGATTAGATTAGCACACGGCTTCTCTTTGTCATAGGTAGTAGACAAGCTTCATGTTGCTGGGACAAACATCCAACCAAACAAGGATTATGAGGAACAAACTTATTTCAAGCTTACAGATCCAGGGGAACTCCAATGGTGGAAGAAGCTGGCTCTCTTTCATAAATCCAAGCAGAGAGAGAGAGAGAAAAAAACTATCACCATTCAGCAAATACCAAAAAGCAGCAGGTGCACACCTCCTAGTGATAAACCTCTGTGCATAATTTTGGGCTGGAATTCATATCTGAACCCAGAAACATGCCCCTGCAGCAGGAATTTGCCTACTAGAGGCTGAAGCTACAACCTTAATTTTCATTGAACACCTGGGTCTGTGGGGCCATAATTCACTCTACCTCACCATTCCTTTGCTATAGGCAATACAGGCTCCTACCTTGTTCTGAGGTCTTCTCCATAAAGAAGTATGTACTTGACTACCAGTGGAATGAGATTTGATCTGTCACCATGATGCCCAGAGGACAAGAGCAGAGAAATGCAGAGATAATGTTGGGGACAGTTTCTCCAAAAATATTCACAAACCTCTCTAAGTATTTGATTCAGGGGAAAATTAAGTTATTCAGTGGCTGTGTGAGATGTCCTTTGTTAATCACAACATATGATAACTCAGTGATGAGTGGCACTACTTTATCTCTAAGATTTGCTGCTTAGAAAAAAGTCCTAGGCAAAAAAAAGTCAGAAATAAAAACTGAAAATCAAAACAACAGCCACCCAAGCTGGTGTGCCCTTGAGTCTTCAATATATGAAAAAAACTGTTTGGAAGAAAAGATGTTAAGAATGCAAAAAACACTTAATTACTTAATATAATTTAGTGACTGAATTGACTTATTCTCTTACATTTAAAATCACTGTGACAAAATACTTGAAAAAGCTACATAATGGAGGAAGAATTTATTTTGGTTTTATGTCTGAGCAGATATAGGCCATCATAGAGGGGAGGGCAGCTTGTGGCTGTGGCAGCGAGAGCACGAGGCTGCATGCAGATCAGGAGACAGATCTTGGCAGAACCAGAGCTGGGATACAATCCACTGACCCACTTCCTCCAGCAAGGCCAAACTCCTAAAGGTCCCACAACTTCTAAAACAGGACTACCAGCTACAGCCCAAGGATGCAAACGTTAATCTGTAGGGGACAGTTTATGTCCAAACTATAAAAGTAGCTAAGGGACACTGCACAGTGGGGTGGATAAGGCCAACATGCCCACACAGCCTCTACAAGCCATTTGAGAGGGATGTGCAAGAACCCCTTACCCGACCTCCCCTTGTAGGGTACATTGCAATTCTTAACATGAGAAAATGTCATGTCTTCTGTGATATTTGTTTTTTTTAAAGACAAGTACATCAGGGATGCCCCTACCTGTTGGAGGAACCTTGATTGGGTTCATTTCCCCTCTTTTCCAGCTTGGCTCCTTCCCTCTTCTTTGGTGTAACTTTGACCTTCGGGGTGTCTGTCTTGCTCTTTGGCTCACAAGAAGATACTATGGAAATCATCTGGTTTACTTCAGCTCAGTTCTCTGCCCTTCTACTCACTCTTCCCCGTGGTTGAGAAGGTGGCCCCTCTCTTCTCCCAACCATATTCAGGACTTTAGTCCCCAGCAGAAGCATGGCACAGGTGAGTGACCAGGGTTTCTCTATAGCTTACTACCACTCCGCAGGACTGGCTTGCAATTTTAAGATGCCTATGGTGATCTGTTGTTCAGGTCATTTCTGGGCCTTAATTGATATTATCATGTTACTCTAGGTTGAAAAAACACTTTATCGTTCATTATTTATAATGAATAGTAAAAAACTATCATCATAAACATAAATTAGCAGTCTGTAATATAGAAAAAGAATTCTTATGTTTGTTTTTTTTTCTTGATAACTTTTCCACATAGTGACATGTGTCTGTACAGACTCAGTTACTTTTCTTATTGTAACAAAATACCTGACAAGAAGCTACTTCAGGAAGGAAAGCCTTATTTGGCTCACAGTCTGAAAGTACAATCCACTGTGGTGGGAAAGACATGGAGGCAGTAGCAGCTCTTGGCTACGGTGGCAGCAGTGTGAGACTACTTGTTTACATCTATGTGGACCAGGAAACAGATGGGCCTGAAAATGGAACCAGCCAAGTTAAAAACCTCAGAATTCACTCCCAGAAACCCACTTCTTCCAGCTAGGTTCTACCTCTCGAACATTCCACAACCTCCCAAACAGTGCCACCAGCTAGGAACCAAAAGTTCAAACAGATGAACCTATGGTGATGGTGGGTGGGGGCAGTGGGAGGGACATGTCACATTCAAACCACAACAGCACAGTTAGCTGTGTCTTTGTATCTTTAGGTTCCACATCTACAGATTCAGCCAAATGGAGATTAAGAAAATATGTTAAGTCTACACAAATGATGATTTTCCTTGTCATTATTCCCTAAGTAACGCATATTTACACAGCATTTACATTGCATTAGACATAACAATCTATGGGTGATTCAAAGTACACAGAAGGATGTGCACAGATTACATATGAATACTGTTAGTTTAAATAGGACACTTGAGCATCCATGGATGTTGGTGTCTGCTGTAGGTCCTGCTGCAAATCCTGGGGGTGACTGAATCTATGCTTTATTCATGTTATTATGTATATTAGCTCTCTCTTGTGATGCATCAAATCAGCTCCAACTTTAGCATTTTAAAACAATAAACATGTAATATACCATAGTTTCTGAGGGTTAGAAACACCTCAGCTAGGTGGTTCTAGTTCATGAAGCTGTAACTAAGAGTCTAGCCAGGGCTATAGTAAACAGAATGTGGACTGGGGTGAAGGAATCACTTCCAAGTTCACTCTCAAGGCCTTGGTTTCTTTTTATAAAATAAATTTTAAATGTTTTATTTTTTCTTTATTAGAGAAAGAGAGATAAGAGAGAGAGAGAATGGGCATGCTAGGGCTTCCAGGCACTGCAAATGAATTCTAGATGCATGTGCCACCTTGTGTATCTATGGCTTACATGGGTTCTGGGGAATCAAACCTGGGTCCTTTGGCTTTGTAGGCAAGCACCTTACCTGCTAAGCCATCTCTCCAGCCCAAGGCCTTGGTTTATTACCATGTGCATATCTTCTCAGATATAACACCTGGCTTCTCAGAGCAACCTGAGAGTAAAATGGCAATGTCTTTTGTAACTCCAGCTCAGAAGTGATATATTCTGTTATTTCCAAACATTCTGTTGAGTGCAGACACTGCTACACTGTGGGAGGGGACTATATCAGGGCGGAGATTCTTGGTGCCAGTTTGAAGTCTGGCTACCACTGTGTGCATGTGTGTAGTGTATGTGTTTGTGTATGAGTGTGTATGTACTTTATGAATATAAAGTTTGGTCAAAGATGACCCCTTGTCCCTTACCCCTTCCTCAGCACATACAGGTCTGGATCAACTCTGCCATCCAACCTCCCCTCTTCATCCTTGTTCACACTCAGAACCTTCAGTGATGAGTGTGAACTTTCTGCACACACCCCTCTGTTTATCTAATTACAGTCTAGGTACCAGCTCCTTTTAACAACTTCTTCTGAACCTGAAGTCTGTATTAGGTGTCCCTATTAAGTGTTCTCATTGCATTTGTCTGCCAAATACTGGAACATACAATCTCCTAATGATGTTGCTGTTTGTGTTTTTACTTCTCAGGCATAGGACCTGATGCTTCTTTAATGAACTTAGGTTAGTGCTAGTACACATCCTGTGGGTGGTACTCTCTGCTGAATGGAAAAATGGAAATGACACACTGTGAAAGTGCCTTGGGATTTCGGGATTTAAGAGAGCTTGACTGAGAAGACCTTCTCTGTCCTTCCTCTCTTTGCTCACACCTCATCCTCACCATCCTCACACTGATCAACTATAGCTGTGATGCTGTTATTCTTGTCTCTCCTGTGGGCTACAGCCCATCCAGAGCTCTGCTGTGTGAGCTCTTCCAGACCTGAGCGTGCCAGCCAGCACTGCAATTGAGTTTTGATTTCATTATACAGGCTTCCTGTGAAGTTCCAAATTAATTCTAATCCTCTCCTCACTTTAAAGGCCTCTAAAAATGGCTGTATTCCTGCCTTCCCTGGAAAGCAGGGGCCCATCCCATTTCCCTAGAATGGCTTTCATTCTGGCCAGGGTTGTATATCCCTCACCAATGTGCCAGGGCAATGGGCTTCCAGATCCCAAACTGAGGGCAGCACTCCACCTGAGCTCTGGAGAAGCATGCCCAGGCCACCCATACCATGCCAGCACCCACCTGGGTCCAATGGACCCTTAGCTTTTAAAATTCACCCAGCAACATGCATTATTACTTGTTTTATTGTTTGCTTTCATCTCTGTTAATAGTAGACGATATGAAAACAACAATTCTGCAGAGCTCTAAAAAATTCAACAACCTTCCTAAAGTGTTTGATCTGAAGCATGAATAGGGATGGGATCTCAACAACCCTGCAGGTACCAACATTCTTGTACACTTAAGCCATTTATGTAAAAGAACATAGTATTTGCATTTAACTTACACCCTCTAGTTCATTATGTTACCTATAGATTATTTACAATATGTAATATGATGCCAGTGCTATGTAAACAGCTGACTGTGTTTGGGTGATGATAACAAGAAAAGAAGCCAGCATTTGTTCAGCAGACATCCAAATTTTTGGTGGTGGTTTCCATTTTCAGCTGGTTGAATTTATACATGAAGAATATACAGATGCAGACGGTGTGCTGTACAGTTTCCTTTTTCCTGACTTACATTCTGATTTTCTTGTCTACAATCACCTAGAAATTATTAGAAATTATTCACAAATGCAGCAAAAAAAAGTTAATGTGGAGAAATGCAAGCTCCTGTTACTAGTCAGCACCTACTGTGTTCCTGAACCTCACTCCAGCAACTTGCGTCAAGTACTATTGCACTCACGTTGCCCAGGGTCAGAACGCTTAAATGGTCTGCTCAGAATCACAGAGTTGGCCACACTCGGATCTCTCTCCTTTGTCTTCTGATCCTGAAGCCCACTCAAGGCTTTCAGCTTCTTCCTGTGGTCACTCTGTATGAATATCTTGTTTGTCTGATGGCAAATACTTTCATTAGGAGTGAAGTTTCCTGCTGGCATTTTTAGAAGAGGAAGTAAAGCAGGGTGGATCTCTGAAATGGGAGCCACATTTGTCTAGCTGCCAGTGACAGGGACAGTTCTGGGCTGTGAAGTGGTACCACTTGGTGACACAGGTTAAAAGGAGCCATCTCAAAGCCACCTCCTTCTCCAATCACCTCTCCATGGAAGCCTTTCTATTCTGCAACCACTGGGACCTTCCTTCTTGATTGTGTGTATGTGTTTGTGGTGTTTGTGTGTATGTACATGAGTTCATATGTGTGTGGAGGCCAGAGGACAACCTAAGGTATCATCCTCAGGAAGTCCAGCCCCTCCTTTGAGCCAGGACCTCTCATGCCTAGACATCACCCACTAGGCTAGACTCGCTGGCCAGTGAGTGCTGCTCCAGGGATCCACCTTTCTTCGCATTCCCAGTGCTGGGATGATAGGCATGTACTACCACAATACAGAATTTTATGTGGGTCCAAACTCAGGATGACATACTTGTGAGGCAAGTGCATTACACATTCAGCTTTCTCTCCAGATGCCCCTCTGGATAGTAGGCAACAGGCAGCCTGGTGCTGCTCATTCTAGGAACTACTGAGAACCTCAGTTTCCCCATTTAGCGATCAGCAGCCTTTTCTATTCTGAAAGAATAGGAAGATATCTGGTTGTGTCGCTAGGAACCATGGCCAGGTTCCCACTGTTAGGCCCACATATAAAGGTACTATGTTCATCCTAGGCTTGCATGCCACCCCGCCCCCATTGGCAGCTGAACCATCAGGCTGGCTGTGAAATGCCTTATTTTATTTTCTGCCTAACATCAGGCTGCAAATGAAAATACCTTTTCAACCCTAGTATTATTACCCCTATGGATGGCACCTTTAATGTGCGCTATTCATTGTTATAATGGCCGCACCTGTGTAGCAAATGCACGTTGGAACCGTAGCAGCTGTGGACTGTAATTGCAAAACATTATTTTCTGTTTTTCCCTGAAAGCTTGTGTGCATCTTTATCTGTGTCCATGTGTTTGTTTCATCTATAATGACTCTAGCTCAAAGATTTCCCTCCAACCCCTCTTTTTTACACATAAGGCTAAATGTAAATACATTTATTTCTATCAATGCATGTTTCAGTGGCAAACAGATGCAAGCCCCATTCTGTGCCACACACAGCCAGTGATGAGACTTCAGAGAGACCCTCAGGAGCCCGTGATCTGTGGAAAGGTTCCTGTGATCGCCGCTGCTGAAGCAGTGGTCTTTATGTGCTTGGCATACAGGCGCTACCATGATTAATGCATTTGTTCCTTGATATTCAGCCCCTGGGCGTCCACAGGATAGTGAATCAGCGTAGCACTTGCAGGCCCAGATTATCACCGGCACCAAAGACATTTCTGCACTGGAGACTTGCTGATTCCAAATAAGATGATTTCTAGAAACAGGTTTTTCCTAGCTCCCCCTTTCATTCTCTTTATGTTCTGCACTGCAGCCCCTCACCCCCACCCTCATGAGGCCGCAGGCACTGGAGAGCTGGCAGTGTGGCGGGCTGCGCATTAGGCGGCTGTACAGCCATCACAGCCCCGCATCCCAGGCCCTCTCTCCACTGACCTCACTACCCTTCTTACTGGTGATCTGTCATGACACACTTCCAATCACTGGCCTCACTGTTGGTATTTGATGTAGTTATCTCAGCAAATGCCTGGTGGATGACCACAAAAACCTATCTGCCATTTGTTTAGAGAAATTAGCTTCCCTTCTGCAATGACACCTAGGGACTTGTGCCACCTGCAGCTGGAAAATGAATGTGGAGGAAACTGAGGCATCATTCTAACACAGATTCAAGTCATCAGTTGTGACTAGTGATGGAGCTTCTGACCAGCCTGCACAAGAACCAGGGAGAGAAGATGGGTTTCTTAGCAGTTTGGGGACATGCTGCCAGATGTGGCTTCTTTAAAGCACTTTCCCCCTATGTCAACCTGGCCATGGTGGACAAGGTTGACAGTTACCAGTGATCATATCTTCACAGAGAGTTTCTTAGAGAAATGATGCCTGAAGCTCTCAGGATCCCTGCATGGGGAGGGACCTGGGCTTACTGCAGAAACCTGTGCGTTTCAACAGTGCTAAGAAGAGCAAGCAATGAGGGTCCTCTGTCTTGTACTCATCAGTGGAGCAATAAAGCTTCCGGGCTTGCAGCCTCCTCCACACCAGAGACATAAACATTAGGCATAAACAGAAGGCGCCTGCCAGCTCTTTGTTGGTGTGGTGTGTGCTAGTTGAGGGCACTGGCTCCGCCTCTGCTGCTATTTGAATGTTTCAAGCAAGCTTTGCCTGTCTTCCATGCCTGATTTACTGACAGCATGTTAGGTAACAGGAATTGACTAATGAGAATTGACTAATGGGAAGGGAATTTCAAAAGTGGTAACAAGGACATCAATACTTTACAAATTATTGGAATGAATCTCTCTCTCTTTCTCTTTCTCTCCCTTGGTGCTGGCAATTGAACCTATGGCCTCATGCATGCTAGAGCAAATAAAGCACTCTATCACTCAGCTATATCCCCCAAGTGTCAGGTGTCTCATTTTTTTATCTAAAAAATATTACTGACAGGCCAGTTCCGGTGACGCACACCTGGCATTCCTGCACTTATGAGGTAGAGGCAATAGGCTAATGAGTTCAAAGCCAGCCTGAAGTGTATAGCAAAACTAAGAAAACTAAAATGAAAATTATTTATATATAAATTACTATATGCATGTTACTAATGACTTTTTATAATACTAAAAGATATTGAAAAAAGTTCAAGACTATTTAGCTAGACAAACTTATGAATTGAGATATAAGAACTAACTTTAAAAAGCTATAAAAGAAAAACCTAGGAGAGACTCTATTAACCTTTTATCAAGCATATTAAAAGTTAGAGACAATGTCTGAAACTTTTTAAAAATTGTAAACTTTGTAATATGCCTGATCACTCTTTCCTTGGAGAATTTATTTATTGGTGAATGGTCTTTTGTTCTATCATGAACATGATTGGTGTGTGGGGGGCTGTGATGTAAAGTGTACACATGTATATGCAGATACACTTGCCTCTTGCACATATGTGCAAGGCCAGAGGAGAACGCGTTCTGTATGACTCTTCTGTGTGTTTCCTTGAGACGAGTCTTTCTCATTGAACTTGGAGCTGTCAGTCACTTTGGTGAGACTGAATGATCAGCTATCCACAAAGTTCTCTTTTCTCCACTTCCCATAGGACTGGGGTTACAGGTGGTGTGGCCAAGCCCAGCTACTGATGTGGGGGCTGGCGATGGAACTCAGAAGGTCTCAGGCTCTTATGTTTGCTGAAAAGTGCTAGTGCTATAAGTTGCTAAGCTATCTACTCAGCACCTAATTAGTACCATTATAATGACTTGGTTTTTTTCATATATTAATATTGAGAAGGAATAGTAACAGAAAAGAGGTTTTATTGACTTGTGTGAACAAGGTTACACAGCAAGCAGGAAAGCAAAGTTGTGGCTCACTGCACTCCTGTCCAGTAGGTGGCAGTATTACCTTAAGAATTTGTGAGAACACTAGCTTGAGAAAAATTACAATTTATCTGAAGACATTGTGTTTGTTCTCTTTCAAAGGTACAGCACAAAAGGCATGGTCCTGTACCTGTGTTCTCCCTTGATTCTTGGCCAATTAAAGAATATTGTTGTTTCTCTCTCTCTTTCTCTGGAGAGCAACATTCAACTGCTAAAGATGATTTTCAAGAAGGAATGAGTTTAACCAAATAAATTTATGCAGATCAAAATCGTGGGCTGTGAGTCTCCTTACCTTACCCCATGTCCTCGGTGTTGGGTATTTTTTGAAGAAGAGGGTCAGAGTGTCGTCTCTCATATACATGGAAGTTAAGATGGGTGCTCACTCACAGCCGTGAATGTGTTTGAGTTTATGAAAATGCTGTAACATTATACTTTACAATGATAGTTTTAGCTCCATTTGATGACATTCTTGCTTCTTAATATTTTCTCAAGAGCAAGAAATCAGGGAGCCAGGACCCTGGTTTGGGCTGAGGTAATGAAAATGAAACAATGCAATACATTCTAAAGGCCCAAATCCTACATGCAACCCAGCCTATTGAGATAGCAACTTGGGGATGGTAGTACTAGAAACCAGGATGTGTGTGTTGTTAGCCCACCTTACCCTTATCTGCTCATTTTTCCACAATATCTGTGGAAAGCATGGTAGTTGTAAATGCACACATACTTACAGACAAATGAGCTTGGTGTAAAGTAGCTTGGAAAATGTTATTACTTTACCCATTCTTGGTTCTGGCTAGAATACCTATATCTAAAGTTCTTATTTTCTAGTTTCAAAAGATTTGAGGTTTGGGGGAAAAAGTTTGAAAATAGTAAGTGTCTGAAGTGGGAAACATGAGAGTCACCTCCATATGCTCGCTACACATTTTATATATACATGGATTAAAATCTGTATTATGTACAGAAAATAATAAGTTACCATGTACCAATTAACATATATTATAAAGGAAAATAGGGGCTGGGGTGACGGCTCAGGTGACCTCAGTTCAGAACCCCAGAACCTATATAAAAAGTCAGACACTGTCGTAGGCAATCTCAGTCCTAGCATGCCCCCAGTGTGATGGGGGCAGTGACAGGAGAACCCACCGCAGCTTGTGGTGTAGTGAACCGTGGAGGGGGAAGGTGAAGACAAGAGATCCTGCCTCACGCAAGATGGAAGGAGAGGACTGACGCCCACAGTTGTTCTCAGACTCCACATACGCCATAGCATGTGCGCCTGTACACACACATACCAAACGAAAGAAAAGAAAGCTTGAGCTAAATATTGTTCAGCTAAATAATTCCTTCTAGGTAAAATGAAAGAATAAGATTAATTTTTTTAAAAAGGTCTTACTGTGTAGCCCAAGTTGCCCTTGAACTAGTGAGTTGGCCTCAGCCTGTGGAGAACAAGGATTAGAGGCATGTGCCACCACACCCACCAAGATGGAGTAATTCTTAGTGTTTATGTCTAACCTTGTAACCTTGCCTTACTTGCTGCAGGAAGAGATGGATACATTCTCAGTAGATTTCTCAGTAGCCAGTCTTACTGTTGTCAGTCTTTCTTTCCCAAGCATGTCCACATGGTAAGCAACACACACACACACATGCACACATGAATGCATATATACACACAATTTCCAGTTGGCTGCACCTCTGGCTCAGGCATTGCATCCATTGTGTAACACATAATCCCCTTGGGCAAAGAATAGGAAGTGACTTGTCCACCCTGCTCAGGGGCTCCACCTACTCCATACACCAGGCATGGCGTCTTCGTTCACTGGGTGGCTGCTACAGAAGAAAAAGACCTCTCCTGCACCTCGGAAGGACGATCAGTTTAAGGAGAGTATTTCCCTTGGGAACCCCCTCACTTCCTGGACCATCACTCTGTCGTACCTCAGGAATGTGCCACAGGTACAGCAATGGTCCTCCCATACCTCTTTGGAACTTTCCAAAGCTTTGTTTCCATCATAAGGAATGAGGAGTAGTTAACCAGTCTTGTTGGTGAAACTGGCTTTCTCCCATCATTGCCTCCTAGAGAGGGCAACCACGTCTGAGAAGCTTCCCTCTGTCTGTATTTCTCTTTGGCATGCTCTCTTCTACCTTATGATAAATTCAATGTCCTAACTGTTGTAAGCATGAATGCAGTCTCTCAGATGAAGACTTGCTACACTACTTCCAAGGGGAGTCTGGTCGATGCATTGGGATGACTTTCTTCCAAATGTCTGGCCGTGGTTGGGACTTAGAGGTCAACGTTTTGTCTTTGCAGACTCCTCTATGTTTTGTTAGGATGACTCATGTCATCTTTCCTGTTCTATGTAACTCACTCTTCCTCACAAGTCTAGTGAACCTCCACACAGAATTACTCAAGGAAGGGCCAAGAAGATAGATAGGCTCTGACTTTGAATGTCTCGGTCCCTGGCCTTCTCATACTCTGAGGAGGCTGTGTCAGCAAGAGGATCTTAACCACTAAAGAGAATTATCATGCAGATTGCTGTGAGTTAAGCCCAGACTTGTCTATATAATACAGAAAATAACTATAATATATATTGATTTAGGATTATGTCTGTATCTCCACTTTCAATGCCCTCAGTTGTTTTATTGAAACTGAAGACCCAGTTTAAAACGTTTACTGCTGGTTAGTTGATTAGAAACTTGAATTTTTGTGGTACGTGTAAGGCTCAGCCTTAGTAAATATTTACACACAATGATGATTCTCATTGAGGCATAAGAACTTAGTTATGAAATGATTACACATCTAGCCCATCTATAAATGGGATTTTAATTATTACTGGCAGTAGCAGCAACAAACATTTGTTGAAGAGCTACCGTGTGTTGTAATTGAATTAATGAATTTGTTAACCATTGCTTCCTGGTCCTATAAACATATACTGAGGACCAATTAGTCCAATTACATAGGCACAGCCTGAGATACCTTGTCATTTACTAAGATCAACTGTGGTCTTAAACATGCATGAGTTTAAAAAATATATTTATTTAATTATTTGAGAGAAAGAGGAGAGAGAAACAGAGTGAGAGTGAGAGCAAGTGAGAGAGAGACTGGGCATACTAGGGTCTCCAGCCACTGCAAACGAACTCCATATGCATGCACCACCTTGTGCATCTGATTTTACATGAGTATTTGGGTCCTTAGGCTTCATAGGCAAGCCCGTGAACCACTGAGCCATTTTGCCAGCTCTGATAGTTTATTTTATTTATTTATTTATTTATTTATTTATTTATTGTTTTTCGGTATGGTTTCACTCTAGCTCAGGCTGATCTGGAATTTACTATGTAGTCTCAGGACATCCTTGAACTCACGGTGATTCTCCTACCTCTGCCTCCTGAGTGCTAGGATTAAAGGCTTGCACCACCACATCCAGGTCTGCAAGAGTTTTTACTTGAGTTTGTAACTGAAGTTTTCTAAGCACTACCAGCCTAGAGGGCACAAAACAAGTCTATTTTCCCATGGACTTGTCTAGAATTTCTACTGCTGAGCATTCTAGAAAAGTCTCTTGGACTTTCCTTGGGTATGGAGGCTCCAGATCTCTGGCAGATTCTGGTGGAGCCTCAGAATGTGAGCCAGGTTTGGCTGGCCAGTGTTTCATTCCAGGGCTATGAGGTCTTCCTCTACTGTTTATCTGCTGCAGCCCCTCAATATCTCTGGCGAGCATAGGATCTTTGCGGTGCCAGGTCCTCTTAGCTGATGTCAGCACTGTTCTGTGATGGGGCTCTTTTCAATATTTCATGATTGGGTCACTTCTTTGGCCACCAATGGGTTGACTTCTGAATATCTAGTTGGATTTTAGTATCAGAGGACGGCTTTGTGTTTGCAGACTCCCACCATGCCTTTGTGAGTGTGACTTTTATCTTCTCCACTCCCTTTCATTCACTCCTACTCCCAAGCCATAAACCTCTGCCTAGAATTACTTGCGGGATGGGTGGGAAGGCACACTGAAGCACGTCCCTGGGACACCCTTGATAGTCTTTCAGTTCTCACACTTGTACTGTCCCTGGAGCTGATGTGTCCTAACTGGGACTCTTGGTCCTAACTTGTCCCTAGACCAAAAAGTTACAGGTAACTCTTGGCCCTTAATTGTTTATGACACCAATGAACTGGGCTTTGTTTCCCACTCCCCATCTAAATCACTTCTCGACTTCTATTTCTAACAAAAATTGGGGGTTTCCTTCTCTTCCCTTAGAAGTTAAAGTTACAATTTTTGAAAAGATGTAAGTTCAAGTGAGATTAGACAACCCCAAACAGGAAAGGAGAACATGTGAAGTGAGAAGAGAAGGTTCATGTGACCCCAGAGGAGGGTGGAGGTCCATGGGTTTTATCAGTAGTACAGAGTCTCCTTCTGGAGGCAGCCATCCAGTGGAGGAGCACAGAGGGGCTGCATGCCCACTTCAACTAAGAGGCAGGGGGCTTTCAAGTTACCAAGGAACAGAAGACAGCTGACCTCTCACAAACCGACCAGAAGCAGCTGAGCTGCAGTTGATTACTGGCTGTCTGGAGACCTCAGTGGTCCCCTGTGTTCACTAGGTTCCAAGGTTAGTGTTGCTTAAGATCCTGTGTGATACCCTCTAAAGCTCTGACTCTTCTACACCTCAGGTAAAAAGTGCTTAGAATTTAATTAAATTGATTTAAAGAAAAATGAAGAGATATGCTATTTCTTGGATTCTGTGCTTTAATGGATGGTTTTGGCTCTACTCTTTGTAGCCTTGGTACCTCTCAGGAAAATAAAATCAATGCTGTTCCACTTTGCTGTGTTTGATTTCATGTCACAAACATGCTTAATGGACAGTCTTATGGGACCTTCACAGCACAGAAATTTCCAAACACTCAGAATATCTGTCCTAGTTTTTTTATTGTGATACAGAGAACAGGTCAGATGAAAACAACAGGTTGAGCTTGTTATGTGTGATCGAGTTGCTCCGTGGTGTAGCAGCCTGCAGACTGAAAGGTGGGAATGGAGCAAGATGCAGAATAGTGGGTGAGCAATGGTTTGGTTTGTGAAATCAGGTTAAACTTTCCACGGGCTGGTGAGGAAGGAGGCTTTGTCATTGTTCATTGGAACCTGCTGTTTCATGCCGTGTCTTCATGGCTGCATGCATAGCCTGAGCTCAACAGGAACTGTATATCTCAACATAGCCAAAAGAGTAAATTTCAAATATCTGAAGATAAAAAGATGAAAAACTGAAGTGATGGGCATGCCAGTCTGACTTAATCATTCTAGACTGTGCACACATATCTAGGTGCCTATATACCATAATACCACAGGCACAAAATTATGGCTTTTAATTAAAATTTTAATAAAAATTGCACAATGAGAAGTAACTATTACTGTTTATTACCCAATTCTCTCATGTGGAATCTAAGAACTTAAACACAATGGCAGCTCTAGGTGATTTTACTTGAAAGTACATTATATTTCATTGCCACTGTGTATACAACAGGCTGGCAGACCCCTTCCTTCAGAAGGCTTTCATCTGAGAGCTGTGACATGCTGGTGGCTTAGTGGGACGTGTTATGGTTCCCTTCTTTCTTCACTAGGACGGTTTACAGGACGAGGGGAGATGGGAGAGGCGCAGGGCGTGTTGCGTGGTGCACAGCTGCTTCAGAGCCGGGGGGGGGGGCGGGGTACTCGGGGGAGGGGGCACTGGGGGGGGTACTTGCGCCACGCCTCCCACTCCCAGGAACCAAGCTCACGCACATAAATAAATTTCCTACTAATACACAGTCTTGCTTTGGTGGCCAGTAAAGATTAAACAAGCAAACCTTGTTTGCTTGACTATTTTTCCCTTTTAAACTTTTTTTTTTTAAAAAAACAGAAATCATAAAATTGCATCTACACTATGCTTTGGCCATGTAAGTTAATAGCTTCATAGATAGTAACAAACACCACCAAGTAAAAACCTCCATTCTAAATGCAGAAAAATGCAGAAAGAACAAGTTGTCCCCATCTTAGGGATGGGATGAATCAATGGCCATTATGTCCCAAGTACCTCATATGTGGTACTCTGTTTAACCTTTACAATAGCTTTGTGAGACAGGCATTCATGTAACTATCTGGCATTAGGTTAACATACTGCTTAGGGGTTCATACAGGCGATTCATGGGATTAGAATTCAAATGATGTTTATTCATACCTAAGTGGGTGTTGGGAGTACTCTTTGTGTTCTACCACAGTGCCTATGAGATTGAGACACTGGGGCCAGACTGGAGTTGCTACCAAGAGGGGTCGGCCATCTAGAGTGACATGACTTTGCACAACTGGTAACAAAACGGAGCCTACAAAGCAACTGGCAAGTTATTCACTCACATTCTGTGACAGAGCTCTGACGGCTCCTCTCAGAGCAGAGCCTAAGTTGTTGGGTTTGGATTAAAGTATTTGAGAAATCCACAGAGGGTTAACAAGTAATCACTTTCTATTGCTTTATTTAAGTCATAAAAGAGATTAACATGTACTAAGCTGAACTGAAATGACAGGGGCGAAGCTAACAAGAAGCAATTTTGCTTTTGACAGATTCTTTTCCTATCCCTCCACTCACTCCAGATGGAGGGCAATGTAAACTTTATATCGTAGAATAAATGCCTATTGATTGATTAAACATTGATGACATTGCTCTGCCTCCATCTGTATAGGACAGTGGCTGTTTCCAGAATTCACCCTTTGTGGGCCTGACACACACCCTCAAGACACATGTTGTCCACAGCTGTGCAATTATGTAAACAAACCCGTTTTCCAGACTTCATTTGCATGTAATGGTAAAAAGCTACTTCTGTAGTTTAATTTAGATACAACACACTGGACCACTGTTACTGATGTCCTTCCCTTGGGAGCACAAAGCTCCTTGTTAGAGTTCTGTCTCATAACGTAAGTGAGTAATTTCCTAGTTACTTTATCGATTCCATTTGTTAGGAGTTATACAAAATCCTGCTGTTTTTGAACCCCCCCCCCCGCAAAGTCCTGTCTGTACTTATACAATGAAAATTATCTCTAAGTAACTTTCACCAGGAATTAGTTCCCCATATAGTCAAAGTATCTTGTTTATTTGTGTGTGTGTTTGTGCATGGTATACCTGCATGTGTGTATGCATATTTATATGTGTGTGGGTGCATGTGCAGTTTTGTGTGCATGCACGTGGAGGCCAGAGGTTGACGTTGGTTGTCTTTCCCGATGCTCTTCCCCTTCTTTTCTGAGTCAGGGCATCTCATGAGTCCAGCACTTACCCACTGGGCCAGAGGAGCTGCCTAGCAGCTTGTCCTGTCTCTTTACCTTCTTTTCCGAGTCAGGGCATCTCATGAGTGCAGCACTTACCCACTGGGCCAGAGGAGCTGGCTAGCAGCTTGTCCTGTCTCAGCCTCCCAGTTAGGGGATGCCAGGCCCCCACTAGCACACGCACCTTGTATGTGAGTGCTGGGATCGAGCTCAGCTCCTCATGCTTGCAGGAAGAACTTTACTAACGGAGCCATCTTCTCAGCCTCGTGAAACTTGTATTTATCTAGGTAGTGTTTTTGTCATGATGAGAAAAATAAATGTATTTTCCTCCTTGTAGTCACAGGGGAAACTCAAAATAAGAATTTATGTTTATTGTGAGTTTTTTTTTTCTCATCTTAACAACAGTTTTTATAAAATACACCATTCTTTATTTGATTTGTGCCTTTATAGTTTGTGGATAGCTGTCGGTTTCACTGTAGTTCATTTCATCCAAGGTCCCATCCTTGACAGGCCTGAGAAACAAGAAGTCCTGAGTCTGCTGGACATAAGTGTAATAAAAAAAAAAAGTCATGTTTTTCGTTTAGCAAATACTTCCTGAGCAGCTCCCATGAGTAAGGCATTGATGTCCACTGTGGAAGGACACAAAAGTATGACACTCACCTCAGTGCCTTTAGAATTAAGCATAGGAAATAAAATGTGCATAGCAGAACTAGATGCAAGATAGACAATAGTTTTGGAAGGGAGAGGGAGAGACGATAAGAGTGGAGGGGCCTAAGACAATGAAACATTAAATACATTCTGAATGCATTATGCATGAATCTATCTAAATTCTTGACTATTTTTCTTACCTCCTCTCTTTTAAAAAGGGGCTTTTTTATTGATAAGTGGCATGCTGGATAAGGTGTCAAAATTTATTCTGTCCTCCATGATTTAGAAAGTCTTACATCTCAAACTTTCAAGCTCCATTGCATTTCTTGTAAGGAATGAAGTTCCTTAACAAAACCTATTAAGCACTGGCTAATTGTAGATTCCTAATAGACTAGCAGTGGGTACTCAAATATCCACTGAAAATAGATTACTATGGAAAGAGGCATGTGTCAGTTGGTCTGTGGTGTGGCTTTGCAGGTAGGATAAAATGTTGGGTGCCTTTTCCAGTTCTGTCACTCATTCGCTGGGTAGTCACTTCACAACTTTGTATTTGAGTTTTCATAGTAATAAAATGTTATAAATATTTTTGGAAGCCATTAAAGGAAATTAATGGTAGAGATGATCTTTAGAATCCTATTATTTTTAAAAGTATCATTTAATCATGTTAAGCTATATACGTACAAGGACATAGGTTAGTATACTTTCAAGTAACATTATTAAAACTTTATATACTAAATTATTTAAAAATATGTATATAACATAGCTAGATGTGGTGGCCAATGCCTACATTTCTAGCATTCAAGGGGTCAAGACAGATGGATCACTACAAGTCTGAGACCAGGCTGGGCTACATAGTGAGTTTCAGGTCAATCTGAGCTACATAGTGAGACTTTGTCTCAAAACAATAGCACACAAACAAACACATTTTATTTATTTAGAAAGTTAACATTGTCTTAATTTTTTTTCCTCACATTCTCTGGGCATTCTACTTTCTCTTGGTCCCCATCTGAGCTGGCTGTTACTGACCTTTGAACTCAGGCTTGCCTATAAGTCAGGAGAAATCTCTGCATGACAGTCCTGCAGGTTTCATGCTAAATGGATCTGCTCTGAAGGTGACCTGTTTTCAGCAGGAGTGGGGACACCTGAGACAGTCAGTTCCAATAACCTTTTGGCTTTGAAGTGGGCTTCATGATACTTTCCTTACCCCCACTTACCATTCTCATTCTTTTGGCATCACTTTCTGGGCTCATTCAAGGTGGTAATGAGCAGGAAAAAGAATCTCCCAAATAGATGCTTGCACATTGCGGTTCCTTGGGGACCCCACTTCACCTGCACTGTGCCTCCTTCTGTCCTCATGTCACACACAGCCCATTCCTCTGTCATACCCACTCACTTTAGGTCTCTTCCTCCCCCTTCTCAGCATCATTTCCCACATATGCACATGTAACTTCACATCTGGATGCTGCATGGGAGAGAAAACATGGAATATTTATTTTTCTTGCTTGGCTGATTTTGCCTGATATAATGATCTGAAGTGGCCTCCATTTTCTTGCAATTGCTGTAATTTCATGTCTCTTTACAGTTGAATAAAATTTCAATGTGTATACATAGCTTATTTTTTAAATTCATTCATCTGTTGAAGACATCTAGGCTGGTTCTGTATCTTGTGACTGGTGCAACAACACAGGCATGTGCAAGTATCTCTGTAGTGTAACTTAGAGTTCTTTGAGCATGCACCTAGGAGTGGTGTACATGGGTTATCTTCTAGGTCTACTCTTAGTGGTTTAGAGGTTCCATACTGATTTGCATAGTGAGTTATAAATCTTTTCCCCTCAACCTTGCCAGCATTTGTAGCCATTTGTTTTCTTGATAACCATTCTAGTTTCACATTCTTCCTAATCTATAAAATCTCAAGCACACCCACTTTTTGTCTCTGACATTATGAGAACACATATCCCTTTTTATTGAGCTTTATGTCTGCAACAAAACTTGAATTTAAAAATCTAAGTGAGCACTGGTCATCTCCAATCTGCAACACTACTTGGACACCTCCTGCTCACTATGTCCATTCCCGCTCATCTTCTTCCCTGTGTCTGGGTCTTCATTCATTTTTCTCCAAGGTCTGAGAGTCTCCTAAATTTCCCCTTTTCTTCTTACATCAAATCAATTGTTTAGTCCTGATAATACAACCTTATATATGTTGCTCAGATCTGTTTTGCAGTTTTCATTTCCTCTACTGTTGCCACAGATCTGTCAGATTTCACTTTTAAACTGGATCAGTATTTCCTGTTGGTCTGTCTTCAGTTTTGCCCCAATATTGCCTCCCATCCAAGTACTAACCAGGCCTGAACCTGCTTAGCTTCCAAAATCAGATGAGATCAAGCATGTTCAGGGTAGTATGGCTATAGATCTTGCCCATGTCTGTCTTTAAATTTCTACCAAATAACTTATGTGAAACATAAATCTCATCAAGTCACCCTCAAGTTACTGATAGTTACAAAATAACTGCCAAATGTTCTTATTATAGCACACACAGCCCTCTACCAGCTGCTCAAATCTGCCTCTTCCTGTCCATCCTCTGTTAAAGTTATTTTTCAACAATACTGCCTTGTGACCTACCTCCCACCTGAAAATACACATGTGGATGCCTTACACGAGGGATCTCCTTCCTAATGTTCTCTCTCCCTAAAATACTTTTCCTAAGTCCTAAATTCAGAGTCAATAAAACATTTCCTCCAAAAAGTTTCTCTGCCTCTGCCTACGACCTCCCAGGTAAGCATCATCTTGCATTTATGATCTCGTTGTACCTTTTGAACAATTCTTACTGCTATCCTCACTACATTGCAGTGAAAAGATCTACTTGTGGACAAGTCCTTTCACTATAGGTAGTAACTCAAGAACTTGGTGTGTCTAGCTTATCTGGGTTTCTCCAGCACCTCAGCATGGACAGTACTTACATGCACAGTGCCATCTTTCCAGACTGCATGCAGCGACACATGCTGTGACGGTTGCAGCTCAAAGATGATGTCACCTGGAATCTCTTCAGTTTTCATGCAGAGGTACATGGATATGAGAGAGGAGGAAGTAGAATGTGTGAGGCTCCTAAAACATTAGTTACCCTTGGTTGAGGACAACTAAGTGTCATCTATATTAATAGTCTTTGGACCCTCAAGTGGCTTTTGGGCTGGAGATAATATTAGCTCTTCATGTTAGCAGACTCTGGTCTGGTGTGTGGTTGTCATTCTACCATTATAGGCCTGGGCATCTCCTTCTATTTGCACGGTTCTTACCATACACTGAACAGAAGACTCTGGGAAGATAATGATCCTCATTTGTATCTGTTAGGGTTTCAGCCTGTGTTCCAGTGCTCTTCATTAGGCCTGTGAGCTGGATTTGTTTTCATTACTTGTGTCCTTTCAGAAATACTTGCTTCTACCCTTTTCTGGATATGTCTACCCATAGAGTTTTTTTTTTTTTCTGAACAATATGAGAAATGTATGTTCTTGTTTGATACTGTACCATTCATTTATTTTTATAGGACATGTAGCTTTCCCATAGGTGGCACACATCACCCCTAAAGAGTTTGGGTCAGAATGTCTCAAAGGTCCTTCCTACTTTATGGTTCTTTTTCTCTTAATCTTTCCACCTGGTTTGGTGTATTGACCTAGAACTTGTCTTTCTATAATCGTAAACAGACTGTTCAAGCTTTGAACCTTTAAACAGCTCTGTTCTATGGTGATGGTTGCCCCACAATGACAGATGAGTTTATTGGAAATACCTTATTGCAAAAATGCTAGTTTTCCCTTCTTAGAGCAACCAGATAGCTAATAAGCAATCAGGAATATGTTCTGGTTGCTAGGTTTGTGTGAAATCTTAACAAAGCCACCAACTCAATATGCCTGAAGACCAAATACACAGCTGCCTGCAGGCTATGGCTTTACTTGCAGATAAAGGAAGAAGCTTGGCATGTTGATGTCACAATGGCTAAGCCAGGGAAATGTATGCTGTCGCAGAACCTCGCTGATGGTGTGAAGTCCAGGCCAGGAAAATGAGCACTGTCCCAGGAGCTGGGGGATGGGGTCGTGTCCAGCCCAGGGATGTGGATGCTGTCCCAGAACCTACCTGGTGGTTTTAGTGTCCACTGCCAGGGCAGTGGACAGTGTTCCAGAACCCAGTTAGGAGAGTGACGGTGTGAACATCTCTCAGGTCTCTCTGTCTCTCATTCTTATAGAAGGCCCTGCTGGGAATACAGAAAACTACCGAAGAGGGACCCAAAATGTCCTTCAAGGTGCCATGGTGAAAACAGAGCTTTTCCAGTATTTACAACAGCCCTGGCTCCCACGTGGTCTTCCCACAGTCACAAATGCAATTCTGCTAGTAACTGTTTTGGTAAATGAGTCATATTGTAGCAATCTTCATGAATCAAAGATAATTATATTTTTACTCAGCTAGCACTGGTTAAGAAAACTCCCTCATTCTTCAATTAGCTGTCTTTTCACGCCAATATTCTGGAAGGTCTTTCATATAATTTTAACCTACTTCCTTGCTCCCTTTCCCAGATCAGTGAATGCCTCTTTGATTTTCTCGCCTCCCCATGTTTTCTTGTGTTTCCTTTATCATTGTTCCTTTTACATTCACAGGAACCTTCTGCAGTGGATTAAATTGGGCTTGCCGGAGGGGACAGAGATAGCATTCCACTGTAGCCAGGAAAGTTATTTATAAACCATGACATTAGTTTTTCATTCTTCAGAAAGAAGGTTATTCTTCACATCTCATCCATCTTACACCAACTAAAAGTCTTCAGCATGACTCTAGAATTGAAATGAAATTGACTAATTATAGCTTCTCTTCAAGCACTGGACAGTGCATCAAGAGTGCTATACATTCAGTTCCTGTCAGGGCCCTTCCAATTACTCCATGACTTAGCTATTATTTTCTCCATTTAACAGATGAGTAAACTGAGGTTTAGAGGTGAAGTTATTTGCTTTGGTTCAGTTACTATGGTAAATCTATTACAAACAAGCTTTCCTTCAAGCATCATATTTTATGTAAATTTATTTTGAGACAAAATTGTCATGTAAGCTGGCCTTGAGCTAACTGTGTAACAGAGCCTGATGCTGAACTCCTCCTCCTCCTGCTTCCACCTCCCGAGTGATGGGATGACAGGGTGCAGTGCCATGCCTTAGTTTAAAGTGTTATTATACATTGTTTCTTCATAACTTTTCTTTCTTAGTCTGTTTGGGCATCTATAACAAGTTATCCTAGGCTGGTTCACTTATAAATAGATATCATGCATTTATCTCTCCAGGTTTGGAGAGTGGGGAAATCCAAGAGTAGGATGCCATGATTTTAGAGTGTGACCAGACAGAAGGATAAAAATGGGCCATAGCCCCAGCCTCCTCCTGCTTCACTGTTTGCATCCCTACCATGCCACGAGCCGCTTTGGTTCTTCACATGCTCCAGGTGGAGTTCTGCCTCCCCCAGACCCTCATGCAACAGAGTAAGCAAACCATGGCTGAAACCTCAGAAATTGTGACACAAAACAAAACTTTCTTCATTACAGTCTATCTCTGGCACTTTTGTTACAGTGATAGAAAGCTGACCAGTAGAGGGTGTGAGGTGTGACAGACGCCAGGTTCATTTTGTTGAGCATGGTCCAGACATGAGAACGGCGCTCCCCTCCCCTCCATTCTGATGATGTGCAGAGCCACCCAAGTGGGCACCCTCGTGTGGGGCTTGTCTTCCCACTTCTCCATATCAGAACTTGTTCTCACGTGTCATGTATGTATCCAGGTCCAGTCCTTGCCCTAGCTTTGTGGAGACCTGTGACACTGCTTCTTGCTCCAGACTTGTTTGACTGCCGAAGAATTGGCTCCTTGCTTGCTGAGTGAAGCTGGTGGTACAGGTGCTGTGACAGTACACTTGGCACAAGTGACTGAAGTAAGGGAGTGTTTCCTGTAGCTCTCAGTTTGGGGCTGTAGTCCATTGTGACATAGAAGCCATGGGTACAGTGTGAGAGTGGTTACATTGTGTCCCAGTCTGGAAACAGAGATGAATGTTGGTGCTCAGTTTGCTTTCTCCTTTCCTCTTTTTTTTTTTTTTTTTTTGAGGCAAGCCAAACAGACTGGCCTTTCTTTATGAGAGAAAGAGAGCAAGAGTGAGCGAGTGTGAGAGAGAATTGGCATGCCAGGGCCTCCAGCCACTGTAATCACTCTCCAGATGTGTATGCCACCTTGTGTGCATGCATGACCTTGCACATGCATCACCTCATGTGCCTGGCTTATATGGGATCTGGGGACTAGAACATGGGTCCTTTAGGCTTTGCAGGCAAGCACCCCATCTATGCTAAGCCATCTCTCCAGCCCATCCCTTTCCTCTTTTTATTGAGTCCTAGGTCCCAACCTGTGCCATCCACATTCAGGGTGAGTCTTCCTTCCTTAGTTAAATCTTTCTGGAAAATACCCTTACAGAAATACCCAGGGGTGTGTTTCCATGGTGATTTTGAATCCAGTCAAGTTGACAATAAAGATTAACTATCACAGTGAGCAAATCTATCTGCCACCCTGTACTTCTGCTTCCTTTCTAATAAGCAAATGCTCATGAAAATCCTACCTAAATCAGAACCTGGCCTCATCCTTTCTCCGGGAAGATTCGTGGTGCTGGTGCTTCAGGCAGTGGGTGGGACTGGCAGGGGTCGTGGCGTGGATGGGAAGGTGTGTGGGACAAAGAGGCAGTGCTGGCTGTGTGGGCCTGACTTCCTTCAGTCCATCGCCCAGTTTGAAGAAGGACTGTGGAAACCTGGACAATCATTTGGGCCTCAAAGGATTCTGCCACAGAATCATACAGCAGAGAATATCTGGTGGCTCGTCAGTCATTTCTCCAGAGCGATGTCAACCCATGCTTCTCTGCACAGCAGGCTTTTCATCAGTTTCTCCATATGGCTGGATCTGTTCCTCCCCTTGAAACCAGAAGGGTGGATGCATGTACCTGCATGGCTTTCCAGGGAATTTCTTCAGTATCATTCATGTCAGCATTGTCTACGAGAACCAGGAAGCCATTTCTCCATCTCATTCACATAATAGATAAGATGATAAATTAGTGGCTGGATGAGCAACCTGGGGTCTGTTCGTTTTGACACAATAAATCAGGCTCTGCTGGTGCTGGCACATGTGCCCCATGCTCTGGTACACATGACACTTTTTCACTCGAGCCCCCAGTTTCACACCCACTGACCTAATAGTCTGAAACAAAACATATCTCAGTTTCCCTACCCCAGAGAGACATGTGATGATGACCACTTGAAGTTTCTCCTCTGAACAACCATCAGGACTCCTTTTCCTGGCACTTCTCCCCACACTGAGCTACAGCCCAGACCTCAGGAGTGGTCTCTGGAAGCCTCTGTAGTCCCAGCCCAGACTTACTGGGTCTGAATTACCATTCTAACTATGTCCTCTGAAGGACTCTTCTGTGCACACTGAGGTCTGGAAAACATAGAGCCCTGGTCTACAGGAGCTGAAATTGGAGTCAGAAGGCACTGCAATTTTGTACATATACGCAACTTGTGGTGCAGACTCTGGCCTCTACGACTTTCCCTCAGTACATTCTGGAAGCAGGGCTCCTCTCCCACCACACCAGGGACAAGGGAGGGGGAAAGGTCTATGGTTTTGGGTGCCTATATCCATTTATGTCCTGATGTCCTAGGAGAGGAACACTTGTTGATCCCTTCATAGACAAAAGGAAGGAATACGCGGTGCCTTAAGGCTTTAAGGCTTCACTTTCTTTCTTTCCCCCTTTCTTTCTTTCTTTCTTTCTTTCTTTCTTTCTTTCTTTCTTTCTTTCTTTCTTTCTTAATAATTGAGCTCATCGGGCTGTCTGGGTGTGGTAGCACATACCTTTGTTTATGTATTTATTTGAATGGGGGGGAGGGAGAGAATGGGTGTGCCAGGGCCTCCACCCCACTGCAAACAAACTCCAGATGCGTGTGTCCCCTTGTGCATCTGACTAACGTGCGTCCTGGGGAATCTAACCTGGGTCCTTTGGCTTTGTGGGCAAATGCCTTAACTATTAAGCCATTCCTCCAGCCCAAGGCTTCCTTTTCTTTAGGTAGATTTAGTATTGTGCTTAGTGATATCAGAAACTGATAGGCTGGGATAGATATAAAGAATGAGAACTTGGGTTGATGATATTCAAGTTAGAAGTGCTGAAGCCAGGTGCAGTGACACATGCCTATAATCCCAGAATTTGAGAGGGAGAGGCAAAAGGATCAGAAATTTACAGCCATGCTTGGCTACAGAGCAAGGAGTTCAACACCAGCCTGTGCCATGTAGGACCCTGTCTGCAAACAAATACACACCTGGAAACAAACACCCGAAACTCAAACCAAATCAACCAGCCAACAGCAACAAAGAAAATTAGAGACAAGCGTTCCTTGCTGCATGCAGACATTATGGATCTTGGGGTTAGTCTCTGAGGGCTGCATGACAAATCAGCACCACCACCACCCAGTGTCACCAAGCAACCAGAATTTATTTTCTTGTGATTCTGGAGGTGGGAGTGTGAGATCAAAGTGCAGGCAGGGCAAGTTTCTGCCCAGGCCTCTCCCCTTGGCTTGCAGAAGGCTGTCTTCTTGCTCTGTCCTCCCACAGTCTCTTTGGTGTGCCTGTCCTCATCTCCTTGTCTCAAGAGGATAGCAATAGCATTGAGTTAGGACCCATGCTGCTGACTTCATTCTTGCTATCTGCTTGTCTGGGAGAAGGTGTGGATCCTTGGGAGACTGTTTGCTTTTGTGGTTTGCTGGCCATGTTGGCACCTCCCAGAGTGGAGATGCATCCCTGGCTCTGTTCTCTCATCTTCATGTGGCACTCTCTCTGAGTTCATGACTGACAGCACACCCCCATCTTCTCTAAGGATGTCAGTCACACTGGAGTCAGGTACATACTAACAGCCTCATTGTGACTTCATGACCTCTTCCAAAGGTACTTTCCAATGAGGGGCACATTCTGAGGTCCTGGGGTTTAAGACTCCAACATCATTTTTATTTTTATTATTCAAGGAGGCCATTCAATTCATAGCAGAACTGAATTTAAGCATATAATGTAAACCTCACTGTATATTGCTAGGCAAGAACAACATTTCATTCTCATTCCTACCTTCCCTTTGGAAGCCTTTGGTATCAAGAAAGTGTGTGTGTGTGTATGTGTGTGTGTGTGTGTGTGTGTGTGACAAGACAGGCAGTGTAACTGGAAGAAAGAAAGTGTAGTCAAGGCAGGGCTTTTTGTTGTTGTTGTTGTTTAATGTTTAGAAAACTAAAGAAAAGGAAATCAATTATGGGGCCTACCTGAATTTTATTTCCTCACCCAAAACCAAATTACTCAGCAAACTTATCGCTTGCTCTTGCAGGCTTTGGTATTAAAGAAAACAATCAGGCGGGCAGGATTAATCTCTGACAGCCGCCTTATCTTTAACTTGCACCTTTGTTATTTTCTGATGAGCTTCTCCTTTTTTGCTGCCACGTTGTACCATACCTCACTGCTTCCTTTCATTTTATCATCAGGCAGGAGCGGGGGACCTTTCAGTTTATTAAAAAACCTTTATTTGTGAAGAACAAAGAGGGGGGAAAAGGCAGACAATGAGGTCAGACAATCTCCTTCCTGCCAGGAGTCACTCACCTGTTATTTAGAGTGTTATCAGTTGGGGGGAGACTTGCATCCTGCAAAATGAGGCTCTGACAGACTCCTTGGGCACACACACACATACACACCCGTGAGAACTCACACACCCCTCACATCTGACTGACTGCACATCAACCACCACCAAAAGTCTCCGGCTACCAAGGCTGCCGTATTCCTTTTGTTTCTCAGTTTCCATAAAAACAGCATACCCACCCTGTGTCTCTGTCTACTTCCCCACCCGTCCTTCCCACTTTCTCCTTCAGTGTGGCTGAGGCTCTCTACGAAGACAGACGTGGTCATTTTAGTTCCATGTGGACTGCGGATGACTAGGATGGCTATGCGGGTGTGTGTGTCTTCTACACACCACCGTCGTCGTCGTAGCAACAACAGCATTGTTGCTGGGACAAAATACCCAACAAGAAGTGGCTTCGGGAAGGAAGAGGTTTATTTTCAGCTTACGGTTCCAGGAGGCAGAGCTCATTTTGGTGCGGAAAACATGGCAGGAGTAGGAATTCATTATCATGCTATCACATCAGCAGAGAGGAAAGAGAGGGAACAGCAAGCAGGACTGAGTGTAAAAATCTCAAGGCCCACTCCCTGTGACCCACTTCCTCCAGCCAGACTCCACTTGCTAAAGGTTCCACAACCTTCCATAACAGTGTTACCAACTGGGGATTAAATATTCAAACACATGTGTCTATGTGGGTCATGTTACCCTTATGCTGCCATCACCCCCACCACCATCATCACTATTATCTTGGAACAGGGTCTCTTTGATAGCCCAGAGTGGCTTCAAACTTGAAGTCCTTCTTTGGTTTCTCACACATAGTCTCCTCCATTTTACTTGCCATTTGTTATTTAGGGATGGCCAAGGGGGAGGCAGCATGCCGGAGCACATGCTGTCTCACCTTTGGTGGTTGTTGGTACTTGTGCCTATTTGTTCTAGGATTCCACTTGCTAGTTTCCTGTGTTCCCAGTATTTGATGGGGACACTGCAAATTCCCTCATATTTCTGTGTCTCAGTTTCTCCTTGTCTAAGAGGCCTGCAACAAGATGATAAAACTCTGGTAGTTTCTAATGCTCTGCATCTTTGATCCATTCCATGGTGAAATGACTTTCAGATATGGTCATTGTATTACTTCTCTTGTTGCTGTGACAAAATGCCTGGCAAACACAATTTAAAGAAAAAAGGCATTATTTTTGCTCATGGCTTGAGGATACAGTCTGTCGTGGTGAGAAAGACATGGTGGCAGGAGCATGAAGCTGCTGGCCATGTGCATCTGCAGCCAGGAAGCAGGAAGCGATGAGCGTTGGCGCTCTGCTTTCTCTTTCTTTTAATCAGCCTAGCACCGCACCCGTGAGTTGGTGCTGCCCATATTCGGGGTGTGTTTTTCCCCACTCAGTTAAGCATTTCTAGACATACCCTGCGAGTCGCGCCCAGTGGTGTGTCTCCTAGGTCTACACAGACTGACACACATGTTCTCCACTTGCGGATCTATGTGTCTGTGATGTGTATATTCACCTACTTCTATATGAGTGCAAAGAAGCCTGAGGTTCAGCGGACCTGCAGCAAGGTGTGTTTGGTTTTTGCAGCTGGTGAAGAGTATCACATATTTGGCCATAGTCTCCATGGGTCAGTCAGAAGCCCAGACATGGGTGGACTGGGTTTGCTGACAGCTCTCACCAGAGTGATGACAATTCATCACTGAGGTTGTGAGCTCACCTGAAACTCTAAGTTCTCTTACAAGTCCACTATGGCTGAGGAATATTTTCATGCCCCAGTGTGGCGCAGTTGGCATCTTCTAGGATGGTGGGACATTATCCTCTGACATTCCATCTTTTACAAAGGCTCCTTTGATTAGACCATGGTGACCAAGAATGATCTCTGTTGCTTGAAGCTGGTGTCTCTCAAATTCATAACTCTTCTTAGGGTAGGATAGAGCACACATACAAGAATGGTCATTGCGAGGTGAGCATTAGAGACTACTGGAGAACCCTACTTCCCACATGTTTCCAGGCTTTCTGCTTTATTATCACCTCTCTAGGGTCCATGATCACCCACAACCAGTCTTCAGTGTTGCCCCGCCCTCCTCCCTGGGGTTGGAGGTTCTAATTTTCCTGTTTATTAATGACCTGACTAAAGAAATGGGAAACAAATATAGCTTGTATGACAGCTGCTTGGAAAGTCTTATGGTACTATAGTGCTCTGGGGAGAGTGGCTAAGCCCATGGGAATGGCCTTAGTTGGATGGAGGAAGATCCATCTCTAGGGGTTTCTAGGAATGCTGGAGACCCCAGTGCAATGCTGGAGATCTGCTTCTCTGCACTTAATAGAGCTTTGTCAGTGGCCTTGATCCCTACTGTCTTCTTGAGTTTTTCTTGCTTTCAATTTCCTGTGCAAATGATCTCAATTTAGATGTCCAAATGAGGCCTTCCAGTTTTTGACCTTGTTTCCTGTTAATTTGCCTCTGTTTCACTCCAGATCCTAATCTCTGAGGTTCTTATCTCACTGGTAACCTGACATCCTGCAGCTGAATTTCTCCCTTGTTAATATCTGACTCTATCTTTGAGTCTGGGCTGAATCCTGACTGTCATATGATTTGCTTTGACAACTCATTGAGAGGACCTTGATCTTTTTTCAGAAAAGGTCTTGGGGCACTTTTGAATGCTTCTCCTTGGTTACCCTGGCTTTCCTGTGTTCCACATGTTCCTGCTTCCAAGATTTTGGAGGGAGTTTGGGAAACAGTGGAAGTGTGCCAGCTCCTCAGCCTAGCAGGCGTCTGTACACTCGGGGGAACTTGCTCACAGAAGCTAAGCTGGGATCAAGAGTTCCACCTCTCTGGGGATTGATGTCCTGGCCTTACTGAGAGGGCAGGCCTTGGGATCTAATGTCAGAGGTCTTTTCTATCCCTATCAGAGTCAGCTCCTCTGTTTTGATCATACATACACACACACACACACACACACACACACATGTGCAATCAGACACACAGCAAGAAGCCACTTCATACCCATTAGGATGGTTAATATTAAATATGTATGAAAATGCCATAATGAAACCCATTACTTTGTATGCTAACTTAAAAACTAATTTAAAATACTTATTAATAAGAACTATGAAAAAAGTTACACCAGTGGTACATGACTGGTATTGTCAGGGTGCAGAGAATTAGAGCCTAAGGCAGTGATGGTGGGAATGTAAAATGGTGTCATGGTAGTGGAGAGCAGAATTAAAGCTCTTCAACAAGCCAATTACAGAATCCAGCCCTGGGTTCAGGGAGAGAAATAATCCGAAAATATAAGGTGGCAAATGATTGAGGAGCACATCTGATGTTGACCTCTGGCCATCGCACACATATGCACATGTGCATGAGCACTCCCCACATATGCCCACATGCACATGAATACACAATATATAGGGTTAGCACACATGCATACCCAGGCCAAGAAAACAGAAACAAAAACTGGAGGGTTGTACTAGAGCCATCCACTTATCTCATGTGTGTTCACTGAGCATTTGTTTGGGGCAGCAGACTCTTCTGAGGTCTCCATGCATACCAGAATCACAGGAAGACCTGGTCCTGGCCAACCTGGAGTTCCCAGGCTAACATAGGTAATCCCATGGCTTCAGGTATGATTTTTTTTTTCTTTTTCTTCTTTTTTTTTGAGGTAGGGTCTCACTCTACCTAGAATTCACTATGTACTTTCAGACTATGTACTTTCAGCCTTGGAACACTCACAGTGATACCACTACCTCTTCGTCCAGAGCCACCACACCCAGCTCAGGTGTGAAATTTTCTAGAAAAAATGCACTTGTGCAGATGTATAGACATATTTCTTGTCATTATCTCCTGAATGCTGCAACTATTTCCATGGCATTAATATACACAGATGATTTTGTATATAAAAGGATGTGGGCAGATTCTCTGGAAATACTACAGCATTTTAGAGCAAGGATTTGAGTATCTGAGGCTTTTGGTACCTCTGAAGGGGTTCTTGAGCCCATGCCCTGAAGATAGATACTGAGGTCAACTGTATATACTGCCGCCTGTGTTCTTGGGACCTCTTGCTGAATTCTGATTTCTCATCTGTTTTCTTCAAATTTTTAAAGTTTTTATTTATTTATGAGAGAGAGAGAGAGAGAAAGAGAGAGAGAGAGAGAGAGAGAGAGAGAGAGAGAGAGAGAGAGAGAGAGAGAGAGAGAATGGGCACACCAGATCCTCTAGCCACTGCAAATGAACTCCAGATGCATGTGCCACCTTGTGCATCTGGCTTACATGGGACCTGGGGAATTGAACCTGGGTCTTTAGGCTTCAGAGGCAAGCGCCTTAACTGCTAAGCACATCTGCAGGTGTGGCTTTGTTCCCTTCTGGTGCTCCCTGTGTCTCCCCTTCCTGGTGCATTGTTTTGCCAGTTCCTGGGGCTGGGAGTCCCAGAGGTATGAAAAGTCTGACCAATTAGGATACAATGCCCCTGAAATGTTTACATAGCTTATTTTTCTAATTTTCAACGTAACATGATGGTGAGTTAGAAAACAGTGCATAACAGAGACAATAAGATCTGTAAAGATGGCATTGCCCTAGTTCCGGAGAAAGGACAGGGCCTGACCTAAGAATGTGAGTGGGGACATGAAGCAAGCAGGGTGGTGACACTTGGGAGATAGAAAAACCTCATTTGGACTCTGAGTCCGGGGAGCCACACCCTCCAGTGCCAGACTGAGAGCACCCAGCAGGAGGGCGGGGCCCACTGTAGGAAGTGTGGAGGCAGGTGGCATGTAGAAGCCTAGGCAGGTGGTGGGTGTTGGAACAGTGCAAGGCTGGGGTGGGTGGGGTGAAGCACAGGAAGCTAGGGATGGGTGACATGTGTCAATATAGGCCAAATTAGCTCCCTGGAGGATGAGCAGCAGACGGGAGGCTGCCTGGGGTGGGGCAGGGCTTAATTTCCTTATGGGTTGAGTGTGGTGAGGCAAGGATCAGGTTTGGGAGAGTAAGTATGGGGTGGATTATTAGGGCAGAGCCCCAGAAAGGAGGGATCTGATAAGAACTGGAGTGCAGGGTGGGGACTTGATTACAAAGAAAAATCAAAGGCAAGAATTACAGAGGATTTGATGTTTGTTCAGTCCTTGCCTCATTCAGCAAACATCAGCTACATGTCTACTCTGGGACAGGCATACTGGTGGATGGGAGAAAGGTGAGGTGGGACAAAACAGGTTGGGACCTCTGCATACTAGCAACAGGGGTTATCTAACAGGTAGATAACCAGAAAAGAGCTTAGCAGTAGCTGCTGGTCAGGAAATAACATAGTTCGTGAGATGGATGGCCAGATGAAGAAGGGTAGAAAGTGGTGGTCTGTGGAAGGTCTAGAGTCAGGGGCTTGAGGCCAACATGGAATAGAGAGGAGTCAAGGTTGGGAGCAGGGAGTGGTAGCGGTGGTGAGTGCTACAAAATGGTACTGGTCAAGCAGACAAGACCCACACAGACCTTGTAGATTCTGTAGGTGTGACAGGAAGATTGAATGTGACTTATTTATTATTTACATGCAGTATTGAAGAATTATTCATAAATACTTATAGAACATTGGAATTTCTTCTATTTCTTTATATAGAGATAATGTAGAATGTCTTCTGAGGATCTGAGGTAGGCATGCAGCTCAGTGGTAGATCCTGGGTTCAATACCTAGCACAGGACAAAAGGGATTCTAGTGTAGCCTATGCATTTGCTATAATGTATATTTTTGGCTTTATCTATTGGTTATTGCAACAGTGAGGAAGAAAATTGCTTATATTTTTACTTGAAAGCTATAGGCATCTTTACTCCTTCCTTCTCCATTAATATCATAACCTTATGAAGATATTTTTTGCTCTCATGGTATGAAATATTTATAAATAGTACAAGCTCACAAATTATGCATCAAACTCTAAGAAATGATTTATGCCCATCCATCAAAGTTCTGTTGTATGTCTTGATACTAAAGATGGGCTCCCAAGACACCAATGGAAATTTAACTAGGGGTGAAATAGTGCACACCTCATAAAACCCAGGAGGAAAACCTTTTTTTGCAAAGTAGTGTGATTCCGAGGCCCTGGGCTACTCAACTGATAAGATTCAGGATGACAGAAATAGGTAGCTGGGTGGAATGAATTGGACTCAGGGGAAGGGGAGGGTGGGCGTGGGGGCGGACGTGACACCGTGACAGCCCTACCAGGATAATCAGAAGCCTCTTCAAGACCAGAGACCAAAGGCGGGTGGGGAGTTTTTATTGTAAGAAAAAGTGGGAAAGGAGGGTGTCTTCTGTGTCACACATGGTTTTAGAGGCTCACACACTGATCTCCTGGGTCCTGAGGCTGGAAGTCTGAGACTCAGGGGTCTCATGGGCAGGTTCTGATCTTCTAGGCCTTACCTTCTGAATGGCCTCATGTGACAGAAAGAGATCACACTGTGTTTCTGGCACCTTATAAATGAGAGAAGAAGGAGCTCCCCACATCCAGCAGTGATAGGAGCCGGCAGGTGGGCGGAGTCCTTGAGACCCCTCCCTTCAGGCACAAGTGGCTTTGCCTCTTGCTTTTGGCAGCCCTGGAGGCCTGCAGGGGATCGCTGCTGGGAAGTGGAGCCTAGGAGCCAGGCCCCTTCCCTGGGGGGTGACTGGAATTGAATGCTGCTGCTCCAAAATCCAGCATTTCTTGAAAGGCAAGTGCTGCTTCTTGGTGGTCACCATGGCAACAAGGGAACTGGACCCACCCTCTTTTGACCAGTCGCTCTTTCCCCTCCTGGGGGCTGACAGGCTCTTCTGATTGGTCCCTGTGATTTCCACCTCATTTACATGCACTTGACCAAGCAGGGCTTGCCTAGTACTAAAGAAAGCTTTCTCCAGAGTGAATTAATCCGCTGGAAGGTGGAAATGGTAAATGAAGGCATTCTGTAGAAATCCACCTCAGGTGCTCCTGGCGCCTCTCAAGGTGTCCACAGCAGGGAGCTGCCTGCATGTGAGGGTTAAGGCCCGAGGCATACGCTCCCCAGCTATGCCATGCTGGTTCCAGCTCTGTGGCAAACCTGTCAGTGTTCCTCTGCCAGGCGTGGTCACAGGCGCTGGCACACCCCTGTGTGCCTCTGGGCTTTCCTTTGGGAGACAGGCACGGAGGCGCCTGGTCAGCAGGAGGCGCTTGACTGTGCCCTCTGACCCTGCTCTCACCTAGCAGCATGGTGTTGGCCCGCGGTGGGCATGCAGTCCTGATGCTTGCTTTGAGCTTCCTGAGGGCGCAATTCACAGTGGGTCTCAGGTACGAGTCTTTTGGAAGTGGCATCAGGCTTCTGCTCCACTGGGTGCCAGGTACCCCACCCTGCAAGAGTCGGTTTTCCTGGAGTCTCCCTGTGCCAGTGTGACTGCACACTGAGCCTCTCTCCCTTCCCACGCACGAGGAAAGAGCGAGCTACTGATTTCTGAGCCTCGCAGGCTCCTGCCACCTGCGGGCGCCCGTCTCTCTCTCAGAGAGCGTCCCTCTAGGAGGACTTCTTGATTTTCTCTCTTAGTTTGTAAAATCCTCTGTTTTACTTTGCTATTTCAGAAAGAAATATTCAAGCCTCACTCACCTCTTCTGTAGCTATTACCCATCTGTTCCAAGTTTATTGCTGGAGACTCTGGTGAGCCATGCCTGAGTGTCATCTGGTATCTTCTGAGGGATAAAGGAAACCAAAGTTGGCCATGTAGCTATCAGAAGTGGACTTTGTTTGTTTGAACAGTGGGCTCTAAACAGTGGGCTGGGTAGCTCACTCTGGATATGATTGTCTTGTCAAGTTTCACACTGAGTTTTTTGTTTTTGTTTGTTTGTTTTTGTTTTTTTTCTGAGGTAGAGTCTCACTCTAGTCCAGGCTGACCTGGAATTCACTGTGGAGTCTCAGGATGGCCTCGAACTCACAGCAATCCTCCTACCTCTGGCTCCCTAGTGCTGGGATTATAGGTGAGCGCCACCACGCCTGGTAAGTTTCACACTTAGTTATTTTACAAAACAAAATAGGAGGATACAGAGTAGATAGGAAAGCAGATTTTTATTTCATATCTATATCTATACCTGCCTAGCTATCTATCTATGATCCATCTATCTATCTATCTATCTATCTATCTATCTATCTATCTATCTATCTAATTTGTTTTTTCTAAGGAGGGTCTTGATCTAGCCCAGGCTGATGTGTAATTCTCTATGTAGTCTCAGGCTGCCCTCGAACTCACAATGATCCTCGTACCTTTGCCTCCCAAGTGCTAGGATTAAAGGTGTGTGCCACCATGCCCAGCCTTTTATTTCATATGTTACAGTAAATTTCACAATTCTCTCTATACATATCTCTATCTATCTATCTATCTATCTATCTATCTATCTATCTATTTATCATCTATATCTATCTATCTACCTAACCCCATATATACATACATTATATATATATATATATATATATATATATATATATATATATATATATATATATGTGTGTGTGTGTGTGTGTGTGTACAGAGAGAGAGAGAGAGGGAGATCTTCATATATCATGTGTATATGTGTGTGGTATGTGTGCATGTTCATGTGTGTGGGTGCACTTGCACACATGTTCATGTGCATGTGGAGGCCAGAGTCCACACTGATGGTCTTCCTCAGTCACTGTCCACCTCATTCTTTGAAACAGGCTCTCTTGCTGAACCTAGACCTCACCAATTTGGCTAGACTAGCTAGCCCAGCCAGTGAGCCTTTGGAGTCCCTGTTACAGTGCTCTGAGCCTGCTCACCATGCCTAGAATTTCACATGGGTTTTAGGGATCCAAAGTTGCTTTCTCATGCTTGCATAGTAAGTACCTTACACTTTCAACCATCTACCCAGCCCCACAATTATATTTTGAAGTGGACATTTTTATTATTTTTATATATGAGGAAACTGAGTCTCAGGGTGGTGAGATCATTTGCTCAAGATCGCATAACCAAAATATGTCTGCCATGAATTTTCTAGCCAGACTTCCTCTGGCTTGTCAGTATATCTCACTATTGAGTTTTCCCTTTGTCAGTTATGATTTTTTTAGTGTATGTGTGGTGTATGTGTTTGTGTGTGGTGGGAGGTATGGTCTGGTATGTGTGAGGTGTGTGATGTGTTGTGCTGTGTGTGTTGTGTGATTTGTGTGTGGTGCATGCATGTGCAGTGGGGTGACCTTGCCTGTGGTGGCCAAAGGGAGATTATCATGTGTCCCTCTTATTGGTTCTTCTGCCCATTCTTACTTGATCAGTAGCCTCTTACTGATACTGGAATTGACTAATCTTCCTTCCTTCCTTCCCTTTCCTTCCTTCCTCCCTCCCTCCCTCCCTCCCTCCCTCCCTCCCTCCCTCCCTCTTTCTTTCTTTCTTTCTTTCTTTCTTTCTTTCTTTCTTTCTTTCTTTCTTTCTTTACTTCTTCCTTCCTCTTTCTTTTATCTGAGCCATGTTGAATCTCTGGACTCTGCTCCCACAGGATTGGGGTTACAGATGTGTGTGGCTATGACCAGCTGTGTATGTGGGTCCTGAGAATGAAACTCAAGCAGTCTTTCAGGTCACCTTAGGCCTTCATGGTTGCAAAGAAGTGCTGTTAACTACTGAGCCATCTCTACTGCCCCGATTGTGATTTGTAAAGTACAGAAAATAATAATATATGCTCCATTTGTTCATTCAGCAAATTAACATGGCCCCCTTCTCATATTACCCAGGCTATCCTGGGTTCTAAGCAGGTCTCAGGTATTGGTGAATAAATATAATCATACAGCCTACCTTTAGGAAGCCTTGCACTAGTAATAAAACACTCATACAGGCACATGCCAAATAGAGATTGTGAAAAGAGGGGAGAGACAAAGGTGTTAGGAGAAGCCATAATGGGGAATGGGCAGGGGTCTTTGAGTTCAGAAAATGCTGCCTGAAGAACTCGCGCTTGTGAGATGAGTTGCCCAGGAGCAGTGGGAGTTAGCAGGGTGGAATGGTGGCAGGAAGTGCCTTCCAGGTCAAGTGAGGAGCATGTGCAATGCCGGGGACAGGGGTGGGATGATCATAGGGAGCAGAGTGGCTAGAGCCCAGGCATCCTGGGAAATGCAGGCTAGGCACTGCAGGACCAGGACCAGAGCTTCATGAGTCAGAAGAGTCAGGAGTCATCTCAGCAGTGAGCGTTTCCTATATGGCAAAGACAAAGAACAGCAGTGTTCAGCCTCCTTTGTCATCTCCTGTATTCTAGGGAATGCTCTACAGCAAGTGTGAATGCCCCTTGGATTAACACCACTTATTTCCTTTGGGGAAATGTGTTTCTGCCACAGTGCTCTTTAAAAATCAAATTACAAACAAACATCTAAACCAAATTAAGCTGCCTAGAAACGCTGATAATAGGAGCCAAAGTGAAACGAAGTGAAATGCTGAGTTCATGTTAGGCAAACATCACTGTGAGCCTCCTGATCATGCTCCCACCCAAGTCTCTCTAAACTTGAGTTGCTCTGCTCACATCAAGATGCCTTGCATTGCTTGCACTGTGCGGGGAGAGGCAGCCTCGTCACCCTTACGTTATTGTACTTAGGAGCTCATCGGTCTCTTGAGTTCACTCTGTATCTTTGCTTCAGATGCCCAGGGCAGGCAACAAACCCACAATTACACATACCCAGTCTCAACAGCTCTCAGCCAGTGGGTGGCAGAGCCCCAGAAGACCTGAAATCACTTCAGTGGAATCTGAGAGCAGTAGACACACCTTCCATTGGACATAGACTGAATACAGATAAGGTCATCTCTCCCCCTGTTTATGAGCTGTACACGGATGCTCTGTGATTATGGAAATTTATCATATCTGTCAGTTTTAGTCTTAATCAACACAGATGCAAGGATAACTTCTCAGCTGGAGGTGGTCCTTGCAGGTTGTTGACATTTAGAAGGACGCCTTATACTCAGACTATCTAGGTCCCCCCCTGATTAAGCAGTGGGCATACTCAGATTTGACAGGGATTCAGGGAGTGTCTAGGTTATTTATCATCCTCACAGGGGCTCTGTAATGTTGGTGTGAAGTTCCAGCCATGCTAATGAGGACTGTAGAGACTTAGGAATCATTTGTAATATACCAACGGAGATGCTCATGCATCAGCCATTGATGAGGTTTGCCTTGGAGGCATGGAATGAACATGCCTGCACCCAGGACTCAGGCTCTCCACCTGTGTGATTAGATCCAAAGGCACAGCTGGCTATGGGCTGGGAGTGGACACGCTTCCAAACTCACCTGAGTTAATGTGAGGTAATGATTCATGCATTTATAGTTATTTTACAATGCTGGCAATCCAACCCAGGGCTTTGTGCATACTAAGCAAATTTTGCACCACGGAGCCACATCCTCAGTCCTGGAAACAATTCCTAGGTTCATTTTCTGCCAAACACCTCAGACATCCCAGGAAGGCAGCTTGAGATCTATGTGAAATTATCTCCTACCTGAGGAAGATGAGTGACTTGTGGTGCCCATCAGTCCCAGTCCTCATAAGTGAGAAGCATCTTTGTTTTTTATTTTTTTATTAACAATTTCCATAATTATAAACAATATCCCATGGTAATTCTCTCCCTTCCCCCACTTTCCCCTTTGAAATTCCATTCTCCATCATATCCCCTCCCCATCTCAATCAGTCTCTCTTTTATTTTGATGTCATGATCTTTTCTTGCTATTATGATGGTCTTGTGTAGGTAGTGTCAGGCACTGTGAGGTCATGGATATCCAGGCCATTTTGTGTCTGGAGGAGCACGTTGTAGGAGTCCTACCCTTTCTTTGGCCCTTACATTCTTTCTGCCACCTCTTCTGCAATGGACCCTGAGCCAAGGAAGATGTGATCAAGATATTACAGTGCTGAGCACTTCTCTGTCACTTCTTCTCAGTACCATGATGCCTTCTGAGTCATCCTAAGGTCACTGCCATCTAAAAAGAGAAGGTTCTCTAACCAAATATAAGAGTAGCATTAATATATGGGTATGAACATTAAGAGTAGTGCTTACTGGGCAGTTTGATGAGCATAATATAAACTTTTAGTCAGACAGCACCAGACATTACACTCCTAGGGCTCATGACTACTCCTGTTGTAGGTTTTCAGTATCAGGGATATATCCCCTCCCATGGAGAGGGTCTCCAGTCAAATTAGAGGACACTTGGTTTCCCTGTGACAGGCATGCCCCTATTGCATCTGCTGGCTCATTTGGCCTGGCTGGCCAAATATAAGGCTTGCAGTGTCCACTGTTGAATATCCCCTGGCTTCTTCCAGCTTTCTGTCAGCTGGTCTACATGGAGGAGGTTTTCCGCTCAGCTCCAGTAGGGTTTCTCAGTGACCTTGCAGCCCAAGTATGTGGCATCTTCAGTAATAGTGTCTTACCATCTATTCCTGGTGGGAAACCAAGGGACTCAGTAATGGCCTGTAATGTTTTGGGGACATCAGGGACCTCCCTGGCCGACAAGTCACTGGAAGTTATCCCATCCCTGGCACTGAAAATTTTCTAGTAACAATCGATGGCTCCTGAATGTATGTATATATGTATATATATGTATATATGTATGTATGTACATATATATATACATACAGTTTCTGGTAGGCAAAGCAGGCCCCAAATATTTCACACTTATTTTCAAAAGAAAAATAGCAGTCTTAGGGCCATGGGGATACTGCCCCTATTTCTGGCACCAGGGATAATTTTGTTAAAGTCCAGGTGCCTTAGCTTCTGTCACAGCAGGAACAACCTAACTTCATCTTCCAGCCTGTTTAATCACAAAGGGGCATTCCAACCACCAGGAGACATAGCTACCAAGACCCAACTATAGTTGTCCTCATATTTAACTCCTTGCCTACCTGATATCAATAGGAGATGTGCAAAAACAGGTAACTAACACCTAATTCTCCTGTACACACCCACTGGTTCTGTGCTTGGCTTCATTCTTGCACCATAACAAGGGTGGAATTATTACCTCATTTCACAGAGAGGGTGCAGACTTATCAAGCTCATAGAGCCAAGAGAAAGAGCAGGGATGTGGATCTAAGCCCATCCGGTGGTCAGGACTATTTCCTGAACACCTTTCTACTGCCTGAACCTTCAAGGATTTGAAAATTTGCTTTTCAAAGGAATCCATTGCCCATGCAGGTTCTCTCTGTTAGAACTTTGTTACAAGGTGGAGGACGATCTCTGCTGGGGTGAGGTGGTAATTGTCAACAAGGTCTCATGATGAACGTGGTCACTGAGGCAGGAGTGCCTATGGAGGCATTCTGCTCTCAGATGTCCTTCTCTAAAGTGTACCTGTCCCATCACCTGAGCACAGCATGGGGCCCCACCATCAGACCACTATCTATAAAATTCAAATCTATTCACTTTCATTTTCATGTGTCTAGAGAGTCTACCCAGGCTTTTTCCTCTCTTGGATGATTTTCAAAACTCTGCCATAAAAATCAACATAAACAAGGAGGGACAAGCCCAAACAGGTTGAGAATCACCAGGGTACTGATGAAATTAGGTTTTCTTATTGGCAGTCTTGATGCCTCCTGCTTCAGGATAAATTTATTTTTCCTTTCCTCTGTTTTTGATGTCCATGGAAATGAAGAATATGTCATCTCCTTGGGTACCTAAAAATTGTTTGTCACTTCCCAGCCTTTCTTACATGAATCTATGAAATGTTTCCTCCAAGGTCTAGTGTTCACCACCCTGAGAAACATCAGGAAAACTTTGCCAATTCACCTAAGCCCTCTTTTGGATGGTTATCACTGGATATTTGTTTGCCTGATGGAATTTGGCCTTTCCCAGTTGTCTTCCTTTGTCTGTCTTTTTCTTTGTGGTCCTTTTCTTTATCATCACCTTCATTTCTTCCTAAGTGTTATTAATTGATGTAAAGAGATCAGACATCTTGCTCATTTCTGGTTCTGAACTTTCTACTAGCAAAGCCCCAAAATGTGACAGTGGTAAATACAATGAAACTTAATAGGTTTAGGGTGACCATGAGGACAGTGAGGGTAGCAGTGCACAACAGGGCAGTGAATAGTGTCCACATCCCAGGGTGGGACTTACTGGGAATGCGAGTTTCCATGAAGCTGAGACATTGCAGTAAGAGCTGGCAGTACGAAGAGTTCATTTTACTTGGAGAGCTGTGTTTGCATAAAATTGGGCACATGTCATGTGTACCATCTCCTGATAAGTTAGGTGCCCTTGAGTATTATTTTCAGGCATGGTGGCATATTCTGTAATACCAGCATGTGGGAGGCTGAGGCAGAAGAATGAAGGCCAGACCTTGCTACACAGTGAGTTTGCAGCCAATCTGGGACAAAACCTTGTTTCCAAACAGAAACAAAAACAAACAAAAAAACACACTGAGCATAGTGTCACATGCTTGAACTCCAGCGGCTAGAATTTAGGAAGCTGTGATTGGAGGATGACCTGCAAGTTTGAATCCAAACTGGGCTTTATAGTAAGTTCTAGGCCAGTCTAAGGTACAGAATTAAGATCCTGCCCTCTGAAGCAGACAATAACAAAAAAGACATTATTGTTTTAAAGTTTAACTAATAATTAACTCTATAAAAGTGAACATTAATGAGAAATCCCAAAAATATCTATATGGTCAAAAATTATAAATCTGGGAGATGGCCCAGTAATGTTTGCCATGAAAGCACAAGACCCTGAGCTCAGGTCCCCAACACCCATATACATGCTCTTAGTGGGCGATAGCCAGCCTGTAATCCCAGGGCTTGGGAGGTGGAGACAGAGGATTCCAATGCAACACTGCCAGACTAGCCCTATCTCCATAAACCAGATGGAAATGACTGAGGAGACATCCAACATCAAATGGCCTCCATACACATATGCACACACACACATCCTTGTGTACTGCACACACTGGGGCACCCACACATATGAATATACATACACATATGCACGCACACAGCACATAAAAGTGACAAATATGAGTGATATATGTGTGTATTCAGTGCTGTGCTTGGGGGCGGATGGAAACTTTATAAAATCAGTTTTGGTTTATTTATAGAATTATAATTGATTCCATTTTTTTCAGATTTGGGCAAAGTATCTAGTTTTGTGCAGACACATATATGCACACACATACATATACACATGTATGTGCACATGCATACACACACACACACACACACACACACACTTCCTGAGGTCTGAGTTGATACACTTTGCTTTTCTGGTTCTGCCCAGTTATCTGAGGGCTGCTGACTACCATTTGGTCTATGCACAGGACAGAATCTACTTCTTACACATTCAGCATTGAAAGCTGCTGTCAAATAGCTCATGTTTTATGTTTACTAAATCTTACTATAGTGATAGGCACTCCAACTTTACTAAATGTTTCCATTTTCTTCCTGTCTTTCAAATCGTTGTTCTAGCTTATTGATTCTAATATTAGGTTGAGGAAATATTTTAGTGTTGGTTACTGGAGATCAGTCTTTCAGGTAAAATTGTCTCTTTCATGATTTATAAAGATTAGTGAGCATTGTATACATGTGTCTAAAATACTCAAACTTTTCAACTAATAATCTGTATAAACACATATTTGTGCATGTTTTTACATGTTGAATGCTATGTAGGTTTATCAACATGTTGCAGCAAAGGGAAAGTAGTAGGCTTTCTTTCATTTTTTTCATTAGTTTTCTTTATCAATGTGTAAACAGTCATGTTGGTACCTCTGTTAGCCTCCTTCCTATCCTCCCCCCTCCTAAGGGACTCTCCTCATTGGAGATTATGGGTCTTGAATTGTGGTGACAGCCATCAGTCATGGGGAAGAGGCAATGTCTCTGTGCATTATGTCCCAACTTGTGGCTCTAACAATTTTTCTGTCACCTTCTTCTGCAAATTTCCCTGAGCCATGTTGGGTTTGTTTTAGGTCTACTTCAGTGATGAGGTCTTGGGAACCTCTGTGTCTCTGGATCTCTGGTTTGGTGAGAGTTGAGTATTTTCTATGTCTATCTCCTTCACCCTTGTGCTGGTACCAGGTTTACCAAGAAAACAGCACTCTTGTTCATTTCCCAATTACTTTATGGTTTCAACTGGCACCCTGGTAAGGTGCAAAGGGAAGATTCTCTTCTCAGGCTCTGCGTCTATCTGAAAAAGAGAAGCAGAGTCTCCAATGGAGAGTAAAGTCAGCACCAGATAAATGGAATAACCATTATTACTTTAGAGAGAATCTAATAGGTGTAGGTCCTCTTGTAGCCCAAGATTGGTGGGAGCTTGATACTGGAGAGCGAACTCACTTTTTTGATCTTGTTTCCCAGATCAAGCTATGGGTTCCATTCCACTGAGCAGATCCATTTGCCAATTCAAGAGCAGCTGGTTACCCACTATGGATGTTTGAAACTATTGCACTGTGTGAGCAGCACATCAGGCTGTTTGCTGCTGAGTAGCTTAGACCACAAGTTGTTTGGACAGATGCTGGTCATTTTCTCCCAGTTGCTCATGTAGCATCTTCACTGACAATGAACTGTTCCAAATTTGACCATTTTTCTTCAAACTTTATTATTACATTTTCCCTCACTGCTGTGTCGAATTCTATCATGTAGATATACCACATCTTGGATATCCATTCATCTAATGATGGACATCTGGGTTGATTCCAGCTCTTAGCTATTATTAATTGGCCTGCTATAAACAAGGTTGAGCAAATCTCTCTGAACTAAGGCATGGAGCTTTTAGGGTAAATAAGGTTTGGAGCTTTTAGAATAAATGCCCAGTAAGGGAATAACTAAGTCTGTTGGTAACTCTATAGTCAACCTTTTTAGGAGTCTCCATATTGCTTTCCATAGTGGTTGTACCATCTTACATTTCCACAAACAGTGAATGAGAGTTCCTATTTCTTCACATCCTCACCAGCATTTGTTTTCATTTAATTTTTTAATGTTTGCTATCCTTACTGGGGTAAGGTAGAATCTCATAGTTGTTTTAATTTGCATTTCCCTGATGGTTAGGGATGTTGAACATTTTCTTAAGTGCTTGCCATTTATATTTTTTCCTCTGAGAACTTCTTGTTCAGTACTCTGCCCCATTTTGTGAGTGGGTTGTTTGGTTTTTTATTGTTTAGGTTTTTGAGTTCTTTGTAGATTCTAGAAATTATGCCTTTGTCAGTTGTACAGCTGGCAAAAATTTTCTCCCATTCTGTTGGTAATCTGTTGGCTTTGGTTTTTGTGTCTGTGAAAAACCTTTTCATGAGAATGATTGAGTGATTAATTTCCTGAGCTACTGGGATTTTGTTCAGGAAGTTTTCCCCCCTCCTATATTGTGGAAAGTTCCTCCTATTTTTTCTTCCAGTAGTAGTAGTTTCTGGTCTTATATCCATTTGGACTTGATTTTTGTGCATGGTGAGATGTGTGGATCTAGTTTCATTTTCCTGCAAATTGTTATCCAGTTTGTCTAGCACCATTTGTTGAAGATGTTGTCTTCTTTCCAGTCTACATTGTTAGGGCTTTTGTTGAATATCAAGTAGCTGTAGTCACTTGACCCAAAATCTGGGTCCTTGATTCTGTTCCACTGGTTTATACTCCTGTTTTTATGCCAGTACCATGTTTTTGTTACAATGGCTTTGTAATATAGCTTTAGATCAGGTATAATGATGCCTGTAGAGGTGTTTCTTTTGCTGAGGATGTGCTTGGATATCTGAGGCTTTCTGCCATTCCATATAAATTTTAAGATCATTTTTTTCTATCTCTGCAAGGAAAAATGTTGGGAGTTTGATTGGTATTGCACTAAATCTGCATATTGCCTTTAGTAAGATTGCAATTTTCACAATGATAATCCCTGCCTATCCAAGAGCATGGGAGCTCTTTCCATTTTCTCAAGTCCATCTCAATTTTTTTTTTCTTGAGTGTTTTTATGTTTTCATTATATAGGTCTTTCACATCATTCGTTAATGTTTTTACAAGGTTTTTATTGTTGCTGTTGCTACTGAAAATTGGATAATGTCACTATTTTCTTTCTTTGCATCTTTGTCTTTTTCTTATAGAAAACCTGCTGGTTTTTGTGCATTGATTTTGTATCCTGCTACTTTGCTGAAGGAATTAATCACCTTTAAAATTTTTGAGATGGAGGTTCTTGGGTCACTTAGGTATAGAATCATGTCTGAAAATAGAGCTAACTTAACTTCTTCCTTTCCAATTTGGATTCCTTTTATTTCTTTCTCCTGTATTATTGCTTCAGCTAGTACTTCCAGTACTATGTTGAAGGGCAGTGGTGAGAGTGGACACCCTTGTATTGATCCTGATCTCAATGGGAATTCAATCTCTCTCCATTAGGTATTATTTGGGCTTTAGGAGCTTTATATATTGCCTTTATTATGTTGAGATATAAACCATCCATGCCAGTTCTTTCCAATGTTTTGATCATGAAGTGATGTTGTATTTCATTGAAGGCCTTTTCTGCATCTATTGAAATGATCATGTGATTTTTGTGTTTAAGCTTATTTATGTGGTGTATTACATTGACAGATTTATGTATGTTGAACCAACCCTGAATTCCTGGGATAAAGCCTACTTGGTCAAGGTAGATAATACTTTTGACGTATTGCTGAATTTGGTTTGTGAGGAATTTGTTCAGGATCTTTGTATCTAAGTTCATCAGGGAAATAGGCCTATAGATTTCTTTTCTTGTGGCATCTCTGTCTAGTTTTGTTATTAGGGTGATATGAGCTTCATAAAAGGAGTTGGGGAGCTTTCCCTGTTCTCAAATTATGTGGCACATTTTGAGAAAAATTGGTTTCATTTCTTCCATGGAGGTTTAATAGAATTCAGCCAAGAAGCCATCTGGTCGTAGAGTCTTCTTTTTGGAGAGGATTACCTTTTCAATCTCTATAGGTGTGATAGGTTTGTTTAGGAGATTAATCTGGTCTGTGTTTAGTTTTGGTAGGTGGTATGTGTCCAGTAATTCATCCATATTTTCCATATTACCCAGTTTTGTGGAGTAGAGGTTTTTGAAGTAAGTCCTGATGATTCTCCCAACTTCACTTAATGTCTGTTGTGCTCTCCCTTTCTCATTTCTAATTTTGTTAATTTGAAGCATCTCTTTTCTTTACTTGATTAAATTGGCCAGAGGTTTATCAATCTTGTTTAGTTTTTCAAAGAACCAGCTCTTTGTATCATCAATTTTCTTAATTGTTTTCTTAGTTTCCAATTCATTAATTTCTGCTCTGATCTTAATTATTTCTTTCTGTCTGGAGGTTTTTGTGTTGAATCCTTGTTTTTCCAATGCCTTTAGGTGGATGGTTAGGTTATTGATTTGAGCTCTCACTGTCTTTATTATAAAGGCATTTAGTGGTATGAATTTTCCCCTAAGGATTGCCTTCATTGTGTCCCATAAGTTTTGGTATGATGTGTTCTCATTGTCATTCAATTCTAGAAATTTTGCAATTTCATCCACTACTCATTTATTGTATGAAAGTGTGTTTTTCAGTTTCCAGGAGCTGGCGGGATTCCTGGTACATCTTTTGTTGTTAATTTCTAGCGATACAGCATTGTGATATGATACCATACAGAGTTGGTAGTTAGTCTTCCTAAATATATGGAGGCAGGTTTTATGGCCCAGTATATGATCTATTTTAGAGAAGATTCCATGGGCTGCTGAGAAGACTGTATAATCTGTGGATTTGGGGTAGTATGTTCTGTAGATGTCTGTTAGGTCTGATTGATATATGGTGTTGTTGAGCTCTATTACTTCCCTGTTAGTTTTCTGTTTTGATGATCTATCTATTGCTGATAGTGGAGTATTGAAATTCCTGACTCTGATGGTGTTGGTGGTTATTTCTGTTTTGTTGTCAAGTAGGTTTTGTTTTATGAATTGTGGTGCACCTGTGTTTGGTGCATAAAGATTGATGTTTGTGATATCCTCTTGTTGAATCATTCCCTTGATAAGTAAGAAGTGGCCTTATTCTTTTTTTGATTGGTTTGAGGTCTATTTTATCATATATTAGTATAGCTATGCCTGCTTGTTTCTTATTTCTATTTTCTTGTTGGTGTCCAGTGGCAGGAAAACTGAAGGAGGGAGGGAAGGGGCATGCTAGCCGGCTGATCTGAGTCTGAGTAGCCTGCAGGAAGTACTGGAGGATGGGATGATGGGATACTAGCTCCTGGTGGCAGGAAAACTGAGGGAAGGAGGAAAGGAGGGAGGGAGGGAGAAAAGGAGGAAAGGGGAGCACTAGACTGCTGACCTGGGTCCACTTGGCCTGTGGGTCGTGCAGGAGGAGCTTGGTGGCACAGCAGCTGGGACTGTCCCTGGGATGCTGCTCTAGGGATTGGGGACTGATGGGCTGCCCAAGAGCATGGGAATCAGCAGATTCTGTACTTTGCTCCTCCACGCCCTCCCACTGGAGGTCAACTACGTTCTGCAAACCCCTAAAACCCCCCAATAGCCTTGCCTTTCCTTCCTAGCAAGGTGGCAGATGCCATGTTGACTGAAAATCAGGTTTTCTTTCATTTTAAAACTTTAATAGGTTAATGCATAAATAATGAGTAAACATACCATTTGTCTCTGTTGAAAAATTAATATGTTTTCTTATGACAATTTAAGAATAGATATGTCCAACAAATAAAGTTTATCAATATTGCATTCATATATTGTGAGCTGATTGTAAATATAAGGAAAAGTTAGCTATCATAAGTTTTTACCAACTCTGAACAAAAACCAAAAACTTAGTATTTATTGAGTGTTCTTACCTGATGAATTCAACTCAGCATGCGGGCCCAGGGTCAACTTACACTGTGCTCTGTGGCTGTCAGCTATAGGCAGGAAGTGGGATAGAGTCAGGTTGCCAGCAGGGGTCCATGACATTATGACATGGGTGCCCCTTTCTCTAAGTAACTCCCTTCACTACTACCCCCAACTTGATAACTCCTTTTTGGTGGGGTCCCTTTGGCCTTCAGAATATTCTCCATAATACTTCACTATACTGACTGATATATCTATCACCCCTTTGGCTCATATGTTCTTTGAGACAGGGGATTGTCTTCATCATCTTTGTGTCATCATCAGTTACCTCAGTACCTGGTGTATGCCTGACATTGAATTGTAGTTTGTTGAATGAATACATCAATTTACATGATGCATTAGGTATGGTTCTCCTAAGAATGTGTGTGTGTGTGTGTGTGTGTAAAAGAGAGAGAGAAAAAGGGAGAAGGGGAGGGAAAAGGAGGGAGGAAAAGAAGGAAAGAGAGAGAAATAAAGAGAGATTAAAGAACTGACTCATAGAATTGTGGAGCCTTCAGAGATCCAAAACTTGATGTGAGAAGTGAGGCCAGAGAACTAGTAAGAGCTGATGTTGCAATTCACGTCCAAGTTTAAGGTATATCTGCTACTAGATGTCCATCTGCAGACTGTCAACTGATTGGATAAGGCCCATCCACCACTTTAAATATTAATCTTATTCAGAAACACCACCACAAAACTATCCTCGATAATATTTGACCAAATATCTGGCCATTATGTCCCAAACAAAATAAATACAACAGTAGCTGTCAGATATGATTTAGTTATAATTTAGCAGGCAATGAATGATTATTTATCACTAGGTAACTCTGAAGGCCTTGCTTCTACTGTAGAACTATTTATCTAGCTGGATATATTTTGAACAAAACCAGCAAATTTTCATAGAAATAATTGATTGATCTTTGTATACTCTGATTTTCCTATTTATTTGTTTATTTTATTTGAAAGGGAGAAAGAGATACAGAGACAGATAGAGTGAATGAGTGCACCAGGGCCTCTAGCCACTGCAAATGAACTCCAGACACATGTGCCACCTTGTGCTGGGGAATCAAATCTGATTCATTAGGCTTTATAGTCAAGTGGCTTAACCACCAAGCCATCTTTAGAGCCCCCCTTAGTTATTTTTAGCTTAATTTTTGGATATATTTCTAGTGTCTTTACATACTTATAAACATTATAGAATTAAAAATTATAAAATTAAATTTGAATTTCTTTTTTTTTAAAATTTTTTTTGTTTGTTTACTTTATTTATTTGAGAGTGACAGAGAGAGAGAGAGAAAGAGAGAGAGAGAGAGAATGGGCACGCCAGGGCTTCTAGCCACTGCAAACGAACTCCAGACGCGGGCGCCCCCTTGTGCATCTGGCTAACGTGGGACCTGGGAAATTGAGCCTCGAACCGGGGCCCTGAGGCTTCACAGGCAAGCACTTAACCGCTAAGCCATCTCTCCAGCCCTTGAATTTCTTAATAAAATATTAGTTTCATTCATGCATCAATGCATTAAGCTCAAACTAAATTAAATTTATTCATTAAGTACAGTTAATTAAAATTATGATTTCAGGGTTAGAGAGATGGCTTAGTGATTAAGGCATTTCCCTGCAATGCTAAAGAATCCAGGTTGATTCTCCAGGACTCATGTTAGTCAGATGCACAAGGGGTACAGGTTATCTGGACTTCAGTTTGCAGTAGCTGGAGGCCTTGGCGTGCCCATTATCTCTCTCTCTCTCCATCTTTCTCTCAAATAAATAAATAAATTAATTAATAAGTAAAATATATTAAAATAAAGATTTAACTTGAAGTCTTCTTTGCCTAAAAAGTTCAAGCATGAGGAGAAGAAAATTCCATGGAGAAAGAGAATGACTCAGAGGAAGAGTACAGACAGACACAGACAGAGAATGCCAGAGACACAGAGATCAGCAGCTCCATCCATGCCAAGCCCAGAGCACCACAGACTGGGGAAGCTAACTAAACTTCTGAGGGTCTCTGTGGAGTTTAGAGACCTTTGTTATCTCCAAAGACAAAATTCTCAGCAGAGAGCCCAATGAGATAAATACTTATACATTAAAGTTACAGAAACTTATGTGGGCATCAGTTCTTCATCTCTAGAAGAATTCAAGTTCAGGTTAGAAGCTACACCTTAGGAGTTCTATAGAAGAGATTCCAAGCTGAGAAAATCATTCCCAGGCTGTATCATCAATGTGTTCTATGGCTTTTAGTATGAAATATGCCTTTTGAAAATTCAAACATGAAATGCAAACAAAATGGCATTTTCTTTATTAACATATTTTTATTTGTTTTCAAGGAGAAAGAGAGAAAGAATAAATGAATATGGACATACTAGGGCCTATTTACACAGCAAACAAAGTACAGATGCATACACTACTTAAATTTTATGTATCTAGCTTTTGGTGTATACTAGGGAACTGAGCCCAGGCTGGTAGGCTTTTCAAGCAAGTGCCTTTGACTTCTGAGCCATCTTTCCAGTCCCCCAATTCCACTTTCAAAAGGTTTGTAGAAAAGATTCAACTAATAAGTTTATTTATTTGGTTATTATTTATTCTTACATTATAACTATTTCTTTGCTAATTATAAGGTTTGCCAATAAGTATTAACATAAACATGATCTGGAAAGGAAATATGCACACTGTTGGGACTGTTTCTGACATATGATGATAAAGTTCACGGAAAACTGAGCACATTCTCTTTCACCATCACTGTCATAAACTATTAATTATTATTATTCAGTGGTGATTTTTTGAGATTAGGGAAGTTCATATTGAATATATGCAACATAAAATCAAGGTTTCCAATTTGATTAACATCACTCTCATGACTCACAATTATTGAATATGTTGGAGCAGTTGGACTTTCAGAGGTAAGAGGGTGGATTTTCACATGCATTATTTTTGTTTTGTTAAAATCACATCAGAAACATTTAGATATTTAAGACTTAACTTTCCATCACTATAAAAATTGTCTGCATGATTAATTTATAAAGAGAGGAGGTTGATGTTGGCTCACGGCTTTGAAGAGTTCAGTCCAAGCTTGTTGGTGTTCCATCATGGTTGGGGCTGGTGGTGATAAGGACCTCATGATGGTCTTGATGATGAAGCAAGATCATGCTCACAGCCATGAGGAAATGAAGTATGAAAATGATGGCCCTTGCTAGTTATGGTGGTGCATACCTTTAGTCCCAGCACTCTGCTTGGGAGGCAGAGGTAGGAGGATTGCCATGAGTCTGAAGCCAGCCTAGAACTACAGAATGAGTTATAAATAGAATGTATCAAACACCTATAATGAAAGGATTTAAAAGTTATGAAACTTTTAAAAATTGAGCATATTATATTCAAATATATCTGGAGAATTTATTTATCAATACTCAATGTTTGAGAACAGCAATATTCTTTTAAAATTTTTTTTGTTTATTTTTATTTATTTATTTGAGAATGACAGACACAGAAAGAGGCAGAGAGAGAGAGAGAGAGAGAGAATGGGCGTGCCAGGGTCTCCAGCCACTGCAAGTGAACTCCAGATGGGTGCGCCCCCTTGTGCATCTGGCTAACGTGGGTCCTGGCGAATTGAGCCTCGAACTGGGGTCCTTAGGCTTCACAGGCAAGCGATTAACCGCTAAGCCATCTCTCCAGCCCAAGAACAGCAATATTCTTGAATGGGTCATTGAGGTAGTCTTTCCAACAACAACAACAACAACAAAAAACATTTCAATGCCCTTGAGAGGTAGAGGCAGGAGGATCAGGAGTTCAAAGCCATCCTCAGCTACCGAGTGAATTTGAGGCCACCCTGGGCAACATGTGAACCTGTCTCAATCGTGAACAGCAACAAAAGTTATCTTATTTGATAATTATTAGATAAACTCAAGATTGCAGGATGATGTTTTTTTTTTTTTAAACAGGTTTACCCAGTTAAGCATTTTTCTCCCAAGATTTGCTACTTGAGACAAAATGTTTTCTGGAAGCCATGCATGTGTAAAGATAGTAGAATATATTTGTCCAAGCAGCCATCAAAGAAATAAATATAACTTAGTGCTTGTATTAGCTCATTTGTGTCTAGATGCTTAAAATAAACTCAAGAGCCTTATATTTTTATTTTTGAGGCTGAACTTGCTGCTTAGCTGATAAACTTCTGATCTCGTGCCTGCTCACCTGCTCTGTTTACAACTGTTTTTTCTTTTTACAACTTTTGTTCTTTTCTAGTACTAACCTAGTGTCACCAAAGCTTTATGTCCTGAAATATGACATTAATCCATTCATGAGGACAGATCTCCTGATGGCTTAATTACCCACCATTTAAGCTCTGCCTCTTAGAGGTTGGTTACAGCACTTCTCAACAGTGTGACCCAGGGACCAAGTGTTCAGTGTATGAACCTTTAGGATTTCTGCTCAAACATGGTCCAGACTATAGCAGGCAGGCAGCACAATGGTTAGAAATCGTGAGCGGATGCATGAGAATGACCAACGTGGGCATCTCAAGGTCCGGGACCAAGTCTTAGCTCTGTGGAAGGAGGTAGAAACTCCTGGGTAGTGTGGCACTGCTGCTGCTGTGGTGCATGGGGATTGACAGTGGGCTGTGGTACATGGAGGTGATTGACAGTGTGCTGTAGTGAGTGGATGTAGGCAGTGGGGATGTGACACACGGAGATGGGCAGTTGGCTATGGCACATGGGTATAGGCAGTTGGCTGTGGTTCATGGATGTAGACAGTGGGTAGTCCTTTAAGAGCCCGGGGTTTCTTGCTTGGGAGACTACATTGTTGTTCTGTTGAGTGCAAAGCTGTTGAGGAGAGATGTTCACTTCTGTTTGTGCCAAGTTCCCTGGAGAATATTGCCAAAGCATTATGTTCTCACACCAGGGTGCTGTAGCAGAGAGGCTGGAGGCAGAGTGCTGGAACCATGCTCAGCCAGCCTTGGATCCTTCTATGCCACTTCCTAGTATCCTGGAACACTTAGCCAATTCATATTAAGGTTTGTTTCTTGGCTGAAATATGGAGATCAAAATACTGCTTATTTTAACAGGGATATGAGAATAAATAGAAAAATGTATGCAGCACTTTTGAACAGTGCCTGACCCAAGGCACATGATCAGTGATTAATTAATAACCAAAGGAAGCCAGAGACTCACATGAGATGGGTATTACTAGTAATGCCTATTGTAACTCATCCCTTTGGTTCAAGGACTAGGGACCAAAGGTGGAGCTCTGGATTGGATAGAAATAAAGAAAATGGTTGATTCCAAGAAAAATGAGCAGATAGGGAAAGACTTATCAAGGTCTTAGAGCCCCATGACCTGGGTTCAAGTTTCTATTTATTACATAGTAGATATGTGACTCATATGAGTCTAGAACAGTACCTAGTATTAAATGTCAAATGTTCAAGTTCTTATTACTGCTTCATTTGTCACATTCTAATTTCTATGACAGAACACCTGGAAGAACAATTTAATGGAGGAGAGGACTTGCTTTGGTTCATGGTTTCAGAGGGCTCAGTCCACCATATGGGGAAGGCCTGGTGGAACAGGAAGCTCACATCATGGCAAGCAGGAAGTAGTAAGAAGGGAATGCTGGAGATTTTTGGATTTCTTCCCCTACTCCATTTATTCTAGCTTGGCCCCAGACTATGGGATGGTACCACCCACAGTAATGGTGGCTCTCCACCATCCCCTCAGTTAAGCCATTGCAGACTTATTTAGTCCTTTACAGATACACCCAGATGTCCCTTACTAATCTCCTGGGTGATATCAATCCAACCAAGTTGATAACCTTAGCCATCACAGTGGTGGTGGTTATCTCTTTTGACATGTGTGATATTTATGCCTTGTATAAAGTTGCAGAGCATAAATCTGGGTCTGCAGAAGTGAATTTGATATCCTTGTCCACTCATTGTACTGATCATTGTATGGATTATGTGATTCTTTAAGAAGAGTTGGTTCAACATCTTAAGCCTTATCTTGGACAGAGATTGGGGAACAGTAGAGCCATAACTGACAAATTTGAGCTGAAAGTGGCATTGATAATCATCTGCTCCAGGTAGCTATCAGGTTCTTCTTGGGACATTTAATCATAGAATCTCAATTTGTAGATACATGCTCAATATTCCTTTTCTTGTTAAACAGATGACTCATGTTTTGGGGAAGGTGTCGCTAGATATGTAATAATAATTGTGGTTAGAATTCATATTTATTATGTGACATAGTTATTTTCTTTTTAAATTTAAGCACAAGAAAACTAAGAGAATAAGTGAAACATCCACCAACAATGCAATGAGTTTTTAGAATACGATTCTCATTCAGTTCTGGGTGACTTAAAATCAGTGCTTTTATTGTGATGCTATATTATGAATTCATTTGAAAAATCGCCTTGTTTTGTTGTTGAGGAATCAAAGTCCAGATCGTCAGGGTTCTTTTTGAGCAGGTTAGGGGAGAACTGAAACCAAAATGACTTTCTTATTAGTCATCACTTTGCAAATGGCCTCCAAACTGGAGAAACTGGAGAACATACATACAGTGCAAGAGAGAAGTCCAGAAGTCCCTTGCACTGTCTCCTCCAATGGAAGCCACAACACATTCTTGCTCTGTGGTCTGAACTGTGTAGCAGGCATTTGTGCTTTAAACACCTGTATGTTCTCCAGTTTCTCTAGTAAGTGTAAAGACTTATGGTGATATTTTGGGATAGGATGCAAAATTTTGCAAGATAGATGCTATTCAGCTGAAAAATGTTTATGATGAAGTCCATTTCTGAATCCTGAATTGTATACCTTGCTACTTGAACCCAATATTTTTTTCCTAATTAGAATATAAGAAATTTATATGCAGATACTCCACTTTCAATTTAACAGGAAAATATGTAAGTAGTACAAATTATGTATTTTGAATTATGCAAATTGTATATTTCTTTGGAAAGCTATGAAGAAGAAGATATAGAGATTATATTTAGTGTACATGAAAAATTAATTACTCACATTTATTAAACTGCTATATATTGTCTACTACTATAATATTGTGATGAAAAAAGGAAAAGATGTCAGTGGAACAGAATAGAGACCAAGGCTCTCTTAGTATGTAGCAGAGGTAGGTGTTATTTCAATTCAGTAAGTAGAGGATAATGCTGGCACAATCATGATGCATCCAGACAAAAGGAAGTTGTAATCTTAATTCACACTGCATAGGAAAAGCACATCACATTTAAAAACTTAAACATTCAAGTGAAGAATAGTAGGAGAAAATATAAAATAGTATTAGATATCTTTGGGTAGGTGTAGTGGTTTGATTCAAGTATGCTCCATAAGCTCATGTGTTTTGAATGCTTGATCACCAGCTAATGGCAATTTGGGAAATGTATCCTTATTGGAGGAAGTACATCTTGAGGGCAGGCTTTTGGGTACTATAGCCAGCATCCCCTTGTCAGTGTTTGGCAAACTCCTGCTGCTGGACTGATGGTAGCCAGAAAGCGTTGTCTACCCTCTGACCATGCCATGTTTTCCCCTGCCATCATGGAGCTTCCCCTCAAGTTTATAAGCCAAAATAAACTTTTTCCTCCCATCAGTTGCTTTGGGTTGGATACTTTCTGCCAGCAATGTGAATCTGACTACAACAGTACACAAGATAACTTTAAACCCAGGCAACAACCTTAAAAGCTATGAAAGAAAAGATAACCATATATTTCCTTTATTTTTAAGACACTCAAAAAGCAAATTACAAATTTTAGGTTATGCAGAATGTGACAGGGTCAGCATCCTTAACAGGGAAAAGACCATGTTTGCTTTTAAAACATTAACATCTCAATAGAAAAGTGGACCAATTGTGTCACCAGGGAATATATAGAAAACCCAAATGGTCAATAAATTTGTGAAAAGCTAAGCAATTTTCTTAGTCATCAGAAAAACTTGAGTAGATATGCTAGTATAATGTCATTTATTTTTACTCAACTGTCAAGAATTAAGAAATAGCATACGATCCCAGTGATGGCTAGGAAGTAAGCAAAAAGCAGTCTCATTTATGGTTAGCAGGCATAAGAAATGTTACATAATTTTGAAAAAACTTGCAATTGGGCTGGAAAGATGGCTTAGTGGTTAAGCACTTGCCTGTGAAGCCTAAGGACCCCGGTGCAAGCCTCAATTCTCCAGGACCCACGTTAGTCAGATGTACAAGGTGGAACATGCATCTGGAGTTTGTTTGCAGTGGCTGGAGGCCCTGGCGTGCCCATTCTCTCTCTGTGTATCTGCCTCTTTCTCTGTCTGTCATTCTTAAATAAATAAACAAAAAAAAATTTAAAAACTTGCAATGTCTATTTCAATGAAAAAAGTGTAATTGGGGCTGGAAAGATGGCTTAGTGGTTAAGGCATTTGCCTGCAAAGCCTAGTGATCCAGGTTCGATTCTCCAGTACCCATGTAAGCCAGATGTACAAGGCGGTACATGCATGTGGAGTTTGTTTGCAGTGGCTGGTGGCTCTAGTGCATCCGCTCTCTCTCTTTCAAATAAACAAATAAAATAGAAAATTAAAACCATAATTGACTTATAAATATTTCTAGTGAGAACTTTTCCTATAGAATCAACTTAGGAGGCTGGAGAGATGGTTCACTGGCTAATGCATTTGCTTGGAAGCCTGCCAGCCTGGGTTTGATCCTTCTCAGTTCCCATGTAAAGCTAGACAGAAAGTGATGTACATTTCTGTGGTCTGAACATATGTGTGCAATGGGAAAAGGAGCATCCCAAAGCTAGTGGACAAAAACAACAAGAGAGACTCTGTCTCTTGGAAGGAGGATGAACACCTCAGGGTTGTCCTCTGAATTCCACACACCACACATATATACATATACATATGAACACATATACATACACATACACACATATACATACACATACAAACAATATACATATACACATACATATATACACATATACACATACACACAATATACATACATGCATACATATATACATAGACACACACAAAAAAGAAACACCAACTCAGTTTTGCAGTATATGTGAAAGAAGAAGAGAAGAAACACCATTCCTTGCAGAGTGTTTGCAGGGGAAGCAACCTCAGTGATCATGGTGGAGCCAGAACTATGCAAGCTGAAGCTCATCTAACATAGAATGCCATACATAGACCCAAACAATGAGTTATTATCATTCAACCACAGTGCATCTATCCCATGAACCTAGGGGAACACCATGATGCATCATTTAGTGAGAAAGCAAACAGCCAAAATTATATACAGTGCAGGCATTTTTGTGAAAAAAGGAAAATCTTTATGTATAGGGTGAATAAAGACATGTTTTCAACAATGAAAATGGGTGGGGTGTGATGCTAGGGAGAAGAGAGATGAGCGGAGATATCCATGGATGATAAAGGAGAACTTGCTCACAACACAAACAAGTAGGTAAATAACAAGATGATGTTCCAAAAGCTATTACTTTGCATACTTGAGAGACCACAGAGCCTAATCTGTTTTCCTCTAGTTTGGAAGCAACATACCCACTTCAGAAAAGTTGCCTATAGAGAGGTGGTACCTGGCAACGAGAGTCCTTCATCCACACAAATTTCCCAATGCATGACCACTGTTTCTCTTGGTCCTCAGCCTAGTGCCAGGCATAGGTGGATCCTTAGTAAGTGGGACACTGTTGTGCCAGAGGACAAGGGGGCAAAGCAAGAATGCTGAATGCAGATGAGGGGGACCCCATGTGGTCCCATCCTCCCATGGCTGGAGCTCAGCTAACAAAACAGAGCCTGCTGGGCTTTCTGCCTGGCAGCCCTAGAAAAGGACAGAGGAGAGGCCATTCCTGGACACCCTCTCAATAGGTGTATTGATTCTTTGAACAAAAAGTGAATTTGGAGCTGGCAGAAGCTGTGCTCAGTGGCCTGAGCAGAATGAGAGGGTCTGACTGGGCAGCATTTTGTTAGCTGATGCTTTAACCACGGGATGCCACAGCTTTGGATTTGTGTCCAGGATGGGGAATCCCTGGGTCCTGGCATGCTTTTTCTGCACGCTGTGGCATTCAGTTCCTGGCCGGAGATGGAAACCTGACAAAAACAGTTACTGGGAGAAGCTAAAACCATCTTTGTGAAGAGAGCAGAACTGTGTGGGAATAGCAGAACCTATGGCAACATTGTTGGACCCAAAATTGTCTCTCTATAGCGTCATCCTCCATATCCCCTCTCTGCTCCTGCCTCTTTTGTGTAGTTGTTTGAGTTCAGTTGCTTGGATTCTTTCCATTGTAATTCCAATTCAGCCATTAAACTGAATATTATGTCTGAAGAGAAGAGAAGAGAAGGAAGGAAAATAAAACAGTAGGGAAAACTTGACATGGCAATTCCCTTAATGTTATGATGCTGGGTACCATAGATGTCTACACACCCATGCCTGGGTGGCATGATTCACAAGAGCCAAGTTACAGATGAAATGCCTTACATTCTGTAGTAATAAATATTCAGCCAAGATTTTATTCTTTATGTAAAAATATACTAACAGATTCATCTCATTAGTATGTACATTTTCTTTGTCTTTAATAAATGATAAAATTATATGTGTGCTAAAAATGTCTTAAAATAAATTTATTTATAATTTATTAGCAAACTATTTTACATACCTGAATATTCTGGTTCAAATAAAAATTTCTTGAGCAAAGTGAAGTCATGAGTGTAAATAGTTTAAGAAACCTTGTTCTTAAAGTTCAATTTGCTAAAATAGCTAAAAGCTAGATGATTCAGTTCACATTGAAGACCCAGCCCTAGCTTTCCACTGCATTGGAAATGACATTCCTTTCTTTTTTAAAATAAATTGTTTTATTTATTTATTTGAAAGTGACAGGTAGAGAGAGAGAGAGAGAGAGAGAGAGAGAGAGAGAGAGAGAGACTGGGCATGCCAGGGCCTCCAGCTACTGAAAATGAACTCCAGATGCATGTGCCCCCCTTGTGCATCTGGCTAACATGGATCCAGGGGAATTGAGCCTCAAACTGGGGTCCTTAGGCTTCACAGGCAAGTGCTTAACTGTTAAGACATCTCTCCAGCCAGACATTCCTTTCTAACACATGTAAATCATTGCTAATGCTCACTTTCTCCAGTAGCTCTTCAGTACCTTTCACTTTAATCCATCCATCTACCCAAACTCTTTCTTCAAGTAGGCCAAACACTTTTCTTCCCTGGCTTTGTGAATAGTGTGTGTGTTTAAATGGATGTGGATGCCAGAGGGCAGCCTTGGGTATTGTTATTTTCAGTTGCTACCTAGTATTTTTTGCAAGACAAGTTCTCTCACTTTCCTGGAACTGACCAATTAGGCTAGGCTGACTGGCCAGTAAGTTCTATGGATCTGCCTGTCTCTGCCTCCCCAGTACCTAGATTTTTTATATGAATTCTGGGGATCAAATTTAGGTCCTCATGCTGGCAAGGCAAGCACTTTACTGTCTGTGGAAGTTGGAATGAAAAGTGTCCCCCATAGACTCATGCGCTTGTGCTTCAGTCTCATACTTCATACCAGCTAGCGCAGCCTTTGGGCGGTGAACCTTGGAAGAGGTATGCCGTGAGGGTGGGCCTTAAGGTTAACTAGTCCAGCCCCACTGGGTATTCATTGCAAGATCATTCTTTAAAATTTTTTTTTTAATTTATTTGATAGGGAGAGAGAGAGAGAGAGAGAGAGGGAGGGAGAGAGGGAGGGAGGGAGGGAGGGAGGGAGGGAGGGAGGGAGGGAGGGAGGGAGAGAATGGGCACACCAGGGCCTTCAGCTACTGCAAATGAACTCCAGATGCATGTACCCCTTGTGCATCTGGCTAACGTGGGTCCTGGAGAATCAAACCTGGGTTTTTTGGCTTTTTAGGCAAACACCTTAACCACTAAGCAATCCCTCCAGCCCTAGATCATTCTTACTTCCTGATATATGTGAGGATGTGAGCCAGCTTCTAGCTTCTGCAATGCTTTCCATGTCATGACGAAACACCCCCTTGAAACTGTAAGCCTGAGCTTTACCATTTTCCTCCCATAAGCTGCTTCCAGCCAGGTGTTTTGTCCCAGCACTGAGAATGTCACTACTCTAGCATTTGCATTCTCTCCAGTCCTTCCTCTGGCTTTTGTGCACACTGTGACTTCTGCTTTAAGGTCCTTCACCCCTGCTCTTCTGTGGGCTAGCCCCGTTTCTCCTGTTGTCTCTCATTTGAGATATCATTCCCCATTGCCATGTAGAAAATAGGTATTACCATCATCCTCTCTAATGATTCTCTCTTTCCTTGTCATTATTTTTTAATATTTTATTTATTTATTAGAGAAAGAGGGGAAGAGAGTGAGAGAATGAATGTGCCAGGGTCTCAAGTCACTGCAAAGGAACTCCAGATGTGTGCACCCCCTTGCTAACGTGGGTCCTGGGGATGGAACCTGTGTCCTTTGGCTTTGCAGGCAAATGCCTTAACTGTTAAGCCATCCCTCCAGTCCTCCTTGCCATTATTTTAATAATTTATTTGTTCATTTACTCTCTAAGGCTAGACTAGGCATTCGATGAGCTTGTCCATGGATTTTGTCCATTTTATCAGTGTTTTAGCTCCCAAATCACATGCAGAGTAAACAATAAATATGTATTGAGTGAATGAAGGGGTTGGGAAAAGGCTGTTAGTTTTAATGATGCCAAAATATTGCCAGTGGCGATGGTGGAACTCATACATGTTATCCAGCCAGAGGACTGGATTGGTAAACATGAAGACATTCTTCCTTGCACAATTGCCAGTGAGGCTACTGTAACAGCTTTTCAGGATGCTCATGTCTGCCTGGGCACTGGTCAGCATCAGGCTGGAAAGAGCTTTTTAGGCAGCCAAGGCATGACAGGGCTGCACCTAAGTCCCTAGACCATCCCAGGGTTCAGAGGGTCATAGCATCTCTTCAAAGAGCTAGCCAGAAAGAGCTGTGCTAATCCTCTGAGAAAGCTATTCCATTTTAGCCTGCCCTGGAGGAAACAGAATATATTGGAAAGATCAGAAGTAGAACTCTTCCTGTGGCCTTGGAGTTTTGCCTAACACTCAGAAGAGGAGAACAATGGGTTCTGAGAACCTCCGCTTCTCAGGCAGTGTCCAGAGGGCAGCCAGGGTTACATCCCTGGAGCTTAAGAGTTTCCAGGCTCATCCTTTTGACCATCCCCCATGCGGCCCCATTTAAGCAAAATCTTATAATTAACGGAAAAATGGCATCTGAGAAGTCATGTGGCATTTCCCTGTTGGGTAGTGGGGGAGGGTCCATGGGGAGATTCCTCCACCAGAAACAGGCAGGGGAAGAAGTGCAAGTCTGAGCCATGGGGCGGATGGGCTGGCTGAGAAGAGGCTGGGGTGGTTGATATCAGCAGGCCAGTCCTTCTATTGTGACAGGACTCCTCAACTGAGAAACTCAGCTACGAGATCCGCAGCCCAGTTGCTCACAAGGGAAGGAGTGGGCCAATTAAGCTTTGCTCACCAATGGCTCCAGATACTGCACTGAGCACTTCATGTACTGTGTGTGTGTGTGTGTGTGTGTGTGTGTGTGCATGTGCGCGCATACAGATGCAGTGTGTATGTATGTGCGCACAAACACAATGTTTGTATGTGAATATGCATACAGATAGACACCCTGTGTGCATGTGTACATGTGTGCATACAGATGTACTGTGTATGGGTGTCTGTTCACAGACATGCTGTGTATGTGAATGTGTGTGCAGATAGACATGCTGTGTGCATGGTGCATGTGTGCATGTAGGTACACTGTGTATGGGCATGTGTGTGCACACAGATATGTGGTATGTATATGTAGGTGTCTACAGATAGACACACCATATGCATGATGTGGTATACAGATGTACTCTATATGGCATGTGTATACATACAGATGTGCCATGTGTATGTGCACATAGACATGCCATGTGTGTGCATATGTACATGAGCTGCATATTTGTGCACGTATGTGGTATTTATGTGCATATCCATGCACAAAAGCCTGGACAACTTAGTGAAACCCTTGTCTCAAAATGAAATTAAAAGAACAGGGCTAGCAATAGAGCTCAGTGCCCCAGCAATTGCCGATCATGTGTAAAACCCTGCTTCAATTCCCAGTACAGCACATAGACAAAAATCCCCCAGCCCCCAAAAATCACACAAAAAAACCACATTAAAATTCGAACTTTGCTTTGTTTTACTCCAAATTCCAAATTTTTAGCTATTTTACTCTGTCACCATTCTCTATAAAATTATAGGAACATATATATATATTCCATTTGAAAGGGAGGATGAAGAGTAGAAATGGGCTGGAATATTTAGGAGATATGTCCTATGGTTTAGTGTCCATAACTCTGGACTTTGAATCTAGCATTAAGTGTTCAAATCTCCGTGGGGCCTGGAATCTTGAAAGAACCTTTATTTGGCAGTGCTGGTGTTTAAGCACCCATAATTTACATTAAAAGAATTCATTAAAAAATACACATAACTCCAGGGTGTGGTGGTACATGCCTTTAATCCCAGCACTTGGGAGACAGAGGTAGGAGGAGCCCTGTGAGTTGGAGGCCATTCTGAGAGTACATAGTTAATTCCAGGTCAGCCTGAGCCAAGGTGAGACCCTACCTCGAACACCTCCCCAAACACACACACAAAAAGAAAGGAATGCACAGAACTTCTCACTGGGTTCCTATTATGAAAAGGCTTGCCAGTTACTCCCCTTCTAACTGGGACGCTGAGCCCTGTGTGAAGGCACTGCTTTGCTCCAGGATCACCAGAGAGTCACTCGGACCTTGCATAGTTTAGGGGTCTGAGAGTGCTGAGTGGGAGGGTTCAAAGGGCCTCCCAAAGGGTAAGCTTACTTATGCTGTCATGTGTGGCACTGCTAGGGGCCAGACACACAGATTTTCAGGTATGGAAGGAAGACAGCAATCATGGTCAGGTGAGGTGTGGAGTGGTCACCTGGATGGTCATCATTCTAGTTAGGGCTCAGTCACTCTCTAGAAGTGTGATCTCAGGGAGTTCATGTCACTGTCTCCGGCTCCAGCATCCCTATCTGTAAAGTGAGGCAGTTGGGTTGATGTCAAAGATCCTTCTGGATTTCTCAGTTCAGTGACTGTATTCTTGAGACAGTAGGAAGTGCTTTGAGCACAGGAGTTGGGCAGGTGAGCAAAACACAAAGCAGCTTTTAAGACACAGAGAAGTTAAAAACATTTCTGGCTGGCTAGGGAGGTGGCTCAGTGGCTTGCTGTGCAAGCATGAGGAACTGAGTTTGGATACCCAGCATCCACCTAAAAGGAAGGCATAGTGATGCACACCTGAACCTTCAGTTCTGGGGCTGGGGCTGCTAGACAGAAACCAGGGATCCCTAGAGCTTGCCGGCCAGCTAGTCTAGCCTAATTGGTGAGCTCCAGGCTCATCAAGAGTCTCTGTCTCAAAAAATAAGATGGAGAATAAATGAGGAAGACCCTCCAACATTGACATCTGGCCTTTACATGCATACATACAGTACATACATACATGTGCTCCCACACACTCACTCGGGCCATCACACATATTTATACTCATGTGCACCACACATATATCACACACAAAAAGGAGGGTTTTGTTTGTTTGTTTGTTTTGCTGTTGCTGTTTCTTCCTAAACAAATAGGTTCCAAAGAAAACCCAGATTTGCACCTACTTTGATGGCTTGTAGCAGTAGATAAGACAGCAGCAGAAACTCAACAGCATCTTGTGATTAGATAAGGATTCCTGATGCCTAAGAGCTTTTCCACCTACTGCAACCTCAAGGAGACACCGCATGTCAGAAAAACTGCCTGATAAACATGCACACAGCTCTGCAAGGCTCCAGCACATTCTGGATCCTGTTAGAATTCTGATGCTTCCCAGGGCCTTTCTCTTCTCATTAGCATTTTCTAAAGATTGCATGACTAACATGAACTAGTCAGACCCTGCCCTGCTGCCCCCAAGTCATGAGAGGCTGGAGGGAGAGAAGATAAGGCAATGAACTTGAAGGAGACTCACACTCAGCTCTGAATTCTTTTAGGAGCTGGAAAAGTCTGTGTTTCCTGGTGAAAGAAGGGCAGTGACCCCTTCAGACTCTGGCTGAGGTGAGGGGGAGGTCACAGGCTGCAGAGCAGGGGCAGTCATCCACAGGACCCTTTCTGCCACCTCCATCTCAGTCCTTGAAGAGACATTTGCAGGCGCCCCAGGAAGCTGACCCCAGAGATTCACATCTCATTTTGAGACCAGCTCCGTGCCTGTCACATTCGCTTCAACAGAACCTTTGCTTTCATGACAATGACCTAGAGATGACCCTGAGATGGAGACTATGTGTCTGACGTTTCACAAGAACAGGTAGCTGTGGTCTGTTCCCAGGAACAGTGAAGGGAAACGCTGTAGAAACCCAGGCCCATCTGAACTCTGACTACTCAAGAGAAGGGGACCTAAAAACTGCGACTTGAGAAAGACTAGTCACTGTGGACAAGGCTTCCTGCCGCTGAGGGAAAGTGCCAGAAACAAAAGGTGTTAATTGAGTTGATAGGAACTCAGACCTCCCTTGGAGCAACTAACAAATGGATGTGAAAGTAGAAACAGAGTTCTGTGTAAAACTGTTTCAAAGAACCTTGGGACAAGGATTGAGTCCTTAATGGAAGCTTCTAGATAAAAGTAAGCAGTGACTCTTACCTACTCTGGCTAAGGTTAGAAGATACACTGAATCATTGCATAATCAAAGGCAGACTTGCCCGCAGTAAGCCTGAACTCACTTGTATTACAGGCAAGTCATTGCTTTCATGTGTGAAATGAATTTCAGCCTTTCAGAACAAGAAACTTGGAGCTGCAAAGCAGGGTGGGTCTGGAAAGGAGGAGGTGGCAGAAGGAGACACTGGGAAGGCTCTCCTGACTGAAGACTGAGATAACCCAGGAGAAGACTGTTCACAGAGCACAAAACATAGACTTTTATAGATGCTCCCTCAATGAAAAACAATATTGGCAAAATTGGGAAAAAATCATCTTCCACAAAATACTATGGACAGAAGTGAGCATTCTAAATATCTAATAAAGTATATTCAAATGAGCAAGTAAAGGCAGACTCCAAAAGCAATAACAGACAGAGTGGGAAATTCAGAGAAAAAGTATGAATGGGCTAATAAACTTGTGATATGGTTTAACTTCACTAATAGCAAATTAAAAACAGTGAAAAGTTCATCAATCCCATTATTCATTTAAACATGATAATACTCATAGTAGTGGTATATTCCCTAGTTGGAATAAAATTTCTTGGAAAGAATTTTTGAATAAATTTTTACACCCTTTGATTCAGTCTATTTTTCTGTGAGTATCTTAAAGAAATTACATGTAAGTTAATATAGATTTATTTATGTGTTGAAATGTTATTTAGACTAGCATGAATAAGGAAGAAGGAAATGAACCAAATGTAGAATGTTGGCAACTTGTAAAATAAGTTATAGCACAGCCTGTCATACAGTTAACTATTAAAAATTCTTAAAGTTGTATTTTTTTTTTTCAGTTAGGATCTCACTCTAGCCTAGGCTGATCTGGAACTCATTCTGTAGTTCTAGGCTGGCCTTAAACTCACAGCAATCCTCCTATCTTTCCCTCCTGAGTGCTAAGATTAAAGGCATGTGCCATCACTCCAGGCTCTCAAATTGTATTTTAATAAGTGAAAATGTTTCCATGCCATGCTAATATAAAATTGAGTGTAATTATTTATGTTTCAAAACATCACAATTATTTATGTGTGGATATATGTGTTCAGTGAAGATCATAAAAAGAAAATATGGTCAAAGGAAAATTGAATTCTGTACTTCACCAATTTGTCTACAATAATGAGTAGACATCATTACTAGTAGACAGATGATGGGCCTCATTTAGAGTTACAGCATGGAACATACTCTGCACTCTGATATATTTCTTATCTCTGAAGCTAGACCACCAGTGAGGAGGCCACCCTTCAAGACTAGCCATCACAGTAAGTGATGTCAGGTAAATCAGTTCCACCTCTGAGCACAAGTTTTCTGAGCTTCAGAATGGGATCTATGCTAACATGTATAATACCTCATTTGAAGATGTGTTGTGGTGGACCAGAAAATCATAGCATAGCATTATTTTTAATTTTATGGCATTTGGATGAGTAGAATATCTCCTCTCATTTCCTTGAATGCTGATAAGGTTGCTGTGATTTCACATTTAATAGTGAACTAAAATTCTTCTGTGAGTTATCTTTACAAAAATCTTTATGCTATATTCTGACTAGGAATTTTTAAGTATTTTATAAATATTCTATCAATTTATTTACTTTTCTTTAACCTTTTGTACAGAATTTTTATTGTGTAGAGCTTTAAAAAATTATGTATTTTATGAGAGAGGCAGAGAGAGAGAGAATTGGCACACCAGGGCCGCAGCCACTGCAATCAAACTCTAGATGCTCGTGTCAGCTACTAGGCATGTGTGACCTTGTGCTTGCCTCACTTTTTTGCACGTGGCTTATGTGGGATCTGGAGAGTCGAAGTTCTTAGGCTTCGCAGATAAGTGCTTAATCACATGGCTATCTCTCCAGCCCTAGAACTTTTAAATATATAAACATTTAGTATATTTAATGCTGCTTGCTAGAGTCTTTAAATCTACAATATAATGAAATTCTGACTCCCAAGTTACAAAAATTGTATTTTTCTCATCATATGTGTACATAAGTGTATAGTTACATTGAATAGATTTGTAGATATATCAATCTACAGCCCAAAGTATGTTCCATGAACCTTCCATATTGTTATTACTTAAGAACTTTTTCTTTTGCATGTGTATATATGTGTGGTGTGCAAGTATGTGCCTATTCATTTGTGTGTGGGCACATGTGTTTGTGTGGGTGCATATGCACATAAAATCTGGGCCATGTTCCATATCTTAGCTCTGCTTCTGATATTCTCATTCCCCTGTGTACACAGTTTCAGAAGTACTGGCCTAGGGCATGACTTCGCTTGAAAGATCTGTATACAATACTATGCTTTGTTGCTTTTGTATCCAACTGAGCACACAATTGACTTATGCATTTCCTTGGATGGCTATTTTAGTTCTGAGAGTCTTAGGAGGGATGTGGGATGGAGGAGGATGAGTGTAGAGATAGAGAAACAAGTTTGCTTTTTCAGAGGAAGTATCAAACAGTACACTCTAGAAAAGGTATCTGTAATGGTTCATCTACAGACTTGATTGGATTTAGAATCAACTGGGAAACATACATTTGAGTGTGTCTATGTGCTGTTTCCAGAGAGGTTTAATGGAGGAGGAGTGTGGTGGTTTGATTCAGGTGTCCCCCATAAACTTAGGTGTTCTGAATGTTAGGTTGCCAGCTGATGGAGATTTGGGAATTAATGCCTCCTGGAGGGAGTGTATTGATGGGGGCAGGCTTATGGGCTTTATAGCCAGTTTCCCCATGCCAGTGTTTGGCACACCCTCCTGTTGCTGTGGTCTACCTTATGTTGGCCAGGGGGTGATGTCCACCTTCTGCCATCATGGAGCTTCCCCTAGAGCCTGTAAGCCAAAATAAACCTCTTTTTCCCAGAAGCTGCTCTTGGTTGGGTGATTTCTACCAGCAATGCGAACCGGACTGCAACAAGGAGAGACCCATTCCAGTGTGGTAGCACCATTGTAGGGGCTGAGGTCCTGACTGAATAAAAAGTGTACAAAGAGGAAACCGTCTGAGCACCAGCATTCATGTCTCTCTGCTTCCTGACGGTGTATCAGTGTGACCTGTCACCACATGCTCTTGTCATAGCAACAAAGAGTACACTCCCCACCATGCCTACCCTGCCTTCCCGCATGAAGGACTGTACTCGCAATGCAAGAGCCTAAATGACTCCTTCCTTCCCGAGTTGCTTCTTGCCAGGTATTTGGTCACAGCCTGAGGAAGCAACTAACAGGGTGTCTAACAGTGCATTCCTTCCACAGCTGAAATTAGAGGAGAAGGCAGGAAGGAGTATTGCCAGGATACATGTGTTTGTTTTGGGAAAACATTTAAAATATTTTACAAATGAGACAAAACTTTTTCACATTGAGATGACAATTTACACATGTTCAAATCATGCATCACACTTTGTTTTGGGCACAAAACTATAAGGCTTACATCCATGTATTCTTTTGGGGGCATCCTGTAACTCTTCTAAAGGCCAAGTCAACTTTAAAGTCGCAGTGATAAATAAAACTATCCTAAATCAGCAAAGATCTTAATACATCAAAGTGCACACTGCTACTATTTCACACTACTATTACCTACCATTGTAGGTGGCTGACTGATGTATATGTTTTACCAGGTTGGACACAATGTAAAAATGCCTAGAAACAATGCCTTTAATCCCAGCACTGGGGAGGCAGAGGTAGGAGGATCACTGTGAGTTTGAGGCTAGTCCGAGACTACATAGTGAATTCCAGGTCAGCCTCGGCTAGAGCAAGAGCCAACCTCAAAAAAAACAAACAAACAACCCCCCCCCCCACAATACAGCAATAACAGCAAATGCTTAGAAACATAAAGACAACTTTGAAATGAGTTACAGGATTAATAATATTTTATTTCTAAATAATAGATATTTTTCTTTTTGAGAGACCAGCACAAAAGAGGGTATGGATTTCTTCTGTTTTCTTTAGCCTGGAATTTGGTTTTGTTTATTGAAAGTTTCTCTGGGGCATGCACTGTACATATGGAGTAAATTCAGTTTTCAGCTGGATCAAATTACTCAGAATACACAATGGTCAGCTTGTGGGTGACTTAAGCAGTAGATATATAGTGTGCCACAGTTCTGGGGTCTGTGAATCTGAGATCAAGATGTGAGCAGAGCTGGTGGTGGGGTAGCTGTTCCCAGACTCTCTCAGTGGCTGGCACATGACTGCCTTCTGTGTGTTCACATATGGTTCCCTCTGCACATCTTCTTCCCTCTTTTGTACAATAAGTTTGTTTTGACTTAAGGCTCACCCCAGTGAGAATGATAATGCGATATATTTATCTGTCTCAAGGCGCTTTCTCCAATCACAGTTACATTCAAAGGTAATGGGGGTTAGAACTTCAAAATAGGAATTTATGAGAGACAGTTCAGCTCCCAGCTTAGGTGGTGTTCTGGAAGGGCTGTGAACAGGTAGGTAGCAGGTCATCTGGTTAACTTTAACCTGGCCATTGGTGCTGTCTTACGTTAGTCTTTAAGATGTCCAGGTTTGTGCTCCTATATGTAATGTTGTTAGTTTCCTGCTAAAATCTAAAACTAATATCCCAAGTTTTGGTTCCAAGCAATGAACAAAAACAAAAACATTTATACCTGATTAGTGAGCTATTTTTGATTTTGCTTATGTATTACAGACATTGGCATTTCCTGTAAAATTCTTGGTCACTTTTTTATTTAGTGTCCACATAATATGGTTCACATCTCCATTATGCATGCTGTAGAAATGTCCCTGACATTCCTGGGCCTTGGAGAGGGGCTCAATTCTTAAGAGTTTCCCTGGCTACAGTTGTCCCAAGTTACTGACACCACTCTTGTGAGGAAGGACCCAACTTTACTTCCTTGTTCCAAAAGTGTTATTGTAAGGGCTCTTGTGGAGAGCAGGTTTTTTTTGTCAGAAGGTTTGTGTATGACTGTGGTGTCCATGCATGCATGTGTATATGTGTATATGTATGCACACCTGTCCATGTTTGTGAATGTGTATATGGAAGCCACAGGTTGACATTAGGTTTCTTCCTCTATCTCTTCTCCACCTTATTTTTATTAGACAGATTTTGTCACTAAACCTGCATCTCACCAATTTGGCTAGACAACAAACTTCTTGTCTTGTCTCCATCTTGTCCCCAGCAGTGGTATTACAGGTACATGCCATCATGGAAGTTCCCGTGGATGCTGAGGACTTGAAATCATATCCCCATGCTTACATATTATCCACAGAGCCACAGCCCCAACAGAAAATTTTAAGGGAGGAGCTAGAGAGGTGGCTCATCAGGTAATGACATTTGCTTGCTGACCTTCCCCAAGCCACTTACATGGAGTTAAACAGTCATTTTATTTTGCAGTGGCAAGAGATCCTAGCACAAACACACATAAGCAAATTATTTAAAAAATCAAGAGAGGAACAAATAACATGATGATCATAGTGTGCTCCAAGAACTTGTTCAAAATGTAATGTAGACCTCTGACCTTTCAATGGCTCAGGGCATTTCTTGCTGAGCCACCAGCTCAGACCTCAGCTCCTGCTACTGTCATGTGTTTCAACCACTGACAGACGAGACTCCAAGTGTTTCATTACTGTGCCTTGCCCTTGATCTCCTGCCCTCAGAGCCTTTCTTCTGATGTCCATTGCCCTCTCTCTGGCTTTGTCACAAACCTCACCCCAGTCTCTCAGAATCAGTGGACAGCCTGTTATTTTCTCACAAGGGGATGTGGCTCCTTTCCAAATGCATCTTTGCTTTTAGGCAGCCCCTGGGAGGCAGTACAGTTGGATTGGATCTCCCCTTCTTCAACCAAAGAGCCATCAAGACTGTTCCTAGCCCAGAGCCAGCCTCTGGTTTGCATTATGTCCCTAGTAAAACAGAAGGGCTATAAGGTCTCATCTCCATCGACATTGTGTGCTGTGACATATTCAAGTCTGCATAATTTATGATTTGCATTCAGGTGTTTTCATTTTTAAAACCTTTTTATTGACAACTTCCATAAATATAGACAATAAACCATTACCCCCCTCTCAAATCCACCTCCCCTTTCCCATTTAAAGAACAGAGGTTTTGTTTTGTTTTGTTTTGTTTTGTTTTTCCAGTTCTGGAGGCTGGAAAGTTCAAGATCAAGGATGTGGTCAGTTAGGTGTTGGGAGAGGGCCTTTGTGGTAGAAAGTGTGTAAGCAGCAAGGTTAGAAGAATTTAAAAAGAAAATGTGGTACATGCACAATGGAATCTTAGCAGTCATAAAGAAAAATGAAATCATTCCATTTGCATAAAAATGTATGGAACTTGAAATCATCTTGTTAAATAAAATAAGCCAGACTCAGAAAAACAAATATCACATGCTTTTCCTCATATGTAAAAATCTAGAATTAAATTTGTATGTGGGGATATGTGTATGTGTGTGTGTGTGTGTGTGTGTGTGTGTGTGTGTGTGTGTTGTGTTGTGTGTGTATGTGTAGAGAAAGAGAGAGGGAAGAAGAAGGAAAGGGAGAAAGAGAGACATCAGATATTATGATGTTACAAAACCAAAGACTAGAAGATGGAGGAAATCCACTCCCACATTTCCCTTTCTAAAATGGCATTAATCTGCCCATGCGGAAAGAGCCCTGTTGAACCTAAATATCTCCCTAAAGTCTCCCCTCTTAATATCATAACACTGTGATTGAGTTTCTACCACATGAATTTTGAAAGGCACATTCAGCAGTCTCTGTTTACAACAAGGCTCCCTCCTTTGCTCTCAATTCTAACTTATGCCATCATAGCTTTGGGAGTCATTTTTTAAACTGTCCAATGGTGAATAGCAGCTGGGGCTACATTTTAGTATTTTCATGTGCCAGAGATGTTAATGGCAAGAAGACAGAAGACATACTTTGTTGTTCTGTTGCATAGTACAGACCATTTCAAGTAAGATACCATGATAATGCCACAAGCCAGGGCTAAGCTGGGTAGTTATCGTGACTGTAGACATATGCTTACATGTCTGGAGGTTTAACTGGCATAGTTTGGGCTTGCCCAACAAACTCAGGGGAGTCCAGGTGACTGGCTTTACTGGACCTGACAGTTGACCCCCTAAGAGTGACAAGGAGCAGTGGGGCTCTTTCCAAATCCCAGAATGCTGGGGGAGGAGGGTGGTGGAGAGCATTCATGTGCACATGAAGAGTGCTCCCCTGCTGCTTCCCAGTGGTGCCTCGGTGGATCAAGGGTGGTAGGCTTGTCCCTGGAAATGCCCTAGGACACTGAAGAGGGCATGAGACCTAGGAACTCTGAGGATCTCCATTTGCAGGACAAAGCTAGCTGCCACATAGGGTCCCTGGAGATAAGCCTCTGCCATGCTGCAGACTTGTGTGAAAGAGTTTCAGGCTATTCTTGCCCTGGGCGACTACTTTTCAAAGCAGCAGTTGCTTCCATTCTGAGTGTAAATGCAGAGGCAGGGTGATTGTAAACTCATCAGAGTAGACTGGGAATATGTGGGCACATGGATATATCAAAACCACATAAGAAATCTAGGTCTGAGGGCTGGGGAAATGGCTTAGAGGTTAAGGCATTTGCCCACGGAGCCTAAGAACCCCGGTTCGATTCCCCAGGACCCACATAAGCCAGATACACAAGGGGGTGCATGTGTCTGGGTTTACAGTGGCTGGAGGCCCTGGCACATCCATTCTCTTTCTGTCTGCCTCTTCCTTTCTCTCTCTCAAATAAATAAAGAAATAAAACATTAAAAAAATTTAGGGGGCTGGAGAGATGGCTTAGTGGTTAAACGCTTGCCTGTGAAGCCTAAGGACCCTGGTTCGAGGCTCGGTTACCCAGGTCCCACGTTAGCCAGATGCACAAGGGGACGCACCTGGAGTTCTTTTGCAGAGGCTGGAAGCCCTGGCGCGCCCATTCTCTCTCTCCCTCTATCTGTCTTTCTCTCTGTGTCTATCGCTCTCAAATAAATAAATTAAAAAAAATAAAAATAAATAAAAAAAATTTAGGTCTGAGAATTTACTGAACATGCTAAACCGAAGAAAGGTGAAATACCCTCAGCTGGACCCCGCTGAAATAGAATGAACACTGATAATGATGGAGGTTAGAATGGTGCCCTTCTTTTGCAGGCAGTGCACAGGCAAAAGAACATGGATGCCACCCTCCCTTGGCAAGGCTGGAAGAGAAATCTAGTTTGATTTATCATGATGGTAATAAACAAGTAGCATCCTGATTCTTCTCCTTCACTTCTCTAAGTCTCTGCTTTCCTCCTGGGCTCACCCATCAGTCAAGGTTCTTCATATGCATTTGAACTTGGCAATGAGGCTTATCCCAATTATAAAAGACCTGCTCCAAGTTGCCATGTGTATGTCCCTGGGTTTTTCCTCTTGGGAGCCTTCCCATTTTGAAAGCTTTCTTTCTTTTCTTCTTTTAAAATTATTCTATCTTTCCCTACTTTGTGTTTATGTTTTATAATTCTTTGCAAATTGTAGATAATACCTCTTTGACAGCTACTGGCTTGGGGTTTCTAGGCCCATCAAGGGCCCAGAGAGGCATTGTTGTCTCTCAACCCCACAACAATAGCAACAGTGCTATACATGTGTACAGGAAGGGCTGGGCAGAGAGCTCTTGATTGTCCCTGGAGTTTCAGTTCAATTGGCTTGCCCAACAGGAATTGGATCATCTGTCCATATGTCCAGACATGATCCTGTGCATCTGAAGCTGTTGTGACCTTGCACCACCTGTGGCTTCGCCTCCAGTATTTCTTTACCTGGGGTCCCTCTCATTTCATCTAATCACCCACATTTGCTTCTGTCTGTACATCTGTATCAGCTTTCTGTCACTGCCTTCACTAAGGCTTTGGAACACTGTGTCCTCTTTAATCTCTATTTTTTTGCTTGTGTATAAATTGTGGTGGTGGTGGTGGTGGTGGTGTGTGTGGGCTAGGGATTGTGTAATGTATTACTTACTAGGGTCCTATGTGTATGCCTTCAGAGGCTAGAGGAGAATGTATGGTATCCCCCTCTCCGTTGCTCATCTGCCTATGTTTCTTTGACATGGAGTCTTTCGCTGATTCTGAAGCTTGCTGTTTCTTCAAAAGCCCCAGCAATTCTCCCATGTCCGATCCCAAGTGGAATGGGGCCACAGATGCATGTGGCCATAGCCATCTGTTTGTATGGATGCTGGGAGTATCAAACTTAGGTAGTCTCAGGTCCCCTTGGGCCCCCATGCTTGCATGGGAAGTGTATCTAAACACTGAGCCATCTCTCTAGCCATTTAATCCTCCTTTAATATTTTTGTAAACTACCTACCTATATCTATATATTGCTGTTTAGAGTACAATGTGTGATCTCAGTGTTAATATTAGTAATTAAGATTAGAATAAAAAAATGTGTGATTGCCAAAGGCCAGCTATCAAGACTACTCAGTAAATTGCAGCTGACAAAACTTAAGTAGCTTGTGTAGTTATTGTTAGTTAATAAATTCTTACACAGTTGGAAAGACAGAAATGTATCCATTTACGTACCTGACATAGTGTGGTTATAGCAGATGGATGCAGGGCTTGAACATTCTAAAACATTTGGGCAGTGTTCTTTAAATAAATGCACATTTCTGAATATAAAAGTTGGCATGAAACGTACTATTTCTTTAGAATGATAAAATAAATCACAATAAATTACATTCTTTAAAAGAAATTTTTGGGGCAAGCCCAACACATGACTTTAAAAAATTTTTTTTTTGTTTATTTTATTTATGATTGAGAGAGAGAGAGAGAGAGAGAGAGAGAGAGAGAGAGAGAGAGGAGGGAGAGAGAATGGGCGCGCCAGGGCCTCTAGCCACTGCAAACTCCAGACACGTGCGCCCCCTTGTGCATCTGGCTAACGTGGGTCCTGGGGAACTGAGCCTCGAACCTGGGTCCTTAGGCTTCACAGGCAAGCGCTTAACTGCTAAGCCATCTCTCCAGCCCAACACATGACTTTTTTAATGAGCAACAGTTAGAGCGAGAGTGTATGAGAGAAAATTGGTGAAACAGGGCCTCTAGCCTCTAAATCAAGCTCCAGATGCATGTGCCGCCTTGTGCACGTGTGACCTTGCACATGTGCCGCCTTGTGCACGTGTGACCTTGCACATGTGCCGCCTTGTGTGTCTAGCTTAGGTGGGATCTGGGGAGCTGAGCATGGGTCCTTAGGCTTCGCAGGCAAGCACCTTAACTCCTAAGCCATCTCTCCAGCCTTGAATTACATTCTTAAAAGGCTGACAAATCTTATAAAAAGTCAAAAAATATTTTCATTAATAGTCTGACTCATTTTTTAGTACAATTTCTATTTCTGCATCTTTTGACCATCTCTTCCAAGGACAGCAAGAGAAGGTAAACATAATTTGGTCTTTTTTTCTAGGCTAGTTAACCAAAATTAATTCTCTTTTTGATATATTTTTTGATGTAAGTTCAACAGACTGTCTTTTTATGTGTATGTGTGAGATAGAGCGAGAAAGAGAGAATTGGCATGCCAGGGCCTCCAGCCACTGCAATTGAACTCCAGATGTGTGTGCATGTGTGACCTTGCATGCTTGTGTCATTGTGTATATGGCTTACATGGTACCTGGAGAGTCTAACATGAGTCTTTAGGGTTTGCAGGCAAGCACCTTAACCACCAAGCCATTTCTCTAGCCCCCAAATTAATTCTTAATTATTGATTGCTTAAATGTATAATAAGATGAAAGCAATGTGAGAAACACAGTCTTTGAAGTAGTCAAAGAGCCCCGTGGCATCAGGTGGATCTGTAGATGAAGGCCTCTGTCTTATTCCTTCATGTTTAGAAATTTAGGATGCTTGGTTTAAAAGGCCGGAGGATAATTCCTGGACACATATCTATACTCATACAGTCAATGATAATTTCATTCTAACAGGAAACAACTTTGAGCCACTGAATCTAGAATTAACTTTCCTTAGATTGCAAAACTTCACTCCCTTAACCATTCCAATGGCATTGGTAATGAGGTGCAGTATAAAAGAAGGGAAATCAAGTTGCAAAGTGACAGTGCTCTTGGCAAGTGATAGTTAAAATAGTTTAATTTTACAGATTTTAGCAAAGAGCATGATTTCATGAGTCATTGATAAGGTCAAGGTCTCTCTCAAATTCTTTGAAGGGATTCTGAAAGAAAGGGGTCCCAAAATTAGACTTCACTACTACATTGTTTATTCCTTTTGTTGCTTTGATCAAATTACCTGACAAGAAGCCACTAAAGGGAAGGACTTATGGTTGCCCATGACTTGAGAGGGGCTACGGTCTATCACGACAGGGAAGGCATGGCGGCAGTGGCTCAGTTTGTGGTGGCAGAAGTTGGCAGATGGGACTAATTGTTCCATGTCCCTCACCAGGCACAGCAGGAAGCAGAGACCTAACAGGAAGTAGGGCAGGCTATCAACCTCAAGGTCCTCTCCAGCAACCTTTCAAAGATTTCACAATCTCCCCTTGTAGCACTACAAGTCAGGGATCCAACACACAAGCCTGTAGGAGAAAGTTCACATTAAAACTGTAGCTACAGTTTTGGAATAGTAGACAAACTCCCTAATTTTTATGTTTTAGCACAATAGTTTATACTTCATTGAAGTGAAGATCAGTGGGGTAGCTGCTATGGGACTTGAGTCGGGTGGGTGGGGAGGGCAGTAAGTAAGGTGTAGGAGAAACCTTGCTCCATGCTGGCATTCAGGAACCCAGGTGACAAAGCTTTTAGCATCTTCAGTATGTGGCCTCCATGGTCACCCTAGGCACTAACAACAAACTGCTGGTCAGAGGAAGAGGGAGAGAATATGGAAAGGACTATATGGGAAGTTTTATGGGCTGGGATGGAAAGTAAGTACATATCACTTCCCTGCACACTTGGCCATGTAACTGCAAAGAAAACTGGGACATATATTCTATTTGTATGCCCAGGAGAATGAAGAAAATAGTTCTTGACATTGGAAGAAACAGAACTTTCCCTTAATTGGGATTGGACTGGTACAATGTGAAGACAACAGTTGGAGCCACAGGAAGCATGCTGACAGACCATCATAAGCTGATGATGGACCATGTTCAGGACATGGGTCCGAAGATGTGTTATAGGCATTGACAGACACTATTGGTTTATAACTGGTATTTTTTTTTACTGTTTGCATCCATCCCTCCACTACTATGTTTTCAGATAACATGGCTGGAAACAAAGCATGGGAATAACCTTATGATCATTGCGGGGAATATGAAGAGATTTTTCAGGGAAAATTTGGGTAAGTCAGATCACTACATTCTACCTACTGTTACTCACTGAAGGAATTTATAGTGTCTATTTCTATTAGACTATGAGTCCCAGGAATGATTAGGTCTCATTTATTTTGGGGACTCAGTACCTAGTCTATTGCTGTGCTAGACAGTGGTAAGTAATATTCCTTTTAGTCTTCTAAATATATACATATTACATAAGCACATAAATTTTTGATATGTTGCATGGTTCAGAAATTTGACAGAATAGATTTTGATTTTAATGCATGAGTTCAACAAATTTTGTTATTCTCTAAACCTAATCCCTTGAATATTCCATATGAATGAACTTTAGGTCATACTTTAAGATTGAAACTTTCCATTAGACCTTTTGTATGGTAATTAAGGAAAGATTGGTTATTTCAAATACATTTCCTTGGCTTTCTTGGAATATGGAAATTTTCCAAATCAGTTGGAAAATATAAGTTCATTATTTCTTCTGGCAAATGGAAAATTACTTTTTCCTTGCAGGGGTTTTCTTCCTTCATGTAAGTTAAAAATCCATTAGTAAATTAGGTCTAGCTGGGCCCATTCATTGATATTTGATCCTTGGAAGCTCTCAAAGAAAATCAATGTGTGGCTTTTCAGTTAATTACCATAATGTTAATATAAAGTATAATGCCAGCATAGCTGGAATCCTCATACTTAGCTTTCTGCTTATCTGAGTGAGCAGAAAGTGCTGATCAATATTTCAGAGACCATCTCTAGACTTCTTAAGAGAAACAAACAGGGCTCACTTAAATTAAAAGTCATCTCATCCACCCATTCCTATGCATTTATTGGATGGGGTGGCTAAATCAGGAAAGAAGATGGCTGTAATGTCTGAGATCAGAAGGTGGAGATACAAATTCTGAATCCACAAAGGTAAATGGTGGCAGTGTCAGATTCTGACCCGCACAACAGACTCAAGTCTACTTATGTGATACACAGAGTTTGAGAAGGGTGTGATGAAGACATGAGGGCTGCTGAATAAATTTTGCTCTCCTTTCTCTATCTGGTCAACAGGTATAACCTCCTAGAACTCCCAGGAACACAGTAGGCAGAACTTTTTGTCATCTACTTATAAAGGTCTTTGTAACTGCAGTTCAATACACATGCCAGAAAAGTTACCAATATGGCCCTGTGTGAGTTTTAGTACTGTAAGAATATTGGTACTGCTGTGTGATCATTACCACCATTCTTTCCTAGTTTTATTTATTGTGCAAAACTAAAATTCTGTACCCATTTGTTGAATAATAAGTCCTTAATCTCCTGTTTCCCATATTTGAGCAGCACTATTCTGCTTCTTCTCTTCATGAGCCTCAATATGAAGCACCTCATGAAAATGGAATGATATATGTCTGCACTTTTGTGATTGGCTTATCTGACTTAGCATAGGTCTCCAAGTTTAATCCATGTTATAGCATGAATCTGAACTCCTCTTGTAAAGGATGCATAATATTCTAATGAAATATATGCCACAGTTTGTTTAGCCATTCATCTTTTGCTAAACTCTTGATTTGTTTTTACTTTTTGGCTATTGTCAGGAATGCTGTTATGAGCTCAAGTGCACAAATATTTCTTCAAGTACCAGACTTTGATGATTTTTTTATAGCTACTAGTGGTTTTGCTAGATCATATGATAACTCTGTAATATTTTTTGAGGAACCACAATAGTGTTTTAACATTTTTTTTTCAGTGCTGAGGGCCAAACCAAGGGCCTTGTGCTTTCTAGGAGAGTGCTCATAGTCTGAGCTAAAGTCCCAACCCCCACAATAATGTTTTAAATATACCACTTTATATATTCACCAAAATGCAAAGTTACAAATACTTACTGAACCTGGTAACTATCCATTCCAGCTATTTATTAAACATAGAATTTCATTGTGGTGTGTTTGTATTGCTGTTTCCCTGATGGGAAAAAATACTTAAAAGTACTTATGGGATATTTGTATCTTTTTTGGAGGAATTTCTATCTGGTGATTTGAATGCAAATTATTCCCCCATGGGCTCATGTGTTGAATATTTAATCCCAAATTGGTGGTGCCACGTAGCCTTCAGGAAGTAAAGATTTGCTGGTGTACGCACATCACTGGGTCTGGGCTTTGGGGCTTTATGGTTCAGCCCCATGTGCTGCACTTAGCTCCTCCTATTTTGAAGATGTGATGGCCAGTAGTCTGCCTCTGCCATGTTTTCCCCACCATGAGGGAATTTTCTCTTGAAACTGCAAGCCAGAAATAAACTCCTTCCATAAGCTTATTCTGGCTAGGTGTTTTGTCCAAGCAATGAAGAAGTAACTGATTCAGAAAACTGGTAATAAAAAGTGGACCCATTGCTGAACTAAATCTACCCTCTTAGTCTTTTGAAAGTGGTTTGTGGGAGGAATATGGAACTTTGAACAAGAAGAGCTTTATAGTACTATAAATAGAGCTTAGGCCATTCTGGGGAGTATTTGAAATATCAAAATACATAGAGAGATGCGGACTGTGAAGGCTTGGCCTGTGAGGTTTCAGTGAGGTGTGAGGGGAGGCCTTTTTCAGGAAATGGGCTAGAGGCAATTTGTTTGATACTCTGAGATACTAGGTGCATTCTGCCCATGTTCTGAGAACTTGAGCAAGGTTTAATTTTGAAAATTATGGGCTTCTGTGTTTGGCTGAGGAAAATAGCAGAAGGGTATAAAAATCTAAAATTTGCCAAAGAGAGAAATGTGACCAAGTTTCAAGTCTTAGGTCATGAGGCTTCAGCTGTGATTGTTAAAGAGTTTATGACCACTGAGGATGAGCCAGCTGCTCTGCATTGGGACCACAGGAAAGATACCCTGAGGGAAAGATCCAAACTAATAAGAATGTTAATTATGTTGAAAGCAGGGGGCCTGAAGGAAGAGTGCTGAAGGAGCTTCCTGCTCTTCCAGATCAGGCTTCATCCCTAGCAGACTTAAAAAATCTAGCAATCTGCTCACATGGCACTAGTTTTGGCAGTATGAAAACTGCAGGAGCTAGCCAGTCATGGATTATGGCACAGTGTTAGAGCAGCTGAGGTCAGGCATTGTGAGGCCGTGTGATGTCCTCCCAAGAAGACTCTGGGAGGCCACTGTGGGAAGCTGTGCAGCTGAGTCTTGGATTACAATGAGCATCCTTGAATGGTAGAGCTGCCAGGACCACAGGACAAGCTGTGGGCTTGAGGCAAATCCTGCCCAAGAGAGGGGCTACAAACACCTCCTGAGCTCTTAAGGAGTGAATAACAGTCCAGGGGCCAACTGGGAGAGGAGAAAATAAGGGTAGTAGTGAAGTGCCCACTCTTTCTAGCCAAAACAGCTCTTTTCTTTTTTTAACTAAGTCTACTCCTTGAGGCTTCCACATAAAATATCATTTGATCTTTTTCCTTATAGAAGAAAGTTCCCAAAAGACTTATGATGAGAATAAGTTGGCTTTAATTGTCTTGTTCTGTTCTTCCTGTTTTGAAAAGAAGATCCACCACTGTGGGTTGTTTCCTTCTTTTGTAAAAGTATTTATTTACTTATTTATTTATTTAGAGAGAACATGCCAGGGCCTCCTTCCATTGCAAACAAACTCCAGATGCATGTGCCACTTTGTGCATTTGGCTTTATGTGGGTACTAGGGAATCAAACATGGATTGTCAGGCTTTGCAAACAAGCACATTTATCCATTGAGCCATCTTTCTAGCTTCCACTGTATTTTTTGAGTTGTTTTCTCAGAAGTGATTTGAGGAGAACCATCATTTCACTTACTGCCATAATCATGGAATCATGGAATGCCCACTGTGTGTCAGACATGTCTTGATCGCTAGTGGAAGCATTCAGAGCTGACTGACCTGAGGGTGGGGTCTGGGAACAGGCTATGAGCAGATGAATGCAGCTTGGGGCTAAAATGTCATCCTGGCTTGCGCTGTATCCCCTGGATCAGCCCAGTCATAATTATCTTATATGGGGCCTGTGGCATCCCTCTTGTCCACACTAGTCTCCTAAAGGCCATGCCAATGGCAGCTGCTCAGCCTAGATTCTGTATGATGAGGCTGTTTTCTGTCTCTGCTGGCTCTCCACCAAACTCTCAATCTCTTCCACATCCCACAACCTTCTCTTTCCCCTCTCTCTCCGCCACATTTCACAAACCATCTGCTGGAACTACTATCTTCCTTCACCTTTTCCTGCTTGTCTACTCTTCAGCAGGAAAGTGTCCCCATCTAGTGCTGACAGACTCACCTCTTCCCTGATCCTTGATTTCCGAATTTTTAAGGGGAGGGGATGGGGAGGATGCCACAGTAAACCACTTTCCCTCAAAAAGGAAGGAATGAGGGAGGACATGGTACGTATTTAGAGCACAGGAGATGACACTGTGGATGCTGGAGTGACCGAGAAGGCCCATCCATGTAATTGCTTCAGGGAAGGAAGCTGCTCTTGTCTGCCGTGGCTCTGAGATCTGTCCTTTCTGGTCTCTAGGTCACACCTTAAGCAAGTCACCTACCAAGATGATTTAAATTTTTTTTAATTTAAAAATTTTATGTGTCCATGTTTTGTGCATATGGTTGCAAATGCATGCTTATATGTGTGCATGCACATGTGAATGTGTACTTATGGAGGCCACAGGACAGCCTTGGGTCTTATCCTCAGAATTGCTGTTAATCTTTGTAGAGACAAGGTCTCTTATTGGCCTGGACTCATAAATAAGGACAAATTGGCAGCCTAGTTAGCTTTTGAGACTCATCCTCCTCTGCCTCCCCAGTGCTGGGATTACAAAAACACACTACCATGTCAGGCTTTTTTTTAAAACATGTGCTCTGGGGATCGAACACAGGTCTTCATGCTTGGAAGATGAGCACTTTACCAACTGATTCGTCTCAAAAGCCCCAAGGAATTTTCCTCTATTGCTGTTAAGATGGTGGCGCTATGTAGGAATTGTTCCTTCTTCTATGTTTTTGCTTTTATTTTTTATTTTTGGAGAAGCAAGTTCTTGTCGCTTACAAAAAGAGCAGGAAACTTAGTCACATAAAAGTTACTCCAAATTACGGACTATGTGACTTAAAAAAAAAAACTACTGAAATATGTGGGGTGACCCCAGTGTGTGTACTGTGAATGTTGAATATGCATATTCATATGTATGCTTGTATGTGGGTAGCTATGTACATAGATGCAAGTGGAGGAAAGAGGTTGATGTCAGATGTCTTCCTCAATCACTCTACACCTGATTTTTTGGGAGAGTTTCTCTCGCTGCACTTGGAGCTCATGGATTTGACTAGCCAGTGAGTCCTAGGGATTGTACCACCACACCCAGATTTTCTGTGGGTGAAGGTCGCCATGCTTGTGTAGCAAGCACTTTATAATCTGAAACATTACCCAGTCTAACCAGAGAACTTTTAAAAATGCACTTTTCTATTTTACTTCAAATAATATGTACCTTTTCACATTCTGAGAGACCCTTTACAAATCCAGAACATTCTCCTTTTATTTTCTATAACATATACATACATACATACATACATACATACATACATACATACATACGTGTGTGTGTGTGTGTGTATTTTTTTTTCTCAGCATGTGCTTTCTTCCCTTCCAAGTGTGGCACATAAATAAGCTGGGCCTATATTTTTACTACTTTAGTGTGCCAAAGTATAAAGTGAGTACGCTACAATTACAGCATTGAAGTGCTGAGGAATGCACACTGGGGAAATGAAGATCTGGCAATGTGTCCACTCTCTGGAAAGGAGGAATTATGATGAAGTGCCGGAGCTTTGTCACTGTTTCAGAACTCTTAGAAGGAAGTAAATTATCATTACTGCAGATGTTATTGCCTTGCAGCTCTTCTCCAACCCTAACATATATCAGGCAATAAAATATGTTCCTGGAACAAATGGATAAAATTACTGTGCATGTGTATGCGTGTGTGTGTGTGGGGGGTGTGGAGCTGATAAAATAGTGAAATTAGGTCCAGATCTCTTGTTATCATTTCTCTAAGATCTAAAGTTTTGCAAGGATAATGGCACAGGAAGCAGTTTTCTTCCACTGAAAGTGGATTTCACAGATTTTTTTCTGCTGCATGAGTACCATTCATGAGCCATAGGACACTGCAGCTTAGGGTGGGGACTTGACAGTCTTTGGTCTAAAGTCCATACTCAGTAAGCCATGATCACATAGCTACAAAGTGACCACCTTCATTTCTGGGAAGACGCAACAGTAAAACCGTCTCTGGCCAGAACACATCCTTTTAGCTATGCTGGCAAGTCTCTCTTCTGTTTGGTACCATTAAGATGGTTTTAAGATACTTGAAGATGGGCTCTAAATGATTTTCATTAAAATTCAGGTCAGATGGTATCATGGTCATGATACATACATAATACTTAGGAACAAATTACAGGCTTTTTTAACATGTTTTTTTTTGTGTGTGTGGCCTGTATATATGCAGGCATGCTTGTATGTGTGTGGGTGCATTTGGGAGGGTGTACATGCACATGTGTGCACATGCATGTTGAGGCCAGAGGTCAACATCAGCTGTCTTCGTCAGTCATTCTCTATCTTATTCTTTGAAACATGGTCTCTCATGGAACCTACAGTTCACTGGCTTGGGTAGAGGAGCTGGCCTGTGCGCTGCAGGGACTCCCTGTCTCTGCCTCCCCAGCACAGGGACTTCAGGAGTGAGTGGCACAGCAAGTGTTTTATGTGGAAGCTGAGGATCTGCACTGCTACTTGCGTGGAAATCACTTGACCCACTAAGCCATTGCCCCAGCTGTATAATTGTTTTGTTTTACATGATACTGCCATATAGATTAGCAGAGGGAACAAATTGCCTTAGTCAATATTCATAAGCTTAGTTCATATGAAGATGACAAGAACAAAAGTTAAATGGCACAGTGTGAAAAAGCCTTTTAAAAATTCCCTCAGTGGTTTTTTCTAGGAAACAGTGAAGTTCAAATCTAAACTCATTATTGTCATGAGATTTATATGTGTTGTTTGTCATTCAAGTACTTTTATTATTACAGAAATTGTCATTGACTTATTTAAATGAGTATCTAAATTAAAGTGAATTATCTTAATTATTTGATAAAAATATCAGGAGGATGACAGCTTAGCATCCCTATGCTGACAATTTTATTTCAATCAAATGACTACATTGAAGGACTTCAGATCCACTGGGACATGTTAAGCATTCATCTTTTTCACTTTTGGGCTCCAATGAATAGGTTGATTATTTCATTTTCTACAGAAGAAAAACCAAAAGAAAATTTAAAAATGTAGTGCATTTTCCATCTTCATCTTTAAGGTTTCAAATCCCTCACTATGTACCCTGTATAATGAGATTGTTTTGAGCTGGGAAATGATGGCTATTATTTTATATAATCTAAGCCTTTAGCCAGGTTATATTTCCATGAGGCATATGGAAGAAATGAACAGACTTTTAATAGATTACCATTATGCACAATTTGTTCTATGCTTCTGAGTAATGAATTCAGTGTAAACATTGCCCTTTCTGCATGAAAGTGATAGTCATTGATGATGAGGAATTCATCCAGAGTAATAAATTTTTGTCTTATAAGGAGAAATCGGTCACAATTCTTTACCAGCATGAGAATTTTAAATTGCTTTTTATTAAAAAAGTCGTTTATTTATTTGAGAAAGAGTCAGACATACTGAGAATGAGTATGGTCATGCCAGGGCTTCCTGCTTTTGCAAACGAACTCCAGATGCATGTGCCGATTCATGCATCTGGCTTACATGGATAACTGGGCTATCAATTTTTGCAAGCAAGTGCCTTTAGCCACTAAGCCATCTCTCCAGACCCTTTAATTACTTTTTGAAAAGTAATGCATTGTAAAGCATCTAATAATGAAGCATGAGAAATGAATGTGACCGTGGGTAAATTAATAGAGTTTCAGTTAGTTGATATTTAGTCTGCTGCTCATCTTACCCCGCATTGCTTTCCAATAATCTCTGGCAGAATATTGTCCAGAAACTGTCTCAGTGCATTTCCTCTCAGAAAAAGGACAATTCCTTTCTACTCATTGGTACAAATTCTCCCTTCTGAAGTCACAGAGAAAAGTTCGGCCTTTAGTCCTAGTCACCCACAAGTAGAAGATCTCTGGTTTGCAAATATCCCCCTTTAAACTGAACTTTCAGAGTAAATGTCATTCAGCTGCTATGCATATGCAATGCAGGATGAGGACATGCTGGACAGAGCCCATCCTGCAAAACCGGTCATCAAGTTTTTCTTTCCTGTGGCATCTTCTCCTCTCATGAGGTTTATTGAATCTCATATAAATGATACCCAGTACATTTTGCCATATATAACATAATATCCTTGTGAGTTTTGAGGGACAAATGGAGTTGTGCAACCTCACTAGACTCAGGATATAACATTATTGTGGCATTTTGTAGTTATCTGCAGTCTTCATCCTTAGTCCCTGGCAACTATTAGCTCACTATCCCCTTGTGTAATTGTAACATCTCAAGTGCTCAAGTGTAATGTTATTTTAGTTATGATGTCCTTCATTAGGATGACAAAATATATACAAACTTATGTGGAATAAAGCTATTTTCAAAATGGATGAGGTGCCTGGGGAGATTGCTCAGTAATTAGAGGCAGTTACTTGTCAATCTACCAGCCTGAATTCAATTCTACAGCATCCACATAAAGTGGCGTATGTGTCTGTAATCCCAACATACCGAAGGCAATGGGAGGTGAATCTAGGGGAACCGGAAGTTTTGGGGACGTCTAGACTGGAATATGCACAGCAGCAAAGTAAATACAAAACAAAACAAATGAAAAAGAGATCGTGTCTCAAAATGACATCAGAAAGGGAGAAATACCTCGATTATCTTCTGACGGCCACATGTGACTCCCTACATCATACATATTCATGCATACATAAACATACACAGATATTGAGATGTGGATGATGCAAGCATTAATGCAAGAATACTTGAAAAAGGAAGAAAAAGAGCTACAGAGAGGGAAGGAAAGGTCAAAGAAATGCTCAACATTGTGATACAAAGTGCCTACGATACTCTTTTCAATTTCTGTTTGGAAACTTCATGTGTCCCAGTGGGAAGTTCACCCATTATATCAAATGGAAACTGGAGAGAACACACAATTGCACAGAGGGAGAAGTAAACCCCTATGTCTAAGTAGTTTAGAATAGCCAGTGTGGGGGGCCGGTGTGCATCCCTAGAACAGAAGCTACTGTCCAAGGTTCTGAATCGCCACTGTACGTTTATGTATGTGTTGGCTTTGGATTCTGGTGACAGAATTTCTAAGTGCTCTCACATGTAAAGGAGCGATAAAATTTTGGTGAAGAGATTATAATGTGGGTTTTGAACCACTGGTTTTTGGAAAACCACTTTCAGAAAATTCATTTAAAATAATTTCATTTGCTTTGAATTTTTTTTTTTTCTGGCCAGTCGGGCAGACACATTTCCTCCTGTATCTCCCCACCACCATTTTCATACTTAGTGATTGGTTTCTCAGATGCTATTACATTAATTCTTAGGGTATAGTATTAGATTCTTTACTCATTGTTATGACCCAATACCTGACAATAAACAACTTGAGAGAGGAGAATTTATTTTGGCTTATGACTTGAGACTACGATGGCGGAAGGCATGGTGGAAGGACCAGCTTTGTGCTCGTGGGTCAGGAGGCAGCAAGGATGCTGGTGCTCCATGTGCTCTGTCTGCCTTTTACTCTTCATTACATCTGGCCCGTAGCTGATGATACAGCTGATGATACCTGAATCCATGGTGTGTCTTTCTCCTCAGTTATCCTCTCTGAAATCCCCCCACAGACATACCCAGAGGTGTGACAATGAAGCTTTCAAATTGTCCTGAAATATGCAAATAGCATGGTTTTAATACTTAAAATGTGTTATTGACTTGTAGGTATCCTCTATTGTATAATTTCTTTAAAGAGATTATTTTAGAATTCTAAATATTGAAAGTAGCTTTAAACTGTGAAATCATGGGGTTGTAATGACAATGCATTGATAATTTTCATGGATGTAAAAATGTATTTTGATCAAAATCACTTTCTCTTATCCCCCTTGATCCCCTCTACGTCCCCACTTCCACTGAACTCCTTCCAACTTGTACTAGTTTTTGCCTTTGAATTTGCAAGTGAAATCATCTCCCTGGTTATATGGTAAGGGCACTTCTAGGGGCTATATTTCATGTGATGTCATCTCATTTTTAGCCAAAGTGAATTATATTTCCTGTGACTTTTCCAAAGGCCTTTCATTCTACTTGTCCTTTTCTTTTTGCTCATTGGCCCATTTAGTTTCCCAGTTTTTGTTTAGCTCTTTACTGTTGGTTTTAATTTAGAATGGCATTCCATGAAAAATAGATTTGTAAAAATTCTTTGCCTTGGACACAACATTGCCAGTTTTTATTTATTTATTATCTTTGTTCTGCCTGAGGGAAGACAAGTATTTAAAATGCATTGTTGTCACATCTGTGAGTAGATAAATTTATTACTTATTTGTGATGGTGCCACAGTGTGCTTCTTACTCCCAATTTTGCCAACAGCAATTATTTGGTTACAATCTTGAGCAGACTGTGTATACTCTGCGTATCTCTGAGAAATCTCCTAAGGTTTTAATCTTGGCAAGACAAATGACAGCAGAATGGACAATGAAATTGAGCCTAATATAAGCATTGCTAATTCTTACCAAAGAATGAATTGCACTCTAAATTTTAGCATTTTAGAAAATGACTATATTAAAATTTTTATAAGTTCGTGTGTCTATCAAAAAATTGAGTGAGCACAGACCAGAATAAGAGATAACTCTTCACCATCATTGTTGAGTGACAGGAAATGTGTTTCGATGGAGCTGGTGTCTAATGCATGTGTGACTGGCAGGCTCATCATGACATGCACATTTGCCTTCCCACATCTCTCCTCTGTAGGTTAAAAAGTCATTTAAAATAAAGGTAGTCATATTTTGGTTAATTTATTGTTAACTCATTACATAATGGCAAGTTCTTTCAATGTATAGTTGAGTAATAAATTTTCTGTTGATTTTTTTCTGTGTAGCTGAAGATGACCTTGAACTCCTGATTCTCCTGTCTCTACTTATCAAGTGCTGGAGTAAAGGCATGTACCACTATATCTGATTTTATGTGTCGCTGAGAATTAAATTCAGGGCTTCATGCATACTAGGCAGGCACTCGACCTACTGAGCCACATACCCAGCTGGTGATTGCTTTTAGTGGTGCTTCTGTGTTCCAAAGTCATTGGGTCCTAGCTAAAAGACGTTGGTCAGAAAAACAAGAGTACTTAGCATGGATAAGTCAATAAGATAAGATTAGAGCCACCTAATTAAAAAAATGGGCCTTCTAAGTGTTGCCTGTGGGCATTGCTGGATATTTGAAGGTGTAATGGGGATGTCTTTTTCAAGAGGATGCTGATAGACAGGTTGGTTACATCTAGGCTCAGAACAGGTTGTTAAGGCAACATGAGCAGAGCACCAGGATAACATAGGAGTGATGGGCACAGCTGGAGTTGAGAAATACACTTTTCCCTTCATTATCCTTCTTGCATCATTTTGTCTTCCTTTCAGCATACAGAGCAGTTTCAAGCCAAGAAAGACTCTAAGCTCACCAACTCAACAGCCTCATTGTGTCCATAAAGGGTCTAATGATGAGAGATTCTCTGAGCATTTCACCAGCACAAGAAGTACCTAGTAGAGCTGGGATCAGGACTCAGGTACGGCATCTCAGACTGGCTTTGAGCTCACCCTAGGACGTTGTACAGTCTGAGTCACATTTTCTAGTTCTATTACAGCTGATGTAGTGCCTGAGTGTTACTGAATGTGGGAATCTTGGAACAGTTATGAATAACTTTGGCTAGAAGTATCTAGATCTATTTGGTTAATTCTGCTTTTAAGGCAAGTCCTTTAATGATCTTTTAAGAATAATATTTTTTCCCAGTTTTCTTGCTTAGGAATGTCTGAGATATTTATGAAAGTGAAGGTGTAAGGTTATGCATGTCACACACATTGGAAAGAACAAATTCCTGGGCCTTGATTTAGGCTTGCTAAGTCAGAATCACTAGTTGATCCCAGAAATATGCATTTTTGTGTGTGCTCTGCTTGTCCATGTGTGTGGTGTTTGCATGCCATGGTGCACATAGTCCATTATCTTCTTGTTAGAGAGTGGTCTCTGCTTTAGTGCTCCATTCACCAGGCTAGCTGGCACATGAGCTTTCAGCACATTCTTCTGTCTCTGCCTCCCTTTTAAGTGACAGCACACTGAAATTCCAGTATCCTGCCACAGTGTCCAACTTTATGTGGGTTCTCAGATCCAAACTCAGGTACTCATGCTTCTGTGCTAAGCTCTTTATCTACTAAGCCATCTCCCCTTGTCCTAAACATGCATTTTTGTGTGATGTGTGGGGGTGTGTGTTGCTGGATCCCCCAGAACAACCCTTGGGTTGGGAGTAAGAAGCTGCATGCAGAGTCAATGACAAAGCCTCTGAGAGTCAGGTGAGAAGCTGAAAGCAGACTCCTTTATTGAGGAGAACAGACATCTCTATGTGTCCCATTCCCTGCTTCCCATTGGTCCTTTTGTTGTTTGGCATTGTGTTGTCCCTTTTCATTGGCTCGTTTCCTGCATCAGCAGAGTCTGGGTGTTTAGACAGGGTTTAGGTTGGCTCACAGGGGAAGTAGCAGTGGCGCATTGCTGTAAACTCAGTGCCTAGTCCCAGGGCCCCCTGGCTATGCTTCTCCTACATATCCACATATCCACCCTTTTTTTAAAAAAAAATTCTTTTGGCATTCCAGCGTGAGTTTGAGCCTAATGCTCTGGTATTATTACTCCTGTCTCAGAGGGCACCCAGCATAATGGTCCATGTCTGTCTTAGGTTAAGCCTTACCCATCATTGGCACATAAATTTTTCTGTCTTAGGTTGACACAGCCCAAGAAGACATTACCTGTCTTTGGCTACCTGGCCCTGGAAGGATGACCACTCTGGGAGACATGCCAGAGTGTTTGGGAGGGCAATTTATATAGAGGGTTCATGGATTTCCATGAGCCAGGCCCGAACGACGTCATGAGACGGACCACGATTAGGATGTTCAAGAGCTGTGAGTACCTGGAGTGGAGACTTATTGGCAGTGCGCTGGCGTGACACATGCTACAGGAGACACACAAGGAGAACAGTTAGAAACAAAATAACTCCACCCATAATAGCATATGTAACGACCCAGGAGGAGTCCAACAGTCTTTTAGAGCACATTTGATTACTGAAATAGATTTATTTAAAGAATGGCACAAGGGCTTCTAAAATCATTTTGTCCAATCTTTATAATTTTTGTTGTACTGTGCCAGCATAAGCCATATATATGAGGTATGAAAGTAGGCACATATCACACCTTAAATATCTAACATAAATATAGGCAGAACCTGTTATCAGTCTTGAGAATGGTACCAATTGATTTACAAACTAACTAATTTAACCTAGAAATTGTCAGAACAGAACAGGTAAGACAGTATAAAGTCTTAGCACCTGTGTTTGAAAACATTTTTGATTAGTTTAGATACCTGTGTAGGTACCAATTACCCAGAGAACATTGAAAAAAGAACCACAAAGCTTGAATATTATTTTTCACAGATGAGGATCATTGTTTGAGCATGAGGCTTTATCCTAAAATAGGGAATATGTGTTAAGAGTTCATTTTGTTATAAGCACTTTGCTTAATATGTTAGAAATGAGACAGTTACTAAACAGCTAGCTAAATTTTAATATAATCCTTGATAAATCTTTTTTGAAAGAAAAGACATCATTTGACAACTAATGATTTTGGTTGAATCTTGATAGCTATTGAGTTTATGTACCAAAAAATTTATTAACATAAAACAATTTTATGTTTTACCCATGACTTGATTTTGATAAGCTTAAGCAAGCTATCACAACATATTTTAGCCTGAAATTAGTATTTTGTTTAAGATTTTGTAAACAGTTGAAAAATCTCTAACTTTAGACATGGTATTTAGGTTTAGTCTGAAAATTCTTTCCTACACACACACATCTTTAAAAAAATTCTTTTTGGTGTTGTTTATTTTTATTTATTTATTTGACAGCAACAGACAGAGAGAGAGAGAGAGAGAGAGAGAGAGAGAGAGAGAGAGAGAGAATGGGCGCGCGCCAGGGCCTCCAGCCACTGTAAACGAACTCCATACGTGTGCGTCCCCTTGTGCATCTGGCTAACGTGGGTCCTGGAGAATCAGGCCTTAAACCAGGGTCCTTAGGCTTCACAGGCAAGTGCTTAACTGCTAAGCCATCTCTCCAGCCCAACACACGCACATCTTTATACACATACTTTAACACTCTGATCTATGTATCACTCTAAAAGCATTTTATTTTGTTTGTTTTTTTGAGGTAGGGTCTCACTCTAGCTCAGAGTGACCTGGAATTCACTCTGCATTCTCAGGGTGGCCTCAAACACATAGCGATCCTCCTACCTCTGCCTACCGAGCACTGGGATTAGAGGTGACCACCACCACGCCTGGCTCTAAAAGCATTTTTAACATGCATTCTATTTCCCAACATTGAAAAATTCCTTCCCAGTTCCTTAAATCAACTCATCTCACCCCATTATTAAACATCTTTCTTATAAGGCTATTAAGAAAACTACACCAAATTGATTAATCCTATTACTCACTAACAAACAAGTAGTCTAAAGACAAGTTTATGTCATTAATACCAATAACCCACTTGGAAATGATTTTGTTAGGAGTAACTATGGCCAATTTTGTTGCTATCATGAGGCAGGCTGGCCTAGAAGTCAGGTTAGTTGCCTCCTCCTTTTAAGTAACAAGATATTACAATCTTTTTTTTTTTTTTTTTAAGACCTAACAAATTGTAATTTACCACTTCAGAGAGAATTCTGTTCTTTTTGATAATCCTTTGTGTAAGTTGAAGTTGACCTAGAACATAAACTCAGGAATTATATTTATGATATCATGTAACAAAGTACGGCATTGTTTATGTAAAACTTCAGTTCACCACCGCATAATTAAATGTGACTTTATTTATTTATTTTGACATGTCTTGGTGCTGACACTGTGGTGGATGACTTCTTCAGGAAAGAAGACTTCACACTGGCTATGATGCCAAGGAGAATAGGGAGAGAAGAGGCGGGGGCCATCCCCGAGCCAACTTCGTGCTTCCTGGCGAGGAAGAGAACCCTCACCCCTGTCTGGGTCCCACATGTTCTCAGGAGAGATCCAGGGTGCCAGTATCGCAGCCTCATTCCAAAATCCTCCAACTCTGCAGGCTTAACCTTAAGCCCCAGAGTTACAAGAAGGGATCTGAGTGCCCTGAATGGGGACTGCCTGCAGTGTGATGGCAGGTTGCCCATCTCATAGGCAAAGCGAAAGCAGAAGAGACAAGAAGTGTGTTGGACCTGAGCATCTTGTGCTTAGTGGGGGACTTCTGTGGTTCCCTAGGCCATGGCCATATGCCCACACAGTGTCTCCGGTTGAGGAGGGCCAGTGGGGTGACCACCCCAGGGTTCCATCTCCTGGGCGGAAGGTCAGCCCTTATGTGGAGACACCGGGCAAACCGAGCATGAAGAATGTACCTTCCCAACGTTCAGACGGACAAACATGGAAAAGCAAAGAGAGGCCACCTCGCTCACCTTTGAGGGGCAACGAACACGGAACACAAAATGGACCAACTTATAGAGAAAATACCGAGTAGGGGCTCCATGTCGTGCCACGAGAGAGGAAGGGCGTCCGTGAGGTTGCCAGTGGGAGAAAACGAAAGTCAGCTGGAGAAAGGGGTAAAAATCAGGACCCAGGACGCGAGGTCAGAACTGGTGCCCGCAGGGTTAAGGAGCACCATGTTGGGCGCCAGCGATTGCTGGATCTCCCCACACAGCCCTTGGGGGTGGGGGAAGGCACCAAGTCAAAGACAGACTCTGAGAATCAGGGGAGAAGCTGAAAGCAGACTCGTTTATTGAGGAAAACAGACCGCTCTAGGCATATACCCCTTCCTGGCTTCCCATTGGTCCTTTCATATACCCCTTCCCCGCTTCCCATTGGTCCTTTCATTGTTTGGCATTGCGTTGTCCCTTTTCATTGGCCCATTTCCTACATCTGCATGTTTAGGCAGTGTTTAGGTTGGCTCACTGGAGAAGTAGCAGTCGGGCATGTGCTGTAGTCTCAGGGCCTGTCCCAGGCCTCCCCTGGCTGTGCTTCTCCTACAGGTGTGTGCATGTGTGTGTGCAGATCCTGTGCACATGCAAAAGCAGAGAATATGCTAAGTGTCCTTTATCACTTGTGTGCATAAATTTCCTTGAGATGGAGTCTCTCACTGGATCTGAAGCTGCAACTGCCATGAGCCCCAGTGTCTGCTTCCCACAGGAATGAGATTACAGGCATCTGTTTGCATGGATGCTGGCGAGTCTAACTGAGAGCGAGTTGGGCCCTCTCAGGCCCTCATGCTTGCATAGCAAGCCCTACTGCCTATTGAGCCACATCCTCAGCCCCAAAACATGAATTTTAACAAGGCAATGCTAATGTAAAAGTTGATAAGCCCCAGTGTGAAGGAACCCCAGGATGCTTATGAGTGACAGCATCCATGTGAGTATTTTATGTGTCTGTATAGTGGCTTTGATTTATGATTACAATCTTCCATGACACTAATGATTATAAGATGCACTGTTAGAGTGGGTGTTATTCAGAAAGAAAGAAGAAAACAACTTCAATGATTGTAATTTTGAGGCTCTATAAATTGTAAGATCCATCTCATTTCAGAGATGCTAAAATATAAGAAAAAAAATCTCAGAATTGATGCAACAGGACAAAATATCTTTCTTTTATGACCTGAGCATACAGAGGATGGCAACTCTATATTTTACTCACAAGAAGCATTCTTGCATATTTATCATTTATTTATCATTAAGTTAATATAAAAGTAATGGGCTTCATTACGTTCTTTTCTTACAGATGTGTCTCCATCATTTCAATGAAATTTATCCCTTCCCTACCATTCTCCTCTGTCCTCCCTGCACACCTCTTGCTTGCTCCTTCCTCCTTCCAAATGCTCCTCCTTTTGCCTTCATGTCAAATGTATTACATTATCTCTTTTTTCCTTTCCTACTCTTCTCTTCTCTCTCTCTCTCTCTCTCTCTCACACACACACACAAACACACACACACATCTTTCCCTCTCCTCTTAACAGTTCTTCCTAATCTTCTCATGGTCTTCTTTTTGGAAGCATATTGTTTTAAAATAATGCACCCATCCATCTAACCATTCATCTGTCCGTACAGCCATTACACATAGAGTCAGGGAGGTCCGACTAGGTACCAGCTGCTGTGCATGGCATTTGGGATATACTAGCTAAGGAGATATGCCTGTGTGGCTTACTCCTTAGAGGGGAAGGCATAAGTTAAATATGAACGTAGGTAAATATATATCTGCTAATCAGGATAAGTACATGAAGGACAAAGAGGGACTTTCAAGTGGCAGTAGACTTGTGGGTAGAGAGAGCTAAAGGAATTAGGGAAAGTGTGTGGATATTCTACTTCTATGACAGAGGGGAAGACGAAAATTGTAAGGTAGTGGCTGGCATGAGGCATATTGGGTTAATGAGGCTAACACCAATGAGTTCTTAGGAACAGTGCATGATCCTGTGGGCACAAGCAAGTCTAGCACAGACTTGGATGTATACACCAATTTATTCTTGTTGGTGTCCAGGTGACCAACAGTCTGCAGAGGCCAGCTATGGAAAGTTCAGAGATAAGTGGCAAGAGAAGACAACAGCTTCCCCTCTCAAGAACAATGGTGTGCTATATTGCCTAATGTCCCTAGCATTCTCAAGAGAGAGTGTTCTGTGTACTTGTGGCCTTTCCATTGCCATTTGCCTTCATGTGGCCTGGGAAGAATACCCCTACACATCAATGTCATTGTGAAATAATGTCTGTATAACACTTCATGTGACATATGGGATTGATGCTACTTCCTGCTAGCTTGATGCAATACTATCACTTCTCCTTTGATCTCTTCCTCTCTCACCGCCTTGCTTCACACTGGTCCTGTATGAAAGGAATGACATTTTCCTTCAAGCACAACATTCACTGTGTGTGCCGAGGCAAGATGATAATATTCTACTCCACCCTAGCCTTCTCTTTCCTTCTCATGCTAATTGAATGTGAAGGCATGCCACAGTCTTGTCAGTTCCCTAAGTGCACTTCAGTCTTTATTTTATAATAATTTTTGCATAAAATCAAATCAACCTAGGTTTTATCTGGCAGTCTAAAACAAATGATATTGTAAAAGTGTTTACTGCTGAGAAGTCATTTGAATAACTCCCCCATTCAAAACCCCTTTGCTAGAAAAAAGCCCTCAAGATCAGTTTTCTCAGGAAATTTAAAAGAAAAAGGTACTTTCATAATAAAAAAGGAACTCAGGATGTTGTTGAGGTGAGTGCTATGCAGCCAGCAGTCATAGGGTAAAACATAAAAGAAATAGCATGGAGTTTTGGAAAAAAAAATTCTGTTGCATGCTGCTTCTATCAAACCACCTAAGAGGTGATTTGAGAAGAGCACCACGGAATAAAGACATTGTTCTGATGGCAAACACAAATGAAATAAGATTGGCTCAAAGCTTTGATGCCAGAACCCACATGGTGAGTGGAGACATAGCAACACACAGCTAAATGCACAAGAGGAATAGACCAGCATAATTTCTAGTGAAGTGTGAATCAGGAATGAAAAAGGAAAATACCATTTTAAAAAGTCCAACCTTCCCCCCCTCCCAGAGATTAAAACAGATCTTTCATGTTGTATTAATTCAGCTGTTTAGAACACTTTCCTAGACATAAGAGTCTGGCAATTTAGCTAACACTTTTTGTTTAATATGTCAGGGAGATGGATGAGTTGTGCCTGTCTATTTTTCTTTTTCTTTTTATTTTTTGAGACAAATTCTATAACTCAATGTGCAGCCTGGGCTGGCCTCACACTTATTAAAACCCTCCTGATTTGACCTCCCAAGTGCAAACATGAGCCACATACCTACTTTCTTCCTACTATTTAAGAGGGATAAGAGGAGAAGGAAAGGTATAGTCCACCTTTGAATATTGCTGAGATTCTAGCTTCACACGTAGGATCATCCACAAAATAAATTCCAAACATACTCTCAGTCACCAAAATTAATTTTAATTAACTTTTTGTCTCTGCCCTAAAAGTGAGAAAGGCACTGAAAATGCTCCTAGTCATTTAGAGATAATACAAACAGAGAGGGAATCAAAACATAAGGAAAAAGAAGAAAGGTGTCAGACATCCTAGGTAGCCATATGTCCATGAGATAGATGTCCACGATGTGCTGGTGTGAGAGTTTAAGAAAAACTATAAATTCACTCACACACTCAGCCTTGAAGATGGTTATATTTTTAAAAATTTTTTATTTATTTATTTGAGAGCGACAGACACAGAGAGAAAGACAGATAGAGGGAGAGAGAGAGAATGGGCGTGCCAGGGCTTCCAGCCTCTGCAAACGAACTCCAGACGCGTGCGCCCCCTTGTGCATCTGGCTAACGTGGGACCTGGGGAACCGAGCCTCGAACTGGGGTCCTTAGGCTTCACAGGCAAGCGCTTAACCGCTAAGCCATCTCTCCAGCCGGAAGATGGTTATTTGCTTATTGTTTTCAGACCAATTACAAAGTACCAAAGCAGAAGCCACAGGAAATAGTGTCATTGTTATTAGTGAAGAGTCTGTTCCTCATTGAGAGGTGATATCACCAGATGCTTCCTGAAGGAGGTGGCTGACAACTGATAACTGATCCTGTAGACTACTAATTGAGTTACTAGATTGTAAGGCTCAAATAGTACTGGCAGATGTTAGAAAAATGAAAAATCCAATAAAAGCAATACAATGACTTAGATTAAACATGTGGTATAATCTTAAGTAATTAAATTCATCATTTATTTTTTTCTTCTTAATAAATGACAAATAAATAGACCATTTCAGGCATTTTGAGCATTGGTCATAATACAGGCATAATATGGTATTCAAAGGCCAGTTATGGATCTTAATAGCTCTATGATTTTGGCCAAGATGCTTATATCTCTTTAAACTTATGCTTCTTGATACCTCAAAATGAAATTAATACCTATTTCTCAGTTTGTCATAAAAAATTAAATGAGTTGTGTACAGCTTCATAGCAGAGTGCTTGATATATATAGGATGACCAAGTCCCAGAGTGTCCAATGGACACAAATAGCCAACTTCTCTTGATTAAACAGATCTCATTTCTCACAGATCTACAAAAGAAAAAGTAAAAATCTCCGGTTTTCCAAAGCCTGTAATTTTTTTCAGTTCCCAATATAATTCATATTTTCATTAAAATTGAAATGTGAACTATTGAAACAAAAAAGATTTTTATCTATGATTTCACCAGTCTTAATATATTTATTAATAATGTGTTACATATAGTATATTAAGAAAGTAATGATAAAAGTATAAATAATATAAAAATATTCTTATGTTTGTAACTATCATAAAATAAGTAAAGCCCCTCAGAAGGTATCTTGGAAAAATCACAAAGTTATTTCAATGAGAGCAACACAATCAGAAACCATAGTCTATTTTTGTGCTTCTTACTATGGTCTATAAACATTTCCTTACTGTATTCAAAACTCTTAGTACATATAATTTGTAGGATTGTATGTTTCATTTGTATAGATATGTATCATAAGAATTTGGAATTTTTCAATGTTTTACTTTTAAAATTCATATTGATATAAATATATGCAGCTATTTAAAAAAATCCTTGGGCTAGAGAGATGGCCTAGCAGTTAAGCATTTGCCTGTGAAGCCTTAGGACCCCAGTTCCAGGCTCGATTCCCCAGGACCCATATAAGCCAGATGCACAAGGTGGCACATGCATCTGGAGTTTGTTGGCAGTGGCTGGAGGACCTGGTGCGCCCATTCTCTGTCTCTTTCTCTCTCTGTCTGTCACTCTCAAATAAATATATAAAAATTTAAAAAATTATTTTAAGAAATCCTTAAGTTTCTGTACTGGTTACTTCCTTGATGGTGAGACAAAATGTCTTATTCAAAGCAGAAAAGGAAGGAAAGGATTTATTTTGGCTTACAGGTTCAGGAGTGGGGTAGAGTCCATCATGGTGGAGAGAACATGGCAAGTGCAAGAAGCTAGCATTATATCACCACATCAGCAGGGAAGAAGTAGAGCTGAAAACAAATGCTGAATACTCAGCTAAGTCACTACTTTTTATACAGTCCAGGAACTAAGCACATGGGATGGTGCTGTCCATACTTAGGGTGAGTCCTTCACTTCAACTAATCTAATCTAGAGCATCCCCCACAAACATGACCATAGACTTGTTTCTATGATGATTATAAACCTTATAAAGTTAACAATCAAAGATTAAGCACCACAATTTCCAACTATTTTCTGTAAAAAGAATTTCAAAGTAAATGAGTATTCATATTTCTAAGACTTGAAACAATGGCAAATAGCTTTCCTATAGAAGAGGATTATTAGGTCATACTAGTAGTGAATGTGAGTCTTGCCCTCATTAACATGAGTATTACTAACTAATCAATAAGCTTTGCAGAAGTGAAAACTTCATTTAGTTCTCATCTGATTATTACTGTAGTTAAGTGTGTTAAGTTACCTGATCCCAACCTGGTCTGTTGGGACCCTCATATTTCATGTTCAAGTAAGTATATCTGTGGAACTGATAAACATCTGGACAAATTTGCTCTGAATATTTTTCTTTAATATTAATTATTTTACTTTTTATAGATATAAAAGTTGAATTAAAATTTTAAATTGTTTTTATTCTTTTTTCATATATATTTATTTTCCTTCAATGTTATTTCTTAATAGAACATTGTAGGACTATTGTTTATTTTTCTTTGGAAAGTTTAGCAACTCAAAGGGTTTCTAATGCAGCAAAAAAGGTGTCCAATATTTTCATCTTTGTGACCCCAGTTAGGAGGAACAAAAGGGCATAATGGGAGTAAAAGATCATAAATGTGATTTATTTCAAACATGAAACTAATTTGTGAATATTTTTTAAAATCAAATACCAACAGAATTTCAAAGACTGCAGAGAATAGAAAGAGTTTATATAACTAAATAAAATGCTAAAATCACCAGGTTTCTTGACAGGTGGGACAAAATACTCTATAGGGAGCATTCTGAGATAGTAAGATATGGCACAGTGGTGATGTGCTAAGTGGTGATGACTATTCAGGACTTTGCTACTCCAAATATTTTTCTGGTCTGCATTTGTCAGAACAAACCTGTGACAGATCTAATTGAATCTGGTCTTGAGATTCAGTGAATAGCAAAAGAGAGCTGAATACTGATTCCTGAATGAAAGGGCATATTCAAGAATGTCTTTTCCCCTCATGCTAACAGGAAACCAGCATGAAAAAATCTTTCTTAGCTTAAGGTCATAGTTAACCTATCTCAACATTAGGTTTGTAGAAAATTATGTAATCCCCTAACAAACACTGCTGGTTGCAAATACAAATTTATAATAAGCAAGACATTTCTTCCTGTCTGACTATACTCTCTGTGTTTACATTGTATTTTCAAACACTAATTTTAGAGAAGTCAAAAAAATCAAATCTTTCCAATTCTGTATATAATAAAACAAATGATTAATTCATAAATTCTGCATATAAAAAATACATAGATACCATACCAAGTGGCAAGGAGAGTGCATCACGAGACAGTGCTGGGTATATAATGCATGGGGAATAGAAATGGTAAATAAAGTATTAAGTCAATATAAGAACATAAGAATATAAGAATGTACTGAGAACAATACACATGACAGGCAACCAGAAGAAAGCAACATCTATTCACCTAGCAAATGGGAAATCATTTATGATTGAAATCAAAATCTTAAGGTGTTTTCTGTGGAGCAAGTACTCATGATCCAAACAATCTCTAAGCAATGTGATGGAAGGGGCTTCTCCAAGCTCTTTCACAGATTTCTTCAAACACTGTCTATCTCATATCATACTTAAGATACCTCATATGGACTCTGCAATAAAATATATAGAAAAGTGACTGGGGATGTCCCTTCCTTGTATATTCTGATACAGTCTTTGGAATTTTTGTAAGTGATGGGAACCATGAAATACTCTTGTACCAGGAATAAATGATCTGATTCTCACTGAGAATGTTCTGCCTGGAAGGCGAGTGAAGACTGGATTGTCTCTGTAAGTCAGGGAGTAAAGAGAACGGTGAGAGGATTTGCAGAATGAGATTTGATGGGGGGCTGAGTGATGAAAGCTAGATGTAGAGTCAAGGGTAAACCTGAGACCCATTTAAGACCCTAACCTCTCATGAATATCAGCATGATGAATATGGACCAAGAAAACAAATGGAATCAAGTGGAATGTTCAGAGTGTCCAGGCACTGCATAACACCAAGTGTACCTCAGTGTCTCAAAGCATTCAAAGAGGAAAATGGCACTTCACATCAAGTTGAAAAAGGAAACAATAAAAACCCAATTTTCATTTTTCTAAGTGAGGTAAATACACTGCCTTTTGTTTTTGAGACAGGATTGTATAATGTAGACCAGATTGGCTTTGAACTCATGTTCCTCCTTATTCCTTCTCCTAAGTGCTGGGGTAATAGGCATGTCCCACCACCCTGGACTTATATTGTTATTATTTTTTTTTGACCCAGTGTATGTTATACATTGTCAGTGCTTGTGCCAAGTGATTACCTTCATGATTTTGAGTTTTGACTTCACCTTTCAGTGGGAGTGTTATGCATTTATGCCCCACCATCACAAGAGATTTCAGGTTTTGTAGGCTGCATTCTATAAAGTCTGTTAACCAATAATGACAATTATTTTCTTTAGGTTTTTGAGAAGCTGAGTTACAACTGTAGAACTCACACTAGCTTTTAAAGATAAGGGTTCCTAATAACCCTGTGAACAGAACTGTTTCATATTCTGACCTTCTCCCTTTAGTTGTTCAAGTCCTTCATGCCAAGTGTATACTATTAGTGTAGGAAGGGGTTTGGTGGTGGAAATACCTTTACTTCCACAAATGCTTGCTGCTCGCCCTTTTCATTCCTGTTCATTGGGAAGATGTTAGGTTTCCTTATTCTGTGGCTATTATTTGGGGCTGGGGGTGGATAGAAATGGGAGCCAAAAATGTATTTTAAAAATTGAAGTGTATCAAGATATCACAGCCTGAGTTGGCCATAAAGATTCACAATTACATTTCCATCACAAAGCCCCTGGCCTGTCATATTTGGCCATGATCATTTATGTTTTGATTTCCATTTCTTTGGCGGGACAACACCCCAATTAGACAGATGAGCATTCAGTTCTGATATTGGAGCCCATCCTTGCTGGCCTAGGTTACTCCAGGACTCCTGTGGCCACTCTGTATTCAGCTGTGCTCTGGGAGTTAGAGCCCTGCTATCCACAAACTCATAGCATATGAAAATCTGTCTAGTTTAATATATGCCCAGCAATTTAACCTTGAACATACCCAAGATGCCCAGTAAAATGACCAGAATTTTCCTAGAATTCTCTGAGCTCTTGCCTCCCTGTCCTCTTACTCTGTGCTTGCTAGGTTGAGGCTTGGTGATGGGTAGGGAATTGTCAGAAATTCACTCTTCTCCCCTTAAGCCCTATGACTGGCTATCTACCTTAGCCATCCTGGTAGCAAACAGTATTCTTTAAAATATCACCCTGGAGCCACCTCTTAGAGAACTGTTATCGCATAAGCTGAGTGTTTTTTTTTTTTTTTAAATGAAGATGCTGACTTTCATGGAAAAAGAACCATTTTTCACTTAGAATTCATGTATTGTTATAATATAGAGCTCACCCTTCCATAGCAGTGGATTGGGTTGTGTGGCAGCATACCACACATCTTCAGTAAGGGAAAGGCAAAGGGGGAAATAGTCACACTTCTATTACTTGCAAGAAATGACAGCCACGGTCACAACCAGGGCTTCCTTTAGATTTCAAACCATTCCAAGGGAGAAGAAAAAGACAGGAAGAGTAAAAAAAAAAATCACATCAAAGATGGTTTTTCCATTTCATCAGGATCAGAGCTGTATTTCATGACTTAAAAAAAAAAATCCTTGTTCACTTAAATAACACTAAAATGCTTCCTGGTCTGGATATATCAGACCATTGGATGGCCACCGTTGACCGTTCATCTGCGACCCTGACTGCCACAGTCAATTCCTAAGAACTGCACTGCCACTTAATGTGACAAACACCCAGCCTCACCATTAAGGGCTCTTTGAGAAGGGCCATCCCCACATGAGATGAATTTAACAGCAGCCATTTGTCATTTTGCCCTTCCTTTGCTGGAGAGAGAGAGAAAAAAAAAATGCTAGTAATTTCTTTTGACTTAAACTGGGCATTCAAAAAGCTGCTTTTATTAATGAATCATATTAAACTACCAGTGAAAGGCTCCCTGACTCTGTTTAAATAACAGGCTATGATTCCTCTCCCCTCAAGCTCCCCCCACCCCCCATTTGGCTCCGCTGTTATTAATTGAGGAGTTTCTTTGTTTCTTTCCTAATGAAGCTAACAGAACACATCTGTCAGGTGCCCGTATTCTTTGCCTGTGTATAGTATGTAATAGACCAGCTGGAGGCTATGATGCCGCACAATACCCCTGGCCGTTACAGCAACTATTTATTCCTGGGCTTTTCCTCCGAAAGGGATTTGAAAAAAAAAAGTCTGAAATTTGGGCCTAATTGCTATTTACCCAGCGATAGACACCTGTTCTAGCTGAGACATTGGCCCATGAATCCCACACCTGAGACCTTAGAGAGAGGAGAGGGGAAATTTCCAGCAGCTGCCAGTACATTTAGATATAAAGAGCTTAGACTGGCCCCTTTTGTGTGCTTATATGTATATATTTTAAAATACTGTATGTTTAGTATGCACACCCATCACCAGAGGGTATATATTAAAGCTGTGTACTGTTATTTCACGGTCAATTGCTTATCTGAAGGCTACTGGTACTGGCATACAGCTACAACTGTGATCGCGTTTAACAGTGATGTGTGGAGGGAGGTTGAATCCAGTATCAATAACAGGCACGTGCCCTTCACAAACGTCTATTCGTGACTCCTAGGGGGAAATGGTTTCTTAGGATGGATGTGAGGGAAAAATAACAAACTGTAACTTTTCTCAGAAAGATTCAACCTTGTTTTATCCATCTCCTTTGCCAATAACTGTGACTTTCCCTGCCACATTGAGCTTGTCTCTTCATCCTGTTCCTAGCAACAGCTTTCTGCATATTTTTAAGTAAAACTTGGTATTTATCATTCTTTCTCTTTTTTATGGTTTACTTTCATAATGGTTATTTTGCCAATAAACCCTCAAGAGAAACAGCTTGTGATCACAATAATTCCCTTTACATGTGAAAAGAAATTAAAAATGTATAAAGTAATTAATAAAATTAATTTATAAACTCTGTATAACACAATTTAATGTATTACCCACTTCTAAGTTTAATCATTTAGAAACTCAAATTTACTAAAATGCTATTTAGTTCATAAAAAACAATTTCTTGCATTTGCAAAAGAATTAAAGTTGTAAGAATAGAAATATGTGTGTATAGATATGCATATGTTTCTATGTGCGTGCCCACATGTGTGATCTTTAACTTCACACATTCCAATTCTATTGCCTCATTTTTGCTTGCTCCCCCCCCCTCTCTGAGTGTGTGTATGTGTGTGAGGGAGAGAGAGAGAGAGAGAGGGAGAGAGAGAGAGAGAGAGAGAGAGAGAGAGAGGGAGGCTGAGAATAGATAGATTTAGTAGAAGCTCAAAACGAACACAACAGTATTGCATTATTATTTTATCTGGCCATTAATGGAAGACAATCGTAAAGCCAAAGCTAGCTTGGGGGCTTGGCAGGGGGATGAGGAGTAGAGATGGGAAAGGAGGAGAAAAGATGAACTAGTCTTTTCTTTCCCTTGTCTTTCATGTCATTTTCCCCCCAGACTTTTGAGTTTTTTGGTGGACTCCTCATTTGTATTATTGAAAGCCTTCTATTTACTTACTGTTTTAGAAATTTGGCCTTTCAGTGCAAAACAAATAAATGATACTTAATTTCTTACCAACCCATAAGATTATTTATTTCTCCCAAAGGACATATGAATCAAATTCCATACCAGTATGATAATTCACAAATAAAATTAAAACAATAAAAGAAATTTAAATAAAATTCCCAAATACAAGTCATAAATGGAAGGAAAATCACTTGAGTAATGTCAAGCACCCTTTTTTCATGTGCATGTGCATACCACACACACTCACACATCCACATAGGTCAGGAAACTCCCTTTGGTCTCCTCTTAAGCCAGGGAGGACGGAAGAGTCAGAGCCTCAGGAAGTGGCCTGGGTGACAGGAGAGATGGACAGTCCTCACATACAAATGAGTTCTTTGCCTCGGGGCTCACACGGTGGAGAGAGCTGAAGCTGAGACAGAAATTCATTTCCCTTGAGAAAAGAGAGAAGTGCACAGTAAATGTAGGGTCATGCCAGAACAGGTGATAATGAAATTAGAGTTAATGAAAGCTGGAAGAAACCAATGCCAGATGGGTTGGTGAAAACTGTTATCTGAGATGCATGCTAAAACCAGACATATATATCAGTATGGGAGAAAACAATTATTAGAGGCCCATGATTTTAAAAATGCATCCTATCTAGAGTAGGCCATCTCTTTTCTATTGTACATTACAGGATTATGACAAGGGTTGGTTCTAGGAAACAAATGATAAGGTTTAGTAGCTTCAGTTTCCTCTCTGGTAAAATGAAGTTGCCAACCTTTATTTGTTAGTTTTTTCCTCTCATCACTGTGAGAAGTGGTTTACTTTGGTCCATGTTCATGGTGCAGTCAATGCTGGGGGTGCAGCTAACATATAAGGCAGACAAGAAGTGTTTGTGAGGGGAAGACTGGAGAAGCACATTTCCAGGTCTGTCTATGGCGGCATTTCCAGAGACAATGGGATCATGAGGGCTCTGGCATACCAACAGCTTCATGGATACATGATGTGGTGGCATTATTGGCAAGAAATTAAAGGTAGGTGGAGCCTAGATGGAGGAAGTAGCTCACTCAGAGTGTTTTTTGAGGACATAGATTTTGCCTTGTGTCCTTTCCATTTCTCTGCTTACTGGCTGCCTAGAGGTGAAGAAAACCATGCATGACATGTTCCTACTGCCATGATGTACTGCACATGTACTTAAGGTCTATCAACCATAGACTGAATCCTCTGAAACTGATCCAGAAGAAATCTGTCCTTCCTTATGTGGTTTCTGTCAGATACTTTGGATATAGTGATACAAAATTGACTAACATGTGAAAGAACTAAATGAACAACTCTTTGTGGAACATCTAGTACAAGCATACAACACTGGTGTCGTGTATAATATTGTTGAACTTGTCACAGGACACTTTTCCCTTGGGGAGACACAAACATACATCTTCACCTCAAATACAGCAAAGGTAGCAGGCCAGTTGAGTACATCGGTACCAATTCAGTGCACCAATGAGCTTATCGGGGCTCACTTGCAGAGCATGGAAAGGGGTTATTAATAGAAATAAGGAGTCCTCAAAGCTGCCACTTTATGGGGTTTTCTGTGTCAAGATTAATCCTTGGATGCTCTTCCTGCACCTTCAGGATGAGGGCTTACTTACAGAACATGGAGGTCTAGTACCACGAAGTCTCATCCTACTCTGAATGATGACACCCCTGTGGCCACTTCCAGAAGCTCCTTGTCCCTGTCCGAGAGTATGAGACCACAGAGCAGACAGAGTGGAGCTCTCTATATTGGAACTTCCTCAGAGCATGCTCCTCCCTCAGCCTCTGGGTGAGGGCTTACTTAAAGAGCATGGAGACTCCAGAGATCTCACCTTAGTGGGGCTCATTGTCCCTTGATCTTTTTTTTTTTTTAAATTTTTTATTTATTTATTTGAGAGCAACAGACAGAGAAAGAGGCAGAGAGAGAGAGAGAGAGAGAGAGAGAGAGAGAGAGAGAGAATGGGCGTGCCAGGGCCTCCAGCCACTGCAAACGAACTCCAGATGCGTATGCCCCCTTGTGCATCTGGCTAACCTGGGTCCTGGTGAATCGAGCCTCGAACCAGGGTCCTTAGGCTTCACAGGCAAGCGCTTAACCGCTAAACCATCTCTCCAGCCCCTCCCTTGATCTTTTACTCTCTATATGCTCTAGCTCCTCCTGAGGACATGAGAACTCATGCATTTTTTTCTTATAGCTGGCATAGGAGATGCCTGACTCTCAGGTGGGGGTGGGTCTGAAGACCCTCCCCACATCTTCCCTCATGAGTTGACCCAGCTTATTTTAATAAAGCTAGCAATAGTTGTTTATACCTTACAATGCAGAGGAAGTTTGCCATACAACAAACTGTGTGTGTGCTTGTGATGCGGTGTGTGGATGTATATTATATGCACATGTGTGTGACCTGTATGCAGTCATGTGGAAGTCAGAGGCACATGCCAGGTGTCCTTCTCTATCCCTTACATATTTACTTGAGATGGAGTTTCTCACTGAACCTGGAGCCTTTGGTCAGACTGGTTGACAGTGAGTCCTAGCAATTCTTCTGTATTCCCCCTCCACACACACAGGACTGGAGCTACATATGTACATGGGCATACTCAGCTTTTTACATCATGTTTGATTTCAAGCTTAGGGCCTCATGCTTTGAGGTGAGTGCTCTTCCTTGCTGAGCCATATTCTTAGCCCCCACATTATCATATTTTTTGTAATAAGCAAGGAGGTCTCATAAAAACATCAGTGCAGGCGCTAGCAATTGGCCTATAAATGTAGTTGTTTATTATTGGGACCACTAATAGTGAATATACCACACCAGAAAAATGAACCATAAGTATATGTTGCTGCTCTTAAGAGGTTTTCATACAAGCAATATATTATTAAAGATAAAGATTTTGTCAGGGGTAAAGGAACTAAGTTATATGAAAGTAACACACAAGACAATTGTTAAAGGGAATTTTTGTTCTGACAAGGGTTAGCATTGGTCCTACAATGATGTGAATTTTGAGCTTACTACAGGTATAGGTTGAGATGGGTTGGCAAGTTTTTCTTCCCAGAGTATATTGTTCATAATGCCACCCTGTTAACTTGAGTATGAGGCATATTATTAGTCATTTGGTAAATAAATCCTTCTTTCTCTGGGTTGGGATTCATCTATCAGAGTGTACATTTTCCTCATCTTGCAGGAATAGGGAATGACATGCATGCAGAGGTTACATTTAAGGCTGTTCTAAATACTTTCTAGAACTCTTATCCTGAACACATTCCACACAGAAACCCACCTATTCCAGTAGGTGTTTTTAAGTCCACCACGATCCTCCCTGGAAGAGAGAGATCAGGTTCAGGAATTGGGCTCTGCCACCAGACACACACACATGAGATGCAGATGCAGAGGTCACAAGGACAGTAATCTCTCAGAAAGCATGCTGTCAAAGGTGTTTGGTTTTGTGGTGTTGTTGCTGGCTGAGTTCCTAGCATTCAAGTTTTAACGCCATCTTGTCAAACAGTATTTACAGGATGTTTCAGCATCAAAGAATCTGGTATGGTGGAATAGTTTCATTGTCTAGTTTGAAAGTTGGCTTTTTTTTTCTTGGTTTTCCAAGGTAGGGTCTCACTCTAGCCCAGGTTGACCTGGAATTCACTGTGTGGTTTTAGGGTGGCCTTGAACTCACAGTGATCCTTCTACATCTTCCTTCAGAGTGCTGGGATTAAAGGTGTGCACCACCACGGCTAGCTTATAGTTGGCTTTTGAGACTGGGTCACACTCTGTAACAAAGGCTGGCTTTGAACTCAAAATTTTCCTGTCTCAGCTGCCCAAGGGCTAGAATTATAGGTATGCAGCACCATGACTAACTCTTTAAACTTACTTTTTTTCATTTTGTATATGCCTGTGTGGTGTGCATGCATGTTCATATGTGTGTGTTGTGGGGGTGCATACACATTGATGCTTGTGCATGTGGAGACAAGAGGTTGATGTGAAGTGCCTCCCTCTATCACTTTCCATATTATTTATGAATACAGCATTTCTCTGAACCCTGAGTTCACCAATTTTAGCCATGCTGGATAGCTAGCTTGCTCTGGGGATCTACCCCTCTCCACCTGTCACACACTGGGACTACAGGCGTGCACCATCATATCTGCTAGTTACCTGGGTACTGGCATCTGAGTGGTCCTTCATGCTTTCCTGGAAAGTGCCTTACCCATTCAGGCATCTTACCAGCCCTTCTAAAGTTTTAAATAAAGTCCTTTTCTGTTTCCACTAAGCTAGAGTGAACTATTATTTTTATTATGAGTGCTTATTGAAATATCACCTATTTTCTTTTTCAATAGGTTGTTATTGTGGCTGTGGTTTGATTTTTGAGACAGATTCTCACTTTGTGGCTTGCCCTCAAATTCACTGACAACTTAGACTGCAGGGAAATCCTTTTACCTTAGCCTTTTAAGAGGGGTTATAGGCCTTTGTCACCATGCCATGCTTCATGATTTCTAATATAATAAGAAGTAAGGGAAAAGTAAGTTATGTTTTTTTTTGTTTGACCAGGGCAGCACTCTGTAGCCCTTGCTAGCCTAAAACTACCCACTATAGTGGTACAGTATGGCCTCAAACTTTCTGCTTGAGCTTAGAAAAAATAAAATTACTGTAAAATACTTGTACACCCTCTGTCAACCTTTTCTTATGTAAATACAATACAGCAACATACAGTTTAGGTATTGGACAGTATTCCTTTTCTCCTTTAATAAGTGACATTTAAATTTTTAAAAGTTGAGGTAAGCAGTTGATGTAGTCAGCTTTCTATCACTATGACGAAATTCCTTGACATGTACAACTTAGAGAGGGAAGGGTTTATTTTGGCTTGTTATTTCAGTGGTTTCAATCTATGGTCAATTGGTCACATTGGCATGGGCTTCTTTTCCAGTACTCATGTTTGTATTTATGAATATAGTACAGATGGTAGTTTATAGAATATAGTTAGCTGATAAAATTATAAAAAAACAATCAGCAACATCTTGGCAAAACAGTAATTTATGGCAATTCTCCAAAAGTAACATAGATCCAAGTTCAATAGTAAAGAAAAAAAAATCACCAGCAGTTGCTACATTAGCACTTGCAAAACTATTTTCAATCTCATTTCATGTTTGGAGCAGCAATTATTTTTCAGATGAGAAGCCTAGATGGCAGAGGTGTGGTTTTTTTTTTTTTCGGGGGGGGGGGTAACCTAGGTCAGAAAGCTACTGGCAGTGACAAGCAGTGTGTTTCCCTGGTCAGACAACCAAGTGAGGAGGTAGCTATTCTGAGAAGCTCCCAAGCAGAGATGCTTGCGCTCATCTAGTGAGAGCTATGGAAGGAGCAGGAACTTCTCTGAGATGCTCCAGGGTAGTCAGAACCAGGGTGTCAGTGCAGCAGCTTGGATGTGGCTCTTTGCTGATGACAGAATTATAAGTATCTTGTTACATTGCCACACATGGTGACCCTTGAGTTCTCCTAGCATCACTGCTATTGAGCTTTTGCATTCAGTGTTAGTGTATTTCTCTTACCAGCACATAAAAGACATCTTCCACACCTTGTCTGCTCTTGGCTAAGATTTCAGTCAGTGGAATTCCATAATTCTTGACCAGTTCATGGAATTGCTTTGTTTCTACTGTCTTTGTTGGCCACTCCTATTTATTTCTTACAAGCGCTATAGGTACATTATTTAAGTCTTTTACTCACTTAATCTGCTCCCTGTGGAGGTCAATATCTACAAATCGCTTGCCATTCTTTTTTATTTTCTTTATTTATTTGAGAAATAAATAGAGAGAAAGAGGTAGACTGAGATAGTGAGACAATGAGTATGGGCATACCCGGGCTTTCTTCCACTGCAAATGAACTCCAGACACATATGCTGTATTTTGCATCTGAAATTTTATTATATGGGTACTGGAGAACTAACCTGGGCCATCAGGCTTTACAAGCAAGTGCCTTTGACAACTGAGCCATCTTCCCATCCCTGGTTTGCTATTTTTGATGGCAAATATTAGGAATGCTTTCTCTGTCCTCATGTACTCTTGTACCCTCATGGTACTAGACCCCCTTGTCCAGCTGCATCTCGTGTGTCCAACAGACAGATCTTGCTATCAATTACTTCTATGGTGGCATCACATTCACCCACAAAATGGTTCTTCATTTGCTAGGTTGTCAATGCACTTCTCCCATCATCACCTGCTCCAACCAACACGTTTGTGCTCGGTCATTTCACATCAGAGAGTACCTCAGTGCCACTAACTTTTGTTTAAATGGATTTTGATTCTCATCTGAGAAAACTGTCTGAGACCCCAGGATTGGCACTTCCTATGCTATGGGCTTCTGTTGAAGATCAATACACATGAGCCTTTGGGAACATCTTATGTCCAAACTGAAGCAATGGTATGTTGAGGCAGCACTTCATAAGGAACCATCCACCCTGTCCTTGTGGTCACCCTGAACATTAGGGGGATGTTAGGATATTGTTATCTGTGATCCCTTTGTCATTATGTGTCTAGGGGATACTAGCTATACCCTTGTCTTTAGGTATAGGTCACTCATGAGGTCCAAGCCTTTGCTTATTAGTGCAATCCTACTTGTTGGGCATAACTGTGGGGCATGAATTTGGTACAATGAAGGGGAAAATGCTCCAGATGCTTCTTGGAAAGTTCTCCTAAGACAGTTTCCAGAAACGTTAGTATCTTCTCATGCATATTGAGAAACAGCTCCTTAACAGGGTTGTTGACTGCCTTATGTTAGCTGTAAGAGGCCATGACCAAGATGAACATGACCGTGAGAGACATGGCAGGAAGCCAGAGGGAGACTATCTGGTTGGTGCTAACCCTAACCCACTCTGAAGTCCACCTACATATGTATGTTCTGCTAATGGAAAATAACTCTTTTTTTTTTACCATTTAAAAATATTTTATTTGTATTTATTTGAGAGAAAGAAGGAGAGAGAAAAAATGGGCACACAAGGAACTCCAGCCACTGCAAACAAACTCCAAACACATGTGCCACCTTGTGCATCTGTCTTACGTAGGTCCTGAGGAATCAAACCAAGGTTCTTTGGCTTGGCAGGCAAGCGCCTTAACTGCTAAGCCATCTTCCAGCCCCTTGTTTACCATTTTGTACTGTGTTCTCTGTTGCTTGCAGTGAATGCATACTTATTATCCAAAGGTATTTTAAAGCAATGCTACTGAATATATGACTTATCTGTATTCTATGAACTGTTAAGAAAGGGGATCCCATCAATTACATGGTGCAATGTTTTTGTTATTTAGAAGTTTTGCAGAACTTTGCAGAGGTCTGGTGTGTCTGGTCATGTCTGTGACTTGGGGGAGGTCTGGTGAGTCTGGTCATATATGCAACTTGGGGGAGGTCTGGTGTGTCTGGTCATATCTGTGACGTTGGGGAGGTCTGGTGTGTTTGGTCATGTCTGCGACTTGGGGGAGGTCTGGTGTGTCTGGTCATATCTGCAACTTGGGGGAGGTCTGGTGTGTCTGGTCATGTGTGCGTTGGGGGAAGTCTGGTGTGTCTGGTCATATCTGTGACTTTGGGGAAGTCTGGTGTGTCTGGTCATATCTGTGACTTGGGGGAGGTCTGGTGTGTCTGGTCATATCTGTGACTTGGGGGAGGTCTGGTGTGTCTGGTCATATCTGTGACTTGGGGGAAGTCTGGTGTGTCTGGTCATATCTGTGACTTGGGGGAGGTCTGGTGTGTCTGGTCATGTCTGTGACTTTGCAGAGGTCTGGTGTGTCTGGTCATGTCTGTGACTTGGGGGAGGTCTGGTGTGTCTGGTCATATCTGTGACTTGGGGGAGGTCTGGTGTGTCTGGTCATGTCTGTGATTTGGGGGAGGTCTGGTCTTATCTGCAACTTGGGGGATTGTACCTTCTCCAGTTTTCACTGAGTTTCTATTAAGATTGCCTCCCTTTATATCTTCAGTTCTAGAGGTAGTTATTTCTTTCTATTTGAGCCACAATGGTAAATTCTGATTCTTGACCATCCCGTGGCTGGTAAAAAGCCAATTCTTGGAGCTTGGAAGATAGTTCAGTTGGTAAGGTGCTTGCCATATGAGCAGGAAGACCTAAATTCATTTGCCAGTATCCATGTAAAGTGCCAGGCTTGGTGGCACACATCTGTAATCTCAGCATTGGGGAGGTAGATACAGAAGGATCTCTGACTCACTGGTTTGCTAATCCAGTTTAATCTGTGAGGCCCAGGCCAATGATAGACTCTGACTCAGAGGAGATGGATGGTATTACACATATGAACACACCCAACTCATACACATGCACACTCATGAACACACCCATAAACATGAACACACACATAAACATACACATGCACATGCACACATACACATGTGCATGTGAATATACATATGTGCATAAATATTTTTAAATTTAATTCTTATAGAGAACTTTTCAACTCATAATCTTTATACTCAGGGCCTCCTTGCTTGGTTAATCCTTACCACTAAGAACTCTGTGGGCTGGGGTATTATTAGTCAGTGACCTGCATTTGGATCCTTAGAACCCATGTAAAGCCATGTAGAACTTGAGTATTTCTCTTGATGGTTCACCATTACTGTCCATAATCCTAAATCTCGTACGTGCTCAAACGCATCTGTGCCACTTCTGACTTCTGAGTAGTCCTTGCCCATCAGGCTTTTCCTGGGAGATGCTATTTTCTCACACTCTGCCCGCAGCCTCTCTGTTCTCCAGCTCACACACACACCACTGTCACACTACAGTAACTATTCCTTGCCCGAAGATCAAGAGCTTCTATGGTCTTATTCCCTTGGAAATACATATTTTTATTCTTAAAAGTCACACCCTTTTATTGTGCTTCTGGTATGTACCTGCCAGTGTTTCAATTACTGTAGATATAAACATGAGATACCCATTGTCAAAGGTTGGAGAAAGACAGGCAAGCTAATGATTATGCTGCAGTATGAATGTAGCACAAACCTGTGTTTTGTTGATTATACTACTCTGGACAGTAAAAACTGGGTCACTTTAACATATATATATATATATATATATATATATATATATATATATATATATATATTCACCTTATTTGAGGAAAGCAATATCTCCTGTGATATTTCTTTCATCTTCAATTCCTGTTCTCCCATATATTTTCTATAAGACCTTTGGCTTCTTACCTAAATTCACTATGTCTCAGTTTCTTCACTTTTTAATGGAAGATAACAGTAAATTCCATTTCAGAGAGTTGTTACAAGAAATAAAAAATAAATATTTATGAAAATCTTATTTATCACCTATAATTTAGTATTGTTCATTCAACATATATATTTAATAATTGCTTACTCCACACAAATATTTCAAAGGCAATGGAAATTGCACTTTCTCCCCATATCAAGACTTTGATTTCTCCTTCTTCATGGGCAGCTCACACTTCCTGTGGGAGGTTTTGGTTCTTCCTTTCCTTCAGGTCTCTGGCTTTCCTCCACTCATTTTAGGAGAAGGGGATTATTATAGAAATCCATACCACTTGCTGCTGGCCCTGGTCTGATGGTCTCAGAGCAGGCAGCTGCTGCCTGCTTTACCCTCAGTGGGCCCCAAGATCTCTGCATTGTTGCCTTTCTCTATTTGCCTCTTCTGTTTCTTCTTTGGAGGGAAACCCACTGATTAGTCCAAAGATTAGCCTCTTCTCCTCAGGCAGACTCTCATGTGTTGAGTCTCATTACACAGATCAATAGTCAGTTTCCTTGCTGGGACACAGAACCTGACCAAAAATAGGTAATAAGAGGAAAGGTTTTATTTGGGTTTACAATCTTGAGGGGAAGCTTCATGATTGCAGGGGAAAACATGGCATAAGCAGTGGCTGGATATCACTCCTGCATGGCAGGTGGATAAGAGTGGTAGGATAGAAGCTGGATTCTAGCAAGGGGGAGCTGGATATAATACTCCGAAGCTCACCCACAACAACACACCACTGTCAGCAGGGCTCCACTTCTCAAATTGCCATCAGCTGGGGCTCAAGTACTCACAACACATGAGTTTATGGGGGCGGGGGGGGGGGGAGCACCTGATTCAAACCACCACAGCCCCTGAGTGAGCTTCTTGGGTTGAGATCCCAAATGTGGTCCAGTCAAGAAGCAGCTCAGCTGTGCTTCATTGACTCAGGACTGTGGGCTGGACTGTGTAAACTTGTCAGTGATATTTGAACAGAAGCTATGACACAGAAACTGCTCATAGATCAGTAAGTGTCAGACTAAGTGTTTAGAAACCTTTGAGGAAACTCGCAGAAACAGCTGGATGCATAACTAGGGCCTTGTTTTGCAATCAAGATAGGGACCACTGGGATATTGTCATGGACACTTATGTGAATTCTATGTGTCAGCCATGTGGTGGTCACTAGAAGAACCAAATTCTAATTCTGCAGTGGATTAGACATTAAATCAAAGCAGCAGGAAGCTGGTCTTTTGTCACCGATCCTATCAGATATATGGTTATAAGCATTCTCTCGCATGTCTATGTGTGTATAATGTGCAAGCGTGTGTACAGAGGCACATGTGAGGATGTGCATGTGTGAGGGGCAAAGGCTGATATTGAGTGCTTTCCTCAATCACTTTTCCCTTAATTCAGTGAGGCAGGGTTTCTCAGATGAACTGACAGCTCCGTGTTTAGCTAGTAGCTTGCTATGGGGATCCCCTTCCATGTTTGGGGATTCTGTGTGGTTACCACACTCGTCCAGCATCAACATGGGTGCTGGGGGTCTGAATTTTAACACACATGTGCAGCAAGCACCTTGTCCACTGAGACATTTCCCCATCCAGTTATAAGCATTTTTGAGTGAATTACAGTATATAACCTCTCTGATGAACAAACTAGTGAAAGCTATCTTTTTATGTGAACACAGACCTTGTGCACACATGGCTTAGCAAACAAACACATTTGAAGCTTTCAACCATAGCTCATCCACTAGCCAGATCTTCTATGCCAGATCTAAACCACAAAACTGCCCACTATCTCCCACAACAGCTGTTAGTCAAGGGCCTTCTGAATGCATGGTTTGTGCTCCCGTCCACATGCACAGATTTCTTTTTTCAAGAATCTCTTCAGCAGGGCCAATACCAGTCTGATCACCAATTTGGGACAGAATTTAAGATAATTTGTCTCTAAAATCTGGTAGATTGAGCAAATCCAGATATGCTGATGGTCATTACTTCAATCATTCCCAAATGCAAGAGGTTCCATGATAGACAAGAGGTTTCTGATGTAGGCTGAGTCTGGAAGAACACCTGGTGAGCTGGCAGGAAAGGCATGCCTAGTTCTACCTGCCATCTGCAGTCCATAGATCACGTGAACCTTGCCCCCTCTGTCCATATGCCTTTGTGAAGTGACGCCCATCAAGAGTTTGGCTTTATTATTTTTTTCACCTCCTTGAATCTGATTGGGTCTTTTAAAGTTGTTTTGACTGATCTAGTGTGTCCAAGGTGGAGTTGTTTTAATTCTGGAGCCCAAACCTGTTGCCCTACTGAAACACTAAAGCCATTAGATAAGCCAGTGTAAGATGAGGGATGGCGAGGAGAACCAAGATGCTAGGTGGCAGCCAGTACTGTCTGACACAGGACTGAATCTGTCTTGAACTTCTGGCTGGAGCTAAGCAGCTAGTGATGGTAGTCGCATGAATGACTGTGACCAGCAGAAGAATGATTAATATGACCAATTCAGGACAACGGTAAAACTTTAATTTTTGAGATGACTTATAAGACAGCAGTGGATAACCAAGATACTATCCCACATGACTGTTCTCTGACCAGCCAAAACCTATAAACATGGGCTTTAGCAGTTTCAACATATATTTTACTATTTCAAGCCAGCCATGAGTTCTTGAGGGCTCCTTGTATGGTTTCTCTTATGCATCTCAAAACAAATACCAGTGCACCTTCCATACACCAGACACTCAAAAATAGGTACTTTAAAAGAATAGGATCTATTCAACATTTCATAATTAAAGGGTCACAGTAGTCTGGTCTTAATAACCCATGCTGAGAAAGGATGAGTACATCAGAAATGCAAATGTAGAGAGCTGGCAATTTAAGGATTCTATCTTTGCTACTTCAGAGGAAAAAGGACAAGAGAATTGAAGACTGACATTTTCTATATCCACATGAAACTTTGGAGAGCCCTCCTAATCTACTCAGTCTTTTCTAATATGATGGATTTTTTTTAATATTACTTATCACACTAAAACTTCAATTAAGAAATTTGATATTAATGTCTTATGCCTTAATATGTCCTCATTATGTGTCATAAAATGGAACTAAGTGATTTCTAATATTGATCTGACCTTTGAGTGTCTAAGTTGATGTGGTTTTCCATTTGCAATAGTTTTTCTTGTGAATGTCCTTTGTCTTGGGTTCCAAGCTCATATTTTATATACTTAGTAATCTCTTTATAAATTTAACCTGTCCCAAAGCCACCTAAAGAGGACTTTTAATATGAGTTTCTTAGTGGCACTAGATATAAAGCTAACCTAGTTAACTTAAATCTATACCATTTTCCTTTTTGTTATTTGTTATATTCGTGAAATTATACCACCTTCCTGTTTTAGAAAAATGGACTATACATCATACTTCAAGACTCTAGAAGCCTATAATTGCTTACTCTCTATTGTTTTCAAGTTCAGTCAAGAGCTCTGTATTTAAAACTTTAGGGGATGGTATTGTATATATGTAAGTAGAAGAACACATTCCAGGGAGGGGAAAGCCTAAGTGAGGTCAGGGGAAGAGATTGTATAAAAGAAGGGTGGGGTTGAGGGTCAATCAAAATTCAAGATATTCTAAATAAGACACATGATAATCTACTTTCTTGAATAGTGGCACATCCAGAAGCCATTGATTGTTACTAGAAAATTTTCAGTGCCATGGATGGGATACCTTCCAGTGAGTTGTTGGCCAGGGCGGTCCCTGTTGCCTCCAAAACATTATAGGCTATTGCCAAGGCCCTTTGTTTCCCATGAGAAAGAGATGGTAAGACCCTATTGCTGAGGACTTCGCATGCCTGAGCAGCAAAGTCATTGAGAAATCAAACTAGTGCTGAGCATAAAACCTTCTCCCTGTAACCCAGCCAACTGAAAGCTGGAAAAAGCTGTACTGTATGCAGCCTTATGGGAGACAGAAGTCATCAGTGGTGAAAATAGTGGACACTGGAAACCTCAAGTTTGGCCAGACAGGCCAAATGACTGAACGAGCACAATAGTGGCATGTCTGCTCTGAGGGAAACCAACTGCTCTCTAATTGGACTGAAGGCCTGCTCTATGAGAGGTAATATATGTCTGGTACTGAAAACCTAATGAAAAGACTATGGCAGGGGAGGTCATGAGCCTTAGTGGTATAAAGCCTGCTCTTGTCTGGATAAATGTTCATATTCATATATTAATGCTAATCTCACTTCTAGTTGGAGAAGCTTCTCTTTTCAGATGATGATGACCACTGGGATGACCCAAAAGGCAACATAGTGCTGAGAAGAAGGGACGGAGGAGCGTCCAGCACGGAAACTTCTCACACCCTCCAAGGTTCAGGGTCCATTGCAGAAGAGGTGACAGAAAGAATGTGAGAGCCAAAGGAAGGGTACCACTCCTTACATAAAACTGTCCAGACAGAAGTTGGCCTCAATGTTCAAGACCCTGCAGTGCCTAGCGACACCTACACAAGACCCTCATAATAGGAGAAAATGTTGATGACATTAATTAAAAGAGAGACTAATGGAGGGAGGGAGGGGATATGACAGAGAGCAGAGTTATGAAGGGGAAAACCAGGGAGGGGAGGAAAAAACCATGGTTTGTTGTCTGTAAGTATAGAAGTTGTCAATATATATATATATATATATATATATATATATATATATATATTATTTACATTTAAGGTAATATATCTATATTGTAATATATCTGATATCTATAGATCTATATTGTAATAAATCTGGATATGTATGTTCTACCTTCCTCTGTTGTCTTTAATAGTACTAGTTATCCAAATATTCACTTTCCAGTAATGTCAAATTGGAAGATGAGGAAACAGAATTTCAAATTAGAGTCCAGCAAAGAAATACCAGTTTGCTTTAATGCTTGCAATGTATCTCTCTTTTACAATTTACAGTCAAATTCATTGGCTAATTACAGGTGACAATAAAATCTGATGTTATCATAAAAAGAAGTTTAATGATGGCTAATATTTTAAACATTATTATTCCTTATTAAAATAGCTGATTCCTTGATTATCCCTCCCTCACTTTTTCCCTCCCTCCCTTCCCTTCCCATTTCTTTCTCTTTCCCTCCTATCTTCCCTCCCTTCCTTCCTTCCTCCCTCCCTCCCTCCCTCCCTCCCTCCCTCCCTCCCTCCCTCCCTCCCTCCCTCCCTCCCTTCCTTCCTTCCTTCCTTCCTTCCTTCCTTCCTTCCTTCCACTTTGAGGTTTGGTCTCACTGCACTGTAAAACTGATCTGGAACTTGCTATGCCGCCTAGACTGGCAATCCTTTTGCTTAGGTCTAATGAGTCCTGAGATTATAAGTGTAAGCTACCCAGCCCAGCTATTTCTTGCTTCTTGAAATCTGTTTTTTAAAAATTTCAAATACTTACAGTTGAATTTCCTGGGTATTTATGAAAGTTTACATCAATTATGGCATAAATTATCTGGAAGTGAATTAAAAATCAATAAATGAAAAACAATGGCCCAAAATTTCAATTAAGGATAATTTATAATCTTTTCCATTGTGGTAATTCCTACCTCATATTATTTTAACCCATTTTCAAATTAATTATGACTAAATAACTGTTCGGATGGAGATGGAAAGAAAAAATCAGAATACAAAAAAGATGGATAAAAATACAGTTCCAAATAGCCTCTAATGTCCAAACCACTGCTTAATAACAAAAGTATATCATTACATATTAAGATAAATATTATACCTTAAAATCAATACACAAAAATAATTCACATGAAATATACGTGCAAATTATCCAAAAGGTTAAGATCTTTCATTGTCCAACAAATATTTATTATCTACTCTGTGTTTGGGTACATGGGGGATCCTTTAAGTACCACAACATCCTAATGCCCAGAAACTACCTGTGGCTTTCTGTGACACCCTCCAGGACTTCTCAACCACCACCCACCTTGGTTTCAATGTGCTCATAAAATGAGTTTCCCATGGATGCCCATGGGAAAATTCCACAATGCTGCTGCTGATGTTGCAGGAACCAGGGCTATGAGAAATGATGCTGGGTTTATTAATATGTTGTTTCATTCGTGCAATTGGAGTTTGCACAACTATCCATGAGCTGTAACTAGTACTGAGTAAGGGGTATATTTGGGTCAGATAAGCCTAACATTGACCATTTCTTGAGTTTCATAGTTTCAGTAGAGGAAGTGGCATGGGCTCAAGTGTTCAGGCTCCTTTGCTGGCTTCACCAAACATCAAACACACTAGTCAAACATCAAACACAAACATCAAACACACTAGTCAACAGACACCTTTGAATCCATAAACACACAAGCACTAGGCACTGTGGAAGCCCACAGCAGGGTCTGTAACTCTGAAGGGAGATGTCTGAGCTTAAGCATGGAAAATGAGAAGATGCACCTTGGGCTGTGGGTATAAGGGCAGGAGAATTTTCTGTGGAAATGTTGGTGGACCAGAATAATTTAAAAGACATGCAGTGGGTATCAGGACAGAGTGTGCAGCAAGGAAGTTTAAGAAATACTGGAGCAGCAAAAGGGACCAGATCATACAGGGTCACAGTACCTTGCTGTGAACAGGTTGCAGTGGAACCACTTTGAAGGAATCTAAGGAGTGGCAAGTTCTATTTTCATGCTTCTAGTTATGCACTTGAAAATATTGCCTACTTTTTACAGGGACAGGAGATCACATTGAACTTCCAGAAGAGTGCACAGCAATCCTTTCTTATCAAAGCCTTTGACTGAATCATATTTGTAATTAATGATTGTTTTCAAATAATCCTTAACATTTTGCCAGAAAAGATAATGTATTTAGAGTTGTTGGAGATTTGGCACAGTCATCTTTGGTGAGCTACTGATCAGCCTAGCACAGGCCATGAGAAAGCTAGATGTTTGCAGGTCTGTTCTAATATCTTTCTGAGACTGGTGTGTGTTTAAGAAGGCTCATCCCAGTATTATTTAAATATCTAGGGACTATGCTTGTGTTTGACTTTGTTATTAGTATTAATAACTTTTCAGATAGTGTATTAACAATAACTCTGATAATAAATGCAAATAATTGTTGTTTAGGAAAGATAACCTCAAAAGTTATGGCTTGTTACCCTTGTAGGGCATTCACTATGTTCCCCCCTTTAATCCAGCAAACATATAGAATCAACCTTTAGTGTAATACATGTTCCCTTTCACATAAATTATGCTACTATTTTAGTGGTTTAATATACTAATGCATTGGATTAATGTTTTTACACAGATTAATAAACAGTATTTATATGTGATACATGGTCTTAACTTTTTGAAAAATAGTCTTTTATAATGTATTTAACCAGCTAACTTTATCAAGTGACCACATCATATGGACATAGTAGATATTCAATATTCCTCCTAACTCCAAAAGTCTGTTATGGTTCTTATCTATGATCTCTGCTCTCAGATGCATATTACACACTCATGGAAACAAAAATGAGGTGGAATTTTCAGCCTAAATTTTGTAGCAAAGAGGTGTCCACCCCAACTTGAATATTATTAATTTTTGATACTTCACCATTTTGCTAACTAATGTATGAAATTGATAGCAATAATGATTGATGAGTAGCTGGTTTCCATGACCATCAGATGAAGACAAGACAAAGGAACCTTGAGGATAGAAAATCCAGGATGTTGGCATTTGATTTGACAAGCCACTAGAAGTGGAAATGGCTACTCATAGGGACTGAAACTGGTTTGCAATGTGATAGGTCCAAAGAAAACAAATATTGAACACTTGAGGAAATCTAGTTTAAAGGTACAGGTTAGTCACTATTGATGACTTTACTTTTTAAAGATCAATGGCAGTAAACATTAAAATATCATATGAAAATGCTTTTAACAAACACAGACTATGTTCTGTTGCCACAGTTTTACATGAGACATTTATAAAATCATAGGAACATGTCATGACAGTGATGGTTTGAGTCAGGTGTCCCTCGCTATAGAATTTGATATTTGCCCTGTTTGTTTTAAATCTTGTATCAGGTCAGTCTTTCTTTGCTATGTACAATGCCTTCTTTTGCAGTGTGAATGCTTATTTTGTGCTATTATGTTTTTTTGTTGATGTTGTTTTATTGATAGTAGTTAAGAGACTCTGGACTATAGGGATGTTTGAACGGTACTGTGATTGATAAAAACTTGGGGACTTTAGCCGGGCATGGTGGCACACACCTTTAATCCCAGCACTTGGGAGGCAGAGATAGGAGGATCACCGTGAGTTCAAGGTCACCCTGAGACTACATAGTGAATACCAGGTCAGCCTGGACTAGTGTGAAACCCTACTTTGAAAAACCAAAACAAAAAACAAAACTTGGGGACTTTTAAAAGTTGGACTGATGGGTTGAGATATTGCTCAGCAGTTAAAAGAATGTGCTTGCAAAGCCTGATGGCCTGAGTATGATTCCCTAATACCCATATAAAGCCAGATGCACAAAGTGGAACATTCACCTGGAATTCATTTGCATGGGCAAGAGGCTCTGGTATGCCCTTTTCTTCTATCTCATCATCTCTCTTATCTCATCATCAACAAAAGTTGGCCTGAATGCATTTCATTTTAAATCATGAGATGCTGTGAGTTTATAGGTGTCGGTGTGAAATGCAGTGGTTTGAATTAGGTATCTCTCATAAACTCATGTGTTCTGAATGCTTGATCCCCAGATGATGGTAATTTGGTAGTTGGATGTTTGCTAGAGGAGATGTGTTCTTGGGGGCAGACCTTGATCATTTATTAGTCCTAGTTTGACAGTGTTAGTTTGGCACAATATCTTACTGTTGTCCACCTGATGTTGGCCAGGAGGCGATGTTCAGCTTTTGTTCATGCCACATTTTCTCCTGCCCCTCAAGTCTGTAATCCAAAATAAACTTTTTCCTCCCATAAGCTACTTTTAGTCAAGTGTTTTTTTTTTTTTTTTTTTTTTTTTTGGTCTGATGTTTTTGTACCAGCACCAAGAAGAAACCTGCAAACCTGTGTAGGAAGGTATAAAAGAGTATTGTGTTAAGGTGTTAAGGATTCTCTAGATAAACTTGGATTCTGTCAGCAACACAGATAAGTCTAACACATTTCTTTTACAAAACTTTTTGCTTATTTTTATTTATTTGAGAGTGACAGACAGAGAGAGAAAGAGGGAGAGAGAAAGAGAGAGAGAAAGAGAGAGAGAATGGGCATGCCAGGGCCTCTGGCCACTGCAAACAAACTCCAGATGTGTGCGCCCTCTTGTGCATCTGGCTAACGTGGGTCCTGGGGAATAAAGTCTCAAACTAGCATCCTTAGTATTCACAGGCAAGTGCTTAACCGCTAAGCCATCTCTCCAGGCCAAGTCTAACACATTTCTTAATCCAGTGCCATAGACTGCTCGGCCATGCTACCAGCTGAGTCTAACACATTTCTAAAGCAACAGAATTAGCAATGCATTCTTAAGAAGGCAAAGGGGCTAAATGTCATTGTAGCTTGGTATTATTTATCAGAGAATAATCATAATCAAGAACAACAACAAACTCTGGCTCATAAACACTGGAAAGCTATAATGGTTGAACTCCTCTGTGTAGTGTAGTAAGAAACTGCCGGAAGGGAGGCTAATGCCTGCTGCGGGAGAAAGGCAAGCAACAGAAGCAGGCATGAGAAGCGGAATCAAAAACATGGGCTGTTACCCCTCTTTGCAGGCATGCTGTGACTTTTTCTTACCTCGATTTAATTCAAATCCTTGACTCATTTGAAGTTCATACTTTATATCTAACTTCCATTGTAAATATTTATTTTCCAATACTGCAACCCGATCTATATATTTTTTAAGTTCCTTAACTTTTTTGTGCTTGCTTTCTAGCAGTACTGTGTTAGTTAGGTCACCATCATTTAGTTCATTGCACTTTGAAGACATGCAGTATTATACCCTGGGCAGATATGGAGAATGGTGTGGGTGGGTTCAAACTAAATAAATTACCTAGCAGTGTTTCAGAAGAAGGAACCTTTACTGGCTTCCTGTTACTTTAAGGCGAGAGTCTCTTAGACTGCTAGTACTAACAGTAGGCAGAAAAACCAAGGAAACACAGTGTTTTTTTTTTTTTTTTTTTTTGTAATGCCAGAGAAAGTGAAGTCTGGTAGAAATATTCAAGACATTCCCTTGAGGTGATGGTAGTAGAGAATGATTTCTGATTGCTGGGGAGAATTTTAATTGGGCTGCTACGAATAGCTGTAGAGAGCATCAAACAATCTCCAGGTAGAGGCTGAGCTAGGAAATGATGGCCCCTGGATGTGATCAAAGCCCCCTGGGTCTCCGTGGTGCCCCTTGCCTCAAACCCATCCTAGCTCCTTTGGATGCTGCTCAGTGTTGGCAGGGCTCCTGAGCTGCGTTTCCTCCAGTGCTTAACCTCTTCTCCCCTCAGACACAAATGTCAATATTGGATTTGGTCTGGTTGAATGGCTGTGTCAGAGGGGAGATTAGTGACTGGCAGCTACAAAAGGGTTTTTCAATTGGCAAAAGTAAATTTCTCACAGATGAATCAAAACAGTTTGAGGTGGAAAAGAAGCAGGGGAAAACGCTTGCCAAATATAGTCATGATGCCTCATTAAATGGATTTGAAGACTTCTGCATGGCATTTTATGTAGAAGCTTCTAGATTCACCTGGCAGGAAGCTGGAGCAGTTAGGAAAGAATGCCTCCTGTAATATCCTTAGTATATTTTCCCTTTGTATGGCACGAAGCCATCTGCAGTCTCACTTTAGATGTTTAGAGAGTGTAGTTCATTGTAACAGTCCCTGGGACATTTTAAATAATAAATTGAAGTGGTAGAAGTTTTTTAAACTAGCAGTCACATTCTTGCCATTTAAAATTGGTTGCAGTCCACATTTTGGTTTATTGTTTTGTTGCAAATGCTTTCCAGAAAAAAGGCATCCTTGCTTTGAATGGTGAAGAAGAAGCAGAGATAGCAAATTGTCTTTCTTGAACAATTGACACTCATACACAATGGCCAAAGTTGGTGTTTTGGTGGTTATATTTATGTATCTAACTTAAAAAATATTTTTATTTATTAATTCGAGAGAGGGAATGGGCATGCCAGGGGCTCCTGACACTGCAGTTGAGGAGCACGCTCCGCTTTTCACATCTGGCTTTACATAGGTGCTGGGGACTCAAATGCAGCCTGTCAGGCCTTCCTAGCAACTGAGAGCCTTTAACCTCTAAGCCATCTCTCCAGGCCTCTGTTTTTAACTTTTTGTTTGAATCAGGGCACCATTGTAGCTCAGGTGGGTCTACAGTGTGCTATGTAGCCTAAGCTGTTGTCAAATTCTCAGTCCACCTGTCTTGGCTGCCTTATTGCTGGTCTTATACCTTTCAGCTCAGTGGCAGAACCTGTGTCTAGCTGGTGCTGGCCCCCTGGAATTTCAGTCCTGGAAAATAAACAATACCTGGGAATTTTCTACTTTATAGGACACATTACCAAGATTTCTAGCATTTGGTGTATAACTTATGTGGTAAAGCACTTGTCTAATGTGTGCTAAGGACTTGAGTTTAATCCCCAGCATGGGCTGGGGAGTAGAGAGCAAATGACTTCTCTGTTCTAATAATAAAGAATTATCAGACTATATAAGTTTGGATTATGTTTGGTCACATGTACCAAGATGCCTCCAATGCCAGTGTCTTAGCCATGCCATACACAATCTCTTGGGAATTTGGCAGCAGAAGACTGATAATGATAACTCTATATGTAATTAGGATCCGCATGGCATCTCTCTTGGTCTTTTGCCACCTGTAGCCTGGCATCTAAGAAGCTGCAGAGTACTTGTGATTTTAAATGTCTTAAGTTGTTTACAGTCTTTTAAGAGACAGGCACATAGAAATTTAACTGTAATGAATAAGTAAAGTATCAATGTAAGGAAACATATATAAGATGGATGTTTTCTTTCTAAGTGATTTAGGATGGCTATAACAGGAAAAACATATTTGTGTGATGGACAGAAGAGTAGCCGCTTCCTCCCGTCTGTCTTCCTTATTTATTTCTCACTGTTGACCAGCCAGCAAGACAGTCAGACCTGCTGATTCTTTCACCAAGTGTCCATTAGTATTTTCTCTCTTTTCCTTTATTTATTTTCTTTATCTTCTTTCCTTCCTTCCTTCCTTTCTTTCTTTCTCTTTCTGAGGTAGGGTTTCACTCCAGCCCAGGCTGACCTGGAATTCACTATGTAGTCTCAGAGAGGCCTCAAACTCACAGTAGTCCTCTTACCTCTGCGCACCAAGTTCTGGGATTAAAGGCATGCGCCACCACACCCAGCTTACTTTGCTTTCTTCATGTCCCACAGCCCCTGCCCCAACCCTGACTTCTCTGAACAGGCTACAGAGTTTGAAATAGTGTTTTTCATCAATTCTCTTGAAATATTATCATCTAGTCTCAATAAAAACTGTTAACAACAAACAAACAAAAAAGAATCTGAAGATATATCTCAGTTGGTAAAGTGTTTACCTTACAAACATAAGGACTTGAGTTCTATTCTCAAAACTCATCTAATAAGCCAGGCATAGTGGTGTGCACTGTCACTCCAGAACTGGGAAGGCAGAGATGGGAGGATCCATGGGACTCAGTGACCAAACAGTCTATCCTAACTGGTGAACTCTAATCCAATGAGAGACTTTCCTCAAAAAGAAATACATGACATTCCCGGGGAACTATACCCAAGGCTGTTCTCAGACATCTACATATGCATGCCTATGTTTGCACCTGTACACACACACACACAAACACACACAAAGGTTCACATTCACATACAGGGGCACATATGCACATTTATACATAAAAGCCCCTCCAAATAAAAATTAAAGTCTTAATATACATCATATTATATTCCCCCTTCTCCTTATCTTTTTCTCATATTTTGACATTTTTACCTCTCTTTTGAATGATGCCCTAGAAGGATTATACTCTCTTAAGGTTCAGGCCACATGTTAAGGCTTGTGTATCACTACTACCAGGAGAGTGACTTGCAATGGTGACTGAGAGTTGTGGAGGACATAAACACATGACTTGATGTATTAGTTTTCTCACTGCTGTGGTAAACTACCTGACAAATATAACTCAAGGGAAGAAGGGTCTACTTTGGCTCACAGTTTAAGATTACAGTCCATCACGGTGTAAAAGACATGGCAGAGGCAGCTGACTACATTGTGTTTGCACTCAGGAAGCAGGGATGAATGCCGACATTGGCCTTACTTCCTCCTTTGTATGTAGCTCAGGACCCCAGACCAGGAGATGGTGCTGGACACATTCAGAGTGGGTCTTGTATTCTCAGTTAAAACTCTCTGGAAACAACTTCATACACATTCCCAGAGCTTTGTCTTCAAGGTGATTCTAGATTGAGTGAAACTGGCAACAATGACCATCCATATTACATGGTCATACTTGACTTTTACAGATAATAACATCCTTGAAATTTGTCAAGTGGTCCTAGGTCATCTAAAGCTTTCCCACAGGGCTCTCCTCCTTTCCAAAAGCCTTAAGATGATCCTCCAGGGAAAATGATGGCATTCTGGTGCAGATGCACAGTGTTTAGTGTATTTGGCTTCTAGTCATATATAACAGTCAATATGGACAGTAGAATTTTAAATCCCTGCTCAGTGGTAAAGTTAGGATCTCCAGTCGTGCAAGGAGGGACGTGAGTGCTGATATCCCCACATAAGCCCACACGCCTCAAAGATCTTCCCTTTTGCCTTAATGGAAGCATGAGAGTAACTGATCTGAGGGTCACCATGGAAAAGTCACCTGTGAGAATTCGTGACAAATCATGTAGATTTTGCTTCTGAATTTATAGCACGCTAAAGGTTCACACAAACAAGGTACAGTAATTTTTGGGATTTTGCAGATTAAAGCAAATTTGCTGTGGAGAAACAGACCTCTAACTCAGGCCTCATGGGTTCTACAGAAAATACTCTCTAATGATGATGGGAATTTGTTTGTATGGTTTCTGCTTTCATCACAGAATACCTGAGACTTGGTGATTTGTAAAGAACAAAATGCACTTATTATTATAATTCTAGAGGCTAGGAAGTGTCTAAGAAGGGCCTTCTTTCTGTGTTGCAGCATGCTGAACCTATCACATGCAGAAAGAAAAAGTCCTGGTTAGACTCATCCTTTAATCCTTCCGTAGTGACAGCCCCATCCATTCATGAGGAACCTCATAACCTAACATATCTTCATGTTATAATTGAAATGAAATTTCAACATGAATTTGGGGGGAGGGAGAATTCAAGCCTTAGTAGTTTATAAGAAAAATTATAAGACATAAGTGAAAACAGGCTACCATGCCAACATCATAATTAGTAAAAATAGTTCTGAAGGGATTTAATATTGAATTAAAATACAAAAATAAATTGAATGTCAGAATAGAAAAATAAAAGAGAAGGAGAAATTAGTTGAGTACAATGAAAAATTCTGTTTAAAGTTCTGGCACATATAAAAATAAATCATGAATTTCTAAAAGTGGAAAATATACTCTTTGATATTAAAGACAAAGTTAAAATGTAAGTAGCAGATCAGCTAGGCCTAGAGCATAGATATGAAATGTAAAAATTAACTTGTACAAAGAATGAAGAAATATAGGATATTAAGAAAAATTAAGAAAAAGTTCTTCCAAATGTCTAACGAAGCTCCAAAAAGGAAGGCTGACACAGTATTTATAACTTAAAATGCTGCAAAGTTTCTGCAATTGAAGACATATAAATAATCAGATTCAGAAAACAGAAGGAATCCCCAGAAGGAAGAGTAAATACAAAATTTCCCAAAGTATATTCAGATATTCAACTGTTGGACATTAGAATATGAGAGACAATGAGCTATTAAAGGCAATAAGAAAGAAAAGAAATCCCCATAATTCCATAAGTAGACTTGCCTGCAGCAAAACTGAAGCCATAACACAGAGGAATATTTTCAAAGCGCTATGATAAAATTATTCTTTAACTGTAACTATATTTGTTTTAAAAATTATTTAGAAATCTTTTTCAAGAACAGGGCTAATGTAAAGATATTGTTGGACAAGCAAGACTGAGTTTGCCATTGGAAAACCTTACTAAGGAAACTTCTGAAGTGAACTCTACAAGGAAGGGTCCGGAATGAAGGAGCTTTCTTGTAAGAAGAAATAATGTGCAAACTTAGGCTATCATTTTGAATCTAAACCAAAATACACTGTATGCAGTAGTGATAGTGATTATAATCTGGGAGTTCAAGGAAGCAAGATAGTGAAAGCCCTTGACAAAACACGTGAAGATAAGGTGTGGGAAGTGGAATTACTGTGTACTGAGGTCTCTGAGTGCTTAAGAGGAGGTGAGAAGAACTGATTAATTTCAAAAGATCCAAGTGAGCACGTTAAAGGTTTCCACTGAAAGAAGTCAAGTATGCCATTCACAAAGTAGGGGATGGGAAAACAGAATGAATAGCACTGTCAATGAAAGGAAGTATAGAATAATTCTTTTAGCTTTGAAAGGGACCGCCATTCTATTTTCCATGATGCCTTTACTAAATTACATTCCCATCAACAGTTTATAAGAGTTCCATCACATCCCCATCACCATCTGTTGTGTCTGCTTGACATTGATGACATTTGATTTGACATCGACATTTGACACAATAGACAGTGGTAGAGAGATATTTCCAGAAGGTAGAGTGGAAGGAATTTTTTTTTAGGAGGTATTAGAACAGATTTATGGCTTTATGGAGCAGTGTGGGGGGTGAATGACTGCAAAGACTATCATGAAAGCCTTGCCCTTCTGACAGGAAGCAAGGGGTATAGAGCACTGTGATGACGTTTGGGAGGAGAATGTTTGTTCCCATCCCTACATTGCAGAAACGTCACACAGGGAAGATAAGGAAATCTCTACCAGACAGGCAGAGCACCCTTGTAGCAGCAGTGAACATGGGGTTTGTGGTCTCATGGAGACTTGTGCTTTGAAGAAGTTACCCTAAGGAGCTTTGCATGGCAGCATACATATTTGTGTATAAGGATCACATGTGTCTGTGTATGCACATTTTATGTGTGTGTTGGCACACGTGTATGCAGATGCATGTGCACTGTGAGTATGAGGAGGCTAGAGGTCAATGTTGGGTGGCTTTTTTAAATCACTCTACCTTATTTGAGACAAGGTCTCTCACTGAATCTGGGAACTCAGCAGTTTTGCTAGCTTAGCTAGCCTGCAGGCTTTCAGAGACTTCTTGTACCCGCTCCCCCAGTACTGGGACTGCAGGCCATAGCACCACACTGGGCTTTGATGTGGGTGCTGGGGGTCTACTTGAGTCCTCCTGCCCGCCTCACGGCAAGCACATTAATGACTAGGCTGTCTCTCCAACTCTATCATCTTATTTTTAATAACAAAAAGAGAATATTTTAGATGCCTAAAAATATGGAATTGGCTAAACCAAGTATGAAGTTGAGAATTTTGTATGCACATAAAGTACTAGAGGCTTATATTATGATGTGAGAAAATTCCAATGTTTTAAATGAAAAACACACATAGTATAGATGAAGAGTGTAAGGATAAATGATTAGTGACATTCTACTTCCTGAATTGGTCATTAGGTTTACGAATATACATTATATTAATAAAAGTAGAAATGAAATAATGGGAAACTGTGGCTGAATGAAGGATGAGTGTATTTTTAATCCAAGAGTTATATTTAAATTGTATCTATATAAGGTTCAGTTAAAAACATTTATAAAATAACAAACAGCGTGGCCCCCTTTTTTTGTTGTTAAATAGAATATAAAACAGAAATTTCTTTTCTTCCATCTCCCAGGCCTTTGAGCACATTGATTATTCTCCATATTTTAGCTTACTCTGACTGAATTAATTATCCATTGCTGTGTAGTGAATTATAGCATGCTGCCAAAAGCTTTGTGACTTAGTATATATTTATTATCACAGAGTTTAAGTGGTCAGGCATCTGGGAGCAGCTTAGCTGGTAGCTCTGGCTCTAAGTAGCTTTGGGGCTGTTTGTAAGAGATGCAGTATCCAATGGCTTAGCTGGGCAGGAATACCAACTTTCAGCTTCCTCATGTGGTGACCGGCAAGGAGCCTGTGACCCTCACCCAGTGGCCCTCCTCACAGACTTATTTGGTTGTCATTCCAACCCAAGGAGGAAGCCACAGTGTGGACTGTGACCCAATCTGAGAAGTCACTTCTGCTTGATTTCATTCATTTGAAGCAAGTCACTAAATTCACTGAAGGGAAAGATGCATGTTCTGAGGCTAGAAGTTGGATGAGCAGACATGGAAGAAATGAGTCCAGTAGTCGGTAGATCAGTGACAGCCCTGTTATACTCCCATCATTTAAAAAACTCTATAATATGAATCTGTCATTGTAGGAAGTGGAAGTTCTTCAAGTTGTAGTTCCTGTCCCACTTCGCTCACTTCCACACTACATATGCAGGTGCTTTTACATAACTCATGGATTTATCTACCATGTGTTCTCATTACATAGAGACCTCCACATGGAAGAGTATTCTGGAATGGGAAATAAAATCAAGAGTTTCTGCAAGTCAACCCTCTATCTGCACTAAACATTCTTTCAAAGCATTTTGTTTTTGCTTTTCTGAAGTAGGGTCTCTTTGTAGTCCAGGCTGACCTAAATGCACTATGTAGCCTCAGGCTGGCCTCAGATTCACAGAGATCCTCCTACCTTGGTCTCTGAATGCTGGGATTAAAGGGATGCATCACCACACCTGACATCAAAACATTTTTTTACTGGTGGTTTTTCAGAATCTGCCTGTTCCATCACTTAAATGGGCTCACGATCTTACTTCCATGTGAAACTATTTAGTAAAAGCATTTGAGTACAAGGATGAATTTTTTATTGCTATTTTTGTGGTAGTGGGGGTAGAACCCATGGCTTTGCCCATGCTAAGCAAGTGCTGTATCACTAAGCTATATCTCTGACCTCATTACATTTTATCTTGAAACAGGATCTCATAGTCTTGAACTTGCAATCCTCGTACCTTGGTCTTCTTAGGAACAGTGATTATAGGTGTTTACTAGCAGTTCAAGCTTCCAGGATGATTTTTCATTTTAGAAATTAGGCACATCAAAGAGAGTAAGCTTAGAAAACAGTACACTGTGGCAGCCCATAATATAACCCATAACATTCTTTCATTCCTGACATCAGATGAGATTATTCTTGTTACCTTTTGGTTGAATTCATCTCTGATCCTAGCAGGAAATGATGATGAAGGACACATTCTTTCTCATGATTTCCCCCTACTAGGCATTGAGTTTAGGGTAATAGTACGTATTTCTCTTGGTCAATTCTCTTTTCTTCAACAGACAGAGAAAACAGGAAAAAGTTCTCTTTACTCAATGCTGGGCCTGATTCTTCAGCACATGAGTAAATGAATCAGTACTATTTACCTAGGAGGTTTGTGATGATTACTACATGTTTGAAATTCAATCCCAATTTTCCTGAAAATGTAGTATTCAGAGGCAAAGAAAAGGCTCAGCTGTCTGTACAAACATGTGGAAGTCAATGATAAATGGACAGAGACTTCTCATTACATTTATTAACCAAGCTCTTGTAAATCATAATTTTTCAACCATTTATTAAACTAATAGGATTGTTTTGGGAACATCAAAGGGTTCTTTATTAAGTCAATAATCATGCTTATCCGCTCAGTTATGGGGAAAGACGAATCATCCACACAGCATTTACTCTGCCTCATCAGATTTCATTGCTTTCAAATGTCAGCCGTTGATAATTTTTACCAAACAACCTGAGGGGAAAGTCCAAACTTCTACTAGGCTCCAGCCACCTTATCAGTTCAGGGAAAGAACTGCTTTCTTTCTGGATTTCTATTTCTTTCCCCCTCAACTGGATACATTCCCGATGTGGTTCTCTCCTATACAGAGGTCAAGTGTGAGTCGTTGGCCATTTTAGCCAACTTACCCATCCATCTGGATCCCTCCCTCCTTGACTGGTTATTATTTGGCCAGCCAGGTCAAGACTACTTCGTTGATTAGGAACAACTACATATCCTTGGTATCAAACTTTGTACTTTTTCCCTCAACCTATCCAACCAGCTAGTATGGGGTCAGAGCACTCAGTGTTAACAGAAATAAAGCACAATTAGAATGCGAAACCTGCTGTCTGCCAGACAGGACACAATCAAACATTTGTTATATTTATTTATAAAATCAACACTATCCTGAAAATTATTTTACAAATCAGAATTTTACAAATAAAATGCACTTCAGTTATATTTGCAATGTTCCAGGGGGATTCCATATTACCCTCATTGATAAATAGTTATTGACCACACTAAGGCTAATCACTGGGCATAGTGGACATTAAAAAAAATTATTGATTTACTCAATAGACAGTTCCTCAGTGCCAGCTATGAGATAGACCCTATTTGTGATGCTGGGAATTCAGAGATGATCACAAAACACATGATACTTGATCTTAGGGAGCAAAATTGATAGTGAGAAAACAAGGTAATAAGCAAAGAAAATGGTTGTCACGTATTATCAAGAAAATTAAAATTTAATAGAGTAACATGGGAGTTGCTATAGCAGTGAGGAAACATGTATTTAGATAATGGTCATGAAGGAGAGGGAACCTTCATGAGGTTCCAGTCTTGTCATGAGGTGCATAGGATGCGTTTCTTTCCTTGGAATGGTTGATAGTCAAGACAGACTCCGGGACTGAATTCAATTTAATATATAACCCAAAGCATGCATCAATAAATGTATGTTTAATATGGAAAAATATCCTATTATTAGTGGTACCAGCCCTGGGTGACTTTAGGTGTTTGGCTGCTTATTTACGGACTGGAAAACACACACACACGCGCGCGCGCGTGCGTGCGCGCACACATACACACCTCTCAAATAAAGCAGCAAGAAATTTTATTAAAAGCAAAATAGCATGCAAAAATCCTGAAAAAATATCTTTGCAAGCTGAATTCAACAACACTTCCAAAGCATCATTTACCTTGATCAAACAGGCTTTATCCCAGGGATGCAGGAATATTTCGACGCATGGAAACCAGTCAATGTAATACACAACATAAATAAGCTTAAACACAAGAACCACATGATCATTTCAATAGATGGAGAGGAGGCCTTTGTCAAAAGACAACACCACTTCATGATTAAAATGCTGAGAGATTAAGCATGGGGGGTTTATATCTCAACACAATAAAGGCTATATACAAAGACCTAGAGCTCAAATCATACTTAATGGAGAAAGGCTCAAGGAGTTCCCATTAAGATCAGGTACAAAACAGGGGTACCCACTGTCACCATTGCTCTTTAACATAGTGCTTGAAGTCCTAGCCCTAGCAATAAGGTAGGAAAAGGATATAAAAGGAATACAATTTGGAAAGGAAGTCAAAGTAGCCCTATTTTCAGATGCCATGATACAGAGATCTGAAAGACTCCACCAAAAAGCTTAAAAAAGGTGATCAGTTCCTTCAGAAGAGTGGCAAGATATAAAATCAACATGCAAAAATCAATAGCCTTCCTATATGCAAAGAGACAAATATATAGAGAAAGAAATCAGCGAGGTTGTACCATTTTCAATAGCCACAAAAAAATCAAATACCTTGGAATAACACTAACCAGAGATAACAAAAACCTATATAATGCAAACATACAAATACTCAAGAAAGAAAGTGAGGAGGACATGAGAAGATGGAAAGTCCTCCCATGATCCTGGATAGGTAGAATTAAAATTGTTAAAATAGTAATTCTACCAAAATCAATATGTAGATTTAATGAAATATCAGTGAAAATTCTGGCATCATTCTTCACAGAGATAGAAAACATAATTTAAAAATTCATATGGAATGGCAGAAGGACTGGGATATCAAAAAGTATTCTCAGCAAAAGGACCATTTCTGGAGGTATCACTATACCTGATCTTAAGCTACACTACAAAGCCATAGTAATAAAAAACAGCATGGTACTGACATAAAAACAGACATATAAACCAATGGAATAGAGTTGAAAACCCAGCTCATAGTCCAAGTTGCTACAGGTAGTTGATCTTTGACAAAGATGCCAACAATGTATATCGGAGAAAAGACAGCCTTTTAAACAAATGATGATGAACAAATTGAATAACCACATGTAGAAAAATGAAACTAGACCCACTTTTCTTACCATGCACAAAAATTAACTCCAAATCAAATAAAGACCTCAACATAACACCTGAAATTCTCAATCTACTGAATGAAAAAATAGGGGGAACTCTCCAACACAGAGAAGTGGGGAAAAACTTTCTGACAATACCCTTAGTAGTGCAGGAAATTAAACAATCACTCAACCAGTGGAAATCTTATGAAGCCAAAAAGCTTTTGTATAGGCAATCATACTATAAACAGAGCCAACAGACTATCCATAGAGTGGGATAAAATCTTCACCAACTATATCACTGACAGAGGCCTAATACCTAGAACCTACAAAAAAATTCCAAAAACTAAGTGATAAAAAAAAAATCAAACAATTGACTCAAAAAATGGGGCAGAGGACTGGAGAGATGGTTTAGTAATTAAGGTGCTTGCCTGAGAAGCCTCAGGACTCATATTCTACTCTCCAGATCCCACATTAGCCAGATGCACAAAGGTGAGGCAAGCACAAGTTTGCACATAACCAGTAGGTGGTGCAAAGCCTCTGGCATTTGATTGCAGCGGCTGAGGCCCTGACATGCCAATTCTCATTTGCTCTTTCTTTCTCTCCTCTCTGTCTTTAAAAAAAGTAAAATAAAAATTTGGGCAGAGACCTGAATAGGGAATTATCAAAGGAAGAAATACAAATGGCTCATACTTATCTAAGTAAACTTTCAACATCCTTATCTATCAGGGAAATGTAAATTAAAACAACTATGAGTTTGCACCTTACTCCAGAAAGGAGGGCAATCATTGAAAAATCAAATGACAATAAATGTTGGCAATGATGTGGGGAAAGAGGAACCCTCACTCACTGCTGGTGGCAGTGCAAACTTGTACAACCACTATGGAAATCAACATCAAGACTCCTGAAAAAGATGAAAATTAAGCTACCAACTGAACCAGCTATTCCTCTATTGGGCATCTTCCCTAAAGGCTCCACTCTTTATTGCAGAGATATTTGCTCAACCATGTTTATAACTGCTCAGTTCATAATAGCTAAGAACTGGAATCAACCTTGATGCCCATTGTTTCATGAATGGATAATGAGAGGTACTACTTATACATAATGGAATTCTCAATGCTAAGGAAAAATGATATAATAAAATTTGTAAGGAAATCAGTAGCATAGGCCAGTAAGCTAGAAGGGGACTAAAAAGGAGGGAGCAGAGTGAAGGACATATGGGGATGGTATTGTATATACATAAATAGATAAACAGATTACTGGGGGTGGAATGGCCCAAGTGAGGTCAGGGGAAGAGATTGAGTAAAGTAAGTGTGTGTGTGGGGGGGAGGGTTAATCAAAATTTAAGAGGGTACAAGTAAGGCAATGGCACACCCAGAAGCCGTAGATTGTAACTAGGAAAAAAAATCAGTGCCATGGATGGGATATCTTCCAGTGAGTTGTAGGCCAGGGAGTACCCTTATGTCCTCAAAAGATTATAGACCATTGCCAAGGCTCTTGGTTTCCCACTAGGAATAGATGATAAGACCCTATTGTTGAAGACTACACATACTTGTGCTGCAATGTCACTGAAAAATCAAGCTGGAGCTGAGCTGAAAACCTCCTTCCTGTAGACTGACTGACAGGAAACTGGAAAAAGCTATGCTGCATTCAGCTCTATAGGAGAGAGAAGTCATCAGTGGAGATAAACAACAGTAGACACTACAAGCCTTAAGTTTGGCCAGCCAGGACAAATGAGCCAATGGGTGCAGTAGTGGCAAGTCTGTTATGGGGGAATCCAACCATTCTCTAATTGGGATGGAGGCCTCCTCCATGGGAGGGAATACATTCCTGGTATGGAAACCTATGATGGGGTAACTCATGAGCCCTAAGGTTGCAATGCATGCTGGTTTCTTGCTAAATGCATATATTATGCTCATAAAACTGTCCAGTAAGTACTTCTCTTATGTTCATACTCATATATTAGCAATACATTCACTCTTGGATTAAAGAAACTTCTCTTTTCAGATGACAGTGCCTTTGAAATGACTCAAAAGGCACATAGTACTGAGAAGAAGTGACAGAGTAGTGTTCATCACTAAAACATCTCTGTCACATCCTCCAGGGCTCAGGGTTCACTGTGAAAAATGTGGCAGAAAGAATGTAAGAGCCCAAAGAATGGTATGTCTGCTTACAATGCAGTCTTCCAGAAAAAAAAAAATGGCCTTGATATCCATGACCTCTCAATGCCTGGTGCTGTCTACACAGGACTGCCATAATAGGAGAAAAGATGGTGACATCAAAATAAAAGACCGACTAATTGAGAGAGGGAGGGATATGATGGAGAGCGGATTTTTGGAGAGGAAAGTGGGGGAAGGGAAGGAGTTATCATGGTTTCTTGTCTGTAATTATGGAATTTGTCAAGAAAAAAGTGAAAAAATAAAATAAAATTTGTAGGAAAATGGACAGAATTGGAACAGATCACACTAAGAATACTTACACAAACACAGAAAGGCAAACGTCATACATATTCCCTCATCTGAGGTTCCTAAACTAGAACAGCTTGAGTTGCAGCACACCTGTCAGTCAACTCCAGGGCAGATAAGAGGAACGGAAGGGCGTGGTGGATGGGAAGTAGGAGGGATCTGGGAGATATACACAAAACTAAATCCAAAGTGGCATGGGTACCAAAGAAACCTTCCTCCTTGATAGCAGATTAAAAAACATAACCCTCAATAGATGGATGGAGGAGTCATCTGGTAAGAAGGGCCCTGAAGAGGGTGGGATGAAGCTTAACCCTAAAACATCTGGCTCTGGCTTGTAACTCTGAGTGCCAGAAATTGGTTTCAGTCCTTGTTGAGCTGTTGATCAGAGAGACCTATGAGGTTTTTCACACCAGACTTGCTTCTACTAAAGTACTTGCTTACCTACTTGAGGTAAAAGGTAAGACCCTATTGCTTAACATGCCACATGCTGCTTGTTGCAGTCCGGTTCGCATTGCTGGTAGAAATCACCCAACCAAGAGCAGCTTCTGGGAAAAAGAGGTTTATTTGGCTTACAGGCTCGAGGGGAAGCTCCACGATGGCAGGAGAAAACGATGGCATGAGCAGAGGGTGGACATCACCCCCTGGCCAACAGAAGATGGACCACAGCAACAGGAGGGTGTGCCAAACACTGGCATGGGGAAATTGGCTATAAAGACCATAAGCCCAACAATACACTCCCTCCAGGAGGCATTAATTCCCAAATATCCATCAGCTGGGAACCTAGCATTCAGAACACCTAAGTTTATGGGGGACATCTGAATCAAACCACCACACTGCTTATGCAGAACATTGAAAGATCTAGCTGAATCTGAAAGGAAGATAGTTTCCAGATGGTTAGCCCATATAGTGCCAAAAAGCACCTCATGGGCTGCTGGGGGGAGGGATGACCAACAATGTCTTGAGTGAGCAGGAGAAACTGCTATATGAAAACAACCAACCTGACAAGATGTGCATACCTGTGCAATAGTGGCACACAGTTACGTGGGGTAGCCAATTGCTCTTTATATATATAAACTTCAATACTTACACACCACAAATCATGGTATTTCCTTCCTGTCCATGGCTTTCCCCTTCATAACTCAGTTCTCTGTCATATCCTCTCCCTCTCTCCATTAGTCTCTCTTTTAATTTGATGTCATCATCTTTTTCTCCTATTATGAGGATCTTGTGGAGGTATTGCAGGGAACTGTGAGGTCTTGGATATCGAGGACAGTTTCTATCTGGACAGTGGTAGATAAGAAGTGGAACTCTTCCTATAGCTCTTACGTTCTTTCCGCTAGCTCTTCTGCAATGGACCCTGAGCCTTGGAGGGTGAGATGTTTCAGTGCTGGACATTCCTCCGTCCCTTCTTCTCAGCACTATGTTGTCTTTTTGGTCATCCCCTTTTGATTACGTTTTCAGTACCACGCATGTATTCCCTCTCATAGAGCAGGCCTTTCAGTCCAATTAGGGAGCAGTTGGTTTCCCTCAGAGCAGACATGCCACTATTGTGCTCATTCAGTCATTTGGCCTGTCTGGCCAAACTTGAGGTTTCCAGTGTCCACTATTTTCACCACTGATGACTTCTGTCTCCCATAAAGTGCACACAGTGCAGCTTTTTTCCAGCTTTCAGTTGGCTGGGCTACAGGAACAAGGTTTTCTGCTCATCACGAGTTTGATTTCTCAGTGACTTTGCTGCTCAGGCATGTGAAGTCTTTGGCAATAGAGTTACCATCTCTTTCTCATGGGAAACACAGGGCCTTGGCAATAGCCTATAATGTTTTGGAGACAACAGGGACCTCCCTGGCCAACAACTCACTGGAAGGTATCCCATCCATGGCACTGAAAATTTTCTAGTAACAATCTATGGCTTCTGCATGTGTCACTATTCAAGAAAGTAGATTATTATGTGTCTGTGTAGAATATCTTGAATTTTTTTAATAATATTTTTTTAATTAATTATTTATTTGAGAGCGACAGACACAGAGAGAAAGACAGATAGAGGGAGAGAGAGAGAATGGGCACACCAGGGCTTACAGCCTCTGCAAACGAACTCCAGACACGTGCGCCCCCTTGTGCATCTGGCTAACGTGGGAACTGGGGAACCGAGCCTCGAACTGGGGTCCTTAGGCTTCACAGGCAAGCGCTTAACCGCTAAGCCATCCCTCCAGCCCGAATATCTTGAATTTTGATTGACCCTCAACCACATCCTTCTTTTATACAATCTCTTCCCCTGGCCTTGCTTAGGCCTTTCCCCTCCCGGTAATCTGTTCTATTTACATATATACAATACTAACCCCTAAATTCCTTCCCTCTCCTCCTTCCCTTATAGCTTTTTTCTAGTTTATGGGCATCTGCTGCTGATTTTTGGTTCCAGCTCAGAAATCTATACACTTGTAGCTAAGATCCACATAGGAGATAGAACATGTGATGCTTGGATTCCTGGGCCTGGGTTACACTACTCCATTGTGCAAATATTCCACATCTTTATTATCCATTCATCTGTGGATGGACTCAGTGGCTCTTTTATTGGCTATGAGATATCTGCTCAGAGGAAAGGAACCCATAACTAGAACTATGAACCAAGTCAGAGCCTCATGGAGACCAAGATAATGAGTTCCAATTAGAAGCTCCCAGTAGCCTTTGTCCAAAAGTGAGACTACACTCATCAAAATTTCTCTAAATTAACAATGCTTATCCTCTTTAATCTATCCTGATCTTACTCTTCACCAGAGAATTTGCTTTTCTTTTTTCAGAAGGCAGTGAGAGCTGAGGACAACCATAATCTACCAAAAAGACAAGAATAAATAGCTGCCATCCTGGCAGGAAGTGAACCACCCCTCACCTAGGAGCCAGGGCCCAGGTGACACTGTAAAGAACCTGGCAAGATGAACAAATGTGCTGCTTCCCCCTCCGCCCCACCTGTGAGCATGACAACCTTGGCCAGGGTGATGGAGGTAAATGCTGAGTAGAATCAGAGCACACCCACCGCGGTTCAGGGAGGTTTGTGGAAGACGGGTAAGAAAGAGTAAAGAGCCACAGGGTGGGAGGGAATATCCAGAGACACAGCCCTCCTCATGGTGACTGACTGCTTCTCTCACAGCTCATAACCCACAACTCCATGGTGAATGCCAGCAATCCCACTCAGGAAAGTCCTCAATGGAGTGGGGGCAGGGAGGAAGGAAATGATTGTGCCAACATATGATGTATCCATACAAAGTTTCTACATCATCATCATCATCATCATCATCATAATAATAATAACCCGGCAAAATGGTAGTATTCTGCCAGGAGGGGCAATGGGCCACCTGAGGGAAGAAAACTAGGGGCCCTGGTTGTGGCCTGGAGCTTCTTTTTAGGAGTATGTGAGAAGGTGGAGTTTGGTTTCTAGGGGTGGAGTTTGGGTGGTCTTCTAGTTAGATTGACAGGTTTGGGTTGTACAACCTTTTCTTTACTGAGCATGTCCCTTCCCAAAGTACACCTGATTTAATTACTTTCATGCCCAGTTATGCATAGGCATAAGTTTCTCCCTAAAAGTCCACTTGGAGGGCAGGTTGACTATTGCACTTGCACCCAGATCCAGGCCGGGCTTGATGGCACCTGCTATTCCAATCCCAGATATGGCTAAGAATAGATCTGAATAGAAACTGACCACAAAAGGGCAACAACTCATGGTTAGCAGGGGAGGAGATGCTTATCCCACTGTTTGGAGCAAGATTTAGGCTCGGCTCAATACAGATGGGGTCCCACATTCTTAGGTGCATTGCTTAGGACAATGGAGTGTTATTGTTCAACTAAGTTGAGCCTGGGCAGCCAAGCTATCCCTATACTTGCCTGACATGCCTATCTAACACAACTTCATAACTCAAAAGATAAAATAGGTGTCTCTGAAAATATACTGTATGCACTGATATAAAATGATAACATTAGCTACTAAAGGTAGTAGAAGAATGGGAAAATAAATGTTTCTGTAGAAGAATTCCAAATAATATATGTAAATACTGCCCTCCCCAGAATGATGACATTAACCCTTTTCTTTGTGAATGTGGTTTGGACTTGGGCCTTGATGCCATCAAAGAAAGAGTATGAAAAATAATCAGCAGCTTCACAGGGAGAAGCTGGTGCTGCTCCTTTCCCCAGTGGTGAGGCTTTACAATATCAGAGACAAGTCATGCTGAGAACCCTGTGTAACACGATGTCCTCCTGTGTTACCCCTCTGCAGCCCTGGTCTAAGAATGAGAATGATCTCAGAAAAACCCAAATCAAAAGACTCTCTACAGAATGATCAACATGCTTCAGAACTGTCATGATTGTAAAAACAATGGGAGGCCATCACCCATTAGGAGAAACTAAGACGACTCAATCACCAAATGCAATGTGAGACCTAGGCTGGGCCTGTCATAAAACAGGGACAAGAAAATCTGCTGAGATCACATCAAGTCTGCAGCTTGGTTCTCCAGGACTTCATAGTGCTCACAAGTGGCTATGGTTTTGTAAGCTGTTCCTGTTAGGAAACATATAGGGAAGCTATGCAGTGACTCTCTGTGCTCTATTTCTTTCAAATAATGCATTAAAAAATATTCTCCTCAAGCCAGGCCTGGTGGCACAGGCCTGCAGTATCAGCTTACATGGGAGGTTGAAGTTGGCTAAAAGCCTACTTGGACTACAGAGAATTCAAGACCAGCTTGGGCAGTTGAAGAAAATCCTCTATTAAAGTCAGAGGTAAATAAGGACTGAGTAGATAGCTTAGTGGCAGAGTATTTGCCTAACATGCATAAGGCTCTTGATTTAATTCTCAGTACAGCAACAAAAAAATACATGTGTGTGCCTCTGTGTGGATGTGTGCACCCCCCCCCACACACACAGTTGTAGTTACCCTCATGTTGCTAGAAAAAATATTTGACCAGAAGCAGCTTATGGGAGGAAAGGTTTTATTTTGGTTTACAGTCTTTGTGAGGAATTCTCACCATGGTAGCAAAGCTTGACAGAATAGAAGCTAGGTATCAGTTCATGCCATAGCAGCTGGAAGGGACAGCAAGAGTGAGTTAGCTTTGGCAAGGAGAAGTTGGCTATAATACCCCTAAGTCCACCTCCAGCAACAAACCTCCTCCACCATGGCTCTGCCTCCCAACTTGCCACCAGCTGGACCAATCATTCAAAACCTGTAAGGCTATGGGGGTCATCTGCTTCAAGCCACTGCACACATACACACAAAGTAACAACAGCAAAACAGAACCAACCAGCAAAGGAAAACAAACCAGTTCACATCAAAGTGATCCAGGTTTTCAGTGGGGGAAAGTTCATGAAAGAGATATCATTTGAGACTGATGACTAAAGCAAATAGAAATGGAACTGAACAAAACAAAATGAAAGAGCAGGCCAGAGGGTTTCCAAAGACCAGTAGAGGTAGCCTAGAATGGGATAATGGGCTTAACAGCATGAAAACTGAAGAGTGTGGGACATAGCAAGCTTTCTATTCTATTATGTAAGATTTTATGCCAATTGGTTATAAATTTCTTTATACTTTCTCTACTTAGTCATTTTTAAATTACCTCTTCAATTTCCATACTATGCTATCTTTTCCTTACTAGACTGTGCTTCTTGAGGGAACAGTGGTCCATAATAATTGTTTTACATGGTGTCTTGTGAAGATCAGGTCTAACGTTGTTGAATGAAGTAAATAGAAGGAAAAAGATCCAAACTAAGAATTAGGCCTTTAAAATGAATACAGTGGGTGTTATGACATATTATTGAGCAAGAGAAAGAGAGAGAGAGAGAGAGAGAGAGAGAGAGAGAGAGGGAGAGAGAAAGACACAGAGAGACACAGAGAGAAAGCTATACAGAAGTAGAGACAGAAGTAAAGTGATTGGTGCAATGTCAGAAAAATCATGACTTAATGCAATAGTGCTGACTTGCTTTGAAGGAGAGGCTTTGGGGAATGAGACTGAAGTGAAGGACCTATGCATGTTGTGCTCTGAAATCTTATAGCACCAATTTGTATAGCCCTCTGTTAGAAGCATTACTCGCTGTCCACTGGGCATTGTCCTGGGCTAAGCCCAGTGAATGTGTGGGCAAAAGGCTAATGAAGCACAGGCCTCCTGCAGGGACCCCACCACCACTCATCTTGCGCAGGTTGCTGACTCAGATGACTTTGTTACATGTACGAGTCAGGGAAAGTCATGCCAGATGCTATGATGAATAATAATAAAAATTGCATCTGTGAGTTTGGTAAAAGTACTTTTTAGGCCTACTATGAATCATGGATGCACGTGGGCAGAGGCTATTCTAAGAACCCATCCAGGAGCATGGCAATTGGCCTTCTTCTCATCCCAGGACTTCCAAATGAGGGAGAGCATGGTATGACATGGATCATTTCTTTTTACCTTGTGGTGACTCAAAACTAGCGATGTGGCCATACCAGAATCCAAAAGGAATAAAAAAGGGAGGCCAGTAGCCTCTCTAGGGAAAAGCAGAGAAGATACATGCCGGGAAGTCCCAGAAGTTTGTCATGCTTTCTATGCTTTTCCTTATGCACATTGCTTACTTTTGAGAATATGACATGCTTTCAATTGGACTAGAAGCTACCTGAGGGCAAGTGCTGGGTCTCATGCTACTTTTGTTGTGTGTTGGAGAGTGTGGTGGTGTGCATTGTATGCGTGATCTGTGGCATAAATATTTGTGTGCCCATGCATGTGCACATGGAGGCCAGAGAAGAACATCAGACATCCCTCTTTTCTCACCCATCATGCGTTTCTTTCCTTGATGCAGGGTCTTTCCCTAAAACGGGGACTGCTGGTCATCACAGGGCCCCAGAGATTCTCTGGTCTCCACCCCCTGTAGACTGGAGTTACACACATGCATGGCCACACCCAGCTTTTTATGTGGGCTCTGGGGAGTCAAATTTGGAGGTCTCCATCCCAAGAAACCTTCATACTTAAGCAGCAAGTGACCTTAAATACTGAGCCATCCAATAGTACCATAAAATTCTACTTCCCAAAAGGCATACCAAATGGCTGAACCTTCACCAGGCCCTTACAGGAAACACCTGAACCAAAGACACTCACTGATAAGGGTAGGATCAAGTCTAACCTAAATCTTCTACATCTTCCCTCCCTCCCTCTTCCTCTCCCTCGCCCTCTCTTTCTCTCTCCTCTCTAACTCTTGTATATTAATTATCGTTTTCCTCATTTTCTTAGGGGGCACTGACCTGTAACTCCCAGTACCAGCATGAGGCTATCACCAACAATGAGCTTTTGATCAGAGAAACCTACAAGGTTTCCTAAAAGAATGACAGATTTCTGCCAGAGTACTTGATGACCCACCAAAGGTTAGTGGTAAGACCCTATTACTGAAGACGCCATATGCAGCTGACACGTAAAATGGAGTGACATGGCTGGAAGCCAGGAGAGAGTCAGTCCCCAGACAGTCAGCGTGTCTAGTGCCAGAAGGTGCTACATAGGCAACTGGGGGAAATAAGCAATATCTGTCCAAGCAACTCATGGTCCAACCTACTTAGCAGCAAATCTGTTGTGATGCCCACACAAGTGCAACAGTGGCACACAGCCATGGTGGGGAACCAACTGCTCTTGATTTGGCTAACTGATCCCCTCAGTGGTATGGGACCCATAGCTAGAGCTGGAAAAACAAGTCAGAACTATATCCAACCATAAGCCCACTCTCCAATATCAAGTTACCATCAATCATGGGCTACAAGAGGGCCCATGATTAAACTATTAAACTCTCTATAAAAAAGTAAGGGTTATCTCATTTGTCCTGGTGCTAACGTAATCACCATTGGAGAATCTGCTTCTCTTTATCAGATAGATGCAGATCCTAAGGAGAGAGCCACCCCAGCATACCTCAAAAGGGCCCTGGCTGAAACTAAGGAAAATTGGCGAAACAAGCAAGGGTGCTGTTTTCTTGATGAACCGGATATCAGCACAAGGGGGAAGGAGATCAACTCAGAGAAAAATCAACTCCTACCAAGTCAGAGAGCCAGAGCCTCAGAGGCCCCCAACACCTCATCACTGAAGCAGAAGAAAAATGAATCCAACATGGCTCAGGGAAATTTTGCGGAAGAGGGGGTGGGAAGAATGTCAGAGCCACATGTTGGGTCATGATATGTAGAAACATTTATCGTACCAATAACTGTGGGCTAACTCCCCAATGCACGACCCATATACCTCAACAAGGAGGGACCAATGGGGAGGGGGTAGGTCATGGATGAGCCTAATAATGGTACCAAACTGCCTGTATTTGCAGAATAGAAAACTAATAAAAAATAAATTAATTAATTAAAAAAACATGCTTGATTACTTAGATTATTTCTAGCATACTTCTGTTACTCCTGGGACAATATTTGTAATATTCACTGCAATTAAAATTAATTAATTAATAAAAAAATACTGAGCCATCTCCATAGCCCCTCTCACACTATTTGTAATCTAGTTTTTGAAAGCTACATTCAAGAGTGGGACTCACACAGCAGTCATGCTTCAGGGGGCTCCTGAGGTTCCTTCCCTCCAGGGATCATTCCCGTGTGTGGTGTCTTCCCATAATGAACAGACCTGACCCGGGTAAGCAGTGGATACCAAGGACAAAATAGAGTGTGACTTCTGAGGCTAGGCCATGAGAATCACTGTGCCTTCTCCCTCTTGCTCTCTTGAACCACAAGCTCAGGAGGAAGCCAGCTGCCACATCATGAGTTTGCACCAGCAGTCCTGTGGAGAAGACCATCTGGTAAGAGTGTGTGGCCTCCTGCCAAGAACTAGCCCTAGCTCACCAGGCCAGTGAATAAGCCATCTAGAAGTGAGTCCTGCTATCCCCACACTTAAGAACTTGATGTCTGCTCTTTGGAATTGTCAAAGCACTTGTAATACACAATGCATATTAATCAACTCATTCATTCATCAGATATTTTCACTTATTTCTGGAAAGACATGGCTTCATAAACCTCATAAAACTTCAGCTTGGTAAGGGATGGAACTTTAAAATCTTCTTCCAGGCCAGCCTCTATTTTTAGGTAGAGATGATCATTGCTGTGCCCAACCTCTGAGATTGTTGCCATCAGTAATACTGGCCAGGGAGGTGGAAGAAAGTGGCACATTGGCATGTGAGCTGGAATAATAAGACTTCTTGGCCTCAGGGAAGGGTCCAGAGCTGCAGGTCTGATGAAGGGCGTAAGGGGAAAGGTGGAGCAGTTGCTATGTGGCCACAAGTCACATAGTCAGCCGATTCATCTGATGTCTTTATCGTCTTCCACGTGGCTTATCCTATGCTAGAGTGCTGAGTATTGTAAGGTTTCCTGCTTTTGACAAAGACTCTACTTCTCAGCTTGAGCCTCAAGTTTTATGATTGTATTTTTTTCCAGAACCAGAGTGAAGGGCAAAAGTATTTGTTAAGTAACTGCTAGAATTTGAAAAAAGCATGAGATTCAGTTTACCCTGTCAGGACTCATTTATATTCTCTACAGGCTTTAGTAGCCCATGTTTGCAAAATGTATAAATTTTCAGGTACTTGCAAAATGCCAAGATCATAAATCTTTTTTAAAGCCTATTTATTTTCTCTAAAAATAAAGTGGGTTTTTTCCTCCATAAAAAGTAGAGCTAAAATGTGAAAGAACAAAAAAATTAAAAACATGTATCTACATAAGACCCCTATGAAAGATAATCATTGTTTTTCTGTTGTACAAGTAAGAAAACACCTACAATTGGGATGATATGATATGATATGATATGATATGATATAATATAATATAATATAATATAATATAATATAATATAATAGAAGCAACTTTGTTCTGATGTCTGTAGTTATCCACCTGACCAGAGAAATCCTGCTTTATTATGTACTCTGTAACATCATTCAAGAGGGTTGCTTATTTTATTATATCCACTTATTAACCTTTATTCTTCCATTTATTTTCATGGAAGGAACGTGCTAAATTGGTATAAATCGTCAAATAAACAAAGCCAGTACTCTTAGATTGTGAAATTATTCATTCCAGAATTAAAAAAAAAATTTGTGTGTGAGGGTATATGTGTGCGTGCATGTGTGTGAGAGTGCGGGCATGGGTGTGCCATTGTGCATGTGAGGGGACAACTTTCAGGTCAGTCCTTGCTTTGCACCTCATTTGAGGCAGGGTTTCTCTCTCTTGATTTCATTCTGCTGTTGTTTTTTGCTGCGTTCACAGGAGGAGCCTCCAGAAAATTCTGTCTATACTTCCTATTGCTTTCAGTATGCTGGGATTACAGAAGCTTGCCTTGTCTTCTGCCTGGGGCTCAAGCTCAGGTACTTGGACCTAAGTAACAAGAACTTGATCTGCTGAGTCATCTTCCCAGCTCCACCTCTAGAATCCTAAATCTGCAAGATTTTCTTACGATGAATGGATTATACAGTTTCATTTTTTATTTAAAAAAAATTTATGAGAGAGAGAATAGGCCTGCCCGGGTCTCTAACTACTGCAATTGAATTCCAGATACATACCCTACCTTCTGTGCATGTATGACTTGTGCACATGTATTCCTTTGTGCATCTGGCTTACATGAGTTCTGCGGAGTCAAACTTGGGTCCTTAGGCCTTAACTGCTAAGCCATCTCTCCAGCTCCCAAATTTTATTTTTATAGAAGAGGAGGATTAGACTGTTTCCTAATTTGTGTAGGATTGCCTAGCTAGTCAATGACAGGACCAATTTCATAGCATGCTAAAAGGCCATATTTTCAGCAACTACAGAAATGCAAAGAGGCAAAATAATAATAAAATAAAATAAAAATTTTCTTTTAGATACTTGGCTTGGTACTCATTCTTTGTCATTATTGTCATAGGTATAGCTCAATCAGGAAGCAAAAAATGTTGGAGCTTTGCATGAGAGTGGGAAGGGTTTGAGTCCACATATACTTAGCTGGGAATCCTGGCTTGCTGGTGTGAAGGGTCTGGAACATGGGATTATCTGTGCTTTGGCATGACTATGGGTTAAGCAAATGAAGTGGAAGGACGCCTACCTCCCTGGATTTCAGCTTCCATCTCATCTCAGTGAGCAAAGTACACTTGTGGGTGTTCTCATGCTCTAACATTTCAGCTTCCAAGCCTGATCTTTTATTCTCCATCTCAAACACAAAGGAATGACTTTGCAGGAAGACCTCTCAGACAAGAATCCTTTTCAACTGCTCAGCTACTGGGGGACAGGGCATAAAGTGCACTATAGAATCCAGAGTGATTTAATTGAGTAAAATCTTTCTATCCTTTCCACATAATGCATCTTTCTTCCCATATTTCTTTTCAGCAATGCAAGGTTAACTGGACTTCCAGGTCTTGACTAGCAAGTAACTTGAATGGTTTACCAATGAAAGAGCTTTTTTCCAGCTCTCTCCATTGTTCAGCTCATCTCAGTGCCTTCAGATTAGAGGAGAATTGCTTCTGGTCTTATAGCTTTGTAACTTAGCCATATTCAACTAGATAGAACTTTATGAATCAGAGCAGGGAATGCCTGCTTGAAGGACTTCTGGCCTCTCCGGGGCTGCAACAGTAGCCCTGCATATCCTGCCTTTCTTTGCTGCCTCTAGTGTCACTGGGCTTGGACTTCTGTTTAATGGCTCTTTGAAATACTGCCCTTGGAGATGTGGGAGACAAATCAATCAGTAAAGTGTTTGACATACCAGAATGAAGACACCTGAAGTTCTCCTCTGGCCTCCACATACCTACAAGCACAACTACACATACACATGTAGCACCACATGTATTACACATGCAGAAATAAGTAGGTACATAAAACTAGCATCACAAAGGAGAGAAAGAAAAAATACTCTTGCATCTTAAACCCTAAAAACTCACAGTTTAAATCTTGAAACAGTGAAGAAGATGGCATTGAAGAATGAGTGGGGATTTCTGTGAAACAGGTAGTCTGTTTACCTCATATTCTATGTCTATTTTTGGCCTCATGAGTTCGTTACTTAAACATTTATGAAGTCCCTGATGGCTAACAGGAAATGGAAAACAGTTCTTTCTTTGACAGGGAACAAGCTCCTGGTCAGGTGTTTTCTGCCAGCAATGTGAACATGACTGCAACAGTGAAGTTGGTACCAAGAAGTGGAATAATTGTTGCTAAAAACCTGACTGTGTGGCTTTTAGCCTTTTGGAACTGATTTTCAGGAGGGATGTGGATGAATTTGAAATCTTGTCATAAGAGGTGCCTTGCAGTGCTGTAAGTACAGCTTGATAGACCATTCTGGTCAGAACTGGAAGACCTGAATGCAGTAAGAAGCATGGGCTGTGAATTTCTTTGATATGACCAGTGCCATCTTTTGCAGTGTGAATGTTTATTCTGTGCCATTATAGTTTTTTTAAATATTTTTTGTTCATTTTTATTTATTTATCTGAGAGTGACAGAGAGAGAAAGAGAGAGAGAGAGAAAGAGAGAAAGAACGGGCGTGCCAGGGCTTCCAGCCACTGCAAATGAACTCCAGATGTGTGCGTCCCTTGTGCATCTGGCTAACGTGGGTCCTAGGGAATGGAGCCTTAAACCAGGGTCCTTAGACTTCACAGGCAAGTGCTTAACCGCTAAGCAATCTCTCCAGCCCCATTATAGTTTTTTTTTTTTTTTTTGTTATTGTATATGGGCATGCCAGGACCTCTAGGCACTCACACAAACTCCAGACCCATGTGCTACCTTGTGCATCTGGTTTATGGGTACTGAGGAATTGAACCTGAGTCCTCAGTCTTCTCAGGCAAGTGACTTAGCTACTAAACTATCTCTCTAGCCCTAAATTCTTTTTATGTTGTTGTTGAGGTAGGGTCTCACTCTAGCCAAGGCTGATCTGAAATTCACTATGTAGTCTCAGGGTGGTTTTGAACTCATGGTGATCCTCCCACCTCTGTCTCCCAAGTGCTGGAATTAAAGGTGTGCACCACTATACCTGGCTTTTCATTGGGTTAAATTCTTATATCCAATGGAATTTCAAAGGGGAAAGTATGGGGGGGGGGAAGGGAGGGAATTACCATGGGATTTTTTTTATAATCATGGAAAATGCTAATAAAAATTTTAAAAAGAAGAAAAATAAATAAATAAATAAATAAAGCCCCCCCCCCAAAAAAGAAAGAGCTTAAAAAAATTCTTATATCCCCTCTCCCATGCCCCAATTCCATGGAGGGCCATCCTCAGTGGGGTTACTGGTATTTACTGTAGGGCCATGAATGCACCAACCAGTCTCTGTGGTGGCAGAATGGGGGAGTGACTGTAACAATCTTTCAAGCCCCTCTTCTGCAATGTTCCCTGAGACTTTGTGGGTGTGTTATAAGTCTCTTTTACTGTTAATCTGTTTGCATTCTCTGAATTCCTGCTTTAATGAGTTTTGAATCTCCTCAGTGTCTACTGCCATCTCCTTGGAGGAGGTTGTCAGGCTGTGGGTGAGAATAGCACTGCATTTAAGTCGATGTTCTCTTTGTAATGTCTCTTGGGTCCAGGCACATGTGATAGAGATGATTTGTGTCCTGCAAGGTGGTTGGCTTTCTTTTCTTAACATATTGGGGAACCTTGGTTCTTCCTGGTACTTGCTGCCATCCATAATGAAAGCAGATTCTCTAACCAAGAGTGAGAGAAGAATGGATCAAAGTGGAAAATATAGTCATTTAAGAGGCTTTTTGATGGGCTTACTCTCTCTTCTTAGCCAAAGAACAGCGGGGTCTTCTCTGTAGAGTCTATAACCTTCCTATCTACAGGACTCTAACTTAGTTCTCAATATGAGGTTTGAATTCCCTCCCATGAAGTGAGCTGCATATCCCATCAGAGGAGAGTTGATTACTCCCATAACCTGTGTGGCAAATTGCACAGAAGTGTGCATCTTGCCTGGATGGTTGCTTCTGTGGCTTGCAGGATTCTCTGCTTGTGAGAGACTCTCCATAGAAGATAAACTGAGATGGAAAGACCCACATGCATGTGAGTGGCAACTTTCTATGAGCTGAGGTTCTAGACTGTATAGAAAGGAGAAAGGAGCTGAGAGTTGGCGCTCATCTCTCGGCATCCTGACTGTAGGTGCAGGTGCCTCCTCCACCATGATGGCCTATCGTGGAAGTCATGCTGAAAATGCTCATTACTTCTCTGTGTAGAACTTTCATTTGCAAGTCTCACAGTGCTTTACAGGCATCAATGTGTCGCATTTAACAGTCACATTGAGGTATGTTGCAGTATATCCCTTTAGTATATTGTGATAAAGAAATTCTAAAGGTGAGAATAGAAATAAAATCAGTACTTGGAAACTTCCATCCTATAGCTTTCTGTACATTTCCCAGTATCTATGGATCTGTGAGTGAGTCCCTTTCTTTCAGAATTGATTCTTGGTCTGATGAAATGTTTGAGGTAATCATGGAGAAATACAGTGTTTGTCAGTGGCCTCAGCTCAAGCCAAGTAAGGGGTTTACTGTCTTTTGTTTTACTTTAAAAGAACATTTCACATCAGATGGCAGTCTTCTTTATCTTTCTTTTCCCAACTCTATCTTCTATGGGTTTGACATACTATTTGTTATGTTCTAGTTTTAGCTGACTATGTTTCTAACTGTAGAACTCCAAGTCTGCATACCCTACAAACCTCAGTTTCTTAATACATAAAATGAGCACAGTATATTATGTATCTATCTCTGTGCTTCCTTGGAGCCAAAAGGGCACATGTCAACATGAGGGGAAATGTTCTGAGAGAATCTATTCAAGCAGCCTTTATTGGCAGTAAGGTAAAGTTGCTAGAGAGAAGCTTCCCAATGGGAAGCAAGGCTTCATTTTTCTGTCATTAAAAACAGAATGGGTTTCATGTGAGTTCTGCTTACTTCCCAGGTCCTTGTAGTGGTAGTCACAAGCATTTATTTTCTGTGGATACGTGAAAGGAAGCAGAACTGGTCCCAGCTGGTCTTGTTGGGAATTTCTGAAATCAGTACGTTTTCTTAGGAAGGCACTGCTTCACCCACTTCTGTTTCTGCTTCTTTGAAACCTCTTTGTCTCTCCTGAGGAGTGTCAATTCACATCTTAATCACTTGGTGTGTAATCTCATTAGAGGTAATCCCATTTGCCAAAGTGTCAGTGTCTTTCCTCGCTATGGACGCATGGATTCCTATCACCGGATTCAGAAATTCAATCCAGCTTGATTTATAAATAGAATGGTCGTGGCTGAGCTCTTCTTTCTGACTTTCTGATGCTGGCATTGAAAGAGATGGGGAAGGATTCTTTAAATCTGTCACACTAAATCCCTACCAGTCTTGACTTCAGAAAGCAAAGACATACTCTTTTTTTTTCCATTTCAATGAAGGAACATTTTTGTTCACTCACAAAAAATCAAAAATGACTTTAATAAATTAATATGGTGATTATATCCTCTTATGATTGGCCTGTTTTTATTTGTGGGGAAAAAGTATTTATAATGCACAAACAAAAGACCTCTCCCCGCCTTGTTTTACTTCGAACACTTGCCTTCTAGTGGTTTTTGTTAGTCAGTCTTCATAGAATTTAGTTGATTTAGACAAGTGCATTTATGGTTGAGGGCTTGATCCAAGGAGGCTCAGGATGGATTGCATGCAAAACTACAAAATGTGAGCAGTGATGAGCTTTTGCGGGGAATGTCAACCCAGATGGCTTCCTTTTTGTCCTAATATACACCACATTAAGTGTGCAAAGCAACTCCTATGTGAACCCCATCTCTCTCTGTCATTCTCCTCTCCCATATGCAACAAATTCAAACCCTATATTCTTAAAGTTGTGGTATGTGTGGGGGTAGTGTTGTAGAGAACAGCAGTCATTCTCATTTGATGGGTTGAAAAAAGAAAAGATGTTGGTACCACTCACTGACTGGCTAATGAATAATCAGATTTCACAGCATGAGAGCTGGGGTGGTAATTTGGTTGCACGACATGCTCCAAACCCATGGAATAGTGCTTCATTAATGTGAAGACCTGTATAATCAAACAATTAGCAGTCTCTCTGCAACGAAAGCAGCTTTTCATCAGCATATATACATCGTTGAAAGATGAGTCCCAAATCAGTGAATCTGACAGCAACCTGACTTATACTAATGCATAACAACCATAGCATGGAGGCAGCATTGAGGCCTTTGCCTTAATGTGAGCTAAGATCTAGCATTGCTGAATAATGCAAACATCTGTAGGACATATGGAATTAAAAGCATGCCTTCTAAATTTATTTACATAAAGTACTTTATACCTTCAATGTTTTCCTCATTTTGCACTTATTACAATCAAGAAGCTTAGGAAGGTACCATGAATTATCAGGAAGAAAGAGGAACTTTTATCCTTCTATCATTTTGCTTATTAACATCCATGATTTGTGTCATCTTCATTCTGATATAGCTGATTAGTTTCTTTGGAGGCTTTGCTTGGTAACCATGGGGAAAAGTGCCGTTTTATGAGGAGATTTGTCGTTTACTTTCTTGACTAATTCATATCAAATGAGTGCCCAACAGGACTGCTCATAGGACCAAGAAAGAGAGACAGAGACATTGGGTTCCTGGTGTCCCACAGTTCTGAGTCTTTTTCTGGCCTTTCAACAGTCCCTGAATATATTAGGTAGCTTTCAATATACAACCCCCAAACTTCTGTGACTGTTTCATGATTCATTTGCCTCTTCTAAATCAGAGGCAGCAAACTTTTTCTACAAAAGGCCAGAGAGCTTGCATTCAGGCTTTGCAGGTCACAAGGAAAACCAAAATATTTTGCCAGTACTTTCATAATGGCTATTTGAAAACGTTTATTAGCCTGTGATCCTCACCAAAACATGCCAAGGACTGAGTTTGGTTGGTAAGCCATAGTTTGCTAATGCCTGGTTTAAATCATAGACTTTGAAAATTCTTACCTGAGACTGAGCATGTTAGTAGCCTCTATCTCAACTTTGTACATAGCTACGGTTTATGGAAATGAAAGTTTTGAAAATAGTATGTTATTGTGCAATAGAAAAAAAATTTAAAAATGTATGGAAAGGCTAGAACTGATTGTAGCAAGAGCTAAAATATGTAATTTACCTGAAGTTCTTAGTGTTTCATTGAATAGTTCAGTGGAGCAGGATGTTCCATTTACTCAGGGGGTTGTATGGTTAAAATTAAGTTCATCCATTTGAGCATGGGCCTGCATGGGTCAGGGTTTGGAGCCTGATCTTTGGATAAGTATCATGGCTTCATACCAAGGAGATAGTTTCATATATGGTCATTGATATAAGTTGTGCCTGTACTAAGTCAGCCCCTCCCCATAAATGCTGGGTAGACTGTTGATGAAAGTGTAGTTGAAATAAAGACAATTGCCATCAACATTGGCAGCAGCATGTCCTTTATGACTGGAATCTAAGGTCAGATTCTAGATAAAAACCAATCATTTGTGAACATAGTTACCAGCAAACTAGATTGGGGATACTTAGGACAGCTCAGGGGTAAGTCAGGAAAATGTAGAGGTAGCATTTCTAAGCTCCAGTGAGGTATATGTAAAGGCTCTCATGAGATCTTTGTTGACAAAGTAAGATAATCTTTATTGAAAGTAACACGTTAAGGTGGATTTCCCAGTAGAATGCCAGGCTCTAATAAATGTTGGCTACTGGTTTGACATGGCTATGGGAGAAATTTACAGTGATATCCTGCTTCAGTTTTGATGTCTTATCCTTCAGGGTTTGTATGTTGGAAGCTCTGTTCTTAGTGTGGTGATATGACACATGCTACGAATCTTTAAAAGGTGGGTCTAGTCAAAGGTCTTCGGGGACATTAACCCTGGAAAGGCTTGAGGTGCTTCTCTTAGAGCCTCTAGATAATTCTTTTGAGTCAATTGTTATGAAAAGAGCAAACCTGGTATGGTGGTTTGATTCAGGTGTCACCATAAACTTATGTGTTATGAATGCTAGGTTCCCAGGTGATGCAAATTTTGGAATTAATGCCTTCTGCAGGCAGTGTGTTGTTGGGGGCGGGCTTATGGGTGTTATAGCCAGTTTCTCCTTGCCAGTGTTTGGCACACTCTCCTGTTGCTATTGTCCACCTTATGTTGGCCAGGGGTTATGTCTACCCTCTGCTCATGGCATTTTCTTCCCTGCCATCATGGAGCTTTCCCCTTGAGCCTATAAGCCAAAATAAACCTCTTTTTCCCACAAGCTGCTCTTGGTTGGGTGATTTCTACCAGCAATGCGAACCTGGCTGCAATCCCTGGTCTGACCCAGATCTCTGGCTTACTGTGTAAAGATCTGAGTTCTAGCTAGGCGTGGTCACACAGCACTTGGGAGGCAGAGGTAGGAGGATTGTTGCGAGTTCAAGGCCACCCTGAGACTACACAGTGAATTCCAGGTCAGCCTGAGCTAGAGTGATACCCTGCCTCGAAAAACTAAAAAATAAAGTAAAATAAAATAAAGATTTGAGTTCTATTCTCATGTGCTCTGATCATTATTACTTTATCTGCTTTTTTTTCTGTGAAAGAGAGGGAGAGAGAGAGAGAAAATTGGCACATCAGGAACTACAGCCACTTTTATTGAACTCTAGATGCATGTGCCACTTTGTGCATCTGGCTCATATGGGATCTGAAGAGTTGAACATGAGTCTTTAGGCTTTGCAGGCAAGTATCTTAGCTGCTAGACTGTCTCTCCAGCCCAAACCATTTTTCTTTATAAAGTAATCTTGCCATAAGTATTCTGCTATAGAAATTCAAAACAGATAAATACACTACCATCAGCTATAGTTCTTTGTTTGCTGCTCTGTTTCACTTTTTTTTTTTAAGTGAATTGCACAAGAACACAGAAGGTATTCTTGTCAACTCTGCAGATGGTGGTAAGCATAGAAAGCTCACAAATTCAGTGAGTAACAGAGTTACAGAATCAACAAAATTTTTACAGCTTACTGTGAACAAACTACAATTTAATTGGGCAAATACACAACTTGTTATTTTAATAAAAAATAAAAAACAACAATGACAGCTAATTATACAATTTCTGAATGGAAAAAGCCCTTAACAAAAGCAAGAATTACTTAATATTACCTATGAATGGATCCATAAGATCCAATTACCTTAACAAATTGATATCCAGTGCCAATGCTACTCTGTGCCATTCCAAACATATTTAGGTGCTATGTTAAAAATTAAACAGACCAAAGTATGTGTGATACAGAATAGCTATGAATTGAGTTTATTCATCTACCTGTTGAGTGAAGGACTGTGGAGGACATGATGCCACTTTTCTCAACTCTGGGCTTCACCATGGACTGATTCAACCGGGATTCTCGATATGGAGTGTGCAGTTCCAAATATTTCTTCAGATTATTCTGATAGAATGCAAGATTTGGAAAGTTATCAATGAGAGAAAAATAATTAAGTTAGCTGAAATAATGAGTTAATAATTTAAATCTGACTAATGATTTAGTTCCACTTTTCTGCTTGTATTAGGTTCTCAACTTTACACTGTGGTCTCTTTGTCTTGGGCCAAATGAACTTTGCTTACTAGTTGGTTTACGTTCTGCCCCTACATCTAGTTACTCTGAATAGATATACAGATGGAAATTCTTGGCTGATCAGGGAACAAAGCTCAAAGATCTGAACCAAAAATACATACCACCCTCAAAGTTAATCCACAGGAACCCAGTTATACTACCTAGACAGCCCTAAGGTGACACAACTTTCTCCAGTCAGTGTCATCAGGGAAAACAACGTCACATGACCCTGGGGGGACATTTCACATTCTAACTATAACCCTGAAACTGCCTGATTTACCCATCTCAAGAAAGGATAAGGTCCAAGCACCTAGGCTTGCATAAAAGATATCCTGATGCCAGGTTCTAAATTGTTTTTTGTTGATGTGTTCAATAATAATTTGCCAATAATTAACCTTATGCAAGGAACAAAGATAAAAAAGCACTTTACCTCTCACTGCACTGACCCTTTGTCCTTACTTTAATAATTTACCCAGCTAGCTTCTTGTACCTCTCAACCTTTGAAGATGAAACATCACCCAAGCATAATGTTTTCTGTTCATCCTAAATTCTTTCCTGATCTTAACAATGAGAAATAACTTACTTCTCTTTGAACCCCCACAGTGCAATTTATGCCAATTATCACCATTTTAATGGCTTGGATATTTACACATTGATTTTCTGTTAGAGTTAAATCATCATTAAGGGGAGGTACCAGGCTGTATTCTTCTCCACTGCTTCTGCAATAGTGCCCAACAGTAAAAATTTGCTCATTAAGGTTTGACGGAATCAAGAGTGCTTCAATTGCATTAAAGGAGGCTCTTTTGATTTGTGACTTATGGCAACCATAAAAAGACAAAATAAAATAGAACACATAAGCTCTTCATAGTTTGAATGTCAGAATTGTGTGGTAGCCAGCAGTTATGAGGAAGAGAATGACAGAATTCTCAGTGAGAGCAACCACCATGTTTGTTAAGCCCACATCATAAATGAAAAATGCCCCTGTCTTCCTTCTCTCATGAACACAGTCAGCTCTTCATGTTTCCAGAAAAGTTGACTTTGAGCCCTTGCTTGGCTTCTTCTTCCTGCACCTTAGGGGCTGGGCTGCACGTGGAGCCACGTGTACAAGATTTTATGGGTTTCCCTCCCCACTAATGAGTGCTTCTATAATTTTCACAGCACCCTGGGGAGAAGCAAGGGTACTTTTTCTGTTCCCCTAGCAATCCCAGTCCCTTCACAACCATGTTACTTTTAGTGTACATCAGGAAAAGAAGGGCGAATGCCAATGTCTATGGCAAGCCTGGTCGGTATCCTCCCCTTTCTTCTTTACAGACCTCTACCATCTTGCCAAGGGTCAAGAAGGAGGAAATACAGACCATGTTTAAAAATAATCAACTTTGGGGCTGGGGAGGTGGCTCAGAGGTGAAAAGTACTTGCTGTACAAGCATGATAATCAGAGTTCAGATTTCCTAGAACTTGTATAAAGCCAGACATGAGTGGCACATGCATCATAGCTTTCGATATGCCTATGGTAGTAGGAGGCGGAGTCAGGAGAACCTGGAAGCTCATACGTCAGCCATCCTGGCATTCATAGCAGTCAAATAATAAGTAGACCATGTCTCAGATACAGTGTGAGGAGAGGAGTAAAGTTGTCCTCTGACCTCCACATGTGCACATGGTAGACATCATACACACACAATGCAGTATTTACACATATAACAATTTTAAAATTACTTAACTTTCGGGACTGGGGATATGGTTCAGTCATTAAAGTGTTTGCCATACATGACTACGGATCTATCGGGATGACCAGTACCTATATAAAATGCCTGGTGTGGTGGCATGCATCTGTAATACTAGCACTTTAGAGGCAAGGATGAGGGATCCTTGAGGCTCACTGGATAGCTGAGATCCAGGTTAAATGAGAGACCCTATTTCAAAGAATAAGATAAGTAGCAGCTGACTACACCTCCTGAATCAGCTTCTGGCTTCCACATGCATGCATACACACATGTTCCCACACACATATGAACACACATGCATGCACACACATGACACCAGACACATGTATACATGTGAAAAAATACTCAATTTTTGTGTGTTACAGAGGGGTGCTATAAAATGTTAGCAGAGATTGTACTGTTGGGCACTTTGTCCTTTTGATATCTCATATAGAAAGGGCTTTTTCCCTTTCAGTATCTTGTATAGCAGGCACAGTTTAGAGCTTCTATGGAATAAGTGGTCTTTCAAAAGCCAGTTCTAAACAGAAGGCAAGAGAGTAAAGACGAATTGGCAAAGCCCACTATTTGGGAGAGTGGATGCCTCTGTAAAGATCTGATTCTTTAGGGCTTGGTTGATGGCTCAGTGGGTAAAGCGCTTACCATGTAAAGATGAATACATGAGGTTAGAGCCCCCAGAACACACACAGTGGGCATCAAAAATTCCAGTGTGCCCACTGCGAGGATGGTGAGCCAGCTAGATTTGAAAGGGGGATCCTGAAGGACCAATGCCTGCAGTTATCCTCTGACCCTCAGACATGCATTGTGGCATGCGCGCGCGTGTGTGCGCGCGTGCGCGCACACACACACACACACACACACACACAATTTAGTTAAGTTTTCATTTATTGTGTGAATATATACTTGGATGTTTTATATAGAAATTTGACACTGCCATGACATAGCATCCATCCATGGTCAAGGAACTAGTCTCCTTCAATAGGATTTGGATTAGTATGGACACTGTCAAAATCACAAGGTGAGTCACAGGCACTGCAAGTTGCATACTGCTTGCACATGCAGGAGACCATAGGCTGATCTCTCAGTTCTTAAAAATTTCATTTAAAAAAATCTTTCAGTTAAGAAATTATTTTTGAGGCAAGCCCAGCATATTAGCTCTTTTTTTTGTTTTATGTTTTTCTTTATTACTTTGTTCTTTCCCTTGAAAAATAGAAACAAAAAAATAACATTTGTGGGAGACCTAAACTTTTCCAGATTCTGTTTCTTTTTTTCATTTTTACATTTTTAAAAATTTATTAATTTTTTATTAAATAGTTTTGTAGTTAGTGAATACAGTCAAGTTTGTACCATTGTTAGATTCATCCATGTACTACCCGCTCTCTCTGGCCTCTCCTTGTTGAGGTATATGGGTTGTGCATTGTGGAGTTAGCCCACAGCTATGGGTAGGAGAAATGTCTCTGCATATCATGACCCAACATGTGGCTCTGGCATTCTTTCATAATCCTCTTAAAGAGTGAGGTGGACAGCCTTAGTTCATGTTCCAGACCAGGCACAGTTATGGAGGGAGGGATGTTTATTGAAGCTTACATATCCAAGGGAACTTCCATAATAGCAAAGGAAGTTAGTTCACTTTCATAGGCCCAACCAGAGAGAGAAAAGCCACAAGCAAAGTCCCAGAAGCCACAAGCAAGCTTACTTCTTGAACTCCAGGCAGAACTCAGGCACTTTGCATATCTTTCAACTGGAATTCCAAATGCACCACAACACCTGAGGGCTGGACCCTAGGATCCGCCCAATGACACCTCTTCCAGCCAGGTGGCTGCAGATCTAAATTACAAAGCAATAAAATCCTGAGCATACTGGAGGTTATCCATTTAAACCTCCACAAAGAGTATCACTGGGGCTGGAGAAATGGCTTATTTGTTCTGCATGCTTGTGAAGCCTGGGTTTGATTCTCTGGTACCCATATAAAGCCAGATACACAAAGTGGTGCATGCATCTGGAGTTTGTTTGCAGTAACAAGAGGCCCTGGCATGCCCATATCCCCCCCTTCCTCTCTCTCTCTTTCTCTGTGTCTCAAATAAATTAATAATTTTTTTTTTTTTTTTGAGAAGAAGCATGGAATTTATTTATTTATTTATTTTTTTAATTTAATTTATTAGTTTTCTTTTCAGTAAATACAGGCAGTTTGGTACCATTATTTAGGCTCATCTGTGATCTACCCCCTCCCATTAGACCCTCCTTATTATTGAAAATGGGTCGTGCATTGTGGAGTTAGCCCCCAGTTATTAGTATGATAAATGTCTCTGAAAATCATGACCCAACATGTAACTCTGACATTCTTTCCGCCCCCTCTTCCGCAAGATTTCCCTGAGCCATGTTGGGTTCATTTTTGGTCTGCTTCAGTGCTGAGGTGTTGGGGGCCTCTGAGGCTCTGGCTCTCTGATTGGTAGGAGTTGAAATTAATAATTTTTTTAAAAAAGAATATCTCTGTAGGTGAGGCATCTTGGACAATGACAGCTCTCGAGATTCCTTTGTGAGTATAGTACTGTCCTCAGACACCAAGCCTAGCTTTCCATGCTGACGATGGAAATCATCACTACAGAGCAGGGGAGAACAGACACCCAGACCTACTGACCACCAAGAATAAAGGAGACAGTGACAGCAGCTCCATCCCCCACCTTTTTGAACACCGAGGATTGAACTCAGGGCTTTGTACATGATAGACAAGCTCTCTAGCACTGAGACACACTCTAGGTTCCCAGCTCCTCTTTTGAGATGCATTCATAAAAATTAGGTTTGACTTAGTTTTTAGAAGCAACTGCTAATATTTTTAATACAGTACTTCTAGAAATTTACTGTGAGAAATTTAAAGATTAGAACATTTATTCATTTACTTAATACTTGTCAAGCTTAAAATATACCAAACCTCTCTAAACTGCATGCTGTTCTGTGGACATACCCATGAATATAATACCACACAGCATGAATATTTCACTACATGAAAACAACAAGTATAGGAAATTTGGCATCTCACCGGAAGATGCATCATTATTCATTTGTTGAGGATAAATCTGAAATCTAAAGACAAAAAGGAAGCTAGTCTTTTCTCATTGACCCCAGCATTATCCCTGATAGTCACTACCCTGAAAAGCTAGTAAATGCATTCTTTTGTTGTTTTTCCTTGATATTTTATAACTAAAAGAATTCCTTTTTTTTTTGCAAGAAACTTAGATTTAGTAAATCATTGCCATGAGCTAAGCCACATTTGAATCTAGAAAACACGTTAGGCATTATCCTTCTCTATTCACATATACTTGAAGTAAATTACATCAAATTGTATTTGAAATACCAAACTGGCATTAATGGAAGCTTTTTTTGCTCCAGGCACCATTTTAAAATAGATGAGCATAAAAATGCAGACTGCATCATTAAGTTTATATGAAACTAGTGAGAATAAAAATCACCATGTAAGTTCTAATAAGATGTGTTTTTCATTCCAGTTTAATAACCCAAGACTATATCCATCTTCCAGTATAATAAATATACAGAGAGGAATGTATTCTTTTGTGGGCTTAACATGTTGAGGTTCCCTTCCCCCAGCCCCAAGAAGATAGAGTTTTCTGGGAAGCCTGGTGAAGAAAATTCTTTAATATGGCAGTGCAGAGTATTATTATCATAAATAATTAATGTGCACAGCAGAAGAAAGCCGAGCTTCATTAATAATTCTTATTTTTAGTTGGCATAAGCTAGAGGTGCTGTCTCTTCTTTCATCCTATCTATGTCAATTTTCCTGATTTTAATTTAATAGATGTTAAAATTTTAAAGGTATGGTACATGATACAGTTGGATTTTGTTTTTGACTGAATAACATCCTACTGCTAATTCTTACTGGAAAAGATATTTTTAGAAATAGGCAAAAGGAAGGAGGGGGAAGTTGTGATGAGGCAAGGTGGGCAGATCCCAATGTCAGTATCCCTGACTTTCGTCCCCTCTGGGGCCAAGGAAAATGTGCCTTTGGTGAGTGCCTCAGGAAATATTAAAAACTCTACTGTGGATTTGAGCTCATCAAACCCACCTGCTTATTTTTCTGATTCAGGGCTGATTCACCTTATATCCTGAAAACATGAGTTCTCCCTGACATAACCAGGCATTTGTGACCAATTTCATAACATGAAAATCCACACTTTGCTAATAGGCATCTGTAACATATTCTGCCTAAGAGCAGGAAGGCAGCAAAGCATTGTGAGGGGCAGGATGAAAGAGCCTGCCACTGTGGCAGGTGGGTCACACCTATGAGGATGACCAAGAAGCAGGCACACCCGTCCAATATCGAAGATTGGGGTGCAACGTGAAGTACTGGGAGACAACGATGTTAACGTTATTTTGGCTATTGCAAAAGAAGGGATCATTTCAACCTCTTCAGGAAAATAAAAACATTCTGCTATGAGACAACTTGGATCTTGAGTCTTCACATTTCTGTAGTGCTTCCTACTGCTCACTGTGGAGGAGACTCTCGCTTGCAGCCACCTGCCTCCCAGCAGCTATCAAGTAGCTTCCCGCACAGTTCAGCTAAGGTGAGGATAGAAACCCAAGCAGTGCTGATCATATGATCTGAGATACTTCTGCATGGCCTCCTGTATCCATTTCTCAGGAACATTCATGTGCTCAGTTTAATCCCTGGCTATACAGTGTCCATCCTCGAAGTTAAGCCAGAAGAGCCCTGCAGTCCACCTCATCCTGCAGACCCCCACAGCCACACCTGACACTCAGCAGCCCCTGAGCTTTGGGGATGAGAGTGGCATTTTTCTCTTTCATTCCTAGATAGAAAACTTTGGACTTTCTGCAGATTCTTTGCTATTTACTGAGAAGACTAATGGACAAACGACCTTGCAGTTATTGCACATTTGATAGGTACCAAACATGTTTAATTATATATAGTAATTCTCAAAGAAGACACTCCATGAGCAAGTTAACTTACTAAAAGTAAAATTTCTTTGGGTAAAATTTTAGTTTGATAAGAAGTTTTTATGTCTATTTACATGACTAAGATTTGTCAAATTCAGAGTAGAAATCAAATTTATTTAGAGATCTATATCCATGTCTGTATTAATCTGTCTCTCTATATGCTATACACAAATGAATATACATTATAATCTGTGAAAATAATTTTGACATCATCGACCGTTAATTTACTATTAATTCATTATGATTGAAATCATAGGTGTTTAAACTTGTGTGTCCATTTCTTTCATCAAGCAATATTTGCTACAGATTGGTGTGGTCTCAGAGATGTAAACTTACTCTAATGTTAGTAGGAGATAAGAACATAAGGAAAAGTTAATCTGGTGCCAAAAATTCAAATTATGCTCAGAATTTCTAATTTGCCTTCTGCCCCTCCTGCTAACTCCTGGAATCTTGTTCTTGCATCAGGCTCAGTAACCTGTATGGCCATCTCAAATCTAGGCAGGAGGACTTTGTGTCCCTGCTGCCTCGAAGCCAGAAGGGGAGCACTGGCAGACAGTACCCAGCCTGTCTTGGGGTCAGCCTCTCTGCTGCTCTTCTACACATTGCTGATCTCTTTAACCTAGGCTCTGACTCCTGCCAGTGGCCCTTCTTGTTTGTGCAGATGTTCATGGACTGAGCATGCTCTGACTCCTTTGTACCCTGTCAGTGCTCTCCTTACCAGTATTCCTAGGACTCTATACCACTTCTTTTGAGGAGCCGAAGGGCTTACTAGAGACTTGCTTTGTGGCTGACTAGGATAACTAAGCTGGGCTGTGTGTTCTTAGACAGGAAGGGGTAACTCCTGTCTCCTTCAGGACCCGGAACACAGTTGGCCTTTACTAGTAATATGCTTATATGAGAGATTAATTACTGAATAAAGATTTGCTGTGGAAGATGTCCTATCCTTCTGGGTAAGCTGATATCCTACTCCCATCTTTACCTCACCCATTTAGTGCCATCTGTAGAATCAAGGCCAAGGTCAAAGTCCTGGGTTTTTTACTCCTTTCTTCAGGTGTCCCTTGCAAGAGACACCTCTCCATGTCTCCTGTTCAGCTACACAGAGAGTTAGATGACCATGCTTGAGGAATATCATTGCATTTTCCATAACAAAGCTTCCAATGAGACAAACACACCTGTGTTTTAATTGTATGTTTATAACTATAAAAAGCACTTGTTTAACACTCCAAGGTCAATAATTGGCAAAGGAGAAAAATGATATAAGAGGTGAAAGTTGCCAGCCATGTTGTCTCATAGAAAACAAGCTAGAAGTACGACTAGGGTCAACCTTACCCCAGTGTTCTCTTGCCCAACCTCCATCTTTACATTGTGGGGTATCTAAGTACTCATAGTAAATGTGCCTTTGGGAGTCATGAGGATGCATGTTTACACTGCATGTGATACTCCTTATATACACTAGAGTCATGAAAAAAGATATATTCTTAAATTTCAAGCCAAATTAGGGAGAAAGAATGTTACTGAAGGGTATTCTGAGTGGAGAAATTTGCTTAAACTCAGAATAGCTTTTGTCTATCTCTGTGAATGGCATCTTATACTCAATAAAAGTTTTACTTAATAGTTTTTATCTAATGATGCAGAACTAGATGCATAAATCATCAGAGTTCACACTTTTTTTTCACAATGAGGTTTTATGTATTCCAGGCTGAACTTTAACTTGCTATGTAGCTGGGAATGACCTTAAAATTCTGATCCTCCTGCCTCAACCTCCTAAGTGCTAGGATTATAGGCACGCACCATCATGCATAGCTTATGTCATGCTGGGATTGAAGCACTGTACCAAATGAACCACATCTCCAGTCTCAGAGTTCAAATCTTGAGTATGCCTTTTACTGGCAGTGTGATTCTGGGCAACTTACCCAATCTCTGTGTTCCCCTGCTACCTCATCTGTACAATAGGAATACTTTTAGTGATGTGATGAGGACTAAAAATAAAGAAATGCAGACAACTTAAAATAATTTGTAGCAGTTGGCAGATACTCAGTAACATCGAGTATTATTATTTCAATCATATTTTTGGCATGCGTGTGCATAGTGCATGTGCTTGGCTTGAGCAGTAAACATACCCTTCTCCTACACATGTACCTAGTTAGTCTGTTGGGAAGTTGGGACCCCCACTGGTACTAAGCTGCATGTATACGCTAAACAAGTAGTTTTTTTCCTTCTTCTTTAGTAATCATTCTTCATGATTTGAATATATCCTATTTATGGATATAGGATCAGAACAGCAGGGCCATCAACCATGGCCTGGTTTTGAGTGTACATGCACAGAAACAGATTGTGTCCTCATACTGATCTATTTTTAAAAAATTATTTTTATTTATTTATTGGCAAGCAGATAGAGACAGATTGACAGATAGAGAGAATGGGTGTGTCAGGGTCTCTAATCATTGTGAATGTACTCCAGATGCATGCACAACTTGGTGCATCTGGATTTACATTGGTACTTGGGAACTGACCCTGGGTTGTTAGGCTTTGTAGGCAAGCACCTTAATTATTGAGCAATCTCTACAGCCTCTCAAACTGAACAAACACAGGTAAATCCCTAGTTACCATTTTAGGCCTATGTATAACTGGGTATACATATGATTAAAATCAGATCAGTCATGGGAAAGAACACTTACTGTACAGAAAATCTTATGTAACCGAAACTTGTCAAACCAGAGGAGCACCCAAACCATGGCCCTAGCAACACTTCCTTCCCTAATAGTCTGTTGGGAACTTGGGACCCCCCACTGGTGCTAAGCTGCACATAAACTCTAAACAAGTAGTTTTCTCCCTCCTGTAAAAATCCTAACTTTGTGGAGCCCTTCAGTGGCTCACTGCCCCTTTGGCAATGTACTCAACCTTTGCTATCGCTTTGCTCTTAATAATAATTTTGCTGCTTAAGTACTTGTACACACCTTTCTTCAATTCACTGAGTAAAACACAAAGAATCAGGAGACACCCAGTTATACCTCTAGCTAGGTAGATAGATGAGGACATTGGTAACATGTATGTGTATAATGTAAGCACATGTAAATGCAAACGCACCACACCCTGTTCACAGGTGTGCAGAGGCCACATGAGAATGTTTTATAACTCTACCATACTGTTGCTTGAAACAGTTTCCCTCTGAACACAGAACTGCCTTTTTCAGTCAGCTTGACTGAGTAGTGAACCACAGTTTTTCTTTGCCCTCCACAAGATGGGTGTTACAGGCATACAAGACTCTGATCAGTTTATAATTTTTAAAAATAATTTATTTATTTGGGAGAGACAGAGAGAGAGAGAGAGAGAGAGAGAGAGAGAGAGAGAGAGAGCGAGCGAGCGAGCAAGATAATGGGCACCCCAGGACCTCTAGCCACTGCAAACTTAACTCCAGATGCATGTGCCACCTTGTGCATCTGGCTTATGTGGGTCCTGGGGAATCGAACTTGGGTCCTTAGGTTACTCAGTCAAGCAACTTAACCACTAAGAAACCCCCTGACCTGTTTTTCAATGTGGGTTCCAGAGAACAAACTCAGCTGGTCTCAGGCCCTCATGCTTGCACAGCAAAGTACTCTTAACCCATGATCATCATCCCCTAATTACCCTTTTTAAAGGAATTAGAATGTAGCACATCTTCTATTTAACACTATTTAATCTTTCATAGATCATGGATAAAGAGGTGTGCAATACTTTGGAGCCATCACTGTAAATATGATCACTACAGAGTTGTCAGTTTAACCTGGTCATCGCTGTTGCATGTGAGCCAGGCCTATATATCTCTGTTTTCCCAGTGGTGACCGGACTCACACAAGATGAAACAGCACCCAGACATCAATGGGACAATTTATGACAAATCTTAATTTGTTGTCACAATGAAGACAAAGTTACATTGCTCAATTTATTCTCTTATTAGGAAGCCAAGTTAAGATTTCTGCACTGGTTTATGAATCCAGGGACTTGCATAATCTCTTAAGTGTTCCTAAGGAGCATTGTAGCTACAGAACAGTCTGAAAACACAGTGTTCACACTACAATTATACCATTGCAAAGAGTTTTCTCTTGCACTAGCAAATAAGCAGTAAGAATGACTTTCTCTACCCTATGTGGCTCCTGGATCCCTAAGACCCATGCCTTCAGGTCTGGCATATCAAATATCACTTCCAATGCCAATCTGAAGATGTATGGTGCCATAGCACATGACTAAATTTACATTTCTTAATAATATCTACCAAAGCTCTTCAATTTCTAGGATTAAAATGCTCTAGGCCTACAAGGAGAGTTTTCATCTCCTCAAATGTATCACTTTATGATTTTCCTGTGTCTTGGTAACAATTTTGATTGCCACCTGGCCTTTTGACCCACAGCCTATTGTTGACTGTCTATCATCATCACAAGTATCAACTATCATTTTGATGGTAAAATCACAAGTGCCATTGACTGGATTATTTTTGTCAATAAAATGTCAGATAGAATAGATTTATTCTATCTTTTAACATAATAAAGTAAAATCCTTTAAGCCAGACCAGAAAATAAGTTTCCAAAGAAACAGACCAAGGCAAGAAGAAAAGGAGTAATATACTGTACTTTCTCTCTCTCTCTCAAAATCATATTTTGATGCAGGGTCTCATGTATCCTGGGATACTTTAAACTTACTATGTAGTTAAGATGGGACTTGAACTCCTGATCCTTCTGCCTCTACCCTCCAAGTGTTGGGACCCGAGGGGTGTACTACCATGCCCCAATGATAGGTCATTCTTTTTTTTATGTGTGTGTGTGTGTGTGTGTGTGTGTGTGTGTGCATGTGTACATGTGCATGTGTACATGTGCATGCATGTGCACACATGTGTATGGGCCAATTCATACCACAGCACATGTGTGGAGGGGTGAGGACAACCTGGCATTGCTTGTTCTCTCCTTCCACTTTTGTTTGAGACAGGTTTCTCTTAGTGTTTGTCACTGCATGGGAGCCAGGCTAGCTGGCCTGTGAGCTTCTTCATTCCCCTAGACCCACTTCCTCCATTGCTGTTGGAATTACAGATGTGAGCTATACTCTATGTTTAGCTTTACAGGGGTTTTTGAGAAATAAAATCCAGACAACAAGCTGGCAAGAAAGTACCTTTAACCACAGAGCATCTCCCCAGCTTCTCACAGGTCATTCTCAAAGAAACTCAGGCTCTATTTTCAGGGTCAATTTGTATCCATTCTGTCTAACAAAGGAACATCAGAAGCACCATCTCCCTGATTAACAAAATGTGCCTTACTCCAGAAAATTTGTTCCAGAAAGGATGAAGCTAAAAGGGGGTTTAAACAAAATTTATGTCACAAAGTGCTTCATTTTTGATTAAAACATATCACACTTGAGAAATGATTGAACAACTGGTTGGAAGTCACAAAAATATTAACTCTAATGAGCTCATTTAAATAGAAACAGACGTGCTACCCCGCTGGTTGTCAAAACTTTTCAAAGACGGTTTCTCTCGAGTAGGCAGGGTCCTGCAGACGGTGTCCATCTGTCTTCACAAGACAGCATTTGACGTGCTCAGGGAGGAAGTGCCCCCGTGGAGGCGCATTTGGAAGTATTGATCTCTTGGTGGCTTGGAGAGCTCAGTGGGAAAGCAGAACAGCAATGGGCTCAGGGAGGACTCACCAGTGCCAAGAACTTTTTAACTTAAAAATTTGGATTCATAGATGGCTCTAATAAAAAATATATCATGCTAAATAAGAGAGAAAATATTTCGCCCTCCTTTGAATCAAAAAAATGGGAAATTTGGCTTTCCCTAAGGTCTTCTTGTCTTCTCATACCACAGTAACCTCTGTTCCTAGTTCCTGAATTCCTCCTGTCAGTTTTCAAGGAATCACATTCATTCATTGGGGTTCTAAGACATGGAGTCTGTGTTTTTGCTTAAGTGTTGTCATTAGTGAATCAGAGACTGCAAACTAGCTCTTAGAGCAACTTTAAGCTGTTGACTAATACTATGGACATTATCATACTAGTGTTTCCTTAAAAGTATACCATCAATTTCCAGTAGAGAATGAGGCTTGGGTATTAAATTTACTTTTTTCTGCTTTAACATGGAAGGACTTAAGACCTTTGCTGAAGTCTTATAATGAACTATTGAACTTCACATTCATTTTCTTTGGGAAAATTAGTCTTAATTTGGTGATATAGAACTCAGTCTTTGCAAAATAACATACAAAGAGGTTGGTTTAGAGACTGTTGAAAAGCAACTCATGCATGGTATCCTTAAAGGTTGTATCAGTCAGGATTCTCTAGAGGAACAGAACTGATAGAATGGTTACATGTTATACAGGGATTTATTAGAGTAGTGTATACCTATGGGCTGGATCGTACAACAATGGCTGTCGGCAGGCTGCATAGGCTGACAATCCGGAAGCTGTTCAGTCTTTGAGGCTTCTGCAGTCTCAACTGTGTGCTGCAGACTTAGAGGATTCCTGGAAATCATCGGTCCATGCTGGAAGATTTCTGGAGAGCCACTGGTTTTCAGTGCATGCTGGAGGATTCCTGGAGAGTTGCTGATCTTCATTCAGTGTTGGAAAGCCAAAGAAGCTGTGTTTTGTTGTTAGCAATGGACAGCCGCAATAGGGTGGACACACTCACCAGCAAGGGGCAAGGGCAGCCAGGAAAAGGGACTGCTTCTGTTTGCAATCTCTTTATGTGTAGGTTGCCACTGAAAGGACTCCTTAGGGTTTTCTACCTCTGTTACTGACATTTATATTAAAATGAACTTGGCTTCAGTATGAAGTTGTAAGCTTGCCTGCAATGACCACTTCTTTTCTAAATATTCTCCATTCTCAGTTTGCATTTAGAGTTGCATATTGGGGGAAAAACAAGCAAATAAATAAAACTGGGCCATGGTATATCTTTCTCTTCTCTTTTATGACATATTCTTACTGTGCAGCACAGACTAATGCAGGATGTATGATCCTTCTTCCTCTCCTTCCCGTGTACTGAGATGGCAGGCATGCCCACAAGACTGGCACTCATGGTGCTTTGGAAGAGCGTGGAGGAGATTGCTGTGCAGAATGGCATGAACGTGCTCACATGGCTTGTTAGCTGCTGTCTGCCCTGTGACACCTCCTGGAATGTTTCTTCCTATAAGGCATATCACACATAAGCTTTGTTATGGGTCAGCTCAGAGCTTTTAAGAAGTAGTGTGAAAAAGAATGTCTTCCATATCATGAAAACCTGATTGTGTGTCAGCCAAGCTTCCTTCCTGGGGATTGCCTCGAAGGCCTTGCACAGGCATTATTATCCAGGGTTCTGTGTACCTCGCCTATTCACAGTCTTCATAGCCAGTCCTGTTCAGATGTTATACCAGCATGAAAATTACAAAGATCAGCTCCTGGTGAAGAATGTTACTTTCCTTGCCATCATGCTGCCCACTATTGATTTCTTTTTTTTTTTCTAAGATTTTGTTTGTTTATTTATTTATTTGAGAGCAACAGACAGAGCGAGAAAGAGGCAGAGAGGGAGAGAGAGAGAGAATGGGTGCACCAGGGCCTCTGGCCACTGCAAACGAACTCCGCGTGTGCCCCCTTGTGCTTCTGGCTAATGTGGGTCCTAGGGAATCAAGCCTCGAACTGGGGTCCTTAGGCTTCACAGGCAAGCGCTTAACCGCTAAGCCATCTCTCCAGCCCTCCTGATTTCTTTTTTAAAGCAGAGTATTACTCTGCTTTAAGGCCCAGGCTGACCTTGGACTCATGACAATTCTCCTACCTCAACCTAGTGAGTACTGGGATTATATGTAGAAGCACCAGATCTTCCTTAATACTGAAGTGTTATTAAGGCAGTCTTATTAATCTGAAAAGTAAAATGACTTAAAATAATCCATAGCTGAAGCTTTCCTTTTAAGCAAAAGAAAGACACAGTTAAATGATGGGTGAAGAGAAAATAAATGTTCAGATTTTAAGTGTTACATTTTAGTTATTATGGGTACCCTGGTTTTGCCTGTTTGGCGTATTGCTGTCCACGTAATAAGGGTGGAATAGATCTCAGTGACATTAGGAGGCTTGAGAGGAGGCTGGGACACAGCAGCTGAGGCAGAGCCATTCACCTGCCTTCTGTAGTTTCCTATTTTTGTTATTAAAGGAATCTGGAGAGAAGCAGGATAGAACACAGTGTTCTGGGAAGCCAGTAATCAAATGGCCTAAAGCTAATGTTTACTTTTTGGAATGCTGTACGAAGGTATTACTTGGAGATGTAAAAGAGGGAAAGAGAGAAAGAAAGAGAGAGCACCTAATCACAGCCTTTCAGTTGCAGAAATAGAGAAGCAGACAGGGCAAACATGGTAATTGAATCTGGATGGTCAAAGTCTGCGTGGTCTCACAGCTGTATTTTCTCAGCCATCTCTTGACTTTTAAGACATGTTCTACATTTTGTTTCCTTTGTACATTGCAGCATTTGGAACTGGATAATTTCCTTGCAAGCTTGGTCAGATTACCTGGGTGCTGTTTTTCTTCTCCTCTTACAAATGAACAAGGTTTGTCTTCATTACCTCTCAATGTTAGTTCCCTCACCTAGACCTCAAGGCAGGTCAGCAGGGTATTTGGGTCAAAGGAAATCCTGAAGTTATTATCAAGGAAAAAATGTAAGCAAATATAAATAAGAGAAGCTTCACCCCTCAAGAACTGAGGTTTATGGCTACTTGCCCTTTGCTCCACATAACTCAGCTTGTTATGCACAGCAGGTGACCCAAAAGGGCCTATTACTGAGGTACTCCAAGACTCAATGCCTCTTGAATTCTGGAGCCTGTGTTCCATAGTGGTGGTATAATCTTACTCATAAATTTCAAATTTTGAGTGTGTATTGCATAAACACTTATGTTCCCAATCCATTTTGTAAATAATAAGAAAATACTCACTATATAACCAACAGAGATTTGTTTGATCTTTAATTGCTATACAAAAACAGTTCCATGCCTTTGCTATAATTTAATATCACTCTCTAGTGTAGAAGTTATTAGTTCTAGACATCTCAGAACGACTAGGATAATTCTGGAGTTGGAAATTTGGTCTCATACATGTAGACTCGAATAAGTGTGCAATATTAAGAAAATGAAATTTCTATTTTAGTTGGAATCATAAAAATTATCAGACTATGTTTGTCTTATTTACTCTCCTTCTTGGCAGCCTGGAAAAATAACTTCTAATATTTAAGCAAAATGTTCACAAAGTATTTCCAAATTTAATATCCCATTTGATGTACACATGAATTAACACACTTCTTCCTTAGAACACTGTTGCTAACATCTGAGTCACTGAAGTACAAAATGGCCCAAAGGGCAGGGTCTGAACACATCTCTCTCCATCCATCCACCGCCAGTACTTCTTCACTACATATTATGTGCCAAGTGTGATGTTTGCACTGAGATTACAACCCAAGCCCATCTCTAGTGCATGGTCTTTGTGCCAAGTGTGATGTTTGCATTGAGATTAAAAACCCAAGCCCGTCTCTAGTGCATTGTCTATGTGCCAGGTGTGAAGTTTGCACTGAGATTACAACCCAAGCGCATCTCTGGTGCATTGTCTAGACATAGTGGCAGTGGTGAAATAAAAGTTAAAAAATTTTTAAATTACAAGTATGATATATACTATAAAGATGAAGTATAATGAACAACAGCTACACCCAGGGGAATTCCAGTAATAAGTTAGTTGTAGGAATCCAGGTCTGCTTCAGCTAGCTTAAGTAAAGGACATGCAGAAAGGCTGAGGTTCTGTACAGTGACATTGTTCTCTGGAACTGAAGAATAAGGGACAGATGATGTGAATGATGATGAGCAAGGGAAAGAAAAGGGGAGGGAGGAGAAGAAAGAAAAGGGAAAGGAGAAGAAGGAGGAACAGAAGAAAAAGTGGCAAGGAGGAAGAGAAAGGGAAGGAGAAGGAGAAAAATAAGAAGGAAGAGAAGAAAGAAAAAGAGGAGGAAGAATAAAGTACTTGAAGTTAAAACTTCTGGGAGACCAACTGCTCTTGATTTTGCTAACTGATCAGCTCAGTGGAATGTGACCCATAGCTGTAGCTGGGAAACAAGTCAGAACCATATCCAAACATGAGCCCACTCTCCATTATCAAGCTACCACCAATTGTGGGCTACAAGAGTGCCTATACCTATTAAATGCTCTATAAAAGAAATAAGGGCTAGCCTATTTGTCTGGTGCTAACCTTACTCTCCATTGGAGAATCTGCTTCTCTTTTTCAGACAGATGCAGATCCTAAGGAGAGAACCACCCCATCATACCTCAAAAGGGCCCCAGGTGAAACTAAGAATATTTGGCAAAACAAGCAAGAGTGCTGTTTTCTTGGTGTACTTGGTACCAGCACAAGGGTGAAGGAGATCAACACAGAGAACAATCAACTCCTACCAAATAAGATATCCAGAGTCACAGAGGCTCCCAAGACCTAATCACTGAAGTAGACCTGAAGTAAACCCAACATGGCTCAGGGAAATTTTGTGGAAGAGGGGCGGAAAGAATGTCAGAGCCACACATTGGGTCATGATACTCAGAGACATTTTCTCCTACCCATAACTGTGGGCTAATTCCACAATGCATGACCCATATACTTCAACAAGGAGGTACCATGGGGAAGGGTAGCAACTTGACTCTATTCACTGAGTACAAAACTAATTAATAAAAAATAAATTAAAAAAAAAAAACTTCTGGGAGATCCTGAAGCTGGTAAAAAAAAAAAAAATCTATAATGAGAAATCTCTTTACTATCTCCTCTTGATTGTCCATCATAAGAGACCATAGAGCTTTTACTGGAACCTAGACGTCAAAAAGCCCACATGCCTCTTCAATAAGCTTGATTTAGAAAGCAAGCCTGGTAAAGTAGACCTGTGGGATTGGAAGGATGTAACTAGGTTCACTAACATGGTGCCAACCAGGAAGCTGAGAGCTTGAGCCAAATCTATAGCAGGTATAGTCCACAGCCTTTCCACGCCTCACACTATGCCCATGACCAATGCGTTCTACAACCACACAAAACAGTGCACCAGCTAGGGAGCAATTTTTCAAATATAAGCCTGCTGGGCATTTTATTTTCAGGGCATAACAATTAGCTTTGTAGCACTGACATTTTGGAATGAATTTGGAGGAACTTGGAAGTGTTCGGTGAAAGGGGAAAGGTCTGCAGGAAAAGAACATTCCACATGCTAGAGACAGCCTGTTGGGAGGTGCCAGAGCAGAGTTGAGCTTTAGGCATTGGAGTTACTGGAAGAAGGCCAAAATACCTTGAGTATATCAAAGTAGCTGGGGTCCTTTGGGGGTGCTGAAGGACTTTGAGGACAAAAGAAGTCATTTAGCCTGCTTCCTAAGGCCAGAGGGAAATCATTATAGCATTAAACTGTTAGAATGACCAAGGCTTTCAGTGTCATAGTCTATTGGTCTTTTTACTCTTCCATAGATCTCATGTCAATAAAAGTGCTAATTAACCTTCATTGATAACCTGACTAGATTTAGAAACACCTAGGAGGCACACCCATAGATGACAGGAACTATGGGAAAAGGCTTCTTTTAGTGTGGGTTATACCATCTTCATAAACTGGGGTTCAGTTGGAATAAAAGAAGAAAAGGAAAGACAGTGGGGGTCCAGCATTTCCCCCTTTCTGCCTCCTGTCTTCCATGACAGGAACAGCTGTATTCCACCACAACCTTACCCTGCCATGATGCTGTTCCCACATGCAGGCAGCCATGGACAGAACTCTGTGAAATAGTGAGTCCAAATAAATCTTTCCATCCTTGAGTTGCCTTTTTCTGGTATTTTAGTCACAGTGATGAGAAGCCAAATAATACAGTCAAGTATTCTAAAAACTATTCAGACCAGGCTATGTAGGCAAAGGCAGATTATGGAAAGTCATGGACTGACCCCCACATCTGTGGGCTCAGTCCCTCAAAGGTGATGCTACTGCTGCAGATTGAATTGTGTTTCTGCTGGAATTCATATGTTGAAGATATAGCCCCAGTGTGATGGTGTTTGGGGGAGGTGGCTAGTTTAAGGTGTGTGGTCAGGAGGTATGGTTCTGATGATAAGATTAGCATTTGGTAATCTTCAAATCCCTCTCCATGTGAGGATATAGGAATAAAGTGGTTGTATCCAAGGTCTTATCCAGACCTCTCCAGGAGCAGAGTCAACCAGTACTTTAATCTGGATTTCCATTATCCAGACTGTGATAATGAGTTTCTATTGGGTTAAGTTATGTGGTCTATGATTCTTCTGTTATAACTAAAATAATCACAGTGAAGAATAAGAACCATGACTCATAACAAAGCAAAAAGACACAATTTCATGTCATGTGAAGCTCCTGTATGTTGTGTGTGCTGGTGTGTCAGTAACTTCCTTGTCCCTGTGAGCAAATACTTGACCAGAGCAACTTAGGAAGGGAGAGATTTTACTTTAACTTACAGTTCCAAAGGATAGAGTCTATAGTAGTGGGGAAGGCATGGCAGGAGTGGGAAGCAAATTGTCATATCATCAGGCAGGAAACAGAGGATGGACAGGAAGTGGGGCCTGCCTCCAGTGACCCACTTCTAGCAAGATTCTTCTTCTAAAGGTTCCACAACATTCCCAAACAGTGCCATTAACTGGAAACCAAGTGTTCAAGCACATGAGTCTATGAGGAGCATTTTATATTCTAACCTCAGTAGGTGAGAATGGGGTAGTAGTGTTCCTGAGGCATTTGGCTTCTGTGACTGTTACTCATTTTCTGTATCACATCTCCCTGGGTCCATCTCATGACCCATTCTCTTGCAGGGAATATAGCTACTGTTGGCATTTTTGCACACAATAGGGTGCTTACCTTCTGGCAGAGATTGGGGAAGGCAGTTCATATATCTCTGGAAGTCAAGCAAACTCTCAGGCCATAATAAAATCACTTGATATTGATTAATTGTATAAAACATTTTATTTTATTTTATTTTATTTTGTAGTGCTGGTAACTAAGTCTGTGGCTGCCACATGCTAGGCAAGTAGTCTACTATTGAGCTATGCCTCCAAGCCCCTAATATCAATTGATGAGACAGTTAATTTATGTTGTCATCTTGACTGGATTTAGAATTACTTAGAATACTTAATCACACCTCAGGGTATGTCTATGAAGATATTTCTAGAGAAGTTTATTTGAAGAAGGAAAAACCCACCCTAAGCATGGGGGCACTCTCCCTTGGACTGTGGTCCTGCATTGAATGGAAGGGAGAAAGCATGCTGAGCACGGGCAGTCTCTCTGCTTCCTGACTGCACATGCAAAGTGTCACGCCGCCTCAGGCCCCTGCTGCCGTGCCTTCCCTGCCGTGTTGGGCTGCACCCTTAATCCACAAGCCAGTTGCCAGATACTTGGTCACAGAAAATCAAAAACAATTAATGCTATGGGTAGCTCAATTATTTTTTAAAGTATTTTATTTATTTATTTGTTTGAGAAAGGGGGAAGGAAAACAGGTGAGCCAAGGCCTCTAGCCACTGCAAGTAAATTCCAGATGCATATGCTACCAAGTGCATCTGGCTGATTTGGGGCATTGAACCTAGGTCCATAGGCTTCAAGGGCAAGCACCTAAAATGCTAAGCAATATCTTCAGCTCTCAATGATGTTTTCATGGTAACCTTTTTTTGTTTTTTATTTATTTATTTGAGAGTGACAGAAAGAGGAAGATAGATAAATAAAGAATGGGCACACCAGGGCCTCTAGCCACTGCAAAAGAACTCCAGACATATGCGCCCCTTGTGCATCTGGCTAACATGGGTCTTGGGGAATCGAGCCTTGAACTGGAGTCCTTAGGCTTGACAGGCAAGCGCTTAACTGCCTATCCATCTCTCCAGCCCCATGGTAACGTTTTTAATGAGTAGATTTGGAACTTCTGAAAGACACGAGTCTACTTGAATACTTCAAAAGTACTTTCTTTTTTATTAGTGTGTATATGTGCTTTCTGTGCATGCACAGATGATGTACGTGCACAGGAAGCACATATACACAATCATGTGTGTGTGGAGGTGGTATGTATATGTTTTGTGTGCATGCACATCATTTATTCACCTCCATGTGTGTGTGGAGGTGGTGTGTATGTGTTTTGTGTGCACGCACATCATGTATTCACCTTCACGTGTGTGTGTGGAGGTGTTGTGTATGTGTTTTGTGTGCACGCACATCATGTGTTCACCTTCACGTGTGTGTGGAGGTGGTGTGTATGTGTTTTGTGTGCATGCACATCATGTATTCACCTTCACGTGTGTGTGTGGAGGTGTTGTGTATGTGTTTTATGTGCACATACATCATGAATTCACCTCCATGTGTGTGTAGAGGTGGTGTGTACGTGTGTTGTGTGCATGCACATCATGTATTCACCCCCATATGTGTGTGGAGGTGATGTGTATGTGTTTTTTGTGCACGCACATCATGTGTTCACCTTCATGTATGTGTGGATGTGTTGTGTATGTGTGTTGTGTGCACACACATCATGGGTTCACCTTCAAGTGTGTGTGTGGAGGTGGTGTGTATGTATTTGTGTGCATGCACATCATGTATTCACCTCCATGTGTATGTGGAGGTGTTGTGTATGTGTTTTGTGTGCCTGCACATCATTTATTCACCTCCATGTGTGTGTGGAGGTGGTGTGTATGTGTTTTTGTGCATGCACATCACCTCCACATGTGTGTGGAGGTGGTGTGTATTTGGTTTGTGTGCATGCACATCATGTATTCACCTTCACCTGTGTATTTGGAGGTGGCATGTTTTTTGTGCATGCACATCATGTGTTCACCTCCATGTGTGTGTGGATGTGTTGTGTATGTGTGTTGTGTGCACACACATCATGGGCTCACCTTCATGTGTGTGTTTGGAGGTGGTTTGTATGTGTCTGTGTGCATGCACATCATGTATTCACCCCCATGTGTGTATGTGGAGGTGTTGTGTATGTGTTTTTTGTGCACGCACATCATGTATTCACCTTCATGTGTGTGTGTGGAGGTGTGTTTGTGTTTTGTTTGCTTGCACATCATGTGTTCACCCTCACATGTGTTTGTGTTTTGTGTGCATGTACATCATGTATTCACCTTCATGTGTGTGTGTGTAGGAGGTGTGTATGTGTTTTGTGTGCATACACATCATTTATTCACCTCCATGTGTGTGTGGAGGTGGTGTGTATGTGTTTTGTGTGCATGCACATCATTTATTCACCTCCTTGTGTGTGTGTGTGGAGGTGTTGTGTATGTGTTTTGTGTGCACGCACATCTTGTTTTCACCTCCATGTGTTTGTGTGGAGGTGTTGTGTATGTGTTTTGTGTGCACACACATCATGTGTTCACCTTAATGTGTGTGTAGATGTAGAAGCCAGAGGTGATGTTAAGTGTCTTCCCCAGTCAGTCTACACTTTGTGCTATTAGATAGGGTCCCTCACTAAACCCAGAGCTAACCCATTCATTTATACTAATCAGATAGTGAGCCCCAGGGATTCCCTGTCTCTGCCTTCCCAGTCTATGGTCACAGACATGCACCACCCCAGCCTGAATTTTCACATGAGTGCTGGGAATCTGAACTCAGGTCCTTATGCTTGGATGACAAGCACTTTAACCACTGAGCAATCTGGCCTAGCCCTCAATGTATTTTTTTTTCATTGTTTTTCTGAAGTCTCAACTATTTTTAGGGATAGTTTCTTCAATTGAATGCAGTGGCTAGCCTGCATTTATATACTCTACATTTTTAGGTGAACAGTAATTTTATTTGCTTTTATAAATTCATGTGTATTCTATTTTTATGAATTCTGACAGTGTCTTCCCTTTTTAATTTTCAGCAGAATGTATACTAATAAAGCACAATTGCAAAGTTAGTTTAAAGTATGTCACCATTTTACTTTAAATTCAAACATATTCTAATGATCATTAATGTGAAAATTTGTTAAATTTGAAGAAGTTAATGACCTTCTTACAAATCCAGGAAGTCTGTTTTAAATACCTTTTAGCTCCATTGAATTGTCTTCATGCATGTTGATTCTGCTGTGTTAAGCTGCATGAAGTTAGGGATCATCATCTGTTTGGTCTATACCTCTGTCCTCTCTTGGGTGCTTAGTCAACATTTATTGACTGAATAATAAAATTTGTTCCTCATTGAGTATTATGACAGTAAAATAAGACTACGTTCTTTCTTAAACAGGGCATTTTTAGAAGTTCTGGAATCTTGTACCTTCTAACTAGAGCTCCTCTTGCTGCTCTGAGAGTGCAGAAGAGATCCAAAGATGTCCAGACAAGTTAGCTGTCCTCTAGACAGTGTATTGCCCACAAAACAGCAGCAGACATGAGAGGTTTCTAAGCCACTGTTGGTCTGTAATTGCTTTGAGAGCAAAATAATTCTTTTGAGGAGAAAGAACATCAAGGGCAAAGCCCTCATTGTAAAACTGTGGGACACATACATTTGTCACTGAGAGAGCAAAACTTCTTGGAGTGGATCTAGAAGCAGTAACAGTCAGAGGGGCAGGGGTGGGGATTTTCATTGATAACCTGTCTTGAGCTGAGCTACCGCAACGACTCTTCTCATTCTGCCATATAAGACACTCCTGGTCTGTCAGTTCTGATGGGCTTCAACAAAGATTGGTGGACCCAGATAATATTCAGAGTGGGAGGAACTCACAAGTAGTTTTGTGGTTGTTTTCATTATTCTGGTCTCCATAAATAATGTTGTGCTGAGCTTATTTTTGTTGTAAAAATACTTCCACCACTTCACATCACAGACTACTTCTAAAATAAAAGCTTTATCTGTCCTGCAAATTTTGTCATGGTTATGACTAAATAACAAGTGATCTTCAAAAGTCTCTGCTGTCATTTACCTATCTGGGAGGGACTGTTTCTGTTGGAGATCTGTTAATTGCATGGGAATTTCTTTGGGATATTTTTGTGTTTATGTGTACAAACGTACTCTCTTTTGATGGTCTCTTATTCTCAATGAACAGAAAACATAGCCATGTCTCAATTTGTCAGACATTTTATTTTACTGACCTCTAATTTAATTTGAAGTGATAGGACCCAACAGTATGCCTCGATAACTACTGAGAACATATGCTTGTCTGATTTATCGTTGTGGGCACATAAAGAGAGTCATGTGATTTACTTAGATAAATGAGTGGATAAACAAACTAAGGTCCATTCCTAAAGTGGAATATAACACAACAGTGAAGGGGACAGAGTACTGATTAATACAATAGCACGAATGAATGTCAAATTCATTTTGCTAAGTGAAGAAAGCCAGACACAAAGGTACTTAATGAATGACTTCATTTATGCAGCACTCTAGAAAGGCAAAACTATAAGGATGAGAAACACGTCAGTGATCCTAATGGCTGGGATTCAGGAAAGGGATTAGTTGACTGTAGAAAGGAGACAGGAAGAAAGTTTGCGGAGATGGAAGTGTTCTTATCATGACTGTGGTAGTGGGCACACCATAGGGACCACACTGCATTTAAATATACTGCATATAATTTAACAAACCTACTATAAAGCAAGTCTGGAATCAAATTAAACATCATTACTGGGTGTGGTGGCACATGCCTTTAATCCCAACACTTTAGAGGCAGAATTCGAGGCCAGCCTGGGACTAAAGCATGAGTTTCAAGTCAGCCTAGGTTAGAGTGATATCCTACTCTGAAAACACACACACACAAACATCATCATATGGACAGTTAGCTTTATGTGTCAGCTATTCTATGTAGACTATGGAGAGGAATTGAAACCCACTGAGGTAGATCAGGAGAGTTTATAGTAATGCTTCTGAGACTCCGTGGAACATAGTCAACTGGAGACATGGCATCAGGGGTTGCTTACAGAAAGGATTCCAGGTTGTTTCTCAATGGAAGGAATCAAATAATTTTGAGCTACCTTACAGTCATAATCCTGTTCTACTTTTTGGAAGTACTGAGCATTGAACCCAAGGGCTTTCACAGGCTAAGTTAGTACTCTACCATTTAACTACATGCCCAAAATCCCTTCTTACTGTCTATTTTGATATACGTTCTTGCTAAATTGTAAAGGCTGGCCTTCAATTTGTTCTGTAGCCCTGGCAGGTCTTGAACTTGTGATCTTCCTGCCTCAGCCTCTTGAGTACATGAAATTTCAGTTCTGTACCAACCAGGCGAGGATATTCCACTTTCTAAGAAATTGGGTTATATATTGTATTGAGATGGACAAAGTTATGCAATGAATAATGAAAAATGAACTTAAACAACAATACCAAGCACTTGACAATGACTTTGTGGTTCTCAAGCTTGTTAGGAAACCAAACTCTTTTTCTAAGATGTTTGTTATCACTTAGTGGATATTATGTGAGAAATCCTGGTCTACAGTCAAGTGGCATATTATCACAGAAATACCAAACCTGCATAGTAAAGAGAACCTTAAGAGGTCATTTTTTTCTTGTAGTCAAATGTAAAATTTAACCTTTTCTTTATTTAGTTCCTAAGATTGAATCCAGAGTCTTGAGAATGCAGGCTAGGCAGGCACTCTGCTACGGATCTATATCTTCAGCTCAACTTAACATTTTTTAAAGTATTTTATTTATTTATTTTCAAGCATCTGGATGGGCGCATTTAACTAAACTATGCATTTTGGACCAGTTCCAAAGCACCTGAGGGCAGTTGCAGTACCTTCGAGGTTTGCAGTAATGCAAAGATTTATATGCGGCATTGACCCCATGCTGCTTTAAAGTGCTGTTCTTTTTCATCATTTGATTTATATGGTTACTCGAGGTTTTTGTTTCTTTCTTTTTTTTTTTTTTCATCTGTGAGCTACATTCTCTATATCAGTTTCTACACATGAGTTGTTCAGACTATTCAACTTGCTTCCCACAGCTCCACAGTGGCCAACACAAAGTTGGGCACATGAATCTGTTTAAGGATCTACCTCCAGAACACTCACTGCACTTCCTCCGTGGCCCAGTGGTCTCTGGGGCCCTGGACACATGTGTTATTCAGCACCATGGGACTTTATGATCCTGGAAAGAAAAATATACACACTCTTATGCATATAATTGAACCTCTTTAGATGTCAATAATTTTATAAGAACAACATTTAAAAAGAAGCACATTTTCAATGCAAACCTTCTTAGCTTCCACTGTAAGGCTCAGATCTACCCTGCCATCTTTGGAATGCAGCTTCTTCCTTCCTGCACTCCTCCACAGCCAGGGAAGCTGCATGTGTGTTGGAGGACGATGGCAATTCTGACATACATTCTTCCTGTGTCTCTCTGTTGAATTCTGACTATCTCCTAGCATAATGAACAGAGAAAATATTACCATCCTGCCAATAATCTTATTTTGAAACTGCTTTTGAAATAAGCATTAACACTTATTTTATATTTAAAGTGGGAGGTAATCATTGAAATGGACCAAGCCAAGTGATCAAGGCAATTGTGGAGAAAAAAACTATTTCTGATAAGAATGGAGCTCAGTCAGGAATGCCTTGAAAGCTTGCTTCATCACCATTTCCATGCTGCCTAATTGACATCCAGGCTGCCTAGGAAGCTGGGTGGAGGGTCTTATACCTCCAGCCTGAAGTTCTCTCTTGGCAAAGCTGATAAACTTAGGGATTTTCCAGAATCATTTTTCTTTTAATGGGGAAAGAGAGGAATAATGGCCAGGAAAGCCAACCTTCCTTCACTTTCCACAGGCTCTGATCTATTTCAAATGCCATTTTGTTGTTTTCTCATGGCAAGGAGTGTTCAGTTTTCCAAACTGAACTCATGTGTCATTCAGGTTCCTGGCTTGACCCCGAGTCCCTTGGAGGCAAACCTGTGAATTGCTTGTATGCCTGGCATCTGGTTCACCATAGAGCATTTAATAATCATTTTAGACATGTTCAGCTGGCTCCAATTTTTGTTTTATCTGTTTGTCATCAGATTATTTGCCTGTGGCACTCAATAAGGAGAAAACATTATCCCACATTCTCAAAGCCATAGAATAGCTACTTTTTTATCCTTAACATTACTATGGGGAAGGGAGGGGGTGGGTAGGAAGGGAGAGGTAGATTAGTAGGTAGGTAGGTGGATAGATAGATACATACATACATAGATTTATAATATATAGATGAGTGATAGATAGTAATAGGTATAGGTAAAAGTCCTCTGCTGGCAGCTTATTCTTGAAAGCTGCTCTTCCATGGCCCATTAGGCTCTGATCTTGAACTTGCAGCAATCTTTGATACTGGGGGTGGAATGGAGAAAATTGAAGAGGAAACTTACTTGTTTCCTACAGAGGAGATGTACCACAGATGGATCCTAACTTAAGTATCAGTTATGATAGTTAGTCTGTGTGAGTGCTTGCTATGTGTGAGGCAGAGTTAATGGTAGTACTCTCTGAATTTATTATAACCTCTCTCTTTCAAATGAGGAAACTGAGGCTAAGGAAGAGTAAAAATTTTCTCAAGGTTACACAAGATTATATCTGTGCTCCAGTGTGAGTGAGTCAACCCACAGTGAACTCCCACATGCTCAAGTTCACCCTTAGGCCTTTCAAGGCAGTGATGGTCACTTATAAGCTCCTCCATGCTGATCAAGCAACTAAGCTTCTGTTTACTTAAAACAAATTTAGAAATGATCATGTCTAAGTTACAGGTTTCCTATGAGGCTTCAAAGTGATACCATAGTTGAAAGTATGAGCGTGACCCTAGCACATGAAAGATGTAAAACATAATGTCTTCCTCTCTTTAAACCAGACATGTATTAGGAATCCAGAAAACTGACAGAAATCAACACATTGACAAGAGACAGAGGCTGCATGGCAATTCTAGGGCCCTGTGGAGTTGGCATGGGTCTAGAGACAGCTCCTCCTGGTACTCAGGGCCTGTGAAGAATAAACTGAAATGGGATTATGTGTGCCATGGTTCTGGAATCATTGTCCCAAGCTTGGCTGTCCTATTCTCCAATTTGTATGGATGTGACCTTGTGAAACTCCCACCTTCCAAGAGCAAGTTCTGTCTGTTCTGCTGCAGAGGCACTTTTTACTCCTTCTCTTTTAGTTCTTAGTTCTGTTCTTAATGATAATGTGATCATCTCTTGTTGCTTTCTCCCGCATGACCATCACATCCTAGAGAACAGGGGCTTCTTTATGTCCTTAGTCCCTAGGGAGATAAGGGACCATTTGTTGAATGACCAGATGAAAAGAGATAGCTACAAAAAGGCAAAGAATAGGGCTGAAAATGTAAAGACTTGGGAATATTGTCTAAGGGAAGAAATGATATGAGTCAAGTGGTTGCCACTATAGGTATTCTCTGAACATTGAATCTGATGTAAAGCACGCACCACCACTGGACAATGTTTGACCTCAGCGAGATTAATTATAGGCCAGTTCACAAAGAAGTCATGGCTTTAAAAATCAGACACATCATACAAAGACATGAAAAAAGAAAGTCATTGGTCTTGAATGACTGTTTAGTTCTGTTAGCAACAAAGGCTGACCTGTTTATAAATAATATCAGTGAAGTGTGGTAAGCACTTAATAAACTAACCCACTACTATTCAGAATTTTCTGAGAAATTACTTAATGAATTATTTAGTATTTAAAGTCATTTGAGCTGTATAAGACATGATGCTCAGTCCCTTCTACCCTTTTCTGTTCCTGAATGCTACAACTCAGAAAGAGGTCAATGTCTTGAAAGACAAGTACCTGTGGTGGACAAGAGCTGACCTGAGTCCTTAGAACTTTGGAGGATGTTCTGGTTCATTCCAAGTGCTTCAAAAACCCAGGCTTCAGGGTAAATCTTCAAGTCCCTGCTACATCTCTGGAGGCCCAAAGAGATGTAACTGGTAGACCAGATGTCCAGACATTGGTATACACAGTTTGTGTATGAAATTGATAGAGCCCCTTTCCTCACAGACTCATATAAGAGACAAATTCTGAAAGCTAAGTGGATCCTAATTTGTCTATATTATCTTTGAGATGTGACTATCTTCCTCAGCCTCCTGGCAGCTTGCCTGGTTCTCAGTTGGCCAGAGTTCACCTGGGTTTATCAGTCCCCCAGGGGAATCTGTTTTCCCTGTGTGCTTCTTTTGTTATTCTGCGGGAACTGGGTCAGCTTTTCAAGAGTGGAAATGTCAGAGGAATAAAGAGGTTCCCTTGAAAAGATCTTTGCCACCACAGAAAGAAACATCTCAGCATATCCCTTAAATAACAATGTTCACTGTGACAGCCTTGCTTCCGACCCAGTGAAAGAAAAGAAGCCAGAAACTCTGAGCAACACTTACCCCCCCCCCCCCCCCCCCCCCCCCGTGCTCTGGACAGCTGGGTTGGAGCTGTGTCATCCCAAAGGCTGAATTAAAGGACCGGAAACATCAGCTTTGTGGGAGACATTTTAGATGGCAAGTAAGGCTAGATGGCAGACAAAGGAAGGCTTTCAGCAAAAGCCCTTTTTCTTTTTGTTTTTATAGCACATTTCCACCATAAGGCTGCTGCCTGGAGGAGCATGGATCTGGGATTACTGGAAAGGAAGAACCTCCATCTAGAAGGCTGTCTCCCACTGACCCCTGCAACAAACAGGTCATTGCCACAGGCAGCAAGCTGTGTGTTGCCACAGTCTATTTGACTGTTCTAGAGAGATGCCACTGGCCATGACATAGATCAGACCATACTAACCAGACTTTCAGGAAGATAAGATTTTTTTTAAAGGTCTGGCTGGGGAAATCTTTGAGACCATTCCTGACAGTCATATGCCCACATAGGAATAGGCGACCAAAATACCATAGCCCAGTTCACAAACTTAAATATGCTATATCTCTCCTTGGTTAAAATATCATTCATCGGGCCTGCAAGTGTAGCACATGAATAACTGACACACCCTAATAAGCAGAACTCTCAATTATCAAGGAAAGAAGGCATTCATAATGGCTCACACCTATAATGTTAGCATCAGGAGCTAGAGGCAGGAGGACAGAGAGTTCAAGCCAGCCTGAGCTAAAGCCATGTTTTAAAATATCATCATCATCACCATCATCATGGAATTTTTGGAAGTGTTTGCCTTTCAGAGTTTCAGCTAGTGTTCTTTCTTTGATCATAATCCTTGATATGCTATGAAAGGCACATTTTCACCTTAAATCTGGCTAGTTTTCTCTGTGAAATACCATTCATGTATCAGGACTCTTCCAAAGCCTTGGCACAAGAAAGTCCATTCTAAAACATCCATATTTATTCTTATCCACTTATTAAGATATTGAAGATGGACAAATACCTGTATTACCGAGGGAAAGTGACTCTCCCGTCGACTTCTCATGGATAGAAAAGAATTATGAGACATCACAGAAACTCTATCCTTGACCTGAGAATATCTGAGATGTCAGTTACAAACTTTTACTTCCTCTCTAGTTGCTTATATTAGTACTACATCATTGCCAATATTAGCCCACTTGTTTTTAGTCAAGGCTGATATGTTGGTAAATGAATATCTGGGCATTGGAGGCATGTTTCTCCGACCCATGTGCAAGTAAGACTTATTTGAAAACCTTGGTAAAAGTAGATTATGGACTGAAGCATCAGGATGGGATAGATCTACCAATGGCAGAGGATTCAGATGTTTAGGAATCATTCTCAAGAATGAGAGATGTGCTAGAATCATGAGAACCTGAGACAACAAGAAATGTAGTAGAAATGTGGCTTTTTGAATAAAAGATTCCTTATGATTCTAATCTGCTTTGTTGTCTAATCTCCCTTTCCCCTAAGAAAAACATTGGTAGTTTGCTTGGGTTAAAATACCTTTGACTAATCCTGGCTCTGCCATGTGGCCTTGAGGCAGTCACTTCACTGACCGCAGTGTCCCTGTTTATAAAATAAGAGCATTGGCCTGGAGAGATGGCTTATTGGTTAAGGCACTTGCCTGCAAAGCCAAAGGACCCAGGTTCAACTCCCCAAGACTCACATCAACCAGATGCACAAAGGAGTGCATACATTTGAAGCTCATTTGCAGTGGCTGGAGGCCCTGGTGCACCCATTCTCTCTCCCTTCCTGTCTATTTCTGTACCTCTCTCTCTCAAATAAATAAATAACAATATTTAAAGAAGAGCATCAGTTGGTTCTATGATTGTCCATTGTTGGAGGCACTTTAACCATATCTTTACTCATAGATGGTCTGCCCTAATTTTCTTACTGTGGGGCAGTTGTACAGCACTCCAGGGGACTGTTCTGAGCCATAAGACTGGTGCGGCAGGCAAGCCTAGGGAATAGCTCAGCTGCCTGGATGTCACTGGGACAATAACTTTTTCCTAAAAATACACTTGGCAACATGGGAGCCCCCCACCCCCACCTGATCTGAACAGCAAGCACACTCTACTCCAAACAATGAAATAGGCTTCTCCTCCTGTAGGCACCATTATTTGGGGTCAGTTTCTATTCAAATATGCTCTTAGATATATCTGGCTTAATCACTGTTGAGGGAGCATCCTGCTTGAACAGACTTTGGGTACATGTACAATAAGACCAATTGCTTTCTCTAAGTGAACTTTTAGGGAGAAATTCCTATTTGCCAGTTTCTTCCTATGTGTAACTGAGAGTAAATATGATTAAAATCATATGTATCATGGGTAGGGACATACAGAGCAGAGAAAAGGTTGTATAACTCAAGTCAATCAAAGTAGAGAACAACCCAAATTATACTCATTGACAAGTGCTTCCTCCTAATGGACTCCTTAAAAGGAATCCCAAGCCAGTAGCCAAGATTTGTTAGGTCTCTTGCACTCAGTAGCCCGCTGTCCATCTTTTCAGTGCACTATCATTTTTAAGGTTTCTTTTAAAATTTTTTTAAAATTTTTGTTAGCATTTTCCATGATTATAAAAAAAATCCCATGTTAATTCCCTCCCCCCCCCACACTTTCCCCTTTGAAATTCGATACTCCATCATATTACCTCCCCATCACAATCATTGTACTTACATATATACAATACTTCTTGATGCTTTATTTTGTGTGTGTGTTTCATTCGCAGGTCCTGGAATTAGCTGCCACGAATGCAGAAGCAGCTATAGAACACTGGCATGATCACTTCTTCTCTGGAATACTCCACCAGTGTCAGCAGGCAGTCATGCGCTGTATCTGCAAGGCAGCCTCAACGACCTTGTGAATTGAAAATTGACCATCTGGTTCTTCCTTGTCATTTGGGAAATTCACATTGCATGAGAATAGGAATGTGGCTTTATTTGATGAGGGATAAAGCAACAAACTTTTTGTGTAGATTAATTTTATGTGTCCATATGACTGCCTGTTTAGGTTATGCCCCAATAGCTGGTAAAATATTATTTACAGTTGTGACTACTTTGAAGTTTCCAGAAGAGGTTAGCATTTGAATCAGTAAACACAGGAGGCCTGTCTTCATTGATGTGGGTGAGAAAATCATTCACTCCTTTAAGGGTCCCAATAGAAAAAGGGAGAGAGCTGGGTTTGGTGGTATACTCCTTTAATCCCAGCACTCTTTCTTGCTACAAAATATTGCCTTCCATATAATCAGCACTACACAATGTCTGTGATATAAACTGGAAACAAATCCATGATTTATCATCACTCTCTAATATCCTGGTCACCTTAAACTATTGTGTGTAGCAGAAATCACAAGGCTTCTTAACAAGCATTTGTGCCCTTGATATTGAGAGTAGCAGAAGAAATGTGACAGCTGTGGGTGAGAACTACCCCCAGCCCTGTGCCTCTGTTCTTCCAGATTTGTTGGGGCTTCTCTGACTGGGTAAAGCCAGAAGCAGGAATGGAGCAGCTGACCTGTTCTTTCAGCCCATTTCAAGCTCACACCTGTGCTGGAAGTTGCTTGGTCCTTTCTGGGCCACATTTATCACATGACAGCCTCTCTGGTGACTAGGCCCCCAAGAAATCCAGTTCTTCTGGTTGCATGTTCCTGGACCACTGCCTGCCTGAAATCCAAGACAGACAGGTACACACCTGTGCTCTCTGATGCTAGCAATGTTGCTACTGCTTCAGGTTTCTACTCAGAAAGCTCTGCAGTTCTAAGGTGCAAAGTGACAGAATGTACATGTTTTGTGTATTAGGAGTTTTTGCCAGCAGTAGCACTTAGGATATGATAAAGTACTCCTTTTTCTCCTCCCCCCAACCCTCCTTTGCTAATGACAGCATTCCCTGTATGTCCCATTAACTTAAAAGCTCCATATTACAGCATATTATCATTTTATAAATTGCATATTTTTCTTGTCTCTTTATTGTACAAGTCATAAAATGTAAAGGTGGTTTCTCACTCACACTGAAAATAATTTTACGATGCGTTCACTTGAGCCAGGGAAAGCTGGTTAATGGATGATGGGAAACATGGGGTCATTCTGTGAGAGGGGGCAGCTGAAAGAACTTTGTACCATAAAAGTTAATGAGGAAAAATCAAGACTTAGGCGTGTGCTTAGGTGTAAATCTTGATGAACTGTGCATTAATTTCTCTCTCGGGTTTTAGCATCATTTGGTCCAGAGAGCAGCTATAAAATGAGTTCGCTTACTGTTATTCAGAAGTTTGGCAATTCTTTTCACCGTGGTATGAGGGTTTGGTTCTACTTTTAAATAGATATTTTCAAACATGGACTGAGAATTTATGAGTTTGGGTAATAGTTTACTAGTGAGAATCTACTGGGCAAAAGAAATTGTAAACATGCAATAAACATTGGTCTCCATCAAGACATGTTTATCACATGTGTATTATGTAACATTATATACAATTAACTATATGTACATAGTTACGTATAATGTATATGTGAAACTAACTATTTGTATAGTTGCATTGTAGGCTCAATACACAAAAAGATGACTTTTCCAGTTCTTTATCTTAAGGCTTCTGCAGTGGAGATTACTATCATTAGAATTCTCTTTCAGTCATGGAACAAGGATTCTCCTTTAGTCATGTTTGAACATTGCCACAAAGAGGAGTTCCTTGGTGTTCAATAAAGTATCCACAGGATGTTCTTCACACTCACTGTCCATACAGCCATTATCATGCATCTGACGGTGTTCTTGTTTATTTTCTTAACTGTGAGTGCGAACTCTGTAAGAACCAGACCCTGGCTGTCTCATTTACTTCCATAATCTAAAAGTGAATGCCCAGTGTACAGTGGTAGAATATTAAACTACTTACTGGGAAAAAAAGAAAAATAATGGAGGAGAAAATAAGACAGAGGGAAGAAGAAAAGGAGGGAGAAAAGAAGGAAGGAAGGTAAGAGCTGAGTTTAGGTACCGGACGCTTACTTGTCTAATCAGTGCAGACTAAGGGGTGTGGAATGAGTTAGATCTTAAAAGATAGCTGAGATGTGGCTTTTTATGGTTAGTAAGAAGAGCAGAAGCAGATTTCCAAGTTAGATCCTCTGAATAGCCAGTTACACCACAGGGTTTGTGTACTCTTATGGCATTAACCTAGTTCAGGAGAGATGACGTGGACAGTAGTTGGGAGATGTTAGGGGTTTTGAAAAAATGAACTCAAGGGTTGTATAGAATTGTAGGAACTCATTTTAATGAAGAAAAATAAAAAGATAGAAAATCTAGTAAAATGAAAGCAGTGACTTTGTAGTTGGTGGCTAGATCTCAATAAGATAAGGGGTGTCTTTTAGTCACTTGCCAAATAACATTTTGCAAAAATAATTGGTAGGTGGTCAGGAATTCAGTTCAGCCATGTAGCACAACTCTGATGGAAAACAGACTCCCTGTACCCTGAAAGGCTGAGAGTACACCACATTCATGCTGTTCCCATGATTGGATAGCTAGTTTTGCCTTTGCAAAGGTATCAGGGGAGCTTGAGAATCAAAATTGGACTATTGTTCTACTAAAAAGACATTATCAGGAAAATCTATGTCTATGGTATAATTATTCCACCAGTTCCAGCTCCCAGGACCCTAGGAAAGTAATATCTCTTGAAATCATTAGAAAACTGAGGAGGACAGTGGGAGAGGCCTTGGAAGTTTCCAACAGTAATTCTTCTCATAGATCTTAAGGATATTGATCTACAGTAGATAGGCAGAATTTGAAGTATTTTTTAAAAATGTCACCAGACTCTAAAAGTCAGGGGTGTGGAAGAGACATATCACTACAGTTAAGAGAAAGCTGGTTGGGTTATAGACAAGTGATTCTCCAACTTCTGCTCTCCTTTACCGATGATGCCTACACGTTGTGGGTACTCTTTCTTGAAAGGTCATGATGATTCTTGGCTTCTGATACAAATTCACGTATTCACCTTTTACCTGAGGAAGATGCATTCATCTTTGCTATGCTTGGTTCTGTGTTCTACATTGATTCCTCTCCCACAGCCATTTTCTAGATTGTCTTAAACCTGAGTTTACCCTTGCCTGTCATTTTCTACTAGTAGTTTGGGAATATTTTCTCTATAAACTATGACTTTACTCTGTTTCTAAATTTGGCCTTGAGGGTACTCAGTCATTTATGGCAAAGCGTCAACTGAATGTCAGTACCTTAGGCATTTCCTTCCTAACCATCTTAGGCTACCAGTACTCATACCACGGCTCTCTTGTTCCTTTGTCACACTCCCCTGGACACACAGAGCCCTCTTTTGTCAAGAGTAGTACATACCAGCATCATTTTTTGAACAAGCACAGTCCTTTCTTTATGTCTGCCTTACAAAGACTGGAAGAGAAAGAGAAAAAAAATAATCCCTGAAAGATCCAGGTAACAGTAGTGTTTTCTTTTTCACTCCATTGTGAGATGGAAATTTTCTGCTGTCTTCCTTTATTAGAATGAAATGATTTATTCTTACCATATAGTATCTTTTTAAGTAGCAATGCTAAATAAAAAATAAGTGTCATTTCTCTCTTTCTCTCTCTTTCTCTCTCTCTCTCTCTCTCACACACACACACACATACACACACACACACACACACCGTTACTTGTGTACTCTTCTGAAGTTATCTGGCCTGGGAACCATTGTGCACGGTGCCCTTGGCATTAGGTAGGGGTCGGGGGAATGTTGCATCTCCCATCTGGGCCTTGGCAGTTTTTATGTTGGTGTGCACAGGAAAACTGAACCTCGTCTGCACGGCTCACTGCTTATCAGGCGTGCACACTGGCTGCCATGCTGTAGGGCAGCAAAGGAAAACAAAACAACAGTAAAGGGAGGCCTTTGTCATGGCTTAAAAAGGGTTAGAAACATCTGAGCCATGCAGTTTTCTAGCACCAACACTGCCAATGCCTCCGTGACAGAACGCTAGGAAACGTGCTAGCTGGTTAGATAGCACTGGTGGAGCAGCCAGCAGCCGGGCTTTTGTTAATGGCCTCTTATCTGTGTGAGTGTGTGGGTGCTCTGCTCAAAGATAAAGTGACCTTTTTCAGAGTGAGAGGAATAAGGTTAATGACATTATAACACTGCTGTTTGTGATTGGAGCTTGGGTATCCCTAAAGATTGTGATTCCTGGGCAAATGCTTTTCTCTCTTGAGTGGGTTAGTCTCATCTACAGTCTCAACTTCTTTCATTAGAAAAATCCATCACAGGCATGAATGCAAAGGTTCCTATCTTTATACATAAGTACAATAGTTGGTTACCTAAATGGGAATGTTTCTGGACTCAGCAAAGAACTCCTTACCTTTGATTCTACACCTCATGATTTGTTCCTTTTTGTTCAATAATGCCCTGTTTAAAGAATTCCTTCTTTAAAAATTTTGTTGTATGGACCTCTAACTTAGTTCTCAGTTTGCCTTTAAAATGAAATCCATGCAAAATACTTAGATATGTCAATATCTTTCTCTCAAAAATTGATAAGGCAATTACATAGAAAATTAGTAAGGGTATAAAAGATTTGAACAACTATATCAGCTAGCTTAATCTAATTAACATTTATAGAAAACTTCCCAATGATAGCAAGACAAGCTTTCTTTTCAAAGGCAGATAGAATATTTTCCAAAATACAAAACTTTGACTTATGGACATATCACAATAATTAAAAAAATTTAAGTCTTATACAAGTTTTATCACAATGGAATTTAATTAGAAATCATGAATGGGAAAAATTTTTTCAAAGTATACTAAACTAACTTTTAGTGTTCATCTCTAATAGAGCTAAACAGAAAACAAAGTATAATGTTAGGGTCTGAAAACAGTCTTCTTGTTTCTGAATAATGCCTGAGACTGGACAATTAGAGTACTTTCATATAAGGCTTTGATGTTTAAAGATACGTTTGGAAAGGGTGTTTCTTTAAATTTTCTTCCTACAAGGTGAACCTGGCCATATGCTGTCCCACAGGAACTTCCCCAGTTCCTGGACTCCAACATGAAGTCTAAAATGTTAGACAAGGCTGTGTGTACTATGGGCCCCAGCTGCTTTACACTTATGCACCAGGACTTCCTTCTGTCTAGTAGTTCATTCTCCAGCCGTTTTGTACAACACAGATTCTCATGACAGCATGTCATCTTTTGACCATCCTTGTCTTCTCGCTTTTGGGCCCCAGAGGTCCCCTTCCACTGGGGAGATCCTAAAGGTTTGCTTCGGTAGTGCCTGAAGCTCTCTTCTCCTGACTCTAAGGAGATGGACGCACTCCTTTCCCCACTTCTGTCCCCTATCTGCCACCTGTGGCTCCTTCCTGGTGAACAAGTGGGTTTATTGGGGTTACTAGCGCATGAATGGGCGAATGGAAGGCAGCCGCATCACTGCCGAGTCGCCCCATCATGGGCAATGAGTCATGAAAACGGAGTCTGTGGAATTTCTTCCCAGGCTGCAGGCAGCTCCACCAAAGAGTCTCTTCTTCACCAATTTCTCACTGCTTTTACAACTTTGGGGGCAGAGCTCGATGAATCTTGTAACTTTCTGAGATTCCAGAACATCATGTTTCCTTTAGAGTTCTGAACATTGTAAGCCACCCTCTTCCTCCCAGAGGGAATATTTCCACACACAGGAAATAGCTACACCACACCACCTTTCTGATTTTTGTCTAGACCAGAATAGTTTGACTATCCTTCATGCCAAACACTTGAGACCAGAAATGTTTTGGCTTTCATATTTCGGGATATTTGCACATACATAATGAGAGAACTTGGGGATATGACCCAAATCTAAACACAAAATATACTGGAGTTTCATATACATCTTATTCATATAGCATGTGGTGATGTTTTTTAATATCTCTCTCTGTTTATATGTATGTGCAATTGATATGTGTGGGTGTGGTCACACAAGTCAGAGGTCAATTTTGGGTGGCCATCTTCACCTTCCACATTTTTTTGAGACAGGATCTGTTTGTTGTTTCCCACTGCATATACCAGGCTACATGGTCCATGGGTTTCTACAAATTCTCTTGTCTCTGACTCTCATCTCGCCATAGGAGAACTGGGATCATAGACATGTGCTATTGTGTTTGGCTTTATGTGTGTTCTGGAGATCTGAAATCGAGGCCTCACACTTGCACAAGCACTTTACCATTGGCATCACCTTAGCCAAAGCCTGAGGTACTTTATGCAGTATGCTTAGCACACTAGTGTTTTGAGTGTTAACTGTCACATGAGGTCAGGTATAGAATTTTTCACTAGTGGCATCATGTTAGCACTTAAAATGTTTCAAGTTTTGGAGCATTTTATATTTCAGATTTTACTATTAGGAATTCTCAGCCTGTACTACATCTGCTATTACATCTATTAGATTTCCTAATAGGATTCATTTTAATTACAAATTCCATGAAAACAAATAATATAATTATATTTAACAATTGAAATTACTAAAAATTAAGTTCAAGCTGTAATCAAATTGATCCTGAGAAATATTCCCCCAAGTTGAGGTCACCTTAAAAGACTAAACTGATTTGTTTGTTAGCAATGAATGGTTCATAGAACTTCACTTAAGATGAGCATGGGCTTCTTCGCTCTATTTTAAGCCTATCCCAGTGTTGGCCATACAAGCAGAAAGGAACATGTGTAACTCCTACTAATAGTGTAGGTTGGAGTCCTTATTTGCTGTCCTGAGAATTCCATGTGAGGGCTCTGTTTGTTTTGGCTTTCAGTTGTGTTAGGGGAGCTCATGCGGGATGCAGCACATATGCAAAGGTCAGAGGACACCATCAGGTAATCAGTCCTCACTTTCCATCTTGTTTGAGACAGGATCTCTCTCTTTCTCCATCTCTATCTCTATCTCATTTGAGACAGGATCTTTATCTCTCTCATTTGCAATTAGGAATGCCAATCTAGCTGATCCTGAAGCTTCAGGGTTCTACTGATTCCATCACCTGTTGCTGTAGGCACACTGGGGTTACAGATGCATGTTCTATGTAGGGCCTGGCTTTATGTGGGTTCTAGAAATCCGGAATTTCATCACTGGGCTTGTTTAGCAAGTGCTTTTAACTGCTGAGTTATTTCCCTAGTCCATTCTTTTAAAGAAAAAGTCTTATTATATCCCAGGCTGGCTTCCAACTGCCAATCTTCCTATGCCAGCCTCCAAAGTGTTGGGATTACTGGTGTGTGCCACCATGCCTGGCTTTCAGTATGATTATTTTACACAGCAAAGAATCCATTAAAGCACTTGCAGCAATGCATACATGGAAATCATATTTTGATGCTTTCTAGATGCAATTAATGCCCAACACCCCAGGGCTTAGCTTGAAATGCATGACCACCACTCATAAGTAACCATAACTCTACCATGGACAGTAGAAGACATGGTCTTCACTCCTTTCCAGCTATTGCTTGTGAGTCTATGTGGCACTGGCTGAGGCCAGGTCATTTAGGCAATCTCTACAAGCCACTCTGGCAACATGAATTCTGTGTTTTTTCTACATATGCAGAAAACTCAAATGCAAGGAAGGTGCTCAGAGATGCTGGTATCTACAAATGTTCAATGTGACTATACTACCCATTTTCCAAGTGATTCTTATTTAAGAAGTTATTCAAAGGGATCTCTAGCTTCTATTCTTTTATAGAAGATGTCACTAGATCTGACAATATCTATGACATAGTAGAGGAAAGTGTTGCTTATTTAATCTTTGCTGTGCTGGACTGAAAAAAAATACCTATGAAGGTCTTTCGTCAGATTTTTCAAGAGTTTCTTATCAAGGTTGGGCACATTTTCAGCAAATATGACGGATGGATCCATAACCAGGTAACTGAGACCATGGGAAGAGTCTAACTTACCTCCCTAGGTGAGTGTATCCTATAGCTCCAGGTTAGAAATATTGTGTTTACTTAAATTTACACAGGGAATGCTGAAGTGAACTTGCAAAAGGAAGGCAAAAGATGCTAATTTGCAAAGCCATTTTCCATCCTGCATTCAACCTCCAAACTAAGGTTTCATCTAGAAACACCTGAAGTTTGACCTATAACTGAGTAAGGTGAGAGAAATGTTCATTGCCAATGAGCATCAGTGTGAGATGATAAAGCTTCACACACTCCGCTCATGTTCTCACTTAGCTGAGAAAAAAATCAAGAGGCCAGTAGATAACCCTAAAATGATTAATAATTTTAACACATTTGTTAAGGGATCCTCTTGAATTTTCATGAAAGCTGCAAGTGATCAATAAAAGTCTCTCTGGGTATTCAAGAGAACAAACTTTTGTTTTTAAGATGTGTGTTGTCTCTCTTGTCTCTCTAGTAGCTATAGGAGGTATGTGGCATACCTAAAAATCCCTCTACTCAAGAGGCTGAGGCTCTGTTATCTTGACTTCAAGGCTAACTTGGGCTATATAGAAAGTTCCAGGCCAACCCAGCTTACACAGCAAAACTCTGTAAGAAAAGAAGGAAGGAAGGAAGGAAGGAATACACTAGCAGCAGTACTCACTTTGAGTCAATCTAGTGCAATTCTTTTATCTTTTGTGCTATTTTGCCTGTCTTTGCTGCTTTTTTGCTATATGATTTTCACTGAGCTATCCCTGTTACCTAGTTTCAATTCTTCAGATGTTACCTTCTTACATAACCATAGTCATGCATCAGAACTATGCTATTAGAGTGCTGTTAACTGAATCTCAACTTTGGGGAAATGTTACTAGTTCTTCCCTGCTACCGTTTTTACATTATATAATCATGGATTCCACATGCATTTCATCATCATGTCATCACATATTTCATAGTTATTCTTCATTGTAAATCTGACTGCATTTAAAGTCACCTTGGAGAGATAGCTTTGGTAAGGCTGTGAAGGGATTCTAGGAGGGCTTAACTTAGGAAAAGACTCTGAATGTGGGTGGCACCATCTCATGGGCTGGGTTTGTAGACCAAATAAAAATGAGCAACAGGACACAGCCAGTGGAGCACCAGAATTCATCTCTCTCTGCTTCCTGACTATGGACACAATGTTATCAGCTGCCTCACATTCCCACCATAATTCCTTCCCCACTGAGATGAACTATATCCCCCAAGACTCTGAGCCAAGTAAATTCTTCCTTCATTAATTTGCTTAGAAAAATTAGCTGGGTGTGGTGGCACACACCTTTAATCCCAGCACTCAAGAGGCAGAGGTAAGTGGATTGCTGTTAGTTTGAGGACAGTCTGAGACTACATAGTGAAATTTTCCAGGTTATCCTGGGATAGAGTGAAACCCTACCTCAAAAAGCTAAATATAAATTTATTTATTTATTTATTTATTTATTTATTTATTTATTTATTTATTTGAGAGTCAGAGAAAAAGGCAGATAGACAGAGAGAAAATGTGTGTGTCAGGACCTGGAGCCAGTGCAAAAGAACTACAGGTGCATGCACCACCATGTGCATCAGGCTTCTGTGGGTACTGAGGAATCAAACCCGGGTCCTTAGGCTTTACAAGCAAACAACTTAACTACTAAGCCATCTCTCCTGCCCCATAATTTGCTTTTGTCAGGCATTTTTGCCACAGCAATGATAAAAGAAATTAAGGCATAAGGCTTTCCTTATTGTCAAAAATCAAATGGTCAAGTCCCCATCTTCCATGTGCCTAAACCACAATATACACAGGTGGTTAAGGGTGATGGGGATATCAAAGACCTCTTAGAGTCATTATTTTTCTCTTTTTGAGAGGGCTATACTACTAGAACAAAACAGACATCTTTTAAAAAATTTATGCTTGGAAGGTCCATGAAGGATTAAATTCAATTGATTCTCACATTTACCAACAGTATAATCTTGTATAATTTGTACTTTTCTGACATAAGTTCCATGTCTTTAAATACCAATGTGCCTTGGTTCCGTACTAGGATTGTTAAGTGTATTAAATGACATATATGCTATGAAGTGGCCAGCACAGACCCTGGCACACAGAGGGTAGGGAAAGATTCTATTCCATCTTAAGCTATTACAGCCAGAGAAGGTGTTAGGTATTTTTGCATTATGGGGCAAAGCCCCAAATGCCAACATTTCCAGTCAAATTTTAGTTGTAAGGGATAAGTTTAGCCTTGTAAGAAATTGCTTTAGACAGACTAAATGTGTATCAATATTTTAGTTATCAAACAAGTGGAAATGCTGACTAAGCAGTTAAAGTGGAGGTGCTGTTGTGAAAGATGACAATGTTCAAGAAGACTTGTTGAGGGAAGTACAACTGGGCAGAGATTCAAGAGCTATGCTGGTATGGTTTAGCAGGAAGGTGCTCGATAATAAAAAGAAGAGTTGTTTCATAAGCAAGGTTGGATGCTTGGGCCACTGACCTCTCAATGACACTGCAGAAAGCTCAGTGTCACCCACCTTGCACTTTTCTTTTTTAAACTTTTTTATGAGAGAGAGAATTAGCACACCAGGGCCTCCAGCCACTACAACTGAACTCCAGATGCATGTGCCATCTTATGAGCACTTGCAGCCTTGTGCACTTGCATTGCCTTATGTGTCTGGCTAACGTGGGATCTGGAGAGTCAAACATGGGTCCTAAGGCTTCACAGACAAGCTCCCTAACCACTAGACAATGTCTCCAGCCCACTTTTCTTTTCTTAACAGATACTTTCCTCCCTCCTAGTTTGGTCTTTCTCTTTCCCTTTAGCTCCCAGGTCAATCTAGGTGTTGAGGAACATACCCTGAAGTCTTTACCTTGGTCTGCTTTCAAAAGCCATTGTACCCTTAAAGCCTTCTCATGTCTCTGGCCATTGATTGCAAGAAGTCATCTAGGTATCAAAACACCCTGAGACTTGTAAAGAGTTTAGAAATGAACCTTCATTGTCAATGCCAGAGAATGGTTGCCCTCTTCCTCACTGAGCACTTAGCTTTTCAGTAGCCTTATCCCAAAGAGAGAATAAAGGAAAAATTTGAGTTGGGACAATGCCCAAATTTGTTTGCATGTAGCTTGGCTGAAGTCTGGTCAGAGAATGGAAAGACAGCCAATATAGTAGATGAGTTGGAAAAAAGCCAAAGAGAAATGTAGGAAGGAAGCTGGAAAATACAGGATATTACCAAAACATGAAAGATAGTGATTATAGTTCATTGAAAAAGACATTCTCAACCTGGCTTCTTATGAAAAAAGGAGAACATTGTTTAGTAAAAGCCCTCTTGTGCCAGGCTCTGTAATGAGCATTTTATATGCTTTCTGTTACTTAAATCAGTAATAATTCCACAAATAGTGGTATCCCAGTTTGTGAAGGTATGGAAATGGAGAGCAGAGAAAGAGAGCATAAACTGTGCAAGATCACACTGTCAGAAAGTATAGTCTTGATTGATTTTAGTCCTTGATAAACATGCAAATGAAAGATTTTCCTGGCTGCGATGTCTCAGTGGGTAAGAGTGCTTGCTGTGTCAGCACACGGACTTGAGTTCCATCCCCAGTGCCCATGTACAAAGTTTGTAACCTCAGCACTGAGGAGGGCAGAGACAGTTGGATTGCTGAGGTGCTCTGATCAGTTACTCTAATGATAAAATGATGTGCACCAGATCGAATGAGTGACTTTCTCTCAAGCAAATATGGTGGAATAGTGATGGAGGAAGAAGGTGCCCAATGTTATCCTTTGGACCCTACAGGCTGCAGGCATGTCTGAACATGAATTTATATGCTCATGTACAGCACACATACACCATTCTTTTCAACAGTTGAGACAGCACTTTGGGCTAGAGTCTGTTTCATGGAAGACTTTACTGTGTATTGTAGAACATTTTCAGCATCCCTAGCCTTTATTTCTTGGACCACAAGTATCCCCATAGTTGTGGCAACCAAGAGAATGTCCACATATGGCTGAAAGTCTCTTGCAAGTAAAACTACCCTTGGTTGAGAATTATGGGCTCAGAGGGACATACCGTTGTCATTGTGTGGCTGTGTGGAAGTGATGCGGATTCAAGTTTGGACAATATGCAGTTTGGGTAGGTTTTCTGAGTAGTAACCTTGGTCCCTTAGTTCATGCTCTCATTTTTCTAGGTAGGACGTGTTGGTCTTCCATCTGGAGTCTGCCGTGGTAGCAAAGAGTTACAGAGCACCACACCTCATCTCTTTCATCATGAGTGTCTGGCAAAGCATGTTTCTACACAGGATGTGAGGAGTTTTCTGAGAGACACATCTGTCCTCAGTGAAGACTATGAGAACACAAAGGTGTGTGATGAATGAACAGATATAGGACTGGGTGGCGGGCACAATGTAGGATAACAGTCCCTTTGCTTATATGAGTATAGTGCTTTTATGTCCAGAATTCCTCCTTTGTGGGTGAGGGGACCAAATTCAGGAGGGGAGGCATGATCACAGCATGCTTTGGAGAGTAGTGCCTCGTCTTCCTTCAATATTTAGATTTAACTTTGGAGTGGAATGGGGAAAAGAAACATGAACATGAGGTTTTTGCTTTATTTTTATTCTTAGGAGGTAACAGCAATTGTGAGTGTTCTCCACCCTTGAGACTCTACTGTGCATCTTTTATTCTTCTTTCCTTAACTCTCCCCTTTTTCTTTAATCTGGTACCATTTTTAAGAAACAGTTACTGAAGAGTGTGTATTGTATGCAGAACTTGGGAGACCAAGGATGCCCAGTACCTAGAAAGTCCCTGTGGCCCTCGGGCAGCTGGGGTTGGGTGCAAGCCACCTGGATAGTTGGAGAATCCAGTAGAGGCAGATAGAATGTGACAATTAGACATGGCAGAAGTCCCAGCCTCAGTGGTCCCATTTGAACTGGAGTATGCTAGTTGCTCTTTTCATTGCTGTGACAAAAGTCTTGACAAGAGTCAACTCAAGGGAGTGAGAATTTACTTTGGCTTATAGGTTTAGAGAAAACAGTTTATCATGGTGGTGGGAAGGCATGGTGGCAGAATATTTCTCATCTGTGGATGAATAGGAAAGCAGAGAGAGATGAATTCAAGACTCAGTGGGCTTTCTCCGTTTTACAATTTTATCTAGTCCGGGGCTCCAGGCCATGGGGTGGTGCCCCAACATTCAGGATGAGTCTTTCCTCCCCATTTAAACCACTCTGGAAACATCTTCTCCCACATAGCCAACAGTATATCTCACTAATAGTCTAGGTATTAGTCCTTTCATTTTAAATATCTTGTTAATTAATTAATTAATTAATTAATTTGAGAGGGAGGGGCTGAGGCAGATAGAAAGAGAGAGAATCGGTGTGCCAGGGACTCTAGTCACTGCAACTAAACTGCACATGTGCCACTTTGTGCATCTGGCTTACATGGGTCCTGGGGGATTGAACCTGGGTCTTTAGGCTTTGCAGGCAGGTTCCTTAACTGTTAAGCCATCTCTCCAGCCCAGTCCTTTCTTAATCCAATCAAACTGACCATAGGAATTAAACTGACAATGGGAGTTCAACATCACAGTGTTTCAAAAGGAATCCAGCCAGCTGATAGGCAAAAGTCTGGAAAGGATTCCTTTCTGGATAAACTAGGCATGTAGGCATGTAGCCTTAAAGGGGACAAGAAGACTGAACCAGAGGCTGGTGAGCAGAACTGCAGAGGCCAAACCCCACTCCTTGGTCAGGCAGGGACACCTCTCTGCTCTGTCATCCTTTCCCGCATTGTCAGTGGCCTGAGAATAGAACCGGTGACAACCACTGGGGAGCCCAGCATGCAAATCCACTACGGAAGAATGGTCACAAGCTTTTGAATAAATGAGAAAGTACAGATGTGTGTGTGAGTGTTTGTGTAGAGCACTTTGATAATATCTCTGTAGACACCATCTGAGGCCTCACAATATCCTGGCTCTCCGGAGCAGGTATTCCTGGTCTGGTCTCCATGATGGGGCCTCTGGAGCCTTGGGGACCTTTGACCTGTGGGCGCTGTGAACTTTATTTTAGAGAAGAAATTCTTTGCATGCTTATCTCCACCTGTAAACTGCTGGGCTTGGGGCTTAGGAATACCCACTCTGCCCCATCCCCGCGGGGGAAGACTGCTCCAGATGTGACAGAAAGTGCCCCCTCTCTCTTCGTGTCATCACCAGCCTCTCCCTTCAGTCTTGTTTCCAGTGCTCTCTTCCCCTGCTTGTTCCTTCATGTTGAGCCTTTTAAAAATATTTTATTTATTTACTTGAGACAGAGAAAGACAGAAAGAAAGAGGCAGACAGAGAGAGAGAGAAAGAGAAAAAGAAAGGGCTCACTAGGGCCTCCTATCAGTGCAAACTCCAGATGCATGAGTCACTTTGGACATCTGGCCTTACATGGGTCCTGAGGAATTGAACCCAGGCCATGATGCTTTGCAAGCAAGCACCTTTAACCACTGAGCAATCTCTCCAGTCCCCATGGTAGACCTTTAAGAAATCTACTTGAGAACACAAAGAAGCTTAAATCAACATTGGGTCTGATCAGATTCAAACAACAACAACAACAAAATGATCATACTATGCTAGAGATTTCCACTTAATTGTGAAAGCTAGAGAATTTTCATTTACCTGGTAAAGAAACTGAAGCTTAGGGGAGGGGCAACATAACTTACCCCAAAGACACACAACAAGTCAGCTACATACAAACCCCTGTCCCCAGATGCTGGAAACAACAAGCACTCTTATGCTAGCCCATAATCCTGCCAGGCAGAGGAAAACATGGTGATCTGACATCTGCCCCGGATGTTTTCCATGTCTTCCATTATTCTTCACAACCACAGTGTTGTCACATTTCCCTTGGTGCTTCTTTCTAACTGATGACAGACTGATCAGCAACATTAGCAAGTGCAGGACGCTGGATTTCCTGAACTTTGTTTCCCTGGGGATTTAAACAAGAGATGATGGTGGAGAACAGTTATTAAAATACAAATGTAGTAGTCAAAATCTGTGCTGAAAAATCTTAGAATTTGATTGCTTTCTATCTCTCTGGTTTAGTGGGGATCCAAATTCAATGTGCTGAGCAAGTCCACCCAGCCAAGAATTGAGGTGAAAAATCCACTACTGTGTCTATCATCTGGAGAGACTTCATGCATTTTGTTTTCCTTACAAGCAGGTTGAGCCGGTTTCTTTGGTCTGACTTTACCTGAACAATCTTCTCACTTTTAGCTTTGTTTTGAAGGGTGTCACCCTGATCATAAAGGAACTGATCTCTTCAGTGAAACCATTTACTAATTTCATAGAAATAGTGCTATAAAAATACAATTTTAGCACAGCTGAAGCTTCTGTTTGTGAGGGTGGACACATACATTCCTTGCTGTGTATAAAGTGCACCTCTATGCTATCTCCTTCTCTTCTTGCTTCTCTCATACACCTAAATCATGTGTATGGTCAGCTAATTTTGCCCTTGTTCCATGATTGATCTCTCCCTCTTCATTTCTCTTCTCTTCTGCCTTTCTGTTTTTTTTTTTTTAATATATTTTTTCTTTCTTTCTGGCTATTCAGTGCTTCTAAAAGCCCCAGCAAACATCTGAAGAGCTGTGATACCTCTAGCAAGGCCTTGCTCTGTTACGAGCTTGCCAGGCACACAATGCCAGCACCAGTCAGTAATCTCCTTGTCAAGCTTGCCTCTCTACCTTCCCATCCTCATTCCAGGAGCCTATTAAATTAATGAGATCGAAGTCAGTGCTACAGCGGTCGACGTGTTATTGGTGTATAGCACCGGTGCTGTTGCAGTGTGCCTGTTTTCTCTCCTGGGACATTTAATTTCCGCTTCTCAAATGAGCTGCAAAGCCGCAAGGCCTGGCAGTGTTCGTTCCCGGCACTCTGTGATGCAGATAATGAGGGTACTGATAGGTGCCTAGGAGACTTCAGTGGCTCCAAGCACAGCCATGGTCTGATAATGCTGTGTGCCAGCGTGTCACAGCAGAGCCACTATCATCCCTCAAGGAATGCTTCATCTTTATGTGGATATAGCAGCTGTCACCTAAATAGCTAATGGGGAAGAAAGTAGAACCTTAGTGCTAGTAATCTTTGTCACTTAATAATTTTAAAGGTATCAGGCTCCAGTGGCTCTGTCAACTTCAAATCAAAGTGCTCCTATGGATTTTGTTTGTGTTGTTTGTGGTGGACAAAATGTAAATTGAGAAATCCATGGTGCTGTTCTGTGCAAATCTAATTTACTATAATTTGAATACCCAAGTAATTAAAATGTATTATAGGTATAAGATGCTGGGATGGTGGAGTGCCTGCATTTAAGAGGAAGATTTATTGGGCTCACAGCATCCTCAGTAAACCTTCTACAAGCACATTAGCTAACATCTGTTGGAAAATGTCGAGGTGCAAGGCAGAAGACATGAACGCAGAATATATGCCCTTATGAGTTGGAACAACAAACCAGAAACATGGGGTAGCTCTTGCAAGTTAAATTCATTAGCAATAGGACCTGCATCTGTATGGGCACATGCATGCAAGTGGCTATGGGGATGGGACGTGGCTTATGCATGTGGCAGGGGTGTGTACACATAAGCACATTCAAATACACATCCTTTTCAATTGACATCCAACTCCCATAGAGTGAGAATTGAAGTTTGATTGGATTTAAGAAAGAAAGTAATAATAATAAGACAGCTAATACAAGCAATGTCAATGTTAACACCGGACCATTAGTGTTTCCTGGAAGGTTGTACTGTTTGCTTTTCCTAAATGTACAACATCATAGGAGGTGATTTAGTAGGCTAGGGCACTGAGTTCTGAAGGGAAGCCAAAGCATTTTCAATCACACCTACAACCAGGCTGTTAATCTTTGGGGAGTTACTGCACCTGTGCTGGTTAAGAGGCAAAAGATTCTAGAATACAGAAATACAGCAATTGTCCAGGGAAGGAAGGAGAGGTAGAAGGGACACATTATTCATCTTAGGGGATAAATCAAACAACTTCGTGAATTCTTAAAGCTCTACTTACAAAAACGTGCAAGATATGCTGCCCAAAAGCAGAACACACTCCAAGCTGGGGTTGGTCAGAAGATATTCAAGAGCACTTGCCACCAGGCAAGAGATGGTCAGCTGTACATGAAAGAATCTTAAGTGGCAATACACATAGAATTCTTCTTTCTTCATCTTTGAGTAGAAAGGGCTATTTCCAAACGATATAAGCCCTGCTAAGAGAACAATCACCAGATAACTTAGAGGAACTGATATTTTGCATAATAGTTGACATTTTACCTGCCTCCATGCCTTTTTGATCATTTTGCTCCCCTTCCAAAACACTTGGTAAGATGAACAACGCTACTGGGAAATTTCAAGGATATGATCAGCTTTGCTCAACAGAGTAGTCTCTTACTAGGCTAAAGTCACTGGTGAGAGGCAAGGAGGTCATAAAGCCTGAGGTCCACAAGTACAAGTGCTTACTTAGTTTAGGACCATAGGCAGCATGCATCTCACTTACCACAAGGATGCAGCAACTGATGACTGTTTTGAATGCACGTGTAGATTTTAAATAATGTTTTCAAAAGCACCCTCTGGTTTGTGATGTCTGAGCCAAAAACAGGTATTGACACAAGAGCTGGAAACATTTACCAACACCTGCAACCTGCTTTCTCTGTCATATGACTCTCAACAAGCAAAAGTAACACAAACAAGGTGACTGCCTTTCAAAGAAGAAAGAAACTGGTGGAGCGAAAACTAAAAATAGTTGTTTTGCCTATTATAAGAACATGATATTCAGCATAGACTAAAATTGGTCACATTTCCTTGAAATTCATTAGAAGGATCATTAATTGACAACAGTGTGTGGGATCTTTATGGGTGCAGTTCACAAGCTCTATGCAAAATATGTTGGAGTTTAGCATTTATTAAAGTTCACTTGCTGTATAATGCCATACTTTTGGGTCAGATCTTCATTTTCTTGCCATTTTGATAAGAAGTCCTGTATTTGTGCTGTGAGAGGAGAGCTGTTCTGAGTTGGGAGTGGGAAAGTTAATACTGTCAGCATAAGAAAAAAGAAGAAAACTAGCATCCAGAGCCTGACTCCATTCAGTTATTCAAACCACAGGTTTTGCCGCACATTGAGTACAGAGGTAATGACTGCATTTGTTGCTGTAATACAGTGAACCGGGAAGAACTATGTGCAATTCAATAAAGTATATTTAGCATATTTTCATTGCACCAAATATCAGCTGATCCACCTCTTATTAGTATAAATGGCATAGATTAGTGTCAGGCATTTTCAACAGTGAAGAAATTACAGGAGTCTGCAAGGCTCATTAAGTTCTGGCTGCATGTTAACGAGGGGCCAGGCCTTATTAATAAGAAGAGGAAAAGATAAAACTAAGCTGCAAGGGGAAGAAAGGAACAAAACATTCCTTTAAAAACTCCCTGGCATGGCATTGAAAAGCAAGAACACTGCACTGAGACATTATTTCTGTCCTAATCTCTGAGGCATTTGTGTACTAGCCTTTAAGATTATGCTTTTCAATATGTAAAAACGTTGTCCTCTTTCAGTTCAGGTCAAACACATACAAAAATTTGCCATTTTTAATGGTGACATGGTTGTCAACTTCTGCTTTTGAATGGATGTTCTGAAGTTGAGTGTACATTGTGTTTACATTTTCTCACCTCAGTAATGTCAGGAAGGTCAGACCTGCCTCAGACTAGAGAAACAAGTTCATCCGTGTCTCCTCCCTGTGCATGTCACTGAGTTGGAAAGTCTATCTGGCAATATTCACAACAAAATCAGACTTTGGGAAGGGAGGTAGAGGCTTTCTGTGGTGTGGTGTCCACCCAATCAGAGGGCTTGCTCAGTTGATTTGAAAATTAGTGTTGGAAGCTGGGAAGGTGGCTCAGCATTTAAAGGCACTTGCTTTCAAAGACTGCCAGCCCAGGTTTGATTCCCCAGTGTCCATGTAAAGTCAGATGCACAAAGTGGTACATGTGTCTGGCCTTCATTTGTAGTAGCAGGAGGTCCTGGTGTGACCATTCTTCCTTTCTTTCTTCTTTTGTTCTCTCTCTCTCTCTCTCTCCTTATGAATAAATTTTTACAAAGTCAATGTTGGGCTTGGCCGATGGCTCAGGGGGTAAGAGTGCTTGCTATGCAAATTTGAGGATGTAAAAGTGCCTAATACACTTGAATTCAGTTCCTTAGAATCCATGTAAAAAGCTGGGCATGACCTTTCAAGCCTGTAACCACCAGTCAGAGACTGGGGAATTAGTGGGATTTGCTGGTCAACCAGTCTGACCAAAAAGAGAACCTCTAGGCTCAAGGAAAAACATGCATAAGTGATAGAGGAGGACAGGCAGAGTTCTCCTTTGGAGTCCACATGGGCATGTGCGGGGTATGCATACCTGCCAGACATGTGCACTCACTATATACACATGCCACATTAAACATGCACATGCAAAAAAGTCAATGTGGTGAATTCTAATTGGAAAACCATAATAAGCAAATAAGCAATAAACACCATGACTAGGATTTTATTCAAATGGTGAGAAATCATTAAAGTCTTACACTAGATCCCAGGGAGAGACAGAACCACACAGCATGTCACAAAATCCAAGGAGCTATCTGAAAGGGAAGTACTGCAAGCAAAAGAAACCTTTTTGGCCCACTACATGTTATGAGATGGGTTTGAAAATAGGAGAAAAAAAAGTAAAGCAATTACCACTTATTCTTTAAAATTATATGTCTATGTATATACACACACATACATATATACATCAACATATACAATCGTACAAGCACATCCACACATATATAACCACTCACATTAGAACAATTTTGTTGCAAAGCTTTTTAAAAGGAACACTAGAATGAATATAAACTGTTTTGGGTTTGGTGTGTACTTGGGTATAGTAGGTGTGTGTGCGCGTGTGTGTGCATGCGTGTGTGTGTGTGTGTGTGTGTGTGTGCATGCGCGCCAGCATGCATGGGGGTGCATATGTGGATGGGTGCTGGAGCACCGGTGTGAGTGTGCATGTGGAAGGCCAGAGGGTGAGGCCAAGTGTCCTTCTCAGCTTCTGTCTGCCTTATGTTTTTGAGACAGATCTTTCACTGAATAGGCTAAAACAGTTCACCTGTGAGCTCAAGGTATCCTTTGTCCACTTCCTCAGTGCTGGGGTGACAGGCAAGTACCACTGTGACCAGCAGCCTGTTACATGGGTTCTAAGGATCAAAACTCAGGCCCTTGTACTTGCATGAAAAGCAATTTACTCACTGAGCCATCTCCTCAGCCTGCCCCCCCATTGCTATTTTTTTAAGCGGAATTTAAAGCCACTCATATTTTACATTCTACAGTCTTTCAAGTCAACAATATTTCAAAGTTTTAGGCTAAGCACAATATCAAAACAATGTAAGTTTTACATTATAGGAGAGGTAAGTGGACTAAGGAAGCAGTCCATAGTTGAACAATCAACAGTATTTCATACAGATTTTAAGAATTCAATTAGCCTCCACGGTGTTTTTTTATATTATCCCATATGCTAAGAAATTTCAGCTCTTTAATACCCACCCATTCCCTTCAGATTCATATATTCCTTCCACTGTATTAAGATTAAAAGTAAAATGAGCTTGACTTTTGAAGTTGGTTTTGGACAAACATTATCACAAGCATTCTTCAAACTCCAGAACACTACTGCTATAGATGACAGCTGCAAGGTGAGCTGGAGAGCCCCTGGCACAGGCCTCTGAGTGTCGGCAAGATGGCTGCACGGTGTGTCACAGGGAAGTGATTGGGTTCTCAGATGTAGAATAATGAGTATTTAGGGAACTCTGCTCAAACTCTCTAGATTATTGGGGCCATTGTAATTTTCATCTTAACTTCAATAATAACAATAAAGCTTCTTTTATTGACTTCATCCAGCTTGTCTTCACAGACAAACAACTGGTGGCAAATTATCTTTAGTGTGCCACAGTAGGGGTATAGGAAATGTTTTCCAGAGTCCTATGTTGCATATGTACCCAGAGCCACATAAATTTGGGTATATGCTGTATAAGCACGAAGGGTTTTAGTCACTGGTTTCAGAATTTCTCATGATAGTTAAATCAGATTTCTGGGAGAGAAACTTTTCTAGTAAAAAAAAGAGATGAATGTGCCTATTTTCACCATATCAATCTCATCAAAGCAACTTCTGGGAACCCATCCCATGAGAGATTTTCCCAGTCTAAGGTGAGGAGACACTGCTTCTCTGTTCTTTCTACTCTCTAGTATGCAGACATGGAGGAAGTGTTGTTCTCCCTTTTCCAAAGCAGCTCTTACAGATGGAATTGGAGCCTGGCTTATGGGACCTTTGTAAGGCTCAAGCCTCCAATCGCACTTCCTGAGAGCGTGAGTTACTGGATTTCTCCAAGTGACAAGATGTATATTAAAAAATATTTCTCTTATTGTTACATTTTAGGCACGTTTACACTTAGCTGCTTGGCTTCGTTATGTATCAGAGTCTGAATCTACAAATCAAGTATAATTAGACTTAGCGAACTGATTGGATTTCTAATTAAGCGACATTGGAAACAATGCATAATCAGTAAATATTCTGACTAGGTACATTTTAAAGAGCAACTCTTGGGCTTTTTGCTGATGACTAGACACCAGTGTCATTAAATTTGTTGGTGGCAAGCAAATTTTAAAGCTAAAATAGAGGCAATTAGTAAAGATCTTGAAATATTTAATCACGTTTGTCCAATTAGTGTGCAATTAGGCAGTGGTGTGGCGTGGGACAGGCATTCTGCCTCAGCGCTTGGTACAGAAGGATCCCTTTGAAATTTTGCTGTTTAGTTTATTGATGTATAAAAAGGAAGTTATGGTTGTAATTTCCAATTTTAAAAAAATACGGTGCAGATGGTCTGACTATATATTTAACAATGTTAAACAAATCCAAACAAGGGAAGCATGCTACCTGAATTACACAGCTGTGGTCTGTGAATAAGCCCTGGATCATGGTAGATTACAGCTGTGCTTATCGCGATCCTTGAAACCACCAGGCATTTTCATACTAGATGAATCAGGAGCCCAATCAGCTCACCCAACAGGTCTTAACATGATTGGCAGCTCCTGACTTGTCCAGGCTCCTGGTGGTTAGCTGGGTTCCTCTGAAATCCGAGTTTTTATGCACAGGGAACAAGGTGTATAGTTAGCAAATAAAAATACAGAACACATGATCACATTTGAATTTCAGACAGAGTGGTTAATATTTTGTATAATTATGTCCAAGCATTAAATGGGGCTTACTTATACACAAAAAATATTAATCATTTATCTAAAAGTCAAGCCTAGCTAGGTGTGCTATTTTTAATCTGGTAACTATGTCTAAAACATATCCACAGGATGACATAAATAACTGATAAAATTGTTTCTTTCCAAAGAACCTGTGTCTTTTTGTTTCAGTCAGATACTCAGGTGGAAAGTAAATTGCTCATGTTGAGATTTCAGGCATGCATTGCTTGAAATTTGGTACTGGTTCTCACCCTTGATAGCATGGCAGAATTTTCTAGGGGACCATGAGGTTCTTATTGGTAAGACCCAAACCGACTTACAAAATCAGAATCTCCAGGCATGAGACCAAGGCACCTGCTTTGATTGAAGCTCACTAGTGATTCTAATGTGTGGCCAAGTGTCACAGACAACCTACCTGAGGAAGAGTTGTGCACAATGGCCCATTTAGAACTATCTGGACAAGAACACACCTGTATCAGGAGCTTGACCTCATACATTGCATTTTATGGGTCTTGGTGAGGGTCTGACAGCCATATTTATTTTCTTGTTGTATGTTTATGTGTACATGTGTATAGTGTATGTGTGCATATGCATGTGTATTTGAATGTGTGCATGTGAATGTCAATGTGTGGACATGTGGGGGGCAGGCATAAATGTTGGATGCTGCTCTCTGCCTTATTATTTTGAGAGAGAGTCTTTTGCTGAATCTAGAACTTACAGATTTAGCTAGACTAGCTAACTAGTGAACCCCAGAGATTCCTTGCCTCTACCCCCTAGGTGCTGGAATTACAGGCATGCACCACTAAATTTGACTTTTATGTTTTCACTGCTGATTTAATCTCAAGTCCCAGAAGTGTGAGCACATACACACATACACCCTGGAAGCTTGGATCCAGAGAAATACCAGGATCATTTGCAAGGCATTCTTGAGCAAAATCTCTTTGGTGAGGTGGACCTGCTGACAGCCACCAGAGAAACAGTATCATCAAGGCCCTTGTCTTGTGACATGTGACACCACACTGCCTATTGATTCTAGTAGGTGAGGTATCCCAGTACGGACAGCATATCCTTGGACTGTATAGCACCTGTAAAACTGTGCAGAAAATGGCAATCTGGGAACCTTTGATTTTTCTATGAGTCACGGATTCACATACTAGAAAGTGATACTGGGGGTAGAGCAGTGACAGGAGGCCACTGTGAGAATTTGAAACCTGAATGAAGCAAAAGCAGTAATGATAGCAAGAGGAAAAAATGGTACAGCTAGGTTAAGAAATGAGGGATATGGAAGAAAGAAACAATGGTACCCATGGGAGGAAGAGTATTCAGTCCCTGCAATGGGTGGCCTTGATTCCTACAGGGCCTTATAGTCTGTGTTCCCAGCTTGTGACTGTTTTTACAGCTAGCTTTTCATTCTCTTTCACTGTCCTCTACGTGGAAGCTTGTTGCCTCAGACACAGCATTTGGGTAAAGCAGAAATACAAAGCCCTTTGCTGGTTCCCACTGAAAAGAGCTACTTATAAAGGGGCACATGGTTATGAACACTTTTTCCCTCCCTTGAGGGCTACCACAGGGATTGGTCTCAAGTGAGGCTCAAGGTTGGTCTCAAGCCTGTGGTTTCTTTTACCTCCCTCACCTCAACCCTATGTTCTTGGATTATGAATATTCTTTTATCTCTCCCCAGGATTTCAGCTAAAATTTTTATAATGTATACTTGCACATTAGTATTTTAAGCCATTGTTAATGGAAGCCTCAATCCCAGGTAGAAAACCTAATCAGGTGATCCTGGACAGTAACTCATGGAACTACCAAGCTTACTCCAGGGATGATTATAGGAAAGCAGACTTTCTAGTTCCCTTGGACTTAACCCTTTCTGTGCCCCCTTCCTTATCTGTAACATAAGAACAGAAATCATGATTATGAGAATGAACATAGGCAAACAATTTCAAAGCATGCTCAGGAAATTATAAACCCCAATGTATATAAGCTGCTGTGTTCCACATCAATGATTTCTCTTGGGGACTTCTAGTCTTTACGAAAGTGTCTCCTCCTCCACTGTGGATGCCCATGAAAGGCAAGGGTGGTCCTTTATGGTTTGCTTCCTGTCTTTGACCCGTCACTTCTTGATACTAAATATGCCTCCTTCCAAGGCTGAGGCATGTCTTGTGTGTGATCTTGTGTCTGGAGGATATTTAATGTGCTTATAGAAAGGAACTAATGAAAATGATGCCCCACCTTTGTCAACCGCCCTATCTGGAATTCCAAACAAGAAGCTACTCAGAATGGGATTGTGTCAGGAAATTCCACCTCAGACTTGGACAAAGACCTTTGTCTCCCCATTTACCAAGGCAACATGGCACTTGGTGGGAAGCCTAGCTCATAATTAAGCAACAGGGATTCACTTACCCATGGTAATTGTCTGGGCTGCTAAGAAGAACAAAAGCCAAGCATGGCAAAATGACCAATTGTGACTGAAGGGTATGAACAAAATAGTGACCAATTACTGTATACATCTATCTCAAACAAGACCTGAGCTGAAAACTTCATACCAATCACCTCTTTCAGTCCTTTTCCTAGTCTCTGTTATACGATTTCAATTCTATTGATGAATAAACTAAATCTTTAGAGGGTTAAAAGGGTTTTCCCAGTTCAACAGCTATAAAGTGACAAAATCATGGTCTAATTTAAGCCTTTGTCTCCATTCTGCATCGACCTTTGCAACATGGTGGGCTGAGTGGGAGCTCTGGCCTATAGTGTGCAGTGTGGTGAACTGAATGGGAGCTCTCTCCTGTAGTGTGCAGTGCAGTACGCTGGGTAAGAGCTGTGGCCTATAGTTGCAAGTTTCATCCTGTGGGGTTGAATGCAAAGCACAACAAGGAGAAAAAACTAACTTTAGGGACCACCAGAAGTGCATTCAGCCATTGTACCAGTTAAAGGACAGCAGAGAACAACTGAGCAGAGTCCATGTGAGACTCTGATTCTAAATTAAAAAACTATATGTGAGAAATCCAAAAGTGTCAGAGCAGAGATTTTCAAAATTTAATTTTATTTTGATTAGCATATATTCATTACACATAGCAATGGGTTTCATGAAAACATTTTCATTCTAGTGTATCATGTAATTTGCCCATAGTCATCTCCCTTTACAAACCTGCATTTTTGCTGTGGCCCCCTCCATGGGTTCCAAAATACTCTTGCTTCTAGTTTCTTGCTGTTGGGTGTGTGTTTATACATAATGTTATACATGTCAAATCCAAGATCTTATTACAGCGTTGTTCATAACAGCCATTATAGAATCTGTCTACATGTCCACGAACCGATGAATAGATGCAAAAATTCATTGTATCTGTGTGTGTGTGTGTGTGCGTGCGTGTGTGTGTGTGTGTGTGTGTGTGTGTGTGTGTGTGGAGAGAGAGAGAGAGAGAGGGAGAGAGGGAGAGAGAGAGAGTTTGATTCAACTATTAAAAAGAACAAAATTTTGTTGTTGACAGGGAAATGAATAAAAAGTTGACTCACATATTCACTTGACTTTAAGAATTTTCTGTGGCTTCTCTTCAACTAAATGATGCGTCTTGGTGGGAGTGAGTGAAAAAAGTAGAGGGGAGGAATCCTTGTGTCCCTGACCTCACTGTCCTTGGTATTCCAGCATATGTTACACACCCTGGGAGGGAGAGAGAGATTCCAGGCCACATCAGTCTAATCTGTGGAAGGGCATAGTTCAGAGGGAATGTGAATCCCTTCTTTTCAAAAGAAGAGATGCTTTCCTGGCTATGTGATTAGGTGACCAGACCGGGCTTCTCACGGTGGTCTTCCCAGGAGGCTGAATATGGAACCCCTAAGAATCTATGTTTGCCAATCTGAACAGCTGGTGCAGGGCTCAGCTACTTGGAAAGAGGAGTGAAGATGGCTTTCTCCCTTTGTCCTCCCCTCCCAACCCCCTTCCCTTGACACTGCCTCCCCCCATATTGTACAAAGCCATGTGGATTTGCTGAACAGGTCTGTAAAATTAATTATACTGTGAGTGCTTGGTAACCAATGAATTGTAAATTGTACATTATTAAAACAGCACCAGAGCTCTGACTGATGTATTATTCTTTGGGGAATGAATGAAGATAAGAGCTTTATACATTTTAGAGGTATTTCTTGCCACCAGACAGCAGGAGCAAGGAGGAAGTAGAAAGTCTTTTTGTTGTTGTTTTTGTTTTTTCATTTGGCAAGTTGAATTGAATAGAAAGAGTATTATTCTCTTTGTCATTAAATTCTTATGTATGTTCTCATCTGTTTGTTTGTAGCATGTAATATGGCAATGGATACTCAATAAATGCTATTATATGTGACTGTGATGATATATGTCTATATATCCACATATTCACCCTGCCAACCAAATGTTAGCAGGAGCTATACGACAGGATGTATCATTGCAAAAAATAAAGTATGTCTATATTATGCTTTTCTACAAAAGCTCTGGAAGAATTTGGAGTAAACCATTGGAAACAAACAAACAAAAAAATCTCCAGCTGAGTATACACTAGGGGTCTTACCACTTCAGTTGAAAAGGAAGAATCTGGAAGAAACAGGATTTCTTGTCTCTCCTTTCTAGATACATCAGGATTCTCCTGGGATCTGCTGGTGAGCCACTCTTCCTATGGAACTATTTTCCTGTGCAGAATTTCTCAGTGTCTTCCCACCTGCTGTGACGATTTCTCCAGGCACATCATACTGTTCTCCATGGAAACTTCCTCTTTTTGAAACTGACAGAGCTTGCAGCCCTGAGACAGAAGCTGCCAGCCGGCCATGCAGCATTGCCCTTGTAAGCCAGCACACCAGCTAAAAGGGCTACAACAGTTGCCGAGAACCCCAAACCACTCCATGCCTAAAATAAATAGTCGATTACCCACCTTCTGGATGAGAAATAATCTACATCAGGATTGACCTCTTCCTTGCTTCTGGGCAGGACAGGAAAGATATTCTGTGTGGCCTATGCAGATAGGCTTCTTGTTCACAAGTTACTAAGAATTTCCAGACTGTGGTAACTGAACATTAAGCATGCACCTTATTCAGCTTCATGAACTACATGACTAGGAAGCTAGTCATGGCACGGATGGGCATTTGCCCCAAGTGTTTGAAAGTACAGGGTGTCTGTATTTGTGGTACATTTTAATGTTCCAGTGGCCTGATAGAGCTTTCAGACAATTCCAGCATTCTTTTGGTAGCCAGTGGATAGGTCATCCATTCTTGTTCCTACTAGGAGCTGCAATGAGACCATCCCTCTATCTCCATGGTTTGAGAGTAGCCCTATTCTATATAAGATGGAAAGATATGGGCTGAAGGAGAATGGTGTTTTATGACCAGGTCTAAGAAGGAGCATGAGAAATTGCCATAGGAAAAGACAAGCCAATTTTGTGAAATGGCTCATTCTCAGACACAGTCCTGCCATGATTTTCCCCAGCAGCACATTATCCTCATCTTCTTGTCTTGAAAATAACTTCCAGCGATCTTGACAAAAGTGGCAATTGACTATTTGATGTTGCCCTGCTCCTGCTCTCCCACCAACTCATTTGATATGAAGAAGCAGTAGTGGCAATGGCCATGCACTTGAGGGTGAAGGGTAGATGTGGTCAGAGAGAGTCTGGGGAAAGAGCTCCATGGTTACTGAAGAATCTGGCACCACAGCAGAGAGCAGCTGATTAGGAGAAGAATGGGGAGGTGAGAAGGGGAAGGAGCTATGCTGCAGAGCTGTGCTAACACAGCAGGTCCAACTTTCTGCAAGGACTTCCCATGTCCTAATGAGCATTAGCCCAGCAAAGATCTCACCCACCACAGAGAGCATAGCTAGAAAGGCCCGTGAAACACTCACTGGTGTGTGTATCCTTCCCAGTATCTTCTTCACCACTGCATGTGGGCATTTAGGATAAGAATATACCAGGGCTGGAGAGATGGCTTAGTGGTTAAGCGCTTGCCTGTGAAGCCTAAGGACCCTGGTTCGGGGCTCGGTTCCCCAGGTCCCATGTTAGGCAGATGCACAAGGGGACGCACGCATCTGGAGTTCGTTTGCAGAGGCTGGAAGCCCTGGCGGGCCCATTCTCTCTCTCTCCCTCTATCTGTCTTTCTCTCTGTGTCTGTTGCTCTCAAATAAATTAATTAATTAAAAAAATTAATTAATTAATTAATTAAAAAATAAATTAATTAATTAAAAAAAACACCTTCTGGGTTGATGAACTGGTGAAGATTAGGAAAGAATTTATATACAATGGCCAAGATATGGAGACAACCTAAATGTATTCGGTGAATGTATAAATACAATGTGGTGTGCATCTATAGCTGAATCCATATGTGAATGTATAGATCAGCATAGTATTCAGCCATAAACAATAAGGAAATCTTGCCCTATGTGAGGACATGGCTGAGCCTGAAAAGCATTATGCTAAATGAAGACATCCAGATACAGAAAGACAAATACTATATGATCCCATGTACACGTGGAATTTTAAAGTATAAGAATCATGAAAGTAGAACTTGGACTGTTGGTTGGGATACAGGGTGAGGAACAGGCAGATGTTGATGGAAAAATATGAAGCTTCAGTTCTGTAGAACAAGTGCGTTCCCAGGTAAGTAGTATTCAGTATGCTGACTACCACTCACAGGGCTGGAATTTAGGGTTTTATCTCTGGGAGCACCACTGGATCTCTGCACCATCCAGTTTCCCAATAAAGGTATATTGGGGACATGAATCCCAAACATGGCTCTGCAGAGAAGTTCTGTGTCTTTTGGCAGCAGAAGAAGCATGAACAAAATGAAATCTTATTTTAAAAATGAATTGACTTGATATAAGGCTCATGAGACCCCTAGCAGCCTTTTTCACTTGACTGAATTTGAAATGGTAAATTTGGGAACTGGAGAGATGGCCCAATGTGTACAGTACAGGAGGAGCTCAGATCTTCATGACCCATGCACATACCAGGTGGACGTGGTAACTATCTGTCATCCTAGGGCACAGGAGACAGAGAATCTGCAGGGCAAGCTGGCTAGCTAGACTACCCAAAGTTAGCTCTTGGTTCAAGTGAGAGACCCTGCTTCCGTAAGTAAACTGAAGAGCAATTGAGAAAAACACCCAAGGTCAACCTCCAGCATCCACATGCACATACATATGCATGCAACCCATACCGATACTCCCTAATATGAGCGCGCGTGTGCGCGCGCGCACACTCACACTCACACACACACACACACACACACACACACACACACACGAAGGTAGACATTAAGTATTTTAACACACACATCATAAGGATGCAAGGTGCTGAATATTGTTAATTATCTTGACTATGGCAATCATTTCACAATGGATATGTATATCAATGAGTCAAAGTGCATAGTGCACTTCTTCAGTAAAGGTGAAAAAAAGAATGAAGAAGGCAATTGCATGTCTTTTAATTCCTTTGCATCTTTGGAAAACAGGGTTTACTTTCACTGAAATCAGCAGCAGAGAAGGTGGTTCTCAAAGGGAGGGCTATAGTACATTCTAGCATTTGATTAGCTGCCCCCTCCCTACCCACTCACCACCCGCCACCCACCCACCCACCCACCCACACACACACACACACACACACACACACACCACAGAGAGAGAGAGAGAGAGAGAGAGAGAGAGAGAGAGAGAGAGAGAGAGAGGGAGAGAGAGAGATCTTTCTGAGACAGCTGGTCCCATTTCTGAGTGCAGTGTGCCCAAAAATTCAAAAGAGGGCAGCAGATAACCTATACTCACTGTTTGTAGGACCAAACAAGTGTGTGTAACCTGAGGAATGCTAACTGGGAAATTTTCTGCCTTTTTCAAAGCCCATATTGTCCAGGCATTCATTGTGCCAGCCAGTTGTGTTTCTACAACTGCGCATTTCCATTGTAAAGCAAATATGTGACTCGTGGGATGGAAAGGGCTTTGGTGATGTTGAGAAGGAAGTGTAGGTGTCTTGTTTGCCACTAAAGCCCTATGCATCATTACTTAGGGATACAAAGACCTGTCATAGTGTAGTCTGTAATGTTAGGATCCACTCTTAAGAACAAAGGCTTTGGAGTATGAGGTGGAAAACTTGATTGAGCCTTTTAATGACCCTCTTCAGAAAGTGTACTTAGTATAGTGTCTTCCTGCCTAGCTAGTTGCCCTGGAAGGAGAGAAAGAAATCTTCCAGAAATGTTCAGTGCTTACAGAAAAAAAAAAGGCTGTGACAGGTAGGACATGCCTCATATCCCCAGGACTGGGATTTTTATAGAGCTTTAGAGGGTCAGTAGCATGGGAGAGAGGAACAGGGAGTCTAAAGCTCTGGCGTTGAAAACAGTATTTTGATATGTATGTGTGTGTGTAGTGTAGTTTGTGTGGCGTGCTTATGTGTGTATAGATGCATGCTCTCCATGCAGAGCAAGCACATAGCACTGTGCATTCTATTTTCCAGTGCTGATGTTTTGCAAGCCTCACCTCCTCTCCAGTCTTCCCATGGAACTTGTGATACATGCGTTTGTGACCAGCTATTTATGTAGAAGCTGGAAAATTGAAATCAGGGTGAATCAGGCCCTCTTGGGCCCTCATACTTGGGTGGCATGGGCTCTTACATGTCGAACCATCTCTCCAGCCCTGAAAACACAATTTAAACTTCATCATGCAGAATTAGCATTATGGTTTTATTTCTGGCATCACCACTAGACTTCTTTATAACCCAGTTTCTTGGAAAAGGTGTCAATGGATTGCAGATTCCAACACAACTTCCTGGAGAATTTATGTCAGAGGAGAAAGTGTGAGTGAAAGGGAATAGTGTTAAAGAAAATAACTAAATAAATCTTGAAGTGATACTGCCAAGTTAATGAGATCTATAGTGGTTTTTTTCAATTGATATTCCTTGAAGTCATCTATACTCTTGGCCATTTATGAAAAGCATTGTAGAATCGTTTCATCCTACCAAGCAAGTATCAAACCACATAAGTAGTTTAGATGCTACCTCTAAAAGTCAAACCTTCTGTTTATTTTGAACAGCCCTTTGATCTCTTAGAAAAGAATTGAGCATGTTTTTTTTTTTCTATTTTATGAACAAGTTAGACTAAGTTGTCAAGATTTTCCATTATGACTTGGGAAAATGTACATTAAGTTCTTATTTTTTTTTTCTGTAAGTTGAAATATCCAAATGCTATCCTGTCTAGATGCAAATTTGTCTCCGGATAAAGGGTTTCTGAGAAACATGTCTAAAAATTCTGGACTGACTGAATACTAAATAATGCCTCTGGAACAAGCTTGACCAGTCCTTTACAGACATTGGCAAACCAAGGCTTCACTACTTAAGTATAATACAAAACCAGACCTGACAGGAGCACACAGGCCACAGTGGTCATGTTGTATTTCTTTGAATTCTCAACACATCGAGGCAGAAGATTCCATTTTACTGTGTTTCACAGGTCATGAAATTGGAACTGCAAAGTGATTAAAAAAAAAGTTGATAGCATCTTCTATGCCCTATGGAATTATTCAAGATTTCTGGAGGGTATTAAGTGTTCCTTGGAGTTGACTTGTGGAATAATATGGTCCACAGTGCTCAAGAAGTCTTCCAACTCAACATAATTGCAAACAAAGGACAAAGTCTCTTTTGGGGGGCAATCAACTCTGGTGGGTATTTTTTGTCTTGTTGTTGTTAGGGAGAATAACTCCAGTTAGTCTTTAGATTATTAATTTAAAACTAATGGCTATTCACAGAATATTATGAGGTACATGATCTAGCAGAAAAAGAAATATATGATGTATTATTATATATGTATCAGAACAATGAGAGTACTTCAAATTGAGCAAGACCTAAAGGTAAAGGGGGGAGGGAAAAGAGAGAAAGAGAGAGAGAGAGAGAGAGAGAGAGAAAGATATTCTGGTAGTACAAGTAATAATAACCTAAATTATTTTATGATTCACTGCACATCAGTGGACACAATGAAATCCAAAATATTGATCCTCTTATACTCTTGAATTCATCATAGCTTTAGTGAGGAAGCTTAGGTACTGCATATTATTTTCAAAATGAATTATGTGGTACATTTTTGTAAGCAATGAAAAAATATATATTTTTATGCTGTTTTCAATGTTAGCTTATTTTTTAAAGTTTATTTATTTTCAAACAGAGAGATAGAAGAGAGACAGACATAGAGAAAATGGGTCTGCTAGGGCCTCTAGCCACTGCAACCAAATTCCAGATGCATACAACACTTTGTGCATCTGGCTTTATGTGGGTACTGGAGAATTGAACTTGTATTGTTAGGTTTGGTAGACAAGCACTTTAACTGCCAAACTATCTTTCCAGCCCAATGTTAGTCTATTTTTAGACAAGGTCTTATGTATCCCAAGCTGGCCTCTAAGTTACTATATGTCTGAGGCTGACCTCAGACTCCTGGTCCTTCTGCCTCTAACTCTCTTTGTTAGGATTGCAGACATCACCCTTCTATTCTTAGATACTACTTGCTACACTTTGTAGCACCCTACACTTGTTACAGGGTTTCAGGATTGTTTCTTCACCAGGAGAATGTGAATAGAGTAACTAGATGACTTAACCCTGAACATAAAGGTTAATGTGCAGGTTCCTCCCTCCACCCCAACCTCAGCATCTCAGCCAATCTTATAGGAAACAGAACCAAACATAGGCAGACATAGTACCTGTTCTGTTAGAGCAAAGTCAACAGACACAGGCCTCTGGTAGCTTTCTTTTTTTTCTGAGTCATCACCTGTGTTCCTCTGCACTCTCACCACTGTAGGCTTTACTCCCTAGCACTGTCTTTCCTCAAACCATTCTTGTACCATCAGCATTTATGGTATTTATGTAATCTGTGTGCAGAGAGCTATGGGGTTATTCTGAAAAGGAATGAAAGAAAAAATAGCTTATATACATGAGAAAGCTTGAAATCTTGGTTTCCCTGAAATGTCCATGCATGTTTGAAACCAATCTCTTCCATCCAGAGTGATATCTCCCCCCACCCTTCCATTCTTTTTGAGCCTATTTTCATAGTGGACAAATATGAGCACACCACTCCAGTCATTCCTTTCTCTATTTACCACTCACAGGACCTGCTGAAAAAACTACCTCCATGAAATAGACAAACAGGGAAAGAATGAGTGAAAAGAGGTAACACAGAAAGATGCTCATTACTAAGTGTTATGTTCCCCAATATAAAAGAAGGCCTAATTAGGGTCCAGAGTGGTTAAGTACCTTGCCCAAGGTCACATAGTTATAGAGCTCAGAATCAAATTCCACATACTTACTGATTTTTATTCTTTTCATTAAAAAACTCATTCAATTTTTAAGAATTGGAATAATTCTCTCCTCCATTGCTTTTTTGGTTCATAGAAAACTACCAGAAAACAACTTTTGCATGAAATTTAGGTATAATTTTATCATGTCCCAATTTCCCATGTAGATAGTAAGTTAGTGTTTAGTAGTAATGAAATGGAACAGTCTTGTGGCGAACATAGTAGTTGGGGACAAGATCACTTAGTCTGTTTTCCTTCATCTGGTTGTAGGCAGACCCTTAGGACAATTTAATACATTAGCAGGAATGAAATACTTCATCTAAATGTGTTTTTCCAGAAGAGTTTCTTTACCATTAAAATCAGCTTGCTCAAGCTGCCTGCAGAGGACATCTTCTCCATACCTCCTCTAGGCCATGATGTAGAGGCAGTGAGAGAAGGGGATGACTTGGAATGACAGATAATAGGATGAAATTTTTCAGGCTTTTAGAAAATAGCATGACTTAGTGTGAAAACATAAGAGGTTGTTATAATCACTGTGACTGAGAACAATATTGCATGGAAGCCACAGTATAGAAAACTTAGCACTTGACCCTCAACCTGTCCCAAGGCCCACTCCAGAGTCTTTCTCAAGAACCTTAACATGCCTTCTCAAGTCCCTTCTCGTACCTCCTATTGCTGTTATGCCATTCCTATTTCCTTGGTGAAAGCCTCTGAAAAGGTGGAAATTCATGTTATAGAAAAGGAACACACATGCATGACATAGCTATGAATGATCTTACCACTCACAACAGTGTATCACTAACTTAGACTCCTGGGGATGTGCTTCAGGGAAGCTTTGCACTTTTCACAAGGGAAATGTGAAAACATGGCCTTCTGGGCCCTCCCTCAGATGTGATGAATCAGAATCTCTGTATAATGAAAGCTTATGAAAAGACCTCAGGAATCTATGATTTTAAAATCTCTCCATACCTACTAACTGTACCAAAATTATAGCCAATGAATGATAAAATATTTTCCTACATAATTTTATCCATAATGCTCTGAGGGGACATTATTGTTAGTCACCATTTTCTAGACAAAGTCATTGAAGCACAGAAAAGTTACTCACCTGAGATATATAACTAATTACTTGCACAGTTCTGACTAAAGCCCTCATCTTTTGAAGGAGCCTGACAGTCCATGCCCCTTCCTCACACCATATTTTTTTATAGACTGGAGAGTGGGACTTCACACAGATATGGTATAATTGTGGATGATAATCTATGCTGGAATCTTTCATTGATTATATTTTGGTGTAGTATTTAAAAACACATCACCAAATCCAATAAAGTATAGGTATTATATGTTTTATTCTTAAATTTTTATATTTTTTTAGTTTGCTTTCAAGTCTGTTATCTGCTTTAAGATAAGCTTTGTCGAAGGGAAAGGTCTAGGTTGAAGTGTTTTGTTTTGTTTTTACCATGTGGACATTCAATTGTTACAGCATCATTTGTCCTAAATACCAACCTTTTCACCACTGAATTGCCTTTGCTAAAGAGCTTTGTGATTCTTGATCCTTGGCAGAAAAGGAATTTACCTCTACTCGAATTTTTCTTAAAGGCAGCCAGATCAGTTCAGCATTTCATAATTATTTGTTTAAGCTTTAAGCCCCTCCTTCTAAGGAAAGATTATGAAGCAGATTGTAAATTAGAATACAGAATGCGATAACCCACTGAAAGGTAAGGTGGAAAGAAAACCATCCACACTGACTTACGGCCTAGTGCAGAGATGGAGAAGCCTGGCTTCAGGCCTGACTCTACCATTCACTGTGTGAGATTCTGTATTGTTGCCTGAAAAGGAAGAGGACATACTAAGTACTAGTACTAAGACATACTCCAGGTTACTAACCACACAACCACTTTTTGGGTACCAGATCAGAGCAGCAGTAATGAATACTTCTCTTTGCACACTGTTTTTTTTTTTTTTTTTTGGTTTTTCGAGGTAAGGTCTCACTCTAGCCCAGGCTGACCTGAAATTCACTATGGAGTCTCAGGGTGGCCTCGAACTCACGGCCATCCTCCTACCTCTGCCTCCCAAGTGCTGGGATTAAAGGCATATGCCACCACACTCAGCTGCACACTGTTTTTTATTCATAGAGCAAGCCTGTCCTTTCAGAATTGAGTCATGAGGATCATCGATTGTAGCTAATCTATCCCACGACACTTTACCAATCTGTGAAATAGAAACCCAAGATGTACAACCAGTTCCCCATCCATTGCGTTCAGACCATTCACATCCTATATCAGTTAAGATCCTTCCTGCTTGCCTGGCATTTTCAGCTCAATGCTCAGCAGTGACATGTCTTTGTTTACTTATCCCAACTTGGATCAGCAATGTCTTTGCTTTTCCTGGGGAAGCAGAATTTGTGCTTCATCTCTTCTCCCTTCTCATTCTTGCCCTCCAGCTCTCTTTGCCTGAGGCTGACCACACTCCTTCATTCTCAAGAACATGCAACTTATCTGTTTTCCATGTTTGAGGCAGCCAAAAGCTTTTAAAGATAATGAAAATCTTTTGACTGCAGTTTTGAGCTGCAAAGAATGTGATAGCTTTGCTGGTACAGAGAGTTACAGGAATGTTCTTCTAGCACTCGTGTTTTGGAGTCCTTGGAGGGTCACGAATCTACCACGGATACAGTCATATGAAAATAATTATAACATAGCATGAGGAGTGGTTGTTACTTTGTGAGGTGAGGTATAGAGACATCAGGTAACTTTTGCAACAGAAGTAACAATTGAATCTTGGAGAATCATTGGAAATTGAATACTCAGGACTGGGAATACGGAATCAGGGATCGAGGCAAGGTAACACCAAGTACAAAGGAAGGAAGCATGAAAGGAGGTAGGTTAGCTCTTCCCACAGCTGGTTTGGCGGGCAGGGCAGGTACCTTCTGTCCTACACCCTTAGATCCCACATCCAAGGTGCATCCTTTTCTGAGTGTTCCTTTTCTGGCACTCAGCAACCAATCACACTCTGTCAAGACTAGAAAGATAAGCTGTCTTACCACATACAGGATGGGGCCTTAGGGACAGTTGAAGTAAAATGTGTGCATGAAGAGAACTAAGGAGAGAGAGGAAGGGCTAATGGGAAATGATTTCTTTAGGACTCACACACCTAGGCCATGGGGTGGGGCTTGTATGCTGGTCCAAGAATCTGGACTTTACCCTATAGACAGAGAGGGTGACAGCTGAGGAGTCATGTGGTTAGATGAGAGGAGCCCAGTAGTTGACCTTGACTATAGATGCAAAATGGAGGGCTGGAGAGATGGCTTAGCGGTTAAGCGCCTGCCTGTGAAGCCTAAGGACCTTGTTCGAGGCTTGGTTCCCCAGGTCCCACGTTAGCCAGATGCACAAGGGGGCGCACGCATCTGGAGTTCGTTTGCAGAGGCTGGAAGCCCTGGCACGCCCATTCTCTCTCTCTCTCTCTGTCTTTCTCTCTGTCTGTCGCTCTCAAATAAATAAATAAAAAATTTAAAAAAAAATGGAAAGGGCATGAACTGGGGTAGCAAAGAGGAAGCTAGGAGCTGGGGTCATGGGATTCAGGAAAACTTCAGCAGCAATATTGTGTCCAGCTGAAGCTGAGGGAGCAAGGTATAGCCAAGTCCTTTCCCAGGTTCCTAACCTGATGATTTATAGTCAAGATAAGGGGTCCAGAAAGACTGAGGGGTTGGGGAGACCATTTCAAATCTACTGCTTCTCAGAAGCAGGGAGGACCAGAGTGTGGTTGGATACAGTGGTTTGAAATTCTGTTGTGACCCAGTGCAGATGGAAGGTCAAATAAGCAAGGGCTCTTGGAAGAGGCTGTCTGAATGACACCCTGTTCACTCAGCTCACCACAGGTCACAGGGCACCACAGGACATGAGAAAAAGCCAACATGATTTTCAACCTCACATGAGTCTCCTTGTTTTAAATACTGCTGTGGACTCTGGTTCAACATGGATAAAATGTGTTTTCAAGGGTTGTTGCTGATATAAGGTCTAAATTTTTAGTCTATTAAGTTTTTGCCTATTTCCTGGGATTTTTTCTGAGGTTTGATATGCAAATAAGCATATCCCTTTTCTCTTTATTTTTTTCCTTGAGATGACTTGTGAGGTTCACACTGCATTCTAGGGCTTTCTGTCCATGACAACTGAAGGACTTACCTATTCTTTGTTTTTAATCCTGGCTTATGCTTAAATATAACATGCTTAGTCATAGTCTTGAAAAGAGAGAAAGATAAAGAAAGATAAGAAATAAAAATGAAGGAAAAAGAAAGAAGAAAGAAAAGAAAGAAGGAAAGAGCAAATTTGTGGTAACCCCCATATTAGAAATTAAAAACTGGGAAGAATGTCAAAGTTAATACAGCATTTTTAAAGTAAAAAATCCATTTATAGTTATTTTCCTATTTATTTCTTTAGTTCACATAGCCACAACTATAGTCTCTCAGTTGGCTATAAAAATGTATAAAGTAGGAAATTGTTAAGAAAACATTTTAAATATTTAAGCAAATGCTTAAAATATTTAAGAAATATTTAAAATATTTGAATATTTAAAGATCACGAATTTGCATGCAAAACTAATACTTTCCTTTGGAAAATAAACTTTGGAATGAAGGATAAAAATTTTAAATTTCACTTTGATATGCATGTCAAATGTGCCAATAGGCATTTTATATCATAAAGGATTGAGGAACAGTAATTAAAAGCAAATAATGGTATGTTGCTTCACAAGAAGCTTGCATACATTACCAATACGTATGTAGTTTCTTAGCAAATCCCTATCAAAAGTATGAGATTTCTTATGGGAAAAATTTTCAAGTTTTAAATTCCAGTGGACTCTTATAGACAATGTCTCAGCTCTCTTTACTTGAGTTCAATTTCTCTCTTGTCATACTTTAGCTAGTGGAATCCAGTAGCACATTTTGACCCTCTTCCCAGAAACTGAGGTGTTTACCCTTTCATGGACTCAGGGGCTTTCCTAAGCAGTGTCAGTTCCTAGAGCTCTGTTCATGTCACATGTGTGAGCATGCTGCAAGGACCTATGGGCACTTAGTACCTCCCTGCTTGCACTGCTGTGTTTTGGTGTGGACAGACAGCCTTTGGTGACATGGTTTATGCCAAAGTTTTAGCACTCAGGAGGGATTTCTTGAAAGGCACCAGAATATGAATGAATATGAAAGAGCATTCACAGAGACATGTTACTAGAAACTCATCAATAACTTAAGAGTGTTTTCAGCGAAGCCCCTGATGTCTCCCTCTAATCAGTGAGTTCCCTTCTGTCAGCACTTTGTGTCCTAGGAAGTAAGCCTTGAACACTTGCTGCAGGTACAGCTGTAAGAAAAAGTAGCCTTATAACCATCTGTGGGTAATTGTTCTAATAAAAAAATATTTAAAAAACTAAGATTTTAGGAAAGCACCATGGGTTATAATTGTGAAAAGTTATCTGGAGCTCCAGCATGCCTACTGAGGGCAGCCCTATTAAGATCATTCTGTGGCAAGAGATTCATTTCCTGAATTGACAAAGCAGCAATAAGGTTTCCCTTCCTCATTAGCCCAGAGAGTTGGGTCTTTGACCCTGTGGAGACCTAAGGGCTATGTGGGCCGATTAACATATATATAAGTGTGCCAACCAGAAAGTCAATGCCAGTTTTATTTTACTCTATAATACCATGCAATCATTTCTTTCTGTCTCCTTCATGCACTTTCCTTTGGATCTAATTTTCCCTGGACACTGCTCAGCTGCCTCTTCAGGTTTTCTACTTCCTGTCCCAGAAGACACTAAGTCAGGAAGCTTTATCCACTCAAACTAGATTTTTCTTCCTGTTCACAGCACCATGTATAAGCCACATTTTCCATCACATGGTGAGACATACTGTAAATAATTGAGGTGATCCATCAACAGACCCAGTCTTGATCATGAAAAATTGCATAACTCAGTGAAAGTCAATTAAAAACCACAAACTTCGGGACCTTTTTCTCAGAGAAGATTGATTTATTGTTACAGGAGGCATCTAATACAATAGGTTTTGGAGGTCAAAATTTTAAAAGTTCTAAAAAATGCAGTTAAAGCTTAACAATAACACTTGGATATGACTTACAATATTAAAGTATATTTTCTGAAAAGTTCTTTTTTCTTTAACATGAGACTTCTGAGATGTCAAGATTTTTATGACAACCTTAGGAATAAAATCCACTGTGGGAGGTACTTGCTTTTCTTCCAGGGGTTTAAATGAGCCTGTTTCTTTGGTTGTGCCTATACAATGAAATTCTACAAATTAAATGAGAGAAGTCAGGAATTCTCTTTTGTTAAAACAAGTATTTGCCTAACTAGAACTATCTAGGTAAAAGATTCAACATGGTTTTTGTTATCTGGTTGTTTTGTTAGGTCACAGCCAACATTTTCATAGAATGTAATATCTTGTACAACTGCATATAATTTTTTGTCACTTAATAAGCAATGATTTTGTTTCATTAGATACATCAAATGGTGCTTCATTAATCAAGGGGAAAATATCAGCTCTCAGAAACAGTCTTTCCAAATACTTTCAGTGGCTTTTCATGTCCCAGATATAAATTCAAGAACATGTCTTTTCAAACACCAAAAATGCCTATCCATGTGTTTTGAGGGTCAGAGTCTAGCAGTCTAACTTTAAACAGCCCACCAGCTTAGGTGGGGCTCAGCAGTGAGGCATGACAAATGTTCTATTTCGTGAAGGGTGCACATGTGACAAGCTTCCCACTGAAATAAACTGCCAAATAAAAGGAGAAATTGTGCTCCTTTTAATAACAAAGAATGCAATCATCAGAGACCTTCAGATTCAGGATTCCTCCAGTGTTTTCCCCTTGATGTGTGACAAGAATGAATAATAGAAAAAGTAAACATAATCTCATCTAAAGCTGCCCTTGACTTTATAAGGTTCAACATCAAATACATCAAATGCTAAAAATATCCAAGACCAATGAAAGAGCTAACAAGAAACATGCTGAGAAGGGGACAATTTTTTTTAAAGCCTTTCGATTGATTTTTTTTTTTTTACCAATTAGCATTAATTTTGCTAAAATCAGCTGACAACAAGGATCACATTTCATATTCATATAAATATTTGGCTTTGACCTCATAAAAGTCCCTTGGGGCTATAATACTTTTATTCTTGTATAATCTGAAACAAATCCTTTCCTTTTAAAAATCAAACAAACCACGTTACACACAGTTCACTATTTACAAAGCACCCAATTAAATCCTACTTAATTCTCTCGCTAAAAATTCCATCTACCTGGCATGTAAAATACCCATTACATTAAATGCATAATGCTCACAAACCCCGCAGCTCCCATCTTATCTAGACAACATTACTTTTAAGGAAGGGAAAGGTCTTAGAAAATAAATTTTAAGGTTGTAAAGAAATGAGAGCAGAAATCACAGTACAAGACAGGTCAATCCACTTTGATTTTCACATGTAAAGATCACACATCACAAGAACTTGGATATAGCTTACTGGTAACTGACATAGCTGTAGTGAAAATCATTTCATAAAAAAATAATCTAGATGCGGTCATCAGAATTTTTGGTCTACTTAATGTTGGTGATCGACTTTGACCCCTGCTTGAAGGATTTGTCATCATGCCCTTTTTCTCTCCCACTGTTGTCTATTAATATTCTTTGGAGGAAGGAAAGCAGAAATGTCTATTTCCAAGAGTTTGTCCTTTGGTAGCAAGCAGAGAACAGATTTCATTTCTATGACTTAAATAATCTGTATAAGTATGAAACTTTGTGACATAATGCTTTAATGTAAAATAAAGAATGACAAGTAAATTTTTTCACTTTGATAAAAGAGCAGGTTTTACAGGTTCCTTAAGAGCCCCATCATTTACCCATCGTCTATGCAAAAATCAATCAAAATCCATTTTAACCTCAGTTATAAAAACAAAAAAATCCCTTTTATTCTATATATTATTACACTACAAAACCCTGTACTTAAAAACTGATAAAGTATATTTTCAACATGTACACTTCAAATACAAACATTCCAATGTAGGCTAAAGAAAACACATCTGAATGGACTCAGAACAAGTTTATTTTGTGATTAAACATTTCATGCAGTCATGCAAGGCGAGTACCTGTAACTGTGACTTCCGAATTTATGATACTGGACACTGAGCAAAACAAAAACAACTGAAAGCCAGGCCAAACAGAAAAGACATCCAATATACCAAGAGCTCTGCCAGTGAGCTGAAAAATAATTTTCAAAAGAAATATTCCCATAGATTAAAAAAACACACACATAATACTTACAAAAAATATTTAATTAAAAATATTTTATAATTACAGTAGTCTATAAAGCTCATATGCTTCCTCACACTCATAGAACGTCTCTGTATATACACGGTATGAAATGTCACTCGGTTATCTATACAATATGAACATTCTTGCAGAGAAAAGAAAGTTCCCTGCCCTGTTATAATCATCTATTTTAAACAATAGATGTAAAAAAAAAAGGAATATCTACAATGCTGTTATATTAGTAAAGCTTCCAAACAAAAACTGAGCTCGTTGGTCACAGTCGGGATTTTGTCCTTATCAGTCCAATCACACTTAAGCTTAAAAGTTCAACTGCACCTCCAAAAATTAATAAAAATAAACACACAGTAATGTACAGTTCACAGCGGTTATAAATGAAGAGACAAAAGAGAATACTATGGAGAATGTTTATGAACGTGCAATTTTTTTAAATGACAGTTTAATTTTCTTCCTCTCCCTTTCTCTTGGAATGACGAGTGAAAACGTTTCTAGATTTGAAGTTTTTTTATTATTATTATTTTTTCCTTTCCTCCGGTTGCTTTTTCTCTAACTTCTGCTCTGGCCTCCCTCTCTAGAGCTGCTGGCTCGGGCTCAGGCGCACACCTGTGGAAGAGGAGTGAATAGAGGAGTGTGAACCTTCCCGCCGCAGACTGGCTGGCGCCGGGGACCCAGCTCGGGACACGCTCCATCAACCATCCCAAACAAACCCGAGGCCCCGCGAGGGGGGATGCGGGCGGGGAGCCGGGACAGGGGACCCGGTACGGGGCGCGCTGCCCTCGCCCCTCCCTGTGGATGTCAGGCTACGAGATGTGTACACGGGGCAGTTTCCACGCCCACGAAGGTGCCTCCATCTGCAGTGGAGAGGACAAGGAGATCCCCGGGGTTACAGGGAGAGGAACCGGGGCGACGGAGACCAGAGCTGACAGAATCTCCGGAGGGAGAAAGCCAAGTCCCAGTTCCCTGGCGAAGTGGGTGGCCGGGGGAGGAGGGGTTGGCGACCTCGGGAGTTTGCGCTCCCACCGCAAGGCTGGGGGTAAAGACTGCCTCGGTGCCTGGCACCGGCTGCCAAGCCCCCGGGGAGGGGCGACTCTCCTCGGTCACCCGAGACGGGCGAAGCGCGCTCACCTGCACGGCGCGGCTCAGCGGCACAGAATGCTGTCGCCCTGTTTGTTCACAGCGCCGGCCTGGAACAGCAACCCGACACCCACAGCAAGGTTAGCCGACGCTCCCGCCGCGGCCGTGGGCCGGTCCCGGCCACTAGCCCGGCGCGCCGAGCCCCCGCCCCACGCTACCCGGGGACACCCTACGTGGACGTGACCGTCCGGGGGCGCTCGGACCCATCCCACCCCGCGCTCGCCCGTCTCCGGGAGCAGCGGGACAGGGCTGTCACTTCAGGCCGGCCCCTGTCCCCAGCTGTAGAGGGACCACCCCGTGCCCCAGCCCGGCCACCGCGCCCAGCATCCCCGCGGCGCCCGTCCCGGGCGTCTCTCTCACCGGGTCCGTGTTGAGCGCGGTGAGCGGGGTCCGCGGCGGCGCGGCGGGACAAGCGCCGGACGGGTGCAGCGGCGACGCGGGCGGCGGCGGCTGTCTCAGCAGAGCCGGGTGCGTCTCCAGCGCCAGCTGCAGGTCCAAGATGTAGTCGATGACGTGCTGCAGGATCTCCACTTTGCTGACTTTCTTGTTGGGCGGGATGGTGGGCACCAGCCTCCGCAGGCGGCTGTAGCAGTGGTTCATATCGCACTGCAGACACAGCGCCGGCTCGTCGGCCGCCGCCTCGGCCGCCTTGCACCGCGCCGCCGCCACCGCCGCCGCCGCCGCCGCCGAGCCGCCCAGGCTGTGGCCGTGCTCGGCCAGGCAGCGCAGCGCCAGCTCCCCGCCGCCGCCGCAGCCCGACGGCGCCTTGCGGCCCGAGGGGCGCACGGGGCTCACCGCCTTCATCGCGCGCACTGCGCCCTGGCGAGCGGACGGACCTGCTCCGGGGAGCGAGCGAGGTAAGGCTCCGAGTCCGTGCGCGCTCGGCCGCTACCGGCGCCCGTGCGCCCGGCACTCGGGGCACCCGGCGAAGCCGAGCCTAACAATTGACGGGAGGGTCGCTTGGGCTAGCGGACCTGTGCTCTCGGTGGGCGACAACAAAAATGAAGAGCACCGGAATAGAAAATTTAAAACAAAGTAGCCCGTTCCGGCCCCCTAGTCTCTGCCCTCCGAGCTCCGACTCAGCACGGTGGTCGCAGCCGCGCTCCCCAAACCCGCCACTCCCCGCTCGTGGCACCTCTCAGGGCCGCGCCTCCTGCACTCCGCTCGGGCCCAGCCCGCCCGCGGTACTTATAGAGCCGCGCGCCCAGGGGGCGTGGCCAGCACCGCCCGCGCCCCGCGCCCCGCGCCCCGCCCCCGAGGACGCCGAGGGCTGGGCGCTGGCGGCCGCGCGGAGGGAGGCGAGGAGAGCCGGGCGGCGCAGGCGGGGCGGGGCGGGGGGCGGGGGCGGCTACCCGAGCGCGGGGATGGGCGCGGGGAGGGGTCGGGGTGGCCAGCCAATCCCGAGAGCAGCACCACCACAGGGAATGACGTGCGGGCCAATGGGAAGGGCAGTGCATTCCATCAACGCCGTGGGGAGGGGCTCTGAGAAAAGAGAGCGAGGTGGGAGTGAGGCCCGGGTGGTGTGTCCCCCAGGGAGAAGACCTAGAAGTTCTCTAGAGGAGCTGGGGAATGTGAGGGCTGGAATGCACTCTCCGAGGGCCTTGGCTTCCCGGGGACGCGGGGCAGTACTGGCGGATCCCGTGTCACTTCTTCCTAGCAGGGAGCCCGGGGACCCTGGGCCACACACCACCACTCCATTCCTGAGATTCCAGAACGCGCTGTGATGTGAAGAAGCGCGTTCTTTCCTTCGGTTCTGTGTTCCTCTTCTGTATCATTATTCTCCTTTTCACGATTGCTGAGACCGGAATGATGGGATGGAATGTGGAGCCTTTCCCTTTTACATGCTTTTTTTTTTTTCTTAAAGCATATCAAAGCTTAGCAAAAGAAAAATAATGAAGGAAACGAATGTTGAAACAAATGCAATATTTTTGAGGAAGGATATAAAGGTCCTGGTGGTTTTTCTTTGACGTATCTAGAGGTACAGGCAGGTCAAAGAGATTGGCTTGGCCATTAACTCAGAGCCAGTGAAGATTAAGCATGCATGAGCAGACATATTGAAGATCCTACCATGACATATACTATTAATCCAGTTTATGTAAACATTCATACTGGTAACTTAATTTAGGCCAGAAATGCACCACTCTACGAACAATAACTGCCCACTTTATTTGTAAGGCCCAGTACAAAATGAAAATGTACTTTGCTTTGTTCACAAATTGCTAAGAAAGTCAGTGCATGTCTATAATCCCAGTATTTGGGGGTGGAGTAGGCATGAGAATTAGGAGCTCAAGTTCAGCCTCTGCTCCATAAGCACAAAGTATGAAAAGTACAAATATTTATGTAAAAATAAAAGTTGTAATCAAAGAAACCCAAATTGTAGCCAGGTGTTGGATTTCAGAGTTCATGCTTTTTGGATTTCTCAATTCCCATTTTCTACACAAGGAGTGCTTTTTTTAAAATAAATAACCTTCTTCTTACCTAAACACACTACCTTTAAAAACTCCTGAAATAAAGCCTTTGTGATGATCATGTCTACCCATTCATATTCAGTATCCATAGTCTTCTCCCCACTGGCCTTTTTTTTTTTTTCAAGTTTAACTTTAATTTATTAGAACCCAGCAAGTGATGATTTTAAAAGCAGAGTTCCCATCAAATTAACACTTAATTCAGGGCAAAAGTACATTAAAAAAAAACCCTAAATCTTAAGATAGAAGTAAAACATTATAAAAACAGCATGTATAACAGACTGTATAATGTCAGAATTTTAAGAGATTCACATAATATTTTTAGCACTAAAATGTTAATACAGTCAGAAATATTATCAACTGGTCCAAGATTTCTCAGTTTATAAAATGTCTAAATTGCTGATTGAAGTTTTTGCTGTGTAAGAATAACTTCCACATGACTAAGTGATCATATGATGACAAAGGAACCGAGGCATGTAACTTCATGGTTTTCATCTTCAAAGGCTGTTACATCAGACGTGACATAGTACTGGTATTTTAGATTATCTCCCCATGCTAATGTCCAAAGTATGTATGTTCTCTTTTTTAATATATTTTTTTTATTTATTTGAGAGAAGTGGGGGAGGGGGAGGGAATGGGTGTGCCAGGGCTTCCACCCACTGCAAACAAACTCCAGACACATGCACCACTTTGTGCATCTGTCTTACGTGGGTCCTGGGTTATCAAACTTGGGTCCTTTGGCTTTGCAGGCCAAATCAATAAGCCATCTCTCCAGCCCAGGACGTGTGTTCTCTTCAACTCTGTTTTGTTTTGTTGTTTGAATTTTTTTTTTCCCCCAAGGAAGAGTCTCACTCTAGCCCTCCCCACTGGCCATTTCTAAGACCATGCACACAGTGAGGTGAGGTTATCAGCGTTTCCTGGAAGGGTCTCACAGCCTAGAGGAAGCCCAGGAATACTTGGTGTGGGATAAAGCAGCCTTGATCTTGAACTCAGTAGTCCTCAGCTGATTCTTTTGGAGCCAGAGATATTCTGGGTGCATAGTAGTTCCTGCTACTCGAAAAGAGTGCCTGTGGCTCCTCCAAGTGAACACTTGCTTACATGTAGAGAAAGACCAAGGCATGGCAACATGTGCTTCTCTGTGTGTCTGATTCTCTGCAGGCCTTGGAGAAAGAAGTATTGAGTCCTAAAAAGGCATCTGGGATGAAGAGTGCCACATGCTCTGTAGGACTGTGAAATGCACAGTCTGGGCAGTGTAGTTCAGCCAGACTCTGGTGAAGCCCTAGAAATCCCCCCAGGAGCCCTGCAGGTCCCTCTGGAGGAGGGGTGTACACAGTCACCAGGGCTTCTTGCCTCCCTCCTAAGAGTGTTTCATCCCAGGTTCCCACTGAGGTAAATGCTTAATCTCTTTGAGCAGAGGGCTAGCCAGTTCCATCTTCACATGGGTGAGCAAAGTGCTTCTGTGAGGAGGAGGAGTCCCAGACTCTGGGTAGAAGTGTAATGCAGCTTATAAGGTTTATTCAAAATCTAGTCATGGCTGAATAGTCTCTGTTCTGAGCTGTCAAGATCAGGAGCCTTGGTGTCCTCTCTGAGAAAACCAAATCATGCACAGTTTTACCTCTAGTATGCTTTGTTTTAAGGGCCCCAAAGCACAAGATCTTTACGTGGGACCCAGAGAATCGAACCTGGGATTTTAGGCTTCACAGGCATTGTGCCTTAATGGCTAAGCCATCTGTCCAGCCCCAAAGACACACACACACACACACACACACACACACACACGGACAGACGGACAGACAGACAGACAGACAGACAGAGAAAGAGAGAGATTATTCCCAGGATATTAAGGAACTACCAAAATTCAATAATACAAACACACTTTAAAACATTAATATATATTTACGTATAAAGTGAACAGAAGGCCTAATGAAGCAGTCTGCTGAAGATGGTGTGAAGATGACAAACAGGTCCACGAGAAGATACTCAGCATCTTCAGGCATTTGGGCAAGTACAAAATGCAAGGAAGGGCCACCAACAGAACTGCTGAAGTTCAAAACTAAACAGCTAGGTGTTGGTGACTACATAGAATGGTAGAGTGATGAGAACTGCCATATACTGCTGGTGGGAAAGTGAATGAAGCCAACTATTTAAAAAATCAAACATACGCATATCATATGAGCCCCTCATTCTACTCCTAGCTATGTGCTCAAAGTTTCATCAAGAGGCATAAAGAAATGGAGAGGCAGTTGAAGAATGCATATATCCATCTTCTTCCCCTCCTCTTCATGTTGCTGTGAGTCAGGTATCACAGCATTAACTGAAGGTGGCAAGCTGCCCTCTGAAGCAGGCGCTACACACATATTGGTTGACTATATCAGCTATCATGGTTATCCGTTAGCATGTTCCATCGCTTGCTGTAAATGGGTTGTACTAAAATGCACATCTGCTCTTCCTGTCTCAGATTGTTCTGCTGTGACCTGATTCAAGGCTCTGTGAAGGACACAACCTAATTGTTTGAAATGCTTTTTCCTGTATGTATGCCACGCAAAGTCTATGATCTGCCCTCTTGCCTCTGTGCGTGGTTCCAGTTGTGGGCTCTGCTGCCACAATCATTCCAAATTTGCAGTTGCTTCCATGCAAAGGCACAGCAGGTAGAGAAGATGCAGAGAGGCTTTTGCTTGTTTTGTTTGTTTTGTTTTTTGAAGTAGGGTTTCTTCTAGCACAGGCGGACATGAAATTCAGTCTGTAGTCTCAGCATGGCCTCGAACTCACAGATATCCTCCTACCTCTGCCTCCTGAGTGCTTGAATTAAAGACGCACACCACACCTATTTTGCCTGGCCATTCTTTTTTGGAAAAGTAATCACTAACAGCATGAAATACTTTTGGTGTCCTTTCCCAAGAAGATAATAAAAGACTCCAATGGTTACTGTATTTTACCCCCAAAAGTTTATAGCTGATGCTGCATAAGCTCAGTTAGGCTTCTCAAAGGTAGACTAAAGAGTAACTGCTTTCAAAGTCCCAGGAAAAAGCCAGTAAATAAACAACTGGGGCGATACAGCGACACACATGTGCGCACTGGGCACCTCTCGATGTCCTCTTGTGACTCTGCCAGCACTGAAGGGAGTGGAGAGAATTCTAGTGGTAAGTCTAAGTTCTGCTTGGGCTCATCATTGTCAGATAGCGAAATTCAAGACAAGAATCATTACAGCTTCAAACCCTTCCCAGGAGATCTTTATGATATCTATCTGCTGCATGCTTCCTTTGCCCAATTACTCTCTAGGAGCAATATCATCACCAAGAACTGTCCCACTCATGGCACCAACTGTGGCTGGAATCACACCAATGAAGGGCTTTTCATTGTGTTTCCCTTCCTTCTCAAGAGAATATGTAATAATACCATAATGTAGAAAACCACACTGAAATGTACTTTAACTACCAGAGAGAAAAGGCGCTAATTGTGTTTCTTCATACCTCATGAATGGTGAGCTCATCTTAGTACATTTGTCTTTCCTAGGAGAAAACACATTCACTTTTTGTTGATATCTAGGTCATGGTTGCTGACAACTGATACAATATTCAAGAGAGTTGCAACTTTTTTCCCACAAGAGTTTTTGAGACATTTTTATAGCCCCCCTCCCCCACATAGTTGCCATGGTTGTTGGGCACACTGCACAGTAGAAGTGAGCTTCATATCTACAGTAAAAGAATGACTGTGTGTAAAGTAGACAAAAGGTGTGAAAATTCACTTATATGCATAATAGTCAAAGTAGTCCTTTTTTTCCCCACTAGCAAGACATATGCACAATAAATCCCTAAAGAAATGACATGTACTTGATTCAAGGCAAAGAGCCTGGATCACTTTTGAACTTCATCAAAATTGGTGGTTCTACATTAAAATATGCAGTTTCAACAAAATGTGTCTTTGGAAAGAATTACAGTAAAATTATGTTTCTGAGAGAGAATTTTAAAAAAATGTATAACTTTGAAAGACTAAGAGCCTTTATTTAGCTTTCTTAAAACAAAACCTAGCTAACAACAACAAAAAAAAAATCTAAAAGTTTGGCAAAGCATTAACACATAGCCTGACATAACTGTACTAAAAACCTCTAACTCAAGCTAACATAAATGTATGTCTCTTGTTAATATTTGTCTTAAAAATGAGTAAAATGAGTGTTATTAGGAAAAAATAGGACAATTACTGTGACAACATTGCAAAAAATACAAAATGTGTTATCAAGACTGTAGACATACAACTAGAGAAGTGGACTTATATCTGATGCTAAAATAACTCACCTAAAATGTCTTTTGTTTTTAAATATGATTCCTCATGCCAGCTTTAGTCCTTGGGAACATGGTTAAGAGGATGTAATTAATTCTTTTTTTATATTAATTCATCCATTTACTTGAGAGAGAAAGAAAGAGGATGAAAGAAACATACAACAAGGAATATAGGTGTGTCAGGTCCTCCTGCCACTGTAAACAAACAATAGATGCATGTACCAATTTGGCATCTGGCTTTATGTGGGTACGAGGGACTTAAACCCAGGCCATCAGGCTTTGCAAGCAAGCAACTTTAACTGCTGTGCCATTTTTCCAGCTTAGTAATGCATTCTTTATGCAGATTCCTGGAAAGCAGGAAAAGAAATCAGAAAATACAGACTAGCATGAATATGCAAACAAGCATCATCCATGAATTTGTATACCAACAGGTAATGAACTCTTGCGCTCAGATTTCCCCCATACCTACAAATTATGTAAGCGAATATTATTTCTTGAACAAATATTGTTGTGTACGTACTTATTCTTGGGAATCTAATTTTTCACCTTTTTTTGAGATAGGATCTCACTGTAGCCCAGGCTGACCTAGAGTTAACTCTGTAGTCACAGAGTGGCCTCAAACTCATGGTGATCGTCTTACCTCTGCCTCCCGAGTGCTGGGATTAAAGGTGTGCGCCACCATTCTGTCTGTTTCTCTGCTCCCTATCTCTTTCTGCTTTCAAATAAATAAATAAATAAATAAATAAATAAATAAATAAATAAATAAATAAATCTATCTCAAGAAGAAAAAAAAAAAAAAAAGGTGTGCGCCACCATGCCAGGCCTAATTTTTCACTTCTTATAATATAGTTGTACTTCCTAAGCAACAGTTACCTGTTTGTCATAATCTTTATGTTCGCGTACACTCTTACACTGCAAATGCATTATCAATATTTTTGTTTCCAGGTTTTGCTATGTGTTTATGTCATCTCTCTATTACATATAATAATTTACATTTGCTGGGATGCTGCTATGCAATTATGTTCAAGCTGTAGGTCCTCTTATTTGGGACATGTCTCTGGAACTCATGTGTTGGGAAATTTACTCCTGAGTCATATGTTAATGATGAAGGGAGGCCTTTGGGAGCTGAGTAATGAGGTCAGAGCTTTCATGAATGGAACAGTTCCTTCATAGATTAATAAATTCAGGACCCAGTGAAGAAGGGAGCTTGTTATGGTGGTATGGGCTATCACACAGCTGTATTGCCCACCTTTGCCATGTGACGTCCTCCTGTACTGCCTTGCAACTGTATGGAGTCCCTACAAGTAACAGTGGCCTCACCAGTGCAGCTCCTTAAGTGTAAACTTCCAAGATCACACAACTATAAGAAATACATTGCTGTCCTTCACAAATCACTTCATCTGGGTCATTTTTTTAGAGCAGCAGCAGAGGACACTCCTTCAATAGGTGTGTGTGCACCTGTTCTTCCACAAAGTGAGAGCATTTTAGAGGAAAGGCCCATTCTTGCTTGTCTTTTTCCATCTCTTTCTTTTGTTCTTTCTTTCTTTTCCTTTTTTCTTTCCTTTCCCTTCCCTTTCTATCCTTTCTTTTGATGTTTTGCACTCTTGCATGAATATAGAAGACAGAGATTCACACTGGGAATCTTCCCCAATCATTTGTTTATACCATTTGTGTGTGTGTGTGTGACAGTGTTTCTCACGGAAACTGGAGCTCACTGATTTGGCTAGACTGGCTGGGATTCTCCTGCCTCTGCTCCTCCAGTGCTGGGATTACCAGAGCACAATACCACCGCAGGCACTTATGTCAGTGTGTGGGATCCAAACCCAGGTATCATGCTTGTGTGGAAAGCACTTTGCCATCTCCTTAGCACATTTGTTTGTTGTTTTCATAGTCCAGGAAAGAGATGTTTGAGGAGTGACAATGGGGTAAAAGTGAATGGAGCAGAGCTGAGCTGCGTGCACCTGCTAAGTCAGCTATTGACTGAGGAAGGTTCTACTTCAGATAGCAGGAAGCTATGGGGAAGTCCCTGAAACTTTAAAAGCAATTTGCCAGAGATCTTCTCAGGCGAGTGAAGGATGGACAGACCATGGGAGCAGAAGACACAGAAATGGTCCTGAAAAGCAGGAATGGGGATGTGCTGGAGTCCTGCAGTGCCTCTGCTGCTCTGAGGAGTCTTTTGTCTCTCTTCCCATTCAGAATTTGTTCACAGGCTAAAGCTTCCCACACCTCTCTCCCCCTTGCTTGCTCTCTCTCTCTTTTTCTCTCTCAGACAAGGTCTCATGTATCCCAGGCCAGCTTGCAGCTTCCAAGGTAAAGATGACCTTAAGTGTCTAACATCTGCCTCCACCTCCAGAGTGCAGAGATTATGCCTGGTTTTATGTGGGTTGGGATTTGAACCCAGGGCTTTGTGTACAGTAGGCAGGTATTCTACCAACTAAACTCCATCTCCAACTCTCAATTCTTCATTTTCAAATATTTAGTCATCTCCTGAAACCAAAACATAAACATCTGTACAAATTGGCAATGAAATCTAAGTCCCTTATGCACAGATAACAGAAAATAATTATTATATTCAGTCTTATTGACCCAGAACATTTTATTCTCCCAATTCAAGCCAGCCTTTTTTTTTTTTTTTTGTGAAACCTATGGTAAGTACCGTATTGAAATTCTATTGTTTAAAATGTAAACAAGGCACAAGTAAGTACAAACACATTTTTATCCATTTTTCCATGGGAAATTCAAATATTCATTCATTTTATTGAAGAGTCAAATATAGACCTATAACTTATGAACTTCAGGGGCTCCATTTGGTAACAACAGTTTTGCGATGGCTGTAAAATATGTCATAAAATAGAAATAACCTTAGGGTAAAAATGACTTCATTTTTTTTTCTGAACTGAAATATAGTTCTTTTGGTTCATTAGGGAAGTGATCCAGGTAATCATACATCTGGTCATAATATACATAACCATACATAAATAACAATGGCAGAAGAATCTCCTTCATGTTGGCATAGCATACTTGCTAAGCCATTATGTTCTAGAGGTAACATTATGGGGAAATGAGGAAGAGTGTTATTTTGTGAAGTGGTGCTATGATGTCTATAGCCACTAATCTTTCTTTCTAGATAAAAGTATCATTTGCCCCATCTTTTGATCAACCTTGGAATCATCTCAAAAAGTGAGAAGTAGTGGCCACAGTTCTGACTCTGCTATTCTCATTCTGAAGGTGAAGATAGTTACATATTTCAGGGACCAGTGAGCAAGTGAGGTGAATGTCATATCCAGCTCCTGGACTGCCCCTGAAGTGCCTCCAACTGTCTAGTGGGGTGGCACCTTGCAGAGGACAGGAGCTGGTTGAAGGTCTCCCTGCCACTCTAATTCACTTGTTGTGAACAAAATGCCCATTTAAGACAATATGGCTTCTTCTCCTTCTCATTTTAGTTTTTGTAATTCTACCAAAGGAAACTGACTTCAACAGAAATCTGGTAGCTTTATCCCAGTAGCCTAGCTCCAATAAAGTTCTCTGCTATCTTTCCTTCCAATTTGAAAGTTTACAAGCAAAGCCTTCAAATACAATTTTCTCCTTATTTAGCATTTTCAAACTCTCACCAAAATAGCTCATAAAATTTGGTTTAATGCTCTCTATCAATTTTACAGTCCAAAGTACCAAGTTGATACATATTCCTTCTCTAGCACTCAAGTTCCAAAAGACCATAATCCACATTGTCAAATTCATCTCAGCAACACCATACTTGATACCAAGTTTTTGTTGAAGTCAGTTTTCACTTTGCTAGGATGAACATACAAACCAGGCACAGTTTATGGGAGGAAGGGATTTACTTCAAGCTTACAGATCCAAGTGGAAATTCCACCAGTGGCAGAAGAAGCTGCTTCCATACAGCCAAGCAGAGAGAAACCAACACCAGCCAGCAAACATCAAGAAAGAAACAAATACACATGAAAAACCAGCAGCAGGCCCCCAGGCAGAGCTCAGGCTGTTCTGCATATGTTTGGGCTGGGAATCAGACCTTCTCCCAAACCTGCCTTAGGACTGGACCCTAGGCTCCACCCCAGTGACATCTCCTCCAACCAGGTGGCTGCAGACCCAAGTTTCAAGCTTTAATAAAGCATCTGAATCTATGGGGGACATACATTCAAACTACTATAATTATAGACATTCATTTTTGAAGTTTTTTCAAATACCTAAGGTACTTAATTCCTGAGGAGGCTTAAAATCATTATGTAATCATCCATTTATTTTTCTAGGTCCTTCCATTTCTTCTGTAGATGGTAACATTTACAATAATAATGCTAACCTAGTCTGTTTTGTGCTACTATAACAGAATGAATAACTTATAATGGAAAAACCCTTGTTAGCTCACAATTCTGGAGGTCCAAATTCAAGATGCTGGCATCTGATTAAGTACTTCTTGCTCTCTCATTCTATTCTTGAAGGGCAAAGAGAGAGGGAAAGAAAGTGAGCACCTGAATGGACCCAGTTAGTCCTTTATAAGTAATGCACTCTTGTAATAGCCAACTGACTCCCTCAATAATGACATCAGTCTATTCATGAGGTCAGTGCTCCTGTGACTTAAGATCACACTTAAGTCAACATACTGTGCATGGGAATGTACTAGAAGGATCAAAGTGGAGTTTGATGATAATGGTGATGGCTATGGTAATGTTAATGGTGATTATGGTGATGGTGGCTGTGGCAGTGATAATGGTGATTATGGTATGGTAATGGTGAAGATCATACGATGCTAGTCCTGACAGTATATAGTACTTGCTGGTTATTTTATTTACAATTGACTGATTTTAAAAGCACTATCAAGTGACTTAGTTAGAGATATGATTTTAATCCTCACAACATTCCTCACAAATGTATTATTTTAAAATAAAATATTTAAATGAAATCAGTTAGCAGTTATCATAAGTAAATCAGAGTAAATGTTAAATGTAATTTTAAAATATTGTAAGAAGTCAATTGAAGGCAAGGATATTATATAAATCTATACCTATATCAATGTTCATAAGCATGTATGTACATATATGTATATGTATATATATATATTTTTTTTTCCTTAGAAGTTTAACCCACTCATCATTAATAGGAATATTCACGTGCATCCTGTATTTTCAAATAATACCAAGGGCATGGCTAGGAACATAAATTATAAAAATAAATATTAAAAATCCTAACATGAGCAGGGTAAATCAGTTCTCCAAATATAGCCCATTAGGAGAGAAAAGTGTTTCTCTTTGGGGAACTTCTGCACAGTGTAGCAACTGAAGCGGCTCTGGCACAGCTACTGGTATGATCCAAGGCAAGGTGGGGCCCTTCTGACAATGAAGACTTTTCACGGAGTTTGGTGAGAATGAGAATTCACTCCCTAAAAAGACCTAGAAATTCAACGGAAAGATAAGTCATGATAAACATTAACTCTGATAGCTTTTATGAAATTGAACTGTATAATATCTATAAGTAACAAGTTACCTGAAGGTAAAACAAACAGGAAAAACATCATTTATAATCTGCAAATATTCTGAATTAACTTGCTTCCCTCAGTTTTAGGAAAGGAGTAAGAACGCGACCTTTCTGTTTGCAGTGGTAGCTCTCCTTCTGACTTGGGTGAGGCTACAGTTTGCTTATCAGGACATATAAATAATGGATTTGTAAGGTTCTGCCCAAACTCAGTGTAATGATTCTAGTGAATTAATTCATTTGCTGATCTGGAGTCCTGTTTTCAAACAGACTAGTGTTGTGAGCCATTAAACTCACTTTTTCTTAGAATGACACCAGTTCTCTCAGGCTGGTTGCTAACCAACAGCCAGTAGGATACTGAGAGACATAGAGAAGAGCCTTTGGCAGCTGTGTGGAGAACGTTCCACAGAATCCAAGGAAAGAGTTTCCATGGGTGATTCAGCAGAGATATTAAAATTCATTTAATTCATTTTAAAGGTATGGCCAGTAGATGAATGTGGGTTGTAAAAGAAGGGAGAATTAAAAGTTAATATTCTAGAGTATGGACTTTGCAACAACTGAAAGGACAGAACTGACATTTTTAACAGGGAATCCTGTGTGAGGAGCTAGGTTGGGGGAGAACAGTTTAGCTTTGTACTTAGTAACTCAGGGTGCCCACTGACATACAAATAGCAATATTGAGTAGGTAACTGGACGTGTAAATACAGAGGCCAGGGAGATGTTGATGCTGGAGATACACAGTGGGAGTGATCATCTCCATTGACTGATATGTATGATGTTTGATCTTGATTTTTCACCTTGAATGGGTTTAGAATGATCTAGGAGACATACTTATTGGTATACCTGCGAGGGTGTTTTTAAAGAGGTTTTACTGGGGAGGAGAGACCTGCCTTGAGTGTGAGCAGCACCAGTCCATGGGCTGGGGTCCTGGACTGAACATAAAGAAAGCAAGCTGAGCACAGCATTCATCTTTCTGTAATTCCTGCCTGTGGATGCAGTGAGTGTGATTATTGCCTCCAGCTCCTGCTGCCATGATGTACTGTGCCCTCAAACCATGAACCAAAATAAACCTTCTATCCTTAAGTTGCTTTTGTCAGGTATTCTGTCACAAAAACAAGTAGAATGACTAATATAATCTGTAATGCTGCAAGGCTGAATACCATCCTCGGGGGGGGGGGGACATATTTAGAGAAGGGGTCCCAGGTTCAAGATCCAAAGTATGAGTCTCTTCATTGTTCCAAAGTCTGGGAGACAAGAAAACAGATGTCGGTCAAGGAGTGTTGAGAGTGACAGTGACATCTGAGAAAGGGAAGTCAAGGGAATAGGTTGCTTTCAGAAATATGGCCATGTCAGGGATGATAATGTGATCCAGGCTGGAGGAAAGAAACTTTACAAGCAGGGAGAGATCCCATCAGAGACACAATGTATGTCACTTACCTCATCTTTGACCTTGAGCAGCAGCAGAGCAAAGAAAAGAGACTTTTAAGTTTGATGTATTCTAAATATAGATGGGTACCTAGCAATTCTGTCAAATTTTTAGCATTTGCTTTTAAATTCAATCATATAGGGAATGGTCCATTCATTTCTTCAAAGTCTTCTATTCTCAGAGATGTGCTAGACTTGATACAGTGGGCCCAAGTGAAGATGACACTGAAGAGGGTGTTCTCAAAAAGCCTCCATGTATAGCTGGTGAGGGCCACATGCCTGTCATGCTAGCACTCAGGAGGCAGAGACAGGAAGGTCATGAAGTCAAGGTCAGATTGGGCTACTTAGTGAGTATAGGCTAACCTGGGCTACAATGGGAGACCTTATCTCAAAAAGCAAGCAAAGCTGGATGTCGTGGCATATGCCTTTAATCCCAGCACTAGGGAGGCAGAGGTAGGAGGATCACCCTGAGTTCAAGGCCATCCTGAGACTACGTAGTTAACTCCAGGTCAGCCTGGACAAGAGTGAGACCCTACCTAGAAAAACAACAACAAAAAAAGCAAGCAAGCAAACAAGCAAATACAAAAACAACACCCACCCACTAACTAAAAAATAATAATAATAATATTTCTATCAGGACAATTCATACCCTCTTACTCTTACTCCTCTCTCTCTCTCTCTCTCTCTCTCTCTCTCTCTCTCACACACACACACACACACACACACATTGCTGGATTGCCTTGTCAACAGAACACATGAAATGTATGAATGAACTATAATGATGTCTCCAATTGAGAGACACTGTAAACTCAGTTTGGCATAGCTCTGTGGGTATTTAGCCACCACACTGAGCTGAGATCTGTCATTTACAACCCCACCTATCAGCTGCCCTCTTTTCATCTCTGCTGTTCTTTCCTGAGAACACTGCTGCTCCAGGTGGTCTGTGAGCTTGAGCTTGCCTACAATAGTTTTTCCCTTCCCCAGTGATAAGTAGGAAACAGCTCTGACAGTCGCCTGGGAACTGGCTATGGGTCTAAGTTGCTCAGTGTCTGGTTGCTTTTTAGGGGTGAAACAAAATGCTTCCCACCTAGACAATTCTCACTAGGCCTTCCTCTCTTTGATCCTTCTTGCCTGTGGATTTCAAAATCTGATTGATGAGAATATTTTTGCATATTCTCAGAGAAAATGCTCTTCTTGGTAGCTTTAAAGAAAAACAAGCTCACTTATTAGCTGTCAGTTTTAGAGAAGGAAGACTCACTTAAAAACTTTATTAGAAACTTCCTACAGTATGGATTATGTGGGTAATTTGGAAAACTGATATTTCAAATCACTGAACATTTAAATTAGTTCCCACTTATGCAGATGATATTGATAGAGGGACATAACCTTGGGAGTGACCTGATATTTCCTTCTATGTCAGCCTGCCTACTTAGTTATTATAATTATGAAAGTTATATTAATTTGTATCAGAAAATACTTTTAACTTATTGCTGTTCTTTCTGTGTATTGTTATTCAAGGGCCATGGGTTACATCCCAGTGACTTTTCCAGCTTACTGGGCGAACTGAGGAAGATCAGTTCTACATGAAAACAATAAGCATAAAACACAATGACATATGATATTTTCTTGTAGCACATGCAAGCTACATATGTTTTCCTGTAACACATAAAAGTAAAACCCAACAAGACTACAAAGCACAAAGGGGAAGAAGGATGGTGGTGGTGGAGTCCGTTGCTATCTTTGTATTCTGAGGCCACTAAAATATTTTAAATTCAAGTGATGCATCATAGATCAATGTTTGCTGAATTTAAAATTTTAATACTCATTTTAAATACTTATCAGGCCCAATCCAGCTTAGCTTTTGACATCAGACAAGATCAGGCATGTCATGGTGGTATAGCCATACATAGATTTGACATTTCTATAGGGTGACATATGTTCTAATCATAGTTTTGATTGCTCTCTAATATATTTTTTTAATTTTTTTTGTTTTTTATTTCTTTGAGAGCAACAGACAAAGAGGCAGATATATATATAGAGAGAATGGGCATACCAGGGCCTTCAGTCCCTGCAAACGAACTCCAGATGCATGTACTACCTTGTACATCTGGCTTACATGGGTCCTGGGCAACCAAGCCTCGAGCCAGGGTCCTTAGGCTTCACAGGCAAGCACTTAGCCATCTTTCCAGCCCCTCCCTAGTATTTTTTAAATAATGCTTTATTTGGGATCATTTTTGTCATGCAGAAATGTTTCACAGAGTTCTACTTCCATTCAGTTACCCCAGGTGCCAACATTTAACAACTATGGTGTGTTTATGATGAAGGAGAATATCTTAATTACCTTGCCATAAGCTCCACTACAGACTTCATTTGGATTTCATCAGTTTTCTTTCTGTCTTTGATTTTCTTTCCTTCTTGCTTTCCCTTTGTTTGAAACAGGGTCTAACTCCATAGCCCATGATGGCCTCCAATTTTCAGTAGACTTTTTAAACCTCAGCTTCCCAAGTAGAGATTATAGGCATGAGCCATCATGCTAGACTAGTTTTTGACTCATATCCTTTTCCAGGCCAGGACACTCAATCACATTTCAAATTTGGAGTTTTTAAGAAAGTTAGAACCAGAACTTGTGCTATACAGTAGACAGCAGCTAAGATATTTCAGGAAAGGTAGAACCACAGCTAGAGCTGTACAATAAATAGGTAATAACAGATTTGTAACCAGGAAGAGGAAGTAGAAATAGCAAGTTTTAGAAAAAACCTTAGCCTTAGAGATGTAGCAATTATCATATTTTACTTCACATATAAATTGCTGATGTTAAAGTTACAATATCTTCTAGTTTTCTTGTCAAGATTTGATGAAAGTTATTTATTTTACTAAAATACTGTTACTTATTTGCAAACAGAGAAGGAGAGAAAATAAATATGAATGGTAATAAATAATTTCTTGCCACTACAAATGAGTTCCAGATGCATGCACCATGTAGTGTATTGGGCTTTACATGGGTTCTGGGGAATTGAACCTGGGCCTGCAGGCTTTGCAAACAAGCATCTTTGGCCACTGGGCCATTTCCCCAGCCCCAGTTTCTTATTCTTTACCTGACCAACATTTAAATCATTCTTTTAAGAGTGGCCTGCAATGATTCTTTCTCTGACAATGCTTCTCTCCCATGTTGCACAGACACACCTAGTGACCAACACCCATGGATTATTGTGCATAAATCAATAATAATACTTATCATGGACTCTTGCAAGGACTGATTTTTGTGTTTGTCTACTTACCACAATGAGACTGTATAACTGAGGCATCATACACATTGATTTTATAGCATATTCTGCACTATAATGCACATCTTTCTTAATAGCTCACAAACTTTAATTAAAGACAACATGAGTAATTAATTGTAACCTGCAGCAATTACATAAAGACAATTTCCTCTTGAGTCTCATTTCTTCTTGAGGTCAGCACCTATGTCTCATTCATTTATCTTGGTATCTACAGCATTTTGGACTATGTGTGGTCTAGGACATCTGCTTAAATACTGGATAAGTAAGAAACAAAATGAGTAGCTAGTCATGGATACAGTGCATAAGAAAGTTGAGTTTTTCCCCAAAACTGAACAATAATGACTCAAGCTAATTTTACAAAATTTCATGAAGGCTCAATTAAAATTTGTAAATCTTTAGCAGGTATGGTGGGGTATGCCTTAAATCCTAGCACTTTGGAGGTAGGGGAAGGAGGATTTCTGTGAGGTGAAGACCAGCCTGGGACTACAGAGTGAGCTCCAGGTCAGCCTGAGTTAGAGTGAGACCCTACCTCCAAAATAATATCATAAGCCCTTAAGGCAAGGGGAAACTAGCTATAATACCCATAAGGCCGCCCCTAACAACTCACTCCTGGTGTTAACTCCCAAATCTCCATCAGCTGAGAACCTAGCATTCAGAACACCTAAATTTATAGGGGACACCTGAATAAAACCACCACATTCTGCCCCTATCCCTCATAAACTGATAACCATACATGATGTAAAATTCAGTACACTCATCCAACTTTAAAAGTCGCCATAGTTTGTTGCTTTATTTATTTATTTATTTATTTATTTATTTATTTATTTGAGAGTGACAGACACAGAGAGAAAGACAGAGGGAGAGAGAGAGAATGGGCGCGCCAGGGCTTCCAGCCTCTGCAAACGAACTCCAGACGCGTGCGCCCCCTTGTGCATCTGGCTAACGTGGGACCTGGGGAACCGAGCCTCGAACCGGGGTCCTTTGGCTTCACAGGCAAGCGCTTAACCGCTAAGCCATCCCTTCAGCCCAAAAGTCCCCATAGTTTTTTATCAATTCCAATGATGTTTATACATTCCCATAATCCCAGGTCTTTTAACTAAGCCATAATACCAAAAAATAACCTAAAAAAAAACCCATAATGTCACAGAACAAACATTCATACTGCAACAAATGGCACTGAGAATATCAATAAAATATTCAACCAATACAAGATATAAACAGGGCAAACGTCAAACTCTGTGGCTTCAAGTCCAACAACTCTAGCTAATGACAAATCTCCATGTCCAATAACGCTAATCAGCAACAAGTCTCTGGAGTTGAAATTCTGCACTTCCAACTAGACTACTCACAGTCCTGGAAAACTTCATTGGGGCCGGCATCTTTCTTTAGCAACCCTCATGTTCCTAGCTTCTCCACTGGGTCACCACTGCAATCAACAGTTCATCCTCATGGCTCCATGGGCTCTCCATGCAAACATCCAGCAAACCTGCTTCACACTGCCCATGGCCATTTCCAAAACACAAGACCGTGTTGCAAACTCAATGACCCTCTCTTTCCTGCATTTCTTATACTCCACAATACCAGGTAGGGTGCCAATTTGTTAATCCAGGGGGGAATAAAGCAGACTTTGAAGAACAGGATACTTACTCCTTGAGCACTCAGGCCCTTTCAAAAGAGTCTACATTCTTCCTGTTGCCCTAGTGCAGATCAGCTGGCCCAATTTCAAAGGTTGTATTTTCTCAATTGCAGTTGAATGGGCAGCAGTTCACCCAAAGATTTTTCTTTCTGTGACATATCCCTCTGCTCACACCAGCTCATTACTATGCAAAGCAACCCTGCAAAACTTCGCCGGACATAGGCATAGCAGCAAGCTTCTCACACAAACTACTAGCCCAGTCCAAGCAAAGCTCTTTCTCACCCTCATAAGCCAAACCTTTCAGTACATAGTTCTTACTGCATCTAGATCTTCCAGCTCTGGCCAGAAAAGTCTGTAAAGCTATACTTAACAGCATTGCAAGGTGCATTTTAGGCCATGGTTTCAAATCCTTCCACATTCTTCTTGAAATTCAGTTCCAAAAGGCCAAAGCCACACAATCATGTGTCTAGCAGCAATCCCACTCCTTGGTACCACTTTATTATTTCAGTTAGGTTCACATTGCTGGTAGAAATCATCCAACCAAGAGCAGCTTCTGTGGAAAAAAGAGGTTTATTTTGGCTTACAGACTTGATGGGGAAGCTCCCTGGTGGCAGGGAAAACAATGGCATGAGCAGAGGGTGGACATGAGCACCTGGCCAACAGGAAGTGGACGATCGCAACAGGAGAGTGTGCCAAACACTGGCATGGGGAAACTGGCTATAACATCCATAAGCCCACCCCTAACAATACATTGCCTCCAGGAGGCATTAATTCCTAAATCTCCATCAGCTTGGAACCTAGCATTCAGAACACCTAAGTATATGGGGGAACACCTGAATCAAACCACCATATGTACATTCTCTGTGGAGGAACATAGTTCCATGCAGAGACTTCTGATAATTTTCACATAGAATTTCTGGCAATAGGAAATAATCAGGCAAGCAAGAAGATTGGCTATGACCAAGATCCAAACAAAAAAACATACAATCCCCCTCCCCCCTAGTAAAACAAAACTGACAACAAAAACTGGTCCATAGTGAGATCCAGATAACACAAACAATTATCAGACATTAAGGTTAGTGTGTGTGTGTGTGTGTGTGTGTGTGTGTGTGTGTGTGTGTGTGTAGGTCAAAGGACAACACTGGATGTTGGTTCTCACATTCCATATTGTTTGAGGCAGGGTCTCTTGTTTACATTACATGTTTGCATTAGTTGGCTGAGAGCTTCTGTGAGATTCTCTTGTTTCTGCTTTCCAGCTTGCTGTAAACACACTGGGAGTATGGCATTTGGCTTTTTATGTGGGTCTGAGGATACAAATTTAGGTATTCATGTTTGCTTGGAAAGGCTTTTTTTCCAATGAGACATCTTCTCATCCCATATATTATTGTTTTAGAAATTAAACTCAAATTAAAATGCAGGTATCTAGAAATGCAATGATAAACCAAAATAAACTTTCAGAATTAAAACACCTGATGAATCTTAAAAGCTAGGTGAATAGGCAATCAGATAATGAGGTCAGCTGTACACATGAACAAAATCAGAGTATGAGCACTGGTTCAAGTATTCCAAGTGTTGATGCAATATTGTGTGTGTGTCTGTGTGCATGTATGTGCATTCACACACAGTTCAATAGACTGTCTTGGTTTATAGTATAGCATAAAGGATTTGGTACAAATAATGAAATCTTTTAATGGGTCCTAAAATAGCCCCAAGATTTCATGTATGAAAAAAATTGAAGGGTTGATGCAGTTTAGTTAGCTTCATTGAGTTGGGCCTTAGGTAGCTGGACAGGTATAAACTGACAAATCACAATCCCAGGAATGACAGGGAAGAAATGCTGGACAGCAGCAGCATGGGGACCATTGTCTGTGGAACCACAAGGATCTGTGTTTAACTCTTGTTACCAGGTAGGTGTCCTTGGAGTAGTTACTTTCAGAATCCTCTTTTCTAAAATAGGGATAATTCTTGCTTTGTTGTAGCTGGTAAGAAGATTAGAAAGGACATATAAAAGTCCCAAAGAATAGGAGGCCTTAGAGCAGGCAAGAGATTTCACATATATAGATCATCTCTAACCATCGCTTTCCTCTAGATACAGAGCTTCCCCAGTTGCCTCTGGTCACGTGTATTCCTTTATTCTTTCCCTTTATCTTCATTCTTACTTGTTTTATTATTAAAAAAGTCTCTTTCTCATGTTATTAGTTAGCACTCATCAGAGGGGTGGAGATTTTGAAACATACTCATTTAAATCTATTCTGAAAGTACTAAAAACTTGACCTTTTAACTTTTCTTACAAGATGCCAAGGATAAAAAAAAAATGGATTGCTCATTTAAGCTAAAAAATATATTAAGGTTCTGCTTCTAGCCAAGGAGAGAGGATTGAAACTTTACATGTGTGTGGTTGTAGTCTTCAGTATTATAAAAGCAAGACTATGTAGCAGAACCACACCATCAGGAAGGCCCCAAGGAGTCGGTCAATGCAGAGGATTCTGCCAAAAGAAGGCTTTTAAATTGATGATCTGCACATGTAGTTTTTGGCCACCTTTCTTCTTCTCATGTTTGTTTTTGATGTCTAAATTTCTACCAGATCTTACCATATTGAGAGACAAATACCACAAGATATGCAAAATAGAAAATTGGATGTCTACAAATGATTCTGAAAATCCCTTTCATAGATGAAATTCTGCTTAATAACTATCATTTGTCAAGAGACATTCATCAGACTAATAAAGCATTAGAGAACAGTTTTTATAGCCAAAATATATGAGCACTTCCAGTCTATGTTCTTCAAATAGCAGTCATGAGAATTTCAATGTTTGTTTTATATAAAAAAAGAGCCTTTGTTCTTTACTTAAAACTATAACATTATGTACTTGATCTCTATGTGTTTTTCTGCCTTGACTTTAATATCTCATTTTTATAAGGGTAATTTCCCCTGAGTTAACCTAAGGAAAAAATTCTAGCATTCTTTAAGAATGGAATCATATATGATTTTCTATGCTTAGATAAAAGTTTGTCTCACATCATTCTTTCTAATGCAAGCACAAATGCCATTGAAGTGAACATCCCCTACAAAATGCCATTTTATTCACTTAAGTAAATAAATTGTTGTACAGATTTATTCTCTCAAGAAAAAAACATTTTTCTTACTGTCTCTTGCTTCTCCATGGTTGCACATTAGTTTTGATTTGTAACCATGCATGAGCCACTATTTAAGAATACCAGGATGAGTCAGTCCCTGTGCTTAGGAAGTTCAGGTGTCCTGGACTCTTACAAGATCTGGAAGATTGTCCAGCTGACATTCTCCGAGGTGAGTTTGTATCTTTCTTCTCGTTTTCCAAGAACAAGAAAACTTCCAAAGAAAGCTTTTCTCCTTTGCTTCTTCTCCATCTTTTCCTTTCTTCTTCATTTTAAGATAAACTGTTTTTCTGGTGTGTGTGTGTGTGTGTATGTGCGTGCGTGCACCCATGCGTGTGTGCGCATATGCATGCATGCATGTGCATGTGTGTATGCACATATATGTTGCAGAATGTGTGTGTAGGGCAGAGGACAACTTTGGATGTCAGTCCTGAACTTCCACCTTGTTTGAGGTAGGACCTCTCATTTCATTGTTCACTGCTGCATTTGGCAGTGAACTGGTGAGCTAGTCCACAGGCTTCTGAGATTCTGTCTCCACATCTCTTTTTACCATAGGCATACTAGGATTATAGATGCCACTATAGGATCTAGATTCTATTGGTCTGAAATAGAAGAAGAAGGAATCTGTAGAGACTACAAGGCTCTCATAGGTAATATCTAAATTGAGTTTTTGACAAAGTAGAGTGGGTAGCACCAGCATCCCTCTTGAAGATATGGGGACATGAAGTAACAGACTGTGTTTGAGGAACCATCTGGAATTCTGAACTGGTACAATATGAAGGGACTGTGATGGAGGGGCAGCAGAAATGAAGCAAATTGGAAAATGTCTGTGTCACTCAGGAAAAGAGATCTGTTAGGAAAAGAGCATGGAAATGGCTGGAAAGTAGCCCATTTAGCTCTCACCTTAAAACAAATTAAAAAGTACTTAGCTTGCTAAGCTTGTGGGTTGACTGAGAGTTGGTAATACAAGATTTAAGAGCTGGTTATATGAGACCTAAGGCTGTCCAGGCTGAGATGTCCTTTGGTCAGAGAAGTCCAGTAGGCTATTTGCCCTCTAGTGGCAAGCGCAATGCATTTCCCACTTTTGCTGGATACAGTACTGGAATCTACAGAATGGGTCAGCTCAGGAAGCTAGTGCTTACTGTACTTTACAAAGCTTTTTTAAATTTAGTATCTAGGCTTAACATATTCAATCTTAATATGAATTAATTAAGACGTGGGTAAAGATACTGTTTAATAATAGATATTTGCCATACATATCACAGGTTATATCACTTTCATTGATGTTAATATATTTAACACAACTTTAAAATATGACATTTAATAGGCTATGATCAGAATGTAATAGCATTGTGTCATAAATAACATCCTTAGGATTTTTAAGTATAGTGATTTATTAAAAATATACAGCATAAGAATATATTTGGAGGTGGAGTCAGTGTCTTTGCATATCCAAGAAGCTATTTTAGGTTCTGAACTATTCATTTAGATTTTACATTTCACATCTAGAATTGTGACCTTATTGCCTAGCATTATAATGCTTCACTTAATTTCTTTTTTCTTTTTCGCCTAAAAATGATTTCCCCTCATAGAGGTGCTTTTGGTATCAGTTTTCAATTTTTTTAATAGTAGTTTTGAGAACTAATGCTTTCCCTGCCTTTGTTAGAGGCATTTCATGGAAACATCTCATTATTTATTCATAATGGTATGACTCCAGAATAAGGTAACATTACCAATAGTCTACTACTGCTTGGAGCATAACAATACATCCATAATTGATAGAATAGTCTATCCTGGTGTTACAGCTCAAAAAGAAAATCTAATGTTAGATATCTGGGAGAACAAATTATGTCATAATTTTTGTTAATAAAGAAATAAGGAACATTAGTTAAAAATTATACAAAAAGTGATGGGCATGTGGCTAGCTAGAGGGAAGACAATGAGGCTGGAAAGCAAACTAGGAAGGTATCCAATATAGAAGAATATTTCAGAATGTTTCTTGCTAAAAAGTATTTTTTGATTTCTTTCTGAGTGGTATTCTTAGGCAGGTGAACCACTGACTGCTGTTATCACCTTTTCTTGGGGGCACTTAAAGAAACTGCAAGTCTTTGAGGAATATCTGCATAAACTGCTTTAGGATGTTCTGAGCTGGAGATCATGGGCAAGAGGTTTATCTCCAGGTCTGCTTCTTTTGGAGGTGAACATTCTCCATACAATGGATGGCTAAGGATAGTGAGGACATGAAGTTACTAACATACTCATTCACCTGAATGGCTGTCAAGGAGCAAAAGAGCAGACTGCAAATATTCACATGTTTAATAATGCCCCCTTTGTAAACCAAACAAAAGCCACATCATGTATATGGAGTTCCACAGAAAAGTCATCTGGATTTGCTCTAAATGTTACCAGTGACTGTCTTGGGCTGGTAGAATTATGAATAAACTGTTTTCCCCATTCACTTTTTAAAAGTTATTTGTAAAAGGTTTTTTTTTTTTTTTAATGTTACAACAAGGATACAAGCCAGCATGGTAGTTCACATCTATTATCCCAGCACTTGGGAGGTGGACAATGGAGGATTTCCACAGGTCTGAGGCCAATCTAAACTACATGTTTAGTTCTAGGCCATCATGGGCTATAAAGTAAAATCCTATCTCTAACAAAATCTAAAACAAGAACATAAATACTTTTCCTTTCACACCCTTCTCCTTACCCCCACTCTCTTTTGCGTTGCTGCGGATGGACCTCAGGGCCTCATGTACCCTACGGTTACTGCTGTGTCACCTAGCTACACCTCCAACCCCAAATGGTTTGCTAAAACCAGAAGTCACACTGTACATGGCTTATTGTAATACTGGTTAATTTGTTTAATAGTTAAAAATTCCTGCAAGAACTAGAAAATATAGAAATTAATAGTAATTGAATGTTTAGTTTTTTATTTTAAGGTAAACAATTTTCATAAAAGATTGACTTTTCATTGCATAAGCTTTAAAATTTCTATAATGCTTCTTTTTAAGAAAATCTTTCTGAATAAATGTCAAAGAGACAAACCAAACTTGGGTAAAATATTCACAGTACCCATGACCCATCAAGAATATTTAGCCTAGCACATGAAACTTTCTGAGGGCTTAATGAAAACAAATCACTATTTTTGTAAGTGTATGAGTTTATTACAAATTAGTAAAAAGTAAAAACTCTTCAAAACTGGACAAAGGACATGAATAAATAAGTCACTGTTCAATGCCTAATAAAGTTCAAACAAATACTGTAGAGATGCATCTATCATATCAAATACACAGCTGTTAACTCATAATATGAATAAAGATTTTTGAAAGAAAAGGAGATGTTTTCTGGTACTGACAAGGTAACAGGAAAATTGTTACTTTTATACCATGCAAATGAAAAAATGACTTTGAACTTTCTAGATGGCAATTTTTCAGTAAATACTTCAAAAGACATTGAAAATATTTATATCATTCAACCCAGAAATTCCATGCCTCAGAACATATTCTAAGAAAATGATTTAAAATATTAACATTCATTCTTTAAAAACATAGTTACTTTATTTGCACAAACTTCCCTCACAGATAAACTTAATATGTGCCTAGACAAAATAACACATATATGGCTAATTATGTAATATTTTTGAGGCACACTCCATAGACTGGCCTTTTTTTCTTTTAATGTGAGAGAGTGAGAGCAAGAGCACATGTGCACACATGCGAGAGAGAATGGGCATGCCAGGGCCTCCAGCCACTCCCGTCAAGTTCCAGACGCATTTGCTCCCTTGTGCACTTATTCAAACATGTGCACTTGTGTTACTTTGTGCATCTGGCTTAAGTGGGATCTGGAGAGGCGAGCATGAGTCCTTTGGCATTGTAGGCAAGAACCTTGACCACTAAGCCATCTCTCCAGTCCAGTCTCCAGTTATGTAATTTTTAAATAAAGGACTGGAAACAATCTAAATTTTTACCATTAACAGTAAGATCAATTATGGCACTTCTAGACACAACACTTACTATATAGTAATATCAAAAGGAAAACAGAATGTATTGATATCAAGAGACACTCTCCTAATATTTTTAAATTTAAAAAGATACAGACCAGTGTAAAATAGGAGAAATAAGAATATATTCATATTTGTTTACATATTCACAAAAATAGTCTAGCAGGATGTGCAAAAACTTAATCACAGGGCCTGTTGTGAATGCAAAATTAAACAGATGCAGTAAAAGAATGAGCAGAAAGACTTATATTTAATTCTCATATCACACAGTCATTAGTTTTATTGCAGCTCTATTTACAATAGCCAAGAATGGGAAACAGCCTAGATGTCCAGCCACAGATGAATGGATAATGAAAAGGTGATGCATACACACAGTGGGATTCTACTCAGCAATATGAAAAATGAAGTCATGAAATTTGCAAGAAAACTGATGAATCTGGAAAGAATCAAACTCAGAGAAGAATTGCATGTTCCTTCTGATATATGGGTCATAGCTTGACACACACACACACACACACACACACACACACACACACACACACACACACATATATATCCATATCTCAAATGTTGATAAGACCTACAAACATAGAACTGTAACCAAAAATGAATATAAAGGGAACCCCTGGAAGAGAGGGCCAGAGATACTTGTGACATGTAAACAGAAGGGAGAAAAATAGAGTGAGGAAAGAATAGCAGGGTAGGTAGAGGGATGCACCAGAATCAACAAAGACATATTGTATTTGAAAATTCCATACATTTTAAAAATGCTGAAAAAAATTAAAGGAATGAATGAATGAATTTTTAAAACAATTTAAAAACTAACAAAATGTAACTCTAAGGAAAAAAATCTGAAAATCCAAATTTACCTTCCAAATAAAAATAGAATACCTGAAATTCACTTTTCTTTTAATTTTTTTATTATTTTAAATTTAGCTCATCTTGTCCTCTTTGAGGACAGAGTGAATATCTCTTGTTTTCCTCTTGGCATCCTCATATCTAAGAAACATATTTGATGCATAGTTGGTATTCCGTTAATTTTAGAGGAATACATGAAATTAATGAAGGTTTGAAAACTGTCAAAGAAAAAGCCAGGAGTATATCACATGCAGAATGGTTTGTCAACGAATAGCTAATATTCCTTTTCAAAGAAGACATAAGGACTAAGGTCTACATAGCTGCTTTCTGTACTTTCCTCTTTCATGGACTCTAATCTTAAAGGGACTTGTAATGTATAATATTATTGGCATTATTATCATTATGGCTTTTGGAGACATGACCTATCTGTATAGCCTGGGCTGGAACTCACTATGTAGCCCAGGCTGGCATTGAAATCATAGCAATCCTCTTCCTGCCTCAACCTCCTTTGTCCTGAGATTACAAGTGTGAACCCCCACAACTGGCTTTTGAGGAGATTATTAAAGCAAAAATAGATCAAACAACTGCAAAGGATCACACACCCTTTATGACTCCATATTAATTCATAAAACCAAGTTTATCACTTACACCCAATAGTGACCAAATTGCTTTTCTTTTCTGGCCAATGAGTGATATCCGTGTATGCTAGATATGGTCACAACTAAGGCCTGGCCATTAATGAGGGATGGAAGACACTGAGCTTCCAGCATGTGCTATAAGCCATCAAAGTACAGCAAGAAACAAAGCAAGTATTAAAAAATGACCTAGTATGATAATAGCTAACGCTGGACGCAATGTTCAAAGGCAGAAATGAAGCCAAAATGGAAGGAGCTGGTGACTGTATATTCAATTTGTGACTCTCAAAATTGCTAACACATTATATCACCTGGGGAGCTTTTAAATATATTGAGATTCCCTCCAAGAAATTTGGATTAAATTCTTGCAGGTTGGCATGCAGGCATTCATATTTTTTAAAATAAAAATATAAGGATGCTGATATGAAGGCAGATTTGAAAACTGCTTTGGACCATGCAAAAGATGAAGGGAATCTTTTTCATTATCTTACTTGAGGAGGCATCTTATTAGCTGGTTCCAGCCATTATAATTTATGCAAATATATCATTTTCTTAGATTAAACCTTCTATTTTCTCATCTCCCTAGCCTGGACCATAACCAAAATTTATTGTTTGCACTATTAATATTGTCTTCCCTTTGTCCTTACTATTTTCACTTTGTAGAACACTGACAAATGATTTTTTCTTCTGTCAAGGATTTTGTTTTTTTTTGCATGGATATAGTATGGATCTAGCATATTCCTGTAACATTACTATATTAAAGCTATGGCCTTAGGGAGGTATTATTGGGAGACAGTAGAACCCTTACTGGGTGTATTCAATTGATTCACTTAATATTGTAATGAAATAAAGCACCCTAATGGTCATTAGGGTGGGTGTCCTGGATTGACATTCTGAGACATTGGTCTCTTCCTCTTTCTCTTTCCCCACTATGAGGTGAGTGAGCAGCTTTGATTTAAAATGTGCTCCTCTCTGTGATGTGTTAACTGCAATGAGGTAGACTGACAATGAACTAAAATCACCAAAACTGTGAGGCAAAATATATATTATTTAAAAAGTTTAAACTTTATTTATTTGATGGGGGGAGAGGGAGACAATGGGTGTGCCAGGGCCTCTAGCCACTGCCAATGAATTCCAGATGCATGCACCACCATGTGCATCTGGATTATGTGTGTACTGGTGAATCAGACCTGGGTCTTTAGGCTTTGCAGGCAAACATCTTAACTGCTAAGCCATCTCTCAAGCCCATAATTTTTTAAACAAGTTGATTACATTAGGCATTTATTACTTTAAAGAAAAGTTGGCTGACAACTACAAGGTTACCTGTAGCTACTTTTTTGGTTGCTGTGACAAAATACCTGGCAAAGGCAATTTAAAGTAGGGTTTGTTTTTGTTCATGTCTTAAAAAGAGATGCAGCTCACTTTGGTAGGGAAGGCATGGAGGCAGAATCATGAGGCAGCTGGTCACATATCTGCAGTAAGGAAGCAGTGAATGGACCGGAATTGAAACAGGGCTATAAACTTCAAGGCCTGTCCCCAGTGACCCATATCTTCTAGCAAAGATCAACCTCCTAAAGTTTCCGTAACTTTTAAAACAACACCATCAGTTGGGGATTAAGTCACACAAAGGTATGGGGGACATTTCACATTCAAATCACAAGCAAAAATTTTCAGATATGACTTCTACTTAGTTCTACCATCATCTAATGAAATCCGACTACTGTTTAGTTTCCTCACTGACACCAGTTTAGTTGGGATTGATAGCCTGTAAATTTCTTCTCTGAAATTGTAAGTTCTTGCTACCAATAGAAAATAATGCCATCATTTGCAGTGTCCGCAAATATCCCTTAATTAATGTTAAACAAAACACTCTTCACTTCTCTACCCCTTTTATCTCTCTAGTTCAATTGCTTGGCATGCTGTCCCAGGCTCAGTAAGTTTGCTCCAGCTCCATGCCTCTGTAAAGTTCTGGAAATGATGCCACTTTCCACCAGCACATTCCTACTTTCCGCTTTCTTTGGTACTTTGTAGTCAAAATCAGCTATCAATACCATTTATGTGCTTGTTAGAGATGCCAAAGACAAGATTTACCCTTGTCTGCTTCTCATCCAGATGCTTGTTAACTTGAATGCACACCAAACTTGAAACAAACAGATCTCTAACAACCTTTTAACACTTGTTTTTATTTTCTAGTGTTTTTACTTGCATATTTTTAAAGGTTTTACTTTTAGATTTATTATTTAACTTTTTTTTTCTTTTTATCTTTTTTTGGGTAGGGTCTCACTCTTAGCCCAGGCTTACCTGGAGTTCACTTTGTAGTTTCAAGGTGGCCTCAAACTCATGATGATCCTCCTACCTCTGCCTCCCAAGTGCTAGCATTAAAGGTGTCCACCACCACACCCAACTATGAAACATTTAAAAATATATTTGTTAGTATACATCATAATAGGTTTAATTACAGCATTTTCACATATCTATGTCATTCCAGTTTGTTCTGATTTAACCCCTCCTCCACTGCCTTTACTTCTCCCCCCTCTTATGAATCCCCTTTTGTCTGTCCCAAACTTTTGCTTATATCATGTATTCTATTACTCTCTCTTGTCCCCCCTTCCTCCCTCCCTTTACTCTTTTTATATCTATTCTTTCCCTCTCATGGTTGGTCTCCTTACAACTCCCCCCGCACCCCTCCCCCCCCCACACAATCTAGATTCTGACAAAGACAGAGCATGCAATATTTGTCCTTTGAGTCTTGCTTATTTCACTTAGCATAATGATCTTCAGCTCTATTCATTTTCCAGCAATGTTATGATTTTATTCCTGTGATGCTGTTTGGGGGTGAAAGGCCCTGGTAGTAAATACAAGTCATGTCCTGAAGCTTATCTTATAATAGAGGAGATGATTCTTCTTTACCTCTTTTCCCCTAAAGGAGTACTTGCAACCTCCATTTTGCTAAAGACCAGCAATACCAGGAAGAATATGGTTTTGCTTTATCACTTTCTTCCCTAGAAGAGAAAAATGAAGGCATAAGATTACTCCCTTTCCTGGAAATCTTGTGGCACCTGGACATCTAAGGTGGGCGCTGGAGTGACCAAGTCTGCCTCCATCTAGCATATTCCCATTAAACAACAACAACAACAACAAACACAAAACAAAACAAGAAAAACCCAACCAGGGTCCTGACAGACTTCCCCATTTCCAGGACCCCTTTCAGGGGCAGAGCTCTGCCTGCTTTCCCTTTCTTAAGGTCCATCTCCATAAACTCTGTGGTGTATGGATTTTATGTGCTGAAATTCATAAGACAAAACCCAGAAGCCACTGACTCAGTGGAAGTTTTGTGTGGCTGTCAGCTTCTGGCACCCTCACTCCTGAATTATGGCCCAAGAGGAGAGGAAAGCTATGCTTCTCACAAACTTAAAACCCCCACCACTTCTTTATGGATGAACAGTTTCTTGATGTGTGTGTACCGCAGTCTCTTTATCCATTTATTTATTCATTCTATTGATGGACAAACAGGTTCTATCTCTAGCTACTATGAATGCTGTGGCAATAAACATGGGTGTGATATAGCTCTGTGGCAAGCTGAATTAGAGCCCTTGGGCTGTATACAAAGGAGTGGTATAGTTGTCATATAGTAGCTCTATATTTTAGTTCTTTGATGAACCTCAACTTCAGTGAAAACTTCCGGTGCACAGTGCTCATATAGCCAAGGGTGCTGAGATGTTTGCGCAGTGAACGAATGTCACATGTACCAAACACCAGGCTCAGTTTTAAAGGATGACAAATGAATGATAGGTTCATAGATCCTCAGGGGTCATGAATGAATTTCTTGCCAAGTTTTTGCCATAACACAGAAAGGGAAGTATGGAGGGGAAATGCCTGCAGCAGTAGGGGCAGATTCAAAGACCTTCCTTAATCACGAATCCACATCTCCAGTACCATAGTATCACTGACTTCTATCCTCAACAAACGCAGTCAAGCACCCAGAAGACATGTTTAGGAATTCAGACAGCCTTTACTGCTGCTCTGTAGATTATCCCTGGGCATCCTCCAGTTCTTATAAAGGGAATGAAGGCGGGAGGGAGGGAGAGGGAGAGAGAGGGAGAGAGGATGGGGGGAAGGGGGTGATGGGTAGGTTGCTGAAGTGACAACCCAGTATTTATGCTCCTGGTGGGCACTTTATAGTGAACACCAAGGTATGAAAAACCCAGAGCACTGAAAAACTATGGCCTTTTGGCCATTTATCTTCTAGAGCAAGGGTGTCCAACCTTTTGGCTTCTCTGGACCACACATTTAATATGTTTACTTAATTAAGAGACCTCCCACATGCTCTAGACTGTAGTCTTAAAGGCACTGTCCAGGCCCAGGGCTGTGGCATGGAGGAAGTGGTTGCCTGGGAGCCTGAAGAGCGGGATTCCTTTCTTCCGCGTTTGGTTTCGAAGTCGTCCAGGTGCCCACTCCCTTTCCTTTTTGATTCCCAACACGTGGCCCCGCGGAGAGCCGAGCAAGGCCACACTCGGTTCCTCCCACGTGGCGTGGACGCCCGCCGCGGACTCGCTGGCCGGCCGCGCAGACCGCCCGGCGCCGGCGCGTGACGTCAGCGCGCGGCCAGCCCGCCCCCCCGCGGCCGGCGCCGGGCGGGCGGTCGCCGTGGCGACGCGGACGCGGCCGCGCGACGACTTCCAGCTGCCGCCGCCCTCGCCCCGGGAGCTGCGGCCGCCGCTGCGCGCTGGCTTGCTTCTTTCCTCCTCCTCCCCTCCGCCCCCTCCTGGCCCAGCTTTCACAAGTACTTTATTTTCCTTCCGATGTGACGTACTTTTTATGGCTCTCCGATGCGTTCTCGCAGCGTCAGTTGTGCGTTGGTTTTGAAACAGTCTGTGCTGCACCACCTGGCCTTGTTACTGCTCCAGTGCAGTGAGGTGAGGGCCAGCCGGGGACAGGCCCGTCCGCCTCCAGCTCGTGGGGCCGCGGACGCCGCCAGCTCGCCCGGCCTTGGCCTCCCGCCTCCGCGGCCTCCCCGCGGGTCTCCCTGCGGGGCAGCGCGGGGCTCTGGAGCCCGTCCTCTGTGGTGACTCCCGGGCGCAGTTTTGCTGGACAGCATCGTGTGTTAAGCTAGGTAGACACCTGGGGTTGGGTTCAGCCCTTGAAAGGATGACACCTGCAGAGGAGCTTCCTGCCAAAAAGCGAAGAGGGAGAATTCATTGTCATTATGGTGACAATGATAAACTTTGGTTGTCTTGGAGAAGAATGCCTGAGAAGGTGTTGTTTAAAGAATAACTTTCTTTAAAAACTTCAAAAGCCCAGTTGTTTTCCTTTTGCCTGTAAATCTGACATCACGACAGTTGGGAGTTGAAGTTAGGATTGTTGGAGAGTGTTCCAAAATGGATAAATCTTCCATGAGAGAAGGGGGGTGGGAGAAACACGGAGGGGGAGAGAGGGAGAGAGAAAGAGAGAGACAGACAGGGAGAGAAAGAGAGAGAGAGAGGGACGGAGGGGGAGGAAGGGAGGGAGAGACGGAGAGACGGAGAGAGGGAGGGAGAGAGAGAGACAGAGAGAAATAAAAAGAAAAAGAAATCTGAGAAGTCGTAGTGCAGTAAGTTAAGAGTAGAAAGTGTGCGAAGGTCGTACTTGGAAGGAAAGAGGAAGGAAGAGACTGCTGGTGTTGGGACAAGGCAGCTTTTCAATCCACCCTCATCATGTTCTCATCCAAAACCTGTAAATCCTGTATGAGGGGGAAAGGCGTCCCCGTGCACGATAGTGGGGTGGGAGATAATTCCTTACGCTTCCTTTTCACTTTTTCTGAGTGTTTTATGACTGATTCTTGCTGTAAAACAGCTGCACTAGGTTCACAGCTGAAAACTAAGTGAAACCCTCTGGTCAAAGCGCATAAATCTGCATTATTAAAGCGGCCCATCTAGGACCTATGAACCCAGAAGATGCAAATTCTCTTTCCAACACATGCTAAAATACCTCTACTACAACACCTTGGCCATCTTCTCATTTCTGTTGGTCACATCTCAGCGTCTCTGCTCCTTGCTTTTTCAATCATTTTATGCATTCAAGTAAACCCTTTGAAGGCAAAGAATGACTGCATGACAAATGAAGAATACCTTAGTTTTCTGGCTGGGTAAATGATCAGTAAGCTCCGTTGATTATGTGATAAAAATGATGAAAACCCAGCAAGGTGTTTAGTCAAGTACTTGCTTATTGGATCAAAATGATGGTTGACTTCTCTCTGTATGTACTACACAGTTTAATCCAGAGATTAATAGATAATAGTTGATAGTCGTTAATGATGATAATAATAATAAAAGTATGTTTGAATTTGTACTTAGGAGAGGACTTCTTGCTTGTTATTTGTTTCCAGGGATTACAGCTTGGTGCTAACACTTTGTTATAAAATAAAATAATAGAATAAAATTTATTTTATCTGAAAAAGAAATGACTCAGGGAAGCATTGATTTTCTCAAATTGCTGCTTTTTTTTTTTGAGACAATCTCACTCTCTAGTCCAGGCTGACTTCAGCCTCATGGTAATTCTTATGCCTCACTCTTTTGAGTGCAAGAAAGACTACACTCAGCTAAAATGCTGCACATTTAAGTGTAATTTTATTAGCTTTTGGCATTTTAAAAGTATAGCACTGATCCCAAATATATATATACGTACATATATATATAAATGTATATAAATAAAAAAAAAAATATATATATATATATATATATATATATATATATATATATATATATATATGGAGAGAGGGGGGAGGGAGGGAGGGAGAGAGGGAATAATGGATGGTTAATTATTTCATCTATATTATTTGGATTCACTTAAACACCAGGCTTCCACACTAGGGGCAAGGGAAATCCCTTAGACTCTTGAAATAGATCTGTATATTTAGTTTCTCCTTTTTTTGTTACCTTTAACTACACTTACTGGTGTTCTGTTTGCCTATTCTTTAAGTCATAACAACTAGCTGCTAGTGATTCCCTATCCTAGCATACTTGAGGATCAGCCTCAAGTTAAAAATTAAAAATAAATAAAAGTTAAATAGATAAAATTAAGAAATTAAATGAATAAAAATTCAAATTAAAATATAGTTGAATGTGTATGTGTGTGTGTTATATGCAATCGATCCTGGATGTTTTTTTGCAATCTGGGAAGTAACTTTGTACCCTATTTTATAAAACTTTGTATTGTGAATTACAGATTCACTGGAACTTATGAAGATTGTCTTTACATCTATTCCAGTATTGATTATATTGTACATAATTATAGTATAAGCCTAAAGTCAGACAAATGGCACTGAGATAAAGGATGGATATAATTCTGTATCATCTTAGTTCATGATCCTCTGAGTTTGCCCCCTCCAAGTTCTTGTGATTTATCTTGAGATCTATTCAAGTTATTTCATGTGTCAGTGATAATTTATGGTCTTAATACACCATAGCTTAACCATTCACCTATTATGAGACATGCTTTACCATGCAAGGTCTTAATTTGCATTTTCCTAATGACTAGTGATGCTGAACACCTTTCCAGGTTTTTCCTTGTCATCTCTGCATCCTCAACAGTGGAATGTCTCTTCATGGCTCTTGCTCATTTTCATATTGCACTGTTTGTCTTGTTACCATTAAGTTTTATCAGTTCTTTATAAGTTATAGATATGACATCTCCATCAGGTACACATAGCAGCATTTTACTCATCTCTTTATCCCTTAGAAGGTATTTGGAGGGGCTGAAGAGATGTTGGCCCAGCAGTTAAAGGCACTTCCTTACAAAGGGGGCTGACCTGGGTTTCATTCCCAAGCTAGCCATGTAGGCCAGAATCAAAAAATGATATAAGTGTTTGGTGTTTGCAGGGACAAGAGGTCCTGATGGATGTGCATGGGTACATGTGTGCATATGCACACACACACACACACACACACACACACACACACACACAGGCAAATAAATAAACACCATTTTAAAAAGTGGAGAGCAAAAGTTTTAAGTTATAATAAAAATTCAAGTTTTAAATTATTTTTCTTATGAATCATGCTTTTATGTCATGTCTAAGAACTTCATGAGTTTGTCATTTGTTTTCTGTAATTAATTTTTTGTTAATTTTTGTATTAGGTATATCAAGGTTCATTTCTTATCTAGGTAGATGGACTTTATTGAACAACATTGCCTTTCTACTGAATTTCTTCTGCACCTTAGTCAAAAATCATTTGGGCACATTTGTGTGAGCCTATTTCTGGCTTCTGCATTTTGTCACATTGATCTGTGTGTCTGTCTCTCCACCAGCACCACACAGACTTAAGTACTATACTAAAGCTGTCAGTCTTAAAACTGAGTACACTGAATTCCCCATATATAATTCCCTTAAAATATTATTTTAGGTCTTTTGGCTCTACTTCCTATGCATATAAATTTTAGCATAATCCTTTGTAGATCTGCAATAAATATTTCCGGTATCTTGATAAAGATTAAAATTGTGCCGGGTGTGGTGGCACACACCTTTAATCCCAGCACCCGGGAGGCAGAGGTAGGAGAATCGCTGAGAGTTTGAGGCCACCCTAAGACTACAGAGTGAATTCCAGGTCAGCCTGAGCTAAAGTGAGACTCAACCTCGAAAAACAAAAACAAACAAAAAAACCCCAAAAAACAAAAAGACAAAAAACAAATTAAAATTGTGTGTCCATATTGGAAGAATAATATCTTTATGGAATGAGACTTTCCTAGTCTGTGGACACAGTATGTTCTTCATTTATCTAGACCTTTTTTTTTTTTTCCTTCAAATTAGGGTCTTGCTCTAGTCCAAGCTAACTTGTCCATTCTGTAGTCTAAGGGTGGCCTCAAACTCACAGTGACCATCCTACCTTGGCCTCCCAAGTGCTGGGATTAAAAGCATGCACCACCACACCTGGAATTTCTTTTTTTTTTTTTCGTGTGCACGCATGTGTGTGCGTGTTTATGTGTGGGGGGTGGTTGTGTGTGTGTGTGTGTGTGGAGTGTTTGTGTATGCAGGTGCACATGGAGGAGCAAAGTCAATGCTGGGTGTCTTCTTGAATTGGCCTCCACTTTATTTATTGAGATATGGTCTGTGGTTGAACTGAGAGCTCACTGATTCGGCTAGTCTAGTTAACCATCTTGCCCTAGAGATCAGCTTGTCTCTGTCTCCTGAGCACTAGGACTATAGGTCCATGCTGTCATACCTGGTGGTTATGTGGGTGCTGGCATCTGAACTCAGGTTCTCACATTTGTGTGGAAACTGCTTTACAGTTTGAACCATTTCCTCAGCCCCTAGGTTTCTGATTTCTCTGTTTCTTTTTCTGGATTTTCAGTATTCAAGTTCTGATCATGTCTTGTTAGATAGAAACCCATTTTTCATCTTGTTGAATGCTTGCTAATGTTATTGTTTCACATTTCCATTTATACATATTCACTGCTAGGGTGTAGAAACACAATTGATTTTTGTATGTTGATCCTTTATTATGGGAACTTGCTGAACTTTTACTAGCTGCTATTAATTCTAAGAGTTTTAGTGTTTCTTTTGTCTTTGTTTCTGGTAGATTCTTCAGGGAGTTTTACAGAGTTTTGTTATCTGTAAAGAAGAAGGACAGTTTAGGTTTTCTCTTTTGCCTTACTATGCTTGATATAGCTTTACATATACTATGGTTTAAAAAAATTTTTTTTTGGCTTTGTTTTGCTTGTTTCAGTTTTGGATTTTTGAGGTAGGGTCTCACACTAGTGAAGGGTGATCTGAAAAGCACTCTGTAGTCTCAGTGTGATCTCATATTCAAAGCAATCTTCTTTCCACCTACTGTGGCCTCCCAAATGCTGGGGTTAAAGGCATGCTCCACCATACCAAGCTTTCCTTTTCTCTTTTGCATGTAAATATTGCCTGGATTTTCTTGAATTCCTGGGTTCAAGCTACCTTCCTGCCTTAGTCTCCTGAGAGGCTGGGATTATAGCTACTACTGAGGTGCCACATACCCAACTACCAACACTACACTGAATAGCTGAGGTAAAACAGGACATCCTTGCTTGGCTCTAGATCTTAGCAGGTAGGCATTCGCTTTTCACTATGGAGTATAATGTTAAATGTTGGTTTTATCATTTTTTAAGTTTTATTTTTATCAATTTGAAAAAGTTCACCTTATTTACTATTTTCTGAGAATTTTTATTATGAAAGATATTGACTTTTGTCAAGTGTCTTTTCTGCACCAGTTGATAGGATTATGTACTTTTTTTTTGCTTTAGCCTGTTAATATGGTGGATTATATCAATTGATTTTTGAATGTTGAACTAGCCTTTTATCCCTGGAATAAATATTACTAGGTCATGGTATATAATTCTGTGCTGATACAGTGCTGAAATCTATTTGCTAATATTTTGTTAAGGATTGTTATATTTGTATTCATGAGGGATATTGGTTTAAACTTCTTTCTCTAATACATACACACACATACACAAACACATACACACACAACATACTTTTATACTATCTTTGTTTGGTTTTGGTATCATAAAAATATTCATTTCCTAAAATGTACAGTACTCCTAGCACTTCTACTTTATAGGAGAATGCATGTAAAGTTTATGCTGATTTTCACATAAATGTTTGGTAAAATTCTCAATGAAACAATCTAGGTCTGGAGATTTTTCTTTAGTTTTAAACACATATGAAGCCATACCTATCTTTTGTTGTTCATTGAATGTGCAATATGTGGTGTGTGTGTGTGTGTGTGTGTGTGTGTGTGCAAGTGTGTGTGTTGGTGTATGCACTGGTATGCAAAAATGTGTTTGCAGGCCACAGAGGCTACAGGTGACGGTTGGGTGCTCTTTCTCTATTACTCACCACTTCTTGAATTGGCATTTCTCTCTCTGAACATGTGGCTGTGGTTTTCAAGACCTCCAGTATTCTCAGGTCTCTGTTCCCCACAGAACTGTGCTTATAATCATGTGTGGCCAGGCCTAGTTGTTTTACATGGGTGCTAGGGAATTGAACTCAGATGGTCTTAGAACTACCCCCCCCCCCCCACACACACAGGTCTTCATGGCAGCTGAGCCATCTCTAAGCCTCAATGTTCTACTAATTTAAAAAAAATCTATTTTCATATATATTCCAGATGAAGTAATTTCTATTACTTTCTTCAATTTTACTGATTGTTTTTGCCACCTCCATTCTGCTGCTGAAGTCATTAAGTGACTGAGTTTTTAAATTTTGATTTTTTTTTTTTTTTTTTTTTTTTGGTTTTTCGAGGTAGGGTCTCACTCAAGGTTGACCTGGAATTCACTATGTAGTCTCAGGGTGGCCTCAACCTCATGGCGATCCTCTTACCTCCACCTCCCGAGTGCTGGAATTAAAGGCATGTGCCACAACACGTGGCACAATTTTGATTATTTTTTCCAGTTCAATAATTTCTTTTTGGTTCCTTTCTATATTCCAGTTTTTCCTTTCCTTATTGGGATGTCCTATTTCTTATGTGCTTCAAAGATGTTGATAATTCCTCACTAAAATGATCTTATGATACTGCTGCCTTGTTGCTGACCATAGGATGGGGGCAAGAACCTACATGTCTGCTTTGCAGAGGTAGGAGTTCCAATTCCCCCTGGTCTCTGATTATACTGTCATACTTTGGGGAGTACTCATTCCTGTTCCCTATGGGGCCATCACTGACATTGTATAGCTTGAGTGGCTTCCTTGCTACTATACAGCAGCGAGATTCTTGATTTGCCATCAAGATTTCTCTGACATCATTCCAGTGGGGAGAGCACCTTAACACCGTTGGAGTTTGGAAGTACAGGTTTTGCATGTGGGCCCCATCGGCATTATCAATGGGAGGGGCCTCCTGGATCCTGCTTCTGTATTTTCCTTCTCAGATGCCACTCATGTAGGAATGTGGGTTACCTGATACTAGGTTACCTGATGATGTAGGTTGCCACCAATTTGACTTTTGCTTAAGGGAGTATGGGCTCAGGGCCACAGGTTTTTTCTATAGTATTGTCTGGAGTTGTATGGTATTTGGCTATTACTGTCTAAACATTTACTATCTAGCAAGGCTGCCTCTGTCCTTATCCTCTGCTTAGAGAAAGCAGGCTTTTGTTGAGTGTTGAGGTATTTTATTTTATTATCTATTATCTTCTAGAATATCTGGATTTCTAGTTTTTCAGTCTAACGTTTATTTTTTGTACACATTTACAGAGATTTTAGTGGTACTTAGTGGGAGGAATAAAAGACAGTGCTTGTTTTCCATCTTTCAGGAAATAGAAGACCCAATGTTTTCCAATGTAAGTAACTCTTTAGAATACAGGTTATTGCATAGCTATGTATATTTTTTGACACTGGAATGTTATAGCCTTTCTTCTTTGTGAAGGAGTGCCAATTTCTGCTTCTCTGACATTTGATTGTTAGCCTTTCTTCTTTGTGAAGGAGTGCCAATTTCTGCTTCTCTGACATTTGATTGTTTTCTCAATCATTTTACCATGTGTCGACTTTGCCTTGCCTGGTAGCATTGATTGTTTGAATAGAGAATGCTTTCTTACTTTTTCAAAGGCAGTTGATACTACTAGAATAGACAGGGATTTCCAAACCAAAGTACCTGTATTACATGAGACTTGGGGGCAAGATTCTTAGCTTTTTAAAAAGTTAATAAAAGTTAATTCATGGGCTGGAGAGATGGTTTAGCAGTTAAGCGCTTGCCTGTGAAGCCTAAGGACCGCGGTTCGAGGCTCGGTTCCCCAGGTCCCACGTTAGCCAGATGCACAAGGGGGCGCACGCTTCTGGAGTTCGTTTGCAGAGGCTGGAAGCCCTGGTGCGCCCATTCTCTCTCTCTCCCTCTATCTGTCTTTCTCTCTGTGTCTATAGCTCTCAAATAAATAAATAAAAAAATATAAAAAAAATTAATTCATGGCATTACTAAGAGTAAATTTATACAAAAGAAAACTCCTATTAGGTAACTAATATATGTTTAAATATTTGTCCTTTCTTCCAATTGTCCATATTTCATGTGCATACTGGTTAAGGAAGCCAAGCACTTGTCCTAGATATTTGATTTAGAGCCCAGGTTCTTGAACTGTGGGTCATGACTCCGTATGGGCACAGCATGGTAATGGGAGTTTGTGATGACAGCTCTTTGCATGGCAGCAAACTAGGAAGCAGAGAGTGGCCCGGACTAGTTGTTGAGCTAGTAACATTCATAAGCTTGCCCCTAGTGACCTACTTCATCCAACCAGGCTCCATCTTCTGTCTCCCACAGTATTTTAGTATTTAGGTTTCATAACCTCCTAAAATACCACTGGCCACTAGTAAGTAAGAATTCAAGTCACAAAAGCCAGGCATGGTGGCACATGCCTTTAATCCTAGCACTCAGGAGGCAGAGGTAGGAGGATTGCCATGAATTCGAGGCCACTCTGAGACTACATAGTGAATTCCAGGTCAGCCTGAAGTAGAGTGAGACCCTACATCGAAAGAAAAACAAAACAAAAAAAAAAAAAAAGAATTCAAAACATGAATATGTAAGTCCATTTCACACTAAGCCATAATATTCCATCTCTAAGACTCATGGCTATCTCATAATGCAGAATGAACTCAGTCCAAATTCAGGAGTACCCAAAGTCTTAACAGTTCTAACACTATTCACAAATCCATAGTATCTTCTGAGACTTAAGTCAATTTCTTAGCTATGAACACCTGCAAAATGAAAAAGAAATTTACATGCATCACATTTACAGTAGCACAAAGTCAACATTCCCATTCCAAAAGAGATTGATATGGATATAGAGAGGAGGGATGGGACCAAAGGGCAAATCCATCAAGGCAAGCATTAAATCCTCTTGTTTTATCTCCAGCATCTAGAACTCATGGTGTCATGATGTGTGCTCTAATGGGTTTGGGAAGTTCAGCCCCCATGGTCCTGTCAGCTGGAGCCCACATGATATTTCTCTGGGGCTAATTGAATTCTGCAACTGCAGTTTTCTTTGGCAGATATCCCATGTTCCTGGTGTCTCCAAAATCCCAGTGTCTCCATTACAATTTAGGCTTCATCTTCACAGCTTTGTGCATAGCAATCTCAGGGAATCTGAGATTGCTGAAGGTAACCTGATATTTGTATATACCACATTGCCTGGCCTCATAATTTTCTTTAGAACCTTGTTGCAAGCCTACATAATCCTATAACTTTTGCAGTTTTCAGGCCTACAAAAACAAGTAACATGTGAATAATTCAAAATTCTTATGTTAGTTCAACAATAGTTACATTCCTGTGGACTGTGGCTACAATAGCTTCTCCATGGGTAGGTGGGTAAACCCAGAAAAAAACTCACCTACTTCATGATACGACCTGGATGCTCTTCCTTTTCAAGCATTCTCTTTACAGTGAAAGTCTTCCAAATGACATTGCACTTTTGCATCTTGAAGACTTTGATGGGAGTTTGTCACTCTCAAGATATCTTCACTATTGTCACACTGCAAATGTGTGACTTATCTTTAATGGCAATCTATTTGACAACTATAGCAATTTTGTCCATTAACGTAAGACATGCTTGTGTTCCCAGACTGTGTGTTTTGTTTAAAAGTGTACATAAACACACACACACACACACACACACACACACACACACCTTTCCCCTACTGTCATGTTGCTATTTCTTCTGTATTGAAACATTTCATGAAGGCTCAGGAAATAAAGATACAAACCTCAGGAAGCTCCTGAAACAGGATAGGAGATAGAAATTGCCTATGTAGTCATGGTAACAGACCCCAAAAGTGATGGTGTTTTATTACTTGAATAAAAGCAGGAAATGTCACTGAACTTGCAGAATCCTGGATGTTACACCCTCCAGCAAAGATTTCTAGATTAAGCTTGCACCCTTCCTAGAGGACAGAAACTCTAATCCTTACCTAAGATTACTGGCAAAACTATAAAATCTTGTCTTTGTCCATAGCAAAATGTTGACCTGGTTTTCTCCATGTAGCCACTCTGCCATAAAAACCCAGATCCAAATTTCCAGGTGGGCTTCTCACCCCCCACCCCTTGCCTCCTTGGGCAAGAGCTTAATCTTGCTTCCTTCTCTTCTGTTCTAGGCTTAAGGCCCTTCTCTTCGACCTCCTAAACCTTTCAACTGTAATCAAATCTTTCTGAACCTTATCCTCTGGTCCATGTATTTCATCCTTCAGTTTCATAGGACAAGGTTCTGGGAATACCCCAAATTATTGGTGCATTGGTTTACAAGAAACCCAAAATTCCTGTATCATGTTTTTGGTGCATTGACTGGGAATGTTAGAATTAAGGTAAGTGCTCTCCCAGTTCCTGCCTTCCTCATGGCAGGAGGCATGATCTGTTCTTTCTCTAATTCTCCATTTTCTTCTGTACAACTCTTCTCTGCTTGTGAACTTGGCAAATTTAAAACTTTGTAAATGGTAGATTTGGGAAATTTCTGTGGGAGACATACATTAGAACTTTTATTTTTCTTTCCATCTGCTTGTAGAAGGTTGAGTTTAGCCAGGAAATATTTTGTGATTGCTCTGTGAAACGTTGGCCTGAATTTTAGATATTAACGACCAGTCCTAACCTGTGGGAAATGCAGATTCTGGTTGTGCTGGTTTGTGTCTGCAGCAGTGCTATGGGACATGGATTCAAACAGTGTATACAGACAGGGGCTCACGCTGGCAGGACCCCATACGGGACTCTGCATATTGGGATATGCTGTGAGGTGGGAAGACACAGCAAGCCTGTAACCCATGCTAGATGGCCAGTAGTAGCACTGTGATAGCAGAGAGAGACCCTGTGCCATAGCCAGACACACAGACTGGGACCCTGCTACTGTGGTTTACTAGGAAGATGTAGACTAGAGAGTATAACATACACAAGAAATGATAGATCTGAGGTAAAGAATCGAAAGCTCTAAGAAAATATCAGAGGCTCAACCTGTGAGGATGCTAGGATCCTCTCTCCTCATATAGACCTTAGAAACTATCATAGTTCTCTGACACCCAAGGGCTTAATCCAGAGTTATTAATAATTATTTCTGTATGGACAGGTAAAATACAGAATGAGGTCTACCACTGTAGATGTTAATGAAGGGTCACAATGGTGAAGAGCAGCTCAATTCCATATAGTCTCTGCTTCCTCACCATGTCGCCAATGAGGGATCCAAGCATACAGGGTGTGACAGACCACATTGTTAATGGGTGACTAACTCCAAGGGTCTCATTTCCCTTTGTTGCTGCACCAAGGAGAAACCAAGGAGGCTCTGAAGAACACTCTGGGGCATAAGACAAAAGGGATTTAGAAGATGTTCCAGTGTATCTTTTTGTCTTATGGATGGGTTGTCATATGTCTTCTACAAAGGCTCCCCTAGACTGTATCCTTACCCAGTGGGATCTCCATAAACTAGAAGATAGAGAAAAATGGCCTCTAGAGGGAAATACTAAATTTAATATGATTTTACAATTAGATCTGCTCTAAGAAAAATCCCAAGCTTAAGAAGGGAGTACAATATAGATTCAACTCGCCTAGCTGCCCTACATCAAAGTAAGCTAGTAAAGGCCTCTTACAGGTACAGCTACCTCTGGAACAGAAAGAGACGTCTCTGCCTTCTTGTCCTCCTTATCGCAGGACTCAAAGCCTGATAAGGCTCATAGTCCTCTTCAAATATCTCCTTGTATCCTACCATAACAGGAGATGGGATCAACAAGATCATAGTTGGGCAGGAAGCTCACAACACAGGCTCAGAGAACAAGTTGGATCCTAAAGTCTGCCAGGTAAAAGCTGAACGCCAGCTACCTAGGGACTGGTAGGTTTACTCAATGGTCAGAGATACTCGCTAGTGATTGATTCTACCTCAGTGTAATATAAATTATATTATTTGTGATATGCTGTTTAAATTTATGATAAGATGGATTATGGGAAATGGGTTGTCCTCCCCCTAACTTAGACCCTAAGCATGTTTAAAACCATGTGTCATCCACATATCCTTAGGCAAATTGGCCAGTTGCCTCTGGACAAGGAAGGGGGAAATGACAAACAGCATATAGTTTTGGTTCTCTCTCAATTTCTCTCTTGTCTAAGATTATTAAAGCCTTGTTCAAATATAGTTCTTGGACTTTTCTGAGACAGAAAATAAACATAACAAACTAGCAATAACCAGATTTTACTAGGATTTACAACATGTCAGAATTTTATGATTTAACAATATGTGAACAGGTAATCTTGGTTACATGATAATCATAACTCAGATTTATCATTACTGCTGGAAGCACTTCTAGGTGTGTTATGTTATTGCCTGGACAATTACCTGCATTTACAAATCCATATTTTTGAAATGTATCTCATAGGGTTTATTAAAAAAAGAAAAAGAATATTTTGGGCTGGAGAGATTGCTTAGTGGTTGAGGCACTTCACTGTGAAGCCCAAGAACTTGTGCTCAAATCTCAAGGTCCCACATAGCCAGATGCATGGTGACAAAAGTACACAATGTCGCATATGTGCCCAAGGGGGCACTTACAGCTGGAGTTTGTTTGCAGTGGTTGAAGGCCCTGGTGCACCCATTCTCTCTCTGCCTCTTTCTCTCTTTCTCAAGAAAATAAAAATAAATATTTAAAAAAAAAGAATGTTCAAATCAAGAGGTTATAAAGTCTAAAATTCAGTTCATGGATGTTGTTTTGCTCATGGTAACATTTATAAAAACTTCCTCAAAATGCTTAATTAAGTTGGCTGTGCTTCTATGTTAAACTTTTAATTGAACACTGCAGCTTAATAAGATTAAAATCTATTTATTAGCTATTGATTTTTCTTTTAAAAAACTAATTCTGGTAAATGGTCATTGCTATGTTTATAACTTAGGTTTCATAAAAGATATAATCGAACTTCACTCATTGTAACCTGTGTTCTCAGGGAGTCAAGAAATTCTCCCCATATTCTGATAACCTGTGTGCATTCTCAATTTTTGAGGAGCTCCATTCACAATTCTTGGGTCAGAATGAGTTTTAATGCTAGAATCTGTAATTTACAAACAATAAAATTTAAATATAAACGATTAGATATCTGGTCAGAGCTTCATTTAATCGTTATAGGTAAGAAGAATAATGAGACATAAAATTGGTATGTGTTAATCCAAGTACCCCTAAACAAGATGCATCAAATTTATTGTTCTATATTTCTCTATTAGGATTAAGTTTGTGTCTAGTCAAGTTTATACAAAAAGATTAAAGCCACTAAAATGTACACAGGTACACACACACACACACACACACACACACACACACATAAAGGTGATTATAAATTACTAAAGACAGACTTCTGGGTTTCAAGTTTAAAACCAGAAGCGCTTGTTTATACCTGTTACAATAGTAATCAGATATTTTTAAGTCCAAAAATTTCCAAAATTCAACTGATTTGAGATTGCCTTACAGACTCAATTAAAAGGTCAAAAATTTATATAGGTTTAATGCTTACTATAATTACTTAAATTTTTGATAGATTGCTTCATTTGAGTTTGTTAATGGAACAATGTAAAATGGTTATAGAACTCAAACTAAGAAAAGTTTACTGTAATGACAAAAAGCCATTGTTATTTGTATCAAATTCAAGTTCAGAACTTCCAATGTTGAATAACATCCTTTTCTATGCCCGTATTGAGGAGGTTTTACAAGGGAGTGATAATTTTATGTTAGGGCTCCATGGGGGGCACCCACTCCTACATGATTCTGGATATCACTCCAGTTTTCCTTATATAGGCAACAGACCCTCTAGGAGATAAGAAAACTCAGCACCTGAAGGGGATGATACTGGTCTTTAACTAGACCCATTCTACAAAAAAGGAAATGAAATAGACTGAGTTGTTCTATTTCCAACTCTTCTTATCTCTGAGACTATCCAAAACTGATCCAGAGCCATGACTTAGACCCTCAAGCTTCTCAATTTCCTGACAGATAGAGCTATAAGACCTTAAATTTCAGGGCTAAACTATGCCAAGACACTATAAAAGTATTTAAGATCAGTTTTGTCAGAGAAACCGGGGCCATTAATGGAAAGGAGAAGTGGCACATTATTGCCTATTCTCTGGGAACCTCAAGCAACTCAGGACATTATTGAGACTCATAATACTCTGTCAGATGGGGTAGAACTTGTCAATAAAGAATTGCTCATGAAACACTGACAAAAAAGTCCAGAGTTTCAGGCCAGCCTGTCTCCCAGTACCTGCAACATTGGCCCTTCTAATTAAGTATGAGAAGACTGTTAATCTCCAAGCAAATTTCTGGCTAGCTAATAACTAACTGGCCCTGAGGCAACAGGTTGTCTGATTAGAGATTCATTCATGATTAAAAGTAAACCCCATCATAAATGCACAAGAACAAAAGTGGTGGCTCTCATCAGGACATTAGTGATAAATAAAAGAGTTAATATTTATAATTTTGTTAAATACCATGTTTTAAGTAGATCTGTTTTGTTAAAGACAAAAGGTACAAACCTACTCTATTTTCCCATTTTTCTGCTGGGTGCTTAACAACCAGATATAGCACCCAAAACCAATGAGGAATTTGGGGTTAAAAGGGTACCCAAAATTTTGGTCCCAGTCCCTGTAGGTTAAAAGGACTCAAGAGACAATGGGACACTTCTTTAGTTAGAGGATCCCAAAGCTCTTGTTATGACACCTCTCTCCTTGATCAGAGAAGACATGGAGACCCCAAAAATGGATTCCAATCACTACCCAGTCTGTAGAAGGAGAGTCAAAACAGAGGGAAAACCCTTAACACTTCCAAGGGAAGGAAAGCCACGTGGTCAGCATGGCCCTGACTCATCTCAGTAGATGGCACAGATGCTGAGAGAGCCACAGAGAAACTCCAGGGTCCCTAAAAGTCTCTCCTAAAGGACCACACCTGACCTTCAAAATTACACAATAAAAATAAACTTTGGCTACCTATATGGTCTTAAGCAGCCAATGAAAATATCACCAGAAAGCAAGGTATATCTTAAAGAGTTTAAATAGCAAATCACAGACTATAGTTTTAGATAGATGGATGCACGATGACTCAATGACATCTGTACCATTATCAAAGTTAAATGCTGTGTAAATAAATATTCTTGATAATACTGCTAATGTCTCATCTACTTTTCAAGAAAATGTATAGACCACACCGTTTGGTAAATTGGTAAAAATCATGCCTATCATTTCTGGTAATAATTCTGTATATTTTGGACATTGCATGTTTAACTGTTATTTTAACCTTGTATCCTCCTGTCTACAGTTAGCGCACATTCAGATGGTCCTATGAAAAATCCAACACCATCTACCTGGGTCCCCTAGATCTCCCTCAAAGGCCTAAAATGCTACATAAATTGGAACCCTGAGGACCTCTCTAAACCCCAATTTACCTGATACTTGCTTTTCTTCCCAAGAAATGTCTTTATCTGGGAATTATGTGTTACTTCCTGCACTATAAGACCACCAGTAAACTTTTGGGGTCTTGTAGAATAGACCCACTGGACAGGTACCTCCAACTTTCACACCTAATGACTTGGAACTCTAGGGAAGAATTGGACAATGAGGAGGAAGAAAATGAGGCAGAATTGATAGAAGATACTCCTCAGGTGAAACCCTTACTACAGAGGAAGGGGAAACCCATGATTCAATAGCAGGTGGGGGCCTTAAAACCATCCCAGAACAAGAACCTATAATAATGAGGGAATAGTGAGTGTCTGACCTACTTGGATTAAGAGACTAATGGCCTGACTTGTAAGATTGTAGGAATGGGAGCAGATAGAATCAATCTGAGTGCTGTGGAAGTAAGAAACCTGAGATAATTGCCCACCCTTCCTCACACAAAGATGGTATAACCTGAGGAAATATGAGAGAAATCAGTCTCTGATGGGCTGTCTCTTATGAGTCATTAGAGACCCTTGGCTATTGCTAGCTAAGATCCCCATGAGTATCAGGGACTAGAGCACTATAGAAGGATAGGCATTATTGAGGGAAGGAGGCATGAGAGTGGGAATGTTTGATGCCTAGCTTACTGGACCTGACAGGACTGTGTTCACAGGAGACTTACCAAAGAGCTTGAATAGGCAGGGACCTTGGGACTGGAATGATGCTTCTGTGGCTTTGCTAAGCCCTTCAGTGGAATGGGGTTTTCATAAGGCAGAAGAACCTCTAGAAGCTCTGAATGAATTTAACCAAGTTGGGTTCATAAGCCTCAGAGTAACTAAGAGGGATGAGGGAAAGGCAAAACAGAGGGGTCTGTCTGGATCACTCAAAGGCAAATGTAGAAAGATTTGTGTCATGCTGGAGTTCACAAAGGAAAGTTACAGACACCCAAATGCTTGCTAGTGAGCTTTAAAGTGAAAGTCTTTAAAGCCCAAGCAACAGTTCACCTAAGACATAACTGATGAAACAGTACAGGTGGAAAATATTCAGCTTAGCTTAGTGGTAGACAGCTATACCCAGGATGTGCTTTTTACATTTCTCCACTGCAAGAAAATATCCTGGGGATGGATGTTGTTACCTCAGCTCAGAAAGTGGTAAAAACTGAGGGGTGGCTTCAGCAGCAGGCATGGAAGCTGAGTCCAGCTCCAGGGTTGAGCCACATTGGGCAGTGTCAGCTTCCCTAAGACCATCCGTAGTGGGGAGATACACAGTGACCCCACAACAGCACCCATACCTCAGGATGAGGAGCAAAATGGCCCATAGAAAATGCTTGTGGATTATGGAGGGCTAGATGGACAGCATCTCCTACCCATGCTGCTATACCCCATGCTGTTTTGTTTATAAAACAATTTCCCACAAGTGATGAAATCTTCCACATTGTATTGGATCTTGCTAACATTTCTTTTTTAGTACCCCTTTAGTCACCCAAGACTAACTTGTACTTACTTGAATTGAGTGGTGGTGAGTCTTCAGAAATCCTGTCCATCCTATGTTAAAAAGGTTCTTTATATAATGTTAGACATTGAGCATATCACAGATTTGTAATTGCATCTGGAAAAACAGTAGGGACAGCAGCTAAGGAGTTTAAATGAAGGTAAACTGGATGAATGGGAAAAGGAACTCCCCAGAGCCATAGCACTATTTAATGAAAATCAGAGTGTCAGGGATGTGGTATAACCCCATGACTTGTTTGTCACGAAGGCTTCTGAAGCATCACAAACCTTAAAGTCTATTGCCCTTACTGTTGGTTCTATTCCAGAAGCAGAAAGTAAATCTCTGTTGGCGAAGACACAATGTTCTTTGGCCGTAGGATATAGAGAAACTGTAGTGATGAGGGAATAGCCACCTGGGACTGAGAATCCCTCTTCCTATTAGCTGGCTTTTAGTGCTGGGAGGTGCCATATGGGCTGCTAGAGGAGAACTGTCACCAATTGTCCTGCTTAGCTGTGGACCCTGTGTAATATACTACCAACATGCCAGGGGAAATTTACCCACTGATGCAATAGTGGCATGGCAGTTATAGATCCAACCAATTGCTTCCCAATTGGCATGTCCCACAGGGAGGAACTCACATGTGGTACTTTAAGACAGATAAGGAGCCCATGGTTAGGGATATCATAGTTTGGAAGCAGTTGCTATTTTTTTGTTAAATGGTTGTGATATGCCCATCAAATTGCCTTCTAAACATTTGTTTATATCCCATAGGCCACTGCTGCTGTCAGCCTCAATAGTCATGCAAGTCAAGAAGACTCATGGGAAGTGTATTACAGAGACTCATGCTTGGCCAAACCCCTGATATTTACCATTGCTGTGTTCAAGAGGCACAACACTCAGATATAGATGGAAGCAGGGGCAACAAAGATGCAATAGTTGAAGAAAGGGGTTGAGTTTTGTGCAGCTATTTCCTACACAGTCAAACATACTGTTAAGACTCAGAAAGCAAATAAAGCTTAAACATCTTAGGAGACTCCAGAAACTTATAAGATTCACAAGGACGAAGATGTTTCCTATAGTAACAACTGCAGGGGAGAGGATGGTCTGGCTAGCCAACTGCCAGCATGCCATGGAAAAAGCTGCAGAAATGCAGCTTTCCTGAGTCATAACTCATGATGGGGCTGGGTCTTGTGATGCAGCTGTTTTTGAGTCACTCATGCCCCTGTAAACAAACCTTACCCATACTTTAAGCCCAAGAAACTCACTGTTTCACTAAACTAGCCATGGACAGAATTATTTCTATTTACATCTCCCTAGGAACAATCATACATGACTCATTCTCATCGCATACCTGACTAAAAGCAGCCAGCAATAATCATGCTATAACCTAAATGCTCTGTTGAAATTTCATTTGCCAAATAAACTAATCCATTACTGTTGAATTCAGCCACACTCAAAGTTTCAGGACACTAGCAAAATGTGGCCAGAGTCTTTTCCAGAATATTATGAATGGCCTCAACTCCAATGATCAATTCTTTGTTCCCATCTGAAATCTGCATTTTTATAAGTATTCTGGTCTTTTGTGCTCTCACCAATCACCCATTAAGTAGAACATACAACATTCTCATGTTTATCTCCCTGTTTTTCTACTCTTCTGTATTCTTACTACAAACCAGTTCCAATAAGGCCCTCATGGTCAGGTTTATTGCACCAACACCTTTACTTCTTAGTAACAATTTTCTGTATTAGTTACTTCTTAGTCACTGTGACCAAAATACTTGTGAAAAACAAGGAATACTGGGTTCATTTTGCTTGTCATTTCATAAGGATTACACTACGTCATGGTGGGGGAGACATGGCAACTGGAACATGTAGTGTATGTTCACATGGCAGTGGACCAGTCAGCAAAGAGAAACTGGAGTTACTAGCTGGGCTAAGATCACCCCAATGACTATGTCAGCCAACTAACTATATCCTACTTCATGAAGGTTATGCAACCTTTTACATTATCAGTACCCACTGGAGAACAAACTTTCAAAATATACACCTATGCAGGACATTTCAGATTCTAGTCCTAAAAACCAGTTTTGACAGTATTTGAACCTTTTATGTCACATTCTTTCTAGAACTTCATATCTTCCTATAGCATTTCTGTTCTTTTCACTTTGTTTCATTCAATTCCAAAACACACACTGTTACCTGTCCAACTCAAACAGATCTTACAAACAGATTTCCCTGAAGATGGAAAACTAGAATAGATGGTAACAAGTACAACACAACTATGACAATCCTTCATAGCTCTTTTGATAGGACCTCCTCTCCCTCCTTTCTTTCCTCCCTCTCTTTCCTCAATATCTTCCTTTATTCCTTGTCTTCTTCCTATTAAATGTGACTGGGAAACATGCCTTATAATGCCACAAAAATTGGAAACCAAGTTTTTAACACTACAGGATGGTTACATAATAAATAAAATCTGATTTCTAGTACATTGCACCATAATAGCATAGCTAGTGTTCTAAGTGTAAACTGATTGACAGCCATGATGCATAGTCATATAGACAATATAATCAAGAGCTTAAAAGACAGCAAGCAAGTCGGAATTTTAGTAAACTAAAAGCACATCTCTTTCACACTTATTTAATAGTTGTAGGGTGTTGATGCCCAGTGTTATCAGTTGCAGGAATTACCATGGCAATTGATAAATGTAAAAATTCAATATATGTCTTTTCCTTGTAGTTTTAAAATTCTTGCTCTGTGTCTGTCCCTGCTGTTCTGTAAATCTACGCAAGAAAGCATTCGCTTTTCTGTAATTTAAAAGCTTCTTGGCAGCCATAATTTATCTTAAAATATCTGACAAAATAGAATTCCAGGATCTGCCAATATATAACATCTATGTTAAACCAAATTCATTTGTTTTTGTTATTAGTATCCTACTATTCATATATATATATATATATATATATATATATATATATATATATATATATACATCTATATTCATATTCCTAGGTAGATAATCACAACAAATAGTCTGTTTTCACACTTTAAATACAGAAGAACTGTTTGTAGATATGAACTGGAACCACTAACCCTATGCTTGACAACTTTCTCACATCAGAATGATGCCACATTTAGTGCAAAATAACAGAAATGAAACCTAAGCTAGTGTATATATTAATGATAAATATATGTAAAGACACAGAACTATCCCTCAGTGTACCCCCAAATACATCTAAGGCTACTCAAGTAGTACCTTATGCTCATTGGCATGGCATTTGTACATAACCTATAGACATCATCTGATATATTGAAAGTTGTCACTAGATGACTTATGAGACCAAAAGCAAAATGAATGCTCTGCAGTAGTTGCTGTACTATAGTAGTTAGGGATAAGATGATGATATGGAAAACATCCTAAATATGTTAAGTATGGATGTGATCTTTTTCTTTCTAATATTTTACATTTATGTTTTGGCGAGTCTATGGATGGAGACTCCCCAGACAGGTGACAGGGGGATGATGGTTCATCTTCACTACTCACCTGACTAGATTGAGAATCACCTAGGGGACATGCATCTGGGAGTGTCTGTGAAGGTGTTTCCATTTCCACAAAGGTTTAAATGAAGAGAAAAGACCAATGCTGAATATGGGACATACTATTTCATGGGCTGGGTGCCAGCAGAATTACAAAGGAGAGCTAAACACTGGCATTTGTCTCTTAGTACTTCCTGATTGCAGGTGCAATGAGACCAACTGCCTCATGCTCCTGACGCCATGCCTTCCCCACCAATATAGACTTGCCCTAAACTGTGAGCTGAAACAAACCCTTCCTTCCTTAAGTTACTTTTGTCAGGTATTTAATGACAGCAATGTATGTATGCATCAATACTTGCGTGTGTTCTTACGTGTGCACACCAACTCAGTAAGCAGGCTGCACCCTTTCTTGCTTAGCCTCAGGCTCCCACTTCCCAACCCCATGGAGCGCTCACATGCAGTTGTCACATTGTGTCTATCAGACTCAGTAGGAGATTCCAAATCTACTGCATTTGGACTAAGTAAAAACTTATCCTCTAATCATGTACATTTTTTAAAAAGAAATAACCTAGTTATCATTTGAAACAAAGCCAATTATTACTTTAGAAAAGCTACCTGCTTTCAATTAAGCAGAAAATTATCTAAGAAGCCATTTAATTTGCTTTGGTCTGTAGTCCCACAACTGCTTTATGCTGAGTGGAGCATAAAATTAAATATGTAACAGCTATCCTAATAGCTATGTTTTAGAAAGCCAGCACTTTAGAATCTTAGGTATACCAAACAGTGACAAATGCAAAAACATACAATTCAAAAAATATGGCTGTATCAAGTTTGAGAAAAAAGTATAAGATATTATTAACATCTTCTGTATATTTTCAGTTAAAGTTAGTACATTAAAAGGCATGTTAATTTATTTATACAGGAAGGGTAGCAAAATATATATGAAAATGTCAAATGATAAAATGTTCCTTTTTGTAAATTATACACTATTTTATTTGGTCCAAATATAAAGTATTTTATAGAACGGTCTTGTAAATGAGAAATGAGTTTTGCCATGTTTTGAAGGAGCATCAATACTAATCCTTTTTTCAAGGGGCTTGTCTTTGTTTAGAGCTGAGAAGACATACTGTTTGCAATGCAGAAACTGTTTCTATAGACATATAAGGGCACGAGTTTATGCAAGAAATTTTAGAAGCAATGCTAGAATGACACTTCAATCAGAACTTAACAATGTTGTAAATGCTAGATGGTGCTCAGAGCCTCTTATTTATTTAAGACATTTTTTACAACTTTAAAACTATTTTTACACTAGATAAATCTTTTCAAACACTAATCATATTTTGAGTAAACATTATAAAAATCTGTATAAATTTGGGTAAAAATATCTTTGCTTTTTTGTAGTTAGTTTAAAGCCATCTTTTTTTATTAAAAGAAAACCCACAAATGAAACATAGTTTCAGTTTTACCAGAAAATTTGACAAATCTTAATAGCAGCTAGTGGGGAGACACTCAGGAGGCCCTCCCCATCCCCGAGGAGTATTTTCAGGGATTATAGTGGTTCGGAGGGGGGGGGCGAGAGATTGTCTTCAGAAGTGTAGCTGCTTGTAAGAAGCCCATGCTCCTGTAAATAATTCCTCACATAGGATTTTGTTTATGATTCTAGATCCTAATAAAGCTCACTGAGTCCACACACACACACACACACACACACACACACACACACACACACACAGGATAGGACAGTAGACGGGGACGAGTTGGGAAGAAGAAGAGAGGAGTAGGAGGAGGGGAGGAGGATAGAAGAAGGTAAGGGGTGAAAATGATCATATACATGTATGAAATTGTCCCAATAATACCCATTTTAATGTGTAGTTAACATATGTTAATAAAATATTTAAAAATAGGAAAATGTGACTGGGTGTCCTTTCTTTTGCTCCACATGTAAAAGAGGGCAAGTCTGAGAGGAAATCGTGAGTGTTACTCAGTTACCCATTTATTTACTCCTGTCAGCCCTGAGAGCCACCCATCTGTCCTTAGCAGTGACTGAGCTAATGTTTGCAAAAGTAGTGTCTCTTGTCTATGCTCAGAAGTAGATTGCTACTGTAGAAAAGCTGGAATGAAAAATAAAAGGAAAGCTGGAATGACATAGGACAGATTTCTTATCGAGTATTTCATGATTAGAGAAATATTCAGGGCATTGTTCTGCTGCATTGGCTCTGCTCTGCCTCTGTTTCTAGTGTTAAACAGGGGTAGGCACATGTGTCTCTTTGCAATGTATGCAAATGCTTTATGATGTATATCTAAACAATAGTATTTTTGATAAAATTAAGTATTATGAAATACCACAAATCAGCATTATTAAATGTTTATATAATTATACTGTATACCTATAGAATAATTATACTGCTTCTCTCTCTCCCTCTATTTCTCTTTCTATCTCTCTTGCAACCTTCAGGTTAAACAGACTTGCACATGGCCTAACACAAAATTGGAAATTTAAAACATTATACCGTTTATTTTTTGGTGATTGTTTTTGGTAGTATCTCAGCTCTGTGATTCTTTTCTTGAGCACAAACATTGTAGATGGCAACATCCTATGGCAATGTCCAAATGTTGGATATGCTTGAAACCAATAAAACAATATCCACTGAGCAGGACCCTATTAGCAAGCATTACTTCTGAATCCTTCAATCGTTCTTCAGTCACGTAGTCAGTGCTCAGTCAGTGTATCTTGAGTCAGTGGCAGATAAAGTGAAAAAAAAAAAGATTATTTTTCAATGTTCTTTTTGGCATTAACTGAAGACATAGGGAAGGCTTGGTGAATCCATAGCATACACCCTGATTGTCATCTATCTTCCTTTAGACCTGGTACCAGAGACTGAAGGAATCCCAGACTCTTCCAATAGAGGGCCTTCAAGATCTGGGGTTCTATCTATCATTTATCTGTCTGTCTATCTATCTATCTATCTATCTATCTATCTATCTATCTATCTATCTATCTATCTAATCTACTTTGTATTTGTTACCTTTATGTAAATACATGTAGATGTGGTTTGGATAACTTTTAAGTGTGTCCTCCAAATATTCACGTATAGTGTGTTAGTCAGGGTTCTCTAGAGGAACAGAACTGATAGAATGAACTGTATTAAAAGGGACTTTATTGGATTATTTTACAACAGTCCAACAATAGCAGATTATAGGCCTGAGAGTCCAGGAACCTGGTAGCTACCCAATCCACAAGGCTGGATGTTTCAACAGTCCCAATCGGGCACTGAAGACCTGGAGGCATACTGGAGAGAGCTGCTCTTCAGTTCACACTGGTCTTCAGTCGACACTGGAAAGCAGCAAGCAGCAAGCAGCACTGGCAGCCAGGTGGGAGGGGAGGAGAATACTTTTCTTCCTAGAACTTCTTTAGATAACCGCCCCCACCCCCACCCCAGAGGGGCCTGCCGCCCACTCTGGGGGAAGAGCTCACCCTGTGGGAAGGCTTCCTCCTTTGCTTAATCCTTCCTGGAGGCAACTTTAGAGACCCACTTATGAGGAATGTTTGCGGGTTCCTAAGCAGATCAAGTTGACACAAACTTAACCATCATATATAGGGAGCATGGTCCTCAGAATGTCAGTGTTAAGAAATAGTGGGATTTGTGCTCACTTTAGCAGTACATACACTAAAATTGATTAAAAAAAGAAAGAAAGAAAAAAGAAAGAAAGAAATGGTGGGATTCCTAAATGGTGGGTGGAGTCCTTTGGGAAGTCATAGACCCTTGTCCTCAGCGTTAATGTAGTTCTCTTGGGATCCTGGCTAGTTTTTGAAAGAGAACTGTTACAAAAGATTAAGACCAGATCCTCCTATCTCCAGAACTGTGAGATACACATACACACGTGTGTGTGTGTGTGTGTGTGTGTGTGTGTGTGTACACATATACATGCATTACATTTTTGTGTTGTGAAGTAGCTCTTTACTTGATCCTTGAAATCCACCCATTTCAATTGTAATGCAGGGTTTTCTTTCCCCTCCTCCTCCTCCTTTTTCTCCACAACATACTTTGTATGGATACATCATGTGCTGGTACCCTCTTTTCCCTTGTCCCTGCCCCCATCCCACTAGGGATCCTTCTCAGTGGGCTTGCAGGTATTCCTTAATTTTGATAGACAATAATGAACATGCATGCATACATACATATATGCAAATGCACTTTACAGCTTGAAAACTCACAAAACTCATATCATTAATACCAAGAAGTATACCACCACCTGCGATTAGTTTTAGCTTTTGGATTTAAATATGTGGTATATCCTAAGGATTTTTACTGTTTTGTATTTTTTATTTTTGGTAGAGGACATGAGTCAAAGATAGTCCTTCCCAAAATATAGCAACAATTATTTTACTAAATTACTATTTGCTGAAAATATTTTCCTTTTCCCATTGAATATCTTGAAATTTTTAATTTATTAATTTTAGAGAGGGAGGGGTAAGAGGCAGATAAAGAGCCAGAAGAGAGACATCTGGGCCTCAAGGCACTGCAAATGAACTCCAGACTCATGTGTCATGTTGCATATCTGGCTTGCATGGGTACTGGTGAATTGAACCTGGGTCCTTAGGCTTTGCTGGTATGTGCTTTAACCACTAGCCATCTCTCCAACTCTATCTTGACATATTTGATGCAATCAGTTGATTACATATGTGTAGATACATTTCTCCATTTTATTCTCTTCTTAATGGTGCCCATTGACAAGAGGATCTTAATTTTAACATATATTTAATTTGTAAAAAAAGTTTATAGAGACCTTTACAATGTTTATTATAATATGATTTATTGTGAAATTTTTGTACCCAAAAGTCATTAGGATATTTTCATGTTTTTGTATAGAAGCTTGTTATTTCACTGTTCATATCTGAATCTGGAGCTCCTCTAGAGCATATTTTCTGTGTATATACAAGGTTACATAACAATAAAAATATTTTTCCCCTGACTATCCAATCAGAAAAGAAAAAAAGTACTTTTAGAAAATGCTGTCATAGCCCCACTGCATTTCACTCGGTAGCAATAAATCAAAGGATCTCATATCTTTGATCTCAAATCAGAGGATCCCCACCGCACTCCATGCCAATGATCTATTACTCTATTTGTTCAATAGCCAATTAGGTCTGTCTTAATTTACAGTTTAGCAATGCTCTGATATTTGGACTATAGCTTTCTTCATCATGGAGAAATAGGGATATTTTATTTAAATTTTGTCTTTTACTTTAGCATATAAATCTTAGAAACAGTTTTGTGAATCTAACCCATTCAGTTTGTTAGAGATTTAAGTAGGATTGCATTCATCTATAGTTAAATTTGGGGAACACTATTAGGTTTATAACATTGGGTTTTGTAGTTCATGAGCATGGTATAGCTACAGTTTTTTTTGCCCTTCACTATTTCTTTGCTAGTATTTTGTAATTTTAAGTGAATAGTTTTTATGGTTTTGTGTTACAGTCACACTTAGATTCTGGATTGTTTCATATGTATGTGTACACATATGTGTACACCTGGAAACCCAATAACAATATAGGTGTCATTCCTCAGGTGCTGATCACTTTTTTTTTGAGAGATACTGTTATTGATGATACTTTGATGTGTCAAGTGAACTCGACCATAGTCAGTTGCAAATAGGAAGCTGAGACTGTTTCATGAACAATGGAACATACACCATTTCTACAGTGACTTGAGTTTTGTATCAAGTAATGAGCTTTGTATTGCAAAATTATTTTTATGGTTCATTATAGCTTTTTTAAAAGAAGAATGCTTAAAGGACCTGAAAACATTAATCAGTTGTTCCATAGAATGCTGGGTCTTGCTGGAAAGATATTTTGTATAGTAGATCTTCTAATGTCTTGACACTAAGTAAAGGATGCCGCCTGAGATCATCTGGGTGGACCTGATTGCATAGATAGGAAGTAGGACTGAGGTTTCCTGCCAAGAGATGAAATCCCATCTGTGAATGCCAGCTTTGGTCTGTGACCATGGAGTTTCTTTCTGGTCATGATTTTCCTTCCCAATAGTCTGGTCCTCTACATAGCAAGCCAATTTCTGTAACAAACTCTATTATCTACCCACCATCTGCCTATTTATTTATCTAATCATCTGCTTAAAACTGGAAGCAGTTTATGTAGTTGAAGACTGATGCAGATTTTCGAACTGGAAGTAGATCTAGAACCGGATTTTAAGTATGAATCTCTGAGTTTGTTCATATAATGACATAGTCAGAGATAATCAGATACTGAGAGTCAATATTAATACCTCAGAAATATTAGATGACTTTAGTCAAGGTCACTAGATACTGAAGTCTGGAGCCAGATTGCAGATTCAGATTTGTCAATTTAATGTCTTTGTGGCTAGCCAATGGCACCTCTTTATAAGCATTAGAGAGTTAATGCCACATATATGAATAGTTTAATATTTATATACAATGCCACATTTAAAGGAGTAAGCACCTTTAAATGGCTTTACACACATTTTAGAGTTACTCTTGGAAACTATATGGTTTGTGGTTTGTTAGACATGGGGAGAGAGAAGATACCCTTTCCTTCCCTTCACTCCCCTCTGCTCCCATCCCTTCCCCTCCTCTTTCCTTCCTTCTTTCCTTTTTGCCTCCCTCTCTTTGCTTCTTGCTTTATTTCTGTCTTTCTCTGTACTGGGGATGGAACCTAGGGCCTCACAGTTGCTATGCAAAAACTCTCTCACTAGAGATACCTCAGCCTGACTAGTACTTTCTGATAAACTTTGGAAAATTTGGTTTGATACAAATATTTATTGACTAGTTTCCTGGAGGTATGGTTGCCTTCTTTGGTGTCAAATACCATAATAATTCATTCATATTCAGAAGCCAAAGAAATTATAAATACCAAAAAACACTGAAAATAATTCATTGTGATTTATAGCCACCTGATATGGCAGAATCCTCTCTCTTCTTAGGAGGGAGAGTGGGCACTGGGGCTCTTGTGGGATTCATATCCTTAGTCTTTTCTGACAGAACATTTGTGCAAAGATTTGTAGGAACAATACCTGCTGCATTTGAGTGCTTGCTGGGATCAGAAGATGAGGTGAAGGTAGCTCATGGGAACCCTGTCGCCCTAGTCTCCCAGAGGCACCTGAGCTACCTCTGCAGCTGACATACCCAGTCAGAGCCTGTCTGTAGGTGATCAGAGCAGAAGCATGCCAAATACTAAGATTTACTTAATGATGGATTTGAGCAAGTCTAATTCCTCAGGTGTGGAATAACATTGGGGATATGGGAAATTTTTCAGGAAAAACAATACAGCTCAAAGAAAAATGGGGGAAGCAAAAAAATAGCAAAACTTTGGGCTCAACCCTCCAACTCTCTTTAAGGAGAACTGTAATAGTAGAGTACACAAGGCAGAGATGCAGCCTGGGCTGGGGGCATCAGCAAGGAAAGTAGCACCGATTCTGCTCTTACATATTGTAGGAAGATTTCTAGCTCTTTCAGTATGTCTCAAACAGAAGGCATTTTCCTGAGAGAAACATTCACTAAATTAATGCACATTTTTGATGGTCTTGGAATTTGTAGAAGGCTGTATGTGTTGTACTTTCATGTCTCAGAATAATCTGGTGCAGGAATTGTTCACATTTCCAGACAAGCTGTGTCCAGTGGTTGGTCCAAGAACCCTAGGAAATTGAAAGATACCTGTCTTGAATATTTGCAAGTTACATCTTGAGGAAATTTGAGAGCGACAGACAGAGAGATAAAGAGAGAGAGAGAGAGGGAGAATGGGCATGCCAGGGTCTCCAGTCACTGCAAACAAACTCCAGATGCATGTGTCACTTCGTACAACTGGCTTACATAGGTCCCAAATTGGGATCCTTAGACTTCACAGGCAAGTGCTTAATGACTAAGCCATCTCTCCACCCCTTAAATAATATTTTGATGTAGCCAAGAAAGTATTACAATCAAATGTACCTACACAAGGAAACTAAGATTCAAGCTTGAGCGTCAACCACTGTTCAGCCATAGAAACCAGAAACTTTGGGTCATGTCCATCATTTTCCCAGCCAGTGTGGAACTACCCACTAGTTGACAACTTGACTTTGTCTTTGCATAGACCCTCTCCCCATAGCTCCCATCTATATAGATTAAGTTTGTGTACCAATTTACTAGGGATGTCCAGATGTCTGGTAAGCATAATTTCTAGTTGCTCTTAGGAGGCTATTTCCAGATGCGATTCACATTTGAATCAGTAGACCAGGTAAAGAAGATCAGTATCCCAGCATGAGAGGACATCACACACTCTATGGAAGCTCCACATGGAGCAGAAAGAAAAGGACAAGTTCCTTCTTTGTTCTCAGCTGAGACATCTACCTTCTTCAACAGGGCATCGGAGTTCCTAGTTCTTGTCCCTTTGTTTTCCAGGAGTCACAGCAATAACTTACTTACCTTATGACTGATTGTGTGATTTGTCATCTTCCATCATAACCTGAATAAATTCCCATAATGAATCTTTTCCTCCCTCCCTCCATCCATCCATCCATCCATCCATCCATCCATCCATCCATCCACCCACCCACCCATCAATGTTCCAGTCTATCTCTCTATCCATCTACCTTGTATGCATCTATCCTATTGATTCTGTTTCTCTAGTGATCATTGACTAATACAAACCCCTAACTCCATACCTGAGCCTGACAGTCAGGTTTTTGGGGAAAGTTCAAGTTTGCTGCATCTGGAGTAGGGGCTGAACCTGGGCTGGTATCTGTGAGGCTTACAGAACAGATTGAAGAGGACCCTGCTGGATCCCCACCTCTGAAGCTAATTAATCTCTCCTTGGCAGATAGTGCAAATCCATATTTCAAGTACAATAAATCTCTTATGGGTATGCCATACAGATTCTCCAGACCTCATCAGCATTAGTCTAGACATTTCTCATTCTGAGAGAAGCTCTCTCTTGCCTTTGCTAACAGTTTGTTGTACTATACATCCACTTTAATTTTCTCTACCAATGGACTGGTGAGAGGTAATGATGATAGCTATTGTTGACTAAGTGCTGACTAAGAGAGAAAGTGCTTTGTTTATATTGCTTCATTAAGACTTCTGAAGCTTTGTTGAAATGATGGAAGAGGAAAATGAGGCAAGGTAGACTGGAAGAGCAGCAAGTTTATATGGTAATGAGCTAGAGTAGAGCCTGGGCATGCACGTGGACAGGTACATGTTTGACACCTCCTAATTCCATTTACTTTCAGCCATGGCAAGAAGGAAGTCCATTTAAAACTGTACTTGAAAGTATCTTTGGGCTACTGATGATACCACTATTGAACTTTCTTGGGGAGCAAGCTGAGTCCTGCTTCATTCTATTAATTACCTGTGTAGGCAGCCTTGAACTTTTAATTCTGCCTTAGACCTGAGATTCCCCCAAGTTTATTTGTATCTCAGAGTGAGGAACATTCTTTCAAAAGTTTAGTGCCTAATGGACTCCAGCACAAAGTAACTGAACCCACACTGAGCCAAGCACTGTTGTGAGTCCATCCAAAACAAACATAAATTAAACTTTGCCCCCTTCTCCAGAAACTTTCAACTTTGAGGAAAACTATTCAAATGAAGCAACTGGACATTTTATAGATGCGTACTAGTAGGTGGCCATAAATGCACGTAGTAAATAACACAAATAATGGGAAGTTATAAACTATTTACTTAAGTGTTCTATATAATATATAACCATGATCAGAAAAATGTCACATGTGACTTGAATAGATCCAAGAAATATTTGATAAAAATTAAGTTTGCATCATTTGGGTAATTCTACTCTGTCTGGGGAATGTGACTCAAGGTTTCTGATTTTTGTGGCAGAACAATGGTGACCCTCATCCTTGAGTCTGTTTACTCCTGTGGGCTCATTTAATATCATAACACTGTCTTATCTATCATAATATATCATTGTATTATATTGGCATTAATGGTGAGTTAGAAAGGCAGCTATTATTTGAGAATCATGTTTAAAATGTGTCTACATGACCACCTAAGGAATCATTTTGTTATGGGCTAGTGGAGGAGATGGTCAAGAGGAGCAAATCATCCAATGTAATAATACTGGATAATTTCAGGACAAAGATACTATTTACTATGTACAAATACTGTATGTATTAGCACAAACATTAATTCTTAGAATATACATTTTCTATATTATAATTTGTCAAATATTAGGTATTATTTTAGCAATTACCTGATGTTACTATTATTTGTTTGATGAAATTGCTGGTTCTTCAGGGAGTGGTTCGAATAAATATGTTTTATAATGCATAGTGTTCTAGAATTGAGTTAGATCCCATATGGCATATTTTTCATTACAAAAAAATGCTTTTTAACATCTTTCATTCTTGTCAGTAAAGTGTTTTGTGAGAAATATTGCTTTGTGGCCTGGCACAGTAACTATTGTTGTATAGTTATTTTCTAGTAGATTGTTTTTCACAAATCCATATATTTTAAAAAGCACAGATTTTAAGTAATTCAAGAATGTCTTCTAGGTTTGTTTATATTCAGAGGCTGTTATCTTGCATGAACATTCCTCCAAATATATACTAGCCATTTTTGTTATATTTTGGGCTATCAATATGAAATGTAGTTATATTTCCCCACAATATCAGTTCTCTTTGATAACAAGTAATGCCTTGTTTTACACTTACTTTCAAGAAAACAATTTCTATGGTTTTTACCTCTAGCTCATATTAAAGGCACACTAATGAGCTTGTTGTCACAAGAAACCATCTTTGCATCAAACTGAATGTAGCATCTGCAGGAGACATTTAAGACGAAGATGGTTCCTTTCCTGAGGAGTACTGGCGTTGAGGGGCTGAGTTACCGTGCCAGGGTGGGGAGTGCGCTGCTGTTGTTGTCTCATTCAGCTGACTGTGAAGGCCAAACCTTTGCAGGTCCAGAAACACTGCACAGTATGCAAACGTTTCTGCAAGGGTCTTCCACAGCAAGGAGGACATGAATTACAAAGGGAGACATACTGATGAGGAACAGGTTCCCATTCTGATCAGTCACTGGCAGTGCCTTCCCTGGGAAAGTGTTTGTACATGTCCCTTTGCATTCTTTTCCGTGTGCTTAGAGCCAACAGTATGAAAATAATATGCCCTCATAAAATGTAGGGAGCACAGGAGGGAATGAAAAGTTAAAACAAACCATGTATGGGTCACCACTGTCAATATTTTATGTGTATCTTTTGTTCTCCTCTGCATATTAAAAAAAACATTGAGACATGTTCATGTCATTTTGTATCCTTTTAAAATGTTTCCTATAATGATAATTTGTTAGTTTTGCAGACATAGAGTTCCACATTTTAGTCTTGCTGGCCATCAGACTAGAGTTACATTTTAATCTCTGGTAACTATAGATTTATGGCCTGTAATAGACTAAAAAATCACAGAAATAAAATGTGTTGCTTGTGTGTATGCATGTATGATATATGTGCATGAGTGCATGCATGTTTGTATGTGTGGGAACATGTGTGTGTATGTGTCTAGGTGAAAAGTGAGCCTACTTCTAAGCTCTGTCCATTCACTTATTCTATAGCTTGACACTACAGTGCACCATTTTCACTACTGAAGATTTTATGTAACAAAACAGGTGGTATTAGCCCTATAACTGCTGATTAGCTATTTTGATTTTCTATGTGAATTTTAAAATGATTTCATGAATTTTCTTCTAGAGAGAACTTTTCCTTAAGTATTCAGAATGCATAAAATACTCTCAATATACTGTCCATATTCACAGCAACTAGCAGAATAGTCGTCAGGTAGAATGTCTCTTTAAAGCTTGTCTCATATTTCGTTATTACTTCTATATTATTTGGGCTAATAAAGACACCTCTTATGTTAGAGTTTCTAGAATTTTCTTCATAATTCTATCTCTTTGAGCAGGAGCTGGAATTACTAGTACAACCAAAAGCAAAGGGTTCTTTTTTGGACCTTCAGTTCTTGCACTAGAGCTCCAGCATGTTTATGGTGCACACTGCCATCTCTGACATGAGGCACGTTGCTGCAATGTCTTTACTCTCCTGGGGCAGCTATCACCAGGGGACTCTCTCATCTCAACCTTTGGTTCCTTGTGACTGTCATGCTCTGTTTAGCCCATCTTCCTTCATGCCTCTTTCTTACTGTGATGTTAGCCAGTAAAGAGGAGTTACTAGTTCATTGAAGTCTTAGCCTATGCTGCGATTAGAATGCATAGCTTCAAGCATTGATTAGATTTGTACTAGACATTGACAATTATAAAGCACTTCAATTATTATATTCAGATTATCAAATATTCACACCTCTGAAATAGGATAAGTGAAATCAGGTGTTTTACATCCAAAATCTTTTTTGAGGATCAAAGCATGAAGCAGACTCTGTGGTGACAGCATATTACATACTTGTCTGAATAAACTTATTAAAATACATTAGCTTTAAGTAAAATCTAGTATTGAATTGTCATTTGTTTTATTAATGGGGCAATTTACATCTGCTCTAAAATCATCTAATCAAAAAATACCTGTTTCCCAGACAGTCTGGAGTACTGTAGTTAGTATAATTCTTCTGTGTGTGGTGGGTAGAGGAGCCAGGTTATCAGCACGCCATTGGCTGGCCTTACTTTCAGAAAAAAACAAATGAGAAGCAGTTCTGGAAGGTAATTGATATTCCTGCACAGGATGGCATTGCTGTGCAAATGGGGAAGGCAACAATTCCTATCAGATCAAGCTTTACAGACACTCATGCTGGCAGGGGTTTGATCCTACCCTTCCTTCTCTTTTGGCTTTGTTGTTATCTGAGAAGCTGGGAAATGAATCCCTGGGAGATGTACTAAGGGATTCAAAACCCCAGCAGAAAAATATGAAACAATTAACAGTTACACAGAAAGTAAATAATAATCTTCTAGCAATACAAGGAGGGTATTACAATGTAGATTTACACATTTAGTGCATTACCAAGTCAGTATGATCATGTTACTATTGCTAACACAGTGCTTCAGGTTCTGTTTTATTTTATTTTTTTTTATTTACTTTTTTTTGAGATTCGACTCTCTCTTTATTGTGAGCCTTGTGAAATGAAATCACAAGTTACATACTTCCAACAGATAATTGCAGACAATAAATATTTCCATTTCAAAAAGTATAGCAAGGAGAGACTGGACCAATGTAAAATCAATATCCAGTAGGAACATATCAAACATTTGTAGTTCCAAGTGTGGCATCTATAAACAAAGATGAAAGTATCTCGATTCTAATTCTGTCTCTTCAGCTGAGCTGAACATCCCATGGAAAATTCTGTTCTGAGCCACAATCTCTCCATGGCAGCCATTAAAAGTCCTAGAATATCCAAAACACTTCAGGTCTGCATTGCAAATCATGATCCATCTTCACAGCCCTATACAATGGCCTTACTTGGACTCCACAAGAATTTCAGCCTTCTTTCCCATTGCCGCCCACATATCAGCAGCAGTTAGAAGTGGTTCTTCATACAAGGCCATTACTGGGTTTCCACACAGGGATTTTATCCTTGCTTACTTTATCAAGATGACATTTCCAAAAAACAAAACTCTGTGGAACTTCCAATGATCTCTCTGCCCCCACCCCATTATTTGCTGTTTTCCATACTACTAGGTGGGCTACCAAATTTCTAAATCCAGGAAGGGGAGAGAGTCATACTCCTTCTTCAGCCTCCCTTTAAGCCATCTCTTTTCAAAAGAATTTGTATTCCTACTCACTTGAACTTTCTATGGTAGGTTTCACCTTTGGCATCTTTTCCATTGTCTCAATGCAAAGCCATTGGCCCACACTTAATGGTGGTAATCAACAATTTCAGCTTAAGCCTATAACTTCAAATTTGCTTGATTTTTTTCCTGTGATACACTGTGCATGTTTCATATCATTTGGTTCTATACCTTCTTCCAAGTCCAACACTTTTAAATTCAACCTTGCTTAAATTCTTTTTCTTAATAATTTATTTTTTTATTAATTAGTTTTGTACTCAGTGAATACAGTCAAGTTGGTACCATTGTTAGGCTCATCCATGTCTTACCCTCACCCCCGGCCCCTCCTTGTTGAGGTATATGGGTCATGCTCTGTGGAGTTAGCCCACATTTATGGGTAGGAGAAATGTCTCTGCATATCATAACCCCATGTGTGCCTCTGACATTCTTTCCACCCCCTCTTCTTCAAAATTTCTCTGAGCCATTTTGGGTTCATTTTTGGTCTGCTTCAGTGATGAGGTGTTGGGGGCTTCTGGGTCTCTGGATATCTGATTTGGTAGGAGTTGATTGTTCTCTGTGTTGATCTCCTTCACCTTTGTGCTGGTACCCAGTTCATCAAGAAAACAGCATCCTTGTTTGTTTCACCGATTGTTCTTAGTATCAGCTGGGGCCTTTTTGAGGTATGATGGGGTGGTTCTCTACTTAGGATCTGCATCTATCTGCAAAAGAGAAGCAGATTCCCCAACGGAGAGTAAAGTTAGCACCAGACAAATGGGATAACCCTTATTTTTTTTATACAGAATTTAATAGGTGTAGGCCCTCTTGTAGGCCACAATTGATGGTAGCTTGATAATGAAGAGCAGGCTCATGTTTGGATATGGTTCAAACTTGTTTCCCAGCTCTAGCTATGGGTCCCGTTCCACAGAGGGGGATCAGTTAGCCAAATCAAGAGCAGTCAGTTTCCCACCATGGCTGTGCACCACTATTGCACTTGTGTGAGCATCATGACAGATTATTTGCTGCTAAGTAGGTTAGACCATGAGTTGCTTGGACAGATATTGGTCATTTTCCTCCAGTCGCCCATGCAGCACCTTCTGGCACTGTTTTAGATTGTGAATAAGTTGGGCTGACCCAGAGGTTAAATTAGGTAATAGATTTTGTTTTTAGTTAAACTCTGTCTTACTTCAATCTCTCTCTGTAGTACACATTGCAATTCATTTGGGGTGGAGTGAGAGGAGTTAAACTTACTTTCAACATTCTTTCATTAAAATTTTAAGTACAGAAAGTCTGTCCTTTACATAATTCTACTTTTGAGCAAGTTTCTGTATCGTATGTTAGAATGTCTGGAGAACATTCAGAAGGGAGTAAACTTGAAAATTCTGTGTCTTCATTTCACCCAGACAAAACAAGCCTGCCAGAAGCTGCCTAGCCTTCTCAGCAGCACCCATCCTTGCTCCATAGCAGTGACACCTGTCTCCAGGAGCATCTTTACTGTGAACGTAAACTTAATCTTGCTGCTGGTCTCACTCCAATGAAGGCTCAGGGTAATCTCCTCTGCACAAGTCCTTGCCTGTCTCAAAGTCCCTTTTATTCAACCCTTTCCAAAGGGGCGTCCTGTTAGTTCTATGGTCAGAGGCACAAGGCCGACATATAGAAATGAAGAAACACAGTACTTCACCTGGTCGTCCCCTGGACTCCTTTTCACAAGTGTCCTTGTACCCAACATGTCTTTAGGTCTAGGGAGGGAATCTGGTTCCAGGTCCTGACTTGCAGACAGCTTCTTTACTTTGTTGTCAGTCTAACCTGATCATCTAATTACAAACAAAACAAGCACCACAGTCTGTATTTCTGCATAGTGCTTACTCCATTAACTTTTACTCCATGGTATTCTGAACAAAAACCCATGCAGCATTTAATTCTTTGTGTGTCTGCCTGTGAGCTTTTTCCCTCCATGATTCTGTCTAACCAGATAATGCTGCAGAATGAAACATTACTTTATGCCAAAAAAGTGAATTGTGGTGTTTGAGTAGTAACTGTTGGTCTGCTTGGTAGAGGTGGTACTTTACGTAGGAATGACTATTTGATGAGATGGCTCTCAGTTTAAGAGGCAGCGTCCTGAGCCTTCTCATGATCTTAAAGTGGTCATTGATGTGTCTGGATTTACAAAATTACAGAGTGTCTGCAAAGGCATTAAGCAGGGAGTGGCTGAAGATGTGAGAAATCTTGATCAGTGAGGCTTCACTTATATTAGGAAAGGAAGATCATTTTTTTCATCATATGTGTATGCCCACATGTGTGTGTGTGGGGGGGGTGCTCATGAGTGTGTGTGTGTGGGGGGGGTAAATGTGGAGGCCAGAGAACTTCAGTGTCATCCTCAGGAACCCCATATACTTCCACTGAGCTGAGGTCTCTATCTGGCCTGGAGTTCACCAGGCTTGACTGGCTGGCCAGGGAGTCTCAGGGATGCTTTGGTCTCTGCTTCCCTGCTACTGAGGTTACAGCCACATGTCACCACACCCAGTATTTTCACATGGGTTCTGGGGATTGTACTTGGGTTTTCATGCTTGCAAAGTAAGCATGTTATGGCCTAAGCTATCTCCCCAGCTCAAGAAAAACAAATCTTTTTTAAACAAGTACTATGATTTGTATATGTGAAAGCCCTAGTGAATATTTTCTTAATCAGCTTATGGCATATTCAGGATCATACATGGCCATGTGACTGCTCACATGCCACCCCTATCTCTAATGGAGGCTAGGAAACCAAATAGATTTTTTTTTCCTTTAGAAAGGGAGACAAGTAAGAGAAAGAAGAATAAGGAATGGTTATTGCATCCTGCCCCAGATGAATGTCTAATTTCATAATTTACTCAACTTTATACCCAGTACCTCAGAATATCTAACATCTGCTTACTGGTTCTCATGTTACCCTTTTTTCATTGGTCTTACTTATCTATGCATACACATAGTTGCTAAGCATGTCTCCATGGGTGGGATAAACTCCAGCTTTCAGGTAGCCACATTTGAGAGCCTCCATGCTTGGCCCTAGCCCCCTTGCCAGCCACCTCCATCTCTACTTTCTGGTACGCACTGGAAAGTCGGTTGTTTTCTAAAAGTAGCATGGCACTTATGTCCATGTTGCCTTGAATCTAAAGTTAGAGTTACTCAGTTGTCAAGGCCATTGAGATCTCTGCTGAGAAGACTTCTTAAAGACCATCTCTATGGGCAGCACAGGCCCTGAATCACCATGATGCTTTCCTCACATGCTTATCTATTCTTACACCCAATGATTTCTTGTCTGGTGGGACAGACAAAAGGGGCCAGGGCCTGGTCTAAGACAAGTATATGGTAAGTGTTCAACAAAGGAGATTGTGAGACACCTGAGGAACAAACTACTTATTATTTCATTCAGCCCCAAAAATCTGATATAGTCAGTAGGTAGTTTGTAGAATAAACTCATTTTATTGGGTGATTGTACAAAGAACCTTGTAACACCAGTATTTATATTTCTAGCCAATCAGTCTGATCATCATATAAGCTACAGACTACCCTTGTGCAATGTCATGGGCATACATGGCAGTCAGTCACAGAGCATATCTTGTGAAACTTTTTTTCTTTTTTTATTTCCCCTTTGGTAACAAGTCATATTGTATTTCTCCTTGTTCATTTTTTCATACCTGGTTAGCAACATTAGGTAGATAGTTTTCCTCTGCCTCAGTAGAGCAGGGATATTTTTGTATCTAACAACTAAAATAAACCCAAGTATTCTAGCACAAACATCATTTAATATTCACAGCAATGGCCTCTGGCAATCAGATTTTGTGTGCAGTGCTATGATGCTGGATTCACTGAGGAATGAAGAATTACATTTTCCCCACAGAAAAGACTGAAGACTATTTGGTTCCCTTATAAAATTCTCATTTAATTAAAAAATGACAATGCTTATTCATATTGCTTAATGCATACTAATTGACCTCAGAAAAATTCATTGGCTTCTTTAGTCCCTTCTCATAGGTTGTAGGAACCCACAGAATATATATATAGAACTTGTCAGGGAAAGAGACCACTGGTAGAATACTGGTGAGCTAACTTGCTTGCTTCATGAGCAGAAAAAGAATGTCTTCAGTATAAGAGGACCTGTAAGGGTACAGAAAGGAAAAAGTTGTCTCTGTAGTAACATCTTAATTGTAAATAAACACATAAGTTTGTGTTGGAGTTACTAATGATACCCAATCATGAACTTGGCATTGCTTAAGCTGGATCCTTTCAGATAGGAAAAGTGATGCAAGCAGGGGCTGGTGAGATAACCTAGTTTGTAAAGCACTTGCTGCACAAGCACAAGTGTCTGAGAATCTGAGAATCTCTGGAACCAGTGTAAGTTCCGGGTGCAGTGCTGTGTGCCTGCCATGCCAGCATTGGGGAAGTGGAGATAGAATCCCTGCAGCTTGGTGACCAGCCAGCCTAGACAAGCACTGAGCTCTGGGTTCAATGAGGACCCTATCTCAGAATTCAGAATTCAGGTGGAAGTGGGATGGAAGAAACACTGGATATCAACTTCTGGCTTCTACACACCCATACACACACATACACACAAATTCTAACACATTTGCACACACAAACACATATTCATACCACCACCTCTACCCCCAAAATTTAAAAACAAGAAAATAAAAAGTATCTTTTGCTTATTTGACTTACTTTAAAATATTTTGAGAACAAAACATAAAAACATGTGAAGTTACACTTTGCTTATTCTTTCAATAAATAATTATTTAGTGGTTCAAAACTAGTTAGATGTGGGAACAAAATCATCCATGCTTTGGTTATATGAATTTGGAGAAGACTCTTAGCCCTTATAAACTTCCATTTCTATATGTGTACAATAAGATTAATACATATCGCACTGTGAGGTAGGGATGCTCTGGGGTAAGTACTTAATAAATGGTAGCTATGAGGGTGAAACTCATCACTTGTCTTGCTGCTTCCAGAACTGCTCATGAAGAGTATTCACTTGCCTTGGAGTGGAGATCTGTAGACAGCTAATTACATTTCAAGATTAGGTAATTCTAGGGCAATAAAAAGGAAAAACTCCAAGTATTATGGGATTAGGAATGAGTAAATTTGGAGTACAGAGAGATAACAGAAAAAGCTTCATGAGGCAGAAGAATCTTTGCTGAACCTTCAGAAATGAGCAAAACCCTAATGACATAGAGGCGGCAACTGACTGGTTGTCATTATCTTCCACCTGTTCTTTCTTTAACCTGCTCACTCATAATGATTGCTACTGTACTCCTCTCCCTTCATGCACATAGCATGCTCCTTGGGGAAGAATATGATACTGTTGTCTGCAAGGGAAATGTTCTATATGAGCACATTGTGTGTAGCCATTGGAAAAAGATGTTCTATATGAGCACATTGTGTGTAGCCACTGGAAAGAATGTTCAGGGAAGTCTGTGTGGCCCTGAAGCACTGTTGTCTGTGGTCTCTTTGTCATGGTCAAGGCTCTGTGGATGTCAGTGAGAACCAGGCTCTTTGGAGAAGAATGTCACAGGCTAGACATAAAGGAAGCAGAGAAGTGTCCCTGTTGGGCTGCAGTGCACTTCTTGTGGCCTTGCTTGTGGAATTCAGTCAATGATACAGAAATTGTCCCTACGCAAATTGGTGGCAGTCACCAGGAGAAAACAGGCAGTTACTAGAAAACCCGAGCAACTGCCCGAGAAACGGAGGACCTTATAGTACACTGAAGAGACAAGTGCTTGACGCGGTCTTCACATGCTTTCAGGGTCCTGAGCACCTGAGCCTGGGTCTCAGCTCTGTCCTTGACCATTGATTGATCTTTGATAGATTCTTTAATGTATCTGAGTGCTATACCATCCATAAAGTGCAAATAATAAAATTGTTTTTATGTGATTTCTGTAAGAATTAAAGGAAATGCTCCCAGCTTTAACATGTGAAGCCTAGAAAGTATTTATTTCCTCTCCTTTCTTGTTTTCTGCTCTGAGTCCCTGCTAGGACAGTATTTTTGGATAGAACAGACTTGAAGGCTGAGGATGCAGCTCAGTGATAGAGGACTTGCCTGTCATGTATGATGTCTTAGGTCCAATCCACAGAACATACACACACGCACTCGCACACACGGGAGGGTGGGTGGAGAATAGACATACATCCATTTTAGTGAGTGTCAACTATGATACGAGGTATCTGGAACATTAACTGAGTAGTCCAGCTTTCCCGAGGGTCAGCATGGAATCATAGTAACCAAAGGGAAGGGCCCCTGAGGAGGTAAAGCTCTGGAAAGAAAGGAAAGACATATATAGAAAGCCATATTCTAATGTAAAATTAAATCAATGGATTGTTTCTCTTAGTAGCATTTTGAAATAGGAAAAAAAAATTACTCTATAAGAAAGAAAATTTAAGAAATTTTAGGTAGTCAGTGAAGATTAGGAGAGAAATGGGGGCAAGCTTGAGGAGTCAAGGACATTTTTCAAGGTCAATGGACTCAACAATTAAACCTTTACTTTACCTAAGTATAAGTGGCTCCAACACAGTAGAGTGTAAATGGTAAATGTGACACATTGACTTTCTTCATACTGGGCAACTGGGATGTATTCTTAGAGCTTGGCCAAAGAATGTCCTGCTAACCTCATGATTTATCCGTTTTCAATTTTTCTTCACTTGCATTTTCAAAAGCAAAGTGAGAAGTAAAACTGGGTCAAGAGTCTGTGTATTACAAACATATGCCCTAACATGAATTTTGGTTCCAAATATTTCAAATCCAGGGGTCCCCCTTAGCCCTGAAGCTTCTTTCTCTGAATATGATGCTTGATCACAATAGGGAAAGCTATTTTCTTAATGAAAAACTAGCATGTGTGATTGAGCTAATTTTAGTTTTGAAGTTAAGCATGATATTATGGGTTATTAAGTAAGAATGTCTTGTTAAAATACACTGCATTTTGACATGTGTATTTGAGTTTTGTGCATGTGTGTGCATGCCTGTGTGTGCAGGCGCATTTGCATGTGTGCAATGTATGTGGAGCTCAGAGGACAGCTTTGGGTGTCATTCATCGGGCATCATCTATCTTTTTTGAGATGATCTATCAGACTAGAACTTACCAAATGGACTAGACTAGCTGACTAGCAAGCCCCAGAATCCCATCACTGGAGTTACAAATGTAGTCTTATGTATGTGAGTTTTGGGAGTTGAACTCAGGTCCTCGTGTTTTTAAGGCAAGAACTTTACTGAGTATCTCACCAGCTTTGTGTATTTGATAGTTATTTGTGGACAGTTCTGTCTGTGTTTATTCTGGTCAGTGCATATGTAATATACAAGCAAACACGATCAAGTATTTGGGAAAAGGTCACTGCAAAGGTCTGTGAGTGCAGCTCTTCAGTTCTGCAAAGGTTCTGCTGGTTTGTGACAGATCAAATGAGCTAGATTAGAAGGCCAACTGATTTGCACTTAAACCTGAATTATTGTCCATGTGAAAATAATCAAGTGTTCTTAGTCCACTTGGGTCTCAGTTCCGTCTGTGTCTCTCACTAAGGATGTTCTGAATGAGACACAAGGATGTATTGAGGGAAACTTGATGAGATGAATATACCCAAATCACACTGGTTTTTAAACATAAATTGTAATATTCACAGATCATTTGTCAAAACACTTACACAACTCCATAGCTTCAGTAGTACTGTAGTCTTTGACTTAGCATTAAGGATATTATATTCATGATTTGGTGTCTTAAGTTGAAATTTTGATAAGTCATAAAAACTGGAGATATTTTTGATACAGATATTGGGAGCTTTAATTTTCTTCTTTTGTGTGTATGTCTGTGTAGTGTAGCATGTGTGTTTATATGTTTATATATATGTGTGTGTGCACACCTGTGTGTGTGTGTGTGTACCTGAAGTCTATACAAAGTGTCTTCCTAAGTGCTTCTTTACCTTACGTTTTGAAGTAGAATCTCCCTCTTTGGATTGTGAGCTCACCAATTCAGCTAGACAAGCTAGCTAGAGCACTCCTGGGATCCTCTGTCTCATCTTTGCCAGGCCTGATTTTACAGGAATACATTTCCATGCCCAGCTTTTATGTAGTTACTGGGGATCTGAACTGAGGTCCTCATGCCTCCTGGTGATGCACTGAGAAATCTCTCTGGCTCCAAATGTAGTGACTTTTGAATCTGTTGTTACGTGGTGGTCGTTGCCATTACATGCAATCTACAGTGGCAGCATCTTCTCTTAATGTCATGCAAGCTCCTTGTGTTGTCCACGGTGTGCTGAGCAGTTTTGATGCTCTCTTCGGAGTTCACTGTTCTTTCTGCTTTCTTTCCTTCATGACACTTGCACATGTTGAAAATATTTTTCACTGTTACTTATATTGTTTCAGTAAGCCTATTGGAAATTTAAAAAAATAACGTCTTGACCCAAAAAGAAATAAAATAAAAGCTGCTTCACATTTTGATTGTTGCTTCAATCTCTAATGCAAGAGAAAAAATGCTGGTTGGAAGTCTGCCCTCATCAACAGGTAATATACATCTGAAAATAAACTATACACATCTTAACAACCAACATATAATACAAAATAATGCTGAAAATGATAAGTTGTGGCCAGTACTAGGAATGAAAATTTTCTATTTCTCCTGACTGCATAGCTTGAACCCTTAAGAAACCTCTGTCTGTGTGAAATCTTCAGAGCACAAAGGAACTTGTAATGGCAACATCCGTCACAGGGGCCACACTGGAGAGAGAGTATCTCCAGCTACTCACCCATGTCAGCAGCTGTATTTTGTTATGTAACAAATAAGATACAGCTCTTGATGCATCTGAGAGTCACTATAAGGCTATTGAGGGTGGATGGAATGATGATGACAAGTACAAGTGCAATCCAGGAGGGTGTAGGAGGAGGATGAAGAGGGAATGAATGAGTGAGTTGGGCTAAGTGCGCTTTGTAGTCGTGAATGAAAACAGATATGACATTTGATGTCATGCTAGCTACTATTTCCAGAACATTTCATTCACTCATTCATTCATTCATTCATTCATTAGTCTATACCACAACCTGGAAACTGAGCTCAAATGACTTGCCTAAAGTGACACATTTGGTAAGAAGTCGAATAGTCAATCTGTTGATTCTATCATTTAGACCAAACTTCTTACCCATGGTTTGATGGTAGCACTTACCTGATTTTATGCAATATTTAACAGTGATCACAATAGTCAAATAAATATTCAGGTAATATTTTCAAAGTAAATGATATTTTCTATTTATTATTATCTGCTAAAAGATTAGCAATCACACATTAGAGTTTATCTACAAAAGAAATTGCTTAATGATTAGAAAAGCATTACCATTTGATAAGATTACAAATGAAATTGTGAAATCGGTGTAACATAACTTATTTCTGATGGATTTCCATCAAAAGTCCAAAGATTTAGGTTGTAGCTGAGTGTGGTGACACATGGCTATAATTTCAGTACATAGGAAGCTGAGGCAGAAGGTAACACTTGACTATAATCTCAGTATATAGGAGGATGAGGCAGAAGAATCAAACATTCAAGGCCAGACTAGGATACATAGCATTGAAAGTCAATCTAAGCTACTCAGCAAGGCTCAAAAAGTGAACTGGGGCCTTTTCTTCTCCCTACACCCATCTGGCTGCCCCACACCTGCTCAGGCTCCTAGGCTCCCACCACTGTCTCCCTCCAGCTGCCATTACATCATGTACTGGGACCCCATCAGCCACAAGGAGCTGCTCTGCCACATCTACAAGGTATATGAAATCATGGATGGCCTGTGCCTGTAGGTGGTGGGCAAGATAGTCAGTAGGACAGAGGATAACATTAACTCTAATTGTTCATCAGCAATAATGCCTTGGCTGAAAGCCTGGAGTGTGAAGGTACTGAAATCTCAGTTGATACTGTCATGAACCATCATGTACAGGAAACCAACTTCACAAAAGAGGCCTTCCAGAGACACATAAAAGTTGACATGAGCTTCCAGTCAAGATGGCGTCTGCCTAACAATGCAGCATCTCCCAGGGAACAATTAAACCTAGTGGGCATCTATTGAACATTCTACCCAAAAACCACAGATTAAACATTCTTCTTAGCAACCCATGGAACCTTCCCTAAAACAGGTGATATACTGGGTCACAAAGTCTGCTTCCACATATTTAGAAAGATTGACATAATTTCCTGCATTATATGAGATCACAATGCTGTTTTGCTAGAAATTAACAACAAAGGAAGCACCAGGAATCTCACTGGCTCCTGGAAACTGAACAACACTTTTAAACAATAAATGGGTAGTGCACCAAAAAAATTAAATTGCAAAATTTCTAGAAATGAATGACAATGAGAACACATCATACCAAAACTTATGGGACACAATGAAGGTGGTCCTCAGGGGAAAATTCATAGCACCAAATGCCTTCATAACAAAGACAGAGAGATCCCAAATCAATAACCTAACCATCCACCTACAGGCACTGGAAAAGCAAGAATAATCCAACCCAAAAAGCTCCAGACAGAAAGAAATAATTAAGATCAGAGCAGAAATTAATGAATTGGAAACTAAAAAAAAAAAAAAAATTAAGAAATTGTTGAAACAAAGAGCTGGTTCTTTGAAAAAATAAACAAGATTGACAAATACCTGGCCAATTTGACTAAGTGAAAAAAAGAGACATTCAAAATAACAAAAGTAGGAATGAAAAAGAAGAGATCGCAACAGACATAAGTGAAATTGGGAGAATCATTAGGACTTATTTCAAAAATCCTCTACTCCAAAAAACTGGTTAATATGGAAGAAATGGATAAATTCCTGGACACATACCATCTACCAAAGCTAAACTCAGTGCAGATTAATCTCCTAAACAAACCTATCACACCCACCAAAATTGCAAAGGTAATCAAATCCTCCCCAAAAAGAAGAGTCCAGAGGCAGATGGCTTCATAGAAGAACTGAAACCATTTTTTTCTCAAACTGTGCACACAATTCAAGAACAGGGAAAGCTCCTCAACTTCTCCTATGAAGCTAGTATCACCATAATACCAAAACCAGGCAGAGATGCCACATACACAAAAAGAAAACTATAGGCCTATTTCCCTGATGAACTTAGATGAAAAGATCCTTAACAAAATCATCACAGGCCAAATCCAATAACATATCAAAAGCATTATCCACCTTGATCAAGGTGGGCTTCACCCCAGGAATGGAGGGGTAGTTTAACACACTGAATTCTGCCAATGTAATACACCACACAATCAAGTTTAAACACAAAAAACAAATGATCCTTTTGATAGATGCAGAAAAGGCCTGCAACAACATACAACATCACTTCGTGACCAAAACATTGGAGAGAATTGGCATGGATGGCTTATATGTCAACATAATAAACCTATATATAAAGCTTCTAAAGCCCAAATAATACTTAATGGAGAAAGACAAGGAATTCCCATTGAGATCAGGAACAAGACAGAGGTGTCCACTCTTACCTCTGCTCTTCAATATACTACTGGGAATCCTACCTCAAGCAATAAGACAGGAGAAAGAAATAAAAGGAATACAAATTGGAAGGGAAGAAGTTATGTTAGCACTATTTGCAGGAGACATGATTCTGTAAGTAAGAGACCTGAGAGCCTCCATCTCAGAACTCTTAAAGGTGATTAACTCCTTTAGCAAAATAGAAGGATACAAAATCAATGCACAAAAATCAGTAGCTTTTCTATATGCAAAAATAAAAGATACACAGAACATTTTAAGTAGCAAAAACAACAACAAAAATACCTTGGAATAACATTAAACAAGGATGTGAAAGACCTACACAATGAAAACATAAAAACACTCAAAAAAGACACGGAGGAGAACTTGAGAAAATGGAAAGACATACCATGCTCCTGGATAGGCAGAATGAGCATTGTGAAATTGGCAATCCTACCAAAGGCCATATACAGATTTAATGCAATTCCAATCAGAATCCCAAGCTTGTTCTTCACAGGGATAGAAGAAAACATTCTCAAAATTCAAGCATATCCTCATCAAAAGAAACACCCCTGGAGGCATCACCATACCTGATCTAAAGGCATATTACAAAGCCATAGTAATAAAAACAGCATGGTACTGGCATAAAAACAGGAGTATAGGCCAATGGAACAGAATCAAGGACCTGGACTTTGGGTCAACTAACTACAGCTACTTGATATTTGACAAAGGTCCTAACAATATAGGATGGAAAAGAGACAGCATCTTCAACAAATGGTGCTGGACAAACTGGATATTCATATGCAGGAAATTGAAACTTGATCCACGCAGCTTGTTATGCACAAAAATCAAGTCCAGATGGATCAAAGACCTCAATATAAGACTGTAAACTCAGTTACTACTAGAAGGAAAAATAGGAAGACGTTTCCATGATATAGGAATGGGAAAAGACTTCCTGCACAAAACCCCAGCAGCACATGATCTTAAACAATCACTCAACCATTGGGATCTCATGAAGCTGAAAAGTTTCTTCACAAACATACAATAAACAGAGCCAATATATTGCCCACAGAATGGGAGAAAACATCTGGTGGCTGTACAACTGACAGAGTCCTAATTTCTAGAATCTGCAAAGATCTCAAAAACCTAAACTATAAAAACGTCAAACAACTCACTCACAAAATGGGTCAAAGAACGGGACAGACAGTTCTCAGAGGAAGAAATACAAATGGCAAACACATTTGGGAAAATGTTCAACATCCCAAATCATCAGAGAAATGTAAATTGAATCAACTATGAGATTCCACCTTACCCCAGCAAGGATTGCAAACATTAAAAAATCAAATGAAAATAAATGCTGACAAGGATGTGGAAAAACAGGAACCCTCATCCACTGTTGGTGGGAATGTAAGATTGTACAACCACATTGTAAAGCAATATGGAGACTCCTAAAAAGGTTGAATATAGAGTTACCAAGAAACCCAGTTATTCCCTCACTGTGCATTTATCCTAAAAGCTCCACACCTCAGTTCCAAGAGATTTGCTCAACCATGTTTATAGCTGCTCAATTCATAATAGCTAAGAGCTCAAATCAACCCATATGTCCATCATTTAGATGGATGGATAACTAAGATTGTGTATATGTACATGATGGAATTCTATGCAACTGTAAGGAAAGGAAAAGTGACACAATGAAATTTGAAGAAAATGGTTGAACCTGGAATAGATCATTCTCAGTGAACTCACCCAATCACAGAAAGATAATTGTCATATAGTCTCACTTATCTGTGGCTCCTAACCTCAATCTACCCAAGATGCTGATATACCTAATAAGCATCTCAGGGACTGGACAATAGAGTGGGTGAGGCAGGAGGGGAGGGGAGGGTAATAGTGGGGTGTGGGGCACAAAACTAGACCCGAATGGCAATAGTACCATAAAACTCTACATCTTAAAAGACAGACTAAATGGTTGAACCTTCATCAGGCTCTTAGAGGGAATATTTGAATCACAAGGCCCTGGAGAGGGTATGATGAAGACTGACCTTAATTTTCTCTTGTTCCTCCCTCTCTCTTTCTCTCTCTCTCTCTCTCTCTCTCTCTCTCTTTTATATTACTTATCTTTTTCTTTCTTCTCTTCTTAGGCACTAACCTATAACTCCCAGTACCAGCATGTGGTTAACTTCCACAAAGAGCTGATTAGAGAGACTATAAGGTTTCACAAAAGTAGTCATATTTTTGCTAGAGTACTTGATGGCCCACCAAAGGTTAGTGGTAAGAACCTACTGCTGAAAACACCATATGCTGTTGGTATGAAACATGGAGTGATCTGGCTGGAATCTGGAAGGAGTCAGTCCCCAGACAGTTAGCTCATCTAGTGCCAGAGGTGCTATATGAGCAACTGGAGGAAAATGACCAACATCTGTCCAAGCAACTCTTGGTATAAGATACTCAGCAGCAAATAACCTGACATGATGCTCACACAAGTGCAATAGTGATGCACATCTATGGTGGGAAACCAACTGCTCTTGATTTGGCTAACTGATCTGCTCATTGGAATTGAACCTATAGCTGGAGTTGTGAATCAAGTCAGAACCATATCCAGTAATGAGCCTGCTCTCACTTTCCATTAACAAGCTCCCACCAATTGTGGGCTACAAAAGGGCCTATACCTATTAAATTCTCTCTATAAAAACAAAGGTTATCCAATTTATGTGGCACTAACTTTACTCTCCATTGGAGAATTTGCTTCTGTTTTTCAGATGGATGCAGATTCTAAGGAGAGAACCAGCCCATCACACCTCAAAAGGGCCCCAGTTGAAACTAAGAGTATTTGGGGAAATGAGCAGGAGCTCTGCTTCCTTGGTGAACCTAGTACCTGCACAGGGTGAAGGAGATAGACACAGAGAATACTCAACTCCTACCAAACCAGATATCCAGAGACACAGAGGCTCCCAAGAACTCATCACTGAAGCACACCTAAAAGGAACTCAACATGGCTCAGGAAAATTTGCAGAAGAGGGGCAGAAAGAATGTTAGAGCCACACATTGGGTCATTATGCATAATGATATTGCCTCCTCACCATAATTGATGGCTAACCCCACAATGCACGACCCATATTTCCCAATGACAAGGGTCTCAGGAGGACAGGAAGGAGGCTAATGATTGTCCCAACATGACTGTATACACTTTGTACATAACTAATAAAAAATTATATCATCCCCTTAAGCATTAAAAAAAAAAACTGACATGAAATCACTCAAAGGCAAACTTGAAGAACAGAAACCAGAACAAGGAAAGCCTTTTACAACAGGGGCTACAAGCAAATCAAGCGCATCCTTGCTAATTTCAATAACTACAAGTTTTTATTGGTGAAATGTGAATCCAGGTGGCATGGTTACTCTTCTGGAACAGTGACAATGGTGTAACTCCTTTTATGGTTATGATTGTTTTTGGTTTATCTGAGGTAGGGTCTCATTCTAGCCCAGGCTGACCTGGAATTCACTGTGTAGTCTCAGGCTGTCCTCAAACTCACAGTGATCCTCCTACCTCTGCCTCCTGAGTGCTGGGATTAAAGTTGAGTGCCTCACACCTGGCTTTCATAGTTTTCATTAAGGATGGTTTAGAAATGGAGAAATGTTAACACATTAGTAAACATTTGGATCTACTACCTGTCATTGTAGCTGCTGCTGCTTGCCGTCCATACACAACCAGGACTAACCCAAAGAGACTGATGCCATCGTGACATTTTATTTACTTATTTGAAAGAGATAGATAGATAGATAGATAGATAGATAGATAGATAGATAAAATGGGTGCACTAGAGTCACCAGCCATTGCAAACAAACTCCAGACATATGCGCCACCTTGTGCATCTGGCTTTATGTGGGTCCTGGGGAATTGAACCGAGGTCCTTTGGTTTTGTATGCAAGTGCCTTAATCATTAACCCATCTCTTTAGCCCTTGAACTTTGGAATGGAGGCATTGGTTTTTTAAGAAAAAAGAAACACACCATGTAGATTGTCTAGAAACAAAGTGCATTAAAATTCAAAAGGGGGAAACAAGCCAATTGAGGGGGATGTAATCCTATGGTAGAGCACTTACTTAGAATGCACAAGGCCCTGCGTTGGATCCATAGCATTGGGGTGGTGGTGGGAGAGTGTCAGAGTATCATTTAAGTACAATACCTAGATTATTATAGTATTTCGACTTTTATTTTTCTTCAAGTAGTTCAGGCTGTAGCAGCTAAAGCACCCAAATAAGTGAAGGGCTCAGGAACCAGATAGACGCCATGACAGGCTTCTGAGTCCTCAGTAGGCCTAAGTTTCTGTTTCCTGGCAAGGTCTAAGTTTTTATTTTCTGGCAAGGGTGGGCTTAACACTTACCAGAAATTGATTACATCATATTCCTGTAGTCATAGATAAGTTCAATCCCCTAGCCCCAGCCCGCCACCTTTGCCCACCAAAATCCTAAGTCAACCAGAAGAGTACGCTGTTTAAATCAACCAATCATGTACCCATCCCCTTCTTCTATGTTCAAATCCCTATAAAAACCCTACCCTCCCACTACTTGGGGCTCTTGTATGGATCCACTGCATTGGTGAAGTCAAGAGACCCAGCTTAAACCCGAAATAAAGCTCCTTGCCCTTGCATATGTGTTTTGTTCTCCTTGGTGGTCACTGAAGTGCAGGGGATCTTTAGGGCATCTCTTAGTGTTATCATGCCCTGTTTTTGAAGTCAATGGACAACTGCAACAACCCAGTGGAGGTAGTGTGATTAATGACCCAGATCCTTCTGGAATGAAGGTTTTGATCACCCCTCCAGGTAAAGAACCAAGTCCTGCTGAGGTGCTTGCTGAAGGTGGAGGAAATACAGAGTGGGTAATAGAAGCAGGTAGTTACAAATACCAGCTAAGGCCATGTGACCACTTAAAAAATGAGGACAGTAATTGCCATAAGTGTTTCAGACCTACCCTGAGAAGAAGCGTTTGTACATATCTACACAGATATTAAGTTTCTGTCTCTAGCTAACTGTTGTTGAATTTATATTTGACCTATTATATTAGAGACTAAGAATTCCTGAAGGAACCTTGCTTTGTGTTGGGGAGGGGAGAAGATTGTGCATTGCCAGCTGTGCATGGGATAGTTATACATTGTTAGGAAGGAATTAAGACCTTGTTACTGTTTTACTTTGGAAATTAAGTATGACGTAAGTAGATATAACACAGAAAAAAATGAAATCTTTGGGTGAAACTGCTGCCCATTTGGCTACAATTGAGAGATTGAAATCGTTGAGATTGGGCGAGCTGACCTGCATTGGGACGACAGGAAGAATGAAGAGGCTTTTGAAGGGGACTGAATGCTCAAGAAGTGTCCTGTTTTTCAAAGTCTGCTTTATTCCCCCCTGGATTAACAAATTGGTATCCCACTTGGTATTATGGAGTATAAGAAATGCAGGAAATAGAGTCATTGAATTTGCAACATGATCTTTTGTTTTGGAAATGGACATGGACAATATGAAGTAGGTTTGCTGAATTGTCTTCATGGAGACTATGGTGGGTGGTTTGATTAAGGTGTCCCCATAAACTTATGTGTTCTGAATGCTAGGTTCCCAGCTGAAGGAGATTTGGGAATTAAAACCTTCAGGAGGCAGTGTTATTGTTGGGGGTGGGCTTATGGGTTTTATAGCCAATTTCACCATGGCAGTGTTTGGCACACTCTTGTGTTGCTACTGTCCACTTTATGTTGGCCAGGGGGTGATGTCCACCCTCTGCTCATGCCATCGTTTTTGCCTGCCATTATGGAGCTTACCCTTGAGCCTGTAAGCCAAAATAAATCTCTTTTCTCCCCAGAAGCTGCTCTTGGTTGGGTAATTTCTACAAGCAATGCTAACCTGGCTACAGCAGAGACCCAATGAAGCCATGAGGATGGACCATGGTTTGCAGTGGAGACCCAGTAGAGATGCCAGGACCATGAGATGGCTGCTAAGGAGAGCTGCCAGTGCCAGATGAAGTTTTCCAGGACTGTCAGTAGTTTAGCTGGAGGGGTGGAATTAGACCTCCAGAGATTTGTTGTTGGTTAGAATATCGGACTTGGTGATTTGTAACTGGTGAGAGTGGTTGGATTTGGAGCTACAGAGTTTGATGTTTGCCCTGTTTAAATCTTGTATTGGTTGAGTATTTCTTTGTTATGTCCAATGCCATCTTTTGCAGTATGTTTATTCTGTGCTATTTTTTAAGGATTTTATTGCTATTATGGCTCAGTTAAAAGACCTTGGAATATGAGGACATTTGAACATCATTGGGATTAATATAAACGATGGGGACTTTTAAAGTTGGACTGAACACATTGTATTTTATATCATGTATGGTTATCAGTTTGTAGGGGCCAAGGGGAGAATGTGGTGGTTTGATTCAGGTGGCCCTCATAAACTTAGGTGTTCTGAATGCTAGCTCCCCAGCTGATGGTGGCAATTTGGAAAGGAAATCCTGCTGGAGGCAGTGTATGGTTGGGGACAGGCTTATGGGTGTTATAACCTGCTTCCTTTTGTGAGTGTTTGACATACTCTCCTGTTGCTGATGTTAGTGAGGGAGTGATGTCTACCTTCTGCTTATGTCATTGTTTACCCTTGCCATCATGGAACTTCCCCTCGAGTTAGTAAGGCAAAATAAACCTTTTGTCCCCCACAAGCTGCTTCTTGGTCGGATGTTTCTGCCAGCAAGGAAAACTTGACTGCAACAATGTCAAATATTTCCTATTTTGGGACACTAATAGAAAGGTTTTATATAGCTTTTCATACTTAGTCCATTACAATATTTAATAAGAGGACTCTCTTTTCAGCCAGACTTTCTTCTGTGTCTACTAAGTCAAACAAACAAATCAAAAAAGGAGAAATATATCTGGCTGTGTGATTATTTTTATTCGCTGGAGCCTGTCTCCTTCTGTGTGATTGAGATGCAGTCCATTCCCCCACCTCTTATTTATTCCCAGTAAATAGTCTCAGTTGTCTAAAAAGTCAACACCTTCTGACAGGCACCATCTGGTCAACCACTCATTAGCTCCCACCACGATGCCTTCAATTTGCCTCACTACCCACAGACAGTGAAACTGTAGAAAGCAAGCTTGGCTTCCTGGTTGGATTCCCTCAGGCATCACCAAGCATGAGTCCATAGGCATAATATCCCACTGGAGTGTGGGTTTCTCATGGAGTTAAATTTGATCCAGGATATAGTTTTGGAAATTTGGAGTTGCAAACAGTAAAAGAGTAAATAGATTTTAAATTTGATAGAGATTTTTTTGTTTTTTGGATTGGGGGCAGAAAACAATTTAGAAAACTATTTGATAGGGGTAACTTTTTTAAATAGGGTCATTAATGATAGGGAACAGTGAGTTATAATCATTTATTGTGCTATTTCTAGAAATCTCTCCTTCCTTCCATCCTCCCTTCCATTCCTCTTTTCCTTCTCTTCTTTTTTTCCTTCTTCCCTCTCTGCCTCCTCCTTCCCCTCCTCTTTACTTTCCCCATTCCCCCTGTTTTCTCAGATAGTTTTTTATACTGTATACTAGGAGACTACCTAGAATCCACTATGAAGTCCAGGCTGCTTCAAACTCAGAGCAATCCTCCTGCCTTCACCTCCCAAGAACTGAGATTACAGACATGAGTTTGTCACCACATTTGATATTCAGCCTTCTTTCTACATGATTTACTTTCATTTTGCAGTCATTTTCTTTTTCTTTTCATTCTATACTGCAAGGTTATGTGGTCCATTAGAAAGGCAGGCACTGCAGGGAATTGAGTAAAATCTTGCGCTGTTTCCCTCTGAGTAACCCCAGAGTATCACTTCTGAGTGGACTTAGCTTTGGTTTTGTCATTTGACAATACAATTGTGCCCTCAGACCTGCTCTACCATTCTGTCATAGTTTATAAAAAGCACAGCCTGTGATTTTCCATTAAGGTAATGCATGTGCAAAACCTAAACTATATAGCCTATATAAACTACAGATACTATAGTTATTTGAATGTCAAAAGTCACACATAGCCTACGTGTTTGTTGTAAAAAAGCCTCATACTTAATCTCCAGTTGGCAGAACCTTTGGGAGGTGGATCACTGTTGGAAGAGATGTGTCATGGGTGTTTGGGTCTGGTAGTTTTTTAGTCCAGCCCCACTCGGTAGTTCATCTGTCATTCTTTGTCCTTCCTCTATGAGCTGTAGAAAAGTAATGTTGAGCTGTTGGTTCCTGCTACTGTTTTCCTGTATGATGAAACTTCCCTTCAAAACTGTAAACACTTTTTTTTTTTAATAAGCTGCTCTGGTCATGATTTTTTTATCCCAGCAATGGTGTGGTAGTTTAATAGGTGGTCCCCAATATATTCAGTGTTTTATTAGTTTGAAGTTTGCATCTGTAGCCACTTGGCAAGAGGAAGTGTAACTGGGTGGATCTTAGGGTCCAGTCCTAAAGTATGGTGGTAGATATGATATTCCAATCTAAAGATATGTAAAGTGCCTGGAGTTTCTGAAGTGTTCTTGTTTAGTGGTGTGGCTTTTGGGTTTGTGGCTTTTCTCTCTGCTTGAACCTGTGAAAACAGGCCAGCTTCTTCTGCCATTATGGAACTTATCCTGGATCTGTAAGCTTCAATAAATATCTCTTCCTCCATAACTGCCTGGTCTGGAAGGTCATCTCAGTGAACCTGAAGCTGTCTATGTGAAAGTAACTGCTACATGCAGTGTTCAAGAAAGCTTCTCCTTCTTCTTCCATATTTTTCTCCTTCTTCTTTTGCCTTCTCCTTTTTCTTCTCTTCTTCTCCTTGCCACCATCACAATTATCCTTCACAGTGATTCTACTTCACAACTGTCTACACCATATTTTATTTCAGACACAGCACAAAAGTTTGACTTAATGAGGAATTTTGTTCCTGGGTGAAGTTATTGGACTGGACCCTGGGCAATGGACAAGTGATGTATAATTTTTAAGAGAAGGTGGCTTAGAAAATATGCCTTCCGGGAAAGGGTGGAAGAGTGATGGCAGGGGTCTAAGACTAGGTGAGGTGAAACTCAGTAAGGAGTCACTGGGCATTCTGTTTAGGGGTGAGGAACCAGAAGAGCTAGAAGGAAGCCAGAGAGCAGATAAGGCACCAGAGAAATCCAATATAGAATAGGAAAGCTTGTGGTCAGCTGAGTATAACAACTCAGAAAAGTCAGTGGCAATAACTATTCTGTCATCTCTCATGTTCTCATCTTGTAGGTTCATTTCCTTACAGTTTTCTTAATTTAATGGACACATCAATTATGTGAATTCTGACAGTAATTTGAGTCCATTTTCTTTTCCTTATATTTTGATTATTTTTCACTGACTGATGGCTCTGCATTGTTTCTCAGCACATTTTACAGGCTCAGAGGCATGTGCTTCCCCTTTCCCCATCTCTCTTCTCCTATCCTAAGTAATAGCATATAGCCGTGGTGTTTATCTTAGTCAGCTTCTGGTCACTGTGACAAACAATTATAGATCAACTTATAAGAAAGAAAGATTTATTTTTGGCTCATTGTTTCAAAGGTTTCATGTTATGGTTGATTAGTTACATTGCTTTCGAGTCTATGGTAAGGCAGAACATCAAGGTGGGAGTGTGTGAATAAAGAAATTGCTTACCTTATAGAGGCTAGAATTGGGGGAAGGGAACCCTAAATTTCCCATCCAGAGCACTGCTCCCAATGTCCCAACTTCTTCCAAGTATGCTTTACTTCATAAAGGTTCCACTAGCTCTCACTAGCACTGAGCCAGTAAACAAGATTTCAGCATATAAGCATATGGGATAAGTGGTAAAAAATATGGTTCACCATGCCAGCAAAGTGATACAAATTCTCCCACTCTACCCTTTCTCCTGAGTGGATTCTGAGTCTTCATATCTGTTACCAAATATATCTCTTTACCTTCCCATCTTTACTGCCCTACAGATTAGTAACTAAAGGTGTGCATATGAATAAAATTTCTGCATGAAAACATCTAGTGGTAAGTACTGGCCATAACAACAGAATAAAGAAAGATTGGTAGTTCATTGGTAGTAAGGACTCGGTGTTCATTTCTGTCCTTTCCTGGGTCATCTACTTCATAGCCTGTTACCTAGACTCCTAGAGACACTAGTTACTTACTGCCTGGTCCAATTATATATGTAAACTGGGTTCATGTGTGCATGTGGGACACTGGACAAAAGACTCATTGTCCTCTTTATTTCTTTGCAATAGGCTGAACTATATCTTTTAAAAAAATATATGCTTGGGCTGAATAATATGGCTTAGCAGTTAAGACATTTGCCTGCAAAACAAGCCCATTCTCTCCTTTTCTCCCTCTCTCTCTTTCTCTCCCCCTCTCTCTCTGAAATAAATAAAATATGTTTCATACACACACACACACACACACACACACACACACATACACACACACACACACACATGCTTAAGATATTATTAATCAATGGAACCAACATAAATCTATAAGCATTTTTCCCCTTTCCTTTTACAGTTTATCTCTGTAAAGATTTACTTATTATAAACAGGGTTCTATTGCATAACAAAAAAACCAAGCAAATGAAACTCTCCCACTCCCAACCAAACCAATTACCTATAGCTGTGTAGACATGAATGTTGTTTAGCTTTTTGGTCTCAGATAAATACTTGTGTATATCATGTAGCTTCTATTGTCAACTATATTTTACATAGATTTTTTTCATTTTTTAATTATTATTTTTAGAGAGAATGAGAGATACACACATACACAAAGAGAATTGGCACACCAGGGCCTCAGCTACTGCAATCAAATGCCAGACACTTGTGCTACATAGTGGGCATGTGTGATCTTGCGCTTGCCTCAACTTTGTGCATCTGGCTTATGTGGGATCTGGAGAGCAGGCTTATATTTGGATATAATAACTCAGATGTTCATCACTAGAAGAATGGATAACTAAGATGTGGTATATCTACACAATGGCATTCTATACAGCAGTAAGAACTTATGGTCTAACCTACTTAGCAGCAAATAATCTGCTGTGATGCCCACACAAGTGCAATAGTGACACACAGCCATGGTGGGCAACCAACTGCTCTTGATTTGGCTAACTGATCACCTCAGTAGTATGGGACCCATAGCTGGATCTGGGAAACAAGTCAGAATCATATGCAAACATAAACCTCCTCTCCATGGGTCCTTAAGCTACACAGGCAAGCATCTCAACCAAGCCATCTCTTCAGCACTTTCATAGTTTATAAAATAATTTTCTTCATTCATTATAATCTAACAACAGGGCTGGAAGGCTACTTAGCAGTGCCTATAGATCAGGGTTCAATTCCCCTATACCATGTAAAGCCAGAATCACAAGATGACACATGTGTCTGGAGTTGGTTTGCAGTGGGTAGTGGCCCTGGAACACCATTCTCTGTACCCCCTCCCACTTTCTCAAATAAATAAATAAATGAAACAAACTCAGATGTCCATCACTAGAAGAATGGATAACTAAGATGTGGTATATCTACACAATGGCATTCTATACAGCAGTAAGAAAAAAATGACACAATGAAATTTGAGGAAAAATGGTTGAACCAGGAATTGATCATTCTCAGTGAACTTATCCAATCACAGAAAGAAAGTCGCTGCATAGTATCATTCATCTACATCAGGTAACCTGAATCTACCCAAGATGCTGACATACCCAGCAAGCATCTCATAGACTAGACAATAGGATAGGTGGGGAGAGAGGGAAGGGTAAGGAAGGGGAGAGAAATACAAATCTAGACCCAAACAGCAATGGTACCATAAAATTCTACATCCTAAAAGGCAGACCAAATGGCTGAACCTTCACCAGGCCCTTAAAGGGAACATCTGAGCCACAAGACGCTGGAGAGGATATGATGAAGACTGACCTTAATCTACAGCTTCTCTCTCTCCCTCTCTCTCCTCTCTCTAACTCTTCTATATTAGTTATCTTTTTCTTCCTTTTGTTAGTGGGCACTGACCTGTAACTCCCAGTACCAGCATGTGGCTATCATCCACAATGAATTTTTGATCAGATAGACCTACAAAGTTTCCTAAAAGAAAGACAGATTTCAGTCTGAGTATTTGATGACCAAAGGTTAATGGTAAGACACTACTGCTGAAGACATCTTATGTGGTTCACACACAAAATGGAATGGTATGGCTGGAAGCTGGAAGAGAGTCAGTCCCCAGACAGTTAGCATGTCTAGAAGGTGCTACATGGGCGACTGGGGAAAATGACCAATATCTGTCCAAGTAAATTATGGTCTAACCTTCTTAGCAGCAACTAACCTATCGTGATGCTCACACAACTGCAATAGTGGTGCACAGCCATGGTGGGAAGCCAACTGCTCTTGATTTGGCTAACTGATCCCCTCAGTAGTACGGGACCCATAGCTGGATCTGGAAAACAAGGCAGAACCATATCCAAACATAAGCCTGCTCTCCATTATCAAGCTACCACCAATCATGGGCAACAAGAGGGCCTACATCTGTTAAATTCTCTATTAAAAAGTAAGGGTCATCTTATTTGTCTGGTGCTAACTTACTCTCCATTGGAGAATCTGCTTCTCTTTTTCAGATATATGTAGATCCTAAGGAGAGAGCCACACCATCATACCTCAAAGGGGCCCTGGCTGATACTAAGAACAATTGGTGAAACCGCAAGGGTGCTATTTTCTTGGTGAACCGGATACCAGCACAAGGAGATCAACACAGAGAAAAATCAACTCCTACCAAATCAGATATCCAGAGACCCAGAGACCCCCAACACCTCATCACTGAAACAGACCAAAAATGAACCCAACATGGCTCAGGGAAATTTTGTAGAAGAGGGTGCAGAAAGAATATCAGAGGCACACATGGGGTCATATGTAGAGACATTTCTCCTACCCATAACTATGGGCTAACTCCACATAGCATGACCCGTACACCTCAACAAGGAGGGGCTAGGGGGAGGGAGTAGGGCATGGATGAGCCTAAAAATGGTACCAAATTGACTGTATTCACTCAGTACAAAACTAATTAATAAAAATAAAAGTAAAAATGCTAATATCACTGTATGTAATAATTTGATTACAGATTCCATTAATAAGTTCTATTTTTAAAAAAATCAAATCTTGTGGCTAGCCTTAATAAAAGGCACACTTTGTGCTGTGTTTTGCCTTCTGAACTCAGCCATGACTTTTGTTTGGGGTATCAGTTCTCCTTGTGCCTCAGACTTTGTCTTTATCCATATCACCTCCAAAAGTACATTGAAAACATCTGCTGAGGACTTATTTAAACAGCTAGTTAATGCCTTATAAAGCTCAGAAGTATGCCCATCTGTTCCAGGAGCACTGTCTTTTCTCAAGAGCTATGTCATATTTTCTACCTGTCTGACAGCTGGTTTTGCCTCAAAACTCCTGATTTCCCTTCATGTCTATAAGTAAAACAGGGCATCCCTTGAAAGCCACCAGCTGACTTTTTCTCATGTTGCTCTGAACAAATCTGAGAAAAAATTGTTTCCTTCCTTTTTTCTAGTGTTCTCTATACTTGCAGATATTTTACTTTTTACTAACCATGCTCCTTATTTTGTTTTTCCTTTTCCTCTTCATAATTAATGAGAAGTCAAGATGTCATCCTAATGTCAATTTTATCTCCTGAATCTTGTTTCACACTCCAAGCTCTTGTACCGGACTCAATGCCACCCAAATTAGCTCATTGATAAATAATCTTCATAGCGCTTAATTGAAAGTGAAAGATAATCTCAGTGACCTTTGCTCAGAACTCCCTGGACTTCAGCTTTTAGAATGATGAATCAGGAACAACTCCTGTGCATCTCCTGGCCAAGGACAACTCATTTCTGACCTTAAAATGGTAGCCTGTCTTGGCTTAAACTTACCCTTGCTTGAGGATTCCCTTTCTTCCCTTCCCTCCCTTTTCTGTGTAGACAGACTTCAAGACATGTATTTTAGTTTATTTGCAGTTGCTATAGCCAAATATTCAAGACTGGATAACTTATGAAGTATAGAAGTGTGTTTGGCTCATGGTTTGAGAAGCTAGGAAGACCAAGAACCTGGCTTTTGTATCTGGCCAGGGCTTCCTGCTACATTATAAAATGGGGGCAGGCAGCACATAATAATGAGACAGATCAACACATTCGCCCAGGTCTCTCTTCCTTGTCTGATCAAGCCACTAATACACTCATGGGATCCACCCTCATTTAACCCCAATTACTTCCAAAAGTCTCCCCTCACTGGAATCCATTACCATATATGTGATATTTAAGGTGGGTATCACGTTTCCAATACAGGAACTTAGGGTAGACATAATCAAGCTATAGCAGTGTGGTATATTTGTTACATTTCTTGTTACTGTGACAAAATACCTGACAAGAGAAGAAAGGACTATTTCAGCTTATGTTTCAAGTGGGATACTGTCTGCCCATGTGGGGAAGGTGTGGTGGAAAAGCATGAAGCAGCTGTCCACATTTCATGTGCACTAAGGAAACAAAGAGAGGTGAATGCTGGTGGTCAGTTCACTCTCCCCTTTTCATGCAGTCTAGGACTCCCATCCCATGGAATGCACACTTTTAGGGTGAGTCTTCCATGTCAATTAGCCTCATTTCAAAAGTCCTTTCTAGACATATCAAGAGGTTCGTTTCCATGGAGTCTATAAATTCCATCAGATTGACAATCAAGATAACTGCCTTCTATCTAGAGGCTGTGCACTGTTTCCCTTTCTCTCCCTTCTGCCCAACATTTAAAATAATTAAGAGGCTCAAGAGTTCTAAATGACTTCTCAGAATGTTTCCCTTATAAATTCTACATGTGGGGATCTGCTTCATTTATTTTTTTAGGATATCTGTTAGCTAATATATTGGCACCTTGGTTGAAAGAGGCCTGATGATCACTGATTTAACATCCTGTTACAAGTCCTACCTTGTGCAATTTTACATTAGTGACAGCAATTCAGTTGTACTAATTTGTGTTCTGTCCTTATTATAGGAAATCAGATGACATCTTAAAGCTACTTATTCTTTACATACCTGAAGATTAATTCACCCTAGGGGCTACTTTCCTTTTCTGATGCAAGAACTGTAATTCCCTGAACTTTCCCTGTAGGTGTCACTTTCTGTTTTTCTGATCTTCATGAATGTCCTCTGGAGACAGCCACACCTTACTGACTTCTTTCAGGGCCTCATAACATATAGGGACAGGAGGACAGGTGGTAGATAAGACATTTCATACTCATTTAATCAAGCTTATTTTAGGTTGAAATTGGGAATTTTATGAAAGGCTTATCAGACTCAGGTCTGCCTGAGAAAACACCATTCTGTCCCTTAGAGTCTAATTCTTTCTCAAAATGGAGCTTCTGTCTCAGAAGCCAACCATAATTTTCCATTTGGTAGCCAACCAAAGAAAATACTTTCAGACCAAGTGACTGAAATAAAAGAACAAGAAGAATCTAGCTACTATTTTTCATTTTCTGAGGGCAGGTGCAAGTGGGTAATTGTGAGTGCGTGTGTGTGTGTGCATGTATGCATGTTTGTGTTCACATAGGCATTCATGGAAGCCAGAGGACAGCCTTGAGTGTCATTCTGCATGCATGTCATCCACCAATTTTTAATGGCCTGGAGATCACCAATAAGTCCAGGAAGACCCAGGGATCTTCCTGTGTCTGCCTTCCCTGCTATGGGATTACATGTGTGACATGTTCAGCATGACACCATGTCCAGATTTTTTGTAAGGGTTTCTGGCACTTGAATTTAATTCCTTACACTTGCAAAGCAAACTGTTTACCATCTAACCTATCTCCCCATCACTTCATTTACTGTTTATTCATATAGACATGGCTGTTTTTGTTTATCATGAAGTAATAAAGGGTCCTTCCTTTTCTGTTCCATGTATATACAAAACGGGAGCCAGGTTTCCTTGTCAGCTTAGTGCACCAAGAAAGCTAGTCAAAAGGCAAGATGTAGGAATAGAATGGGAAGGTTATTCTGATACCACGTACACTGCGGAGCTTTCTGTTGGGTGGCTTGGGGATTCTTCAGTTTTTGCTGCTTCTGATAATGTTTGCAACTAGAGGCAGGGGTTTCTTTGAGGGCCACTTCTTTCATTGGAGTGGAAACAACAGTATTGCTTAAAATTTTATTAGTGAAAAGGAGTCACTGTTGGACACATGTCTTTTGCAGATACCTTTAAGGGAACTTAAATGCTAAAGGGGTTGCAAGTCTTTCTCTGTCAAGGGGAAGCCCAGGGGTGGCTGTCTCTGGGGAATAGAATGAAGCAGGGCCACATGTCATCTGAGGCAAGAGCATCTGGAAGGAGTTTCTCTCCCTTTCACAAATTCCTTTGAAGAAGCTCAGACAGTTTCAAGGGCAGTCGCTTTCCTGCTGAGCAGATGGAGATAGACAAAAGCATTTCCATCCTACTCGTTGCACTTGAACTCATTATTTATCATAGCCAATTTTTTTTAATAGTACAAAATGCAAGGTACAAGGCAAATCTTCCTTCTATGTCAAGACTATGTAGCACAAGATTACTTCTAACTAGGAATCATTAGGGCTTCTCCTTTGAAATAATGTGGGGAGTGTCCTGGTAAGAACAAGATAATATATACAAATATAAACTATAGAAAATAAATTGTGTAATTTCAGTGGCTCTGTTTGAAACCTTAATGTTCCTCTACTTGAATTTATGACTGGCATAGTGGAATATGAACACGAGAAGGAAACTTCATATTAATAATCAACATTAAAATTTATTTTAAATTTACATATAAAAACTTTACTTTTTGGTCATCTTGAGACAAGATCTTAGTATGCATCCTGTAGTAGTTTGGATGTATGTCCCCCTTACACTCAGGTGTTTTATTAAAGATTGAAACATGGGTTTCCAGCTGCCTGACTGGAGGAGGTATCACTGGGGGTAGATCCTGGGGTCCATTTCTAAGGTGTTTTAAGGGAGGATCTGATTTATAGCCCAAAGGTGTGCAGAGCAGTTGGACCTCTGCCTGGGTCCTGCTTGCTGCTAGTTTGGTCTCGTTGCTTTTGTTGTCTGCTGGCTGGTGATGGTTTTTCTCTCTGCTTGGATGTATAGAAGCAGCTTTTTGTGCTGTAGATGGGATTCCCCTAGATTTGTAAACTTGAAATTCATTATTTTCTCCCCCAAACTGAATGGTTTGGATGTTCATCCAATCTCTGTGGATCTGACTATAGCATATACAAGGCTGGCCTTGAATTCATTCACTTATCTGCCACTGTCTCTTTAGTGCCACCATGCTTTTCTTTACTTAGAACAACTTTAAATAGCAAATTAAAAAACAAAAACAAAAATAAACATGATTAATGAAGTCAGAAAATGACTGAGAAAGGAAAAAAAAATTAGTGATATGTCAATAGTAATGACTCTGCTTTTGGAAGAAGGGGTCCACATTTTTGGTTTGTTTTTGGCTCTGAAACTTACCTCACTTCTCTGACCCAAGAAGGCCAGAAACCAAGTGATGTATATCTAGTGTGTCTCCAGTGAAGGAGATGGATGCATTTTATTCAATTCTTGAGGTATTGAACAACCCTAGAATGAAACTTACATGGACATGGATTGTTAACTAATCCACAGAAAGCTTTCCTCCCCTGCACTCTATAAAGACACTTGCTATGGCTTCCTTGGATTTCCTCCCTTCACTCTATGGAGAAGCTCACCATGGCTACCCCGAGTTTCCACTGGTTCTGGGCTTTAACTTTGTAAACACACAGCTCAGGATCTTGAATTTCTTCCAACTGAAAGAGTCACTAGATAAATATCAATCCCCTAGGGAAAAGACAGATAAGAGCAAGTTATGTGACATGACAGAGAATTTGGAAAAAACAACTGAAATTATTGCACAATCAACTATTTGGAAAGGCACCAATAACTAATATATAGATATGACCAAGAAAAATCATGACATGAAAACTGATAGAGCAAGAGAAATAAGATTATGGCAACATTGCATATTTATTTTGCAGTGCTGTAGATAAAACCTAGGGCCTCATGCACCCTGCCATAATTCATTTAAATAAAATTTCCATATAACTGTATTTGGAAGATATGGTGAGGTCAAGGAGAGATGGGTAGAAGAGCTAATTCTTCATTTATCATAAAAAGAAGTCAATAGACATTTTTAACACTGATAAAACAAAGCTTATTCTAAGCATATGGCTGAGGAACATAGAGGTAAATTTCAAAAGAAATAGACAACAAAATTTAAATTATAAATGAATTAGGTATTGTGGTCCACAGTATTCTTATGTATAAACCCAGCACTCAAGAGACCAAGACAGGAAGGATGTTATGAGTTTGAGGCTGGCCTTGGCTACATTGTGCCATACACACACTCCCTCTCATTCTCTTTCCCTCACTCTTTCTCTTTCAAAAGAAGAAAGTAAGTTACTATATTCAGGGTTATGTGTTGAGGAGAGAAACTAATAGAGTGAGGAGGGGAAAAGAATTCCTGGTCAAATTTCTTTTACTTAAATTTTATTTTTAACTTGATAAATCTTCATAGTAAAAGAAATAAAAATGCCAGATAGTTCTGTCATGGAATCTCCTAGAATTTTGGTTAAACATACTTGTAGTTGGAAAGGAACAACATCCTTGTGCTATCTCTGATGGATGGTGAAACATCATCTAGCACTGTTTTATCTCAGGTCACTGAATATCACCATGGGCAGCTCACATTCTCTACCATGTGTCTTTACATGGTGCTGCTGGTTCCAACATCTTGGGTGGGGGTATCTGATTGGCTGAAGTTAGATCATGCATTCAAGAAGCACTGGCAGTTACATGGAGTTCACTGACAGATGGATTTTAGGCTTCTGCACAGGGTGAATTTCTTTGGTTCACATAAAAATACATTTATCAGATTACCTTGATGTGAAGAGAATCTGGATGTTGGGTTGCAGAGCATAGACATTCTCCTCTTTGTCATGTCAGGCATTTCAAGTTTTTTTTTTTTTTTTTTTCAAGGCAGGCTTTCACTGTGGTCCAGGCTGACCTGGAATTCACTATGTAGTCTCAGGGTGGCCTTGAACTTTCAGCAATCCTCCTACCTCTACCTCCCAAGTGCTGGGATTAAAGGCATGCACAAACTAGTCCAGTAGGAATTTTAAGCTTTTAAGAACACTAGTGTGTGTGTGTGTCTGTGAGAGAAAGAGAGAGAGAGGGAGGGAGGGAGTATACATCTGTGTGTCTATCATCTATCATTTAAGTATTCATCACCTATTTGTTGGTTTGTCTACCTATGTATCTTTTATTTCTCCATCTATCTGCCATATGTTAATAAATCTACTTCATAACAAAATCAAGGATTGTGACTCGTAAGACAATGATATGACACATGATAGCCAGATACTCTGGAAAAGTGTGTGTGTGTTCATTGGAGTTACACTGGAAACATAACCTAGAAAATACTCTCTAAATAGTAAAACAAAACAAAAAACAAACTTACAAAGGGAAAGAGGTAAATGGGGTTAGCTATAGAGCATTTTCCTGATCTTCAAGATGTTCTGGTCTCAGTCCCTAGTACTGTAGATATGGGAGCAAGGAATGGAGGACAGAAAGGGAAAGGAAGGAGATCATATAACAGAAGCAAAAGATTCACATTCTCAAGGGTAGAAAAGTACCGTCTCTTGTTTTCTTTTCATTAACACTGAATGATTCCATGACTAGCCAAAGCCATGTGACATGAACTTGCCTGTAATTTCTGGAACTTGCTTGTTATGGTCACTACAGAGATGCTCGAGTTGATAACAGAATCCTGCATTGGGGTATACACATACTGTTAAAGAAAAAAAAAATCTATAGACCCATTAAATTTAGTAGAGTTTACTTAAACAATAACAAACAAACTAAAAATGATTCATGAGTTTAGGTAGCTCCCAGAACAAGAGAAGGTTCTGAGAACTCCAACCAACAATATGGTCAGTTGAACACAACAGAAGCACAGAAGACAATGTAACTGGCTACAGGTCAGGCAGTCAGCTGGCTACAGCTTACCCAGTTGATAATAGTCATTTACTTATCTATAAGGCTTCCTTCCAACAACCAAAGCCTTTTCATCATGACTACACTGTACTGATTTCATCTCTTGAACCAAGCTCAGGCACCCAGTACTTATCCATGTATTTCAACAAATTCTATTTTATTCAGAATATAAGAAAGTCAACTCATGTCATATTGACTAGTACACAGCTGGGATTTTGGTGACATAGGGTATGTTGGTCAGCTTTCTGTCACTACAACAAATATCTGAGAGAACCAACTTAGGAAGAAAAGAGGTTCACTGTAGCTCACAGTCTGTTTCAATCTATAACCAGTTGAATTGGGTCTACTTATGGAAAAGCAGAAATCATGGTGGAGGCATGTGGTAGAGCAAAACTACCCACCCCACAATGAGGAAGCAAAAGGTAGAAGGGAAGAGATTGGGATTCCACAGTCTCCCAAACACAGTAGGCCCTACCTCTTAAAAGCTCCACCAGCTCCCAGTGAGTGTGATTCTAGAGTCACTGAGCTTTGAATTCATAGGTCTTTGGGGGACACTGAAGGTCCAAACTAGTTTACAGCCATACTACCCTGAATGCACCCAATCTTGTCTGAAGGTTCAAACTATAGCCCCGGGAAATTCCAACTTCTTTGTGTCTTGTGTTAGTTTGGCTTATCAAACATGTTTTCCTTTGATCCTAGTGACTTTGGCCTTTAAGAAAGCAAGAGGATTGTGAATGTCTGTCATATAGTTAATATATTAGCCCAGGTTTTGGCATTGTGAGGAAAAATGTTTTGGTTGGGAAGAAAGGGACACACCAGCAAAGTCTGTGAAAATTACTAAAGGAATTTGCTGCAGGAGACTGGCTGTGATTGTTCCAGATAATGTATAGATTATATTTTCACAAACATTTACAATATATAGGTGCATATGCAATACAGTGCTATCTTGCATTTGAGTTGCTTAGAGTTGCCAGCATTCTAATTCTTACTAATTCTCTGAGCTGCCACGTTTGTTGTGCTTTAAGATTTTCAATAAACACTTCTGAGAATACTCCTCCACCTGGATTTATAGGAATTTGCATTTTCTCTAGTGTGAAACCAATTCACCACAGGTATAGGACTAAATAATTACAAATATCAGATGCAATTTTAGTAATTGCATATCTTTTTGAAAGTGGCATTCATAGAAAACATAACTTTAGGTGAGTATACCCAGTGTGTCTGCATGAAGAATGAAACCCAGTCTGAGGCTGGAGAACTCTGATCAGCCTAAATTCTCACTCTGATCCCTACATTTAATGCAGTTGATGAAGAAGAACTCATTAATACACAAAATCTCTGGAGAGATGGCTTCATGCTGAGCATAGAGGAAGAGAGGATTTAAACAGGTGGCCATGGTATTTGGGAGGAAGCTGGATTGATTTTAAACTGTGATTTGTGTAGAACAGAATGTTGATGCTAGCAGTGCCTGGCAGGCAGCTCAGTGGCATATTTAGCCTCGCCAGCATCAGGCTTCGTACCAGCCTGATGAGGTTTACTTCCATAATTGGATATTTGGTGGCAATGTGGGAAGTAGTTTGTGTGTGGTTCATAACCCTATGCTGGCCCAAAGCTGTTCTTGACCTTCACACTGTTAGAATTTCACAATATCTACAGGTGGCTGGGGGTGAGGTTGGAGGGCATACATGGGAAGAAAGGAAGATTCACAATTAATTTGACAGAAGTTAAGACAAACTTCTTACCTTTAATGGTTGTAAGAAAAGGGTTACTGGGAAGGAAAGCAATTAATAAGTCAGAGAATATGCCTAATTTTCTCTTCTGCCAGTTGATCTTTGTTTGCTTGTTTTGTTTAGTTTTCAGGTAGGGTCTTAATCTAGCTCAGGCTGACCTGGAACTTACTATGCAGTATCAGGGTGGCCTTGAACACAGGGTGATTCCCCCTACCTCTGCCTCCTGAGTGCTGGGATTAAAAATGTGCACCACCATGCCCAGCTTCTTCTGCAACTTGAATGTTAGGTTTATATTACATGCATTGATTGATATATATTACATGCATCAGTCAATATAGAATATTCTGATCCTTTCCCTGTCCCCCCAAACAGCCCTTCATACATTTGAAGACAACTATGCTATGTTAGTTATCCGTTTTGAAGATCAGATATTTGTGTTTCCTTCAAAAATGACTCTTTCCAAAAGTTTTAGCACTTGTTCTCACCCCATTACTTTTCTCTGAATTCATTTATTTATCAAATATTCATTGTGTTCTCACTATACGCAAGCATGTCCCAAGCTAAGGATCAGAGGTACCCAAGATATATTCCTTTCGAGGAAGGGTGCTAGAGTTAGTAGTTGAGACAAGTGGTCAGTATTATAGTAGAGATTCACTAGAAGCTTATGAGAGAAGTATTTGCCCACTTATGAAGACATTATCATGTTCAGAGAGAATTTGACACAGAGACTTTCTCAGATTTCAGAATCTGAAAAAAATTTTCACTTGTAATTATTTTATATACTCTTTCATATCTGATAATATTTATGACTTCGTTTGTGACTTTTTCTTTTTCATGCTTGTCAAAACTTTCTCATTAATTGTTTCTCATAGTTATTTTAAAATCAGTATTTTGTGTGTGGTGTGCATACATGTTTGTATGTGTGCGGGTAGACATACACATGTGTGTGCATGTGAAGGACAAAGGTTGATATCGGGTGTCTTTGTTAACCACTCTCCACTTTGTTTACTGAGGCAGGCTCTCTCACTTGAAACTTGAGGTAAACGGCTCAGCTAGTCTTGCTAGCTAGCTTGTCCCGCTAGTCAGCTTGTCCCAGAAATCCTGATGGTCATGATGTTTACCATGTTCCTGTCAAGGGACACTTGGTGAAGTTGTCTTCCTGTGGTATCTCCTTGACCAACCTGCATAGATGTTTGGAAAGGAGCAACAAGTTGACCTCTAATTAGGGTGCAAGATGAGGGGAGCTGGCGAATGGGTATGTTTTCCTGAGCCAGGTTGCCAGCATGAGGCATTTCAGTGCTGAAGAAAGTCCCTTGCCAGAACAACTAGTTAAGACAGGACTAGGATCCCGTTTAGACCTCATCAGACGATGATGAGGTACATCATTAAGAGACGTGGGAGGGGGGCAGGCCTATATAAACTCATTCTCCTACTCATGCCAAGCAGTGAGCACAGGTGATCCTCGTAAAGGTAGGATTCAGGTAGGTGCCAGCTGGGAGGCATTTAAAAAAAAATGTTGTAACTTTTCCCTTTCCTTGATCCAATTCCTCTTGCCTCCCCTCTGTCTCTCCTGACACAGTTTCATTTTATAGCTAATGATGACCTCATGATTCTCCTGTTTCTACCACCCAAGTACTGAGTTTATAGATATGTGCCACCATGCCCAACTTCCTTTCTTACTTAAATCACTTTTCTTTTAAACTCAGCCTTCTTTCTGAACATGATTGGTTTATGCTCTTATTTTCTGTCCTCTGAACACTTACCCAGAAGAAAGGGTCTAGAGCCAGGCCCAGTGGAAGATACCTGTAATCTTAGCATTTGGGGGGTGTGGTAGAGGCAACAAGATCAAGATTTCAAGGCCAATTTTGGCTACATAGCCTGTTCAAAGACAGTGTAGGTAACATCATACCCTGTCTCAAATTAAAGTATATAAAAACTCTACAATATTAATGCCTATGTTTCACACTCTGCCTCATGAAGATGCTTATTTTAAAGGAAAGAGCAGTGTATGAGTGATTATTTGGAGGTAGAGGCTGAACGAGACTCCAGGGACAATGGGACTTGTCCAGTAACTTAACTGGATAATGAGGCCAATGTATATGCGGAGCAATGGTTCTGGAAGTATTTGTTCTCTCCCTCGTTGGGGGGACATATAGAAATGTTTGAAGATATTTTCCATCTCAGAATTTGGACTGGCTGCTGCTTATGCCTAGGCACTGTGATATCTAGGCACAAATGCCTAGATGTTTTGCACTGCTCATATATCACCCTCATCAACAAAGAATTAGTTGAACTAAAATGCTGTAACTCTGAAGGGAAATGCTTTGGTGGCCAGGGATAACTGTTTGGCAAGCAGCACTCACCCTTCTCATCATGGGAGAAGAGTTTCATGGCACTGGAAGCTTGCCTTTTCTGAATAAAGGGGATCTTGCTCCTAAGAAACAGACTGTCAGGGGGGCCAGGTGTCCATGGCTTTTGAATTACTGGGAGAATTTTTAAAAATCCAGACTTTCATGTGACATCTTTAATTAAAGTTCTCACTGAGCAGGACTGTGGATACACTTGGTTTGCTGGTGACAAGCTGTGGAATAAGTAGATATTTTTGAAACCTAGGCTCCATCACCCTAACAGGCTAGACTAGGTTCTCCATCCCAACATGAAAATTACAGAGATGAGTAATGGGGAAAAACAGAGGAAGCAGCTTTATCCTTGTGGCCAAAATTAGAAGAGGACTATAAAAGTGGTCCTGGGATCCCAAGTCCATCTTTGGAGTACTGACATGAGCTTTAGGTTTGACTAGAAGAAGGATTGGAAAGGGCAAGAGTTTTGCATAATGAAGCAATCCTGGTCAACGTGGGGGTCATTGTGTCAGTTCTGATTCTGCAAGGTGGTTCAAAGAAGACCTTATCGCTGCTATTGTTTGAGAGGACCAGTCTAATTCCTACAAGATGATCACTACTGTGTTAGGTGCAGCCTTGCAACCATGGATAATTATCATCATCTGGGGTGTCTGTCTTATAAGAAGTTCTCCTTTCTGGAAACCCAAGGCGACTCAAGAAGATAAGTTAAAGACAATGGCATCTTTGCCTTTAGCCACAGCGTAGCGGACAAACAAAATGGAGGCAGAGATGCCCAGGCTTTTGCTTTGCGTTAGTGCCTATGGGCCTGAGCCGATGCTGATTTATTTTTCAGCAAAAGCCGCTTCTCAGTGCCTGTTTTGTAACCAGATACTCCTGGTGTATCCACCTGGCTGGAAGCAACTGGGTAGCAAGGCTCTGTGGTTGGTCTGCCTGCCTGTAAAAGAAACAGAACAAAAATCCAGAAGGGTCCCTTAGAACCTATGGATCTTGCTTTAAACTTACACTGTCTCCCTGAGCATAGTTCACCCGTGCAGTTTCACCTTTGTCTCTTGTGACAATCTCTCTTTTGGCCTTGCTATGCACCTTTTGGGTTCTGGAATTTTTTCTTCCCAACACAATAGAGTTGACTGTTTACATGATTATATATGGTAATGTTTTAAGATTGATGGTCTCAGCATGGAGTTGGTTCTGTCTACAAAAATGAAACAACCCTGTGTTCACAAGACCATTGGCATTTCTTTTTTTTTAAAGCTGGATGGACTTTCTGACCAGCTCCTGAAAAATGAGCTGAGTCCACTGGCTTGAGCGTGGAGGGTGAACACCGTTCTTTGTGTCTGGGAGGTATGCTTGATTCCCTTTGTCTCTTAAGACTTTGGGGAGAAGTGAATTTGGCATAGACTTTGAGTGTTTGCCTCCCCCACATTTTTTTAAGCATGGAAGCTTTGTAAATTTGCCTTGTTAAAAACAAGCACTGTCTTCAGACCTGCCGAAACCTAACTCTCCTGCAGAGGCGATGTGAAGAACCAAGGGGGCGGTGACTCGCAGGTTGCAGACAGCCCAGCCCACGCAGGTACCCGGCCTGGCCGCTCACAGAGAGGGAGGCCCTTTGTCAAGAGCGGGTCCCATTGTGCCTCGCACCTCCCCCAGCCCAGCCCCAGCCGTGAGAAGAGGAGCGTCCTCAATGACACAGGCCAATTTCACCCGTTTCACACAATGGCGCATTACAGACTTTCCAAGTGAGCTCCATTCAGAGTGAATCACAAATTCAGGATGAAAAGGTTTTGATTTGCAGAAGCGTGTGAGCAGTTCTCTTTGGAACAGGAAAAGGCAGGGAAGGAAGAAGATTCGGTACTCCTTTGGGCCAGGTGTGCGGGCCAAGCTGTGTGGGCCTCCTCCCCAGAGGGGGGAGTGCACCAGCAGTCTTGCTGTCTGCTGAGGCCTTCGTCATTCTGTGCATGCCAGGAAAGGGCTCCTGAATACCTTAGGTTAGGTGTGAAGGTGCTGGTGAGGGTGGAATGTCCAAGCAAGGGAAACCGAGTATGCCATGAACAGACATTGAGACTCAGTCCAGACAGAACTTGGCCTCCATATCCAAGATACCTACACAAGACCCTCATAGTGGTAGAAAAAGATGATGACAACAAATTAACAAAGAGACTAATGGAGACAGGGAGAAGATATGATGGAGAGCAGAGCTGTGAAGGGGAAAGTGGGGGAGGGGAGGGGAATATGGTTTATTGTCTGTAAGTATAGAAGTTGTCCATAAAAAGCAGAAAAAAATAAAATAAAATCACAGGCTGGAGAGAGAGAAAAAAAGAAATGGTTCTATGCTCAAATGGATTTGATCAACCACGGTAAGAGTAATAGAAGGAGGGCTGGAGAGATGGCTCAGTAGTTAAGGCATTTGCCTTCAAAGCCTAATGACCCAGGTTTGATTTCCCCAGTACCACATAAAGTCAGATGCACATGCATCTGGAGTTCTTTTGCAATAGCTAGAGGCCCTAGCATACCTATTCTCTCTCTCTTCTCTCTCTGCTTGCAAGTAAATAAATAAAATACTTTTAAAATAAGAGTGGTAATGGGGCTGGAAGGATGACTTAGAGGTTAAGGTGCTTGCTTGCAAAGCCAAAGGACCTAGGCTCGACTCCCCAGGACCCCTGTAAGCCAAATTCATAAGGTGGTGCATGCATCTGGAGTTCATTTGCACTGGCTAGAGACCCTAGCATGCCCATTCTCCCCCCACCCCCCCCTCTCTCTGTCAAATAAAATATATTTTTAAAAGAAGAGTGGTGAAAGAATAGGAGGTGGAGGATTTGCTCATTCAGGTTGATTTCTGGAAACATCTTTTGATATGAATTAAACCCTTCTTCCTCAATGTGGTCTGAGAAACATCAGCCCTTAACCTGAGAGCTTGTGAGAACTGCAGGACCCGCAGACCCAATTGGCACTTCTTGACTAGGAATATGTATGTTAAGAAAATACACCTGCATGAGAACCATTGATCTTTGAAGTCCATGTGCTAGTAAATATTGAGTGCTCCCTTTTATAGATGAGTAAGAAGCTTAGGGAGGTTGGCTAACCTGCCTGTAGCAGCTCTCCCTGGTGACCCTGAGAAGATTGTAGAGCCATCTGATCCAGGTCTGACCACCACGCTATTGCTTACTAATATTGAGTGCAGTGTTGTATATCATGCTACTTGACAGGGCGATGTTAAGATTTAGAACTTTTCAAGGATTAGTTCTCACCAAAACCGAACTTTTCTGCCTCAGTTCCATGTGATGTGAGAGTGAACAAAGGCTATGATTAGGTTATCTTTAAAAAAAAAAATCTCTCAAGAATTTCTAGGTAGTCCATGTCTTTTGTGAAGCATTGTTAGGTTTAGTATGGGGTCATTTATATGACTAGAAGTGTTACATTCTGCAGGGTGGGGGTAAGTAAAGAGAATGCATGTTCATCTTCATGCCTTTTGCTCTTCCATATGCCTATTCCATCTTTCATTCTTTTATTCACACCCCTGTCCTGTAGTGTACTGTGATTAACACCATCCTTTTCTATTTCCATTTCCATATCTGGATGAATAGTCCTCCACCTTCCCAACTCTTATTAAAGCATTGATTTCCATGCCTTTCCACCTCTTTTCTTTCTTTCTTCCTTCCTTCCTTCCTTTCTTTCTTTCTTTCTTTCTTTCTTTCTTTCTTTCTTTCTTTCTTTCTTTCTATTTCTTTCTTTATTTATTTATTTATTTTGAGGTAGTATCTTGCTCTAGTCCAGGTCCAATGCCTATTTAAAAAAAAAAGTTAAATTTGTTGGATGTGGCCGCTCATATCTGTAATCCTAGTACTCAGGAGTCTGAGGCAGAGGAAGTGACTATGAGTTAGAGGCCAAACTGCACTATACAGACAGATCACATCTCTAAAATGCATGTGGTAGTACACACCTTTAATCCCAGCACTTGGAGGCAGAGGTAGGAGGATCACTGTGAGTTCGAGGCCAGAGACTACGTAGTGAACTCAGATCAGCCTAGGCTAGAAATAGACCATACATTAAAAATAATGTACAAATGAAGAATATGTTAAATTTAATATTAAATGTAAAAATTAAATAAAAAGAGATGTCCCGGTGTTTTAGTCCCCCCCTCAAAAAAAAAAAAAAAAGAAAAACCATTTGATAACCCAAAAGCCAGTTTCCAAGTCACAGTTTTTAGTGTAGACATTTAATCATAGGAAGTATGTATAAGGTTTCCCTGCAAAAAGTGGTAGTTTAATTTCTGCAACATTTTAGTCAATGTGAATGTTAATCTGTTTTGAGAAATGTACACAAATTTAACACTTGCCCAGAGTAATATCTTCAAATGTGCCTGTCCAGTTTGGTTTCATTCTGAAAAGAAAGAATGCTATTTCAGTGGCTTGAATCTTCACTGTATGAATTAGTGGTGCATTGGGAATGAAGGGTTAGGGGAGGGCTGGAGCCCAAGCACAAGCTTCTTATACTAACCCTGGCCACCCTCTCTTTATCACCCTCTTCACTCTCTCCTGCTACTTTCTTTCCTTCTCTTGTCTGTTTTTTCACTTTGGAAACTAGTGGTTTCAAAACTGCATCTGTGGCTGTTTACTCTGCATGTGCCTGATTTTATGGGTTCATGAAGCTCCTGAAATGAAATTAATTTTAAACAGGCTTTAATTACTAATGCTTTGGGCCATTGCCTTTAGCAAAGTCAACATCACAATCAGGGTTACCTTAGTTTGTCTCTTTGAGGTATGTGTTCATTTGCTTGGGCTCATAGTAAACAGAGAAGCTTTCTAAGTGGAAACACAAATAAAATAAAAACCACCACTATATTTGAGTGCCTGAATCCATTTCCCTTCAAAAACAAGCACTCCTGACTTAAAAAACAAGATTTCAGGTTTTCATCAAAGGATAATTGTTTTTCCCATAGTGTCTTGTTATTTGTCAAAGGCAGTGAGGGCTCTGGTTGTAATATTATGCTGAATAATACTGAAGCAGAAGTTGAATCCTGACCCCAAGGTTTGCTTCAGTTCTTCGCTCAGCACTGAGTGCCCTGGTTGTGACACTAGAGAAACTGGCTTAGTTCTCAATCGAGTGTCCCTAGTGAATGAAGGGCAGTCAACTCCTCGTTCAAGACTGAAGGGATAATGAGATAACATTAGAAATGGCTTTTAGGTTCCTACCTATAGAGGTTGAAGGTAAAAACAGAACATTGCAATGTCTGTGGCTCCATGCCTCTGGGATGGAAGACCGCTTGCATCATTCCCAGTGGAATGTTTGATTCAATCAGGGCCATCACTTGAGTGGTTTGATAATAATAAGCTGAGATTGACTGCAGATAAAAATGGGAAAGGTTGATTAAGTCATTTAGTCCATTGACAATTTTGCACACCAGGCAATTCTCATAAGCACCCGTTCTTGAACTGTGCAAGATGCAGACTGGACAAACAAGGAAGATTCTAGATGCCATAGTTTCTAGGATTTGACTATTTTTGCCCCAAAATTCATGCCAAATTTTCCTCATCTCAGTACATGCTATCATTATTAATGATTCTCAGGTGTTCTCTATCACCTTTTCTTATTTGATTTTAAATTCTCCTCAGTTGATAAAATATACAGCAATAATGAAAACTCCTATCTATGGTCACCAGCTGGTTAAAACATTACTCCGGTAAAATTTATGGTATAGTATGACAAGTGCATGGATGCTTCTAAGAAGAATATTTGTCCTGGACTTTCATTTTCATCGCAATACCCAGAAATATTGGTAGGAGAAATTAGATGGAGGACATAGTAAACTAGAAGAGAAACAGGGATTTGAAATTAAAATTGCAAGTATAAAGATCCTCAGATATTCAGAAAGAGAATAAAAGATATTCCCCCCCCTTGATTCTCTCTAAAATTGATCTTACACTCACATTTCCAAATCCAATCTCCTTCACACACTATAAGTGTACAAACCTGAGTAAATACAAGAAAAATATATATTCACAGGAAGAATTATCATGCCTATATGTCTAGTATAGTCCCCAGAGTGGCTACAACAATCTTCTTTATTTTCTCCAAGGGTTTTATAAATAAGCTATCTATAGAATTGTTTCATTTTCATACTACCTATGTGTCTCATGTATTAATGACTGGGATTCTTATCTAGCTGGAAAGTTTTAAAGTGGTTGATGTTCTTAGAATGCCCACAAAGCTGAGCTTCCATGGATATACATTAACAATGCCACCAGCATACATGCTTGTATACACAAACACACACATGCATTGGTGTGGCTGGTACTCCCAGTCATAAATCACTTTTCTTGCAGATCTCCATTGAAATCACACTGTATGCAATTTATTTCAGTCATTGCCCAACATTGGAAAGTTTTCTAAAAAGTCAAGGAGTCTACAAAGAAGAAAACTCAGACAGAAGAAGAAGAAAAAAGTACTTTGAAGAATATAATATATTTGGGTAAAAGAGAAAGATGAGTAACATCTTTCTAAAACTTGGGTTTCCCTCTGTGATATGCAACCTAATTTTGTAGATAGTGAATACTCTAGGTTAAAATATTTTTTATTATATTTGTTTGAGAGAGAGAAAGAGACAGATAAAGAGTGAGAGCCACGGCCTCCAGCCACTGCTAATGAACTCGAACTCCAGACATATGTGCCACCTTGGGCATCTGGTTTAGTTCCTGGAGACTCAAACCTGGGTCTTTTGGCATTGCAGGTAAGTGCCCTAGCTTCTGAGCAATCTCTCAAGCCTATAAAATGATACTTCTTTTTATTTTGAACAATGTTATATATCACCATTTTTAGAAAAACATAAACAAAAGGAATGACTGGTGAGTTGTTTTCTGAAGTAAATAGGAACTGTAGAATTTGGACCGAGGGAACCTGATAAAAGAAGTGAGGAATAGAGTCACTATGCAGTACTGGGATGGTGTTCCAGAGGACCTCAGTCAGGCACAGAGGCTCCTATCCAGCCATGAGTGGTGCTCACTAAGAGCTAGCCTTGAGACCTGGAGGGATGATGAGCTCTTTGTTTTCTTCACCCAAGGTTGGGCACTTGTATTCACATAGAGAATTTTGTTACTCTGCTATTTTATTATTGTTGTACTCATTCTCGCTACACTGGTTTTTTTTTGTTTTTGGTTTGTTTGTTTTTGATCATATATCCAAGTGTTCTAGGCTTTTTGCTGCCTCAGAGCTTGTGTTAATGTTAAGAAATTGATCAGCCACAGCCCTGACCTTGATCAGCTTAACACAACCCTAATGGATGCAGCAGGTTCTTCAGACATGACTTGACACACGGGAACCTCTTCTTGGTGGCACTTAAATGGGACACTGGAATGTGTTCCTGAGAGTGCAGAACAAGGATATGACATGCTACCTGGAGAGACTAGCAGTCCAGCAACAAGATGAAGAAAGGGAGGGATTGACAGAAAGAGAAGAGTAGTCATGGAAACAAGAGTCTCAGCACAGGGCAGCATCTTAAGAGACAAAGAAAAGAGTTTTGAGAAAACGGCTAGTATTGGATAGATCTGGTGCTAACCATGGTGCCCACAGCTAGATGAACTTCACAGGTTTGTCTATTTTGCATTTATTCTTTCTTTTACTTATTCCCTCACCTGTCCTGTCACTGCTTCTGCAAATGTGCATGTGTAATTACAAGTACATCATGTGCTGTTAGTGTAAAAATGAGAAGAAGGATACCATCCCTACTGTGCCACAAAGCTTGCATTCAGTGCAAGGAAAAACCAGTAAACAAGACAAAAGAGCATGTGATATTGTTAAAGAAGGAAGTACATCAAGTATAAACAAAGATTATATTGTGTCATTTCAAGTAAGGAAAACATAAAAACATTTTCTGATGGGGTGTATTTAAATGGAGACCAGAATAAACTTAAGATGTTTGCAGCAGTGATGATAATGGTCAGAGTGATGATGATGATCATGAAGGCTTGAAGTAGAAGTTGTAAAGGTGCCAAGGATTGAGAATTAACAAGGAAGAAATGATCAATTATTTAAGTGCATGGACATCAGAGTGTGGTAGAGACAGGAGAGTGCTCACTGACCTGTTAGATTTGATTTGATAAGATGATCAAGTGATTAGTAACTCTAAAGTGTAGTTGTGGCAAGATTTGAAGCCAAATCATGTGCAAGAGATTGATAAAAAATAAAGTAGCAGGAAAGAGTTTTACAAGAATTTGGCAATGAAGGAAAAGTACAGATAGAGTTATTACACATAATGTGATTAAAACAAACAAACAAACTAGAGTTGGTTTTCCTGCTACACCAGAGTTCCTTGACCTTGGAACTACTGACACGCTGGTTGCGTAGTTCTTTGTCGCAAGGCTGGTGAGGGGCTGCCCTGTGCATTGGAGGACATTTGGCAGCTGGCCTCCCCCCCCCCCCCCGAAAACTAGTGTCACTACTTCATCTAGCATGACAACCACACATGACTGCAGACATTGCTGGACGTCCTCTGCAGTCACACTTGTCCCTTCTTGGAAATGACTGCTCTGAGAGGTATATGTTTTCAACAGAAGAAAGCTGGTGAAGGAGGCAGGAAAGTGTTGGCACAGAGAGGATCTTACTGTGAGGGTCTGCTGTCAGGAAGCTCAACATGTTTCCCTGCCTACAGGAAAACAACTATAGGAACTGTTAATAATGCTTTGTCTTGTATGTTGAAGAACAAATATTGTCATTATAACTTAAAAAGGAGCAGTCAAGCAGAAATTAAAAAGAATAAAATATATTTGTCATCACAATTTAGAAGCCAGCATGCAATCTTTTAAGGAAATGAAGTATTCTTAAAAGAGAGACCCCCTAGTTAGCATTTTATATGCTACTTGAATTAAGAAAAATGAGCAAATAGTTTGAGTTGGCAAGTAGATCATATGATATGAAAATTGTCCCTTCATGTAGGAAGCCCTTGCTTTGGGATTGAAGACAGATGTTTCAATGTGACTCATGATTTTTTACCACTTTCCCATGGACTGAGATAATCCCTCCCCATCTCCTGGTGATGTCAGCATCTTGTTCACATAGATGAGCCTGCCTCAGTTAGAGTTGTCCTTAAGTCACATGGTGCATGGTAACAGTACACAGTCAGACTTTACCTTACACAGAATATATGTATGAACACTAGGAGGATGGACTTAGTTTCTGGCTTGAATGGCTCATTTAGAAATTGGGAAATGGTCCAGAATAATAGCTCTTTAGAGTTGAGAGGGGGGTGGCTTCATTCACAAACATTTAGTAGTTGTTCAAGTTGCCATTTGAAGGATAATGCAACAAAAACAAACAAAAAGTAGACAAGTGCGATGGCCCAGGTCAGAATTTTGGAGATGATAGCAGGAGGCTGCCAAAATTTGAGGTCAGACTGGGCGACATAATTAGTTATAGGTCACGTAGGGGAGCAGGAGAGTCTGCTTTGAAACAAATGTGAAAATATTCCTTAGTGATTCTTTTTTATTCCTACATTAAAATCAAGTGTTAAGGCTAGAGAAATGGCTTAGCAGTTAAGGTGCTTGCTTTCAAAGCCACAGGACCCAAGTTCTATTCCCCAGTACTCATGTAAGCCAGATGCACAAGGTGGCACATGTGTCTGGAGTTTGTTTGCAGTGTCTGGATGCTCTGGTGTACATGTTCTCTCTCTCTGTTTCTTTCCCAATCTCAAATGAATAAATAAAAAGAAAATATTTTAAAAAGTGTTGGGGTGTAACATCTGCTGATGTCTGGATAAATGTATATACTATACTTATCAAATTGCCCAGTAAGTACTTCTCTTAATGTTCATACCCTTATATTAATGCTACTCTCACTTTGTGTAGAGAATCTTCTCTTTTCAGATGGCAGTGACCTTGGGATGACTCAGAAGGCATCATGGTGCTGGAAAGAAGTGACTGGAGTACTGAGTAACATCTTGATCACTCCTTCCAAAGCTCAGGGTCTAATGCGAAAGAAGTGGTGGAAAGAATGTAAGAGCCAAAGGAAGGGTAGGACTCCTTAAAACATGTTCCCTCCAGGCATAAAATGACCTGGATATCCATGACCTCACAGTGCCTGATACTACCTACACAAGACCATCATAAGAGGAGGAAAAGATCATGACACAAAATGAAAGACAGACTGATTGAGATGTGGAGGGGATATGATGGAGAATGGAATTTCAAAGGGGAAAGTGGGGGGAGAGAGTGTATTACCATGGGATATTTTTATAATCATGGAAGATGTTAATAAAAATTGAGAAAAAAGTGTTAATTTACACCTGAAAGGCAACCAGCATTTCTTTTTTAAAATATCTTATTTATTTATTTATTTATTTATTTATTTATTTATTTATGAGACAGAAGAGACAGACAGACAGAGAGAGACAAAATGGGTGCACCAGGGCTTCTAGCCACTGCAAATGAACTCCAGACGCATGCACCTATGCATCACCTGTACATCTGGCTTACATGGGCACTAAGCAATTGAACCTAGGTCCTTAGACTTTGCAGGCAAGGGCCTTAACTGCCAAGCCATCTTTCCAGTACAAAACAAACCATTTCTTATTAACATATATGAACATATATAGGATTTACTGTGATTTTAAAAAGCCTTATGGCAACCCAGCGAGCCAAATATTATTCCCACATAATACAAAGTATATTAGCATTATACAAAATTATACTGAAATACCCAATGATATAGAAACAAACATTTATGTCCAAAGTTTGTCTTTGGCTATTCTCCTGCCAAATGACTTTTGCCAGTCTCTGATGAGACTTCAATTTTTTGAAACAGTAAACACACATATTGCAATACAGTGAGACTAATACTTAGGTGATGTACAGGGTATAGCTCGTCTCTGCCTGCCCAAGTTAACAGTAATGATTTTTGTCCCATTCTTTGTGCCTTCAGCTTTTCTGGGATTACTTCCCTAACAACACACCTTGGAAATGGCTGGTTGGGGGTCAAACAAGATGTCACTGAAAGTGATTTTCCTTTGAGGCTTGAAGTAAGGAACTGAGTTTGGTCATTGAGAAGATAGTCATGTTTTTCTGTTTGCTTTAAATTTCTAAAGTTTTATTTATTTACCACCTGGTGCATCTGGCTTTATGTGGGTACTGGGGAATTGAACCTAGGTCCTTTGGCTTTGCAGACAAGTGCCTTAACAGCTAAGTCATCTTTCCAGCCCTTTATAAAGTTTTAAAGCAAGATTCTTGTATCACAAATTTGTTGGAACTTACTACATCTAAAAGAGAAAAAAACTCTTAACATGTTTATTTCTTTTGGATTGCTGATTTCCATTCCAAGGACATATTCTTTGCAAGAGTAGCTCTGGTCTAATCCATACATTTTCTTCACTTTCTTGTTAGCTATCACTCTGTAATACTGCTATGCATTTACATTTTGTGTGTATCCGATTTTTAAAATGTTTAATTCACTTACTCCCTTGCTTTTTATTTGGTTTCTAAGTGCCCAAATTGCCCACTAGAATCTGCCTATTCTATTTGACTGCAAGGTAAACAATGTCTCTGACAAGCTTCTCTTCTCCCACATAGTAAATAAGGGATACATTGGAGTGATTTAAAAAAAAAAAAATCTCTGTGTGGATGTAAGCCTCAGGACATCCAATGCCAAAGTATCTGATGTAGACTCTCAATGGAAGAAGGAATCTATCCCCAGTGATTTTCAAAGCACAGGTGGGTGGGCCAGAGAAAGAAGATGGGCCAGCCATCACAGTGGCTATGAGGTGGTCAGGCAGAAAGACAAGCCCCTTCCCCCCACTCCCATGGCTGTCTGTGCCACTCTCCTTCTATACAAAGACAATTTGCTTTTCATGTAGTAATGAAGAACAATGTTTAACAGACAAAGGAGCTTCTAGTTTATTATTGTGCTGTCTTTGACTAGCGCTAGATGCTGGGAAAATGGTAATTCACAGTGTGAATGCTTCTTTTCCCGCCGTATATTGTATATTGCAGATGGGACAACAGTGAACAGTGTGAGAATGAGCAAAGAATGAATTACAATCTGTTTTATTTTCTTTTTGCTATCTAAGAAACCAAGAATTTCTTCACAACAATGTTTGTGTGTATGCGTGAGGTATGCAATGGAAATCTGCACTGTTGGATTTTGATAGATGATTTTAGCTTTTTAAAATCAGTATAGAAAATCTACTATGATGTTCTTAGAACACCTGTGTTACTCTGCATTTTTTTCCCAGCACACTGACACAGGGCACAGGTGATGCCTCATTAACTTATTTCATGCAAATAAAAAGCATATTGCATGATTTCTTCTCCCTAACTATATAATCATGGAAACATGACTGTACTAATTAATGCAAAAACTTTGGGAGGGAGCAGTCAGTATCCTTGTCCCCTTCACTGGAGGCATTTGTGATCCATGTAAATCTGATTTAAATGGAAAAGTGATGAGAAAGTGTCTTTCCTATGGAAAAAAAATAAAAAGCCCTCCTTAGTCTTATCTGTCACAAGAAACTCATGATCTAGCATGGACCAAAGGAGATCACATGTCCTGTCTGGATGAGGTACTGCAAACCCAGATGAGGAACTGCCTTGAGTCAGTAGGCATATGTGTTTTGGTTGAGCGTTCATATATTCTCATCAATGATTTCCAGAAAGTGACATTGATTTGGTGTGGAAACAATGATGGGAAAACAGCAAATGTGTACGGGAATGCTTTTAGAGTTCTAAGACCAGCCTGGAAAATATCCGAGCACTCCAAGACAACTATAAACAATCCAATGCTGTATTTAGGGGTAGGGGAAGCAAGCCTGCTTTTAAGTCTTTTGCGATATTATTTCTATGTTTTTAATTCATTGACTCAAAGCCAGATTTACTCAATTAAGATAATATACTTCAAGGTTAACTGCCATTTGCTGTTCATTTAGGCAAGCTATTGTACAGTTATGTAAATTTCATGAATAGAGACACTACTTGAGTGTCTCAATTATAAGCAAAAGTGTCATTTAAATATGAATTAACTGAATAGCTGCCTGTATTTCCTGTTTCTGTATTATATGTCTTCCTATAATATAAGAACTACCCAGAAACCTATGCTATGTTGTAAGATTTTCTTTTTCCTATGAAAGAAAAAAAAAAAAAAAAAAGCTTTCTACTGCCAAATTTTATTTTGAAGAATAACAGGGAAACCTCACACTACCATACTTATTACATTAATCAGTACTCAGACCAATATCTGAAATAACAGTTCCTACTTTCCTGTTATCCACTGATAGCCATTTTCATATTGCTACTGAAATTCCAAAATGATTTCAGTTTATATGAGATTGAATAATTGGCATTATGTTTTATTTGCTCAAATCCTCTAAATACACAAATTTATATTAAAATTCCCTTATTTAAAACTGCCCACAGATATTGTATCTAAAGAACTCATTTTCAGAGTATCAATGGGCTATGCATAGATGATATAGATATAGAGATAGATGTAAAGATATGTATGTGTAAACATTCTCCTGCTGTGTATGCGTATGTAAATATATTTACCATTCCTCTATATCTATTTACATATTCAGTTTAAATCTAAAATTGTCAGGACTGTAGATGTGTTTAGCAAAAATAACCCAAGACCTGACACTGATGATTTTTGTGAAACCATTCCCCATGCATCTTGGACTTGCTGACAAATAATGTTTTTGTTTGTCTCTGTGTTTTCAGATGGTTCCTGTTTATAGAAATGACCTAGAGATAAATCTGGCATTCATCAGAGAGGAAGGGAAGGATTCACAATGAGTTAATGAAAACCACACTGTGCTTCCCTGGAGTTGGTTCCCAGATTCTGGTTGGAGCATGGGACATAGCAATAGCCTGGGAAGATGTTCCCAGAACCCTCCAAGGTAGCTCCTGCCCCCTCCAGCAGTGAGAAGTTCACTATTCACTTAGTGCTTGCATCATCCTTTCCAACATGTTCCCACTGATACATTAAAGGAATTAATTGCTCATAATGAACTCACCATCTGTTAACAGAGGTTCATACCTACAGGCTGGTGGCATGCGGTGGTTCTATTCAGGGATCAATAGGCAATGCAGGGCGAAGGCTTTCCCACATTGCCTGTCTTTGCCTGCTGAAAGGGGGAGGAGGGCTCTGTGCTGGCCATCTGCTCCCTGTCTTTCTGTGGGAGACCTTGATGCGGACCAACACAGCTCTGATCTGACTCCAGTCTGATTGGAATGTGGCTGATCTGAGAGCCTCTCAAAGCTGTGAAAGTGAGTCAAAAGGAGATGCCCATTGTCCAGCGTGACTGAAAGAAAATGATCACTTTCAAATTCATAACTCCCAGGTGCCCGCCATCCATTCATGGGAAACCCTCTGAACTTCTCTTCATTAGAGAGGAGAGAAAAGGAAGTAGTTTGTGGGAATGTGGAGGGGATTTTCAGGCTAAACAAATGAGGAATTTGGAATTTTTCACTTGTATTAAAGAGACTGTGCAAGTAAAGGGAAGCCCTAATTTTTTAAAAAGAGCGAATGAGAGAGAGGCAGAGGGAAGGCTTTCCTGATGGCACTATAACAATGAATAATGAACATTTTTATTTTTGTTCAGAAGAACTTAAAGATCACCCTGACTTTTAACTTTTTAAAATATTTTTATTTATTTATTTATTTGGGATAGGCAGACAGAGAAAGAGAAATAGAATGGTATGTTAGGGTCGCTTGCCACTAAAAATTAGCACCAAATCCATGTGCCACTTTGTGCTGGCTTTACATGGGTACTAGAGAACTGAACCCAGGTGATCAGGCATTGCAAGCAAGTGCTTTAATCACCAAGCCATCTCTCCAGGCCTCCAGCCCTATCTTTGAACTTTTATTGCCAGCAATGGAGTGAACTTTCCCTGTTTATTTTGACCAACATTCTAATTTTCATTGCAATTCCACAGAGTAATGGAAATTAGAATTTGGATGAATATTTAGGGAAGAATGGGCATCTGAGATAATGTAAGGCCTATGGACACAGCAGAACTCAAACTCAGCAAGGTTGCCTATGCCCACTAAGTTATCTTTTTGGAGTAGAGTTCTCTCTCTACCTTGGACAACATAGGAGCCATCAGGAAATCAAAAGAAAATCTCAGTGAAAGTAACTGAAGATCCAGAGGGTCCCTGAGCTATGGCAATCACAGGTCTGGTAGATATTGGTTTTTTTATTTTTTATTTTTTATTTTTTGTTCATTTTTTATTTATTTATTTGAGAGCAACAGACACAGAGAGAAAGACAGATAGAGGGAGAGAGAGAGAATGGGCACGCCAGGGCTTCCAGCCTCTGCAAACGAACTCCAGACGTGTGCGCCCCCTTGTGCATCTGGCTAACGTGGGACCTGGGGAACCGAGCCTCGAACCGGGGTCCATAGGCTTCATAGGTGAGCGCTTAACCGCTAAGCCATCTCTCCAGCCCAGATCTTGGTTTTTGGTTACTGTATATCAATGCTGCATCAAAGGCACTCAGGAATTCAATGAGGAATTATGAATATGTGGAGTAAAGCAGAACAAAGGCACACATAGTAAGATCTGTGCCACTTCTCATAAACCTTTCATCTTTCTGATGATGACACTTTAGGCTGAAAGAAGGGCATGATATGCCACAAGTCACGCAGGCTGTCAGAGAACCTAGACTGCACTGGTTGTACTCTGGGCTTACCAGAAATTTTGTTCCCAAGGCTTCATGCTGCCTCCATTAATGACACAGGGCTCAAGATTATTTTTGTTCATCTTTACATAAATATAATATGAATTTTGCTAGCCTAAAAAATTAGTGGATTTTTAAAATAATAAATTACAAAGTATAGGAAAGATTATAACCACCAGAATTCATCACAAACACACCCAAAGTAGTGAATAGACCATGTTGGATATTGACATGTAACAGAAAATATCACACCAGAGGACAGAACCTATTGGTGACAAAGAATGGTAGAGTTGAGCTTCTGAGACAACAATAACCAAGAAAAGTAGGGTAGAAGAAGGGTAAGATTGGTAATAATCAATGAAGAACCAGAATACCACTCCTTTAACAAGAGAACCTCAAAAGGTAGAAAGGAAATAGACAATTGTAGAAATAACCTAAGCTTCTGCAAAGGGGAAGGAATGCCAAGTACAATCAACATTATTGGTGCTTCTTAACAAGCAAGAGTGTTATCATTTAAATTAAACAATTTTTCAACTTTTTATTCAGTCTGTTGATAGTCTCTAGTCTAAGTGACTTCCTCTTTGTGGGATTCTATCTTTAATTTTGAGCACAGTGCACTTAACATAAAATTATGTGGACAAAATTGTGACTAATTGTGATTACATAAACTTAAGAAAAAAATCAAGGTCCATTGAAGATTTGTTCAGTAAACCACTTAATTCTTAAATTGTCCTCCTGCTTAAACTTATGAACTGTCAAATCCCAGAGTTTATGGAGTTTGAATTGGTGAAATATGGGCCAGAGGGAGATCAGGGATTCTGGAAGTGGTAGATAAAAGAACATGAATACAAGTGGACTGAAATTGGGGTGAAGACTGACAGCAGGTACAAGGGAAGGAATAGCATTTCTCAAGTTGCAATTTCATTCTGAAACTCGAAGAGAAACTGACAGATTTATTTCAGAAAAAGTAAAAAATACAAATAGGTAAGCCAAAAGAATCCACCTTCTGGGGTAATCCCTGCTAACTTTTCAGAGTATATATTAACAAAATCAGATCGTATTATTCATATTGTCAAACATAGTACTTAAGTTAAAATGTGAAGTTATAAATATATGACTTCTTTTGACATACAAAATGTGGTAATTTTTACATGGACCCAATGAAATGGGTTTAATTCAATAATATATTATGAACCTCCTTTATGTCATCAAGAAATCCCAATGTCCAGAAAGATTGTTCATTCAATAAAGTGCTTGCCCCACAAGTATGAAGAGCTAAATCCATCCCCTGGTACCCATATAAAGATACCGTGGTAGGACCTGCCTGGAAGCCAGTGCTGGGGAGGTGGAGACAGGAGCATCCATGTAGTTCATTGACCATCTGGATGGTGAGACCCAGGCCAGTGAGAAACCCTGTCTCGAAGAAAGTGGGTGGCATTCTTGAGAATGATATGACCAATTTTATTCTATAGCCTTCACACACACACACACACACACACACACACACACACACACACACACACACATTCATATCAACACATGCATATGTGCATCCTCACATGAGCATATACATCTACACCATGGACAAAAACCCAAATCTGTTTTTTAATTTTTAAAATTTGTTTAGAGTATGAGAGAAACAGAGAGACACATTCACACACACGCATGCATGCACAGAGAGAGAGAGAGGAGAGGAGAGAGAATTGTCACCAGAGCTTCAGCCACTGCAATCGAACTCCAGATGCCTGTGCCACCTAGTGGGCATGTGTGACCTTGAGCTTACTTCACCTTTTGTGTGTCTGGCTCATGAAGGATCTGGAGAGACAAACATGAGTCCTTAGGCTTCTCAGGCAAGCACCTTAACTGCTGAGCCATCTCTATAGCCCCCAAGTCTATTTTTAATGGACTCCTATACATCTTAGTAACTCTTTGAATAAATACTAATGAGACATGCATATATAACTCGCTTTAATAATGCCAAGGAATGCAAGCAATATACCTCAAACTACAGAAATAAACCTCAAATCCAACAAGCAGCCCACACAAACATGCCAGTGAAGCTCAGTGTGGAATTGAGAGGAATTGGGAGGCAGGTCTTTCCTCATGGGGACTGGGGAAGAGGGCAGGCCGACCCCAGGGAAGCAGCTGACAAAGGGCTGTGAGGATGTGTGGCTTCAATGGTTTCAACGTAAAGACAAATTCTTAGATGTTTTTACTCACAGAGGAATGAATAACTGGGGGTATGTTGATACCAACTTTGTAACTAGTTTCTCGCTTCCTGTCAAATGTTATCTGACATATGATAGCTGCATGGCCTATTTGTGTCCTTGTTTTCCAAACTTTTTTTTTTTTTTTTTTCCTGTAGCTATGACCAGATCCAGAAATGTTCAGTTTTCCATAAGGAAACTTATTTTTTTTTCCCTTTCAAGGATCTTATAGGAACATTTCTCCCACTTTGAACTATTCAGTTTTTGAAAAGAAAATTTCCTTTCAAACTTGCCAATGGTCCTTACCATCACATCACATGCCCTCAATCACAGGACCTGATTTTGTTCCCCATTCTTGTGTTCAAGGTTAATAAGTAGGGAAGATTTTAAAAGCACACAGCAAAGACAAATATGCATTAATACATTCCCACCCCCACCCTCACATTCTCACAAACACAGGCTTGTAGGGTAGCTGGTCTCTGAGCTGTATTATTTCCCCCTCTCTCTTTTCTTTCTTTCTTTCTTTTTTTCCTTTAAAAAAGAACTGTGCATGGAAATAAAAGTTTATTAGGGGCAAGGGTTCAATGACTATTTTTCCCTAGAACAAATTAATCTTGTATAACCTGCATTTTAAAGGGGAATGTTAAAAAGAGGAGGAAATAAGCATCGGGGCCCAGTTTGGAGCTCTTTTTGGGTCTGCGTTCACATTTGAACCAGCCAGAGATTTTCAATTAGCAGTGCCTTAGAGAGCAGGGACCCCTGCCTTTGTCAGTGTCCTGTGCTAGGAGAAGAGCAAATAAATTGGAAATGGTCTTATGGCTCAAGCTCCTGGGAAAATGTAACAGGTGTTACAGCTCCGCTGGGTGTGAGATTTATGAAAAAAACCCACTCAGACTTTGCCCATAGAATTCTGCTTTCTAGCCAGGCTCCAAGTAGGAAGGAACTAATGACTTCATTACCATCTCAATTCTGGGAAATGCCTGGTCCAGACCTGACTCATTAAAGGAAAGGTATAGCACTCTGAGTGACCTTACTATATCAAAATGTTGTTTAGAGCAATTCCATTAGTCAGGGCCATAAGTCCCAGAGAAAGAACACACCCTTTAGGAATAAGATTTTGGCCATAAAATAAGAAAAGGCAAAGCAAAAACAAACAAAGCTAAACAAAAACAACAAAACCCACAGAAATAAGCCCATACAGGAAATATTCTGTAATATCTTGCTGTGCTTCTGCTCCCAGCACTTCTCTCAGTGTTATGACATGTTCAGGAGCTCTTGTTGCAGTCCCATTTCTAGTGGATTGTAATTGGGATAGGAAAGATGTCAAATTTCCAAGCAGTGGAAGATGAAATAAATCTCTTCAGGACTATTAGAACTGAGTGGTACTAAGGATAGTTGTACTTCACTGGTATCAATTAATAGTAAATGTTTTTATTACATAATTGTCTCTCATTAATCTGCAATGGGGGAAAAAAAAACATAACACAGAAGAGTCTGTCTCCTGTCCTATTTATCCTTACACACAATCCTCCATAGCCATTATATTGTATTTTATTTTACATTGCTACTTTACTGAAAGAGAACCTGGCCAGGGAACTGCAATTTCAGTAACTGTCTCACAGTTTATTTGTCTCTAAATATCAGTCCCCTGGTGTGTGTGTGGGGGTGGGGAGGGGAGGCGTCCTGCAACCTTTTGACTAAATTTTTTTTATGCTCCTACATCCTCTGCTCTCCAGAACACAATTGGGTGGAAAAATAAAAGTAAAAAGACAGATGGTTTGTAAGGTCAAAGATTAAGGGTTTTAAAACCGGACTGCCTTGGTCACCCTGTCTCAAATTCCCTAGTCCAAGTAAAAAATGTGATGATACCCACTCAATGGGATAGAGTCTCTCTGTGACCTGAGGGACACACTGTGTCTTAAACAAGATCTAGTTACCAAGATACAGGCTACATTCTTCTGACCTTTAGGTATTAATGCCAAAAGGGGTGACCGTCATTAATTAAAGACCACGAGTAAATGACAGAAAGCAAGGAGACTTGCAGAGTATTGTAACAAGGTTCCTTTTCAGGGGTCACTTGCACCCCCTTTTCCTTTACCCCTCTCAAATCCATAGATGGAAGTTAGCTAGTTTTAGAGATCAGAAGCCACTGCAGTGTTCCAGCTTGAGAGGAGGAAGAGGACAGTGCTGTGGAAGAAAGAGGAAGGCTGGCCCCAGTGTATGAATGCAGGCTGCTTGTGTCCCTGAGCCTCCTGACGCCCTCAAGAACTGACATATGACATGGAGAGTCTCTGCCTTTTAAAAAATACTTCAGATATGGTAAGTTTGGCAAAATTTCCAAGAATGAGTTTTATAAACCTTAATCAATTATATGCCAACTGAATTATATGCCAACTTCATGGCAAGTATTGAGGTTATAATACAGCTCACTTTAGAGCTCAGGAAATGACATATATACTAATAAAAATAATTTGGGGGGGACTGGTTAATCAGTGGTTAAATGTGCTTACTTACAAAGCCTGGCTTAAGTTCAAATCCTTAGTATCGACATAAAGCCAGATGCAAAAAGTGGTACATGCATATGGAACTTGTTTGCAGCAGAAGGATGTCCTGGTACACCTACTCCCCCTCTCTCTCATTTTCTCACTCCCTCTGCTTGCAAATAGTCGCTCAGGAAGAGGGTGTCAGTTAAGGGATTAGAACTGACCTGAAGATGGCCTTTCTCTTAGAACAGAGCATGTTCCTAGAGAACTACCTCCATGGCCATCTTCTAGAGAATTACTAGTATATAACGTTTCTCTATTTTCTTTTTATTTCATTTTTGTGCCCATTTCTCTCTTTTTCACTGTATGGATGAGGAGATATTTTCACATTTATATGAACAAGGGTTACCATTGATTTGAGTGATTTTTTTTTTAACATTCTCTTATTATATTTTTGCTGGAGATAGACAGGTAAGTCTCAGAGAGTTTGATCCTTCAGATCCAAACTCAGATTTCCTTGAGAGTGATCTAAGATCCTTATCTTGTCCAGAGCTCCTTTAACATATTGACCATGTATAGTTTTTATAGAGTCTTAATGCTCTTTCTCAGCTCAGTTCCACACAGCAGTCTAATAAATTCTACTTGATGCCAACAGAAAACACTTTACAAAAACCATTTTACTTTCTGTCCCTTCCTTTTGCTCAAAGTATATCTTTGACCTGGAAGATAAAGTTCTTTATAAAGGCACTTGATCATTACTGATTCATAAAATACTTGCAAGGCTGATGTAGTGTAATGAACAGAGGTATCTCCAACTTCAAAGGCAACTAAATGATGAAGTTGACAGGTGGAGGAGTACATTTTGGTTATGACAGGAAACCCCTGAAGATGTCCTCCTGGGAGGTGAACCCTGAAAATCACCATTTTTGCTTTATGTTTCTTGCCCTTGGTAGTGAAAATAAAAGCATCATGGGTAGTCAGTGAGTAATGAACAAGCCCTGGCTAGAGCTCCTGAGTCTTTTCTCTGTTTGTCCAAAATAGTCACAAGTTCAGAGCTCCTAGAGGAGCACTGCAGAAGTTTGAGCAACTTTCCTTTTTGTTTAATTTTTTGGTGACTTGGAACTCACAGCAATCCTCCTATCTCTGCTTGTGGAGTACTTGGATTAAAGTACCACCACTTAGATAAATGTACCACCATGCCCAGATTAGAGCAAATTTCAAACTGGGAAAAGAATTATGGACTATGGATATGCCAAGGTTGAACAACTCTCTCTCATAAAAAATAAGCAAAGAAAATAATTACTTACTGAGCTTGAAAAGTTGTTTGCTATTCACCAAAGCATGAGATAGTCTCCAAAAACTTTATTGACATTTTCATACATGCACATAATGTATTTTGATCATAATTCCCTCCTCAAATCTTATTTTGTCCTCTTTCTCTCTCACTCCCATTCCACTGAGCAAACTCTTAAAACTAGACCCTCCTTTCTGTCCTCCTCCATTAACAATGACAGATGTTGATGGGTACCATACTGTGCGAGTTTTGTCCAGTTAACCAGGTAATGACAGCACTGGGAGGTCATGAATGAAATGGCCACTTCATATTCAGAAGCAGTGTTCTAAAGCACTCTTCCGCATCCTCTTATTCTTACATTCTTTTGTCTCCCTTTTCTTCAATGTCCTCTCAGCCTTAGAGGACATGGTAGAGATGTCTTATTTAGTTCTGAACACTCAACAGTCACTTATTCTTAGCAGTGTGACAAACATTGAACCTACGCAGTGGTCACTGCCATCTTCAAAAAGAAGCTTCTCTGACCAAGGGTGAGAGCAGCACTAATTTATGGGCATAAGTACAAACATTTAGAGGGCAATTTGAAGGGCAAACCATATCCATTTAGCCAAACAGCAATAGTAGCTTCGGCTTTAGTGCCTATGGCCTTCCCAGCCATACGATTTTGATGAATTTCCATACCAGGTAAGAATTCCCTCCCATGGAGCAGGTCTCAAATCTAATCAGAGCAGTTGGTTTTCCCAAAATGTCATGCCACTTTATCACCTGCTTGTCTTTTGTATAGCTCACAGAGGCCATTGCTGTTTAAGATTGTTGCTAACTTTTCTCTTCAATAATCCTGCTTAATATTTTCCAGCACTATTACAGCTAGCAAGCAGGGAGGAGGCATCTACCTCAGTTCCATCTTAATTTCTTGGTATCCTGTAATGGCAGCATGTAATGTCTTCAGCAATAGCACCTTACTGTCTAGTTCTGAGGGCAGCTAAGAGAATTAAGCTTGGGGTAATCTTATCCTGAGGAGGGCAGAGTCAGATGGTAGAATACAACTCTCCATCATCATCATCCCTTTGTTTCTACCTTGGAAACATCCATGTTAATAAGTATACATGCATATGAATAGCTTCTTAAGAGCCAAGGAAGCCAGGTGAGAAAGGGAAGCACCTGAAGGTAGTGGTTTCCCATTACCTGTATCACCCTCCCCCACCCTACACAGGAGAAGGCAGATAGATATATTGTCTATAGGAAAGAGTATCATAAAATAAGTCTTAACCTTGAACCTCAATACTGAGTCCCCTAACTTCTGGCTGGTACCTAAAATGGCTTGTAGACCTTACAGATGAAAACTACAGCTTCTGAAACATGGACTATAGACAAGTTGCTCTTCATTAAACACTAGATATTCATGTACATAAATCATAAGTAAAATTAGGTTCTTATTTCTTATCATATACAAAACTCAGGTCACTGAAATTTTTCTAATAATAAGCTATGGCTTCTGGGTACAACATTATCACCACCCACAATATGCTTCTGCCCAAACTCTTCTCTTTAAACATGTATTATTAACTAGTGAAGAAGTAGGTTTACATATATCTTATTCCTAAATCTTAAATTTTGTAGAAAAATTTATGCCGGGGTGTGATACTTACCAGTGAGTTCTTGGCAAGGGGTGACCCTGATGCTCCCAAAACATTACAGGCTATTACCAAGGCTCTTGGTTGCCCACCACAAGCAGATGGTAAGACTGTATGGCTGAAGTTTTCACATGCCTGAACTACTGGCTACAGAGAAATCAAGTTGGAAAGGAGCTGAAAGCCTCTTCCCTGTTGACTAGCTGTCAGGATTGTAGAAATGCAGTCTGTTGGGGGAGAAAAGTCATTAATTGTGGTAACTACCATTAGATATTGAAAGCATTATGGCTGGCCAACCAGACCAAATGTATCAACTGGGAAAACTAGATATCTATATGTGGAAGAATGAAAATAGGTCTTTGTCTTTCTCCATGCACAAGAATCAAATCCAAGTGGATCAGGGACCTTAATATCAGACCTGAAGCTCTGAAATTGGTAGAGGAAAAGATAGGGGAAACCCTTCAACATATTGGCACAGGTAATGACTTTCTGAATATAATCCCAATTGCTCAGAATATAAAACCACTAATCAGCCACTGGGATCTCATAAAATTACAAAGCTTTTGTACAGCAAAGGACACTGTGAATAGAGCAAAGAGACATCCTACAGAATGGGAGAAAATCTTTGCCAGCTACACATCTAACAGAGGATTAATATCCAGAATATGCAAAAAACTCCAAATACAGAACAATAGGAAATCAAACACCCAATCAAAAAATGGGCCATGGAACTAAATAGAGAGTTCTCACTGGAAAAAATACAGATGGCATATAAACATCTAAAAAAGTGTTCTACACTGGGCATGTTGGTACACCCCTTTAATCTCAACACTCAGAAGGCAGAGGTAGGAGGACCACTGTGAGGTTGATCCTGAGATGCATAGGGAATTCCAGGTCAGCCTGGGCTAAATTGAGACCTAACGTAAAAAAAAAAAAGGAAATGCAAATTAAAACTATTTTGAGATTCTATCTCTCTCCCAGTAGAATGGCTATCATCAAGAAAACAAATGACAGTAAATGTTGGAGAGGATGTGATAGAAGGGGAACCGACTCTCCTCACTACCTTAGTGAGACTTGCACAACCATGTTTATTGCTGCTCTATTCACAATAGCTAGGACGTAGAGCCAACCTAGATGTCCATCCACAGATGACTGGATAATAAAGATGCGGTACATCTACACAATGGAGTTCTATTCAGTGGTAAAGAAAAATGAAATTATAAAATTTGCAGGGAAATGGATTGATGTGGAAAATATTATACTAAATGAAGTAACCCAGGCACAGAAAGTCAAATGTCACATGTTCTCTCTTATATGTGGATCCTAGCTACAAATATATAGACTTTTGTATGATCTGGAACCAAAAATCAGTAGCAGAGGCCCATAGCTAGAAAAAGGCTATAAGGGAGGGAGGAGAGAGAAGGTCTTAATAAGATGGTACTTTATATATATATATGTAGAAGAATAGATTACAGGGAGGGGAAAGGCCTAAGCTAGGTCAGGGAAAGAGATTGTATAACAGAAAGGTGGGGGAGGTCAATCAAAATTCAAGGTATTCTGAATAAGACATGAAATTCCACTTTCCTAAGTAACAGCACATCCAGAAGCCATAGATTGTTACTAGAAAATTTTCAGTGCCAGGGATGGAATACCTTCCAGTGAGTTGCTGGCCAGGGAGTCACTGTTCCATCCAAAAAATTTCAGGCTATTGCAAAGGCCCTTGGCTCCCCATGGGAAAAAGATGGTAAGACCCAATTGCTGAAGACTTCAGATGCCTAAGCAGCAAAGTAACTGAGTAATCAAATTGGTGCTAAACAGAAAACCTTCTCCCTGTAGCCCAGCCAAATGAAAGCTGGAAAAAGCTGCCCAGTATGTAGTCTTATGGTAGATAGAAATCATTAGTGGTGAAAACAATGGACACTGGAAACCTCAAGTTTGTCCCGACAGGCCAAATGACTGAACGAGTGCAATGGTGGCATGTCTGCTCTGGGGGAAACCAACTGCTCTCTAATTGGACTGAATACCCACTCTATTGGAGAAAATATGTGCCTGGCACTGAAAACCTAATCAAAAGCCAATGCAGGAGAGGTCATGAGACTTAGGTGTATAAAGCCTGCTCTTGTCTGGATAAATGCATATATTACTCTCATCAAATTGCCCTGAAAGCACTACACTTAATGTTCATAGTCATATATTAATGCTGCACTCACTTCTAGTTACAAAAGCTTCTCTTTTCACATGGCAATGACCACTGGGATGCCCCAAAGGGCAACATAGTGGTAAGAAGGGACAGAGGAGTGTTCAGCACTGAAACATCTCACACCCTCCAATGCTCAGGGTCCATTGTGGAATAGGTGGTGGAAAGAATGTAAGAGCCAAAGGAAGGGTACCACTCCTTGTATACACCTATCTGGACAGAATTTGGCCTCGATATCCAAGACCTTGCAGTGCCTAGCAATATCCACAGAAGACCCTCATAATAGAAAAGGATGATAACATCAAATTAAAAGAGAAACTAATGGAGAGTGGGAGAGATATGACAGAGAACAGAGTTATGAAGGAGAAAGTGGGGTAGGGGAGGGGAGAGATATACCATGGTTTGTTGTCTGTAAGTATAGAAGCTGTCAATTAAAAAAAAATATATATACATATACATATACATATACATATACATAAGTGCTTGAGGAACAACAACAAAAAAATGGAAAAGAGTCTAGTTGGAAAAAAGAAGGGCTTCAGTGGAGGGGCTGAGAATGTGAAAAAGGAGGGGCTTATAATCATGATATATTGTTGTTTTTATGGGAGCTACCAATAAAAATTTAAAATGATGAAGGAAGCAAAAAAAAAAAAAATCTTTCAGGCCAAAGTGGATTAAAAACAACAATGAAGCCTGGAAAGATGGCTCAGTGGGTAAGTGTGCTTCCTGTGTAAGCATGAGAGCCTGAGTGGGCCTGAGACTGCCAGAGTTCAAATCTCCAGATTCCAGATAGAACATCTAGGTCTGGCCACATTCATGTGCAACTACATTCCTACATAGGTGCAAAGACCCCAGAATCACTGAGCCATCAAGCTATGGAATCAGTATAAAGAGACTCTGGCTCATGACAAGGCCAGGTGGAAGTGCAATGAGGAGGCATCCCTGTCTTTCCACTCTGGCCACTGCAGGCAAGTGGCCTTTGGCCTCTGTAGCAGGTGAGCATATGGAGTGCCACAGTGGCACCTATATGTGTGCATAACCACCAAAAACACACATACTACACATACAACTCACCACATCACACTATGCACACACACACACGCACACACACAAAGGGGAATCCCATGACATTGGTCTGGATGTCCTTTGTTTTCTTGCGGTATATTTACAAAGGAAAGTCAATAAAGACAATAATTAGACAAATGGGGATTACATCAAAGGAAACCTACACAGCAGAGAAACAGTTCATAGAATAACAACAGAAGCTATAGAGTGGGTGAAAATATTTGAAACCATCCATCTGACAAGGACTAATACCTCAGATACATAAGAAGCCAAGCAACTGAATGCAAAAGAACAACAACAAAAAAGTAAGGATACAAAAGAAAAAAAGAAAAAATATGAGAATGGGCAATAGAAGATATATAAACTACCAACAGATATATATGAGAAGTAGCTCAACCTCACTAATTACCAGGGAATGCTCAAATACTCACCTGAGGCTAAGAGATTGAAAGTTTGTTTTGAGCAAATGTGCAAAAAATGAAACATTGACTGCAGGGTGGTGAGATGCGGGCATCAGTCTTCTGCCCAGTGTTTTGTTCCAGTCTTTCTAGCTCTGTAAAAATGGCATGTCAGAAACAAGAGTAAGTTATCCTGGCATAAAAAACCACTTGACCATTACCCAGAAATAGAAACAATGTCAACATGAGCTCCTTCACACTTTTGCTTTTACTGATGGCATGCTATTAAATAGCTAAAAGTGATGTCACCAGCCAATTATCAGAATTGTATTATGACTTTTACCAGTAGGTTAAAACATTTTCTTCAGTCATACCACTTTATTTTCAGTTGACATACTAATTCTCAGCTGGTTTTGTTTTACCAATTGGCAAAACCAGGAACCCTGCTATTATTTCATATTACCTCTAGGTTGGAATTTTGGTGACATAATTGAATCAGAAAGTTTTTTCCCATTTCTCTTTCATCTTTAGTTTATTCTCACTTGCCAATATAAATAAAACACAACAAATTCAAACTGTTGTTTTATTCCCATTTCTAATGTTATTTGTTTTCCTTCCTTCCTTTCTTATTTCCTCCCTCCCTCCTCCTCCTCTTCTTCCTCTCTCCCTCCCTCCCTTCCTTCCTTTTTTCCTTCTTCTTTTCTCCTTTCTCCCTCTTTCTTTCTTTTTTGGTGTCTGTATGGGAGGGGCATGCCACAGTGCACATGTGTACACCCCAATCAGAGGACAACTCCACGTGTCAGTCTTCACTGTCCACCTTGCTTGAGATTATGTCTCTTTCATTGTTCACATCTATATTTACTCCACTAGCAGGCCCATGAGCTTCCCAGTCTTTCTCCTTTCCCCAACTCCCTTCTTTTCCCAGACATGCTGTGATTATAGACGCTAGCACTACAGCATTAGCTTGAAGTTGCTCTGAGAATCTGCACTCAGGCACTCACACCTGCTCAACAAACACTTATCCAGTGAGCCAACTTCTTAGCCTATGACATAAATTTTCTATAGTTAGTAATATAAAAACAATTTCTTGATATTGCTATCATGCCTTCTTTCAGGATTTAAAGGGCTTAATAAATTTACATTTCTCTGCAAAGTGGGATCCTATTTTATAGATGAATAAACTGAGGTTTAGAAGGTAAAAATCCACATCCAATGCTTCCATTCTTAATTTTTATTTATTTTGTTTTATTTAAAGGTGTGTGTGTATGTGTGTGTGTGTGTGTGTGTGTGTGTGTGTGTGTGTGTTGATATTCGTGAGAGGGAATACTCCAAGGCCTCTTACAACAAACTCTGGATGCTTGTGCCACTTTTTGCATCTGGTTTACAAGGGTGGGTTGGAAATTGAGCCCTAGGCCAGCAGGCCTTGCAATTAAGTGCCTTTAACCACTAAACCATCTTCTCAGATCCTTCATTCTTAATCACTTTTGGTTTGTTGAAACAACAAAAGTACTTAAAGGATTTTTCAAGAAATAAAAAAAAACCAAAAAGTCATTTATACATGTTTAGTTTTCAATTTCCAATTTACTTCATGATAACGAGATGGTCAGGAGAGTAACAAATCAAACTCAGAATAAAAGACCCAGATCACAAGTCATTGACAGTTGTGAGGTTGTGGGAGGCTGAACTACCTAGACAATTCTTCTTGTGCTTGTATATTTCTCGTAGCTAAATATATCATCATCTACTTCATGGCTAATAATTTACATAGTTTTTGTTGTTTTAAGAAACATACCATAATTATTCTTGTACAGTCTTAGAAAGAATTATATCTCTATTTTCTGTGAAACAGCATTGCACCTCAGATACCCCCCCCCCCCGCACAAATTGAGTTTCATGTTATTTGCTCTGTGTGAGTCTAAGTGTAAGCAAAGAGAGTTCCCAGTTGCTCACACATAGGAAATGCTAACTAGGCACTTATGAACTTTATTACAGCTTAAAGTCCTCTCTTTATCCCCAGACTGCTAACACCTAGGATTAGATACCTGGGAACAGGGTTCTCACAGCCTTTACAGAATGACTCCTGTGACTAAAGGAAGGGGAATTGAAGGGGCCAATTATGAGTTGGTGTTTTGCCCAACTTCTGTTTTTCTTTATTACAGTTTTGCACAAGCCTGGCTATTTCACTGCCCTTCTCAACTGTGTAGTTGATGACATATATATGAACAAACACACATCATCAGTTTAAAAGAAAACGCATATGCCAGCACCTCGAGAACGTGAGTGCATTCCTGAAGCATCAGGGGACATGTGTGAGACTGCAGTGGAAGAGACTCTCCATGAATTCCCATGTGTTCACTTGAAAGCATGTCTGTGCTTTTCATAACTATTTTTTGCTATATAATATTCATACGCATAATGTGTGGCAGAAATTTTTGTGGTATTGGAATGCTGTGGATAAGAAAAGAAGCTTAAAAACTTTTAAAAAGTTTAAAAATAAATGTTTTCAAAGGGTGGAGTTTTCTGTATCTGGTCATCCTTATTTGCAGTTGCTAATGCATATTCGTGTTACCTCTCCATTTACTTCTCCTGTGAGCTGTGGGGATCAGAAATCTTAGGTGCTTGTCTGGATAACTTACTGCTTAAGTCATGTTTAACCCAAAAGAACTAAGCATTCTTTATATGATTTTTGGAGATCAACATTCTAAGCCTGCTACTGAAATAATTATAAAGTCCTAAGTGGATTCAGTTCTATTACAGGCTTATATAGTGCAGACAGAGAGGAAAATATTTAAACTTAGTCTGAGATACTAGAAAATAACAGGAAAGTATAACATTGGAATCTCAAGAGCTTTGTGTAGTGTATAGGGTTTTCATATTGAGGAAAGGAATGCTGAGATATTTGTAAGCTGATCTGACTTTTTCTGAGGGGAAGGGGGACAAGAGTAATATCTTCTAAAAGAATAAATTTCACATGAGAGACTACATCATGTCCACACAGAATGTCCAAATTACAGCAAGACAATCTGGTCTGAAGGTCTAGCTTTGCACATACTAACTGTAATCCTAGAATGGGGCTCACGTTTCTCTAACCTTGGAAACCATTATTCTCATCTCTCATATGAGGAAATGAACTCCTATGTATCTCAGAGGAATAAATGAATAACATTGTATTTTGATGTACTATAAAATTATATTCACTATTATTTTGTGCTCAGCTCAAAATATTTGATATTATGATATCAGCTAAAGATATTTGAGCATCAAAAATACAATGTAGCCGGGCATGGTGGCGCATGCCTAAGTCTTTAATCACAGCACTTGGGAGGCAGATGTAGAGGGATTGCCGTGAGTTCAAGGCCACCCTCAGACTCCATAGTGAATTCCAGGTCAGCCTGGGCCAGAGTGAGACCCTACCTCAAAAAACAAAAACAAAACAAACAAACAAACAAACAAAAGACCAAAAAAAAAAATCAATGTAATTAAAACTTGCTACTGATTGTGGAAAAGTGAGTTATTCTAACACATTCTTATAACTTGCATATTTTTTTCATAGAAGCATAATAGCTTCATTACAGTGGAAAAATAATATCCATTTTCTTTTTTTAAATTTTTTGTTGTTCATTTTTATTTATTTATTTGAGAGTGACAGAGAGAGAAAGAGGCAGACAGAGAGAGGGGGGGGGAAGAATGGGTGAGCCAGGTCCTCCAGCCACTGCAAACAAACTCCAGACACCTGCACCCTCTTGTGCATCTGGCTAACGTGGGTCCTGGGGAATCAAGCCTCGAACCGTGGGCCTTAGGCTTCACAGGCAAGTGCTTAACTGCTAAGCCATCTCTCCAGCCCAGATATCCATTTTCTAGAAGGGGCTTTTGATCCTTGAGAATTACCCAGTGGTAAAGAGGTTCCTTATTGACTGGGTCTCATTGAGCCTTTGCTAGTTTTCCAGAAGAACATTCTGGGAACTGTTATACCATTGTGTCACAACATCCAACCATAGAAATGTGAGTTTATCTTCTCTCTAAACTTTAAAAAAATATTTATTTGTGATCAGGGAGAGAGAGAGGGAGAGGGAGAGAGAGAGGGAGAGGGAGAGAGAGAGGGAGAGGGAGAGAGTGAAGAGGAGAGGAGAGGGGTAGGAGAAATTAGAGATGTCATTTCCTCTTGCCACTGCCAAAGAACTCCAAGTGCATGTAACTCTTTGTATATATGGAATTACACAGGTACTGGGGAACTGAACCTAGGCTGGCAGGCTTTTCAAGCAAGCACATTTAACCACTGAGCCATCTCCCCTAAACTTTTAACCTAAGTAGGTATAATACTATGTCCCAGTATATTTCAAAGATAATTTTACTCTATGCCATCTCACAGGTGAGAAGAGACTTCATTTTTGTGTGTGTAGGATCAAGTTCTTATCCCATTAAGAAAAAAAAAAAAAAAAAAACAACTATGAGTTTTGCTGTACTATTTCGCTGACTTCTACTTCCTGACTATGGGTCTTTTCATCCACATTGCAGTGTGAAATCAGGCAATTCTACCAGCTCTAGCATATTGTTTGAACAGGTTATTTTAATTCTTTGAGCTTGAAATTTGTACCTTGTTAAATATAAATATTAGTTCTAAACTCAAAATACTGTTGCAAATATGAACTGGAAAATCATACCCCAAACACAGTATATGATAGTCATTCATAAACTGGAGTCCATTTCTTCTAAAACCAGCATGCTGTGCTTACACTTCTTACTCCTATATTGCCCCAGTGATCCCAGATGCTCAGTGAATGTTTGTTGAGTAAAGGCATGACAGTGACCTCTGAGGAGTCCTGTTTTCACAGTGAGTGTTTTCCTTTCTTAGTTATGGGCAGATGGTTGCTGTGGAGATCTGGCTCTATTATGGTTTCCAGCCTTTTGTGTTTCATGGACAGCAGGGTTAGACATTTTAGTTTTCACTGAAGGCTTTGACACACTTGGGACCAGTGAAGCAAGACATGGAGGAAAATCACTGTTTCTCTTGGGATGGAAAATCTCGGTAGCAGCCATGAGAACTACTTTGAAAATGCCAAGCAGCACTTAGAATGAGGAAAACTGAATGCATGCCTTGTGACATGGGAGACAGAACCATCTCAAAGCCCCAAGATGAGCTAGGATCAAGATCACTTACAGGGGTCTATCCCTTGACTCACCATAGATCTTTAAATATTCTCCAGATTTTCTAGAGGCATCTTTCTATAGTATAATGTAGGAGAGATGATAAAAATTAGAATACTTACACATTTATGAAAAGTCAGGATAGTTTTGTGCTATGTCTCATAAAGCAGGGGATTTTACTTTAGGGCTTAAAGAGAATCCTTCTCCAAACTCACAGAAACCATTGAAAGTAAACTTGCTAAAGGCCTTTCCAAAGTAATTAGCATACTCCCCTAAATTTTCATATGATATGCAAAGAAATAAGGATAGAGATGGAATTTACTTTGCAAATGTAAAGAGTGACCACTGGGGTGATTCAAAACTCATCAAAGTGCTGAGAAGAAGTGGCAGCAAAGTGTTCAGTACTAAGTAAGACATCTCTACCACACCCTTCAGAGCTCAGGGACCATTGCAGAAGAGGTGGCAGAAAGATTGTAAGAGCCAAAGGAAGGGGAGGAGTGCTTACAATGCAGTCTTCTACATACAAAGTGGCTTGTATATTCATGACTTCACAGTGGCTGACACTACTTACACAAGACCTGCATAATAGGAAGAGGAAAAATGATGATATCAAAATAGAAGAAAAACTAGATAAAAAGAATGAGTGAAAAGGGGGGTTTGGGAGGAGAAATTGAAGATAGTGGGAGGAGATTGTGATATAGTATTTTATTTATATTTATGGAAGTGGTTAAAAATTATTTTATTTGTAAAGAAAGAGTAGGGCTGGAAATAAGATTGTGAACACTATACAAGTGAAATATCTCCTTCACTATGTCCTGTCATTCCACTAACTTCATGAAGCCTTTCTTTTTAAAAAAATATTTTATTTTTATTTATTTATTTGACAGAGAAAGAGGGAGAGAGAGAGAGAGAGCATGAAGCCTTTCTTCCCTGACTTTCAGCTTCCATTTTCCCTTTCCTAGACTGAAGAACATACAATCTTCAGTAAAGTCATAGCTGTCCTTCATACAACTCATGGAAGGTGGTACCTGACACTGTTGACATGAATTCTGCTTTAAATATATCATGAAGGAAGTCAGAATGACAGAGAGATGGAGAACTTTCAGTTGATGGAACAAATGCCTACTGCCATTCTTCCACATGTAAGAAAAAAGACTTCTGTTTGACATCAGTAGAACATTTAATGCCAAGCAGGATGTCCCAGCATTATGACTCAGTCATCATTCTCACCATCTTTAAATAGAACCAAACATATTAGTCATTGGTTAGGAATCTCCCAAGAATTATTCAAGATATACCATTAAAATTGTTGAATATGAAATTGCTTCCTCATTCAGCAAGGGCAGAACAGAGCACCCTACAGGTGAGTCACAGTATTTACAGAACCAATGTGTCTCACATTTAAGGCCGGCACCTGTTGTTACTTATTCATGTTTTAGAACTTTCTAGATGTTCAATAACTCCCTCTAGTTTTCTACCTTTTCATCAGTGGCAGTTCACCTGAAGATTCTACTTCACTGAATTGTCTAATCCCTAGTAACACAACTCCAAGTTCTGCATAAATTTTCCTCAGTTTCTCTTCTTTTCTAGAACCATCTTCCAAGGTCAGGTCCACTGATTCCAGGATACTCCAGTGCCTGGCCCTGTATATCCTACATTCTCATTCTCAGGCCAGCTTCCCATTATACATGGCCAATCTTTCTTTAGAAGTAGAGAAACATGCTCCTTAGCTTTCACAATGAAAGAGCTAGTATTTCCCCTGTCTCAGAAGCCTAGGCCTCATATAAACCACAGTGATGGAAAATCCTGGGAGCAGTAGAACCCTGAGTGTAGACATGACACAGATCAATGGACAGATTTTTACAATGGAGCTGACATAGGAGAAATGATTGAGAGTTGTTATAGCAGTCTGTGACTCTGTGTAGTTATTGATTATCCATAGATGTATGCTTAAAAGTTGCTGAGGGCTAGAGACATGGCTTAGCGGTTAAGCGCTTGCCTGAGAAGTCTAAGGACCCCGGTTCGAGGCTTGGTTCCCCAGGTCCCACGTTAGCCAGATGCACAAGGGGGCGCACGCGTCTGGAGTTCGTTTGCAGAGGCTGGAAGCCCTGGTGCACCCATTCTCTCTCTCTCCATCTGTCTTTCTCTCTGTGTCTGTCGCTCTCAAATAAATAAATAAAAATTTAAAAAGAAAAAAAAAGTTGCTGATCTGCTGGTTTCCTTAGAATCATTATACAAAATATATCCTGTGTGAAAGCTAACATAGGAAAAGCTGCTTTATGTTTTAGTAATAATACTAAATGTTAAGCAAACAGAGACAATAATGAAATTTTAAAATTATCAGTTACTAGCAACAGAAATGATAGCCACCAGTGGTGTCTTATACCAGTCAACATGCACTATTTACTTCTATGTCCTGGTATTTTATCAAGTATATTGTATCTTTTCTCATTTAGTATTTATATAAAAGCCCATAGGACTATTGCTACCACTATCCTTCTTAAGATGTATCAAGTTTAAGAAAAATGGCAAGATTTTGCTCCTTGAAAATGAATGACACAAAGATCAAACTGAGGCCTGAACAACAGAGTCTGCTCTTTGAGTCTATGGATACTTCAAAAGAGGCTAAGCATTGTCTGAGGGTGATTTCTGTATTAAAAGATTTTACTCAGAATGAGCTAGATATGAAGTTTGTGTCTTTGGGACTTATAATTCTGGCTTTAAATTTAACTGATTTTGACTGACAGAACATTCAAAGTTGTATGGTTGAGTTATAAACAAAAAAGCCAAAATTATCAAAGGAGAAGTTGGATGATTTACTATAAACCTCTGTTCATCCTCAAATCAGAATATTAATATCTAAAATAGCTTGGTTAAGTTGACACATGACTTTAGTGGTTTCCCCCAAATAGGTGTCTCTGTCCAAGTTCACAGAAATAACAGTGACAGCAGTATCTGGTGGAAGAAAACTGGAGCCATTAGGACACTGCGGATGTGTACAAAATCTTGATTATTTTCCACCTGCTAGATAAGCTAAATGGGTTGTTAGGGACCTGTGTGCCTCTCTTGATTCTGCACATACAAGTGCTTTCTGCTGTGTTTGTGTGTCCTTTAGCTTCATCCTCAAACTACAAGATCCTAGACATGTAAAGATGAAGTAATGCCCCTTGTCTCCATCCCAAGTTGGCTTCTATTTTCCTTTCTATCTTTAGTCACCATCCTGCCAGTAGAGCAGTATCAGAAACACATTTGGAATAACATAGGTTTTAGACTTAGAAGTCACTGTGTCTGGTTTGTTGTGACCAACCCGAAACCCTGAGATGATGGAGGAGGAGGAGCCAAACCAAGCTGGTGCACATGGCTGTGGCCTCAGGCATGGAGTAAACCCTGAGATACTGGAAAGGAAGAGCATATGTTGATCCATAAGACAGATGATGAAAAGCCTCCCAGCAGTCAAAGGGTGTGTGTGTGTGTGTGTGTGTGTGTGTGTGTGTGTGTGTATCTGTGTGTTTATGTGTGTTATGGCTTACTTAGTATTAGCATAGATTGGTGTGTGTGTGTATCTGTGGTTTACTTGGTATTAGCATAGATTGTCAATTCAGGTTGGAGGGAGACATGGATACCTTAGTGGGCAATGCGACTGAAGGGATAAGCCAAACTCCCCTTTGTCAAGACTTTCTGTAGGAGAAAGCACTAATATCCATTTTATCATATATATTAAATAATGAGCATATATGACATTTATGTGCCTACATAAGGATATTAATAAATATATCAATCAAGGTTGGACAGGGATTCAGCTCAGTTTGTGGGGTGCTTGACCAAAGCCATATAAACTGGATTTGGTGGCACATGCCTGTAATCCCAGCACTTGGGCAGTGAAGGCTGTTCATTTTTTTCCCCTCAAGGCAAGGTATAACCCCAGTTGACCTGGAACTCACTCTGTAGCTCCAGGCTTGCCTTAAATTCACAGTGATCCTCCTATCTCAGTTTATTGAGTGCTAGGACTAAAGAAGTGTGCCATCACATCTGGCTGCACGATCGCCTTCAACTATTTATAGTGAGTTCAAGGTCAGTTTGGGCTACATAAGATCCTGTCTCCTAAAAAAAGTTAAAAATGACTACCAATAATGTAATTAAAATGACAATATAATTCATAGCACTATATTACTTTTATAACTATTGTAATGTAACATATAATATTATATTCACTTATCTACTAATATAGATCTATGAATATAGGTAACATATAGGCCACAAGTTAATTTTTCCATACAAATATACAAGGATGGCAGAAAGAATATGTACATCTTAGCTTGCTTGGCTCCTCTTTCCTTAGTTCTAGAGAGAGAATTTTTGGCAAATGGAAAACAAATATTTTATTTTTCCTTTAAATTTTAGCAATACTTTATTTGAGTTATTATGAGAAAAGACATTTAACTTTTTCTTTGAATTTGTTATTAAGACAATCATGAAATAATTGTTTGGTAAAGGCAGAAATTACCATCATTGTTTTGGATGAACATTGAGCACTATATCCCAGGATAAATAAATTCCTGCTCATCCACTTATTCCTTGAGATGGGGTTGCACCCTCAACCCAGACCTGCTGTCTGTCTGTCTGTCTGTTGGTGAGTCCCAGTGATTCCCCTACTGGTGTGGTTATAGACATGCATGGCCATGCCCAGCTTCTGATTTGGTTCTGTGGAGTTAGACTTGGTGGTCTCTGGCCTGAGAGGCATGCTTAAGCAGCAAGTGCTCTCCACTGCTGAGACAACTCCCTACCCTAAATCCATTTACAAAACTGGAATGTTTCCTTCTATTTCATGACCTTCTGACCAATGGTCACTTTTTATTTTCTTCTGATATTCAAACAGGAATTTCACACCAAACATCCAAGTGAAAAACAACAAAATAAAAAAAAATGATTGTGCAAGGAGCAATGAACATATGCTGAGTAATTTTATAGAAGCAATGAGGCCTCTGTCAAGACTTTCATTACAAATAACAGATTCTGTGCATCTCTTCCCACAGAGACTCTAGCAGGTTGATAGTCCTGAATTATATTATGTTTGGTAACTTCCTATTGCACTGGTAAGTTTCCATTTGGTTATATAAAATTCTTGATAAAGCACCATTACTCCATGGCTAAGAGGCAAATGGAAATCTGATTATGTAGCTTCTTATAAGTATGGCTAATGTGATAACATACAGCACATTATTACAGATGTTTTATTTTGAGAGAAGAGTAGGCATATCCAGGAAAGAACAATAGGAGAGACCAGAAAGATTGGAGCCGATCAGCAAATATACCTGTGAAAGGGCTCATTGACTTCACTGTTGTAGAATGTAAGGATTCTCCTAAGAAGAACAAAGAAAATAGGCTATTCTTCTCTTCATAAATAAGATACCCATGTCTAAGCTTGTCATAGGAAGAGTAAGTGAAGATCTAAGTACACTACTTTGTTAACTCACTTAAACTGAGCACAAACCTAAGGCATTTCAGGCTCAGCATAGTGACTGACTTATCTACTGAGTACTTTGCTAGATAGTGTGGACACAATGATAGAGAAAATACGCTCCCTACATTTAAGTAGCTCATCACTTTAATAATTGTAGCCCAGGATAATAGCCAGCAGAATAAATAAAGTTATAATAAATGCTCTAGGAAGAAATATTGGCAGAATGCTTTGAAGAGGAAGCAGGAACTCCAGGTAGAAAAGACAGCTGAACGTGTGTGGCGGGAGCTGGGAGAAGCATGTACCAAGGCATTAAGGGTGCTGGATGATGGCCAAGTGTGAAGGATGTGGCATGCTTTGATAAATATTCAGGACTTGTTCCCTGGGTGGCTATGGGGGAAGTGGTTCAAAGGACTTTGAGAAGAGCAACACTACTTCAATATTGTGTTTTGGGTTTGCAAGGATGACCATGGGCATGGTATGCAGGGTGAGTAGCAGCAAATATACATAGGAAAACAAAAAGAGGAAAGCTAGAGGGGTCAGGTGACAATCTACAGTAAGGCTGAATGCTTAATTTGAGGAAGAATATGTTTCTATAAATGTTTATTAATACACAAGTACAAAAATATGCATACTCACTTTTGCTGTGCATCTCTAATCATCAAATGGCAACCGAATGCAGAGGTTGAAGGGAAAATATTCAAGAAAATAATGAGGTTCCTGGCTTCAGTGATTGGTAGCTGAATAGTGCTAATAACTGATAGAGAAATATCTTGGTACGTGAATGTATTTTTAATGTATTGATTTGAGAAAACATCCAGGGTGTCCAAGTGGGGATAGCCAGAAGTTTCTATAGATAGACATTTGCTGCTAAGGAAATTTCTGAGTTAGCAGTTTATTTATAATAGTCAGAGTTAGGGAGGGCATGAAATAACCCAGAAGACTAGAGAAAGAAGCTATGCCTGAGGATGGAACCCTGGGAGCACTAGTCTTCAGGGGCACAAGAAAGCAGAGTAAGGGAGACTAGAAGAAGTGAGCAGAGGGAAAGGGTGGGGGAAGGAAGGAAAGAGTAGGTAGTATCTTAGATCAGAATTTCCAGAAAGGAGAATCCAGCTATGTTAGCAAATACTGGGAGATGAATAAAAATACAATGTGTGTTTTGGTGGGGGTATTCTACACAGAAAATTACAAAGTATAAGAGACTGGATATAAGTCACATTTTTTCCTAAAGGTTCAGTAACAAAACGTGTAAGAAGAAAAGAAAGGCTAAGGAAAGTTTTTAACTGGTGTGATCTGATCTAGTGAGTACTCTGAGAAAACCAAATTATGCAGAAGAAATAACAGCAAATGCAGATGCAGGCTCAGAGAAGGCTCAGAATTAATGGGCATAGAGTAGGGTATTTATTTCTTTTCTATGAGACTGTTACTTATCCCTGCCTTTTGTCTTTATGTGAAAGCTTGTCTCTTCATGGCCCCAGACTGACCATTCCCAGGCTAGTGTTCTTCTGAATGCATATTGTGGTCCATAATAATTCCTAGGTAAATCCACTATAGACACACCAGGAATATTAAAACAACAACCTAAGCCCCAAACACCTAACATACTGTGTTTCTAAATGAGTGAGTAATATTATGTCATATTAGTATTCAAAGAAAACAGATTAGTAAGAATTGAATTAGTAGGTAATTACCTTATCTGACATTTTGTTCTAACCTCTCATAAAAAGATATAAATCAAAAATGTGTGGTAGCTTTATAGGAATAAGCTTTATAAGGTTTCTGAGATTTTGTTCCTCTGACAGATAATTGAGATAATCAACTTGTAAAGAGAACAGGTTTATTTTGGCTCACAGTTTTAGAGGTTCCATCCATTGCTGGTATCATTGTTTTACTACATTATGATAGAAATCCATGGAGCTTCTCACTACTCACATCATGCCAGGGAGCAAATGAGCAGGGGGAAGGATTTAGGATCTCACCTCATAGTCTCCATCTGGGGCAAAACCCCCAATGTTCTAAAGACCTTTCACTATCTCCCACAGTAGGGCCTCACTGCAGACATAACCATTAGCACATGTGCCTTTTGGGTAAAATCTAGGTTCATTCTCCTTCTCAGATTCACTCTTTATATCTATCCCTGAGGTCCCATCTACACATTGTGAAATATTTTTGAACACAATGCTATAATGCAAGAAAAGACTTTGAATCATTAAAAAGATTATATTAGGGGATGGAGAGATGGCTTAGCATTTAAGGTATTTACCTGCAAAGCCAAAGGATCCCAGTTCAATTCTCCAGGACCTACATAAGCCAGAGGCACAAGGAGGAACATGTGTATAGAGTTCGTTTGCAGTGGCTGGATGCCCTGGTGTATGCATTCTCTCCCTCCCTCCCTCTGTCTCTCTCAAATAAAATAAAATATATTAAAAAAATAAAAAGATTGTATTATATGGAGTCCTACAGAGTAAGAATAGAAAAGCTAGACATTAAGGAAAATTTTCAGTGGAGCTGGAACAATAAATATCTTTCTTTTAACCACAGGTTAAGGAGGAAACAAAATTTATCAGAAACCGCCCCCTCCTTCTTTCAAAAAACCATGGAGAATTCAAGTTACTTTAAATTTGTATATGGGAGCAAAAATGATCCACCATTAGTTTTTATTCTACCAAGAAAAGTTGTAGCTGGTCATAGGTTTTATTTGGTAGGTACAAAACAGAGAGGCTATCACACTTGAGAATAAATCTTTATTTTTTAAAAACATTTATTTATTTACAAGGAGAAGAGAGAGGGAGAGAATGAAAGAGAGGAAATAGGCAAGCCAGGGCCTCTTGTCACTGCAAATGAACTCCAAATGCAAGCACCGTTTTGTGATCTGGCTTGATATGAGTACTTGGGAATTGAACTCAAGCCTTCAGCCTTTGCTAGCAAGCACCTTTCATCACTGAGTTATCTCCAGTCTGAAAATGAATCTTTCTTTAGATATGACTCACAATTATTGCAGCTAAACTATGGAGACATGGTATCATTATATATCTGTGGCACATGGACAGTTTTCACTTGATAAAATTTTTCTTTGGGAATCTAAGTTCTAGAAAATTGAAAAGTAATCCCCATTACAATTGTATTGTTGTGGTTACTGTCAGAACTGTAAGACTCTTAAATTTGAAATTTTAAAGTTTTAAAAAATTTGCCACTTGGATACATAGTGGCCAATGGATAGTTTTTGGAAAAATAAGACTTTCTGGTGGATATGGATGTTAATTTTTATTTGTAATTATTTACAATTTGCATATTTTACTGTATTGAGAGATAGTTTCCAGGCACAACAATTATGATGGTGAGGCATATCACATATTAAAAAAGATTATGGACTTTGTTTGGAAGTAGATATGAATATAAGTAGCTAATACTCTAATAGTCTTAGTTTCCTAACTTAAAGCTTCATTATAAACGTCCTAAACTGGGCAGGTGATTCACCAGCTAATCAGAGCACTTGAGAGGTGGATGCAGAAACAAGCTTCAGTAAGTTCAGGAATTCAAGGTCATAATTGGCCAAGACTGGTTCATAGATTAGTTTTAATATATGTAAACACCAGGCATATAGCCATAGTAGGTTTTCAATAAGTATTATCCATTCTTTTTATTACATTATCTCAATGGACCACTAGAAGTCATGTCAGCAAAAGTGAGCTTCAGCACGGGATTTTTCAGATCATTTCTGCCACTGGTTTCAGCTCTTCTGTCTGACATGAGAAAGTCATTTATCTCAGAAGCTCAAAAGCCTTGTTTGTTATTCAAAGGAAGATGGTCTTCAAGGGTCTTTCAGATTTAAAATGTTACTTTCCTATATTATTTGCAGTTAGCTCCAAATGTCCATATCAGGGTTACTTTCCTAGGATCAGTTCCTTCAGTCTCTCTAAAAAGAATGTTCAGCCAACATTCTTTCAAGTGTCTCCTATTAGAACAATTTGTTTTCTCTTTACCTCTAGCAAACTTCTAACTTTCCTCACTTTTTAAATTCCTTTCTCTCTTATTGTCTAACATTATTACTATTATGATGGAGAATGGAGTTTCAAAGGGGAAAGTGGCGGGGAGGGAGGGCATTATCATGGGATATTGTTTACAATGATGGAAGTTGTTAATAAAAAGAAATAATAGGGCTGGAGAGATGGCTTATCCGTTAAGCGCTTGCCTGTGAAGCCTGAGGACCCCCTTTCAAGGCTTGATTCCTCAGGACTCACGTTAGCCAGATGCACAAGGGAGCGCATGTGTCTGGAATTCATTTGTAGTGGGTGGAGGCCCTGGCGTGCCCATTCTCTCTCTTTCTCTCTCTGTCTCTTTCTCTCTCTTTCTGTTGCTTTCAAATAAATAAAAATGAACAAAAAAATTTAAAAAAGAAATAATAAAAATAGAATAGAAATTATTAGTTATTTTTGTTGTTGTTACTATTTATTATTAGTGGTCCTGAGGATTGAGCCTAGAACCTTACACAAGGTACACAAGAGCTCTGCCGCTGAGCCACACCCTCAGCCTTCTTCCCTCATTTCTTCATTCTGTCAAACTTTTTCTACTTGCTCTTCTGTCCATTGCAGCCACTCCTGACAAGGCTGACAGAAATCCTCCTTTGTCAAAACCTCTGTTTTCATTTTACTCTTATGACTTTGCTAATGGTTCTTCCTTCCTGAAGGCAATCACTTTTTGGTTCATCTCTTCACATAGCTCTCTACTTGCTTCTCTCTCCACTTAAAATCCTCAGCTTCTTTTCTTCCATTCTATAGATCAGAATGTCCAATGGAAACAGAATGTCAGCCCCACATGTGATTTTAAATCTCCTACTGTATAGTTTCTATGTTAAATCATTAAAAAGAAACGTGAATTTCTCTTGGCTGGCTTCTGAGCTTCCAGGTTCTGGTAAGCTTCCCTCATCTTGACCCAGCCAGACTGAGTTGAGGGGAGACCCTCTACGTTTTTCCCACATGGACTCTCTACCCTCTTGTGGCCTTCACATGGCAGAAGGTCTCTGCAGTTTCTTCTCTTTCCTTCTATTAATCTAATAAAGTCTCTCTAAAATTTAAAAAAAGAAACAAGAAATTATTTTACTGATGACCTTAAATTAACCAAATATATTCAAGATATTGCAATTTCAGTAAGTAATCAACATAATCATTACAGTTTAATGTACTTTATATTCTTGTTTGTTTTCACATGCACTTGCATATTGTGTTGTGGTATGTATATTGTGGTGCAATGGTATATGTGCAAATGATGAGGCCTGTGAATTCACATGACTGGCCAAAGGAGCATGTCTGATGTCACTCTCTATCTCTCATTGGCATATTTCCTTGAGTCAGTCTCTCTCTGAACTCACAGCTGCTGATTTTCCTCTGTGATCCTCTAGTCTCTTCTCCTTATAGAACTGGGACGACAGGCATGTGCAGACATGCCTAGCTATTTATGTGGGTGATGTATTGAAGATGGTCCTGGGTCTACTCTAGCTTTAATGCTTGTGCAGGAAGTGCTTTTACCAGCTGGGCCACATTTCCATCCCCACTTTAAAGACAAATAGTTATTTCTCAAAATTCCATGAGGACTTACACTTCCAGGGCAGGTCAATTTGGATGAACACATTTTAGGAGCTACATGTGGCTGCCACACTGGTTATTACTACTCAGTGCTGGAATGTCCCAGGACTCAGTCGTTAAACCTTCCCTATATTCTGTCTATAGCCTTTTTTTCCTGGATGATCTAGAGGTATATAACATCTATAACTGACTTAGTTGTTGAATGGATACTTATAGAAACCCTACTTTTTATGTGCCAGCCTACTGTATTTTAATTAGTAGGGGCATAATTGTCCCCACCCTAATAAAGTCTGTTTTCTAGTAGGAAAGAAACAGACAAGAAGCAAGAAGTTGAGTTAATCATGATACCATGGAAGGTAGTAAGTGCTGAAGGAGAGTCAGAGTGGCTATGGCAGAAAAAAGGGAGCTGAAAAGTCAGGATACATGGCATTCACTACATATATCAAATTTGTCTAGTAGGGTAGTCTCTGGACTATAAATATAGTTAAAATTTTTATTAAACTTAAGTTCTTTGTTTATACTATCTTCATCCTGTTTCAATTGCTTGATATTCATAAGTAGCTAGTGGCTTCTGCATTAGACACCCTGATACAAAGATGATTTTGTCATTTTTTGTGGAACTTTTTTCTGCACCAAACTGATGCATTGGCTCCAGTTCTCTAGCCAGCAGCCTGCTGGTGTCTCCACTTTCTCATTACATTCTTACCATCTTCATCTGTGTCTACCAGGCAGTTCTTACATAGGGGTCAGTATTCCCGACTTCAGTCTTCAGGTCTGTGGTTCCCATCACCAGCTGCTTTACCCTCTTTTTTCCCTTTTTGATAAATGGTGGCTCTTTCTACATGGCTGTCCCTAACCAAGGATCCTTTCCCATTTCTATGTTAGTGTCCTCACTCATCCTCATCATATACTTTTTTTCAAAATACATGTCTCTAAGATACTTTTATTTACTTGTATGAAAAGAAATTCTGAGGGACAATAAAAATGAAAAGAAGAAAGGCATTTATTAGCCAACTTTTCTTTCTTGTTAAAATTTTTTATTGTGTACATAAATATAACATCATATATATATATATGTATATATATATATGCATGCAATAATTGATTATACTCTATTATCTCCTTGCCCCAACTCCTGTTACCCTGGAGCCCCTCCTCAGTGGCATTATGGTATTCACTATGGAATCATGAAGGCATCAGTCAGTCCTAATGGGGGGGTAGTGGGTTGGGGGAGGAGACTATGGCTCAGAGTATTCCTGCCCACTCTATGTCTCTTACAATCTATCTGACTCCTCTTCCACAATGTTCCCTGAGCCATGGCAGGCTTGTTGGCAGTCTGACTTAGTGTTGAATTCTTTGTAGCCTCTAGATTTCTGCTTTGATGGATTTGGATTAATCATCATGTCTGTCACCATCACTGTGGAGCTGGTTGTCAGGCTAGCAGTAAGAGCAGTTTTCATATCACCATTTCTTTTGTAGTTTATCCTGGTTACCTGGCAGATATGGTAGAAGTGGCAAGTCTCATGATGAATAGTCAGCTATCTTGTCTTATTAATGGATCTATGTTCTCCTCTGTTTTCTCTGCCATCTGTAGAATAAAACAGATTCTCCAACCAAATATGAGAACAGTTTTAGTTAAAGGCAATATGCAAAGTTGTTTGAGAGATTTTTGGTGTGCAAGCCCACTGTTCTCCAGAGGGCAGTGGGAGCTTCTCTCTGAAGTCTGTGTTTCCTGACCATGGGGTTCTGACTTGATTTCAAGTAGTAGATGTGTGTTCTCTACCACCGAGCAGGCCTCATGTCCAAGCAGAAAATGGTTGGTTACCTGTAGAGGCTGCAGGCCACTATTGCACACATGTACTTCTTGTCTGGCTGGTTGAGTCTGTGGTCTGTACAGATCTTCTGTTGCTCTGAGAAGACGTTGCAGCTCCTGATTTCAGAAGACCTGCTCTTGCTTTTTTATGTATCTTGTCCTTGTCTGGCTGGTCCCCATCATTCTCACTTCCTCAGAGAGGTGTCCTGACCTTACTGTGAAGGGCTCTTTTCTTCTTCTCCTTCATTTACTCCCACCAAATTCTTTGATTTATTTTCTTTACACAATGTATTGGTTTCTACAAGGCTATGTTTGACATTTTTCTGGCCCATTGTTTATCGTCTCTATCCTCTGACTAGAACAACTCCATGTCTATTTTTCAGTTGTTTCTCTCTAACAAAAAGAAGAGAACCTGGCAGCAAACAGAGTTGAATGTATATATACATACATGTATACACACACACACACACACACACACACACACATATAATCTTTTGGAGATTTCAAAGAAAGTACAAAAATAACAGTAGCAATGTTTGTGGAATGGCACTACTATTAAAGTGTGTTGGAAGTCTTAAGTGGGCACCGTGTATCCACTTTACCGGTGCTGACTCCAGGGTTTACAAAGCCTGAATGCTGGAACTTCTGCTGTTCTCCCATTAAGCTATGAGACATGACTAATTAGGACTGGGAACCAGGGCTCTTCCAGGCCAAGTTCTGACTGTTGACAAGCAAAGCAAGTGCAGGTTGTAGCCACTTAATAAGTGGTTATGAACTAAGTAGATTAAATGGCAACTGGTACAGTTAGAGGCGTGCCACAACGGGTGTTCACGACTAGGGAACAGAACACAGTTCACCTTCAATGCTGGCACACCTCGGGGACGCTTGTGTCCTTTACAGGCTCTGTGGAGGGTACATGGGCTGTTTTGAGTTCCTCTTTTCTCCTTTTATTTTTTTCAACGTTTTAGTCTAAAGAATTCCATCTCCTAGCAGCTACCAGGGTTACTGGCAGCCTCACTGATTAGCCTTTGAGGGGAGGAAAAACTCCCTGAACTCAGTAATGCAGCCCAGTGATGCATGAGAAGCCTTTGTCCAATCAAGGGAGAAAGGAAGATAAAAATACTGTTCTCCCCTGGAATGTCTCTCAGGACTAGTGGGATGCGTTAATGCTGACCACAGGGGGAAAAGTTTCAAACCAAAGCACCTTTAAATTCTGTGAGAGACAAGACTAAACTAAGAAGTGGTGAAAATTATCATCCTCTTCTGGGATCTCAGAGCATCTTACTCCCTTCACCCTGCCTTGGGGTTTATGATACTCACCTACCTCCCAGCAATTAGTTCCCCCAACTCCAAGGGTGCAGGGATACTCTGGGTGTCTGAGTCCTCCCCATGGGCTAATGGAGGGTAGATGTTTTTGCCTGTTTTTCACCAAGCCCTTTGTTCCATGTTCAGTGTTCAGTGTTAATGACTCCACGATGAATGTTCCTGTGTGCTTAAGTTAGTTGTCTCGATGGGAGCTCTCCAGGGTACTCTGATGAAATTGGAAGTGGAGGGGCTGAGTCCCCAACCTTCCTGAGGAGGTTTTGGTGGTCAGTAGTTCCTGAACAAAAGGGGAACATTCTCTTAAAAGATGCATGCACAATTGCCTCTCCCCTCAAATAACTGTTTATTGCTCCCACACTGCATAACACACAATCCTCACAGGGTAACCTGTGACCCCAGTGAAGAGGGCTTCTTTTGGAAAGGGGCAGGATGGGGGAAAGGATGGTACCAACATGTATTGTTTCCATACTAAGTATGTCCATACTTAACACAAAAATTAAAAAGATGCATCTATGAGTGTGGGGCGGGGGAGGAGTTTGGAGGGAGTGGGAGGAGGTCAAGTGATACATATTTATGAAATTATCAAAGAAAAAATTAAAATACAGTTTGACTAGAGTACACTTAAGAAAGGCAGGCCAGAGTGCTTATAAAAGATATTTTTCCTTTGTAGTAGGTGTGCAAACACACAAACACACGCATGCATTCACATGTGAGCATGCACGCACGCATGTACACAGGCCCTTCATCCTGCAGCATGCTAAGACCCTCTGCTTCGAGAAAGGGGCTTGCAGAGCCCTCAGAGGAGCTGGCATCTGGAATGTGCTCTGTCAAGGGCCGATGCCCAGGGCGCGCTGTTTGTCACCAGGGTTGGCACCGGCGCGCGGCTCCCACGTCCCCACTGCGCAGGCCAGCGCGGAAGTGGCATCTCCGCATTCCTGTCCTGCGGGGCGTGGGGCGCTGGGCGGGAGCGCGTGCAGCCAGGCCCAGCTGGTAGAGCTGCTGGCCAGGGCCGACACTTTCTCAGGCTTTCAAATAGAGCACTCTCTTTGCAGCCTAGTGTTTAGCTCCTTCAAATGCAAATGGAGAGGTTGCGCTCCAAGGTTAGCATAACAATTATGGGAAAGCTGTAAATCTGATGCGTTTGTTTACGTGGTGAAAGGCGGCCTGGACCCGAAAGCTCAGAGGCCCCGGCTTTTTAGCAACTATTTTCTAACTAGTGAACTGCGAGTCAATTTTTGACCACAAAGAAAACCAATTTATATCACCGTGTTGGCTAATTTTGGAGGGAGTTCCACGTTATTTTCATTTTTTTTTAACGACCGCTGCTGGAATACTGCTTGCTTTTTCCTCCCTTTTCCTTCTGAAGTCGAATGTAAGCTAATTGGTGTTAGTGATGGGCAAGAAGGTCCTTATTACTGCAAACAATGGGAACGTGGGATGGGTTAAGCTGAGGTACAGAATGTTCTAGAAGGGTGGTAAGATTTTAATGCAGATGTATAAAAATATCTAAGCATGTCTAAAGAAACTACTCTTATTTTCTAGTAGGCTCAGATTCTTTGTGCATTTCAAAAACCATGAGTTTAAGCAGATTGGCAGTGAGCACTGTGTCAAGCCTCTGTGAGAGGTGGGTCAGGTCTGCCTAGCAAGGACCGCCATCAGGACCTTCCAAGCCCACTGGGGCCTTTTCTGGCAGTTGTCCTGCCTGGCCTCCCTCCCTCCTGCTCTTTACTTAGACGTCTAAGAGAGACTGTCTTCTCTCTCTTTTTTTTTTGCCCTCACCAAGACCTTCCACCTGGGCCATCCTCCAGCCCAACACAGGAATTCTTGCATGAGATGCTTCGTGACACGAAGACAAAATACATTAGAAAGCAGTTTAAAAGGAATAATGTTTATTTTGGCTCATGATTTCAGAAGTTCATGTCTGAAGTCAGCTGGATCCATTATTTTGGGCCTGAGAAGAAGCAGTGTGTCATGGTGCCAGAACCATGTGACAGGGAAGGCTGTACCTCTCAGGGTGGCTGGTCAGGGTCCAGAGACATGGGATCTTTGCGGGGTATGCCACCAGCTTTCTTCCTATTAGGTTCTATCTCATGTTTTATGCCACCTCCCAATAATGCCACTGTATTAGGAATATTGATGAGGTTAACACCCTCCCCATCCAGATGCCTTGCAATATAGTGTCACCAGCTGGGGGGATAAACCTCCACACAGGAGTCTGTAGAAGACATTTCCTATTGAAACCAGAGTATCTATGATAACTGGTGGCTTTTTTTTTCTTCCCCAAGACCACACTTGGAGAATCACCAGCTTAAATGAACCAGAGAAATGTATACTTTTATAATTATGAGAGAGCCAATACCATAGAATTTTCTTTTTATAGGAATAATTTAGGAAATAAAGTAAAATTAAACAATAGCTGGTGATTGAACCATTCCTACTCAGAGTTGAGTAAGTTTGAGGCATTTAAATTGAACTTTTTCTGAATTAAACTTTGAAACATTGTTCATATGATCTGTTTAGGATAAACTAGATAAAAGTTAGGCAAACATTTGGCCTCTGCTGTCCACATGCATGTGTTCTTTGAAAGTGCTAGTATACTAATTAAAAGTGTCAGATTTTCAGATACATACCTCCCTGGATTTTCCCATTGGTGTTGTTTTGGTGTTGCTGTTGTTGCTTTGAGGTGGGGGTCTCACTCTAGCTACCCCAGGCTGACATAGAATTCAGTATGTAGTCTCACTCTGGCCTTGAACTCATAGCAATCCTCTAAATTTTGCCTTCAAGCTCAGATATTCTATTCTCTCCTTGATCCATTATATTGGTGAGAAGATTTTTTATTTGACTATGTTTTTCATTTCCTATATTTCAGATTAGTACTTTTTTCAGTATTTCCATTTCCTTACTCATATCTTGTGTCAACTTCTTTATTTCATTACATTGATCTCCCGTTGGCTAGCTTACTAATTTTGTTTCATTTTTCTGTTACCTAGTCTCTTCTGGGGTGTTCTTTTTCCTCTACACCCTTCATAGTCTTCTTCTGTTGCATTATTAAAACACCTCTGAACATCCAACTCTTCTAGTAAGCTTTTAAGAAGTAAAGATACTTTGAGACCCTGGCTCTCCTCAAGTAAAATCTTGTAGTCCTTCATGTAGCCATTAGCTGGAATCAAGCCTTCTTTTTCTGCCGGTGTTTGATCTTAGGGTATTATCCCTGATCTGTTTTAAATAGATTATCTTCAAAGGAAGAGGTATTTTCACTCTGACTTTCATAGCACTTCTAATTGAGTCATGCAGAAATACAGATGCTCCTTGACTCATGGTGAGTTACATCTTAATAAACCATCATGGATTAAAACTATCAGAAGCCAAAACTGCCCTTGATGCACCTACCCTACTGAGTATTTTAGCTCAGCCATACAGGCCATTGTGGAGAGGCCATATTTCATCCTCATGATCACGGAGTTCAAGGCTGGCTGTGAGCCATGGCTCGCTGCTGTGGTAGCACATTCAAGAGGAAGGATCATGCTGCTTATCACTATCCTGAAAGAGGGAGATCAAAACCCCAAATATCGTTTCTTTTAAACACTTTTACAAAATAGTAAAGTTGAAAAATCTTAAGCCAAACCACCATAGATTGGGGGCATCTGCACACACATGAAACAAATGGTTTGGGTCTGGGTATGGTGATGCACATCTTTAATCCCAGCACATGAGAAGCAGAGACAGGTGGATCACTGCAACCTTGAGGACAATATAAGCTACATAGCAAGTTCTAAGACAGCCGTAGCTACACAGAGAGACTGTGCTTGACAAACAAACAAACAACTCAAATGGTTTTGTTGGTTGCTGGTGGTTTCTCAGTAAGTGGCTTGTCATTAAATTAGTTTCTGTCTAGAAACTATCTTGTGCCAGTCATTTGACCATAGGCATATAGTGTCAGGGTTACTTGAAATCTAACAAGGAAATTTATTTTAGGAGAAAATTTTTCAAGTGATTTTTTTTTTGGTATGTGTATACTAAGTAAATATATAGCTGAAAGAATCATATGTAAATAATTTTGTAAAATAAATGAACCCATAAGTTACTTTCTGTTTAACCACAGTATGCTGGAGCATGCTGATCCAGGAGCCAGAAGCTTTGTGATTTTGATATTGAGGGTGGAGGGCAGTGCTGTGGAAATACACATAGTTACTTAATGAGCATCAGAAGTCCCAGGATTCCATGATCCTTAGGGTGCACTCTGGGCTACATGTATGGCATCTGCTTTGTTTACTTACAACCACATTGTACAAACACATGAAATAAGGTCAGCACTGGTTGGAACAGGTGCCTCTACTATGATGATATTGTCAACACTATTACAATTACTGTGATCTCTCTCTGTGTGTTACTAGCCCCTTAGATTTGTGGGAAACACTGTGTTGACTGTATTGCAGTGTAAGAGAGTCATGTTCTTTGAGCAAATGCTATTTGCACCTGAACATTCAAGTCATGGAGGAGATATTTAATTTCAGGCCAGAGCAGGTCTCCTTTACCCTTGCCGTTATCCTATGTTACAGCTGACTGCTTTAGTACCAATAAAATGTTAAGGGCTTTGATTTTACTGGGCAAAGCACACAGTGTCAAAGTCATTCCTATTAAATATTAACATCATTTACTAAGAATATAATTAGAAATAAAATAAACTAGCATATAAAATTGTGTCTTAATCATCCTTTTCTTTGTGCAGGGGTTGAGAGATGGCTTTATGTGCTAGAGTTAGGAGTTAGTTTTAAGGTCAGTAGGTGCTCTTTATAGAGATCCTTGGGACTTTCTACATATTTTGAGAATCCTCAGTATTTCTGGAGGTCAAATGAATAGCATGTCAAGAAGCACATGTGTAAAAAATGGAATATCAGGATGAATAGGGCTGAAGTACATATCTAGTTCAGAAATAAAACCACATGTTGAATCCAATGGGCCAGTTACATATTGATATGCATTCTAGAGAAATGATATCCAGAAACATTAGATTTTATTTGTCAAAGGGAAAGATAAAAATGACCAAAACAGAAGACTTAAACACAACCCTCCCATTAGATAAGAAGAGTAACGACTGAGTTCATTTATTTTGTATACCTATTTTATTTATCAGTGTGTCCTGATGGTAGATATTTTGGGCTAGTTCTCTTTATTTCTGCTTTTATAAATTTTCACTATTATCATTATTATATTTGTTTCCTGTTACATAGTTGTCAGATTGTCTATAGGATGTCTTCTTCTTTGGGATATTTATTAATTAGCATCCTGTCTAGTTTACAATTTGTACTAACAATTTAGTAACCCCTAAGCTGATTTCATGTGTTTTATAGTAAATATGTGGAGCTGGCATAGACCTTTAGACTCTGCCACATTAATACCAAATTTCTGTTTGTAAGTATATGATGCTATCACAGTATACATGATTGTATATTCTTCTCAATACATTATTCTATCAAAAATTTTAAATTATATATATGTATAATACATGTATATACATATATGTATATATGTATAATACACAGTGTGTATACACACACACACACACACACACACATACATATACATTTGGTGACAGAGCCTCAAGGGTACACTTGCTATGTAGCCCAGTATGACCTTGAATTTCTGACCTTGTACTTTCCCCCACAAGTGCTGGAATTGCAGGTGTGCACCATCATGCTCAGTTTATGTGGTACTGGGCATCAAACTCAGGGCTTTGTGAATGCTAGCTTTTAAACCCTATCCCAGCCCTTACACCTAGGTAAAATTGAACTTGATTTTATTTTTTCTTTCCCTTTTTGAAGTTATTAAGGATAATGATTGTTTTTAATGCTTATTGTTTATTTATGACTATTTTCTACATATAAGGGCCTCCTGTATTATTGTTCACTGCTGCATTTCCCTGTGTTAGATGGCCTGCAAGCTTCTGGAAGCTTTCCTGTTTCAGCCACCCACAAGTTTCTGGAAGCTTTCCTGTTTCAGCCACCCATCTTGCTGATGTGAATGGGCCGGAATTACTAAAGTTTGTCAGAAGCTTGCTGCAGCTGCCAGCATTATATGTATGATACAGAGATCCAAACTCAAGTACTCAGGCTTGCAAGTGCTTTACCCCCTGAGTCACCTCTTCAGCCTTATCCATGACTATAAGAGGTAGCCCTTCAGGATTTCTCTGTTAAGAATATTTATTGTCACTGTGTGTCTGTGCCTGTAGATAACCACTAATTTGATAAAGAGATTTGTTAGAACGTTTTATAATCAAGATTGGATATTGGTTTTGATTAATGCATTTTCCTATCTTTTTTGGATAATCACATTATTTTCTTTAATATTTTTAATATGGAAATTATGTTAATGTCCTCCTTCTCTCTATCCCTCCCTCTTTTATTTTGATGGTTTCATTATGTAACCCAGGCTGGTCTCAAATTCATGATCCCACTGCTTCAGGTGCCCAAGGGTGGTATTACATGTGCATGCTACCACATTTAGTACTGGCTTGTTAATACATTTTATAGGTTAATTTTAAATCGATATTAAAAAAAAATATTGTGATCAAAGTCACACTATAGAAAACTTACCACCTTAACTAATTGCTACTATATAGTTCACTAGTGTTGAACATACTCACTTCATTGTACAATAATCTCCAGAGCCTTTTCATTGTGCTAAAGGAGAGCCCTGTATCTGTTAAGCAACACTCCATTTTCTTCTATCCTCACATCTAGGAGCTACTCTGGTATGTCCAGGGTCTGAGTCTGACTGCCTAGTGGGGAACAATACAGTATTTTTCCTTGTGACTGGCTGTATCATTTAGTATACAATGAGGTTCATCTATGTTGTACCAAGTCAGAATTTTCTTTATAAAGAGCATGCTATTGTAAGTATATCTGACATTTTATTTATTTTTATCCATTAATAGATATTTGCATTGTTACAACTTCTAGCTATTGTGAATACTGTTTCTATGAGCATCAATATGCAAAAAGCTCTTTGAAAATCTACCTCAAAACTTTTGGATATATACCCAGAAGTGGAGTTGCTAAAGCACTTGGGACTTCTGGCTCCAACTCTTGAGGCTACTCAATGTCATGGTTTGCATACAAAATATTCTCAGAGCACAGAGTTAAGGCCATTAGCCTCTGGCTTTAATGGGAGGCAAAATCTTTAAAAAGATGGGCCAGACTACAAGAAGTTAGGCATGGTCTGAGAGGAGATATTAGGGTCCCAGGCTTTACTCTTTCTTTCTTTTTACTTCTTGGCCACCATGGGGTGAATAAATCTGTACCACTTGTTCCTACCTTGATGCCCTGTGTCATCACAGGTCCAAAGCAAAAAGGAGAAAATAGTCTTGGTTTCCTGCTTTACCTGAGGTTATGGACCAGTAAAACCAAAGCTGTCTCACATCCTGGTTTGAAAGATGGTCCAATACCACTGCCAATTTCAGTACATAGTTAACTTTGGACTCAAGATTTCCAGATGCTTCCAGACTTTGGGAATATTTACCAAATACATAGTGGAAGGTTAGTCATATGTTAAAATGTGAAAAGATTTACAGTTCTGCACATGAAATGTTATGAATTATGTTTGTTTTTGCACTACTCTCTCAAACAATTTTTTTTTTCGAGGCAGGGTCTCGATCTAGCCCAGGCTGACCTGGAATTCATTATGGAGTCTCAGGATGGCCTCGAACTCACAGCAATCTTCCTACCTATGCCTCCCAAGTGCTGGGATTAAAGGCATGTGTCACCACGCCTGGCTCAAAAAAATTTTAACAACATAGTGATTAAGAAAGCAATATTAAGGCATTTATTTGGTTATGTTATTTACTCAGAGGGTTATTAACCCTCAGCAACTGGTTATTCACACTCGTAAGGACAAAAACATTTTGCAACAATATAAAAATTATTTTATATACATGTTATTGTCATTTCCCCATTGGAAAAAGAAATATGACACTTTTACAAGTATTATAGCAAAAGCTGTTAAGAATCTCAAATGTAGCTGAAAAAAATCTTAAACTTCCCTCAGTGCACTAATCACAGAGACAACGCTTAACACGATCACTTGGCCAGAGAAAACCAAGCCATGCTCTCATTCAAAGAATCACACTTTTGTCTTGTGTAAATAAAGGTACAGAACAGAGTTAAGGGATAAAAATGACTTGACTTGGTCAACCTGGATGTCTTATTTCTTTAAAATGGGCATTAATTACTATGAACCCTGAATACCATTACATTGTGTTTTCAAATGCTTGTGGTTTTTTTTCTTTATTATAGGAATAAGAAATTCTTATAAAAGAAAACTTACTTTGGCAGACAAGGAATATAAACATACTTTCATTTTAGGGAAATAATATGTATATTTGATTTTCTTTTAAGCAATTTCAGATTTCTAGATATATAATGAGTGGTAACTTTTAATCATTTTTCATGTTTCTTATTTATTAGTTGGTTCTGATAAGCCATTTAAGTAATGCTTTAATAATTAGTTTTGTTGTTTTTAGTGGGAAGAAAACATTTTTTTTATTTCAAGAAAAGTATATTGTCTCTTACCAGTGAGCTTCTGTGTTTTCCCGTACCGCATAAGGATTGACTTACATTTAACGTACATATGATAGGATTATTTTTGTAGAACTGATTATAAAGTTCTAGCTTGGCTATATAGCTATAATTTGATTCTGTGTTCTATGTATGCTTATATATGCATATATATATATGTGTGTGTGTGTGTGTGTGTGTGTGTATAATCTTTTTATAATGACCATATATTTACCTTTTGCTAGACTAATAGTAACTACATTATTTGACCTAAACACAAGTTGTTCGTGTTTATAATTAAAAAAGGAGTACAGAATTACAATTAATTATATTATAGTATACATATTATGGCTTATTTTTCTCATCATTATGTTTTAAGTGTAGGAAATGCCTCTGTTCATCTTTGGCTGAGTGAGTGGTCCCTGTTGAGATATACACAGTAGAGAACCTCAGTTTGGTCTCAGCTGGAGCCTTGTATATGCATGGGATGGGGTGGGAGCGTCATTGTGGATCACTTGCTTTCAGTCACGTATAACTTAGAATCCAGTTTCATTTACCTATGTTATAATACCTATTTTTGTACAAATTTTGACAACCTGCAGGGATAAGGGATGAAAATGGCTTGACTTGGTCAACCTGAATGTCTTGTTTATTTTACAATTGGCATTACTTACTGTGAATATTGATCTTAAATTTACACTGTTGTTCAATGTACTTGTTTTTGTTATTCTTTTGGTTTCAATGGGCAGAGTCCAGCCCAGGCTGACCTGGAACTCACTCTGTAGACCAAGCTGACTTTAGATTCATGACTATCCTTTTACTTCAGCCTCCCATATGGTGAGATTTCAGGCATGAACCACCATTCCTAAGCAAATATACAAGATTTAATTTAAATTTATGTGTTATTTGGTTAATCACTCCTTTTAAGAAAATATTGTTAGATAGCCCAGGCTGGACTGAAACTTGTTATATATCCTAAATTGGCTTGCAACTCATGATCTTTCTCTCTTACTCTCCCAAATGTTAGTATTATAGGCATGGGTCACGGTATCTGGCATTAACTACATTTGTAATAGAGCTGATAGTAATTTTTTTTTAAAGACACACATCGAAATTATTGTGGTTGAGTTTTGGGAGACTGTTTAATGGGTAAAGTGCTTGCCATGCAAACATTAGGACCTTCAGCACTCAAATGAAAGTCAGAAATGGCAGTGAATACCTATAATCCCAGCACTGGGAAGGCAGAAATAGGGGAATCCCTGGGGCTTGCTAGATAGCTAATCTAACTGAATTGTGAGCTCCAGGTTCAGTGAGTGAATGACCTTGTCACAAAGAATAAAGTGGAGAGTAATTGAGGAAGACACTGAGTGTGAGTGTTAACTTCTGGCCCTCATGCACACAAGTGCACTCCACACAATACAAACACACATACACACACAAATGCTGTGAATTTACAAAATCCTAACATTTGACCAGTTTGATTTCTCAATTCTTTTGTATTTACAAAAGAACAATTCTTTGGATGATGGGGATATATAGAACAAAGCTATAGAAATAGAAGAGTCAATTCAGTTAATAAGAAATGTATTATGGAAAAAGGCAAAGAGCTTAGTTGAAACATGACCTCTGTGACCAGAAATAAACTCATACTAACACACACAGCCTTAAAAGGAGCATGTGTCCTGGGCATGCCACAACAATGATTTGACTTCTAACTCTAGTGTTAATAAACTTACAAAATGTCTCAAACTAAAGAAATCGTACTTTTGGCATTTGATTTTTCCAGATATTTTCTTTCTTTATGACATTGGCTATGTTCCAGTCACCAGGGTGATAATTGGAAATATGTATATTATTCCAATAACACAGAAAAAGAATTTATAGGACATATGCATGTTTTAAAACTTATTTATATAATTATGATAATTTTGAATAACTGGCCAATTACTTATTAATACATTTAAATATCTTTGTGTGTTTGTAAGATATGTTAGAAGGGCAATCAATTCAAGATATTTCATATCCTAATTAACTATTGAGCTTCCCTATACAGTGTAGTAGTGATAATGAAATATGCAACGATATATAATTTCCAAAACAAGAAAGATGTTGAATGTTTTATTTATTCTGATTAATCATAGGGGAAAAATAAGTCTGGGGGAAATGTAGAAACATGGGAATGAAATTTTTAAAAAGCCTATTTCTTTAAAAAAATTTTTTTTGTTTATTTTTATTTATTTATTTGAGAGCGACAGAGAAAGAGAGAAAGAGAAAGAGAGAGAGAGAGAGAGAGAGAGAGAGAGAGAGAGAGAGAGAGAGAGAGAATGGGTGCGCCAGGGCTTCCAGCCACTGCAAACGAACTCCAGACGTGTGTGCCCCCTTGTGCATCTGTGTAATGTGGTTCCTGGGGAATCCAGCCTCGAACCGGGGTCCTTAGGCTTCACAGGCAAGCGTTTAACCGCTAAGCCATCTCTCCAGCCCCAAAAGCCTATTCTTAAGTTCTGTCTCTGCTCACTCATTCACTCATGCACGCAACACCTCTAGCAATAATTAGAGAGAGATTTCTTTTCCCTTGAATTGCATAGACATATGTAAGGAAAGACATAGTCACCATTTTGGAAGTCTGCTATTCAAATACTTTATCAATTACAGAGATGTTCCCCAATCACGGCCAAGTCTCTACTTTTATATGAAAATTGTTCCTTGCAGTTTTCTAAATAAGCAACAAGATAGTTGTCTAGGAAATGAATTCAGCACCTTCCTGCACAGTCTGTTACAGCAGGAACTGTGTCCTCTGCACACGTGGAACTCTGTCATGAGAGAAACATACTGTTGGGAAAATGTTAACACATATTCAAAAAATTTCAATTTCTTTTTACTATAATCATCCAAAACTTGTCAGCCTTTCAAGGGAAAAGAAATCATTCTCTAATTAGTGCTGGAGGTGGTGAGTGAGTGTGTGCATATGTTATAGGAGGGAGTGGAGACAGAAATTAAGAATAAGTTTTTTCTTTATTTCATCCCCATGCTCCCAAATTTCCCCAGATTTGTTTTTCTCTGTGACTGACTTTCTCAGACATATTAATACAATTGATTTCCACAGCCCCCTCATGTTGATTTATTTGGGTACAGGCAACATAGAGCTGCTTTGTTCTCACACCATCTTTCCAGTTCTGTTGACCATTGATACATTTAGTCTCTTTTCCCTGGACTTTTTTTTTTTTTTTAGAAAATTTGGAAATTGAACTCAAATTAAGACCTTTTAAACTTACACATTGGCAAGTTATAGGAAGTTTCAATGACCTATAGAGTGGGTCAATAGCTGTGAATTTCAAGAGGTTCAAAAAGCCTAATAAAAATCTCCTTAGGTGGGCATGGTGGTGCATGCCTTTTAATCCCAGCATTCTGGAGGCAGAAGTAGGAATATTGCTGACAGTTTGAGTGAATTCCAGATCAGCTTGAGGGGAGAGTGAGATTCTAACTCACCCCCACCCCAAATTTCTTTTTCCTTAAACTGCTATACTTAACAAGGAGCAAGGTACCTTCCAGACAAGCCGATGCTTGACCTGCTTTGTCTTTACCAAACCAACACAAACCCACACAGAAAAGATCCCGTAAGTGGTGTGGGGAAGGTGCAGCCACGTGGACACTCATGCACTGTTTGTGAGATAGAGACTTAGTAAAAGACTTTTCTAGTTTCTGGTAAAGATAAACATACATGTATTGTGATCCATTAGCACCACTATTCTGCATGTCTTTCATAAATTATGGCTGAAATATGCTGGAATATACCTAAAATTTTTCAAAGATCCTTGTCGTGTGAGTGTCTGTGTGTGCATGTCTGTGTATGCAAAGTGTGTGTCTGTGTGTGCATTCACAAGCATAGACAATTGAAATGAGTCTGAGTGCTCGCCAACAAGGAAATGATGAAGTCAAAAGTGACTCATGCACTAGCCGTATATAGTTCATTTAATGAACTTTTCTCTATATTCATCTCTGATACTTAAAGTAAAGCAACTTAACTATTGAAAGATGAAATTAGGGGCTGGGAAGAGGGCTCAGCAAGAAAATGTTCTTGCTGGGTAGGTACGAGGACCTGAGTTTGAGTCCCAGCCTAGCATGGATGTATAGGTTTCTATTCCTGGTGCTGAGAAGAATGGAGACAGGGGAATCATTGGGACTCACTAATCAGCCAATCACAATTGAAAAACAGCAGCTTGAGTTCAGTGTGAGACTCCATCTCTAGGAACTAAGGCATAAACACAGTAGATTGGGACTCCTGACATTCTCCTCTGGCCTCCACATGTGTGCTGTGAAGTATGCGCATGTGCACACACTGCATGCATGTTTGCACGTGTGTGTGCGTGCACACACACACACTATATTGTATATATATGCATCAAAAATAATGAACGAAGACACAATTATATATATTGATGGAAGAAAACCATTAGGAACTGATTTAAATTTGTAAGAGCAAGAATAGTCTCTGCTAATGCTTTGCTTTACACTCATCCCTCTGCGCGCTTTGCTCTGGCACATGCAGTGAGTTGAGTAAGGCTGGGGCTCTTTGCAGTGGTTTCTAGTGGAAAGATAAGTTTGGAGAGGATGGATGTCTTTTGTCTGAACCTCATTACTTGGATGAGATTAGTTCAAACTTCATGTTACTGTAGCAAAGTCCTATGCATGTGAGTGTGTGTGTGCTTGTGAGAGTTCATATGTTGATTGATTCTAGCCTAATGATGGCAGGCGTGCTGGGATTCAGCACCAGCCAAGTACCTACTGTGCGCTTCAACCTTGACCATGATCGATGAGGAACGCTGGTAGTAATAAACGGAACTGGGAGCTCTTCATCTTGGCTTGGGAGAGGCTTGCCATACATTTGAATTCTCAGAGTGCAACTTGGTTAGAGACTAGTGTGTGGGTGGATTGACCTTTCTTATAAGAGCTGTTGTTTTTGCACAAAATGTGTGAAAAATAAATTTCAAATAGCTTCCCTATTGCACTTGTCTTGTGATTCATATTATCACCCTTTTAGTTTTCTCAGCAATAATGCCCCTTATTAAGCTTACTGGGACTTTCCTCCTCCTATCTGTCTTCCAAACATTAGTTTTTATCTTTCATGGAGGCAGAATTTTCTGCTGAGAAAAGATCATTTTGTTCACATTTCTCATATTGTCAACATACAATTTCTTGATTGACCTGTATTCAAGTCCCAAAAATGTCTGTTTGAGAAAATAGCAGAATCTTGTGTGTGTGTTGGATATAGGTCATTGATTAATTCCTAGAGGGAAAAACCACCATATTGCAGTTTTTCTCAGCTTTACAATTTATTGGGTACATATTTTCTAAATATATATGATTCCTGATTATTACTTTTTTCATAATAAATGCTTCCTACAAGTTGCCTTGTACATACAAGAGTATGGTAGTTTTTCTTATTGTAACTGTCAAATTGCAACAGAGTAGATCTGGGCACTTACAAATTCTAAAATGCCTAATTAAAAATAATACAAGAAATCAAATTGGCCTATAATTTTAGACGAATAGTTGCCTGAAGCTACTGATCACTCAATAGTACCTGCCTGATATGTTTCCCTTTATTTGAGCTAGTTCGAGTTGCAGTGTGTAAACATGGTTCTGGGAAGTCAAATAGCAGTTTTCTAAATCAGAGGCAAGTAATCATCTTGCAGTTTGTGTTTTTGATGATCTGAAGTTTGTATACAATTATATTTTATAAGTGATTTTATTTTCCATTATGTATGCTGCTTAGTCTATGTACCTCTGGAATCTTATAAACTTGATTGGGATGAGAAATGCCTAGGAACTTAATAAAGCACCCCCATGGTTGTATTGTGAGGGTCTTTGCAAAGACCTTGAACGTGTATAGCATCACTCACTAGGCTAGGGTCCCAGATGGAATAAAAAAAAAAAGAAAGAAGTCCTCAAATCCAATCAGAAAGAAAGTAGTTATTGGTACGATAAATGTCTCTGCCAATAACTGTGGACTAACTCCACAATGCACTACCCATTTACATCAACAAGGAGGGTCCATTGGGAGGGGGCAGATCATGGATGAACCTAAACAAAGGTACCAAACTGCCTGTATTTGCTGAAAAGAAAACTAATAAATTAAATTAAAAAAAAGAAAGTAGTTGGTTAGCCCATCCCAGTCAAGTCACTATTGCATTAGTGAGCATATTTTTCGTTGTAGGTCTGTTGTGGTCCAAAACTAGATAAGATTATCTCTGTCATAGGAGGGGATTAAAGCCTGATACCATGTGCCTGGTCACAAACCTGTGACTAGGAAAGTCATAAGACCTAAAGAGGAATCTAGTACCATTGCTATGCTAAATTGGCATGTTTTATAACTTACTTCTAAATATTTCTTTTTATAGTCACAGATCTGTGCTGCTTTTAGCCTTGATTACAAAACTTCCCCTTTGAAGTGGACAGGAATAAGCCAGAGATGCATAGCTGGAAAAAGTATTGACATTGACTATTGTGTGCTGAGCTCTAAATGGGGCATCTATGATATTCCTTCCAAGGCTCAGAGAACATTGTGGAAGAGAAGGCAGAATGAATGTAATATTTGGAGGGTGGGGAGGAATGCTATGGAATGCTGTCTTCTGGACATGTAATGGTTGCTACACTCATTAACTCACAACAGCTGTGGAGTTGATGGAGCTCATCGACACTCCATCATGAATGGAGGAGGTGTAAGTTGCTCCTACTTCTGTCAGTAACCCCTCCTAAACTCATTTAAGCAAACCAAATTTAACTCAGTGGGACGTGCACATACACAGCTACACATATACACATGTGTGAAATCAGTAAGGGGATTAGATGTGAAGAAAAAGGGGTTTAGTGGGAGTAAGAAGAAGTAAGACAGTAGTGGGGGTAAATATAAACAAGATATGTGCATGTATTTTCCCTATATGCGTGTATGGCATTATCTAAAAGAAAACAAAATTAAAGAATAGACTATTATTTCAAACAAAGAAGAAATAAGCTGCTAGCATGGGCATTCTCTGAAACAATGGGCCCTAAACAAGTCTTTCCTCTTTTAAATTGTTTCTTTCTTGTATTTATTACAGGGACAAAAAAATTGTTTCCAGAGAAGAGGCATTGTTGCTGTGGTTTAGAACCCATGCAGGTTCTAACCCTTTGATTCTGGTTTGTGGGAGAAAATTGAAAGCACTGTGATCATGAGGTTCAAGTTAGAAATGAAGTTTTTACAAAGTATAAGTAAGAACTTATACTAGAGGCTACCCAGTTTACATTTTGACCATTCACTTATCTTTATTTAAGAGGAGGAGGAAGGTTCAAGACAATATAGTATTCAGAATGTAGCATGATCATTGTTTGCTACTTTTAGTTGGACTTTCAGCAAGAATTGGGAGCAAAATGTAGAGCAAAAGAATTTGATATAGTCTCGCCAGTTTGTTGAAAGCTGTGGATTTTGTACTAGGAGGACAAAGATGCCTCAATAGAATCTTAGGAACTGGCTGGCTCAAGGGGATAAAAAGTTTGAAAAAACTGCTTTGACAACTGAGCTTCTAGGTTCTTTGCCTGCATAGGAACATCTAGGGAAGAATTTTGCCAAGGTCATCTACCTAGGCACTGCAATGGTTGCTGGAGCTTTGACAAAGGTGTCTGGTGGCATCAGTCACATCATTCCCATAATGCTGGTTTTATAGGCATGCAGAATTCAAGCACTGCAGCATCATGGCCTTAACCTAGATTTCAAAAAAAGCTGGAACATCAGCTGAAGAAACCCCAGGCAGCAAGCAGAGTTAGCCTAGGGGAGAACTCATGTAGGCTAAAGTCAGCAAGACCAGAAGCAGGGCTGCCCAAGACCACTGGCACTCACATGACCCTGCATGCTGAGCATGGTTCTGTAGGATTTATTGTTTGTCATGCTGTGTTTCAGTCTTGCTTGGCACTATTCTTTCTATTCTCTCTATTCCTCCTTTTCATTATGGGAATATGTTATGTCATCATGTCTTAAAAATAGTAAGGTTGTTTTGTGACTTTTTAAGTAGGGACTCACAATATGAGTTTGTCTTGAGTCTCAGAGCAGACTTTAAACTTGAACTTTTGAACAATATTTAAACTGATAACACTATGGAGACCCAGAGATGGACTGAATGCATCTTGTATCATGAGATTGATATGAGTCTTTTGTGGGATAGAAGAGAAATATTATATTGTGATTTAAAGCAATGTGTTTGGCTGTTAATTTGATGGATTGACAAGCCTAAGATATTAGTAAACTGCAAATCTTAACTTCTATTTATTTGTAAGGACAGACAAATTCACACACACACACACACACACACACACACACACACACACACACGATAGAGAGAGAAATAGAGAGAGAAAGAGAGGATGAATGGGAATTCCAGAGCTTTTTACCATTGCAAATGAACTCTAGTTGCATGTACCACCTTGTGCATGTGGCTTTACATGTGTACTTGGAAATGACCCTGGGTCATCAAGCTTTGCAAGCAAATTCCTTTAGCCACTTATCCATCTCTCCAGCCCAGGAAAGCACAATTTCAGTATATTTGTGAGATTGTTTACAGAGAGAAATAACTGTTGGATGTGAATTTCTCGGAATACTGGTGGTACCACTCAGCAGACTAGGAGTCCAGATGGGATAAGGGGAAGAAGAGACTAATAAGCACAGGTTTTTCTTTCTCTGTATGTCTCTATCTCATGGCCAACATACTGCGGGCCATTCTTCCATTCCCTCTCCGCCATGATGGATAGACATCTGAAATGGTGTGATAAAATATATCTTTCCCCTTCTAACCTGTTTCTCTCAGGTATTTGTCATAAGGATGAAAATGGGGACTAATACAACAACCCTTATACATATGTCTACTTTGAAATTAATTTAAATATTTGGAGAATATTTAGTTTCTCCAGAATAATATTGAAATATAACAAAATCAGATACACATGAGAAAACTTTTGCCCCATCTGATCAACTAATTAGCAATGATATAGCCTGTATAAGAAGACATTTTCATGTTAAAATGATATTTTTTTCCTGTCTCATAGCAACATCAGGGCATTAAAATATTTAAATTTTATTTCTAGGGTCCAAAGTTCCTAAGCAACATCTGTGAAGGAAGGATTTCCAATTTCATGTTCATCTGTCACATTCCTTGAAAAGCACCATAAGGATGTTTGTTATAGTAGCTCTATGTGGTGAATTTGTTCAAGGAGGAATCTTCATCTTTGAAAACCAGTTGGGTGTGTCTTGTTTTCCATCATGGTGACCTGAAAAAGCAATAGTCCCTCTGTACCTCCTTTTATTTTCATAAGGCACTTGGGAAGAGATGTGCAAAGTCACTCTACATTTAAAAATTGCCCCCTTTTCCTCATATATCCCATGGATTTGAGTTCAGGCTGCCTTTATATCATCTTATGAGCAGCTTGTGGTACGTTCATACCATGAAAAAGCATCTTACTGGGATTAGTGGTGACTCATTTAGAAAACAGACAAAGTATATATATACCTCCAGGTCACTGGGGATCAAAATATAATGTATTCCCTAAATGCAATGAATGTTTTTTCCTCTGGGAGAACATTAGACAAAGGTGAATAGATCAACTTCCTTTGGCTTTATTGCCACTCTCAAAAAGTGAACTTCTTAGATGGTAGTCTTTGTCATTTGTAAACATGACTTCCTTTGGAGAAGAGCAATTTCATTTATCACTACCATATGGATGGAATTCATCTTCACTTCATTATCTTTCACAGTCAAAAGCTAAATGTCAGCTGAGCTACATGGATAAAATGTGGACAAACCAAAAGGAATGAAAAGATCTAAAAGGACTTATATGCATCTCAATATCACTTAAACTATATCTGAAATGTTTGGACAACCAAATCCTGGACTGAATGAAAACAGACACTTGAAAATCCAGGTATACATGGAGTAGAGAGAGTGGTAGCTACATGAAAGCACATAGTAAGTAGAGAAGAGAAATACACTCAGAAAAGTCTCTTCTAGTCCTGAAAACATTTATTCTGTTGATCATGAGGTTAAAGATGCTTGGAACGCTGTCTCCTGTGCTTGTCTGGATTCTCTCAGCTATGCCTGTCTGCCCGTTTGGGTGACAGGACGTGTCACCCAGGAACACAGCATTGCTGTGCAGTGTTGGTGGGATGAAGGGGAGCCCGAGCCCCATTGCTAATATGACTGCTACTGGGAATTTTCCTGGCTTTCTGTTCTTGTGCTTATCTACACAGGTATCAACACACACACACTCACAAACTATTTGATGGTAACAAAAACTTGAAAAAAATCTGAAAAAAATGCCAGAGGAAATCATATCCCTTTTTTTTTTTCTAGTGCTTAGGGATCAAACCCAAGACCTTGGTCAAACTGGGTAATTTCCACCACTGTGCTGTATGCCAGCCCTAGAAAGAACACATTCTATTTCTTTTTCTTTTTTTTAAAGATTTTTTTAAAAAATTTTTTATTTATTTATTTGAGAGCAACAGACACAGAGAGAAAGACAGATAGGGGGAGAGAGAGAGAGAATGGGCGCGCCAGGGCTTCCAGCCTCTGCAAACGAACTCCAGACGCGTGCGCCCCCTTGTGCATCTGGCTAACGTGGGACCTGGGGAACTGAGCCTCGAACCGGGGTCCTTAGGCTTCACAGGCAAGCGCTTAACCGCTAAGCCATCTCTCCAGCCCACATTCTATTTCTGATTCCTGGGATGCATAGGTGTCTTGGTATGGCTCCTGAAGTTCTACATGAACTCTGGGTGGTCTGTCTGAGGAGAAGCTCAGGTGGACAGGTGACCTATCCCAGGATATACAACTGATAATAAGCAATGGTATTCTTACTAAGTGTTGAACTCTGCCCAGCTCTGTGGGAAGACAGTCTATTTCCCTTGCAGGCAAAATTCAAGGCTCAGACAAATTTCTTTTTGAATTCTATGATGCATGGAGGGCTGGTAAGAATATAGTTCTGGAAGCTTGTTGGACTCTTCATTTGGAAGGAAGTACAGTGGTCCTTAGAAGGATGCTTGCCCTCTGTGAGCCTCAGGGAAGAGTGAGGACAGTGAGCATGGGACTCAAGGGCACTTTGGCGACGCTGACTGGCAGGGGGCTGTACCTCAGTCACTCTGCCACAGGCCTTCATTCCTGTAGTAGTTTTGGAATGGATATCTTATACTGTCACATGGCTGGAAATCTGAGAGCCAGAATAATGGGGGTGGTGGGGGCTATGCAACCCTCAGTGTTAAATATTTGCAGTAGAGATTTCAGCTCACTATATGCTGATTTTTTTTTCATTACAGCTACAGAAAATATTGATTTTGAGTCAGTATTTTAAAAATATTTAATTAATTAATTTATTTGACAGAGAAACACACACACACACACACACACACACACACACACACACAGAGAGAGAGAGAGAGAGAGAGAGAGAGAGAGAGAGAGAGAGAGAGAGAATGAGAATGGACATGCTAGGGTCTCTAACCACTCAAAACACACTCCAGATGCATGTGCCACCTTGTACATCTGGGTTACATGAGTACTGAGGAAATGAACCAGGGTTTTTAGCCTTCACAGACAGTGCCTTAACCGCTAAGAAATCTCTTCAGCCCTTGAGTCAGTATTTAAAACATTTGTTTATTTGAAAATTTCATACGTGCATACTATCATTTTGATCATATTTACCCCAGTACCTTCTCTTGTCCAGCTGTCACTCCTGCTGAACTCATTTTTCATCTTAACCATTTCCTCTCCTACTTCATGTTTCCTTTTCTTATGACCCAATGAGCTTAATTAGAGTTGCCTGCATGAGCAGAGGTGAGGGATTACTTATCAAAGAATTTATCAGTAGGTATACAACTGAAGGAAATGTCAATCCCTTGTCCCCAGTAACCACTAACTCTCAATAGCTCCTTAGGAAGGAAAGTGACCTCATGAGTCTCTCTAGCATCCATGGTGTAAGATTATAGGTTCAACCTAGTGTGGGTCTGTGAAGGTAAGAACAGCTGCTGTGAATTCCTGAGTAGAACAGCTCTTAGACTCTTTTTATTCTCATGACTTTTTCATGATTTTTCCCTGAGCCTTATATGGGAGCATAAAGGTGACCCATTTATATCTGAGAATGGAGTCCATGTTTGAACTTTCAGTTTCGTATATGTATTCTAGCACTGGGTCTCTAGAACACAATCTGCCTAAGCAAAACCTTAACATGAGCCAATTTATAAATTTTTTACTCTGGTTGATGCCATCATTGTTTATGAGATGACTAATAATTCAAAGTAGCCAGGAATACTCAGAGAGGTCAAAATCACCAGATAACAAACCGCAGCTATTTTTTGGGAATTGGAAGATATATGGATTTCTTGATAAAATTCACAAGTATTTATATTTTTTAAAGGTATGGTTCTGAGCTATTCAGGGGAATAAAACATTAATAACAAGTTGTTGGATGTATTTATGTATGGACAAGAGAGATACTTGCTTTTCAGGATTATTTAAGATGATTATTAATTGAAACCCAGGTAACAGTTAATGAGACTTGGAAGGTGTTTGGGCCTCACTGAGACAGACACTCTAGCTAAAGGTAACAGTTCTCAGTCAGAAATAACCAGTCATGCTCATTATTATCACAGCCATAGTCATCACCAACACCGTCCACAATAATACTTCACATCTAAGTGGTAGCTCCTTCCAGAGGTGTCAGCACCAGACAGATTCTTGCTTGTTCTCACAAGATTGTTGATGACAGAGCTTTGTGGCTGAAGAAATTATGATGATTAGCCCTCTGGCAGTCTAGTCATGGTAACCCCTCACCTTCCCTGACCACTAGAGCTGGGAAGCCAGAGCTCAAAGAATGCCTGTGCCTGTCCTTCCTCACTGCCATTCACACTCTGTAGAGAATATCTCCTTCTGTTTATATCATTCTGCCTGCCTATTATCATATCCTCTTATTCAGTGCATGTTTTGAAAAAAGCTAATCATTCCCGGCTTTGGGGACTCCGGGCATGTTTATAGTCACTTCTATAAGTTAAAGTGACTGTTTTCAATCCAGCACCCCTGTCCTCCCTCCATTAACTTTTCATTGCAGTTGAAGGGTAAGAATATATTTAGAGTTAGAAAGTAGATATTTCAGAGTTCATGCAGATAACAGAGAGGTAAGTAGGATGGGGGGGGTGCTCTATGTAGTCACTTGTGCATCAAAACCAGTGGAATAACACACCACAGCTTGTGTTTATGAGAACTTTATATACCCTCACTCGTGTTGAGAGTGGCATAAACTCTTATTAAGTACTTGGGCTCATGAACTGCATATGCTCTGCCCTTTTGTGTGTGCTTTATTTTGCACAAGAAGATAATATAAACACTCATCTACTCTTTGAATGAGGTGGAGATAGTCATCCCTTTCATGTACTCTTTTAGAATGGTGTTTCTAGAGAGGGTATATTCAATGATGCCATCAAACAAATCAGCTAATACAAATAAGCATGTCTCTAAGATGTTCATTCTATTTACATACCCTTAGTATATTTGATGAAATGATAAAATATGGAGGGGGGTGGCAAACCTTGAATTTTTCTAGACTCTGCTCTAGAGAAATGAGGAAGATCCAGTAAAACACTCCTATAGTGTGTTGATTGGCCGTTGGAGGATGGCAGTGGGGAGAGGTAGATGAACAAATAGGGTTAATTCTGATCACTTCCTAAGCAAAAAGCTTCTTTTTAAACACATCTTTTTGAGAGAGAAAAACTTTTTTTTTTTTTTTTGCAATGGTCAGAAGACACAACAGCATTATACTTTTGAGAAATGGTAATCTTAAAATAACAAAGCCAAATAAACAGAAACTCAGAATACTTTTAACAACTTTTTTCACATGGTTCTCTTGTTCTTTCTTGGGAGATGTTTTGATGTTCTCCTCTTTACTTCTTTTAAAAAAAATAACCTAGTGCTTGTGAAAAATACCTTTGATTCTCACTTGGCCTCTTCCAATGAATTGGAAAATTTGGTTCCATTCTCTTAGCAGGTAAATAGCCTTAAAACCATTCATGGTTTTGTCAGGGCAGAGGAGAGCTGAAAAGCATTACATATGTTCCAAGTCAAGAGAGGCCAATCTTTTGCTGTTTTCAAGTGGTTCTTTCCCCTCCCTTCTTCTATTAAGGGCTGCACCACAATGGGGCTTTAATCAGCTTCATTGATTTAAAGCTGATTTGCACTTGGCTTCAAGGTTAAGGTCCACAGCACAAGCTGAAGACCTTTAAATCAGGAGTCAGAATGAAAAACCTTAGATATATCAAATTGTCTCCTGTGCCTAAGAATGACAGCTCTTGATGTCTGTGAATTAACTACAAGGGAAAAAAAAGGCACAAAGCCAGTTTTTCTTCTGTGTTAATAAAACCTCTGCTTGCTGAGTTATACAGCACTGCTATCAACATTTCTGCTTTATCATGTGAATTGATGGATTTGGCTGAAAATACTTTGGTACTGTGGTGTTGGTAGCTGTCAATTTCTGCTTGGTTTCTGTTGGATTTCAACCTAATTGCCAAACTGATTCTATCTGCAATAACTTTTAACATTTACTTTTCCCAAAGGGAAAAAATGTCTTGTCTGTATTCTGCAATTAAGAAGGTGATGAAATATTCAGTGTTTGTCTCCACTCTGACAAATTCTTTGTTAACTTTATCAGATAAACTATAAAATATTAACCAGGCTCACTGTTTGAGCATGTGTGAATGGTATAATATTTACCAGGAATATTCTTAACATACATTTAATTTTATAAATTGAATTAACTACTATATGACTAATTTTCTCTTCTCTTTTTCAAAGTGATGTAATGAACATTAGGTGGTCAGCTGTATGTGCTACAAAAGAACAATTGTGGATAATTATATAAGCTTAGCTGAGTATACAATAAATAACATTTCCTCCACACTTAGTCACACCAAATCAAATCAAGCAGAAATAATGCTATTTTCTAAGCAAAATTATGCTGAGTAGTAATGCAAAAGCTCTTTGATTTTTATTTATTTATTTTTTTTTTGCAGCTCAGTTTTTTAACTTTCTGGAACATTTAAATAGATAACTTAATTTTACCTACCTCCCTAATGCATTCCAAAATGTGTTAATTTTATAGCCATGTCCTACTTTATTTTAAGTGAATTTTTCTCAGAATGTGGTTTGGACTAAATCAAGGTCAAATTCTAAATTGTGGTATAAAACTCATTTTAATTAGGAGCCATAAAAATACCTCTTTTTCTTTAACTGAGGAACAAAAGCCCTGATTATTGGTGAGCTGCTAAAGGGTCCAAGCTGTCTGCTCTGCAGAGTGCTGATTCCTGCAAGGCTGAGGTTTGTTACTGTGTCACCCAGGAGCTCAAGATCTACCTAGTTAGTCAGGACAAAGTCACAAAGGAAACAATGACAGTCTAGTGTGATGCACTGGTGGTTCACTTCAGAGATTGGAGAAGGGAGAGTGTACCTATAATTCTGGAATTCAAGGATAGTGTTATGTGGGAGATAGTAATTTAGCTGAGACTTAGTGGTTGTCCAGTGAATGAAGGATATACAAGATTGAAAGGACATTCAGTCATAGGATATGTGAAGTCTTGAGTGTGTATATGCCAAGGTAGATGTAGAAATGAAGAACATGAAGTGGGGAATGGCGCAAGGAGAGATGGGATGGGTATTTGCATCCATCTGAGATCCCAGAGTACTAGGATGTTTTGACCTCATAGTTCTATGGTCCATGTAGCGTGTATGTGTGTGTGTGTGTGTGTGTGTGTGTGTGTGTGTGTGTGTGTGTGTGTGTGTTTACGAGCCATGGTGCACATGTGCTGAGAGGACAACCACAGGTGCTTTTCCTTGTCTCTCAGCTTGTTTGAGGTAGGATCTCTTGTTTTGCTTCAGAATGCGCCTGGCTAGGTGGCCCACAGCGTCCAGGGATTCTCTTGTCTCTGCCCCCCATCTCACTGTGGGGCACCAGTATCACAGATAGAAGCTATTGTATCTGGCTTTACTTGCTGTTTCATTGTGACTCATTTTTCAGTTTGTGTATTGGGATGGGTGGCCTGGGTGCTAAAGCCTGGGCTTTGGTCCTAACATTCTAGTTAAAATAGAAGTGAGATGTAGTGAAAATTATGCACCAGCAGATAAAAACAAGTGATTGAGAAGAGAGAGGTGGAAGGATGATTGAATTCTGTGTGGTCCCCAGAAATTACTGAGACCTGAATGTTGGTAAACAATGTAATTTAGCTATGAACAAGATAGGGGAAGTGTGGGTATTTGAAACAATTTGTTTTGAATATGGTTCATTCATTATTTTATACCACAAGTTGGTGAGCAAGAATTCAACAGTTCCATGTGATTTTATGTATAATTACAGAAAGTATCATAAAAGTTAAGTCATCAGCCACTGAAGAGAGAGTAATACTACTCATAAAAGAGTAGCATATTCTGGAAACTTGAGGCTTTTGTCCTGAAGTGAAAAGACTACTGTTGCATGCTGAGGGGTAGAGGAGTATGAACTCTCTAAGTCCTATCATTGACATTAAGGGTACAGAGCATGAATACACCACATCTTAAATCACAAAGGCATGAATTATTCAAACGCCTCTAGTCAGTAGAAGATGAGAGAGCTGCAGATGTAGAGTGTTTGGAACTTCGTGACATATTATTTTATCTACCTACTTAGGATGGAGCAGGCCACAGTAATGTTGACAACTCACTTCAATTTGCACTTGTAAGCTAAACATAAAACACATGTTTCACAGATAATCTGAGACAATAATGTGGGTTATCTTAGTTGAAGGAAGGCAGATGACACTAAAGACATTTGAGCAAGAGAAGCACAAGGTAGTCAGAGTAGAGCTAATTTTTCACATGGAGGTGCAATGGCATACATAACAACTGAATTTCTCTAAAAGCAAGAAAAGGTTTGGGTAAATAATGTTTTATCATCATGTTTATTTTCATCATTACCACAAAACAGATTTTAATTCCTGAAGTAAGTAACATAATCTTCCTGGATCACATTTAATGATTCAGAGCATTATGAAACTGAGCACCATTGTAAATCACAGGCTTACATGTAGGTGGTTCTCTGTGTTAGTCGTGGCGTTGCCACACACACGGGCTCAGAGCTCATGCCACCTCCTCTACAGTCCCCTGCAGACACCTGCTTCAGGAAGAATAATCAAGCAAATGTATTCACACCGGGTGCCAAAATGCGAGGTTAGTGTTAGCTCTCCCTGTGCTGGACTCATAGTGTCACTATGGATGAGCCTTCAGCTGTCGACTTGCATTTTGACCTCTCAGCTCACAACGTAGACATAGTTACCTTCTCTCCTGACGTCCTTCTCACCTCTCATCTGTGTCATGACAGCTGCCCATTTGGCTCTTCATTTTTGAAGACTTTCTTCTCCAGAGCAGGACCAAATAAGTTAAAAGGCTTATGTATGCTAATGTTCAGGTTGAGTAAACACTACCTACAAATATTTTTTAACTGAAAGGATTTGTGAAAAATCACCTAAAAGCAATAAGGTCTTTCTTTTACCTTCTCCCACTTGGGAAGGATCCTCTGACCTTACCTTGAAGCAGGTTAGATCACCCTCATGTGATAGATGCCCCATTCTAAGTAGAGGAAGAGAGCACCCTACATTCTAAAGACAAAGGGTCACAGAGAAGAATGAATTTCTCTCTTTATCCACATTGTACCTTGCTCTTTCCTGTTGTCCCATCAAATCTGGCAATCAGAGACTTCACCATGTTGAAGCACTGTGGGAGTACTAGAGCCTCTGACAGTATAAGCAAGGCATGTTGCTGAGGCTGTAAAGAGGATCAGACCTGTTCTTTATATACCCTACAACCTGTCTGAAGTGTGTAAGTAAGATTACTAGATGTCTGAACATAAGGTTTTTACTTATCTCTTTCCTGGAAGATCACCCACTTGAGGAAGGATCATTTTCTTCCCTAGGAATGTCAATGGGATTGCTCCCTTTCCTGGAACTTGGAGGCATCCTGACACCTGACATGGGGGTTTGACTGATACATCCAACCCTCATCCAGGAAATTCCAGTGATATAGATATATCATCAATCAGGTATAGCAGATGGGCTTTCTCAATTCTAGGGAAACCTCTTGCCTTATAGCAGGAGCTCTGCCTCCTTTTCTTCTCCTGAGTTTTCAATAACAAAATCTTTCTAAACTTCACCCTCTTGGTCTATGTATTTCATTCATCAAATTTATAAAACAATAACTTGGAGGCCACTGACTCATGAATTTTGTGTGGTCATGGACACCTGGCATTATAACTCCTGAGTTATCATCCAACCAAGAGCCTATAAATGCTGTGTTGACCTCAAGGACAGTCCAAACTCTGGCATCAATATCTTCAGGTCTTCAGTTACTTATGCAGACTGCATGATGTAGAACTATTACCTAAATGTACATGATTTTTGTTGGTATTTCTTTTGTTATGCAACTGTCAGCTATAGATCCAGAAAGAGTGACTGAAATAAATTTATTTCATTTACATGTAGCAGAATCATAGTCAAATCACTACCTTAGGGCTAGAGAGATGGCTCACCAGTTAAGTGTGCTTCCTGCATAAGCATGAGGGCCCGGGGCGGGGAGGGGGGTCTGGAAGCAACTGCATTAGAATCTCGAGAACCCACATAAACAGTTGAGCATGGCCAGTGACCAGGGAATCACTGGGGCTGGTAAACAATGGGCTCCAGTATCAGTAAGAGACTTTGCTCAAAATAAGAATAGGCAGAAAAGTGATGGAACTGGATACACTACATTCTGCTCCAGCTCTGTAAGTGAGCACACCTCCCTGCTACAGGCGAGTACATGGGCCCTGCAAAGGGATATGCTCATGCAGACACCACACATACTACAACACACACACATGGTCACATTGCGCACGCGTGCGCGCGTGCACACACACACACACACACACACACACACACCCCACAATTACTACCTTACTCTTCAAATACTTTGAAGTCCTTTGTCACCTAACTTATTTCTCCACACTGTCTCATCCACTGTTCATTCACTGCTATAGTCTGGATCTAGAATGTTCCCATATGCCTATGTGTTTAAAAGCTTGGCACTATTGGAACCTTTAGGAGGTGAGGCCAAGTAGAAAGTTTAGATGACTGTAGTTGTGCATTAAAGGGTCATGAGAGCTGTGAGATTGTGCTCTCCTCCTTTCTTCCACTCCCTGGTCATGAGAAGAACAGTTTGTTTTGCCCTCTTCTTTCTCTATGATGTGCTGCCTCCCCACAGGTCTAATTGCAGTGAGCTCACTTGACCATGGACTGGAATCTGAAAACTCTATGCCAACACAAACCTTTTCTTTATTTGCTTGTTTTTGAGGTAGGGTCTCACCTTAGCGCAGGCTGATCTGGAATTCACACGTAGTCTCAGGCTGGCCTCAAACTCACTGTGATCCATCCAGTCCTCTTACCTCTGCTTCCCAAGTGCAGTGAGTGATTAAAGGCCTGCACCATCATGCCCAGTACCCTTGTACATGGTTTATCCCAGGTACCTGGTATAAGATGACTAACACATATCCAGCAAACCCCACCTTCCCCTCTGTGTCGTGTGTGTTCTCATCTGTCCTCCAGTCCAAGCCGGGACTTATTTCACCCGGTCCTGCCACTTCCTTTCTGAATACTTCAATCATTTTCTTCATATTTCTGCCTGGCTTGTTACTAAGTATTTCCTGGTGTGCTGATTTGAAAGTAGAATTTCAAATATCATTGGTTTGTAGATTTTGTGAATTAGGAATAACCAACACAATCAAAATGATGTTTGTTATTTTCCATATATGGTGTTGTATATCCCACCAGACAATTGTTATTCTCATTTTATAAATGAGGAAATGGATGCAAAGAAAGGTAAGAAACTTGACCAAATTTAGGGAGTAAATGGCCGAGCAGAGATTTTTGCTCTAGCCTCTCTGTTGCAACCCTGCCTTCCCATCACGTTGACATTATTCATGCTTGTAGTGGTCTGTGGAGGAGCAGGCTTGCTTTTGCTGTCAAGGCTTTTTTGTATGAGTCCTGAAAGCCTCATGAACATGACTTTCTTTGGTCCTTTAACATTAAAACCAGAAGATTTAGATACCATTAGTGTGACAGACATTTGCCAGAATTGCTTCATTCACCTCACTAGAATCTCTGGTCACATGACAGTAATATAATTTCACCCCATCACAGCCACATAAGAAACTGACAACCTGATGCCTTGGGAACAGATTCCTACAGTTAAATTCCCCAAGCCCGATTCTGTAGCTTTGTACTATACTATTATGAAAAATCCTTCTACTGCATCTAAAATAAAGTATTTGAGATACTTATTATACACATCTACTTACTGATCACATATTGATGCACAGTCAGACTTGTCTGGGTTAACCCAAGGATAGACCAGGAGATAAAATTAAAAGGAATAAAATATCACACTTTAATTGCGTTTGTGGCCAAGGGACCTACATTATACAGCAAGCAGAGTGTAACAGTGTACTTCATGTTCCATGATTTACCTTGCTGATAATTGCTTTGCACTCCTAATAAATTAACCCACAGAAAATCCATTCATCTGCATCTTCTTTTTATGCAGAGCTAGAGGAAAAAAGGACCAGTATAGCAATTTGAGTGGCAATCATGCACTGATTGTAGCAAGGAAAGTAGCATGGTGAGAGTCTTAAGCATTCTGAAAGCATTTCTTTGTAAGAAAGGAGGAAGGGAATAAAGAAGAGAGGGCTTTTGCTAATTAAGTTCTGCTTTTTGTCTTATTTGCTATGGAGAATGTATTATGTTTTAGGGATAAAGTTCTTGTTTAGTATGGTACATTTCTGGCTGGATATTTTATTTTGGTGAATTTATTTTCTTTAAATATTCATAGAAATTTCTCATTGTTATGCCTAAGATTCTTGGAAGGAAAAATGTATAAATATGCTATTGCATTCCTACAGGGTTCTTTCCATAAATATTACTCAACACTACATCTCACATTATAAGCTGCCTGATATGTTTGTAAGATTCGTGGTCACAATCATTTCTACTGCTCTGTTTACTTGTATTCTAATGTCTCATGTACTTTCAATCCCTTTATGTTCTGCCCAGTGCCTTGATACCGCTGAGCTGATTTGATCCTCACAGTCAACATGGCAGAGTGTAAAGAATACAGAAGGAGTGAGCAGACAGGATTTCTGGTTTCCTCCCTGCTACCGAACTGGCTATAATGTTGGCCATATTCCGTTACTTATACAAGTCTGAGTTTTATCTATCTTAGCAAAAGGGATTACATGAGATTCTCAGGTTCTTTCCCGATTTGACATGTATAGAAAGAAAATACTGCAAGTGCTTGAGGTTTGCAGAGGCAGGTGGCAGGGCACGGGAAAGACCACTCTGTATCAGCAGTACGCTAACCTGACAGAATGAGTGACCATTGTACAATGAATAGCTGAAACATGCTGGCTAGTAAAGTTCTTAAAGGCTAGAGTTAGTTGCATCAATTACCTGGCAAGAAAATAAGCCTTTCCTCAATGCAGCTTGCCAAAAGAAAAAGTTATAGGAAATATATTCAAATTTGAATTTTAAATAAGCAATGAATAATTTTTTAGTATGACCATACCTCAAATTTTGCACTGGGCACACTTATACTAAAAAAATAAAATCATGTTTATCTGAAATTCAAACATAATTGGATATGCTGTATTTTCTTGGCTAAATCTGACAACCTATTCAGACGCTAAGAACTGGGTGAGATCAGGAGTCTGAGACAAACCTGACTGAAGCTGTTTTCACCATGAAGGTATTTGCTGAATACAGATGACCCTGAGCTCTTGCTCTTTCATTCCCACAGTGGCAGAGAGAGAAAAGGAAACTAATTGGAAGTCTTTTGAATAAAATTGGGACTAGAAAAGGGTGTGCCCTCCCTGTATAGGTAAGCAGAATTAACCCTGCACCTATCCTGGATTGTACATGTGTACACCACAGCATCAATAGTCTGCACTCCAGCCGAGTGCTGGCTGAGGTCAAAAGAGATGTTAACCTCAAGAGTGCATATCTGGACTTTATACTGGATAGTTCCAATGATCTCAAGCTAATAATTGAAGATGAGCCATGATAAACAGTATGACAAGGTATCAGAGAGAATCAGTAATCCCCTTGGTAAAATCTCACATTCAACCTACACCTCCTAGAATTACCACGGCTAAACACTTACGGGAGTCCAACTATTCACTGCTTTGATGAAACGCCTGATAGAACAACTCACAAAGAGGCACGGCGTGCTTCTACTCACTGTGTCAGAGGTCTTGGCTCATAGTTCTCAGCTCCATTGGTTCTGGTCCATGGTGAGGAAGATTATTAAAGTAGTGGGCATGGGTGACCAAGGCTGCTTATTTCATAGGAAACAGGAGGGGAGGGGCATGGGTAAGATAGATATACCTACTAAGGGATGCTCCCAGTGACCTACTTCCTCCAGCTAGCCCCACTTCTAAAGTTTCCAGAACCTCAAAAAATAGTGCTTTTACCTGTAGACCACTGTGAACATTTTGAGGGGAATTTTCATCTCTTAACCATGACAACACCAAAGGAGATAATAGAAATTTTTCACTTGTTATAAGATTGTTGACAGAACCTCTGTAATGAACAGATTATCAGGCACAAATTATGAAATATGGGGGCTGAAGAAATAGTTCAGTCAGGGAAGTGCTTGCCTTGCAGCATGAATACCCTAGTTTGATCTCCAGACTCTTATTACAAACAAAAGACAGATGTGATAGTTTAAATGTATGCCCCCAATAATATATTTTTTTTAGAGGTAGGGTCTCACTCTAGCCCAGGCTGACCTGGAATTCACTATGTAGTCTCAAAGTGGCCTTGAACTCATGATGATCCTACTATCTCTGCCTCCTGAGTGCTAGGATTAAAGGCATGTGCTACCACACCTGGGTTGGGTATTTTTATTTTAAAAACTTTTATTAAAAAAATTTTTTTTTTCTAGCCATGTGGCTGGAGGAGGTGTCACTGGATGATGGATCCTGGGGTCCAGCCCTAAGATGTCCTTGGGGGCCTGATCTGATTTCTAGCCTAAGGTATGCAAAGTGATTTTTTTTTCTTTTCTTTTGCTTTGTGGTACTGCTGTGTGGCTGTGTCTTTCTAGACATGTGTAAAGAGGACCAGCTACTTCCACCATTATGGAAATTACCCTGGATCTGTAAGCCTGAAATTCTTTCTGTAAATTATGTCTGGTTTGTAGGTTCATCCCATCAATGTGAAGCTCATGGCAATAGTCAGCCAGTGTAGCCTAGTTAGGCAAGTTACAGGCCAGTGAGAGGCCTGTCTCAAAAATAGGTTGACAGCCCTTGATGAATGGGACACAGGACAATTCTGTCCTCTGTGCACGTGTGTACACATACATATGCACCTGTACACACATGTGCACCATACACATGAATGAATGCATGCATGTATGCACACACTCATGGAAAGAATGCAGTTATATTGAGTATAAGTTACATGTGGCTTGGGAGCCCTCAGAAATGAAGACCTAAATAAACATGTGCAATGTGGCTAGTCATGCAACTAAGGAGGAAAAAGTGGTATGTTTTAATGCAGTAAGCTGGGGGCACTTAGCAAGAACTGCTTGCCAGATTTATCTCTTGGTGTTTCTGTGTCCTTACATAGAGAAGAGACTGTCTGGAATGAGGACCTTCTAAGGCTTTCTGATGGCATGCTTCAGAGAAGAGTGGGGGAAGGATATCAAGGCATTTCCTTGTTTGGTCACTTGATTATATGCCACACAGTCAACATGGCAGACTGTAAAGAATACTGAACAAGTGAGCAGCCAGGGTTTCTGGTTTTCTCCCTGCTACTAAACTGGGTATAAAGTTGGCCATACTCTATTAGTTATACTTTTGCAATGGCATAATATACTACCCAATCTAGGAGTTAGAAAGAGTCTCATCTTGTTCAAGAGCAGACTTAAACATCTTCTAAGCAAAGTGTTAATAAAATGAATCACAGAAAGATAATAAATTGGGTCAACTTTCCTCCCTCTTTCTCCCTTTCTTGCTTGCTTCCTTCCTTCCTTCCTTCCTTCCTTCCTTCCTTCCTTCCTTTCTTTCTTTCTTTCTTTCTTTCTTTCTTTCTTTCTTTCTTTCTTTCTTTCTTTCTTTCTTTCTTTGACTTAAAATTTCACTCTGTAGCCCAGGTTGGTCTGGAACTCATGGCAATCCTTTGGCCTTGGCCTCCCAAATATTATGATTATGGAGGTGTGCTATTAAGCCCAGCTTTTATTGTTTGTTTTTGCTTTTTTTATTATTAGTAACAAGGATCTAATCCAGGACCTAACACAAACTCTTCTACTAAATTATCATGATATTAGAAATGTAAATCTGGTTTTAGATGAAAAAAATCTAAGCAAATGGAACCAGTCTCAGAAAGTCAAATATCATGTCATTTATCTCATAGTTCCCAGATCTCATATAAATATATGAACTCATGCATGTGTATATGACATGGAAGTAGAAGCAAAAGTGTCTCAGGGAACAAAAGGGACTACTTGGCATGGTGAGGGGCAACTGAAGGGAAGGCAAGGGTGCTTATTTTTCAACATACAATATCTACTAATACATGCTTTAAAAATTATCATGTTAATAAATAAAAGAAGGGAAATCTATAAACATCTCAATAGACTGAGAAAAAGTATTTGAAGGCTAAGGTCAGTGGAAAAGTGCCTTGCTGAGCAAATATATCTCCTCAAGGTTAACCTAAAGCACCAGCACAAAAGTTTTGAAAACATTTAGGATCAATACATAATAAAAACCTTGGTCTGGAGAGATTGCTTAGTGGTTGAGGCATTTGCCTGCAAATCCAAAGGACCCAGGTTCTATTGCCCAGAGCCCACATTAGCCAGATGCACAAGGGGGCACACACATCTGGAGTTCGTTTGCACTGGCTGGAGGACCTGGCATGCCCATTCTTTCTCTCTCTCTCCCTCTTTCTCTGTCAAACAAACAAATAAATAAATAAAAATAAAATATTTTTAAAAATGATAGCTAAGCCAATAAGGGTTTAAAAACAAACAAACAATAACAATAACAAAAAACATTTATCAAGCTAAGTACAAATGTCACTATGTTCAAGAACTATACAGCATTTTAGTGGAATAATTCAGTTAGGAAAATATTAAATTATTCCCTTGAAGATCAACAATATAACAAATTTTCATTCTATTAATGTTACTTATCAAGATTATACTAGAAATTGCAATCAGCATGTTAACATAAAAATAAGTAAGTCAGCCGGGCATGGCAGCACATGCCTTTTATCCCAGCACTTGGGAGGCAGAGGTAGGAGGATTGCTGTGAGTTCCAGGCCATCCTGAGACTCCATAGTGAATTCCAGGTCATCCTGTACTAGAGTGCGACCCTACCTCGAAAAACAAAACAAACAAAAGAAAACAAAAAAATAAATAAGTAAGTAAGTGAACTGTTAAGTATATGGATTATAAAGAAGAGATCATTATTATTTGCATATATTTACCTATACAGAAAACAAAATATGGTGAGTTTTTTAAAGTGCTGTGGCTAGATATGAAGTTAATATACAATGTGATAAATTTCTATTTATCATTAAAAATTAGATAATACTGTATTTTTGTTACAGTCTCTGTTAGTTTTCCACTACTAAAAAATACCTGAGGTAATCACCTTTCAAAGAGAAAAGTCTATTTGGGTCAGTGTTTTGTAAGTCTTAGACTGATTGATGTGGGTCTGTGGGGAGGTGCATGGTAGAACACAGCTGCTCATCAGATTGCCAAGAAGTGAGGGGAATAATCCATGGTCCTCCAATACTACCATTTAAGGACATGTTCCCAGTGATCTGTGGACGTCCAGTAAGCTCGAACTACCTGGAGTTTGACTACCTTCCAATAGGGGAACAGACTTTAAAACCTGAGCTTTTGGGAATCATCTAGATCTAAATGATAGCAGGTTAAAAAAAAAAAAACAAAACAGAAAACTTTTGGCTTTTGTATGCTTCAGAAAACATTTCATTATTCTCTGGGTAGGAAATGAAGAAAGCTCATTTCCCATCATTGCCATGTCCATGTGGCTGCCCTGCTTCCCACCGGCCACATGCTGATGGTCAGGTGGTTGATGCTGACACTTCTCTCTGTGTTTCACTGTGGTTTCTGAGTACCCAATGGAGTAACCACCTAAAATCCTTATTTAATAAGTATGTTATCATTACTATATTCTAATAAACATTTTACTGACATTTGTGATAACCTTTGTAATTTTCCAGGAACAAACAGGCAAATGCTCCTATTTTTAGTATGTGTTATCATATTTTCATAATCTCTGGTCATTACTGTTGGATATGTATATTCAGGTAAAATGTCATAGACCAATACAGACCTAGCAGTAGGAAGAACCTATCAAATGATACTTTAGAATTCTCAAAACTTTAACTTAATCAGTACTTTTCCTAAAAACATAAAAATAAAAAAAATAAATAAATGAAACCAATTCTGTAATTATTGTCTGAGAAGAATTTTCCAAGCTCCCCAGCAGAACTGAGCTCATTTTTCTTATGAGCCTCATGGTATGTTTCATGTAAATGCAAAGGCTTTAAGGTGACAGAGTAGTCTTGGTGATTTCCACCTGTACATGATCAAAATGAAGTGAGAGGAGTAAAACACTCCACAGGATGGAAGTCTTCTCTGTGGAAAATCACCTTCCTAGAATGTTGGGTACAATTTAGTACTCACTAAGAGGCAATTTATTAAATGGTGTCTGGAAGAGTTAATTTACTTCATAGCAGCAAACTGTTTTTACCAGAGAATAGCCAATTCACCTTAGATACTTTGGCGGTAAGTTCATTATAGGCTTACTCATCTTGGGGCTAAAGGATCATGTTTGCCTTAATGATGGGTAATTACACAGTACAACTTCTGCATTATTCTGTTTACCAGCTGATGGACCATGGTTTTTTAGCACATTTTTCTTCTGTTTTGGAAGGGATTAAGAGGTTTTGAAAGCATTTACAGGTATCCTTCAGTTAGTGCTCTATTTAACTGACTCTGAAGCACCATTCATTGTGCAATGTACCATTGTGTTCCTTACTAAGTATAAAAAGGGCTGCTAATTAAACCCTGACACAATGTATTCTTACTACCTAAGATTTTTTTTTATTTTATACTTGTCTACACAGCATTATTTTAGCCTTATGCAGATATGCATGTTTGAATCTTCTATATTCACATAAAGAAAAATGGAAGTCCATTTACTAAGGTAGTCCCAAGATGGGGCTGAACACAGTGAAACCTGTCTGGATTGCTTTTCAGTTCAGATTCATTCACATCAATGTTCTCTCATGCTATGCTTTCATCTGCTAGGGAGGAAGGTAAGTAAGTTGGGGTACGTGTGAGAATCTTTTACTAATGCCACTACATAACGATTTATTTGGTCTTCCCACCTTCATCAGGTTGTGCATGAATAATGCATCTCAAAGCAGACACCATTCATCACTATCCTCTGCCTCTGGCATTCTGGCCTCTCTTTTCCTTTGAAAATTGTCCCCTGGATATGATGTCAAGCAGAGCCTTGTCTGCATTGTTAAGAAACCCATGACCACTAAAAGGACTACAGGTATGACCTTTAACTCCTGAGACACCATTTCCTCACCTACTAAATAGGCAAGTGCATACTTACCAAGGGTACTGGAGTGAAAATATCATCGTTAGGACATCTCACACCTGCCTCAAGCACTCGGGCAGCACGTCAACAGTTCCTCTCATCATCACCACATAGGCAGTGGCGGGCCATTGAATTTAGTTTCTAGTGAAAACAATGAAAAGACACACTTCTGGAAAAGGTTTGCAGAATATATAGTGTACCAGCAAAATTCCAAACCAATCATACTGTACAATGAGCTGAACTCATAGAAACACAAATACATTCTGAAATATTTTTCTTGGAGGCAGGCTTTTTGTAGGTGAAATAAATATTCATTTGTATATTTGCCATTAGAGCCCTCTGGCTGGGTGAGGTGTGACTCCCTGAGAAGTTAACAGGACTGATTGTTTTAGGTATGCAGGTACACACATGATACTACTCTGGTAGTTTAAAAATGACCTCCCTCTAGATAAGAGAGTGGGAAGGCCTGTACATGCAGCTCTGAGGAGGGTGCTGAATGTTCTCACCAGTGAGGCCACTGACATCTACAGGGGTGAAGAAACTCACACAGCACTTCATTGATGCAAGGGGATGGAGCTGGAGTCTGCCCAACATCTCTTGGCTTTGAGGCTGGCCATGTCTACACTGGTCCTTGTAATCTAACAGTTCATTTCAGGTCATCTCCTGTGGTTTTTGTGGTATAGTTTGCTATGTCATTTGTTTGGTGCTATTAAGTTATAACCAAAGCATTTGAACAATATGCCTGCCCATTTAACTGACATGAAGTAAACACAGGAATACCATCAAGCACACTACTGGAGTCTGATATATTTTTTCAAGTAATAGGCACAGAGCTATTGATTTTACAACAGAATTTTGTTTCAAAGTCAGGTGATATCTGCAGCCATGAACTTGTTCTAACCTTGGAACTGTCATGCAAAATCAATAGAACTTATGAATTCAATCATAAATACTGTTAGATTACATAGGCTAATAGTAACTTTGGCACATGGTTTCTTGGTTCATTTCCATTAACATTATTAATACATTGTTTTACTAATTATAGACACATTTATTGAGCATTGTGATATATATGTATATATGTATACATAATGTACACATATACATATATATTTATATATAATATTTCCTTAGGCTACATTTCTGAAGTTAAAATTGGGATCAAAAGCAGGTATATGCTTTAAGATCCTCAGTATATTATGGTAAATGAACTTTCAGGGAAATTTCCAGGGGTCTCAAATAGAGATCTGCCAATCTCTTCAGAATGGTGAATTTGTTTGTTTTCATGAATTGCCACAACAACTTATCATTCACTTTTCATTTTAATCATTTATGAGGGATATGATTATTTTACATATAAATTAGGTATTTCTTCTGCATACTTATTCATAATTTTTGCTGATTTTTCAATTGGCATGTTCAATATTGCTGACTTATAAAGTCATTTTGTAAATTAAATATTCATGATGTATACTTTTAAATATTATTTTAGTTTATTTATCTTACCATTTTATTTATGTTGTTTCATTTTCCTCTCTTCTTCAAATTTCAATTTTGAGAATTAAGTAAGGAGTTTAGATTCTTTTCTGATGGGGACAACTGTCTTTAGTAGATCCCCTTGAGTTACATGTAATAAATATGCTAGGATCCTTAAATTGTTAAAGTTGGAGTTGGGCTAAAAGCTTTGTCAACAAATGCCTTGCAGCCATGCTACTTCTGTTTGGTGTGCACTCTCTGTGCTGTCACAAATGTAGTACAACAACCACGTTCTGAGGCAACACTGTGATTTTAGTAACTATGAAGAGACGTTTTCCCTATGCCTAACTTCTGCCTGATGATGTATCCTTGAGCATCTTCCTGTGCCTGCTTCATTCAATGTCAACTTAAAACACACCTCCCTAGACTGGAGAGATGGCTTTGATGTTAAGTGCTTTCCTGTGAAGCCTAAGGACCCTGGTTCAAGGCTCAATTCCCCAGTACCCATGTAAGCCAGATGCACAGGTGGCACATGCATCTGGAGTTCATTTGTAGCAGCTGGAGGCCCTGGTGCACTCATTTTCTTTCTCTCTTTCTGCCTCTTTCTCTCTCTGCCTGTCTATCACTTTCAAATAAATAAATAAAAATAAACAAAAAATTATTTAAAAATCGACCTCATTCTGGCACTGAAAGAAAGCAGTAGCCTTTATTTCATCATATTATATCTTAAACATTTAATCAAACCTATGATTTTGTATATAGTAAACAAACATTCTACTGTTGAACTGTATTCCAGCCTTTATATAGTTGCTCATGAACTAGTTTGAAGGGTTAATTGAGATATAACTAGTTGGGGTGGGGGGAAGAAACAGAAACACCTTTTGTTTTTAGATTTGAATAAAGTCACTTCAAAATACAAAGACATAAACATCAATATGTCTAGAATTCATTAAACGATGCGAGCTTGGATGGATAAACTCATTGTAGAACAAAATACCTGACAAAAATTAGTTTTAGGAATGGTTTATATCAACTTACAGTTCCAGGTTCCAGACCATCAGAATCTACATATATATTAGGCATGATGGTGGTTGAAACAGCTGGTCATATTCAGTCCACAGTGAGGAAGCACAGTGTGATGCGTGCTGCTGCCCGGCCAGCCTCACCTTTTCATATAGTTCAGAACCCCAGCCCATAGAACAGTGCTACTCACAGTTAAGGGGGGCTTCTCAGCTTCAACTAATAAGATAATCTTTCACAGACATGTACAGAGGCTAACCCATTTTGATAATTCTTCGCAGGTGGTTCTAGATGTTGTCAAGTTGATGATCAATATAAAGTATCAATCACAGAGCTCTAATAAGTTCCACATTGGAATTGTTATGCAGATTAAACATGATATACAATTAAGGGTTTGGTTGAAAGTTGCATAGTATTCATCCTGATTTTCCGAACAAGTATAACCAGTAGTTTGGAGAACAATGACATATCATGGAGGGATCCTAGAAGGGCCCCAGTTACTGGGTTCTGCGACCCATTACCAAGTTTACTCACAGACCACACATCCTACCAGTTTGCCTAAGACCCAGCATGGGAGAAGCACCAAACAAGCCTGCCCCTGTGAGCTGAAACTGCACTTTGGACAAGCTTTGTCACAAGAAAGCCCTTTTAGTTCAAGTCCTTGCTGCATGACAGCCTTGCATACTGGCTTCCCTCTGTTCTTCTGCTGGGCTCATACTGAAACCTAAAGCTCGCCCCATACATTCTCTCCCCTAGCATTCTCATACATTCTCATTCATAGCACTTCCTCTAATAAAACCATACATGCTTACTTTTTGACATTTCTTAAAGGAAATGGAAAAAAAAAACAGAGGGAAATTACTCATCAATTTTCTTATTGAGTAGACATTTCAGATTTTTTTGATTAAAAAATTGAAGAGAAAGTTATTAAAAACTTTTTTCCTAGTAAATGGCAACAAAGTATGAGCACATACAAATTTGCAAACAATTTTAATAAATTCATGAAACTTGCAAACTGTCAGAGGATCTTTGGAACATGTATCAAACATCAGGTCAAGTATTTGCATAATGCTCTTTTCAAGCTATTGGTGGTGCAGGTGAAGACTAAGCATGCTTTATGGACTTACTTTCCCCTTGTGATGCAATCCACGCATACCCTGTGGGGGATTCATGTTGTTTAACAGCCAGTCAGAGTACTGCCCACCAGCCTTGATAACATGAACAGTTCTCACCCTGTTCTTTCCCATTACTTCTGCTGCACGAGATCAATAATTACTCCTAACATGCATTTTCCTCTTTTATTAAATTATGAAAGGTTCAACTTTTAAGTGTCAATAGGGTACAATGGCCTTGTGTAGCAGAAAAGATAAAAAACAAGCACACACAAAATAATACATATATATGCATATGTATATATGTATATATATACATATGCATATATATATATATATATATATATATATATATATATATATATATGAAAACTTGAAGCAAAAAGTTCTTTTGATTAAGAGCTAAATGAAAACAAGGCTTGTAGCATTTAAATTTGAGCAAAGTTTGCCTACTGCTATCCTTTACATAGCCAACAAAAGGTTTTCGAGGCGGCCATTTTTAATTGGTCCAATCCTTATTCATATCTTTTGAAAAACCTTAACGATTTGTGTTGAACTGCATGTCTACCTACTTGTGTTTCAACTCTTTGGTTCACTTTGTCTCTTGCCTTTCCCATATGGTTAAAAAGAAGCACTGTGCGTAACGCTTTTCTCTGATGTGCCCTTTTGATTCCTGACATTCTCCCGAGGGCCCAAGCTCTGCAACCATTACCTGATGATGCTGCTTTCATGCAGGATTAGGTTTTGCACTGCTATTGATCTTCTTCTATGGGACTGAATGTAGTAAATGAACCTCCTAGCTCCCAACAAATTTGCATGTAATTGCCTGTCCAGTCCTGAGCACTGAATACTGGGCTGGAAGAATACACTTTTCACTAACAGAGCCAAAAATGTGTTCTTTCAAAGGCTCTGCTCCTTTGTAAAAATGGCCAAGATGGGAAAAATCAGAATCTTTTCTCAAGGTTTTGGAAAATGGTCAGATTGGGGTATGTCAGCAGATTATTACTATATTCTCAAGGTTATTGTGGTCACAAATGCACCTTGTGATTGAGTCTAGTATTAGCATTAGTCCCTTTTGACCACTGAAGGTACTGACCTACATTTATCTAGCCCCCAATGAGAGTTAAAATATTTTAATCATTCCTTCTTTCGTCTATAGTTTCTTAAGGTGTGATTTTCTAAATAGTGATGACAATTTTCATCTTGTACTATGACTTTGATGGATTGAATGATCAGTCCTATTTGAAGAGTTACTGCTGAATTATTTTAAATCAAAAAGTGTTTCTATTGAAGTCAGACAACTTTTATATTTCACCTGTTATATATAATCTCAGACTTCTGATCTGTCACTGTGGACAAGATATGGAATTATTAAAGAAGATGTAATATTTACAACAGAGAAATGTGTTATCAAGGTACTTTTATCACAGTTAATTACCAAAACTCAGCACTGTATTTTTCCAAAGCTTGGTTTTCATTTTTTTTTTTTTTTTTGAAATGCTCACTTCATCAATATTTCTGTGGCATACTATTTAGTCTGTTTTCCAGTGCAACCATGTTGGTTAGCAGTAACATACTTTGAAGTATCATATGATAGATTTAAGAAAAAATAAATAAAAAAGCTTAATTTGCCCTGTGATTATTGGCAACTCTTATTAAGAGTCTTGGGATTGTTTCTAGTAAGCCTGGTTCTTACACTCATGCTCCTTTTTGGAGGACACAGAAGCTCAGCACGGCACTGTGACAGAATACTTAGCATGTGTCTGAGAAAGGGTCTGAGTCACTATTCTTGTTTGTTCTGCTCTCTGTGGTGAGCTGATGAAGTCAGTGGGCTAAAAAGATGCTTAGAATGACCAAGAAGGGTTATGTAGGAGGAGATGTGGCTGCAAGGCAATGCTGAAGGGACTTTTGTGTCACACTTAGCTGATGAGGTTCTGTGCTATTCACACTGGCAGACATCCCACCCAGTCTTTATTAACAGCCTCATGCTTTACCTTCCCTATGAATGTGGCAACATGAGCATCAATTTAACTTCCTGAACATCCTAACCCTTATTTTTAAAAATGTAAAATGGGCTGCAGGGATGGCTTAGTGGCCTGCAAAGCCAAAGGATCTAGGTTCGATTCCCCAGGTCCCATGTTAGCCATATGCACAAGGAGGTAAACACGTTTGGAGTTCATTTGCAGTGGTGGGAGGCCCTGTCAACGTCCATTTTCTCTCTCTCTCTCTCACTTTCTCTGTCAGATAAATAAATAAATAAAAATAAAAATAAAAAAATGCAAAATGCATTTTTCTGAACCCTGAAGTCTATGAGATAAGAGAAATAGAGATATTTAAATTCATTTAGAAGGAAGACTAGAGAAAATGGGGCAAGCTCATTTTCTTTATACCAGATCATTATACCAAGAATTACTCCTGTTATTGCCACCCTGTTAGTGAGGTTAAGGGAATATCATTAAACCTACACTCTGTGTAAACCTTATATGTCAAATCACATTTCATTCTACCTTCAAGAACAGTGAAAATATGTGGAACTGTAAGGTGAGGAAACCAAGCCTTAGCAAAGACAAGGGGACATGTCCTAAGTCCTCCAATTTATAAAGGATATTCTGTGGCTTTGAATTCCATTGCTGGATACACTCACTGTGAGTTAGGAATTGTTCAGTTGTGTTAAGTGTGTATCTTCCCCCACTGAAAACTACAAGTTAAAGTGAAGAGGGTTTCACATTAAAAATCAGATCTGGGGCTGGAGAGATGGCTTAGTGGTTAAGCACTTGTCTGTGAAGCCTAAGGACCTTGGTTCGAGCTTGATTCCTCAGGACCCACGTTAGCCAGATGCACAAGGGGGAGCACGTGTCTGGAGTTCATTTGCAGTGGCTGGAAGCCCTGGTGTGCCCATTCTCTCTCTCTATCTGCCTCTTTCTCTCTCTGTCACTCTCAAATAAATAAATAAAAAATAAAAATATTTTAAAAAATCAGATCTGAGGGCTGGGAAGATGGTTTAATAGTTAGAACTGTTTGCGTGCAAAGCCTGCTACCTAGCCCAGGTTCAATTCCCAAGCCATCCGTGTTAGCCAGACACAAAATGTGGTGGAAGGTTCTGATGTTTGTTTGCAGTGCCAAGAGGCATTGGCATGCCCTCAAGTACATACACACATGAAAATAAACAATTAATATATGAAAATTTTCAAAAGAATCATATCTGTGCTCTAATTCCTTCTTTTTACTTTTGGGTTTTCAAGGTAGCGTCTTGCTCTAGCCAAGGCTGACCTGGAATTCACTATGTATTCTCATGGTGGCCTCAAACTCATGGCAATCTTGCTACTTCAGCCTTCCAAGTGTGAATGCTGGGATTAAAGGCATATGCCACCACACCCAGCGTCTGTGTTCTAATTCTTACACCAATATAACTGTGCCCATAAACCACCTTCAAAAAATGAAATTTACAACCTGAAGGAAGTTAAGCATTTAGGATGGAGATTATGTGTGTCTCCATGTGTAAGTTCCTTCTCTCCTCATTATGCTGGTATAAAACTTGCAATTTTTCAATAAATTAACATGAACAGATGTGCTTAAAAAGTCAACAATTCATATGAAAAGGCATGTTTTACAACAATACGGGCTAAGGTCAGCATAAAGTAATATTTAATTTTCATCAGTTGGATAGTACCAAAAATAACTAAGATTAAGAACTCATCTGGCTCTTTGAAATGAGTTCTGCGTACTGAATTTTTTATGATTATAATTATTGTTATTTTTGAGGCCTGGTGGCACTCTGTGGATCAGGCTGATCTAAAACTCATGACGTAGCACATTCTGGCTCCAAAGTGGCAGCCTCTTGCCTCCTAAGTGCTGGGATTCCAGCATGAGCTCTGACAGCTGGCTCTACATACTGGACTTAGACATACTACTGCCTGGGATACACAAGTCACTTGCAAAATTACTGCTGGAAATACATTGAGAATTTAGGGAGTGAGGCAACAGTGTTGAATGGAAAATATTATTGCAATCATGATAATAGAGACAAAAATAGGTTTTCACACTGCAATGTCATAAACCTTCAGTAGAAGTTTTGGAAAGGATACATATACTATGAGGAAGATGAGCATTGGAGCTTAGAAGAACACACAAGTCTAACACCATTTTGTAAACACTTCTTGTAGATTGTGCCCCATCATTCCTTCCCATGATTTTCCCTTGAATGTTTCTTTCTTGGTTCTCTTCAAGCTCTTACTGGTACTCTTCTCAATGTTTGGTTTCTGGACCCAAAATATATCTATATACTATCAAGGCATGACAAAAGTATAAAAAAAAAGTTAATTGAAACATCTAGACTTTTTTAAGGTTAACACTCTAAGTTTCTATCTTTGAATGTAATATAAGTTGGTCACAACCTTTGAAGGTGCTCTGTTAAGATTTCTGTAAATGACAATTGGCCATGTTGATGACCGTTGTCCATGTGGATGGATCTTGTTGGGTTGCTAATGCAAAATCATCAGCAGTGAAAAAAAAAAAAACAAGATCCAGCTTGCTTTTCTAAATTAAATTGGCATCCCCTCACTTGTCAAAAGTCAAATGCCTTCTCATGTATGGCATAATTATCAAATTACTTTCACATAAAAATTGATTGTTGTTTGTTTTCTATTATGGGTGGTTCACTTTTCTTTATGGCCAGTAATTTTTCTGTAGTGTGTGTGTGTGTGTGTGTGTGTGTGTGTGTGTGTACATGTGCCATGTGGAGGTCAGAAGACAACCTTGAGGTGCTGATCTTCTCCTCCCACATTGTTTGAGACAGGGTCCCTTGTTTGCCACTGGGAAGGTCCACTGGCTTAGAGATTCTTCTCACCCAACCTCACATTTCTGTAGGCCCACTGGGATTATAGATGTGTGGACCACTTTGCTTTCTGCTTTATGTAGGTGCTAGGGAATCTGAACTTCAGTCAGTAGGCTTGTGTAAGTAAGTACCTCTAACCTCTGAGCCTTTTCCCCGGCCATCATTTTTCAATATCTTATATGGAGTTACTAATTCAAAAAAAAATACCATGGAAAAGCTAATATGTTGACATTTTTTATTTGTCTCAAATGAAATTTTATGTTCACCACATCTGTTACAAATTGAGCATTGATAGGAACAGAGGTCTTTGTTATGTCCCTATTCCACTGATCATGTGCACTGGGTTTGGAAAAGACTTGTTATAATATATTTCATATGTTCAGTACACTCATATCACAGATCACCATCAGGAATTTCAAAATAAGCTGACTACAAGGCAATCAGTTAATATCCTTTAAACAGTGTTTACAGAATTCCCAGTAACCTGATTTATTACAGCATATGCATTACAATGGAATCTCATAGATAACTGTCAATTATGTGTTCCTTCATTTCATTAGCAAAGAGGCCAGATATTTTTTTGTACAGCTAACTGAGAATTCACGGCATAAATATACAATTATGCTGTAAATTTCTTTGTTTGAAAATGTGACTGTGTCAGAACAGGATTGGAATTTACTAGAACTATGCAGAACTCTGGGAATACTGTTGACCACTTAACCAATGCATCCACAGAAAAAGTTAAAAAACGGATCAATATTTTCTGTACAGAAAATGGTTCACTGTTTCTTGGAACCGTCTAGCTTCGTTGTGGGAGTGGGTGTCTCTGGATACAGCTGCACTACCTTAGTCTATTTTCATGACTAAGTAAAAACCATATGTGTTCATGCATTTATTCATTACACAGGCACTGTTGTTTACTGGAACAAATATGCATATTCTGTATTAGAAACATGATACCCAGTGTGGTAGCTTAAATGAAACATGTCCTCTATAGCCTCATGTGTCTGTGATTAAGTCTCATACTTAATTCTCAGCAGGTGGAACCTTTGGGATATGAATCCTGGCTGGAAGAAGTATGTCTTGGAGGTGGGCCTTAATGTTTATTAAATTCAGCCCCCTTGTGTATTCATGTCTCACTCTCCCTCTTTCTTGCTGCTGTAGAGATGTAATGTCTAGCTATCTGTTCCTGCCATGCTTTTCCTTCCATGATGAAATCCCCCTTCAAACCTGTAAGCTGGAGATAAGTCCTTTCTTTTCATAAGCTTCTTGTGGTCAGGCATTTGTTCTCAGCAAGGAGAAGGGAACTGCTATACCCAGTGTTCCAGAAACTTTTTGTTTGTTTATTAGTAAAGGTTTACTATGTGTTTGGCATGACACAAAACACATATTGCCAATTTTATCTGATGATTCCATCTGATTAAAACATTCCTCTATTTTTTAAAATAAGAATTCGCATATGTGACATGAATTTAAGTATTGTTAAAGAGAGAAGTTGCAGTTATTCTTGTACTCATGGTAACATCTGGCTGTCGCTAAATAAACTGGTAATGTTGACTGGACAATTGTTTACTGTTGTTAGTGCCTGTCAATACCATCACTTAGGGCAATATTTTCAGGTCCCCTCTGCTGTCCTGCCTATCTAAACCATCTGACTAGTGTAGTGGCTCTGGCCACAAGAATAAGAACTGATATCTACCACTTTGTGGGGAAATGGAGCCTTTACAAATCACAAAGTGATTCTGGGTCACCTCTCTTTTGGCCTTGTTCCACACCAACATCCAACCCTCTCTCCATATTCACCTTAACCATAGTGATTTTCCATGGTGATAGAACTAATTCATGTGGCCTTTAATATTATGAGAAATGAATTGGCAGGGTGGGCAAGGGAATTGGTGGTATAGCACTTGCCTATCACACACAAGGTCCTATGTTCTATCAGCACTGAACTGTGGGGAGGGGAGAGAGGAAAAGACAGTGAAGAGGAAAAGGAGGAGGAGAAGGAGGAAAAGAGGAGGAGGACTATACAAATTATTTTCAACTTTATTAATATATAATTTATGCATGATAAAATTTGCTCCATTTAAATTAAGCAATTCAATGATTTGAGTAAAGATCTGTGCAAAAATCCAGAGTCAGTTCTGGAACCTTCTCATCATCATGAAGAGAAAGGATACATATAACTCCTTGTCTCCTCTCCTCCAGGCCAACTTTACACCTTTAAACATCTTTAAACATCTATTCTATTTTTGTATATAGATTCATCTACTTTAGACATTTCACATAAATAGCATCATCACATGTGGATTTCTTCACTTAGTATGATGTTTTCATGTTTCATCTGTGAGAGAGCATGTGGAAGTAGCTTTTTTTCCTTGTACTGATGAAAACATTCCTTTGAATGGACCCACATTTATCTTTTCATTTGTTGATAGGCATCTGGGTTGAATCTTCAATACACCTTTATCTGTCATGGCCTCTTGATTCTGCAGTGTGTCAAATCATATGATTAATTTTATTTTGAATGAGATCACTTTATGCACATACCAACTATCCCAAGAGAGTGGTATCACTTAGTAAATAACGGCTGCAATGCAGATGTCACCACAGCTAAAGAAATGTAGGGCTCATCACTTTCAAAAACTACCAAATCATCATGGAGCAGACAAACCCAGAAGGGATTCCCAGTGCTGAGGATCTGGTCCTGGCTTCTTGGAATACTAGAGCCAGCTTGGCTCCTTTTGTTCTACTGATAATGAACAATGGCATGTCACTACCTATCCATCAAAGAACAAGGCAGGAGTAGATCATCAATGTCATGAAATGGATTCTTTACAACAGACTTCTTCAACTTGAGCAAACACCCCCTTAAAGAACACAGCACTATTAAATCACTGCCAAAAGCTTAGGGAGTGCAGGCTTCTTTTCTTTTTTTGTGTTGGCACAGTATATATAAACATGCAATGCCTCACTTAAATATTCATAGACTCCCAGCCTGCAGTACAGTAACTCAATAATAAAAGTGTTGAAGAGGAACTGATGCTGGGGCACTGTGATCCCGCTAATGGATGTGAAGAGGGTGCCAATGTTCTTGTGTGTATGGGAGGATTATAAAATGTAATTATGGAAAAGCAATAGTGGCAGGTTTGAGGAGGTTCTGTTGATGTGTGGGCGCTACAAAAGGCATGCTTTGTGCATGAGAAAGAAGGCTTAGATGGATATTGACTATACTAACAATCTTCTCTACCCAGAAACATGGAATGCATTATAGAAATGGCCATTTTGTGAACTCCAGAGTGAACATTAAGTAGTGTAAAATGGAGGTTGACAAGATGCCTGCAGCATTTCATTGCAGATAAGACAGTTGACTTGGGGAGCTAAGCTATCATATCAAGAGTTTCATGAAGACATAAGAAATAAAAGTGATATAACTGCTAAAGCGCAGGAAAGCCTCCTTTTACTCACAGTTCCAGCGGGGGTGGAGGAAACACAGGGTCGTCGTCAGTACCATTTCTTGGGTGCAGCTTTGACAATCTGTATAATTTGTGGACTTTGGCTGGAACAACAGGGCAGAGGCACATGACTAAAAGCTCTCATTTGGGGCTGGGAAGATGGCTAAATGGTTTAAGTTACTTTTCCTGGCTAGGCATGGTGGTGGTACCTGCCATTAATCCCAGCTTTCAAGAGGTAGTGGTTAGAAGGATCACTATCAGTTCTAGGCTACCCTGAGACTACATAGTGAATTTCAGGTCAGCCTGGGATAGAGTGAAACCCTAAGGGAAGATACTTTCTCTGTATAACTGCTGACTGGACTTTGGATCAAGGTGCCTACATAAGCCTGATGCAAAGTGGTTTATGTGTCTGTAACTTTAATGAGTCTACAGCAAAGGGAAGTAGAATCAGGAAAATCTAAAAACTTGTTGGCCAGCTAAGCTGGGGAGCCAAGTGGAAAAATAGAGAGAATTTGTCTCAAACAAGATGGAAGTAAAGCACCAACACCTAGACATTGTCCTCTGACCTCCACACTCACACTGTGGAACACATGTGCCCCCCAAAGACCACATACACACGCACATACACACGCACACACACAAACAGACACTTTTTTAAAAAAAGTTCTTATTCTGATTTTATTATTGACCTAAGGTTTGTGTACTCTTGTAGAAAGAAGAGATTATCTTAGAATAATAACCCAATATTTTCTTTTTTCTAAAGTATGGTCTTTGATATAAGAACATTGAAGAATGGGTATGGGGAGTGGGAGTAGTGGTTTGAATCAGGTGTCTCCCATAAATCCTGTGCTCTGAATGCTAGCTCCCCAGCCAGCAACTTGGGAATTGTTGGTATAGGTTTTTGGCTGGGGATGGGCTTATGGACGCTATGACCAGCTTCCATCATTGCATGTTTGGCTTACTCATCCACTAGTGTTGTTTACCTGATTTTTGTCGGGAGGTGATGGACAGCCTCTGCTCATGTCACATTTTGCCCTTACAGAGCTTCTGCCTTCTCGTTGCCTGGTTGCCCGTCCTAGTTGCTGGTGCCTTCCTGTGCATGTGCATCTATCCAGATTGACCATCCTTCATCAGCATTGAAAACAAGTTTCCTCAGCCTTCGAATGTGGACTGAAGACCAGCAGATCTCCAGGAAGCCCTCAGACTTTCAGTGCTGGATTGGGAATGCTGAGGTCTCCAGGCCTCCAGCCATGTGGACTGAGCAGCTACTGGGTTCCTAGACTCTCAAGTCTGCAGACAGCTTTTGTTGGACTTGGACTGCCATGAGTTAATCCAATAAATTACCTTTTCAATGCAATTCATTCTACCAGTTTTGTTCCTCTAGAGAAATCTAATTAATATAGAGGGAAAGTAAATATATCATATATGTATGTGCATGTGTGTGTGTGTATGTGAAAAGCCATAATACAACTTATTGTTTTGTCTAGTAATTAACTGAAAATTGAAAAGATCTATCCTAATTTACATGATTATGGTCTTAACCCATAACTACTACCCTCCTTTCCAGAGAAATTCTTATTGGTAAGCTTAAATCTCCGTGCTTTACTATGATAAGCATCAAGAGGTATATGGTGGTTTGATTCATTTGTCATCCATAACGTATGTGTTCTGAATGCTAGGTTCCAGCTGATGGAGATTTGGGAATTAACACCTCTTGGAAGCAGTGTATTATTGGGGGAAGGCTTATTGTTCCCCATTTTAAACCTTTTTCCCTTTGCCAGTGTTTGGCACACTCTCCTGTTGCTATTGTCCACCTTATGTTGGCCAGTGGGTGATGTCTGCCCTATGCTTATGCCATTGTTTCCCCCTGTCATTATGGAACTTCCCCTTGAGTCCATAAGCCAAAATAAACCTTTTTTTCCCCCACAAGCTTCTCTTGGTCAGGTGGTTTTTACCAGCAATGTGAACCTGACTACAGCAGTAAAGTTAGTATTGAGGAGTGGTGTCATTTGCTACTGGACACCTTAATGTGTGGCTTTGGCCTTTTGGAGCTGATTTTCAAGAGGAATGAGGGAGGATTTGAAACCTTGGTCTAAGAAAAGCCTTACAATGCTGTAAGTACAGCTTGATGGACTATTATAGTCAGAGTTAAAAGACCTGAATGCAGTAAGGACTAAGGACTGTGAGGTTTGGCTTATGAAGGTGAGAAAGAGCATTGCCTGGACTGGGTTGGAAGCAGTCTGTATGAGAGGCTTGCCATTATGCCCATGTCCTGAGAATTTGTGCAGGGTTGCTTTGCATAGAAATGGATTACTGAGCCATGCGTGGTGACTCACACCTTTAATCCCAGCACTCAGGAGGCAAAGGTAGAAGGATCACTGTGAGTTTGAGGCCACCCTGAGACTACATAGAGAATTCCAGGTCAGCCTGAGCTAAAGTGAGACCCTACCTCATAACCCCCCTTCCCCCGCAAAAAAAGAAAAAAGAAAAAGAAATAGAAGCAAATGTCACAGAGAAAATGAAATCCTTAAACCAAAATTTCTGCCTGTTCAGCTATAATTGTGAGAGATTACAACTGAGATTAGGCCAGCTGACCTGCATTGGGACAACAGAAATAATATAGACTCTTTGAAAGGGGTCTGAATGCTGAAGGAGTATCCTGTTCTTCAAAGTCTACCTTATTCCTTATTAACAAACTGGCAGCCCACATGGTATTATGAAGTATAAGAAACACAGGAAGGAGAGGGTCATTGAATTTGCAACATGGTCTCGTGTTTTGGAAATGGCCATGGGCAGTGTGAAGAAGGTTTTCTGGATGCCTGCATGGAGATCCAATGGAGCCATGAGGATGGACTGTGGGTTGCAGTGGAGACATGTGGAGATGCTGGGACCACAAGATAGCTGGTAAGGAGAGCTGTTGACCCAGGATGAAGTTTCCTAGGACTGTGACTAGCCTAGCTAGGGGGCAGAGTTGGAACTCCAGAGACTTGTTGCTGGTTCGAATTATCAAACTTGGAGATTTGTCACTGAAAAATCTGGAGTTGTTGGACTTGGAACTGCAGAGTGTAATGTGTTCCCTGGTTGTTTTAAAATTTGTATTGGTTGAATATTTCTTTGCTATGCCCAATGTTATCTTTATAAGTGTGAATGTTTATTCTGTGCCATTATGAGTTTGGGGGGGATTTTTTGGTATCATGACTCAGTTCAAAGATCTTGGACTGTGGGAATGTTTGAACATCATTAGGAATAATAATAATTATAGGGACATTTAAAATCAGACTGAATGCATTTCATTTCATGTCATGGCTGATTATTAGTTGATGGGGACCAGGGGAAGAATGTGGCATTTGATTCAGTTATACCTCATAAATTTAGGTGTTTTGAATGCTAGGTTCCCAGCTGATGGAGATTTGGGAATCAATGCCTCTTGGAGGCAGTGCATTACTGGGGGTGGGCTTATGGGTTTTATAGCCATTTTCTACCTTCTTAGTGTTTGCCACACTCTCCTGTTGGTATTCTATACCTTATGTTAGCCAGGGGGTGATGGCCACCTTCAGTCTATACCATCATTTCCCCCTGCCATCATGGAGCTTCCCCTTGAGTCAGTAAGGCCAAAATACACTTTTTTTTTTTTTTTTCTCATAAGCTGCTCTTGGGTCAGGTGATTTCTGCCAGCAATTAAAACCTGATTGCAATAAGGTATGTATAAGATAGCAATAAATCTTATTTTTAGAAGCATGTAACTAAACAAGTGATGCCTTTTAATGGACCTACTTGAGAGGATAAATGAGTGTTTTAATAATTTTGACATTGTTTAAAACATTTACTAAATGCTATATTTCTGTAAAGAACTTGTTATAGGAATTCTAAAAAATTCAAACACACAGAAAATATGTGCAACACCAAGTTTAAATGGTTGTCAACAATTTCCATATTTGGTCCAGCTCTTCTCTTTCTTAAATGAGATAACACTCTACTGATGTCTCCATATTCTCAACCTCATTTACTTTCTCCGTCCTTGAAACAGGGCCTTTTGTGAGAACTGTTGTGAAGTTCTTCATCCATATTGAGACTACTGATACTCATGAATGTGTGCTTTCATGCTACCTGTAATGTGATGTCAGATAATGCAGATACATGCTGTGGTAGTTGGATGTCCCCAGTATATTCAGGATTTTATTAAAGCTTGTAAGCCACCTGGCCAGTGAATCTGTTGAAAGATGGATGTTTAGATCTACCAGGTCTGCACAAAAGCTACCATGGAACAGTGTTGACTCAGGATGGAAGTTTTCTCTTGCTACATAGCTCAGCTGGAGAGGCAGAATTTGAAAATCCAGTGACTCTCAGTCACTGATTATGATATCAGACTTGAACTGCAGATGTTTGATGCTTACTGATAGTTATTAAGTTTGCATTTGTCTAGTCTCTTTATTATGCCTTGTAGAAGTTGGAAATGTTTACCCTGTGTCTTTATATGTTGAAAGTATATATCTTCTTTTGATTTTACAGGACTTATAGCTAAGAGACAATAATAAATCACATAAGAGACGTGGACTTTGGAACTATCTTAAATTGGTAAAGGCTATAGGGACCTTTGAATTTGGACTGAACATTAATATATAATGTGAGATTGCTATGAATCTATTGAGGGCCAGGGGCAGAATGTGGTGGTTTGAATGGATGCCCCTCAATAGATTCAGGAGTTTATTAAAGCTTGTAAGCCACCTAGCTGGAGGAGATATCACTGTGGCAGATTCCAGGGTCCAGCCCTCAGGTGTTACTGGGGGCAGACTGAACTCCAGCCTGAGGGATGCAGAACACTAGAGCTCTGCTAGAGTTCCTCACTGTCCTTGCTTGTGGTGCTGCCGGTGGTCCTTCTCTACGTGAACTCAGTAAGGGGGCAGCTTCTTTCCACATTATGGAACATCTGGATCTGTAAGCTTCAAAGAAATCCTGTTCCTCCCATAAGCTGTGTCTGGCTTGGAGGTTCATCCCAGCAATGTGAAGTTAACTACAAATCATGATCATTTATTGGAATTCCTATATAGTATTCCACTATATTTGCAGACCTAAGTTTTGCCCATCAATTTGGTTTCTGAATACACATAAATGTCTAATAAATTGATATTTATTAGTATTTTTAAAAATTACTTATATCTCCTATATGAATTTATGTGTGTTTTGTACATATATAAATTTGTTTGTTTGTTTATTTTCCAGGGAGGGTCTCATTCTAGCCCAGGCTGGAATGCTCTATGTAGTCCCAGGCTGGTCTTGAACCTCCTACCATCTTGAACCTCCTCCTATCCCTGTCGTCTAAGTGCTGGGATTAAAGGTGTGCACCAAAATTTCCAGTTTGTATCTTCATGCTTATGCAATGAAAGACAGAGCTCTAATTTAATCTTACTTAATTTTCATTTTATTATTATTATTATTCTTAAAAACATGGTTCACTTTGAAGCCCAAGCTAGCCTAGAATTTCTTTGTCTTCCAACTTCATTCTAATTCTTTATTTTCATTCTTTATTCTAATTTTTAGGTTATTTTGAGTTTTGAGAATTCTGTGTGTATTCTAGATATGTCTTTTTTGTCAGATATATGATTGGCAAATATTTTTAAAATATTTTTATTTATTTGCAAGGAGAGAGAGAGAGAGAGAGAGACAGAGCGAGAGGATGAGAGTGCCAGGTCCTCTTGTTACAAACTAACCCCAGACATATGTACTGCTTTGCTTTGTGTATCTGGATTTACATGGATACTAGGAAATCAAATCCAGGCTGTCAGGCTTTGCAAGCAAGTACCTTTATCCTCTGAACCATCTCTCTAGCCCAACTAGTTTTCCTTAGTTGTTAGTTTGCATTTTAATCTCCTGATCATATGTTTCACAGAGCAAAATTTTTAATTATAATAAAGTGTGGTTGGTGATGCATGCCTTGGGAGGTAGAGACAGAAAGATCACTATAAGTTCAAGGCCAGTCAGGTCTATATAGTGAGGTCACTATGTACTGAAACCCTGTTACACAAAATTTAATTATGAAAAGCTCAACTTATCTTTGTTTCTATTATACTTATAGTATTGTATCTAAGCATTCCTTATGTAAGCCAAGGTCTTACATCATATACTTAAGATTAGAATTTATTCTGACTTAATTACTGTAGGAGATATGGGGGACAAACTATTGGTCAGCTTTGTAAATTTAGATGTTATGTTATACCAGTCAAATTGGTTGAATGTCGATTCTTTCCAGTAATTGTTTATGTATTTTTTGTCAAAATTAGTTGGCCAGATGCCCATCAACTAGTGAATGTATAGTGAAGATGTTGTACATATATGCAATGGAATTCTATTCAGCCCCCATACCTCATTTTTAATTGCCCCCCCCCCTCCGCCCCAGTGTCAATTTTGTGATTTTGTTGTATATTCTAGATATTAATCCTATGATAGATGGATAACAAAGATTTTTTTTTCCATTCTGTAGGCTGCCTCTTTATTCAGTTGATCATTTTGTGTGGGTGTGTTATACAAAACCTTTTAAATTTTGTGTAGTCCCATTGACCTTATTACTTGAGTGTCTGGAATCCCATTAAAAAATCCTTAACTATGATTTTACCCCATAGTGTATTTCCTACTTTTTCTGTTGTCAGTTTCCTACCTTTGGGTCCTACATTAAGATTATTGACATATTTGGAGTTGATTTTTGTTCAGGGTGAGAGGCAGAGGTCCAGATTTATTCTTCTTCATGTGGACATCCAGTTTTCCCAGCACCATTTATTGAAAATACTCTCTTCTGTAGTGTTTACTTTTATAGACTTTTGTTAAAAACCAGCTGACTGTAGTTCTGCACACTGATGGTAGCTGAGTCCTCTATTCTACTCCTCTTGTCTGTATGCCTGCTTTTGTATCACTACCATGCTGTTTTTATTGCTATGGCTCTGTAGCGTAACTTGAAATCAGGTATTGTGATACTTCCAATAGTATTCTTTTTATTCAAGATTGATTTGACTATTTGGGCCTTTTGTATTTCCATGTGATGGTTAAGAATTTCTTTTTCTATTTCTGTTAATAATGATGCTAGAATTTTTATCGGGATTGCATTGAATTTATATGAATTTATTTTGTAAGATGGTCATTTGCACAATATTAACTCTTCTTACCAATGTATGCTAATTTTGTATCATGCCACTTTGCTAAAAGTGTTTCTCAGTTAGGAGTTTTCTGGTGTGGTCTTTAGGGTTCCTTTTCAATAGAATCTTATTACCTGTAAACATAATACTTTAACTACATCTTTGATATTTGTATAGCTTTATTTTCCCCTTCTTGTCTTATTTCTATAGCTATGACTTCAAATACTATGTTGAATATGAATGGAGAGCTTGGCCTTGTCTTGTTCCTGATCTTAATGGAAATGCTTTGAGCCTTTCTCCATGTATCATGATTTTGGCTATAGGTCTGACATATATAGCCTTTATTAAGTTGAGATATGTTTCTCCCATCCAAGCTTCTCTAGAAGTTTTATCAAGAAGGAATGTTGGGTTATGTAAAGGTCATTTCTACATAAGTTGAAATGATCATATGATTTCTGTCCTGTTCTCTATGTAACGTATTCCATTTATTGATTTGCATGTTGAACTAAACCTGCATCTAGGGAATGTAGCCCACTTGACCAAGTCATATGACTTTCTATACATGTTCTTGAATTTGGCTTGCAAGTGTTTTATTCAGATTTATTTTTTATCTATGTTCAGTAGGGAGATTGATTAAAAATTAACATTTTTGGTTGTATCTTTATATTAGTTTTGGAAGCAGGATAAAACTGGCTCCATAGACAGAGTTTGGTGGTATTCCTTCCCTTGCTATTTTATGGAACACTTGGAGAAGTATTGGTTTTAATTACTCTTTTAAGATATGACAGCATTCTACTATAAAACTATAGGGACCTGGGTTTCCTTTGGTTGGGAGACTTTTTTAAATTACTTCTTCAATCTCATTGCTTACTATATATTTGTCAAAAATACTGTTCTCATCTTGGTTTTATTTATTTTTTTTAATTTTTTTGGTTTATTTTATTTATTTATTTGAGAGTGACAGAGAGAGAAAGAGGCAGATAGAGATAGAGAGAGAATGGGCATGCCAGTGCTTCCAGCCACTGCTAATGAACTCCAGACACGTGCGCCCCCTTGTGCATCTGGCTAACGTGGGTCCTGGGGAATTGAGCCTTGAACCGGGGTCCTTAGGCTTCACAGGCAAGCACTTAACTGCTAAGCCATCTCTCCAGGCCTTGGTTTTATTTTTGTAGATCTTGTGCCTCTAGAAAGTCATCCATTGTTTTAGGTTGTCCAGTTGACGGACTATAGATTTTTTAAGGATAGTCTTATAATATTTTAAATGTTGGTATCTATTGTAGTGTTTCCCATTTTCTCTTTAATTTTACTACTTCGTTTTTTATTTTATTTTTATTTATCTGAGAGAGAAAGAGACAGACTGAGAGAGTGACAGAGAGAATGGGCATGTCAGGGCCTCCAGCTGCTGCAAACAAACTCCAGATGCATGTGCCATCTTGTGCCTCTGGCTTACGTGGGTCCTAGTGAATTAAACCTGGGTCCTGTGGCTTTGCAGGCAAGTGTCTTAACCACTAAGCCATCCATCCAGCCCTAATTTTATTACTTCAGATTTTCTTGGTTAGTTTGTCTAACAGCTTGTCATCTTGTTTATTGGTTGAGAGAATAAACTCCTCATTTCATTGATTCTTAGTGTTGTTATCATTTATGTTTCATTAACTTGTGCCCCAGTCTTAATTATATCATTTGTTTGTTCTTATTTTTCCAAAGCTGTCAGGTACATCATTAAGTTATTTATTTGAGATATTTCTAATTTTTAAAAAATAATTTTTATTTTATTTGCAAGGAGAGAGAGAGAATGGATGCACCAGAACTCCAGCAGCTGCAAACAAACTCCAGATACATGAGCCACTTTGTGTTTCTGGTACATGTATACTGGGGATAAAACCTTGGTTGTTGGGCTATATAGGCAAGCATCTTAACCACCCAGCCATGTCTCAAGTTCCATATCTTTTATTTCTTTTTAATGTAAGCACTTAGAGATACAAGTTTCCCTCTTAGGACTATCTTCATTGTATCATATCACATAGGTTTTGGTATGGTTGTTTTCATTTTCATTCCATTCTACAAAATCTTTAATTTCCTTCTTTGTTTTGTTTCAGTGATGCATTATGAAGATACTAAAAGCCTGTCCTTATGTGGTCAAGATAGAATGCTTCTCAAGAACCAAGACAGCCACTTTTCTGATCCTCCTTTGCGTTTTTTATCTTTCAGCTTTAAAGATTACCTTATAATTCCTGAAAGCTCAGCTAGGCATCCAAAAGACGTCTGCCTATGTTGCATTCACTATTTTTAGAAATCTTTAGAGGTCTGTAGTGAGAGAATCTTCACACTTACCTGACATATTGCTGGAACCAGATATACTGCAGTAATTTTTTGGAAATAGATTTCAGAACACACCTACAACCTGTAAACCAAATAATCTCATTATTAAATAAACATATATTTCATACCCCAGGTCACAGAGATTCAAATAATGGCTCAATGGCACAATGATGTTAAATTTGTTTCCACTGTAAGATTTGGAGGACGTAGTAAACAGAACATGTATGTTTTGAACGTTCACTAAACAGTGCTGCTGCAGTATACAGAAGCTGTGCAATTAATCAGACCAAACATATAAATTTGATATTTGTACATTTTCTTATGTGTTCAAGCATGCTGCTGAGTCATATGAAAAGATAACAAGCAAACAAGTTCATCACATTTGTTATCATACTTTCATCTCACCTAGGGTTTGAGGCAATCTTGTCTTCATTTTGTCTTCTTTATGAGCTAATATGATATGTGGCTGACAATGATTTAAATGAGACTTAATGTGGTCAGAAGTCAAAATATAGAAATTCATCTTTAAATCCTGTATTTGCTCTTCATGATGGTAACCCACTATTGTGAAATGAGTGGAATCTTGGGTATGCATTTAGTTGTTAGAAATTGCAAAGGAAGGGCTAGAGGGATGGCTTAGTGGTTAAAGCACTTACCTTCAAAGACAAAGAACCTAGGTTCAATTCCACAGGACCCACCTAAGCCAGATACACAAGGTGGTACATGCATGTGGAGATTGCAGTGGCTGAAGGCCCTGGTGCACCCATTCTCTATCTGCCTCTTTCTCTCTCTCTCTCTCTCAAATAAATAAAATAAAATGAATACTTAAAAATAAATTGCATGGCTGCAGAGATTACTTAGTGGTTAAGGCCTTTTCATGCAAAGCCAAAGGAACTAGGTTTGATAACCTAGGACCCACGTAAGCCAGATGGACAAGGTAACCCATGCATCTGGAATTTGTTTGCAGTGGCTGGATGCCTTGGCATGTCCATTCTCTCCCTCTTTCCCTCTCTCACTCTCTCTCTCTCTCTCTCTTCCTGCTTCTTCCCCCTCTAATAAACAAATAACAATAAAATATTAAAAAGTAAATTGCAACAGAAGTCAAAAGTTGTTCATTGTACTATGCAAAATGATCAGTGTGCTATTTACTTTTCTTGTTGCACTAAGCAAATATGTGACAGCAGCATCTCACAGTTTCAGTGAGCATCTGTCCATTATGATCTGGAAGGTATAGCATGAAAAGTGGCTCTGAATGTGGGGCAGGAATTAATGACATGGCCTTTCATACCCTGGTGGACCAGCCCACTCCTGGTAATCCTCTTCTGTAGTATAGCTGCAGTCCTCAACTCCCACACCCTCTCCACATGTGGGGACTAAGTGTGTAAACATTTAAGCCTACAGAGGGGCATTTCAGATCTCGAGATCAATCATATGATTATTTTCAAAACAGCTTTTGATATTAATTTGACAAATTATCTTTTGATGTGCCAGAAGCAATTCAATTACTAGTACATTAACTAAGAGAGTCATGTTCAGCGCAATGTGATGTTACTGACCTGTAAAGAGCATCCTCCCATGAATCTGAAGACACTCTATCTGTCTGTGAAAATACAGTCTATGGGAAGAAATGTTTCCCTGTGGCTCTTTTCCTCTAAGATGTGAAGATAAAAGGTAGACAGAAACACAAAGCCACTGATGTTAAACACGAATCAAAACCTGAAACCCTTAGCTACAAAAGTACAGAATAGATGGTTAGGTGGATAAGGTATACTAACCATGTAAGCATGAATACCTGGATTTGGATCCCCAAATCCCTCATAAAACTGACTGAGGTAGTGCAAGCATCTGTAGTCACAGCAAGCATATGGCAAGAAGGGAAGTGGAGCATAGGAATCACCTGGAAGCTCACATACCAGCCAGCCTAGCAAATGCAACAGTGAACAAGACAACCTGCTTCCAAAAAGGTGGAATGGGATTGTCTTCTGATCTCCACACCTGTACCATGGCATGCATGTGTCTGCACTGACACAAATAAGCATGTGCATGCACACACACATTTTTTTTTAGTGTTAAAACTGGATTTTGGGGGTTGGAGAGATGGCTTAGTGGTTAAGTGATTGCCTGTGAAGCATAAGGACCGAGGTGCAATTCCCCAGGACCCATGTTAGCCAGGTGTACAAGGGGCTGCACATGTCCGGAGTTCATTTGCAGTGGCTGGAGGCCCTGCTGTACTCATTCTGTGTATGCCTCTTTTTCTCTCTGTCTGTTGCTCACAAACAAATACATAAAAATTAAAATTTTTTTTAAAAAACTGGAATTGTAGAGCTTTTCATCACAATCCTTTTCTAATCAGTATATGTACTAATTTCATTTTTTTAAACTTTTTATTCTTTTAATTATTAGTTATGGAAACATGCAGTATGTAGACAGCCCACATTGGACCCATCCTTTCCTTCATCTCTGCCCCGCCTCCAAAGGGTCCCTTCTGTTGGGGATGCAAGTCATCCCCATGGGGATTGAGGGTCATGCATTATGAAGACAGTCATCAGTTATGGGGGAGAGACAATATCTCTGTGTATAATGTCCCAACTTGTGGCTGTAACAATCTGTCTACTCTTCCATGAAATTTCCTGAGCCATGTTGGGTGCATGTTAAGTCTACTTCAGTGATGGGCTTTTAGGAGCCTCTGGATCTCTGGCGTGGTAGGTGTTGAGTGTCCTCAGTGTCTATCTCCTTCACCCTTGTGCTGATATCAGGTTCACCAAGAAAGCAGCACTCTTGTTCATTTCTATAATTCCTCTATTGTTTCAGCTAGGGCCGTGGTGAAGTATGACGGGTCCTTTCTCTCCTCATGTGCCGCTTCCATCTAAAAAAGAGAAGTGGATTCTCCAATAGAGTGAAGTCATCATAGGGTAAATGGGATAACCATTATTAGTTTAGAGAGAATTTAATGGGTGTAGACCCTCTTGTAGCCCAAGATTAGTGGGAGCTTGATATTGGAAAGCAAATTCGTTATCTGGATATAATTCTGACTTGTTTCCCAGTTCCAGATATGGGTTCCTTTCATTGAACAGATCTGTTAGCCAATCAAAGAGAAATTGGTTACCCATCATGGCTGTGTGCCACTATTGCACTTGTGCTGCTCAGACAGATGTTGGCCACTTTCGCCCAGTAGTTCATGTGGCACTTTCTAGCATTAGATGGGCAAACTGTTTGGGGACTGAATCTCTTTAAGATGCCAGCCATGTCTCTCCATATTCTGTACCAATAGCATATTGTGTCTTCAGCTGTAGGGTCTTTTCTATACCAACAGCATATTGTGTCTTCAGCTGTCGGGTCTTACTTTTAACCTCTTGTGGGTAAACAAGTGCTCTGATAGACGTTTATCTTGTTCTGGGAAACCTTGCAGGTGGTATCTCTGATCAACAGCTCATTGTGATTGTTAACCACATCCTGATACTGTGAGTTACAGGCCAGTACCAAGGGAAAAGAAAGAAGAAAGAAAAAGATTTAAAAAAAAAATAAAGAAAGAGAAAAAGAAAAGAAAAAAGAAACAGGAAAAATTTAAGGTTAGGTTTCATCTCACCCTCTCCAAGGGCCTTCAATTTAGGTGCTCCCTCTAAGGCTCTGTTGAGGGTACATTCTTTTAGTCTGTCTCCCAGGAGATAGTATTCTATGGTAGAAGTTCCATTTGAGTTCCACTTTTTGTCCCCCTGCCCTTACCTGCCCCTCAAACCCTACCCTCCCTGTTGTCTGGGCCTCAAGATGACTATTAGGCATGTCAGCATGTCAGGCTAATCCAGGTTAGGAGCTGCAAATGAGTGAGACTATAGAATGATTGTGTTTCTGTGATTGTGTGAGTTCACTGATTAAATCTTTTCCAAGTGTGACCATTTTTCTACAAATTTCATTGTGTCATTTTTTTCTAACTGCTCAGTAGAATTTCATAGTGTAGATATACCACATCTTGGTTATCCATTCATCCAGTTATGGGCACCTGGGTTGATTCCAGTTCTTAGCTATTATGAATTGAGCAAATATCTCTGAACTGAGGTGTGGAGCTTTTAGGATAAATGCCCAGTAAGGGAAAACTGGGTCAATTGGTAACTCTCTAGTCACCCTTTCTAGGAGTCTCCATATGGCTTTCCATAGCGGTTGTACCAGCTTACATTCCCACCAACAGAGGATGAGGGTTCCTATTTCTCCACATCCTCACCAACATTTGTTTTCATTTAATTTTTTAATGTTAGCTATCCTTACTGGGGAAAGGTGGAAACTTATATAGTTGTTTCTATTTGCATTTCCCTGTTGTTTATGCCTGTTGAACATTTTCTTAAGTGTATAGTTGCCATTTGTTTTTCTTCCTCTGAGAATTCCCTATTCAGTTCTCTGCCCCACTTTGTGAGTGGGTTATTTGATTTTTTATTATTTAGAGTTTTGGTTTTTCAATAAATTGATGTATTGGATAAAATGATCTCAGCAATTTTGTGTTGCTTGGGGCAAATGGCTGGGCAATGTTTAAGTAACAAGCAGATAACATTGAACTAGATGTAATTTTCCCATAAAGTCCATTGCTTTCTAATGAACAAACTCCTCATCTTTGACCTCATTTTCACTGTCTCACCCATGATTGTGTATATTCATGTGAGTATGTTATATAAATGTTACAGTTCTCCATTCATCTTCCTAGTTATATACTGATCTTTTTTATGTACTATAAGCAATGATATACAAAGTCAAAATATAAGTACAATTTGACAATAAAGACAAATATTAAAAAAGAAAGTAGATGTATTAAAGTTGATATAGAGAATTTGAACAGGAATTTATGAAGATTTGTTGTAGCTGAGACTAAATGTGGCTCCATGTTTCCCAAAGGAGAATGCCCAATAGCGTCTTGGCATAAAAACAAGATAGGAAACCCAGTGGGCTAGATGGTATTTATTGAACGGTAATTAGGGAGACTACAAGTTATTTTGGAAAGACACAATTAATTCTGGAAGGAATCTATCATTTGGAACTCTGTGTAAGAGAACTGGGCAACATGATAAGCAACATGTTCAGGTATTTTCTAAAAGATACATTGTATACTTTCTATGAAAGCTAAGGTTAAAACATGGAATTGTAGCAGAGGCAAAGCATTTTTATACGATCTGCTTATGAGAGTCCAAAATGCTGTTTTTAACAACCAAACTTATTCAGAGAACATTTTCCTTATAACTTTTGTTCAACAGAGTTATAATAAATTTTGGTATGAAAGTTAATTTGTGATTATATTATGTGACTACTAATGAGTAAAGAAAGCATTTGCAGTGTTTATTGAAGTCCACATGCTTAATGCCAAATATATCAATGTGTTAGAATTTGGACATGAGTTTTTTCCTTACATGTGTGTAGGTAGCTTATGAGAATGGTTATTTTTTTTTGTTCATTTTTATTTATTTATTTAAGAGTGACAGACAGAGAGAGAAAGAGGCAGATAGACAGAGCAATAGACAGAGAAAGAGGCAGATACATAGAAAGAGAATGGTCATGCCAGGGCCTCCAGCCACTGTAAACGAACTCCAGATGCATGCGCCCCCTTGTGCATCTGGCTAACATGGGTCCTGGGGAGTTGAGCTTTGAACCAGGGCCCTTAGGCTTCACAGGCAAGTGCTTAATCACTAAGCCTTCTCTCCAGCCCAAGAGTGGTTATTTTTTAATTGTTATTTTTAAGAATTAATTATTTTCTGTGCTTGAATAAGTAATCAGAGAAACTGTTTACATTATGGACTCATTAGAAAAGAAAGTTTTTATTTGAAAAGAAAAAAATGCAAGCACTGGTGTTAGCAGTGGATCATTTAGACTATCAAGGAGTTCAAGACAGCACATGACTTCAAGGAAAACTGTCTTGAGCAGGAATTGGCTTACTAGAAATTGTTTATCCTTTAGCTTCATTGATTGTTTTGTGAGACACATATTATGCAAGTTCCAGCTCTACCACCTTCCAGATGTGGCATCTTGGGCAAGTGAATATTTTAATCCTAAATGTCCTTATTTATAGAGTAAAACCAATAGTGCTGTCTAGTTCAAGATGCTGCTGGAAGAGTGACATAGGCAAGGCACTCAGCTAAATGCCAAATATGTATCATGAGCTCAATACTGATAATATAATTATTAAGTAAAACAGTCTTCCAGATAGCTGAATAAATCAACTTAAAAAAATTACCCAATTGGAAATGTCTGTGAAATGTACCAGTTCTATTTTAACAGATGTTTCCAAACTGTTATTTCTGATAACATTTAACCAGTAGGTTGAGCTGCTTCTTAGCATCATTTTTCTCTGCTTCTCATAAACTCACTGTATTAGCATTAGAATTGATATTCTCGCTTGACTCTCAGTCAATCAATAATGCACTTTTAAATCAAGTTACCTAAAATACAAGGGAACAGGAATAAGGCTGCAGCCCTAGCTTAGGAGACTTTGGATGCTAACTGAGGTTTCAAGAGCATGGATATTGGGCAAGATGCCCTCACCGTGGGTAGGTTTTATATATGATGTATGAAGTGAAACTATAAGTTCAGGAAGTTTGCTCTTATGGCTGAATTTACTGTTTGGTTGGAGGCTATTATGTGTGTGTGTGTGTGTAAACACATGAAGGGTACAGGGAAACAGGAATTGGTTGAATTCAAACAAAATTCAGAGACTTCTTTGAAATAGTCACCATTTGAAAAGGCAGTTCTTAGGAACAAGATATTATGCCAAACCAGAACATGAGATATCTTTGGGGAAGGTGACCTTAAAAGGATGGAAAGAAGACTCCTTGCATAAATTAGCCTCCTTTCAAGGTTTTCTTGGCTTTATTCAAAGTATCACTAAAAAGGAAGCAAGAGTGTATTGTAAAGACCAAATTATAGTAGAGTAGTAAAACTGAAGCAAACAATGAAATTATAGTAAAATTTTAACTTTAAAGTATTGACCAACTAGTTTAAACCAATCAACCTCCAAACTCCAATAATGACACATAATGCCTTTATGAATATTAAACTGGTAGAACAATCTTTTAAATATTCTGCATTTTCTGAACAGCTTGTATTTACAGTCATATCTCTCTGTGGTGAATTCTATAGCTGCCAACATGCTATATATTTCATAAGCATTATTTGTGATCATCACAAACCTCAGTAGAGAACAAGAGAAACAAGTGTTAGCCTCATATTATAGATAAAACACAATGGGAAAAAGGTAGGAGAAGCAATCGAACCTATGGCCTGCCTTGTACCAGTGAGCTTGGTGATTGCCTTGCTGCCAGGGGCTTGTTTTCTTTTCATCAGCCCCCATGGAGAATGAAGGATGCAAAAGTCACCTAGTGACTTATGGATCTGTCTAATGGGAGCAGGAATTGATAAACTAGAGTTCCTGGCCCACAACTTGGCTGACTTCTGTTTCTGTGTGGCCTGTCAACCAAGAATGTTCTCACAGATTGAAAAGTTGCATAAAAGAACAGTAAGTATATTGTGTGATATGTAGCAACTGTGCAAAACTGGAATTCTAGTGTTCATGAAATTTTATCTGTGAGCAGGCTGCTCACTCATTTACATATTGCATACATATCAGAATTTAGTCTGCTCACTCATTTGCATATTATCCATGGCTGCCTTGATGCTTCCATGGAGATGGATTAGTTGCAGCAGAAGCCAGGAAGCTAAAATCTTACTATCTGGACTTTTACAGTGAAAATGTAGACAGCACAGTTACTGAGGACAGACATTAAATCCCTGGAATCTACTTTACCTACTAAGTAAACTCCAAAAAGGAAAAAAAAAATATCATGGCACCAAGTGGATAGCAAATGATATAAAAGGTCTTCAAGATGATTTTTTTTTATTGATTTCTTATGTAATTTTTTGTTGTTCTCTGAGAAGTCTCCCCAGAAGCATACTGGAGTTTGCAGTCTTTGGTTCTTGGGGTGAATGGTATATTACCTAGAGCAGGCCTGTATCTTCCCTTATACATAAATCAATCTTCCACTCTTCAATTCCTTTCCAACCATGGTCACAGCATTTCCCGTGTTTCATCTGAGGGTGCTTTGGCATGCATGTGTGTGCTGTGTGTGGTGTGGTGTATGCACATGTGTGTGCCCATGTGGAACCTGTGGGGAGAGGGCACCTGCAGTGGCTGGAGAGGAACAATGTGCTCCATCACTCTTCCATTTATTCTTACTTGAGCCAGAGTCTCTTACTGATCCCAGAACTTGTTGGTTTTTCACAAGCCTCAACAATTCTCCATCTCTGCTACCCACAGGATTGGTATTACTGATGTGCATGGCTACACTCACTGTATATGTAGGTCCTAGCATCAACCTTCAGAGATCTCTGAGGCCTCCTCAGGCCCTCATGCTTGCACAGGAAGTGCTCTTCACTGCTGATCCATCTCTTCAGTCCCTGCAGTTTTTTTTTTTTTCCCCCCACAGATGGTGGGACTATAGTGAGTTATCTTCTCAGCGATGCTGGTAGATTTTATTTATTTGTTTTTGTCTTCTTTTATAAAATAACATTAGTATGGCTCTGAGGAAGGGTGAGATAGACCAAGAGAAAGGATGTTCAAGGTTAGATCAGTCCTAAATCAAGAATTGTAGATATGCGACTTCCAGTTAAGATGGTGGCGTAGGTACCACGCCAAAGCAGCCGGGGGGGGGGGGGGAGACCAAAACACCTCAGCAAAATACACACTTTTACTAAAAAAGTGAGGTGTATAGGAAACTGAAGTGGCAGCAGAGACGTAGGAGAGATCCAGAGCATCCAGAGCCTGCACATACTTGGGGCTGTTTTTGACTGAATGGGTACAGTGTTTAGTTAACTTTTAGAATCTACCGGTATTTTATTCCACTCAGCCTACTTGAATACTGCCATAGCAGGGAAACTCAACCCCTGGGAGCACCTTTGTAGATACTCTCAGAGTATTAAGAGCCACATCTAACAACTTAAGCTCCTACCCTGAAAATATATAACATCAAATCAATTGATACAGCTAAGAATACCCAGCTAGCTAGAAAATCCAAGCATTAACTTAATCCAAGCTGCAAAAATATATACATATAACAAAAGAAACACTAAAAAGCAAGACGATATAAATCCACCTAAAAATATTAATGCATCAGAAATGACCTCCCGTGAGAACGAGTTAGAGGAAATGCCTGAAAAAGATTTCAAAAGAATGATTGTAAATATGTTCAAAGAAGTCAGAGAACAAATCAAAGGAGTCAAAGAGGAACTTAAAGGGGAAATCAAAGGAATCAAAGAAGATGCAGGACACCAATTTCATGAAATAAAGAAGGCAATACAAGACATAAATAACGAAATAGAAATAATAAAGAAAAACCAGTCAGAATTACTAGCAATGAAGAACACAGTTAAAGAAATAAAAAACTCTGTAGAAAATCTCACCAGTAGAATGGATGGAGGAGAGGACAGAATATCTAAGCTAGAAGACCAGGTGGCAGATCTAATACAGGCCAACAAAGAGAAAGACAAACTTATAGAAAAGTATGAGAGGGAATTTCAAGATATTTGGGAAACTATGAAAAGATCAAATATTAGAATTCAGGGCATAGTAGAAGGAGAAGAATTCCAATCCAAAGGCATAGTAGGTGTCTTCAACAAAATCATAGAAGAAAATTTCCCCCAAATTGGGAAAGAGGTGCCAATACAGATACAGGAAGCCTTTAGAACCCCAGCCAGACAAAACCTGGAAAGAACCTCTCCTCGCCATATTATAATCAAACTTCCAAACACACAAACCAAAGAAAAAATATTGAAAGCAGTTAGAGAGAAAAATCAAGTTACCTACAAAAGTAAGCCCATCAGGATTACAGCAGATTATTCAACACAAACTTTTAAAGCCAGAAGGGCTTGGGGTGATATATTTCAAGTTCTGAAAGATAACAGTCAACCAAGGTTACTTTATCCTGCAAAGTTATCCATTCAAATAGACGGAGAAATAAGGATATTCCATGACAAAAGCAGGTTAAATGAGTATTTGAAGACAAAACCAGCTCTACAGAAAATACTTGAAAGAATCCTCCATGCTGAAGAAAAGGAAAAGTACTCATATAAGGAACCTAGAAAAAACAAGCAATACTCAAAAACTAGTTAACAGAAGAGAGCACAGGTAGAACCAGAACCACAAAAAAAAAAAAAAAATGGCAAACATAAATACACACCTTTCAATAATATCTCTTAATATCAACGGCCTCAATGCTGCAACAAAAAGACATAGATTCACAGACTGAATTAAAAAGCAGGATCCTACAATTTGTTGTCTCCATGAAACTCACCTTTCTACAAAGGATAGACATTACCTTAGGGTGAAAGGTTGGAAGATGGTGTTTCAAGCAAATGGGCCTAGAAAACAAGCAGGGGTTGCTATCCTAACATCAGACAAGGTAGACTTTAGTCCAACATTAGTCAAGAAAGATAAGGAAGTTCACTTTATATTGATTAAGGGCACACTCCAACAGGAGGGCATTACAATCCTAAACATATATGCACCTAACATAGGGGCTCCCAAAATCGTCAAATACTATTAGAACTAAGGTCACAGATAACACCAAAATCAGTGGTGGTGGGTGACTTTAACACCCCACTCTCATCAATTGACAGGTCATCCCAGGAAAAAATAAACAGAGAGGCATCTGGACTAAATGAGGTCATAGAAGGAATGGACTTAACAGATATATACAGGACATTTCATCCAAAGGCTGCAGAATATACATTCTTTTCAGCAGCACATGGAACATTCTCTAAAATAGACCATATATTAGGACACAAAGCAAATCTTAACAAATTCAGGAAAATTGAAATAATTCCTTGCATTCTATCTTACCACAATGGAATTAAACTACAAATCAGTAGCAAGAAAGGCTATAGAGCATAAACAAAATCATGGGAACTAAACAATACACTACTAAATGATGACTGGGTCAATTAAGAAATCAAAAAGGAAATCAAAAACTTTATAGAGTCAAACGATAATGAGAACACAACATACTAAAATCTCTGGGACACAATGAAGGCAGTTCTAAGAGGTAAATTTATAGCCTTAAGTGCCTATATTAAGAAATTAGAAAGGTCGCAAGTAAACGACCTAATGCTTCGCCTTAAAGCCTTGGAAAAAGAAGAACAAGGCAAACCAAAAATCAGTAGATGGGAAGAAATAATAAAGATTAGGGCAGAAATTAATGAAATAGAAACAAAAAGACCAATCCAAAGAATTAATGAAACAAAGAGTTTGTTCTTTGAAAGGATAAACAAGATTGATAAACCCTTAGCAAATCTGACCAAAAGAAAGAGAGAAGAGACACATATTAATAAAATCAGGGATGAACAAGGTAACATCACAACAGATTCCGGAGAAATTCAAAAAATCATAGGGACATACTATAAAAGCATATACTCCACAAAGTATGAAAATCTGAAAGAAATAGATGATTTCCTTGATCTATATGACCTACCTAAATTAAATCAAAATGAAATTAATCACTTAAATAGACCTATAACAAACATGGAGATCCGAACAGTTATCAATAATCTCCCAACTAAAAAAAGCCCAGGCCCAGATGGATTCACTGCTAAATTTTACCAGACTTTTAAGGAAGAGCTAACACCATTGCTTCTTAAGCTTTTCCAGGAAATAGAAAAAGAAGGAATTCTACAAAACTCCTTCTATGAGGCCAGCATCACCCTGATACCAAAACCAGGCAACGATAGAACAAAAAAAGAAAATTACAGACCAATCTCCCTCATGAACATAGATGCAAAAATTCTCAACAAATTATTGGCAAACAGAATAAAAGAATATATCAAAAAGATCATTCACCCTGACCAAGTAGGCTTTATCCCAGAGATGCAGGGATGGTTCAACATAAGCAAATCTATAAATGTAATACATTACATAAACGGGTTGAAGGACAAAAATCACATGATCATCTCATTAGATGCAGAGAAAGCATTTGACAAAATCCAACATCCCTTCATGATAAAAGTCCTACAGAGACTGGGAATAGAAGGAACATATCTCAATATAATAAAAGCTATTTATGACAAGCCTACAGCCAACATATTAGTAAATGGGGAAAAACTGGAAGCTTTTCCACTAAAATCAGGAACAAGACAAGGGTGTCCACTGTCCCCAATTTTATTTAATATAGTTTTGGAAGTCTTAGCCATAGCAATAAGGCAAGAGACACACATAAAAGGGATACAAATTGGAAAGGAAGAGATCAAGTTATCATTATTTGCAGATGACATGATTCTATACATAAAGGACCCTAAAGACTCTACTAGCAAACTGTTAGAGCTGATCAAAACCTACAGCAATGTAGCAGGATACACAGATATCAGTAGCCATCATATATGCTAACAACAAAAACACAGAGGATGAAATCAGAGAATCACTCCCGTTCACAATTGCATCAAAAAAATAAAGTACCTTGGAATAAACCTAACCAAGAAAGTAAAGAATCTCTACAATGAGAACTTTAAAACATTCAAGCGAGAAATTGCAGAAGACACTAGAAAGTGGAGAAACATCCCTTGTTCCTGGATTGGAAGAATCAAAATTGTGAAAATGGCAATCTTACCTAAAGCAATCTACACATTTTATGCAATCCCTATCAAAATTCCAAAGGCTTTCTTCATGGAAATAGAAAAAACAATCCAAAAATTCATTTGGAATCACAAAAAAACCTCGAATATCTAAAATAATACTGAGCAACAAAAATGAGGCTGGTGATATCACCATACCTGACTTTAACCTATACTACAGAGCCATAGTAACAAAAACAGCATGGTACTGGCACAAAAACAGACATGTAGATCAGTGGAACAGAATAGAGGACCCAGATGTAAGCCCAAGTAGCTATAGCCACCTGATATTCGATAAAAATGCCAAAAATACTCAGCGGGGAAGAGACAGTCTCTTCAGCAAATGGTGTTTTGAAAACTGGATATATATCTGCAGAAGGATGAAAATAGATTCTTCTCTCTCGCAATGCACAAGAATTAAGTCCAAATGGATTAAAGACCTTAACATCAGACCTGAAACTCTGAAACTGCTAGAGGAAAAAGCAGGGGAAACCCTTCAACATATTGGTCTTGGCAAAGACTTTCTGAATACAACCCCAATTGCTCAGGCAATAAAACCACAGATTAATCACTGGGACCTCATGAAATTACAAAGATTTTGCACTGCAAAGGACACAGTGAAAAAATCAAAGAGGCAACCTACAGAATGGGAAAAAATCTTCGCCAGCTATATATCTGATAGAGGATTAATATCTAGGATATATAAAGAACTCAAAAAGTTAAATAATAAGGAATCAAACAAGCCAATCAAAAATGGGCTATGGAGCTAAATAGAGAGTTCTCAAAGGAAGAAATACGAATGGCATATAAGCATCTAAAAAAATGTTCTACATCACTAGTCATCAGGGAAATGCAGATTAAAACTACATTGAGATTCCATCTCACTCCTGTCAGATTGGCCACCATCATGAAAACAAATGATCATAAATGTTGGCGGGGATGTGGAAAAAAAAGGAACCCTTCTACACTGCTGGTGGGGATGCAATCTAGTCCAGCCATTGTGGAAAACAGTGTGGAGGTTCCTAAAACAGCTAAAGATTGATCTACTGTATGACCCAGCTATAGCACTCCTAGGCATATATCCAAAGGACTCATCTCATTTCCTTAGAAGTACATGCTCAACCATGTTTATTGCTGCTCAATTAATTAATAGCTGGGAAATGGAACCAGCCTAGATGTCCCTCAACAGAGGAGTTGATAATGAAGATGTGGCACATTTATATAATGGAGTTCTACTCAGCAGTAAAGAAAAATGAAGTTATGAAATTTGCAGAAAAATGGATGGACTTGGAAAGTATTATACTAAGTGAGGTAACCCAGGCCCAGAAAGCCAAGCGCCACATGTTCTCTCTCATATGTGGATCCTAGCTACAGATGATTGGGCTTCTGCGTGAGAATGAAAATACTTAGTAGCAGAGGCCGGTAAGGTAAAAAGGAGACATAAAGGGTAGAGAAAGGAAGGGAGGAGGATACTTAATAGGTTGATATTGTATATATGTAATTACAATGATTGTAATGGAGAGGTAATATGATGGGGAATGGAATTTCAAATGGGAAAGTGTGGGGGTGGGGAGGGAGGGAATTACCATGGGATATATTTTATAATCATGGAAAATGTTAATAAAAATTAAAAAAAAAAAACGAATTGTAGATAGACTTTTGAGTAAGGTGGTGGCATGGGAGTCATGCCAAGCTAGCCAAGGGAGGAGTTCAAACAAAACCAAAGCAAAATACACTATTCTTCTAAAAAGTAATGGTGTATAGGTTATTATCTGCCACAGTGGAGAAGTAGGAGAGACCAAAATCTACCAGGAGGAAACCTGCCAGAATCCTGCCCAGGCACTTGCGGCCCAGACCACATACCGCTGGGTCCAGCACCATATTGCAGGAGCAGAGACGAAATGAGGGGATTTTCCAGTTGCATCAGCCTCCTCACAAAATTAAGAAACCAGAAGTGGAGCCAACTAAGACCAGCTGAGGAGCTGCTGAAAGGAATACAGGCAGGGCCAGGTGAGCAATTCCAGTTTAGCTTCAGGCTTCCTGTAGTCTCCCATCCCCCAGGCTTCAGAACCATGAACCTTGGGAGAACTTGTTCAGTCCTTGACAGCAGAGCATCCAGTGCAGCTGATCAGAGCACCAGATCCAAAGCACAACACAGAGGAATTGAGGTGGGCACTCAGCATCAGTGAGATTGGAAGTCACCCCAAAAGGTAACGAGGCTGACTGACTAAAAAGCAGGTACATAGGCCTACACTGGAAGTGCTAATCTCTGTTTCCATGTCAGTGCAAGTTACAGGTTATATATTCTTGGTTGGTTTTACCATTCTCAAGTAAGCTGTATTTTGAGGATGACTATTGTTGCTGTGGATGCTTTCAGATTTACAGGGACTTTGTCTTTCTTCTGACATTGTTGCAAGCAGAGTCTGAATCAGACCCAGGCTGACCTGGACCCCATTTTAGAATAGAAATCTCAACCTCCCAGCTGACTGGATTAAGGGTGGAAAGCAACACACACCCTTAGGACTTTTGGCTTTATAAGGTTATAAGGTTATCTGTTTGTTTTAATCCCCACACTTTTATTCACTGTGTTTTTTAAAAAACATTTTATTTTAACTTTAATAGATTTATTTTTATTGACAACTTCTATACTTAACAGAAAACAAACCATGGTATTTCTCTCCCCCACTTTCCCATTTATAATTCTGCTCTCTGTCATATCTCCTCCTTCTCTTCATTAGTCTCTCTTTTAGTTTGATGTTGTCATCTTCTCCTATTATGAGGTCTTGTGTAGGTATTGCTAGGTACTGAGAGGTCTTGGCTATAGAGGCTAGTTTCTGTCTGGATGGTTGTATATAAGGAGTGGTACCCTTCCTTTGGCTCTTACATTCTTTCTGCCACCATTTCGGCAATGAACCCTGAGCTTGAAGGGTGTGAGTTGTTTGAGCACCAGACACTCCTCCATCTCTTCTTTGCAGTACTACGTTGCCTGTTGGGTCATTCCAGTGGTCATCGCCATCTGAAAAGAGAAGCTTCTCTAACCAGAAGTGAGATTAGCATTAATATATGAATAGGAACATTAAGTGTAGTGCTTTCAGGGAAATTTGGTGAGAGTAATATATGCATTTATTCAGACAAGAGCAGGTTTTATACTTCTAAGGCTCATGACCTCCCCTGACATAGGCTTTGATTAGGCTTTCAGTACCAAGTATGTTTCCCTCCCATAGAGTGGGCCTTTGGTCCAGTTAGAGAGCAGCTTGTTTTCCCCAGAGCAGACATGCCACTATTGCACCCGTTCAGTCATTTGGCCTGTCTGGCTAAACTTGAGGCTTCCAGTGTCCATTGTTTTCACCACTGATGACTTCTGTCTCCCATAAGGCTGCAGGCAGTGTAGCTTTTTTGAGCTTTCAGTTGGCTGAGATATGGGAGAAGGTTTTCTGCTTAGCACCAGCTTGATTTCTCAATGAGTTTGCCACACAGGCATGTGAAGTCTTCAGCAATAGGGTCCTACCATCTCTTCCTCACATGACCCCAAAAACATTGGCAATAGGCTATAATGTGTTGGAGGCAACAGGGACCTCCCTGGCCAACAACACACTGGAAAGTATCCCATCCCTGGCAATGAAAAATTTTTAATAACAATCTATGGCATCTGGATGTGCTATTATTTAAGAAATTAGATTTTCAGATGGCTTATTCAGAATATCTTGAATTTTGATTGACCCTACCCCACCCTTCTTTTATACAATCTCTTCCCCTGAACTTGCTTAGGCCTTTCCCCTCCCTGTAACTGTTCTAGTTAAATATATACAGCACCATCTCCTAAAATCCTTCCCTCTCCTCCTTCCCTCATAGCCCTTTTCTAGCTTATAGGCCTCTGCTACTGATTTTTTGTTCCAGCTCACATGCAAGTCTATACATTTGTAGCTAGGATCTACATATGAGAGAGAACATGTGACATTTTGCTTTCTGGGCCTGGGTTACCTCACTTAGTAAAATCCTTTCCAGATCCATCCATTTCCTTGAGAATTCCATAATTTCATTTTTCTTTATTGTTGAATAGAACTCCATTATGTAAATGTACCATATCTTTATTATCCATTCATCTGTGGATGGACATCTAGGTTGGTTCCATTTCCTAGTTATTGTGAATAAAGCAGCAATAAACATGGTTGTGCAAGTATCACTAAGTTAGTGAGAAGAGTCATTAGGGTATATGCCTAGGGGTGCTATAGCTGGATCATATGGTAAATCTATTTTTAGCTTTCTCAAGAAGATTCACACTGATTTCCACAATGGCTGTTCTAGATTACATTCCCAGCAACAGTGTAGAAGGGTTCCACTTTTACTGTATCCTTGCCAACTTTTATGGTCATTTGTTTTCTTGATGGTAGCCATTCTAACAGGAGAGAGATGGAATCTCAATGTAGTTTTTTTTTTTTTTTTTTTTTTTTTTTTTTTTTTTTTTTGAGGTAGCGTCTCACTCTAGCCCTGACATGGAATTCACTATGTAGCCTCAGGGTGGCCTTGAACTCACAGCAATCCTCCTACCTTTGCCTCCAGAGTGCTGATATTAAAGGCGTGCACCACCATGCCAGCTCAAGGTAGTTTTAATTTGCATTTCCCTAATGGCCTAGGATGTAGAACACTTTTTGGGATGTCTATATACCATCTGTATTTCTTCTGATGAGAACTCTCTATTTAATTCCATAACCATTTATTTATTTATTTATTTATTTATTTATTTATTTATTTATTTATTTATTTATTTATTTTGTTTTTCGAGGTAGGGTTGCTCTCTGGTCCAGACTGACCTGGAATTAACTATGTAGTCTCAGGGTGGCCTCAAACTCATGGAGACCTACCTACCTCTGCCTCCTGAGTGTGGGGATCAAAGGTGCCACAATGCCTGGCCCATAGCCCATAGACCATTTTTTTAATTGGATTGTTTCATTTCTTTTTTTTTCTCTGTGTTGAGTTCTTTGTATATTCTGGATTTTAATCCCCTGTCAGATGTGTGGCTGGCAAAGATTTTCTCCCATTCTATAGGTTGTCTCTTTGCTCTATTCATAGTATCCTTTGCTGTACAAAAGCTTTTTAATTTCATGAGATCCCAGTAGTGGTTTTATTTTCTGAGCAATTGGGGTTATACTCAGAAAGTCATTACCTATACCAATATGTTGAAGGGTTTCCCCTACCTTTTCCTCTAGCAATTTCAGAGTTTCAGGTCTGATATTAAGGTCACTGATTCACTTGGATTTGATTCTTGTGCATGGATAAAGACAAGGATCTATTTTCATCTTTCTACATATAGATACCCAGTTTCCCTAGCACCACTTGTTGAAGAGGCTGTCTTTTCTCCAATGGATATTCTTTGCATTTCTGTCAAAAATCAAATGGCTGTAGCTGTCTGTATTAACATTTGGGTCCTCTATTCTGTTCCATTGACCTACATGTCTATCTTTGTGCCAATACCATGCTTTTTTTGTTATTATGACTTTGTAGTATAGCTTAAAATTGGCTCAAAATTGTTTTGGGTATTTGGGGTTTTGTGTATTTCCAAATGAATTTTAAGATTTTTTTTTTCCTATTTCTGTGAAGAATGCCATTGGAATTTTAATAGGTATTCCCATAAATGTGTAGATTATTTTTGGTAAGATTGACATTTTCATAAGATTGATTCTTCCAATCCAACAGTGGGATATCTTTCTATTTCCTTGTATCTTCTGTAATTTCTCCCTTGAGTGTTTTAAAGTTCTCAATACAGAGATCCTTCACTTCTTTGGTTAAGTTTATTCCAAGGTACTTTATTTAGTTATTTATTTTGAAGCAGTTGAGAATAGGAATCATTTCCTGATATCATCCTCTGCATGCTTGTTGCTAGTATATAGGAAAGCTATTGATTTATGTGCATTTATTTTGCATCCTGCTATGTTGCTAAAAGTGTGTGTCAGTTCTAACAGTTTGATGGTAGGGTTTTTAGGGTCTTTTATGTAAACAATCATATTATCTGCAAATAGGGATAAGTTGATATCTTCCTTTCCAATTTGTATCCATTTTATGAGTGTCTCTTCCATTATTGCTATACCTAAGACATCCAGTACTATATTAAATAAAAGTTGAGACAGTGGACATCTTGTTTTGTTCCTGAATTCAGTGGAAAAGCTTCAAGATTTTCTCCACTTAGTATTTGATGGATGTAGGTTTATCGTGAATAGCTCTTTCTGCCTCTATTGAGGTGATCATGTGATTTTTGTTCTTCATATCACTTATATGGTGTATTACATTTATTGATTTGTGTATATTGAACCATCCCTGCATCCCTGGGATAAAGACAGGTTGTGGTGAATAATCTTTTTGATATATTCTTGTATTCTTTTTTCAAATATTTTGTTCAGGAATTTTGCATCTATGTTCATGAGGGAGATGGGTCTATAATATTCTTTCCTGTTCTGTCTTTGTCTGGTTTTGTTATGAGGGTGATACTGGCTTCATAGAAGAAGTTGGGTAGAATTCCTTCCTTTTCTATGTTATGGAAAATTTTGAGAAGCAGTAGTGTTAGTTCTTCCAGAAGATCTGGTAAAATTCACCAGTGAATCCATCTGGGCCTGGACTTTTTCTTGTTGGAAAACTTTTTATAACTGCTTGGATCTCTGTACTTGTTATAGGACTATTTAAATGGTTTCTCTCATCTTGACTTAGTTTTGGTAGGTCATGTGAATAAAGGAAATCATCCATTTTTTTTCAGATTTTCAAATTTAGAAGCATATGTATTCCTAAAGTATGTCTTTATAATTGTCTGATTTTTTTGGTATGTGTTCTAATGGTGTCTTTTTCATCTCTAATTTTATTGATTATTTTCTTCTTTCTTGCTTCTGGTCAAATTTGCTAAGGGATTATCAACTTTGTTTATCCTTTCAAAGAACCAACTTTTTGTTTCATTGCTTCTTTGGATTGCCTTTTGGCTTCTATTCCATTAATTTCTGCTCTGATCTTTATGATGTCTTCTCATCTACTGATTTTTGGTTTGCTTTATTCTTCTTTTTCTAAGGACTTAAAGTGAAGCATTACATTGTTTATTTGAGAAGCCTCTAGTTTCTTATTATAGGTACTTGGAGCTATAAACTTCCCTCTTACAACTGCCTTCATTGTGTTCCAAAAGTTTTAGTAGGTTGTATTATCATCATCATTTGATTCTATGAATTTATTGATTTCCTCAATGACCCATTGATAATTCAATAGTGTACTGTTTAGTCTCCATAAGTTTCTGTATGCTTTGTAACTTTTCTTGTTGCTTATTTGCAGTTTAGTCCCACTGTGGTCAGATAGGGTACAGGGGATTATTTAAATTTTCCTGTATTTGTTGAGATTTGCTTTTTGTCCTTATATATGGTCTATTTTAGAGAATGATCCATGTGCTATTGAGAAGAATGTATATTGTGCAGCATTAAAATGGGATGTTCTGTAGGTATCTGTTAGGTCCATTTGTTCCATGACATCATTTAATTCAGGTGTCTCTCTGTTTAATTTTTGCCAGGATAACCTGTCAATTGATGAGAGTGGGGTATTGAAGTCACCCACTAGATTGTGTTTGATGTTATCTGTGACCTTAAGTCTAATAATGTTTCCTGTTTTCCCTTTACTCATTTGTTTTAACTGTTATTTGAGCGTTTTTTTTCCCTACTTCTTCCTGTGTGTGTTTTGCTTTCTCTTCAGCAGTAAGAATTCCTTCAAGTGATTTTTTGTACATCTGGTTTATGTTTCATAAATTCATTTAGTTTCTTTTTGTTGTGGAATGTCCTTATTTCTCCATCAATTTGGATAGATAGCTTTGCAAGATAAAGTAATCTTGGTTGGTAGTTGTTATCTTTCAGAACTTGGAATACATCATTCCAAGTCCTTCTGGCTTTTAACATTTGCATTGAGTAATCTGCAGCTATTTTTATGGACTTGCCTTTGTAGGTGATTTGCTTTTCCTCTCTAAATGCTTTCAATATATTTTATTTGGTTTTTGTGTTTATTAGTTTAAATATAACATGGCAAGAAGAGTTTCTTTCCATATTTTCTCTGTTTGTTGTTCTAAAAGCTTCTTGTATTTGCATTGGCATTTCTTTTCCAATTTTGGGAAATTTTTCTTCTATGATTTTGTTGAAAATACCTACTAAGCCTCTGGGTTTAAATTCTTTTCCTATTATGCCCTGTCTTCTTGTGTTTGATCTTTTCATAGTGTCCTGGATATCTTGAAATACCCTTATATATCTTACTATTTACTGGCTTGTCTTTCTTTTGTTGGACTCTATTAGGTCTGCCACCTGATCTTCTAGTTTAGATATTCTGTTCTCTGCTTCATCCATTCTACTGGTAAGACCTTCCATGGAGTTTTTTTTGTTTTTTTTTTTTTATTTATTTTTTTTTTTATTTCACTGGCTGTATTCTTCAGAGCTAGAATTTCAGCCTGGTTTTTCTTCAGTATTTCTATTTCCTAACTCATGTCTTGTAATGACTTCCTAATTTCATTAAACTGGTTTCCTGTGTTCTCTTTCTAAAGTTTGTTTTCTTCTTTAATTCCTTTGTTTTCTTTTTTGATTACCTTCATATCTTCTCTAATTTCTTTGAGTATAGATACTATCATTTTCTTGAAATCTTTGTCAGGCATTTCATCTAAAACAGTCTCATTGGTGATCATTTCTGATGGATTTATAATTTTTGATGGGACTGAATTGATTTAATGCTTAAGTTTTCTATTTATCTGCAGTGTTCCCTGACATGGAAATCCACATTTATATACCCTCAGCATATGAATTCAAGCTGCCAGGTGTACTTCTTGTACCCCAATTCAGCCACAGAAGTAATCCTATATGTTGAGTTTGCTTGCTAAGCAAGTATTCTAGCAGACTGGGTAGAACAATTTACTGGCAAATTCTAAACTTCAATTGAGCAACATATACAATCAATAAAAATTAGCACAAAGTATGCAATTGTAGGGATTAAAACAAACAGATAAAGCCAAAATTCCTAAAGATGTGTGTTGTTCTACACCCTTAATCTTGTCAGCTTGGAAGTAAAGATTTCTGTTCTGAATTGGGTTCCAGGTCAACCTGGATCTACATCAGACACTGCCCCTAATGATGACAGAAACAAAACACAAAGGCCCTATAATTATGAGAACATCAAACAAAACAATATTCAACCCACAAATACAGGTTATTTGAAAATGATAAAGCCAACCAATAATATACAACCCATAACATGCCCTATCAAGGGAAGAGAGACTAGCTCTTCCAATGCATGCCTATGAACCTGCTTTTTTTTTTTTTTTTTCTTTTTTTTGTCTCTGGACCTCATTACCTTTTGGGGTGGCTTCCAATCTCACCAATGCCAAGATCCCTCTGTGTATTGGAACTGGAGCTCTAATTAGCTGTGCTGGCTGTGCTTCCACTGTGGGCTGAATGCTGGACATTCAGGGCTCTGATGGTGGGGGATGGTGGGGTTCAGACTTCTGCAGTTGCTCATGCAGTTCTACCTGTATCCTTTTCAGTAGCTCTTTGGTTGATCTCAGCTGTCTTTACTTCTGTTTTCTTAACTTTGCAAGGAGTCGATAGAATTGAAAAAGTACCTTGTTTCCTGTGCTGCTGCTGCTGCTTGGCATGCCTGATGGGGCATTGCCAGGCAGGTGCACGGATTGGGCCATTTTCTTCCTTTCTGGTGGTTCTTGGTCTCTCTGGCTTCTCTGCTGTGTGAAAAAATAATGTGTACTCCTTCACTTTTCAGAAGAAGAGTGTAGTTTGCTGGGGCTTTGCTTAAATCCTTCCCTAGGCTTGATTGGCATGGCTCCTAAGTTGCCGTCTTACCTGGAAGTCCCTCTGTGCTGGTTTTTAATGAATATGTATATTGCTCAGTTTAACTTTAGAATTTGCCAGTAAATTTTTCCAGCCAGCTCACTAGAATACTTGACTAGCAGGCAAACTCAATACTTAGGATTATTTCTGCTATTGAACTGGAGTACAAGTGCTACACTTAGAACCTTAAACTCCTAGATATATATAGTTGGATTTCCACATCTAAGAATACTGCAGATAATTAGAAAACCTAAGCATCAAATCAACTCAGGATGCAAAAATCACTACATTATCATACAAGAGACACAAAGAATAAAGATAATATAACCCCACCAAAAATTATAGATCTATCAGAAATGACCCCCAAAGGGACTGTTTTAGATGAAATGCCTGACAAAGATTTTTAAAAAATGATTTTATTTGTAATCAAAGAAATCAAAGAAGAAATAAAAGGAATCAAAGAAGAAAACAAAGGAATTAAAGAATAAACAAAGTCCTGAAGGAATTCCAAGAGAAAACAGGAAACCAGCTTAATGAAATAAAGAGGTCATTACAAGACATGAGTAATGAAATAGAAATACTGAAGAAAAGCTATGCAGAAATACTAGCCTTTAAAAACACAGTAAGTCAAATAAAATACAGTGTGGAAAGTCTCACCAATAGAATGTATGAAGAAAATAGAATATCTAAACTAGAAGGCCAGGTGGCAGATCTAATAAAGTCCAACAAAGAGAAAGACAAGCTAATAGGAAGGTATGAATGAGAATTGCAAGATATTTGGGACACTATGAAAAGATCAAACTTAAGAATTTGGGTATAGTGTAAGGAGAAAAATTTCACTTCAAAGACATAGTAGGTGTTTTCAACAAAATCATAGAAGAAAAATTTCCCCAATTGGGAAAGAAATGCAAATATAGGAAGCTTTTAGAACACCAAACAAGACAAAACCTGGAAAGAACCTCTCCTTGCCATGTTATCATTAAACTGCTAAACACACAATCCAAAGAAAATATATTGAAAGCAGTTAGAGAGAAAAAGCAAGTCACATATAAAGGCAAGCCCATCAGGATTACAAGTGGATTACTCAACACAAGCTTTAAAAGCCAGAGGGCTTGCAAGATGTATTCCAAGTTCTGAAAGATGAAAACTGTCAACCAAGATTACTTTATCCTTCAAAGCTATCTATCCAAATTGATGGAGAAATAAGGACATTCCACAACAAAAAGAGCTTAAAGAATTTATGAAAATTCAGCCATCTCTACAGAAAATAATTGAAGGAATCCTTAATGGTGAATTGAAAACAAATCACACACATGTGGAAACAGGAAAAAAATAGTTAAAAGAGTAAAGGGAAGACAGGAAGTTCTACAAAAGAAGAATAGCAAGAATAAATACATACCTGTCAAAAATGAGTCTTTTTATGTTATTTTATTTTTTTTGAGGTGGGGTCTCACTCTACCTTAGGCTGACCTGGAATTCACTATGTAATCTCAGGGTGGCCTCAAGCTCATAGTGATCCTCCTCCCTCTGCCTCCTGAGTGTTGGGATTAAAGGCATGCACCACCCTGTATGGCTGGCCAATGTAACTCTTAATGTCAGTGACCTTAATGCCACAACCAAAATGCACAAGCTTGCAGACTGGATTAAAAGGCAGGATCATGCTATTTATTGCCTCCAGACAACTCAGCTCTCAATAAAAGATAGACACTGTCAGGGTGGAGAGATGGCTTAGTGGTTATGGCCTTGTCTGTGAAGTCTAAGGATCCCGGTTCAAGGCTCGATTCCCCAGGACCCATGTTAACCAGATGCACAAAGGGGCACACATGACTGGTGTTCGTTTGCAGTGGCTGGAGGCCCAGGCATGAGCATTCTCTTTTTCTTTCTCTCTCACTCTGTCTCTACCTGCCCCTTTCTTTCTGTGTGTATCATTCTCAAATAAATAAATAAATAAAAATACAAAAAAAAAAGTTAGCTTCTTTAAAACAAAAAAAGATAGACACTGCCTTAGGGTGAATGGATGGAAAATGGCATTTCAAGCCAATGAGCCCAGGAAATAAGCAGGGGTTGCTATTCTAATATCTGACTACAGGATAGAGTTCAAACCAACATTAGTGAGGAAAGATAATGAAGGTCACTTTATACTGATTAAAAGAACAATTCAGGGCTGGAGAGATGGCGTACTGGTTAAGCGCTTGCCTGTGAAGCCTAAGGACCCTGGTTCAAGGCTCGGTTCCCCAGGTCCCACGTTAGCCAGATGCACAAGGGGGCGCACGCATCTGGAGTTTTTTTGTAGAGGCTGGAAGCCCTGGCGCGCCCATTCTCTCTCTCTCCCTCTACCTGTCTTTCTCTATGTGTCTGTCGCTCTCAAATAAATAAATAAATAAATAAAAACTAAAAAAGAGAACAATTCAACAGGAGGACATTATAATCCTAAACTTATATGTACCTATCATAGGGGCTCCCTGTTTTATCAAACAAACACTATTAGACTTAAGGTCACAGATTACACCAAGTATTATTGTAGCAGCTGAATTCATACTCCCTGTCATTAACTGGTATGTCATGTCACCCTTGGAAAAAAAAAAAGAGAGAGACATTTGGATTAAATGATATCATGGAACAAATGGACCTAACAGATAACAGATAACAGAACATTCCATCCATCCAAATGCTTTAGAATATGCATTTTGCTCAGAAGCACGTAGAACATTCCCTAAAATAGATTATATATTAGGACACAAAGCAAATCTTCACAAACACAGGAAAATTGAAATAATACCTTGTATTCTGTCTGACCACAATTGGGATTAAACAACAAATCAGCAGCAAGAAAGACTACAGAGTATGCAGAAATTCCTGGAGACTAAACAGTACACTACTGAATGATGAATTGGTCTTTAAAGACATCTGAAAGGAAATAAATAAATTAATAGAATCAAATAATGATGAGAATACAACACATCAAAACCTTTGGGGCACAATAAAAGCAGTCTAAGAGGGAAATTATAACTCTAAATGCATATATAAAGAAATTAGAGTATTTGAATATAAACTGTTTAATGCTTCACCTTAAGGCCTTGGAAAAAGAAGAACAAGGCAAACTAAAAATTAGTGGATGGGTAGAAATAATAAAAAAAAAAGTAGGGCAGAAGTTAATGAAATAGAAACAAAAATTCCAAAGAATCAATGAAATTAAGAGTTGGCTTTTTGAAAGGATAAACAATAATTGATAAACCCTTAGCAAATCTGACCAGAAGAAAGAGAAATGACACAAAAATTAATAAAATTGGAGATGAAAAAGGCACAATTACAACAGATACCAAAGAAATTCAGAAAATCATAAGAATATATTTTAAGAATATATGCACCTCTAAGTTTGAAAATCTAAAAGAAATTGATGATTTCCTTAATTTATATGACATATAAAAATTAAACCAAGATGAGATAAACCATTTAAATAGACCTATAACTAGTACAGAGATCCAACTAAAAAACATCCAGGTCCAGATGGATTCACTTTCATTGTGTCTCAAAGGTTTTGGTGTGTTGTATTCTCATCATTATTTGATTCTATTAATTTATTGATTTCCTTTTAGACATCTTTAAAGACCAATTCACCATTCAGTAGTGTACTGTTTAGTCTCCAGGAATTTCTGTATGCTCTGTAGTCTTTGAATTTTACCAGATCTTCATGGAAGTATTAATACCACTGCTTCTTAAACTTTTCCATAACATAGAAAAGGAAGGAATTTTGTTGAACTCCTTTTACAAAGCCAGAATCAAATTGATACCAAAACCAGACAATGATAGAACAAAAAAAGAAAAATATACAGACCAATTTCCCTCATGAACATAGATGCCAAAATTTTCAACAAAACATTGGCAAACAAAATACAAGAATATATCAAAAAGATCATTCATCTCAACCAAGTATGCTTCATCCCAGAGATGCTGCAATGGTTCAACATATGCAAATCGATACATGTAAAACACTACATAAATGACCTAAAGGACAAAAATCCCATGATCATCTCAACAGATGCAGCTAAGGCATTTGATAAAATCCCTTCATGGTAAAAGTCCTACAGAAACTTGGAATAGAAGGAACATATCTCAACATAATAAAGGCTATTTATGACAAACCTACAGCCAACATAATACTAAGTGGGGAAAAACTTGAAGCTTTCTAGACCTTTGGTGGGACTACAATCCGGTGAAATCACTGTGGAAATCAGTGTGGAAGTTCCTGAGATAGCTATAAATACATCTACCACATGACTCAACTATTCCACTCCTATGCATATATCCCAAGCACTCTTCTCATTAGCTTAGAGATACTTGCACAACCTTGTTTATTGCTGCTCTATTTGCAGTAGTTAGGAAATGGAACCAGCCTACATGTCCCTCAACTGATGAAGGAGTAAGGAAGATATGGTACATTTGTACAATGGAATTCTATTTAGCAGTAAAGAAAAATGAAATTATGAAACTTGCATGAAAATGGGTGGATCTGGAAAGGATTATACTACGTGATATAAATCAGGCCCAGAAAGGCAAACATCACATGTTTTCTCTCATATGTGGATCCTAGTTACAAATGTTCAGACTTGTGTGTGAGTTGTAGTAAAAATTGGTAGCAGAGGCCAGTAAGCTAGAAAAGGGCTACAGGGAAGGAAGAGAGGGATAGACTTAAGAGGATAGTACTATATATATGTCAGTAGATGGTCAAATCACTGCAGGTGGAATATCCTATGTGAGGTCAGGGGAAGAGATAGACTAAAAGGAGGGTAGAGGGAGGCTTAGTCAAAATTCAGGATATAATGAATAAGGCAAAAGATAACCTACATTTTTGGATATTGGTATACCCAGAAACCATAGACTGTTACTAGAAAAATGTCAGTGCTAGGAATGGGATACTTTCCAGTGAATTGTTGGTCAGGGAAGTCCCTGGTGCCTCCAAAGAATTAAAGGCTATTGTCAAGGCTCTTGGATCCCCACCAGGAGTATATGATAAGACCATATTGCTAAAGACTCCACATGCCTGGGCTGTATGGTCACCAGGAAATCAAAGTGGGGCTGACCTGAAAACATTCTGATAGAAAGGCTGACAGAAAGCTGGTAAAAACTGCACTGCATGCAGCCTCATAAGAGACAGAAATCATCATCAGTGAAAATAATGGACACTGCAAGCCTCAAATTTGTCCAGACAGGCCAAATGAGCCAATGGGTGCAGTAATGGCATGTATGTTATGGGGGAAACCAACTGCTCTATAATTGGACTGAAGACCTGCTCTATGGGAGGGAATACATGCCTGGTACTGAAAACCTAATCAAAAGCCTAACCATGAGCATTAGGAGTGTAATGCCTGCCCTTGTTTGGCTAAATGCATATATTATTCTCCCCAAACTGTCCTGTAAGCACTTTACCTACCTTTAATGTTCATACCTATATATTAATACTACTCTCTTTTGGTTAGAGAAACTTCTCTTTTCAGATGGTGGTGACCACTGGGATGGCCCAAAAGGTTACTATAGTGCTGAGAAGATGTGACAGAGGCGTGCTCAGCACTGAAACATCTCTATTACACCTAATATGGCTCAGGCCCATTGTGGAAGCGGTAGTGGAAAGAATGTAAGAGCCAAAGGAAGGATAAGACTGCTTATAATGCAACTGACCAGAGAGAAATTGGCCTTGACTTCACAGTGCCTAGCGCTATCTTCATAAGAACCTCATAATAGGAGGAAAAAATGATGACATTAAAATAAAAGAGAAAATAAACCAGGTGTCGTGGCACATGCCTTTAATCCCAGCACTTGGGAGGCAGAGGTAGGAGGATTGCCATGATTTTGAGGCCACCCTGAGACCCCATAGTGAATTCCAGGTCAGCCTGGGCTAGAGTGAGACCCTGCCTTGTAAAACAAAATAAATAAATAAATAAAGAGAGAGAGAATAATGGAGAGAGGGAGGTGGATATGATGGAATATGGATTTGTGAAGGGGAATGTAGGAGAGGGGAGGGAATTATCATGGCTTATTTTCTGCATGTACAGAAGCTGTCAATAAAAATGAAAAAAAACGAAAATTAAAAATGCATTAAAAAGGAATTTCAGATAGATGTTAAGAGAGGCTGGTGCTCCAATGAGGTTAATGTTGAGTGGGGCATGTAGCATAATGTGAAGGTCGTGTGTCCTTGTGTTAAAAAAAAAAAAAAAGACAGCAGACCATCAAGGGGAAGCTTTGATCTGCTAGAATTTTGCCAGGCACAGTATATCTTGTGCTCACAATGGCAAAGGAGAGCAAGAGGTGGGTTGTGGGTCTGCACTTCACAGGAGACCAAGAGTAAGATCAATTCCTTATGGGAAAATACCTCTAGAGGCACTTAGAAAATGCTCTGTGACATGCACAGAGATGTTCATGTTACTGGACCACTCTGAATCTCACAGAGGCTGCAGAGAAGCCTTGTCTGTGTCTCAGTTCTCACTCTCCTCAGTGGAGGTTTGTCTTGACTTCTATTCTAGAAGCAAGACCAACACAAGGTAGGGTGTTAAGGCCTGTGAAGGGCATGTTAGTAAGATAAGTTTATAATGTTTACCACGCTGACATTTCTACACAGGTTCCTTCTAATGACTCTTATTTTAAGCCCTCATTTGGCTGCCAGAGCTAAAGCCAGCTGTCTGTGGTGAGGTGCTCTGACACGCTATTGTACTATGCACTGGGTTGCTCATTTAATCAGCTATGGTGCTGCTCTGTACATAGAGCATGTCACATTTGACAGATTTATCACAAGACCATGGCTCCCTTTTCCCCAGCACTATGGAACATTCCCATTAGTGATAGCAGGAGTGATGTTTATTCATGAAGAGCGGCTGTTCCATTGGGCAATTGTAGCCCTCCTCTGCAGGCGTGAGCTAGCTCCCACTTATCAAGTGGGGCTAATAGGCGATATTCATATGCACAGGGAATCAATTCTTGGTACATGGACCTCTACTACAAAAATAATTGCTCCTCACTGGTGGTAAAGATCTCAGCAATGTCAGAGCTTTAATGGTGAGATTAATGCTCTACTGCTTCCGGGCAGGGCCATTTCTCTGCAAATAGGAAAAAAAAAATTCTGGCCTCAGAGCTCAGTGAGATATATTTCAGGTGAAATTCAGAGCTGTGCTGATTTTCTATGCTATTGTGTAAACCTTTTCTTCATAGGTAATTCTCTTTCTGTAGACTTTGTAGCATGGGGCCTCGTCCCAGGTCTGACATCTAAATGTACATCTTAGCTTCAGTATATTTGGTTATAAACTAGGGGTCCAGTGCTAGGTGACTTCTAAACACTCAGCTCATGTATATATACATACTTATCATGTTATATTGAAGATACAATTGCTTTTTAATGCTTTATTTTAGAGAAAGGTTTGTGTGTGTATAATCTGTGTGTGGAGGATAGAGGACAACCTTTAGTTATCGGTTCTTGCCCTCCATCTCATTTTGTGGAAGGGTCACTCATTCTTCTTGCTCACAGTTACATTCCACAGGCTACTTGTTTTGTAACCTTCAGGGAAATTCTTTCTCCCATCTTGTTATCAGAGAGTTATAGAAACCCACCATGGCTTCTGGATTTTATGTGGGTTCTCTAGAATCTGAACAAACTCAAGTTTGAGCAGCAAGCTCTTTATCCACTAAGCCAACTCACATTTGGCTTAGTCAGTCTCTGCTAGATTGTGATCATACCATTCATTTTATCTCAAGACCCTAGTCCAGTTCTTGATACATTATTACACATATTACAGACATCTCTCTATATATACTATATAAAATCATATTGATTGTGTGCATAAAATTATAGTGATATACATGAACTTTAATGAGACTCCATAAATATTTTTAATTGAAAATGAAATTTTATGATCATATAAATATAAATTATTTATATACTATTATTTATATACTCATTCAATAATCATGCAATACATTAAATGAGATGTTTATGGTTTCTCTTTATATCAGCAAAACTGTGAAGAAACTTAATGAAATTATATTTATTGCAATAGCATTATTGGCATTATGTCACATTATCCTTTGGAAAGAAATTTAATAAAGATCGCCTGAGCACTCATTATTGGTAAGAGTGGTCAATGAGAACTTCATAGATGACCTGGTTCTATGGAGGACAGATACATTTGCTGAATAGCTATAAAACAATAAAGGATGCCATTATATTTTTTAAAAAAGCTATACAGATTTAATAGTCGAGAGTACAGCTATGAAAACTGTGGGTCACCTAACTGAATGTGGTGTCATAAAAAATTTGGCCACAGTAAAATATTCCTGAACATGTAATGACCAAAAATCAATTCTGAATCCAATGTATAACAAGCCAGAGGTGTTCCTGCAGTGATCGCCCATGCTGTATGTATCCTACAGTTTCACTGCAGCCTTGGTGGACATACATGTACACTTCCTGTGTGTGCCATCATGCCATGGGGCCCCAATTAACACCGTGAGAAACAGTTTAGCTCACATTTGAAATTATTATATGGGATGAATTGCAGTGTTTTTTTCCCACTACATATCTTTATGCTTTTATTGAAACATATTGCATTAATCACAGAAAACAGACTAGATATTTTCCTACCATCATCCCTCATATGTAAGTATCAAGTCTGTATATTTTTGGATTGCACTGAGTTAGAATGTTTGATTTTTAAAGATTGTTGATTGATTTGCTGACTTGAGTTTCATTTAAAAAAATATTAAGTGACTTTTGCTTAGGAGTTTGACAGCATTTCCAAAAATTTTTCAAAAGGCCCTAGTCATTTTTCTATCATTTTGTGTATCAAGCAGTATATAAGCAGAGCCATAGCTCTATTGATAACATGGCTTACCACACATGGCTGAGTATCTGCGTCTGAACGTCAGAGCACAGGAAGCCAGATGCTACACTGCTAGCATCTGTAATCACAGAGCACCGGGGTGAAGAGAAGGCAAAGACAGGAGAGTCATCTGGCTCTTGGGTCAGATGGCATGGTGAACTCAACAGTGAACAATGCGACTCCCTGCCTCCAACCAGGGGGCAGGTGAGGACCCAAACTTGAAGTTGTCCTCTGACCTTCAGAGGTGTGCCATGGCATGTGCCTGTTCACACTCACACACATGTATCAAAGAACTCAGAAATGCTGAGAATGCCTTGTGTCCTATAGCATCAAATATTCATCCTTCATAAAAAATAAACAAGCACATCTACATTGTTAGTATGCAAATTTCCTTTGCCTATGATAAATGGTAAAGCTAGAAGAATTGTTTCAAAATAAAATAAATATATTAATTTTTAATAAATTAATTGTTAACTAAGTACAAATTGATTTCTCTATTATTGGTTATCAGCCAATTTTGATGTATACTTATTTTATATCCCTATCCACCTGGAGTCATGAAACACAAATATTTTTCAGATAAAAAGGGGTCACAAATGGAGAAAGTTTAGGAAGCCCTGGCACAGTGATCATCTGGATGAACCAAGTACCATGTTGGACATGGCAAAGCTATGGTTGAGAGTATGGAGCACACAGGAGACCCATGAAGAGGGTCTCAGCTGAACCCAAGTTAGAATTCAGATTTCCCTACAGCAACAAGATGACCATATGAATCATTAGGGATCTCTGAACAAGATGTCCTAATGAAAGCTGGATAAAAGGTGTACTTGAAAATGTTCAACAATTTCAAAGACAACACCTGACACGTTTCTTTTTAATCATAAACTTCATTATCTGAACTATTTCTCTGACTTTTGCCAGTGAGTAACATGTTTAGAAAATCCATTTAGTAAACAGAATCCAGATGCATGTGCCACTTTATACATCTGGCTTTAAATGGGTGCTTGGGAAGCAAACTCAGACCTTTGGATTTGCAAGTAGATGTCTTTAACTGCTGAGCCATCTCTTCAGCTCCATTGTTTCTCTTTTAAGTAAACTCTTGGACTCCAATATATATATATATATCTGGTTCCTAGTATGCAATAGGTTAGAAATACCACTATCAGGAAGGTGATCTCTCCCCTTCATTCTGAGATATGTTCTCATGTTGCTCAGATTACCCTTGAGGATGACCATGAACCTGATCCTCGTGACTGCTTCCCAAGGACTAGGATTACAGACATGCAATGCTACTCCTGGATTCTTTTTTCCAGTAACTTGACCTGCTCCTCCCACTCCTGTTGCCTCTACTCTCCTAATGTCCAGACCTCACCCAAGCCAGAGACAGGTTTTTTTGTTGTTCATTTTTTAAATTTATTTATTTGAGTACGACTCAGTGAGAAAGAGGCAGAAAGAGAGAGAATGGGCTCACCAGGGCCTCCAGCCACTACAAATGAACTTCAGATGCGTGTGCCCCCTTGTGCATCTGGCTAATGTGGGTCCTGGGGAATTGAACCTTGAACTGGGGTCCTTTGGCTTCACAGGCAAGCGCTTAACTGCTAAGCCATCTCAACAGCCCAATATATTTTTATTTATTGATTTGCAAGCAGAGAAAGAGAGAGAGAGAGAAGACAGACAGACAGGGAGTACAGGTGCTTCAGGGCCTCCAGCTACTGCAAATGAACTCCAGATGCATCCACCACTTTGTGCATCTGGCTTTAAGTGAGTACTAGGGAATTGAACCTGGGTCATTAGGCTTTGCAGGCAAGTACCTTATCTGCTGAGACATATCTCTAGACCCTGGATGTGAGTTTTGATCTCCAGTACCAGATAAAATGCCAGGCATGGTGTGTGAACATGTAATTCCAATAATGGGAAGGCAGAGGCAGGGGGATCCCCAGGCTCACTGGCTAGCTATTATAGCAAAATTGATAAACTCTAGGTTCAACAAGACAGCCTGTCTCAGAAAGAATACAGGGGAGAGCAACTGAAGCAGACACTTGATGTCAAACTTATGTGCATGTACATTCTCATACACTACACTATACACGGACAGAAATAAATATTTTGAAATAAAAATAACTTTTCATAAAATGTGGATACTGGGGAATCAAACTTGGGTTTTTAGACTTTGCAGACAAGTGCTTTAACCACTGAGAAATCTATCCAGTCCCCATACACTATTTGTAAACATACGTCAACTTATTCTATATAAAGAAAAAGATAATTGAGGTGATATCATAAGTACAAATTTATAGTTCTCTTTTCAAATTAACACTATGACTATTTTCTCATGAAATCTTTTTTTGTTTGTTTGTTTGTTTTCTTTCTTTGTTTTGGAGGCAAACATGGAAGCTTTCATTCGGAAAAAAAGAAAAAAAAGCATGAGCTTCCAGGACTGACTCTCAAGAGTGAAGATTTTTATTTTAACTATTTGAGAGAAAGAGGGAAAGGGGGGTGGAAGGAGGGGATGGGCACATCAGGGCCTTTAGCCACTGCAAATGAAACCCAACGCAGGTACTACCTTGTGCATCTGGCTTATATGAGTACTTGGAAATTGAACCTGGGTCCTCAGGCTTCACAAGCAAGTGTCTTAACCGCTACATCCTTTCTCTAGCCCAGAAACCTTTTTTTCTAATTTGTACTAAAAATTGGTTAAAATTAATGGGCAGATGTTCAGGGTATTAGAATCCCATGTACTGACTTGGGTTCTTGGGCTGTCTCAAATGCTTCATAAATAAATAGAATCCATCTATTCTATAGAGCATCTCAACCCTCCAGAACAATTGGGCAAAGGTGGAGTTCAGTGTTTCTAAACCCTGAAGAAGCCATTTTAGAATACTTATCTTGAACATACTGTACTCATGTCTGACTTGCCTAATTAATTCACAGACAGAGGTTGTACCAAAGTGTTCTCCATTTGTTTTCTTGTTCATTTTTCCCATTCTGTGGTGGGTTAAGGGTGACAGTCCATTTCTGATTACTACCTGTGTTAGTTACTTTACCATTACTATGAAGAGCTACCTTGCCAAAAGTAACTTAAGGAAGGAAATGGGTTCATTTGGCTAACCATTTTAAGGTGAACTTCCATGGTGGGGAAGACAGTGTCAGGGGCATGAAGCAGAGCTTGTCCTACTGCAGGCATAGTCAGGAAGTAGAACAAACAGGAAATGAGGTCAGGATATAAAACCTTGAGGCTTGCCTCCAGTGACCCTCTTCCTCTAGCAAGGTTCTGCTTCCTAAAGGCTCCCCAATCTTCCCAAACAGCACCACCAGATGTGGACCAAATGTGCAAACACATGAGCCAGCGGGGGACATTTCACATTGAGATCTCTCCACTACCCTTTGAGAGTGCACCTTGTTTCCTTTTCCGTGGTATCTCTGGACACCGTGGTGGCTTCCATAGTAGAATGCAGACTGAGGCTGTGCAGTTTTCCCCAAGCCTGACAGCTTTTATTTCATCTCTCTTAGATGCTTGCTCTGGGATCACCATCTTGGAACACAGTCTCCATTATGTGAGAGGTTCACGCATTTAAGGGAAAGACTCAATCATGTCTGCCAGTTGGCTGCCCATTTATGCTCCCAGCCAACATCTAGTATCTAGAGCCAGCCATGGGGTTTGAGACCAATTGGGCTCTCAGATGACTTTGGCCCAATCAATATGAGAACTGCTTGGCTAGTGTATAGTCTTGACTAATTTCACAGTATGTTAGTGGCAGTTACACTGGTTTGTTATGAAGCACTACAATATAACACACACACACACACACACACACACACACATACATATGTATGTGTATATATGTGTATGTGTGCTTGCATGTGTATGTACAAGTAATACATTTGTATGAGTGTGTTTGCATGCATGTGGATGCAGATGTGTATGGATGCACATGCATGTGTGTGCATGTGGGGCCAGAGGTTGACTTTAGGTCTCTTCCTTGATTGTCCTCCTTTATTTACTGAGGCAGAGTCTCTCACTAAACCTGAGGTTACCTGGTTCCACTCATCTATTCTCCTTGCCTCAAGGATCTCCTGTCTCCACCTCCTGTGCACAGGGATTGCAGGTGTGCCACCATGACCTGCCTGGCGTTTATGTGGGCTCTGGGGATCTGAACTCTGGTTGTTATGCTTTTGTAGGAAGGACTTTTTGCACTTTATCTGAGAAATATATTCTGCTTATTTCTGATTATTAGAAAATGAAGAATTATATAATTATCTCTAACTTCATACAAGGCTATTATTTGTTTCCATATACTTGGTAATCTTCTTGAAAGAGATGAGTGAAGTCAAGAAGATATATCAGGATTTGCTTTGTGGCAGCCATAGTGTAATGTTTTGGAGGAAAGACAATTTGCAAGTCAGCAAGAAACAGAGAGTTGAACAAAGAAAGATATTTACATGAGCAATTACTCCATGAAGTAAGTTCCATTTCAAAGATGACTTATTCCACAATGCATCTATTACACATCATATACCATACAAAGTACTAGGAACAAGGTAAAAGTTGATTCCTTCTTCTGAAGGAATTTGCCAACTGGTGAAGAAAACAGACTGAAAACTTATTATTTCTGCAATGATATGAGCAAAGCAAGGACTTAAGGATAAAGTTGTTGGTAACTCAGTAATATTACATGTAAACTACTTAGCATAGGGAGGCATATAAAAGATTTTAAGTGTGCCTTATATTCTGTCCTCCCTTGATGATGTAGGAAGTGATATATTCCAGTGATGGGTCTAGCAGTATCTTCCAACCCAGTGCTGTTCATCACCATAACTTTGAAACTCCATCAAGAGGAAGGATTTCATTGCACACCCTTTGAAATGACAATGGCTTTCAGGACTCAATTGTAACCAGTGGGATTTGGTGGAAATGATGCCACATGCCTTCTGGGGCTAGATCAGGAAGGGCCAAGCACTCACAGTTGCCCTGATGTTTCATGTCAAGGCCTCTTTCCTGAAGCCTGTTGCCTTGTCCTGATAAGCCCAGGGCACAGGGTGAGGCCATGCATATGCATGTGGATATTTCTGACTGGCTCAGCCTGTAAGTCCTCTTAGCTCAGGCACTGGACACCAGCATGAAGGAGTCCACAGATGATCTTAGCCCTTGTGTGGTTGGAGCCTTCCTTGCTGAGATTACAGATACCCAGAACCAGAAATACTATGTTCTCTTCAGAACTATGGTCCATAGAATCTGTGAGCACAGTAAAATGACCACTATTTGTATTAACTAACATCTCATTGTTGGGACAAAATACCTGACGAAAATCACTGTAAGGGTGGAAGGCTTATTTCAGCTGACAGTTCCAGGTTGCAGTCCATCATGGCAGGGAAGCATGGTGGCAGGAGCTGGAGGCAGCTGCTCGCATTCAGAACAGTGTGATGAGTGCTGCTGCTCAGCCAATCATCTCTCCCATACAGCCCAGGGCCCAGGCCATGGGGTGGTGCTGGCCATGGTTCAGGTGGATCTTTCCACCTTACTTAACCTAATCTACATAATCCCCCAAAGTGATTCTAAATCCTGTTAAGTGGATGATCAATACAAACCATCATACTGTTTTGGGCCACTGTTTGAAGTAGCTTGTGACAGATGGGGTTCTAAAGAAAACCACTTTCTGATAGATTACATCATTTTGGAATAGTGTCTATGCTGATTCTCCAGTATTATTGGACATGAGGTTTTTATTTAACTCATGAACTCAGAAAAAAAAAGAGCACTAATTAATTTCTAAGTTCAGTCACAGGGTTTAAACGGAGTCTAACCCTGTCTACAATATTTTTCCATCCTGTTTAAAATTGTAGGTCTACTTGTTTGAGGAGTATTTCATTTCCTCTGATAAAGGCCACTTTTCTTCATCTTCAGATTTAGTGCAAATAGAAATGCTGGAAGAGCTGATTTATTTGCTATTCATGTCATAAATCTGTGAGACACAACATCTTATAATTGATCAGTGAGAGCCAATGTGTTGGTATATTAGGAGATACTGGCTACCTCAAATATAATGTGTCACTAGTATGTTATCATTAATTGCCATTTAGAGGAAGAATTTGTTTATATGAAATGACGAGAATAAAGACATGATACTATACTGCACATTTTCTCCTATTTGAATCCTCACCATATATTTCATGTACATCTTCAAGATCAGTAACTTAAAATGTGTCTAAGGAATGTATTCATTCTAACTATGTGAGTTAAAAGAGCCATTTTTTTTTTTGCTAATTTTCTATCTTAAAGTAATTGAGAAATCATTAAAAATTAGAATACAGTTATACAGTTTCATTAATTTAGGAGGGAACAAGACTATGCTAATATCTAAAACATTTCTTTTCTTAGACTTTAGTCCTGACAGATGAGATAATTAAATCCCAGTCTCTGTAGTGGTAAAATAGGAGACTTAGAAGGAAAACAAGGAGGTGTAAGAGATAGTTAATTAATGGATGCCTATTACAGCTCACCTGGAATTAAATAAGTGTCCCAGGAAAGAGAGGAGACTTCTCAAAAGAGGTCGTCGAGGGTTGGAGCCTGAAGGATCATAACTCTATCAGCTTATGTCTGGACCTTTAAGATAGCTGGGTGCTGCTGGGCTAAGACAGACACTGCACAAATCTCACAGCTCCCTACCTTTCAAGTGCAACTTAAAATGCTGATGATAGTAGGTCATTGTCTGCTGAGAAAAGATTCTTTTCAAATGCTGATGTTACAATTCTTCACGAACTTAGTATACAAGGACTAGGTGGACAGGAAGGGGAGAGGAGCACAAGCACAAGATCTAGGAAATCACTCTGGGTCTCTGATGGGGCTTTACAACATTATCTTTATTACTCCGTGTCCCCATCCTTTGATTTCTTATTGCTTTCTTCCAGACCTACGGCTTGGCAAATGTGCATATTTGTAAGAACCTCTCCCATTTTACCTGCCCATCTAGTCACAAATTTAGGAAAAGGCCAAAATGAAAAATGAGCTTCAGAACAGCTTCCCCCACCCTTGTTCAGGTGGTTTACAGCTGTACTGTCTCAGTGCTTTCTAAGTGAAGGAATGCATTCAGCGCTTTGCCTGAGGCGAGAAAGGGTGAATGAATTTAAGATGTCGTCCATGCTGAAAGTGACTTTGAATATGTTTACACTTTCTATGCACTGTGGAGATATACATATATATATATATATATATATATATATATATATATATATATATATGTACAATGACAATTATTCTCAGATTATTTTCTAACAAATCAGAGTAGGTTTCCTTTTTCTGCTCAATATAGATTGTTTGGGAGGTGTTAGTGTGAAGAAGTGCCCATTCGCAGTATTTTTGTTCCATTCAAATCATTCTTTTTGAGCTTGCTTGTCAGTTCAGTTTCCCAGTTTCACCAAGCTTTGCTAATTTTGTGAAATTTGGAGTAGTGTTTTGCCACTTTAGAGATAATCCTTGAAAGCTTCCTTCTTGCAGATGGCAATAAATCATTCCCTCCACTAAAAGCCTCAATGTCATTTGAAATTTATTACACAGAGTGAGCAGTGGACTTAAAAGCCATTTCACGTGTCCTATTACTTCAATCATCTAATTTATGGGTTTCGGCTGCAATTGTATTTGGGAAAAGTATTGTCCTTGCTCTGATCAATATGAGTCTGGTTTTGTATTCATTCCCAGCTAACCTTCTCTGCCCAGTTTTACCTACCACCTCTCCTGGAATTCAAACTTTTCTCCAGTCACCCTTCAGTTGCCATCATTCAAGGAAATCAGGTCTGAAGGGGAGAGAAGGTGTTAACAGGCTGATGGAAGTTGACTAAGCTTAAGCAGCTCTTAGCTGAACTTGTCAAAAGATATCTTAGTTATTATTAGTTCAGCAATCTTGCCCGAGGGAAGGGAAAGCTGTCAAAAACTCCATGTTTAATATGTACATCTCTGGCTCCATGGAGCAAGTACGAAGGGAACCTATTAAATACAGATAAGTTAAGGCTGAGCAAGCCTCACTTAGTACCAAGAAGGATCAAGAACAGTCTTCCTTATTGCCATACTGAAGGCCAGAGTATTTACCTTCCACAATGAAAATTAATTCATGCTCACATACGTAAGTCATTCTTATCCTCATGATGAAAGATGGTATTAATGACTTGATAAACCATACAGGGTTGTAGGAGAGCAGCGACTGAATGACTATGTTGTCCAGGGTTGAGCTGGGCTGGTTTGACTGCCACATGGCTGGTGGGGAAGGCAGTTGTTGTATTCTTTCATTTCAGGATCACATATCAATCATATTCCTACCTTGAGATTATAAGTACATCCTGCCTTTCTTGACCTCAAGTTTTAATCCTCATGGGGAAAAGAAAAATTCATGCAAAGCCTACCATGTGCAAGGTACCAAAACACAAGTCCTTTCTAAGCTCCCTGTGACAATTCGTAGTCACAGTCATGAAAGGAACAAGCCTTGTCCTAGAAACACACAAACTTCATCTTTGCTTTATGCTTCCGAAGTGGGTTGTGCTTGGGTGGCCCTCCTTCCCCATTTTCTCTAGGATGGCTTCTTCTTGTTCTCTTGCTCCCTGGAAGACCATGGTGTTACTATAGATAGAGGGGAAACCCCTCTTCACCCACCCTGGCATCTAGCATATGGAAGTGACACCAATCCTGCTTGGTGGGACTGCAAGGGATATCTACTAAGGGATTTGGGGGAACATATTACTTTGTGAAGTGGACATATGGAAATATATAGCTCCCTTCTCTGGACAGGTTCATGTTAGCTTTCTGTATCTGAAATACCTGGAGCGCCTTGCTCATATGAGAAGTATGGCTGATGGAAGAAAGGTGGTTCTTGCATCCTGGGCAATCCACTACGTAGAACCCACTGTTCTTACAGGAAAAGGTGGGAGAAAGCAGCCTCTGTGTTGGGAACAGTCCTCTACCTAGAACCTGAGGGGCTTTTTAAAAATTCTTTTAAAATTTATTTTATTTTATTTTATTTTAAAAATTTAATTAATTAGTTTTGTATTCAACAAATACAGTCAGTTTGGTACCATTATTAGGCTCATCCATGACCTACCCCCTCCCCATTGGCCCCTCCTTGTTGAGGTATATGGGTTGTGCATTGTGGAGTTAGCCCACAGTTATTGGTAGGATAAATGTCTCTACATATCATGACCCTACATGTGGCTCTGACATTCTTTTCACCCCTCTTACACAGAATTTCCCTGAGCCATGTTGGGTTCATTTTTGGTCTGCTTCAGTGATGTGGTGTTGGGGGCCTCTGGGGCTCTGGCTCTCTGCCTTGGTAGGCATTGATTTTTCTCTGCGTTGGTCTCCTTCCCCCTTGTGCTGGTATCAGGTTCATCAGGAAAACAACACCCTTGGTTGTTTTGCCAATTTTTCTCAGTTTCAGCCAGGGCCCTTTTGAGGTATGATGGCGGGGCTCTCTCCTTAGAATCTACATCTATCTGAAAAAGAGAAGCAGATTCTCCAACAGAGAGTAAGTTAGCACCAGGACAAATGAGATAACCTTTACTTTTTTTATAGAAAGCTTAATAGGTATAGGCCCTCTTGTAGGCCCATGCTTGATGGTAACTTGATATTGGAGAGTGGGCTTATGTTTGGATATGGTTCTGACTTGTTTTCCAGTTCCAGCTATGGGTCTCCTACCACTGAGGGGATCAGTTAGCCAAATCAAGAGCAGCTGGTTTCCCACCATGGCTGTGTGCCACTTTTGCACTTGTGTGGGCATCACATCAGGTTATTTGCTGCTAAGTAGGTTAGACCATGAGTTGCTTGGACAGATATTGGTCATTTTCCCCCAGTCGCCCATGTAGCACCTTCTGGCACTAGATGCACTCACTGTCTGGGGACTGACTCTCTTCTAGCTTCCAGCCATGCCATTCTATTTTATGTGTCAACTGCATATGGTGTCTTCAGCAGTAGGATCTTACCACTAACCTTTGGTGGGTCATCAAGTACTCTGACAGAAATCTGTCTGTCTCTTAGGAAACCTTGTAGGTCTCTCTGATCAAAAGCTCATTGTGGATGGTAGCCCCATGCTGGTACTGGGAGTTACAGGTCAGTGCCCACTAAGAAAATGAGGAAAAAGATAACTAATTATACAAGAGTTAGAGAGAAGAGGGGGGGAGGGAAGGAGGGAAGATGTAGAAGATTAAGGTTAGCCTTGATCCTACCCTCTCCAGTGTCTGGTGGTTCAGATGTTCCCTGTAAGGGCCTGGTGAAGGTTCAGCCATTTGGTCTGCCTTTTAGGAAGTAGAATTTTATGGTACCATTGCCGTTTGGGTCTAGATTTGTGGTTCCCACTGGTTCGATGCCCCCCCCCTCCACTTCCATCCTAGTGTCTAGTCCACGAGATGCTTGCTGGGTATGTAAGGTATCTTGGGTAGATTCAGGTTAAGTGCTGTAGATGAGTGAGACTGACGATTTTTTTCTGTGATTGGTAAGTTCACTGAGAATTACCTGTTCCAGGTTCAACCATTTTTTCCTCAAATTTCATTGTGCAATTTTTTCTTACTGCTGTATAGAATTCCATTTTGTAGATATACCACATCTTAGCTATCTATTCTTCTAGTGATGGACATCTGGGTTGATATTTTATTTATTTATTTAAAAGAGGAGAAAGAGACAGTGAGAGGGAAAGAAAGAAGGAGTGAGATAGAGATGGAGAGAGAGAGAGAGAAGGAATTGATTCACCAGGGCCTCTAGCCACTGTAAACAGATGTCAGACACATGAGCGACCTAGTGCATCTGGATTACTTGGGTACTTGGAAATTGAACCTCGGTCCTAAAGCAAGTGCCTTAACTATTAAGCCATCTTTCCGACCTCTAGAACCCACTGTTCTGATAGAGGCAGATGCTTCATGGTACTTTTGCCAGGGAGCCTGGAATTTCTAGAAGTTTGAGATGGCTCTACCTATCCTGTAAATCTGGGAAATTCTGTTCCTTCATGAACTTTGTCCCCCATGGTTTGGTCTGCTCCTCTGTTTAGGCTGAAAGTTAAGGTGGAGATTGCTTATCCAGATGTGTTTGCAAGTCTGCTTACTGAAAGCTATGTCATAAACTTAGATAAGGTTCATACTGAATATAGGTAGGCAACTCGTAATTTTTGTTTTCTTAGGTAAATTCTATGGCAAGACTTTAGCATTAGAATTCCTCTTTGCCATATGATGGGGTTATATTTCAATAAGCCCAGCATTAACTGAAAAGCATGTCACTCCATCCTCTTCAATATCAAACATTTTTATAAAAAACAAAAAACAAAAACTAAGTGTAACGATGGCCAGGTCTGGAGAATTAATGTTAAACAAATTCCACACAAAGTATCTAATTTATACTGGATGTGGTGATTTGAATGTAAAACGTCTCTCATGGACTGATGTGTTTGTGATTAAGCATCACTTAATCCCTAGAGGGTGGATGGATCCTTTGGGAGGTATATCCAAGCTGGAAGAGATGACTCGTTCTGGGAAGAACGTGTAGTGTTCTAGCCCAGAGGGATGTGGCTGCCCCAGCATGCCATATCATGCTCATTTTCTCTACTTACTCTCTGCTGACGTGGAGATGTGACCCCTGGCTGCCTGTTTCTGGATGCTGCTTCTGCCATGAGTTCTCTTCATGACAGAAATTTCCCTTCAAAACTATAACCCAGAATTAAACCCTTTCCTTGTATAAGCAACTTTTGGTTGGGTGTTTTGTTTCAACAACGAGAAAGTAATTGTTTCATTGGACTTTGTTAAAAACTGTCATGTTGTCTTTGAGACAGGGTCTCATGATGAGTTGACCTTGAACTGATGTTCCTCTGTCTTCATTTTGAGTGCTGGTATTATAGGCATGTGCCTCAACACCAAACTGTAAGATATTATTTTAAAAAAATAGATTAAGGATTTATCCCTTCCCTACAACATGGGGGTAAAACAGAACAAAAACAGATAATAATATCTGCACATATACAAAAAAAGCATATGTAACAAAATTCAGAATTTACTCAGAATAGCTTCAAACCATGAGTACTTCCTCCAGCTGACTCTTCCACATAAGATCATGAATGATGATAGGGTAGTAGGTCCAAATCCTTCTATGATACTCTTGCTATGGTTGATCAACTCTACATGGTCAGTCATAGAGATCCAAAAGACCACTCTTCTCACAGAATGTACTCAGATTATGTGGCCCTAGATCCATGGTACTCTCTAGACATCAGGGAATCATTTGTCTTTCTGGATCTGCTCATCTGTGAAGACTGCTTTTCCATCTTTTAGTTTCCCTGCCTCCGTCTTCCCCCATGGAACACTCAGAATTTGTGGAGAAGGAATTAACTTTGTTTTACTGTATCTCTTTGGAAATTACACATTAGTTCCATGACTTAGCTCTGCAGTTTTGCTCAGTGTGTGATGCCATTTCAAGTATTGCAATAAGAAGAGGGAGGAATGTGCACCAGTTTAATCCAGGCATATACATTGAGTCTTGGCAAGTGCACATCCTCATGAAACTTAATCATTTATTTTGATAATCTGTAACAGCTTTAATTCTCCTTCCTTCCTCACTTCCTTCTTCCCTTCTCTCCTTTCTCTTCCTTCTCACATTTACTTCCCTTCCTTACTCTCCCCCTCCTTCCTTTTCCCCTTTATTTTTTTTTCTTTCTTTCATCTTATTATTTTTTTTTTATATTGTCTCACTATGTAGTTCAAATTGGCCTTAAATTCTCCCTTCTCTTGCTTCAGTCTCCCACATGTTAGGATTAGAAGCATGCACCACCACTTCCAGTAACAATTTTTATTCATCATATTCAGAAGCCCTGCAACATCAGTAAGTATAATATTTTCAACAGAAATCCAAGAAGAAGGTTTTCTTTGAACTGGAAAGTTAAAATATCTTCACCTGAGGAAGTTTGTTAATTTCTACAACATTGTCGAACTTTGTGAAAATGAGTGACCACATTTTGCTTTGTTTTTTCCTAAGTACCTCATAAATAATCATTAGATAACTTCTAGTCGTTGTCTCTTTGTTTATCATATAAGCAAGGGCTGGGTCTCAACAAGCTGACAGCCCCTTGCTCTACTGTGCACAGCAACCTTCACTGTGACCTGAACATATATTATTTCCTTTTTGTTCTAGGTACCCCATCTGGGGCATATGAATTTAGCTTTGCTATATTTAAATTAAACTTCTCGCATTTCTTGCTCATAAGCACTTGGACCACAGATGTAGGCTAAAATTATTTTAAATTATTTCTTGCTAAAAATTTCTAGCAGACCACATCCACGGGACTATTAGTAGAAACAAATTAGTGCTATCAAAATAACTGGTTTTTGATTATAAATACTTAGAAATTTTGGGAGTTCAGAAAAAATACAGAGAACAAAAATAATAATTGTTAGTAGTTCCTCTATTCAGGGAAAACTACTCTGCAGTGAGGATACTTGAGGTGTATGTGTATGTATATTTGTGCACTTATACCTGTTTATTTATTGAGACAAGAGTGTGAAGGGGCAGTCTTGGTTTTCCTCAAACAATAAATATTATATTGTTGAACTTCTTTAGTTTATAAAAATGTTATTACATACTTAATACATTTTAGTGTTTCTTGAATTATTATTTTATCTTGGCCATTTTGATGATATTTTCTTAGGGGGACCCAAAACTCACAAGAATCTGTGCCCAGTAATCTTCTGAGTCTTCTACTGTGTTAAGAACCCATTTATCCAATTCTTCTATGAATACAAGGGGTTATTTGCTTAAAATTTTATACTTCCTGCATAAAGAAATACTTGTGTGTGGGTGTGAGTGCAGTGTTTGTGTATATTGAATGCACCTGTGTGTGCAGATGCATATGCCTGTGCCCATGCATGTGGAGGGGAGAGGATAATGTGTGTGTTCTTGTCTATCATCTTGTTTCCTTGTGACAGAGTCTGAACCTGGAGCTATATTGAATGGTTTCTTGATTAATTTGGCCGTACTGGCTGTCCAGTAAGGCCCAACAAGTTTCCCTTCTCTGCCACACCCAAGACTGGGGTTATAGGCATGAGTGGTCACAACCAGATTTTACAGAGCTACTGTGGATGGAACTCAGGACCCCTGTGGCTCCCATGCTTGCATGGCAAGTGTTCTTAGTCACTGAGTCAATTCTCCAGCCCTACACTTGACATTCAGGTGTCAATAAGGTTTTATCTCATTCTTGAGCACTGTGAACTTGCATATGTAAGATCTGGTCCCTAAGTATGGTGAAGTCCAGCTCTCCTACTTCAGTGACAACACTAGTGTATGCAAAGTCAGGTTTAATGTTTAGGGATTCCCTATCAAGCTTTTCATTGAAACCCAAAACACAAATCCCCACTGAGTGGTTGTGGGAGTCTCTGTTTCATTCAATCAAAAGAAATCTAGGAAGAATTATTGATTAAAACCTTAATCTGAAGCCAGGCGTGGTGGCACACACCTTTAATCCCAGCACTCGGGAGGCAGAGGTAGGAGGATTGCCATGAGTTCGAGGCCACCCTGAAAATACAGAGTGAATACCAGGTCAGCCTGGGCTAGAGTGAGACCCTACCTTGAAAAAAAAATAGATACACAAGTCTTTTCCAGGAGCATTTAACACTTTCTTCTACCAGGATGCTCAACTCTTGTTTTGGGGGATATCAAATCAGTAGCAGAACAGATAAGGAATGCCTCAGCTGTGGTCTACCCATCAGAGAAAGGCAAACAAGGAACCACAAATTTTTATTTATTTTTTATTTTTTTAATTTATTTAATTTTGGTTTATTGAGGTAGGGTTTCACTCTAGTCCTGGCTGACCTGGAATTCACTATGTAGTCTTAGGGTGGCCTCAAACTCATGGCAATCCTCTTACCTCTGCCTCCTGAGTGCTGAGTTTAAAGGTGTGCGCCACCACACTTGGCTAGGAATCACAAATTGTGTGGTCTTTTCATCTCTTGTCAACATGGTAGTGTATATGTGTATATAATATTGCACAAATTGTTGAAAAATATTAAAATAATAATATTTGCTTAAAATAAAAAGAATTTTGAGAATTACTAGCCCTTTTTTGGAATAACAAAACAGCTCTTCATTAGCAGTAAGACATTGTCTTTAATTTTGAAAAATATAAGTATATTGCTTATGAGAAAAACTAATTATAGTTGTAGCCTTTCTGTCATTTATAAAAGGCTTGGATATGTTGTCATATATATTTAGGGACTCAATATTACTGTATTTATAATAGTTGGATGCAATTACTAAAGTTACAGAATTTACTGGAAACAAATCAGGAAGATAAAGGGTCTTCATGATGATGGTATTGATGGGTTCATATTGCACAATCTGAGAGATGTTCTTAGATGTGGAGAGGATGCCACATAAGGCCTGTAGTATAATTTTTTTCTCATTGCTGTCACCAAATACCTGGCAAAAAGCAACTTAAGGAATGAAGAAAACCTTTAGCTTATACTTTGAAGGTATGGTACTGCATGGCAGGGTAGGCATGGAGGGAGCAAGATCAGAAGATGGCTAAACATACTGCATCTGTAGTCCAGAATCAAAGAATGAACAGGAAATGGGGCTGGGCTACCAAACCTCAAAGCCTGCCCCTGCAGTGAGGCCCCACCCCCTAAAAGTTCCAGAATCGTGTTTCCTCCATTCTTCTCTACTGACCCCACTTAAACCATTCTACTGCCAGTTTTCCATCCCTCTGCTCACATATTCAGTATACCCTCTCTTATATCCTCCCTTTTCCAGTGTGATCCCTTTCTGGCTTCCTGGACTCTACTAATGACTTTACCTCAACATGCAACACTTAAATTTCTGAGTCTGGGTTACTTTAATTAGAATAATATTTTCTAGATCCATCCATTTTCCTGAAAATTTTATAGCTTCAATTTTTAGAGATGCATAAAATACTATCATGATAGAACATATATCACATCTTTTACATTAATCAGTTAATGAATATTTAGGTAATTCTGTTTTCTAGCTATTGTGAGTAAACATTGATGGGCATGTTGCTCTATAGTAAAGTGTAGAGTCTATATGCTAGGAGAGGAATAATTGGCTCATATGGTAGGTCTATGTTTACCTGTCTCAGAAAACTCCACATCAATTTTCATAATGGCTGTACAAGTTTACATTTCCACCAACATTGAAGATGAGTTCCCCATACCCTCACCAGCATTTATTGTCATTTGATTTCTTTTTGTTTGTTTGTTTATTTTTATTTATTTACTTGAGAGGGACAGACAGAGAGAGAGAGAGGGAGAGAGAGAGAGGGAGAGAGAGGGAGAGAGAGAGAGGGAGAGAGAGGGAGAGAGAGAAAGCGAGAGAAAAGTGGGCACGCCAGGGCTTCTAGCCACTGCAAATGAACTCCAGATGCATGTGCCCCCTTGTGCATCTGGCTAATGTGGGTCCTAGGGATCGAGCCTTGTACTGGGGCCCTTAGGCTTCACAGGCAAGTGCTTAACAGCTAAACCATCTCTCCAGCCCATCATTTGATTTCTTGATGACAGCCATTCTGACTGGGACGTGAAGGAATGTCAAATTAGTTTTAAGTTGCATTTCCCTGATGGCTAAGTATGTTGAACATTTAAAAATTTTAATTTTCCATTGTATTTCTTCTTTACAGAACTTTCTTTTCTAAGCTATGGCCAGTTTCTTACTGAGCTATTGAATTTGTTTAGTTTTTTTTTGAGTTCTTTTATATCTAGATATTAATCCTCTATCAGACATATAGCTGGCAAAGATTTTCTCCCACTCTATAGGCTGCTTCTTTGCTCAATTAACAGTATCTTTTGCTGTACAAAAGCTTTTTAATTTCATGGGGCCCCAATGGTTTTATTTTTTGAGCTACTGGAGTTCTAGTCAGAAAGTCCTCACCTATACCTATGTATTAAAATGTTTCCCCCACTTTTTCACTAGCAGTTTCAGAGTTTCATGTCTGCTGCTAAGGTCTTTGGTCCATTTGGAATACATCTTGTGCCTGGAAGAGATAAGGATATCGTATCATTGTTCTGTTAATAGAAAATGTTGGGCTGGAAAGATGGCTTAGCGGTTAAGTGCTTGCCTATGAAGCCTAAGGACCCTGGTTAGAGGCTCAATTCCGCAGGACCTACGTTAGCCAGATGCACAAGGGGGCGCATGCATCTGGAGTTAGTTTGCAGTGGCTGGAGGCCCTGGGGTTCCCATTCTCTCTCTCTGTCTCTCTCTCTCTCCCTCTTTCTCTGTCTGTCACTCTCAAATAAATAAAAATTTAAAAACTATTTTTTTTAAAAAAATAAAATGTTAAAGACAGATGCGGTAGTGTGTTGTAATCCAAGCACTCCCAGGACAAGATGGGAGGTAAAGACAGTAGAACAGCTGGAAGCTTGTGGGGCAGCTAGCCTGGCAGACACAGCAGTGATCAAGCAGAGACCCTGCCTCAAGCAAAATAGACAGTGAGGACCAGACTCTAAGGATATCCTCTTATCTCCACATGCATGCTATAACAGATTTGCAGCTACATTCATTCGCATGAACACACTCATCATACCCATGGGAATGCACACACGCAGACATGAGGGTGGGGGGAGACAGAGAGAGAGAGAGAGAGAGAGAGAGAGAGAGAGAGAGAGAGAGAGAGAGATTGTAAACTACATATATATTTTCAAGAATGAAGTGTGGTTTGGAGGTAGAATATATGACTAGCATATTCAAGGTCCTGTGCCCAATCCCCAGCACTGCAATGATAAATAAATAAATAAGCAAATAAATAAATATATAGATGTATTTCTAAAAATCAGAAGACATATAAAGGACTTCTTTTGGCCATATCATCCTGCAGTACTCTCTACAGGGATTAAAGAAATATGATGGCAATAGCTCATTACTTGTCTGTCCATGGCATATGTGCCTACTGTAATAACTCCCTCATTGAAAACTCTGGTTCAGTCACTGAGAAATTCCAGGATTTAGTTGAGAGCTGTCTGGAAACCTTGGCTGTTTGAATCTGGACTACACTTCTGACAAAAAAAAAAAAAAAAAAAAAAAAAAAAAAAAAAAAAAGAAAGAAAGAAAGAAAGAAAGAAAGAAAGAAAGAAAGAAAAAGAGGAATCTATCCTCTTTGTTGGTAAACAAAGATTCTTTAATAAACTGTCATTTTTCAATAGTCTGTGAAATTGTATTTTTTTTTTTATTTCTGAGGATAACCAAGAGTTTGCAATTCAAAGACAGAATCTGCTTCTAATGTAGATACTTTCAGGATGAAATTCTTATGTATGAAATGTTTCATACATAATAGAAGAATTGCTTCCTATGTATTGATCAGATAAAAGTGACTCTCAAAGATTTTGAGTAGAAAAAAATTAAAGAAAAATATTTATTTTGGCATATTCAAATGTTTACATTATTAAAGTTATTTTTACTCTGATTTGTGACTTGGCACTAGAGTTATATTGACATCATCTGGAAATCTCTTTTCAATTAATTTAATGTAATTTGCTTGCATAATGACAAGAATATGTTTGATGGCTTAAGTCAAACGGACAGGTATTTTTGTTGCTTAGAATTGATTAGTGTATCTGAGGATTTTTGTGTTTCTAAGTGAGATTTTGGATTATTTTTTTTTGATTTCAGTGACAAATGGCATTAGAATATGGAAGAGGATTGTATTAACACTATAAATTGTTTGGGTAAAATAGGCATTTTCATAGTGTTGATTCTTCTTATCCATGAATCTGGGGTATCTTTCTGTTTCCTAGTATCTTCTTCTGTTTCTCTTTTGAGTTGTTTAGCAATTTCATTTTGGTGACATTTCACTTTCTTGGCTAGGTTTATTCCTAGATATTTTATTTTATATTTTTGAACAAATTATGAGCAGAAGTGTTTCCATGATTTCATTCTCAGTACAACAGTTATTGGTATATGGGGGTGCTACTGATGTGTGGTAATTTTGTATCTGCTACTGTGCTGAAAGCTCTAACAGTTTTCTGATGTCTTTAAGATGTCATATTTAGAATCATATCATCTTCAAATAACTATAACTTCACTTCTTTTTTTTTTCCTATTTGTATCTTTTTTATTTGTGTGTCTTGTCTAATTGCTGTAACTAAGACTTGCAGTACTGTATTGAATAAGAGGAGAAATTGGATATACTTGCCTACTTCCTGACTTTAGTGGAAATGTTTTGAGATTTTTTTTCCTTGTACCATGCACTAATTCTTAATGTTATTGCAAGTAGGAGAGATTTACTTAAGTGGAAAAAGAATAATTTTTAAGGATATGGTCTCATTATTTATTTTAGTATCTGTAATGCTTTTTAATTTTTTGAGAATTTTACTGTATGAACATATTGCTTCTCGATTGTATTCCCATTAGGTTATGTCTTATATAACCTCTCTCCTACTCCCATTTCACTGAAGGCACTCCTCAATGGGGTTATCCCCATTTACAATAATTTTGGTATAGGTTTGTCCTGTATAGCCTTTATTATGTTGAGATATATGCCTCCTATTCCAAGTTTCTTCAGGACTTTTAGCAGGGATGTTGGGTTTTGTCAAATGCATTTTCTGCATTTATTGAGATGATCCTGTGATTTTTGTTCTTGAGTCCTTTAATATGGCATATTACATTTTCTGATTTCTATGTATTGAACCATCCCTGCATCTCTGGAATAAAACACACTTGGTTAGGGTGAATGAGAATTCTAATATGTTTATGTATTCTGTTTTCAAGTATTTGTTGAGAATTTTTGCATCTATGCTCACGAAGGAGATTTTTGTTGTATTTTTAAAAATTATTTATTTATTTGACAGCGACAGACAGAGATAGAGAGAGGGAGAAAGAGAGAGAATTGGCACATGCCAGAGCCTCAAGCCACTGCAAACAAACTCTAGATGCATGTGCCATCTTGTTCATCTGGCTAACATGGATCCCCTTGAACTGGGGTCCTTAGGCTTCACAGGCAAGCACTTAACTGCTAAGGCATCTCTCCAGCCCTTTTTTGTTGTATTTTTATCTGGTTTGGGTATCAGGGAAATTCTGGGTTCATGGAAATAATTTGGTAGTGTCTCTTCATTTTATATTTTATAGAACATTAGAGAAACATTTGTGTTTGCTCCCCTTTGAAAGTTTGGTAAAATTTGCACTGAATCCATCTGGGCTTAATAATTATTACTTTAGTTGGGAGACTTTCCTAATTTTTATATCATTTGTAGTTATAGACCTGTTTAAATTATTTATTTCATTTTGGTTTAATTTTGGTAAGCCATGTATATCTAGAAATTCACCAATTTCTTTTAGATTTATTTTTAATTTTGGGGGAATATATATATTTTAAGATATGCACTTATGTTTCTCTGAATTATGTTGTGTATGTTGTAATGGTACTCTTTTCATCTCTTACTTTATCAGTTTGTGCCTTCTCTTTCTTTTGGTTAGTTTTGCTAAGGGTTTATCAATATGGTTTATGTTTTCAAAAAGGAGCTTATTGTATTCATTTTTAATATGTTTTATTTATTCATTAGTTTTGTACACAGTGTTTATACAGCCATGTTGGTACCATCATTAGCCTCTTCCTTGTCTTCCCCCCTCTGAAGATCCCTCCTTGTTCGGGAATGTCTGTTGTGAATTGTGGGGTTAGCAAGCAGAGAAACAGAGATAGAGAGAAATGGAGAGAGAGTGAGTGAGAGAGAGAGAGAAAATGAGCATGACAGGAACTTTTGTCCCTGCAAACAAATTCCAGATCCATGCTCCACTTTGTGCATCTGGCTTTCTGTAGGTAATGGAGAATTGAACTGGGCTATTAGGCTTTTCAAACAAGCTCCCTTGAGCCATCTCACCAGCCCCATTGATTTTTTATATTGATCTTTTGTTTCTATCTTATTAAATTCTGCCATGTTCTTCATTATTTCTTTCCATCTGATAACTTTTGGATTGGCTTGTTCTTTCTTCCAAGGCTTTAAAGTATATAATTAACTTATTTATTCATGATATCTCTAATTTCTTAATATGGGCACTTAAAGGTATAAATTTCCCTCTTAGGACTTCCTTCATTATATCCCATAGATTGTGGTGTGTTGTGTTTTGTCATTCATTTCTAGAATTATTTTGATCTGTATTTTTATTTCTTCTTTTTTTTTAAATTATTTATTTCTTTATTTCTTTATTTATTTATTTATTTATTTGAGAGAGACAGACACAGAAAGAAAGACAGATAGAGGGAGAGAGAGAGAATGGGCACGCCAGGGCTTCCAGCCTCTGCAAACGAACTCCAGACTCCTGCGCCACCTCGTGCATCTGGCTAACATGGGACCTGGGGAACCGAGCCTTGAACCGGGGTCCTTAGGCTTCATGGGCAAGTGCTTAACTGCTAAGCCATCTCTCCAGCCCTATTTTTATTTCTTCTATTCATCTATAGTGTATTATTTAATTTCCATGAGTTTGTGTATGTTCTGTAGTCTTTCTTGCTGTTGATTAGTAGTTTTATTTTATTGTGATCAGATATAATAGAATCATTGCATTTTTTTTTTTGTATTTGTTAAGATTGGCTCTGTGCCTTAATTTTTGTTGTATTTTAGAGAAAGTTCTACATGCTCCTGAAAGAATGTGAATTCTGTAGCATTTTGGGGTGCAGTGCTCTGCAGATGTCTGACAGGTCCATTTGTTCTATGATGTTATTTATTCCAGATGCTTCTCTACTTTTTGCTAGGATGATGCGTCAATGGGTGAGAGTAGAGGGATGAAATCAGCCACTGCTATTGTTTTGGGCATAATCTGTTAGTTTATGTCTAGTATGGCTTATTTATTTACTTTGTTTTTAGAGATAGCAAGAGAGAGACACACAGAGAGAAGAAACAGAGAATTGGCATGCCAGGGTCTCAACCAGTGCAATTGCACTCCAGATGCTTTCGCCACCTAGTGGTCATGTGAAACCTTGTATTTGCCTCAACTTTGTGCATCTGGCTTATGTGGGATCTGCAGAGTGGAACATGGGTCCTTAGGCTTCACAGGCAAGCATCTTAACTGCTAAACCATCTCTCTAGACCCCATATTATTTTTTAATAAAATTGTATCTAACTGGATTTGATGCATATATATTTAGAATTTTAATATTTTCTTGTTGGATTGCTCCCTTAAATTGGTAGAAAGTTACCTTTTTAAAATGTCTTCTGATGAGCTTTTGTTTGAATTCTATTCTCTCTGATATTAGAATATTGCTACCTACTTGTGTTCTGAGCCTATTTGATTGAAATGCCATGTTCCATTGTTTCACGCTAAAGTAGCAGCTGTCTTTTACAGAGAAGTGAGTTTCTTGAAGGCACCAAATAGAAAAATACTGATTTGAATCCAGTCTGAAATAATCAGAGTTACTATTGAAAGTGTTGCACTACGTTTTGTCATTGCTGCTGGCCTTGTAGTACTTGAGGCTATCTATTTCTTTCTTGCACTACCTGTTAGTAGAGCATGGTGTGTTCTTTCCATTGGCCTCATGCTTGTGCTTTTCCTGCTCTTCTATCTAAAGTATTCCTCCAAGTATCTTCTGTAGAGCTGCTTTAGAGGTCATGTATGCCTTTAGCTTATTTGCATCATGAAAAGTTCTGCTTTCCTTTTCAATTTTCACAGGTAGCTGTTTGAGATACACTACTCTAGGTGGGCAGTTGTTTTCTTTTAGTACTTGAAATACATCATTCCAAGCTCTGCCAGCTTTTGAAATTCTGTTGAGAAATATGTTGCTATTCTGATGGCATTGCATTTGTAAGTGACTAAGTGCTTCCTTTTTACTGCTTTTAATGTATTTTCTTTGGCCTGTGTGTTTAGTAGATTAGTTATGTATATGATGAGGAGGGAATCTTTTCTGGTCTTGTTTGTTTGATGATCTAAATATCTCCCTAATTTGGAAGCATTTGCTTTTTGTAAAAAAAAAAAAATTATTACAGAGAGAGAGAAAGAAAGAGAGAGAATGGGTGCACCAGGGCTTCTAGCCACTGCAAACAAACTCCAGAAACATGTACCAAGTGCATCTGGCTTACTTGGGACTTGGACAATGGAACCTGGGTCCTTAGGCTTTGTAGGTATTCACCTTAACTGCTAAGCCATCCCTCCAACCTGGGAGCATTTGCTTTGATGGCATTGTTGAAAATACTTAGTGTGACTTTAGATTGAAATTCTTGTTCTGTGCCTAAAATTCTTAAATTTGATCTCTTCATAGTATTAGGAATGTCTTGAAATTCCTGTTCATACCTTCTTACTAATTTACTTTTTTCCTTGTTGAAATGTTGTAAATTCTCCACCTTGTCTTAAAGCTAAGATGTTTGCTCCTCTTCTTGATCCATTTTATGACTAAGCTTTCTAAAGAGTTATTTGTTTTCTTACTGTTTTTTTTTTTAATTTACAGTATTTCACGTTGGATTTTCTTCAGTATTTCTATTCTTTACTCAAATCTTGCATTGACTTCCTTATTTTGTTTTGTTGCTTTACTGTATTCTCTAGAAATTACTTTAGGAGTTTGTCTTTAGTTTCGATAAACATACTTATAATCAATCTTTGAATTCTCTGTCTGACATTTCATCTAATTCAGTCTCACTGGAGGCCATTAGTGTGGGATTCATTACTTTTAGAGGGATTATGTTGTTTTGATTTTTTTGTAATTCTTATATTATTGTATTGGAAGTTTCATATTTCTGGTTAATTCATTGCTTGGATTTTGTTTGCTTTATCAGCTGTATTCTGTGATATGTAGATCTAAATTTATATGTTCAGGGTAGAATCTCTGGGTACCACGTATGGCCTCTATATTATTGCTAAAGTAGAATACTAAGCCCTAAGCTTAAAGATACCTATTATACAAATGTCCTACTAGTGAATTAATAGCAATGTCCTTTGACTTCAATAGTTGCTGGTGGGTGAATAAAACAAGTCTTTGTGGTGAATTTCTATCTCACCATCTTGATTTGTGAAGCAGGATCCTTCTTTGTACACTATGGGATGTCTCATGGGGCAGGTTAGTCAGAGGTTTGTATCAGCTGCTCTGGATGCTGTGTGGGAGAGGGTCTCTTGGCTTTATGCAGACTGGGATGGTGTTCCCAGTGCTAATGGTTCTTTGCATATGAGGAAAGGGAATACTGCCTGAAGGTACTCTGGAGCTGCTAGACTGGTCCCTAGTGTTCTCTTTCAGATTCTTTTGATTTTGCAGAGCTGGTGTGAGGGGGGAGAATCCTATCCCAGTAGTTCCCAAAGCTCTTGCTGGCTCAGGCAAAGCAGAGCAAGGAGAAGCACTTCCTGGCTGCAGCTGACTGGAGCCTGATCCTTGTTAATTGTCAGGCGCTCCCTCCTGCTTCTTTGCAGGGGTCTTACTTTGCTTAATAAGTTCCTCAGAGATCAGTTATGCAAAGGCGAAGTTTTGGGTTGTTCTTCAAAGTTGCTCTTGGAAAGTTTTTTTATAATTCCACCCTAGACCAGTTCAAAGAGGATTTTCTTGGTCCAGACAGATAAAAGATGGTGCAAAAGGAGGCTTGTAGTTCTCAGGGCGGGAATGAGTAAGAGAATAAAGGTTTTCTTTTTTTAATTGTTTCTTAAAAATTGTTTATATTTATTTGAGAGAAACAGGCAGAGATAAGGAGGCAGATAGAGAGAAACACAGATAGAGAGGGGAGGAGAGGGAGAGAATGGGTGCACCAGGGCCTCTAGCCAAGGCAAACCAACTCCAGATGCATGCGCCACCTTGTTCTTCTGGCTTATGTAAGTCCTGGGGAATCAAGCCTTGAACTGTGGTCCTTAGGCTTCCCAGGCAAGCACTTAACCACTAAACCATCTCTCCAGCCCAAAGTTTGCTTTTTTATTATCAGGTAACTTTATCCCTGTTAGGTCAGAGCTCAAACCAAAGAACGAGTTTAAAGTAGTCCAGAGACTATGGTATATATTATCGCTGCCTCACTACTGTCTCACTTTGCTTGCTGGAACATACACCACACATTTATGGGCATGCTAATTATTTCTAGCTATATTGCTTAATGGTTCTTCTTGTGCTGATAGAAAACCCTTGGCAATACCCCATGAACTCGTGACACATCAACCCACTCCATTGCTGAAGAGCATGACCTCACAGCTGTCACACACCAAGCAGGGTGATCATAGTGGATGAGGTTGGATCATGCCAGTCACCACACAATCCAGGAAACTGAAGCAGGTAGTCATAGTGGATGAGGTTGGATCATGCCAGTCACCACTCAATCCAGGAAACTGAAGCAGGGTGATCATAGTGGATGAGGTTGGATCATGCCAGTCACCACTCAATTCAGGAAACTGAAGCAGGTGGTCATAGTGGATGAGGTTGGATCATGCCAGTCACCACACAATCCAGGAAACTGAAGCAGGTGGTCATAGTGGATGGGATCAGACTGTACTAGTCACCACCCTCGTGTCAGGAAACTGAGGCTAAATTTCAATGCAAGACGGAGTTCATAATCCAGAGAAAAATCTTAAGAATTAAGCCGGGCGTGGTGGCACACACCTTTAATCCCAGCACTCGGGAGGCAGAGGTAGGAGGATTGCCATGAGTTCGAGGCCACCCTGAGACTCCATAGTGAATTCCAGGTCAGCCTGGGCTAGAGTGAGACCCTACCTTGAAAAACCAAAAAAAAAAAAAAAAAAAAAAAAAGAATGATTTTGTGTAACTGTGAATGTTCTCTTCAGTAGTTCCCTCAGGTAACAATGTTTATTGGATCTCTATGTTCTCGTGTACTCTTTACACTCTACAATTGCACACAAAGACTCAGACTTTGGGTCAAAAGAATATCATTCTTTGTGGCTAAAGATAATGATAAATAAAATAGTGAACATGCTCTTGGACAAACTTTTCTCTGATAAGAAGTTATACTGAGTTGTCTCATATGAAAGCTGCCAGTTATTGAGCAGTTGAAAAGCAACATTACAATTGAAAATCTGAATTTTTAATTTATATCCTCAGCCTGTAAATTGTTTATAACTTTATTTAACTGTCATGAGTATAAATTGCTGTAGTATTGGATGGGGAAATTCCATAGAATGCTTCCATGGAACATATCAAAGCCATTTATGATTGAGAGTTAGTGTTTTGATGAAAGTATATCCTTCCTTCTACTTGGAAACCCACTTAAAATGTGTGTTATGGAAACTCAATGACAAAATGGAATGATAGCATGCCTTGGAGACACGTAGAAGGGATGATCATTGGTACTGCAGCTCAAATAGACTCATGTGTTTGAATACTTGGTCCCTAAATAGTGGGGCTGTTCAGACAGGTTGTGTAACCAATGGAAGGTTGAGCATTTCTTCACTGGATAAATGAATCACTGAGGGTAGGCCCTGAGTTTTGACAGTCCAGTCACTCTCCATTTCTTGTTTCCTCTCTGTTTTCAGACTGCTGTTGCATTGCAATCAGTGTTCTCATGCTGCTGCCGTTAAGCCTTCCCCACCATTATAGACTATATCCTTTATTAAACTCTATCCAGGATTTACCCTTCCTCCCTTAAGTTGCTTCTTGTCAGTTGTTTGATCATAGCAAAATCACTAATAAAGTAAAATGTAAAAACTATATAAATATAACATTTTTAACTGGTCCATAAGAAATTGCTCATATAAACTTGTTCACACTATAAAGACATGTCTTTTATAGGTATTCTAGTCTTTATATTTATATGCTGAGTCCATGAGCTGTGATATCCTGTAAACTTAAGTAGAAATGATGTCATCTATAGTTTTGATCTTACAACATCTAGCACACAGAAAATATTCAAAGTATTTTTCTTTTTTAAATGAGTAGAGTTTATGAGATTCTAGCATTTATATGAAGCACCACGCACAATCTGCTGAGAAATAATGAGAAATACCAAAGAAGAGTTCTACAAACAGCCATTGTTATTTTGTGGCAGCATTGCTCTCACCTCATCAACATACTGGAGAAACTTAGAAGTCAAAGTACAAACTTTGTCCCAACAGAATTTCTCCTCAGAAGGACAGAAAAGGGTTTACTTTCTGTGTCTAGTTTTGAGGGGCATTTTCATCACAGTGGAGAAAGCATGGCAGGAGCAGACAGCTGGCATCACACCATCATGCAGGAAGCAGCAAAAGTGAGATCGTCAAACAGGGTTGGGCTGCAATATCTCAGAGCCATCCTCACTGACAAAACTCCTGCAGCAAGGCTGTACCTACTAAAGGTTCCACTACTTTCCTGAACAGTGGTACCAGCTGGGTATTAAGTATACAAACTTTGAGGATATGAAGGGCATTTTACTTTCAAAATACCACATCTGCATGTGTTAAGTATAGGATTCCAAGTGACTCTTTTTTATTAACATGATCTAAGTATATGTCCTCCTTCACATTGGGTTCTCAATCTTCAGCAGGTGTAGCAATGGGTTAAGACCTAATGACCCTGAAACTGTCCAAGAAAATTATGTAATGTGGCCAGATACTTTAAATAACAAATGGCTGACATTCCAATATTTTAAATTGCTTTACTTGGGGCTGGAGGGATGACTCAGTGGTCAAAGGCACTTTCTTGCAAAGCCTGACAACCTGGCTTCAATTCGCCATTACCAAAGTAAAGCCAGATGCACAAAGTGGTACATGTGTCTAGAATTTATTTGCAGTGGTAAGTGGCCCTGGTATGCCAACTGTCTCTCTCTCTCTTTCTTCTCTTTCCTGTCTCTTTCTCTCCATCTATGTTTGCAAATAAATAAAATGATTAAAAATGAATTGTTTATACTGACTGATAAATGTATCACAGACAACAAAGATTTCAACACTGCTGCCATGATTTAATGAAGGGGACAGGGTCACAATGGAGAAGTCCCATAATAGGGCCAGTCATTTCAGATCTAAAATCTTATTTAATATGGTTATGGAATGTTTTATACACTGCTTCTGCAGCAAGGATTTTCTAATTTTTGTTTGTCTCTGTTCTTGATGACATTGTATGCGGCCATTATCCCAGAGCCAGCTGGCTATCATACAATAGCAAACAGACTCATTGCATATGGTCAAATGGCAGTGAAATTAAGCAGAGGTTTCATTTCTCCATAGTGTAATAACTGGTGGATGATGCAACTAGGTTCAAACTATAGAAAATGTCTTCATGTTGGTGAATTCCATATTGGGGAAGGCCCATTAACATCATGGAGATAGCCCCAAGATTTGAAGTTACTATTTTTTTTAAATATTTTAATTAATTTATTTATGAGTGTGAGAGAGAAATAAAGGGAAAAAGGCAAATAGAATGGGTGTGCCAGGGCCTACAGCCACTGCAAATGAACTCCAGACACATGTACCATTTTGTGCATCTGGCTTATGTGGGTCCTGGGCAATCAAACCTGGGTCTTTTGGCTTTACAGGCAAGCACTTTAACCACTAAGCCATGTCTCCAGCCCTGAAGTTACTACTTTTTAAAAATTATTAAGAAGAAATAGAGGGAAAGGAGACAGAGGACTAGAGGGAAGAGAGAGAGGAAGGGGGAAAGAGAGAGGCAAGGAGAAATGGGCAATCCAGGGCCTCCCCACCAGTGCAGCTTCCCTGTGCCTGCCAGCTGGGAGCAACCCCAAGCTCCAGAGAGTTTCCTGCTGTCCATGTGACATGATATACCTCAGAACTGACCAAGTGTGAGGTGTCACATCTGAACATATAGAGTCTGGCCTGTCTTTCTGCTCAACCCTCTAACTAGTTCTCTCCCTTAAAGGGACTCTAGGACCACTGAGACAACTCAGAATATCTTTTAAGATTTTCACCCTTGCTTTTCCTGTGCGAGCAGCCGCGCGAGAGGAGCGTGGCCTTCTCCTCTCCCACCATGGCTATGCTCGTCCCCTCATATCGGCGTATTCTGAGAAGGGGAGTCATCTGGCAAAAATGTCACTTTGCCAGCTGTGTTCAAAGCTCCCATTCAACCAGATATTGTGAATTTTGTCACACCAACTTGCGTAAAAACAACAGACAGCCCTATGCCGTCAGTGCATTAGCAGGTCACCAGACCAGTGCTGAGTCTTGGGGTACTGGCAGAGCTGTGGCTCGAATTCCCAGGTGCGCGGTGGTGGACCCGTCGCTCTGGCCAGGGTGCCTTTGGCAATATGTGTAGAGGAGGCCGCATGTTTGCACCAACGAAGACTTGGCGCCGGTGGCACCGCAGAGTAAACACAACCCAAAAGCGATATGCCATCTGCTCTGCCCTGGCTGCCTCGGCCCTACCAGCATTGGTCATGTCCAAAGGTCACCGTATGGAGGAAGTTCCTGAACTTCCTTTGGTGGCGGAGGATAAAGTTGAAGGCTATAAGAAGACCAAGGAGGCTGTGTTGCTACTTAAGAAACTTAAAGCCTGAAGAAGGTCTATGCCTCTCAGCGAATGAGGGCTGGCAAGGGTAAAATGAGAAACCGCAGGCGCATCCAGCGCAGGGGACCCTGCATCATCTATAATGAAGATAATGGGATCATTAAGGCCTTCAGGAACATCCCTGGAATCACTCTGCTTAATGTAAGCAAATTGAACATTTTGAAGCTTGCTCCTGGTGGGCACGTGGGGCGCTTCTGCATTTGGACTGAAGGTGCTTTCAGGAAGCTCGATGAGTTGTATGGCACTTGGCGCAAAGCTGCTTCCCTCAAGAGTGACTATAATCTGCCAGTGCACAAGATGATGAACACAGACCTTGGCAGAATCTTGAAAAGCCCAGAGATCCAAAGAGCTCTCCGAGCACCACGCAAGAAGATCCACCGCAGAGTCCTGAAGAAGAACCCTCTGAAGAACCTACGCATCATGTTGAAGCTGAACCCCTATGCCAAGACCATGCGTCGGAACACCATTCTTCGCCAGGCCAGGAACCACAAAATCCGGGTGCAGAAAGCTATGGCGGCGGCGAGCCCAAATCAGGTGAGAAGGGAGCAGCGGCCAGGACGAGTGTGGGCAAGAAGCCTGCCCAGGGGAAGAAAGGAAAGCTGCCCGCAGAGGCCAAGAAGCCGAAGAAGCCAGCTGGAAAAAAGGCTGCAGCTACCAAGGTCCCAGCAGAGAAGATAGCTGCAGAAGAGAAGCCTGCTGCATAAAGCTCTGCTCCCTAGGGTCAAATAGAGACCCATCTGAATAAAGACCTATCTTTGGATGAGGAAAAAAAAAAAAAGATTTTCAACCTTAAGGCCATCACTTAAGTCCTTTTTGCCATACAGGGTAACAGTTCACAGGTTCCAGGGATTAGGGACATGTTCAGAGAAAGTATTATTTTGCCTAGCACATATTTATTGTTAATAGTTTATCTGTAGTTTAACAAAGTTTCTCTTTCTCTCTCTGTCTTGTTTGCTGTCTCCTTAATTTTGATTCATGGAATGCTGAAACAATGGGAGAACATTTTTTGTTTCCCTCTGTAAAGTTATTCCCTTACAATTTCCAAATCAAATACACTTGGACAGGTGCCATTATATCCAGAAACTGGAGAAAAAAAAAAAAAATCTCAGAACTAGTGAGCAGTCCAAGGCAAAGGATACCGCACATTTCATGGTTTTAACTAAGAATGCCACATGATGTAAAGTTGATTCGTTTATTGAACACTTTATGGTTGTACTTCCTAGTAGAATAAAAACAGAACAAAGTTAGTAGAGAATCTTTTTTTTTTTTTTTTTTTTTGCAAGAATAGTTTGATGTTACTTACACAGAGGCCTGGAATGAAGCTACACAATTGTCTAATTTAGTTCATTTTCATGTTAACAGATTTATCTTAGGAATTACTAAGTATAGGTTAGGGGTCATAACAAAGCCATGTTAGGTACGATCCCGGGAACGGTGAGGCAGTGGGGCGCTGGTAAAAGAACATAGTACACTGACACCAGCAGAATGGAGCACTGATTTCTTTTTCTAATTTATTTTGTGCTAACCATTCTAATCTGCTTTTTATTTCATAGAAAGTCTTATTATTTTTCTATAATGTTGTCCATTTCATGTATGTCTGCAAATTTACTAGAGCCAATTCATTACAAAAATTCAAACATCTTCATGTGCATTTTATATATTTTCAACTATTTTTGTTAATTCATTTTTAAATTCAAGCATTTTATTAGTGTTCTTGATCAATTCTGATATTTTTGTATGGCTACTGTAATTTTGGAATTTTATTTTCTGTATTTGATTTATTTAGATGGTTTTGTTATCTCTTTTCTAGCATATTATTTAGTAAATTTAACTTATTTAATGACTTCTCTTCTTAATAAGTGATTTTAATTATTTTAAGACACAACTTACCATAAATATATATAGCCTAGGTTTGTGTTTGATCCCGTCTTACCTCTGATTTTGATTCTCTGTCTTTTATTAAGGTACTCACATTTATTTTGGTGACTAAGATCTGTAGGCTTATGATTAGATTTTTTTGATATGTTTTCTATCTAACTTGTTTCTTATTATTATACTTTTTCTCCTTTCTTTTGATGTTGGCAGAATTTCCTTGCTCCATCTTTTCCTCTACTGGTTTAAAAACTTCTTTCAGTGTCATTACATGGGGATATTCTGTTTATATTTTAAACACACATTATTAAACCCAGAAGTTCCTAATAAAGTTGAGTACTATGGAGTCACTTTCTTATTCCCTGGAAGAAGATAAGAATACTGAAGGTTACTAGATTCTAAGTTTGGGTACCATCTCAGTCATCTTCCATCCAAATGTAACCTATGTTAGAGTCATAATTTTAATTTCAAGTAATTTTGTAAATTTTTGTTGTCAACATTCATACAGATCTCACCAGTAGGTTTCTACTGTTTCTGTATTGCTTGTTATTAAACTCCTAAGTAAATTATTTTACTAAATAAATGCCTAACTATTCACTAGAAAGTGTCTTCCTTTTTGCTAAAATATTTCATTTAGAAATTTGCTTCTGTGGAAGTTCATGGCAAAAATCTCTGAGCACATTACTATATTAAAATTTCCTTTTCACTTTTACTCTTTAGTCATTCACTTCTACTCCTGAAGTTTTATTGTTCATTGAATTGAGGCTTAAATTATTTTCTCTCTGGCCTTTGAAACATTTTCCATTGCTTTTTTGCTCTGTGTGTTACTGAGAAGGAGCCTGAAGTTATCATGTTTTTTACTTCCGAAGTTAATCTTTCTTGTCCCTCTGGTAGATTTTATAACTTACTCTTTATCATTATATTTATGCTTATGGTATTTTGAGCCTAATTTTATATTTATTTTATTTTGTAAATTTAAAAACTCATGTTATTTTTTTCTCCCAGTTCTAGGAATTTCTTAGCCTTTATTTTTTTTCTAATGCCTCTTTTTCATTCCTTGATGATTCTCCAGTTTATTTTTGGAGGCAGGGTCTTTTACTGGAACCCAGAACTTGCCTATTCAACTCATCTACATAGCTAGATTGACCTGGGGATTCCTGTCACCTCTCTAGAGCACTGGGATTGAGACATCCCAGCTGATACTGAGTGGGTGCTGTGATGTGGCTACTGTCCTCATACTTGCATGATGGACACTTTATCCACTGAACCATCTCTCCAGTCCTGGTTTTTATCTTGAAAAAACAATGCCATATCTATTCTTTGTTTTAACCAGTTTTAGGACTGATTCATTGCTGACATAGGACTCCTGACGTCCAGTAGCAGTAGATCAACTTCTGTCAGATGAACATTTACAATAGCAATCGTTGTTTTTTTTTCAATTTGATAAAAAAAAAAAAATTCCAAAGACTCTACAACTTTTGGGGAAGCATTGGGAAAGACAGAAAACAGATAAATTATATCAGACTCAACTCTTGAAAGTAGTTAACTGCACTGTACAAGGACCATATCATGGGGTTTTCCTCCAAACGTTCATTCTCTAGCCCAGGCTGGCCCCACATCAATCTTCTTGTCCTAGCCTCCCGAGTGTTGAGACTATAGGTGTACACCATAGTGCCAGGCTTGTTTTGAGTTCTGAGTCATAGTTAGAAAGCCTTTCCACATACATTACTTAAACATGTTCATTATTCATGACAGCCAAGTCATAGAAGCAGTGTAGTAGTTGCCCATAAACATCTGCATGGCTAAATACATTTTTATTTACATACATAATGGTGTATTATTCAACCATAAAGAAGTAAATGGTTTTATTTTTAGGAACATGTGTAGAATAGGGGATCATCTTATCATACATCCATAACTAACCAGACTCAGAAAGACAAACACTATACATTTTTTTCTCATATGTGGAGTCCAGATTGAAAAATAAGGCATGTAGGAAGAAAGGAGCTTATTTGGGGAGGTGGATGAGTTTAGGGGACAAAGAGGGTGAACATGATAAAGTACAATTGTATACATGTATGAAAATGTCATGATGAAACCCATTATTTGTACAAATAATCTTTGCAAATGATTCAAAAACATTTTATAAAGGCTATTACTGTTATGATTTGTTTAATAACTTTTGTTCTGATACAATGCCTTGCTATGTAACACAGGCTCACCTAGCAAGTAGTGATAGGCTGCAGGTATGCACCAATGTGTCTGGCCTATTGCTGAATTCTTTTATAATTCAAGTTCGTTTTATCACTGAGTCTGGGTTCCTAGGTACATTATCTTGACATTTGCCAAGATAAACAACTCCACTTCTGCATCTGCTCCTCTGCCACTAGGCATTTTCTCTTTCTTCTTTGCACTTGTCAGGTCAAAAGTTGGACAACCCTCCTGTTGACCTTGTGTTTCCCCATGAAGTAAGGTTCTCATTTCAATCAATATCTACATCTATCATTAAATAGATAGGTAGATTGATAGATGATAAAATATATATTTTTTCAAGACTCAGTGTGGTGGTGCACACCTTTAATGTTTATTATTATTATCATTATTATTATTATTATCAAGATGTTTCATATGGATTCATCATGTGTTGTTACCCTATTTTCCCTCATCCCTGCCACCATTCTATTGGGGATGCTCTTCTGTAGTGTTGCAAGTATTTCCCATGGGGCTGTGGTTTATGCATTGTGGGAGCAATAGTCAATTATTGGTTTTATTTTTTTGGGGGGTGAGGGAATTCCTCTGGGCATAATGTTTCAACCTGTGGCTCTTACAATCTTTCCACCTCCTCTTCCACAAAATTCTCCTTTTGAGGGTTATATCTTTTAGGCTACCTCCAAGGATAAAGGTTTCTATGTTATCAGCTCATTTTGGGTTTAATTTTGTGTTTTCCCCTCCTCTTCTTTCCCTCCCATCGCCCCAAACCCTTCCATACCTATGTCTGGGCCTTGAGTTGCCTATCAGCTATGATAGCAACTCAAGCACATCTAGGTTAGGAACCACAGGTAAGTGACACCATGCAGCATTTGTCTTTCTGTGACTGTGTAATTTTGCTGAGTATGATCTATTTCATGTCCATCATTTTTTCTACAAATTTTACTGTGTCAGTTTTTCTAACTGCTGAGTAGAATATCATTGTGTAGATATACCACATCTTGGCTACCCATTCATCCAGTGAACATCTGGATACAATGATTTGAGCAGCAATAAACATGGTTGAGCAAATGTCTCTGCACTGATGCATGGAGCATTTAGGATAAATGACCAGTAAGGGAATAACTGGGTCTGTTGGTAGCTCTATGTTCATCCTTTCCAGGATTCTCCATGTTGATTTCCATAGTGGTTGTACAAGTTTACATTCCCACTAATAGTGGATAAGGGTTCTTCTTTCCCCAAATCCTCACCAACATTTGTCACTGTTAGATTTTTAAATGATTTCCATCCTTACTGGAGTAAGGTGGAATCTCATGGTTGTTTTAATTTTCATTTCCTTAATGGCTAAGGATGTTGAACATTTTCTTAAGTGTGCGTTAGCCATTTGTAATTCTCCCTCTGAAAATTTCTTATTCAGTTTTCTGCCCCACTTTTGGAGTGGGTAGTTTGATTTTTTTTAATGTTTAGTTTTTTGAGTTCTTTGTAGATTCTAGATATTAGGCTTCTGTCACTGGTATTGCTGGTGGAGATTTTCTCCCAGTCAGTAGGTAATCTATTGGCTCTGTTTATGGTGTGTTTGTGCAAAAGCTTTTTAGTTTCGTGAGATCCCATTGTTTGAATGATTGCTTAATTTCCAGGGTTACTGGGATATTGTTTAGGAAGTCTTTCCCCACTCCTATATCATGGAGAGCATCTCCTATTTTTTCTTCCAGTAGGAGAAGTGTTTCAGATCTATATTGGGGTTTTTAATCAATTTGGACTTGATTTTTGTGTATGGAGTGATGAGTGGGTCTAGTTTCATTTTTCTACATATAGTCATCCAATTTGTCCAATAACATTTGTTGAAGATGCTGTCTTTACCAGTCTATATAATTGGCTCCTTGATCAGAGATCAAGTAGCTATAGTTACTTGGCTTCAATTCTGTTCCATTGGTCTATGATTCTGTTCTTATGCCAGTACCATGTTGTTTTTGTTACTATAGATTTGGAATATAGCTATAGATTGGGTATGGTGATCCTCCAGTGGTTTTTTATTTGTTTCTTTGTTTGTTTTGTTTTTTGCTGAGGATATGTTTGGATATCCAAGGGCTGCTGCTATTCCATATGAGTCTTAAAATCATTTTTTTTCAACCTCTGTGATAAATGCTGCTGGTATTTTTATTAGTACTGCATTAAATGTATAAATTACTTTTGATAAAATTACCATTTACACAATACTAATGCTGCCTATCCAGGAGCATTCGAGGTCTTTCCATCTTCTCAAGTCCTCCTCAATTTCTTTTTTGAGTTTTTAAAATATTTTCATAATATAGATCTTTCACATTCTTGGTTAGTGTTATTCCAAGGTATTTATTTACTTATTTTTGTTGTTCTTGAAAATGGGACAGCCTCACTGATTTATTTCTCTGTATATTTGTCTTTTGCATATAGAAGGGCTACTGACTTTTGTGCATTGATTTTGTGTCCTGCCACTTTACTGAAGTAATTAATCCCCTTCAGAAGTTTTTAGATGGAGACTTTTGGGTCACTATGTATAGGATCAAGTCATCTGCAAATAGGGATAACTTGACTTCTTCCTTTCCAATTTGAATTCCTTTTATTTCTTTCTCCTGTTTTATTGCTTGGGCTAGGACTTCTAGTACATTGAAGAGCAGTGGTGAGAGTGGGCACCTCTGTCTTGCTTCTGATCTCAATGGGGACTCCTTGAGTCTTTCCCCACTAAATATTATTTGGTGTTTGGGTGCTTTATATATACCCTTTGTTGTGTTGAGATATAAACCCTCCATGTCTATTCTTTCCAGCACTTTGATCAAGATGTGGTGGTGTATTTTGTCAAAGGCCTTCTCTGTATCCATTGAAATGTGCATGTGGTTCTTATGGTTAAGTTTATTTATGTGGTGTATTACATTGACTAATTGCCATACATTGAACCATCCCTGGGATGAAGCTTACTTGATCAAGGTGGATACTGTTTTGTTGTGTTGTTGAATTTGGTTTGTGAAGATTTTGTTCAGGATTGTTGAATCTAAATTTATTAGGAACATAGGCTTATATTTTTCTTCCTTCCTTCCTTCCTTCCTTTCTTTTTTTTTTTGTTGCATCTATGTCAGGTTTTGGTATTAGGGTGATGCTAGCTACATAAAAGGAGTTGGGGAGTATTCCCTGTTCTTGATTATGCAAAACAACTTGAGAAAATTTGCGTTCAGTTTTTCCATTAAGGTTTGGTAGAATTTGGCTGACAAGCCATAAATCCTGGGGTTTCCTTTTTGGGGAGGTTTTTGATTACCTTTTCAATGTCCATGGATGTGATAGGTTTGTTTAGGAGATTAACCTGCTCTGAGTTTAATTTTGTTAGGTGGTATGTGTTTAGGAATCCATCCATTTCTTCCAGATTATCCAGTTTAGTGGAGTAGAGATTTTGGAAGTATACCCTAATGATTCTTCCAATTTTATTGATGTCTGTTGTGATTTCTCTTTTTTTTTTCATTCATTTCTGATTTTGTTAATTTGAGACGTTTTTAAAAAAAATTTTATTTATTTATTTGAGAGCGGCAGACACAGAGAGAAAGACAGATAGAGGGAGAGAGAGAGAATGGGCGCGCCAGGGCCTCCAGCCTCTGCAAACAAACTCCAGACACGTGCGCCCCTTGTGCATCTGGCTAACGTGGGACCTGGGGAAGCGAGCCTCGAACTGGGGTCCTTAGGCTTCACAGGCAAGCGCTTAACCAGTACGCCATCTCTCCAGCCTGAGACTTTTTTTGTTTTTGCTTGATCAAATCGGACAGGAGTTTGTCAATCTTGTTTATTTTTTCAAAGACGCAGCCCTTTGTTCCATGGATTTTTAAAATTGTTTTCTTAGTTTCCAATTCATTAACCTCTGCTCAGATCTTGATTATTTCTTTCTGTATGGAGCTGTTAGGGTTGGATTCATCTTATTTTTTCAGTGCATTTAGGTGGCTAGTTAGGTTACTAATTTGGGATCTCTCTGTCTTTGTTATGAAAGCATTTAGTGCTATAAATTTTCCCACTGGGACTGCCTTCATTGTGTCATATAAGTTTTGGTTGGCTGTATTTTCCATTCAATTCTAGGAATTTTACAATTTCTTTTTAAATTTCTTCCTTGGCCTATTCATTGTTTAGCAGTGTGTTGTTAGTCTCCAGTAGCTGGTGGAGTTCTTGATTAGTCTCTTATTGATTTCTAGCTTTAAAGCATTGTGATTTGATAAGAATCGGGTAGTTATTGTAATTTTTCTGAATTTGTGGAGGCATACTTTATGGCCTAATAGATGGTCTATTGTGCAGAAGGTTCCATGGGCTGCTGAAAAGAATATGTAGTCTGTAGATCTGGAGTGGAATGTTCTATAGATGTCTGTTAGATCTAGTTGATCTATGTTGTTGTTGAGCTCTATTATTTCCCTGTTGATTTTATGCTTGGATATCTGTCTATTGATGAAAGTGGAGTATTTAGGTCTCCAACTATGATGGTTTTGGTGTTTATTTGTGTTTTGTTGTCAAGTAGGTTTTGCTTTATAAACTGTTGTGCAACTGTGTTTGGTGCATATAGATTTATGATTGTGATAGTCTCATATTGGATCATTCCCTTGATAAGTCAGAAGTGACCTTCTTTATCCTTTTTGATTACTTTTGGTTTGAAATCTATTTTATCAGATATTAATATAGTAATACCTGGTTGTTTTTATTTTCATTTGTTTGGAATATCATTTTCCATCGTTTCACCCTGAGGAGGTAGTGAGGTGGGTTTCTTTTTTGTTTTTTTTTCCAGCTGTTGCCTTCCTGAGGCTTTGCTCTTTTTGTGTTGTTGCTTATTTTTATTTATTTATTCATTTGTGAGCGACAGACAGGGAGAGAGAGAGAGAGAATGGGAGCGCCAGGGCTTCCAGCCACTTCAAACGAACTCCAGATGCATGTGCCCCCTTATGCATCTGGCTAATGTGGGTCCTGGGGAATCCAGCCTTGAACCAGTGTCCTTAGGCTTCCCAGGCAAGCACTTAACTGCTAAGCCATCTCTCCAGCCCATGAGGTGGGTTTCTTGAAGACAGCAGATAGAAGGGTCCTTTTCTTTGTTTCTTTTTTCTTTTCTTTTCTTCTTTTTTTTTTTTTTTTTTGATCCACCCAGATAACTTGTGCCTTTTGACAGGTGAGTTAAGACCATTAATATTTAGGGTTATTATTGAGAGGTTTGAATTAATCTCCCTTGATGCTTTTAGCACTCTCTAATTTCATTGTTAAGAGTTTTAACTATGATGCACCTTGGAAAGTTCCTTCTTTGGTCTTGTTTGGTGTTCTGTGGCTTCTTATATCTGGATGGGCCTTTCTTTTGGGAGATCGGGAAAACTTTCTTCAATAAATTTACTGAATATGTTCTCTATCCCTCTGGCCTGGATTTCCTCTCTTTCTGGTATACCATGATCCAGATGTTTGGTCATTTTAGAGTATCCCACAGTTCCCTCATATTCGGTTCACTTGATTTTTTTGAACTTAGCAAAGTTTTTGGCCTCCTGATCAATTTCTTATGTCTTGTTTTCAAGGTCAGAGTGCCTGTCTTTCACATGAGTAATTCTGTTAGAGAGGGGTTCTAAAGGGGTGTTTATAAGCTCTATTTAATTTTTGTTTCTATTGTCTTAGCTTGCATCATATCCATCTCTTTTTTTAGATATTAATTCAGTTCAAGTTCTGATTTTCTTGATGCTTCCTAGAATTCATTCTTACATTTGACCAAGTCTTCATTAAACTTAATCAGTTTAGTGATTGAGATCTTCCATTTCCTGACTCACCTTCAATTCATTCATATCTATTTTGAGATTTATAACATTTCTTCAAACAATTTAAGCCTACTCTTCAAAGCTCAATGCTCTGAGACAATTCTGTTCAATTTCATTGATGTGCTTATTGGTTTTTTGATGTTTTGCTTCCATTTCAGCAATTCTTTGATCAGGGTCTCATTGGTTGTTGTGTTTTCATTTCAGGATTGAATTTCTGTTGAGTTCTCTGTGAGGAGGCTTCCACTGTGGAACTAGGCATCCCTGGTGGAGATCTCTCAGTTTTCTGACTTTCAATGGCTTTTTGGCATTGTGTTCTACTCATCTTGGTGACACACTTTATTCTATTGATGAAGAAGCAAGATTCTGTCCTTGTAGGACCTTCAGAGGGTATTCCTTTTAATTGTTTAACTGGATTGATGCATTGGTGTACGATGGGGTTATAACCACAGATATGTAGATTGTGGAGATTGCAGGTACTTCATTGGTACTTTTGGAACTGGAAGCTTAGGCCTACTCACTCCACTTGCACATACTGTTCTGCACATGTGAATCATGGTTGGGGATCCAGGCACCAGGAAGCTGGAATGCCAGAGGCAAGTGACTGCTCCTACAGTTGCCCTGTACCCTCTGACTCAGGGGAATAGGAATGTCGGTATCCAGGAGCCTATCAGGATACAGAGCAAAAGGTATATTTTCATAGCCCCCACACAGAAACCAGGGTTCCCACTATTCTGAATGCACTATTCTGGCCAGGTTTCTACTAGACATGTGACACAGGTTACAGAAAACTTATTGTAAAGCAGACAAGAACTTGGTTGAATTGTGTTCTATTGTTCTGTGGAAAGGATTCATGAGTAATAAAGTTGGAATTTAGCTGAGGAACTTTCTAGAAAAATCATAGTGTCATAGAGTGAATCTTCAATACTTAAAATGAGAAAAGAGAGAAAATATGAAAATAATCTGATGAACTTGAAAATTTGGAAAATCTCAGCTTACTCATGCTGCTAAAAATGACAAAACTTGTTCAGAAGAATAAGAAGCTGCTGAACAATCATTTAAAAACAGATGTGGGATATAAACCATGAATTTACTCAGTTACCTCAGCAGAATCCGTGGACAGAGCTGGGGTTATGCCACTACAACATTATTAACTATGACTAAATTTGGCACAGGAATGGCCAAAATGAAAGGTCACTGACCCAGAACCAGCCAAGTAATTCTGAACTCCAATGCTGAAAAGTGCAGTGTATAGGCACCCTGTTAGAGGAGGAAAGGGAAGCTTCATAGCCTGGAAGGCCTAGCAGTAGAGCTATTGGTTCAATGCTCATTTTTCAAGGAAGAGAATGGCTGCAGGGATTAAGAGACTTGTGGTGTTGTCACTCTCTATAGCTCCAGGGAGGGGAGCTGGATTCTTTTCACTTTGAAAGACTGGACTTCTGTTATTTGATGGTCAGAATGCCATGGTCAGAATGCAGAGCACAGAAGAGTTCAGCATTGCGAGGATGCCTCCACCTAGATGAGTCTGAAGGGTAGAACAATGACCTAAAAATGTGTGTGTGTGTGTGTGTGTGTGTGTGTGGTGTATGCACTTGCCAGAGGAGTATGTTGGGTGTCCTTTCATTTATTGTTTGTCTGCATATTTCCTCAAAGCAGGGTATCCCTCATCGCAGAGGTACTGTCCATGATTGAGTCCCAAAAATTCCCTGCTTTCTCCTCTCCTCCCCACATCCTGGTATTGCAGATGTACATGGTCATGCCCAGTGTTTTAGGTGGGCTCCTGGGAGTCAAAATCAGTGGCCTCCAGCCAAGAGGCACTCATGCTTGGGCAGGAATTGACCATGTAAATGTGGAGCCATAGCCCTAGCCCCCAAAAGAGTTACTCTTGAGTCCTAGCACCTGTAACACACTTACTGTGTGGAGCCCACCATCCTTCTTCTCCCTCCAATCCCTCCTTTGACAGAGAGAATATACATTCCTATGCATGTTGCAACAATCTCTCTTGCAAGCACATAATTTATCAAATCTCAGAGTGTGCTACTATGGAGGAATTGTGCCTCAAGTACCTCTCATGTGCAATTTAGATAATATTTGGATGAGACTTTGGACTGAAACTTTAGAGTAGGCACTGGAATGAGTGAAAGCATCTGAAACTGTTGGGATGGAATGAACATATTTCATATGTGAGGATGCAAATTTTATAGGATTTATCAGGAGTACAATGTTAAACACTGAACATCTCTCTCTCTCAATTCATATATAGTAGCCTCAATACTCAGCATGGTTGTACTTGGAGGAAGGTACTGATCACAATTAAGTAAGGTCATGAGTCAAGCCCTGATGTAATAGGATTGATATTGGTATAAAAGAGCTCACTGGAGAGCCCACTTCATCTCTCTATTTTTTTCTTTTCCATGTGAATCCCCCCAGCTATACTGAGAAGAAGGGTCATGTGTGCACAAAGCTGCCACCTGAAAGCCAAGAAGGTAGTTCTCATCAGTAACCATGAGACCTTGCCCTGGAACCTCCAGCAGCCAGAACTATGAGAAATTTCTGTTGCTTAAGTATCAAGCCTGAAGTATTTTGGTATGGTAGCCTGAGAAATAGCAAGGAATTTTTGTTGTAAATTTTCTATTTATGAATTTTTTATTACATTCTGGGAAAGAAATATAGGGAGATTGGAGATTGGGTACTATATAGTGGTCATTATTTTTAACTGTGAAATAACTAATGAAATTAAATGATTTTTAAAATCAGTGTGTGTGAGAGATGTGAGTGAGACTGTGCACCTGTCACAGTGTGCATGTGGAGGTCAAAGGGCACGATTGGCTGTTGATCGTCATTTTCTAACTTGCTTGAGGCAAGGCCTCATGCTGTCTGCTGCTGCATGTACTAGGCTAGGCAGTCCACGGGCTTCTGTCACTGCTTCTACATTACCTCAGAAACACTGAATTTATAGACTCCCACTACAACATCCAGGTTTGCCTGAACTATGTGGATTTAAACTCTGGTCTTCACTCTTGTGGGGTAGATGCATTTATCCATCAAGCCGTCTCCCCGGTCCCACAGTCAGCAATACTTAACAAATAAAACATTTCTGAGTCTTTTCTATTGGATTATCTTGATTCTTGATATGTTTAGACACTTCCAGTAAATTTCTAGGCATGTTCTTTTCTTTTGTTTGAATTGAATAATTCTATTATTTTTCTTACACTGGTTTATCTTATTCAAATTTATATGTTTTCCTTTTAGTCTCTATTGATTACTGTTGAAATTTCTAGCACATATTCTTTTATAACAAGGTGTGAAGTTGAACAGTAGGGTTTTTTTTTTTTTCTTTCTTCATCCAAAACAAGATATGATCTTGGTCTTTCTCTGCTGTATTGAAGACATTTTATGTGTCAGTGACTACAGCCATTACCTTCTCATTGCTGGGACAAAATGCCTGACTGGAATCTGGTCATAGAAGATAAGGGTTTATTTCTAGCTTACAGTTTTGAGGAAAAGTTTCATCAGGGAGAGGAAAGCATGGCAGGAGCAGGCAACCAGTTATCCCAGCTCCGTATACTCAGAGACAAAGTAGAGAATGTGCACTAGTTAGCACAGATGGGACTGGAAGTCCTGCCCTGTGATACATCTACTTCAGTGAGGCTCTGCCTCCCAAAGTCTTCACGAGCTGGGGCTTAAGTGTGGGGCTTAATCACAAACACATGTTGCTATGGGAGACATTTCACTTCCAAACATCAATAGGTACCATCTAATTTTACTAACATATGTATTAAGAAGTTTTGTTTTTTAACTATTGTCTTTGGGACCACTTGTGCATAGTAGATAATAAATTCTTGATTTCTTATCCTTTCTGGGATATTAAACAATGCCATTTCTTCATTCCTTTCTTCTAATTTTGCAAAGTCAAGTCTTTGTAAACTGTGGGTTATGAACACATATAGGGTATATGTAACTGAATGGGATAGCTATGAAAAAATTGGCAACAGTAAAGCTATCTGAATTACCAGTTGTAAAAATTAATCTATATTCAAACATTTTATGTGTCTGAGGCATTTCTGGCAGCACTTCTCTGTGCTGCCTTACGTGACTTGACTATAACTTTGTTTTTGAATGTAGCAAGCACGTGTAGCACTGCGCATGCGGTCACACTGCTTGACACCAGGAGATGTTGAAACAGCTCGGCTCAGATTTGAGATTATTATGTGTTGTGAATTGCAGGGATTTTTTTTCTGTGCAAGGTTTTCTGTTCTTATGAAAATACAATGAATTAATAACAGAAGACAAAGATGTTTAATATCTTCCTACCATTATTTCTCAGCTTGTAAGTATCAAACTAGTACATCTTGGGGCTGTATGTGTCAGATAAATAAGCACATTCATCTCATTAATATGAAAATTTTCTTTCATTTTAATATATGACAAACTTCAGGTGGAAACAAAAAATCATTTAAAACAAAGCTGTCCTTGGCATTGGGGCGACAGCTCAGTCAGCAAAGAATATGGCTTATAAGCATAAAAATGTAAGTTGGCGTCCCAGAACCTTCAAAAAATGCTGGGTGGCAGTGTGTGCCTGTGATCCCAGTGCCTTGGAGATGAAGAAAGGAGGCTACTTGAGGCTTCCTGGATGGCTAGTCTAGCCTAGTCAGTGAGCTCGTCTTTGAGACACTCTGTTTCTTAAAAGGTGGTCACAGAGGATGACACACAAGGTTTTCCTCTGGTTTCCACATGCATATGTCTTACCCACCCCTAGAACTTTTGATTTCCACAAGTATATTTTTATTTCTAAAAGCCCTTTGCTCTTAAAATTTTCCTTCTAGACTCAATAATTTCTTAATGAGTGCTTTGCTTTAAGTTGAATATTTTACTTTTAAAAACATTTCATAGAGCTATGACATATATCCAAGAAACTAAACATCTGCAGTTTTGTGAGTCTAAATCTGCTATTTCTTATTTATGCATACTGATGCTAATGGCAGTAATTTTGCTAATTTTGTTTGCAAGTTGATTGCTTGATCTTAATCATGGCATACCCTTCAGGACTCATGGACTTACTAATCCTGTGTGACTCTTCTTCCTCTGAGTTGTAGTCTATTTGTTTATCTTGATTATTGCTTAGTGGAGGTTTCTATAAAGTTCTATTGCCCCGTGTTTCTTTTTCTTTTCTTTTTTTGACAAATTTTTTGGATTGAATGTTTTGATTTACTTAACTTTTTCTCATACTTAAATTTATATGCTTTCTTTTTAATATTTACTGGCTTTTCCTACATTTTTTGCTATTTTAGATGCATAACAAAATAAATAATGCCTTTATCTATATTTAAAATGAACTTCAACTTTTTAACACTTAATCTGGAATTTTTTTTCCTTCAGTGTTGCTTGCAAACCATTGATTTTGACTGCATTACTTCCCTTCTGGCTCCCCAGTACTTTCTGCCTCTTTTGCTTTATCTGGGCTCCTCATCTCTGTAGTCTTGGATCATAGCCTTCCTGACATAGTTCCCTGTAATCTTTCTTCTGATTGACTCCTTACTTCTCCCCTCACAGATGTTAGTTTGAAAAACCTCAGATCCTGTAACGCAAGCAGGACTGGTATGTATTTCTCTCAGTGTATCCCTGGAGAACTTTCCCACCTGTTGTAAAAACAACCATTATCTTCAAGATTAAGTTTTCCTCCCTTTGTTTTGAAACAGTTGAGACGCCTCATAGTAGTGACCATGTATTGATAGAACTTTAAATACTTTCTAGTATTTCTTCTCATGTTTAATGTATCAATTTTTAAATAAGAGCTTATTCTTTTTTTTTTTTTTTTTTTTTTTTAAGGTAGGGTCTCACTCTGGTCCAGGCTGACCTGGGATTAACTCTGTAGTCTCAGGCAGGGTTGCCTTGAACTCATTGCGATCCTCCTACCTCTGCCTCCGAGTGCTGGGATTAAAGGTGTGCACCATCATGCCCAAGAGCTTATTCTTGTTTCATAGCTACCACTCTTTTTAAATGAGCTATTATGTTTTCATACATGCGTTTGTACAGTGTATTCTTTTAGTTAAAACTTTGTTGTTTAGTTTTTGAGTAGGAAATATAGATGATAGAGGACATAGCAGAAAATTACACAGAATTACCTGTTTTCATTTAGCCAATATTTCAATAAAGGAAAATAATGGCTAGCAATCAGACTTCTTAATTTGAATTAGACATTGCTCAAAGGCAGTATTTCTACATTCTGTTAAAAAAAAAAAAAAGCATGTATTTTCATCTTTACTTACTTCCCTGGACACTAAACTCATGTATCTAAAAATCTATGTAAATTGGTCCATTATGTCTATTTTTTTTTCAAATCTCATCCCTTTATATGTTTGATTTCCATATGTTTGATGTCTGTTAGTTTTCATTTCACTTACTAAGAAACCTCCCTTGCCCACTGTGGATCAAGATAATATCTTAAGAAATCACTCATAATTTAACTCCAAATCTTTTCAAGCTTAAATGAATCTAGTAGTGTAGACAAATGGATGTTTGATAAAATAGTTCCCTGAAAACACACACATGAAACGGCTACATTAATTAATTAATGTTTTAAAAGTATTAGCCTTTTACCAGTATATTCTCCTTCCTGTTTCCTATTTTGAAGTCTTTCCAGTTTATGAAAATACTCTTCCTTTAAAGTGTAAATGTGTATTTATTAATTTACCTTTTCTATATAATTGCTATGAGTTTGCTAAGAAAGAAAGGCATTTTATTTCATGCTGTCATTTTAAATGGATTGCCCAGTTTAGATTCCATATGTCATTTTAAAACTCCTGACATAAGGGGTAACTTTGCATTATCAGTAGTTTTCTTTCCCACAAGGTGACACTGGCTAATGTGTTACAATACTTCTTCAGGTTGCTGCAAAGTGCAGTTGAGTGAGTGAAGCTATTGAGTCTCCGTAATTAACTTCGCCTTCAAAGAGGAATTACAGCAGAGAAAATTTCAAGATTACTTTGTGATATAAACACTATTGTTCTTGCTTAGTTGTAAATTGGTATTTAAATCTTTAAACATGGATGGCGGTATTTTAGTAAAATAGATTTTTCATAATCCTGTCAATTCCTCAAATGCTCTTAGTCTTGAATGAATGAAATGAGGCAAAATATTTTATTACAGCTCACATTTGAGTGCTATTAAATGCCAGAAATATAGAGTATGCTTGCTCAATGCTGCTTACCCCAATTATTACATGACAGAATTAAATCCTCTCAAGGTGGGACTCCTCTGAAGCAGAATGAATATGATCAAATTCTTCAGTAGGTTCCTGAACACATGTTTTTATTTCTTTCACTGCGATAATGAAAAGTGTATGGAGCCCCGATGGAGCACCACTTATTATTTTTTGTTCATTCTCTACCCAAAGACACTTTCCTAAAAGTGTCCACGCTGGCTAGGAAGTGCCGGTTCTCAAGGTAGCCACCTCAGCGCTGTGCATCACTCCAACTGTGCAAGCGACAGCTGTGAGTGAGAGAAGGAACTCACGACAGAGCTTATGGAGCCCAATATGTCGCTTCTGTTTATTCAAAAGACCACCTGTGTTTCTGAGGAAATTGGAGATGTTCCAAAGGAGAATGAAGATAGCAGACAGTCATGGAAGTCTTAGAGTTGTGAGTTGCAGTACCACTGCTTTGGGCTCGCTACAGTGTGACATTCCCAGGGGAACAACTTCCAATGTCTGTAGCACAGCACTTTGGGTACAATGTTAATTAGCAAACAGATAGCCAAAACTTCCAGCTCTCCTTTCTCACATATGAAAGGATGTGACATGATGTCTGTCACTGTGAGGGGAAAATTACATTGATATGTGATTTTTACATTGGTTGAATTTATTTATTCATTTTACTAACTACACAAAATGTTGTCTCCTCCTGAGTGGATAAATGTTTTGTCTTTTTCTCAAGGTTATCAAGGGAGAAAAGTCACCTTGGAGTTCCTCACCACATCCTGCTCAGCAAGAAACCCACAGGTAGTGGTGGTCCTAGACATAAGGGGTCCCTGAGAGCAAGGGAGAGTCATAGTGAATGTAAGGCACAAGGAGATAACCAGTTGCTCTTATGTTACAGCTGCTGAAGGGAAATGGAAGGAATATAACTGGCAGACTAACTAAATGAAGTGTAACTTCAGGGTGGGAAAAATGCAAGCAGTTTCCTCCTTTTTGCTTCCTGGTTATGTCCAGAATAATAGTGAATCTGAGAACTATGTGGCCATGGGCCATAATGTCAGGTTGCAGGATTGGGGGAGGGTGGTTTATTCTTAACTCATTGTGCTCCATTTGAGGCTCTGAGGCCATATCAAACACACTCATCCTTTCAGGACTTTGGTATATCCTCTACACCAGCACTGGGGGTAACTCTCACTAAGCTGTTTGATTGCATTTTCTTTATGTACATGCGAGGGTCCTACGAGCAGCTTAAGATAACTTTACATTAGTAAAACCAGATAGTACCTTGGCAGCAGGTTGATTTGGAAGATTTTTTTTTTTTCACATTGGATTTGTTTAAGACAGGATCTCATGATCTAGCCCAACTGGCCTCAAATTTATAATCCCCTTACTAACTTCATCCCAGGAGTGCTGGGTTGTAAGCACACACCCTTACATCCTGCTAGCCAGGTACTTCTCACTGCCTACCTTTCAGCTCATACTCATTCTAGTCTCATTGCTTTGTTTTAGAAGCACAAACATTATAGGAAGTACAGTTTTCCAAATACTGTGACATTTTCTCTGAGTCTTTATTTTCTGTGTACTGTGGAGTATGCCTGTAACATTTCTAACAGAAGTCAAAGACTGTGTGAGTGTGTGTGATGTGCATGTGTGTATGTGTATGTGTGTGAATTCGAGACCTTGGGTATCAGCCATGACATCTTACCTTGTTTGAGGTAGAATTTCTTGCTCACCACTTAGGTCACCAGGCTAGCTGATCTGCCTGTTAGGCATTCTAGGGTGTGGACATTAATGCTACAGAGTCTGGATTTGCATAGGGTCTGGGGGTCTGAACTCAGGTACTCATGATGTGTAGCAAGCACTTTATCCATTGAGCCACCTTCCAGGTCCATAGGCTATTTTTATTTCTTCTTTTTTCCCTCCCTCCCTCCCCCCTTTCTTTCTCTCTCTCCCTTTCTTTCTTTCTTTCTTTCTTTCTTTCTTTCTTTCTTTCTTTCTTTCTTTCTTTCTTTCTTTCACAAATCAATTAAGTAATGACGCAGCTAGGAAACGTTAGATGTAAACATTTGTACTTAGGAGTCCAGAAACCCTTTTCAACACAAGTCAGAAAAACATGAAGAAAAATAGAATGCAGCAAACACACAAAACTAAAGTATAACATAGAAAAAAAGAAGTGTGAAGAAAGCATGGTGGCAAGAGTCTTATTTCTCAGTTTTTGAGATGAGCTGAACATATGCATGTTTTCTTGTCTCACTCTCACACCACCTGTGTTTTTAGTAAAAAGTTGTTGAGGTTACCTGCTGCACAATGCGTATTTGTGTGGATTGCATTTGGGGCCAGCACAGCTGAGTGTTCTAGTTGTGGCTAGTTAATTGGTAGTGAAAAGGAAACGCCCAGACTTGCCCAGGAGAAATTTCCCAACTGCTCCTCTCCCAGCTGATGTATCTGCAAGTTTGTTTATGAGCCAAAGTCTGCTGAGAGGAGGCCACTGTGGTTAGGAGGTCCTGCCAGGGAAACACTCTGTGCCTGTGTTTCAGGAAATAATATCCCCTTTGTTATTTTCTCCTACTATCTTTGTTACCAGTATGCAAGTTGTTGTTTTTTGGATTTTTTTTTTCTTTTACAAAAAAAAAGTGGAATTGTGTATTTTCTGTTTCCATATATTCTTTCCTAAAAGAAGAATAAAAAGGTATATTTTTCTATGCTTTAAGCCCATGTAATATAAACTGGGCTTCTCAAAGGCTGGTAGAGAAGCCAGCAGCCTCACCACCACCAAGGAACTTGTTAATCACGTCAGGTTCTTGGTTCCTAACTCATGCCCATTAAAACAGAAGCAGGAAACAGCAATCTGTATTATAATATATTCTCCAGCTTAGTTTTAGGAATACTAAGTTTGAGAAGTTCTATGTGGTGATTGGGAGCTAATCGTTGAGCTCATTCATGAGTATTTTGCTAGATGGTCTCAGAGAGAAGAGATGAGGAGACAAGCAGTGTCCAATGTAAGTAAGTTAGATTTCCCAGGACCCAAAATATGGAAGGCAATGGGCTTTGTACTTGTAAGGAGACTGTGATGATTTGAACCAGATATCCACCCATAAACTCCTCTCTGTGTTCTGAATGATTAGCCCCCAGGTGGAGCCAATTTGGGAGGTTGAGTCTTGCTGCAGAAGGTGTGCTGTTGTGGGTGTTATAACAGCCAGCTCCCCTTTGCATGTGTACAGCTCATTCTACTTGCTGTAAACCAAACTAAATCCGTCCCTCCCATCAGCAGCTTTTGGTTTGGTGTTGTGTCCCAGCAACACAATGAGCCCATTACATGTAATGCTCTTATAGACAGCAGACCACTTAGGAATGCCTATGAGGATATCTGGACATAGATCATATAAGATGTGGTCGTGAGAGCAGCCATGGAGACCTTGGTTGCTGACTTTGGCTTGGAAAATACAGATATTGTTTTTGGACCCATCCAACAAAGGAGGAAAGCCAGAAGACCTTTCCTAGAGTCCTTGGACTTCTAGAGTCCTCCCCAGTCCAGGTTTTTCAGATAATCCCAGTGAGTTGGGTCAAATTTCTGTAATATGCCTCAATTAGAATTTTCTCCCAATTCCAGCTTGTGAGAAACAAGAGTTAGTAATGATTTATAGCTGGTCATGGTAGTGCCTGCCTTTAATCCCAGCACTCAGGAGGCAGAGGTAGGAGGATCACCCAGAGTTCCAGGCCACTCTGTTACCACATAGTGAATTCCAGGTCAGCCTGGGCTAGAGTGAGACCTTACCTTGTGTGTGGGGGGAGAGGGAGGATTTAGTATGATTTCAAAAAGCAAATAAAAGGTGAATTTGAGCATATAGAAATCATTTATTGCACTTATAGGAGGAATAAATATAATTCAAGAAGAAATTCCAAGTATAAGAATGTATTTTCCCAATTTTGTCTTTGACAAAATGAAAAATTCTTACATCCAATATGCTTGAAAAAAATTTCCCTTTGAAGGTGTATAAGAAATTCATTCTGGTTATCTGGATGACATAAATAAAAGCACACATTTTCTTTGTTTACTTCTGTGTGAAAAAAAGTTAAAGCATTTTCAAAGAATAAAGTAAAAACTACGGATATGACAGATTGGTCTGGGGCTCACCCTGACACCTGTATTGCGACAGAGTCAGGACTGGAGACAGAGCTTTGACTCCCCCCACACTCCCTGCCCAGTACCCACCAGCTATGGAAGCGCAGGCAGAGTGACTTCCTTTTTCTGTGCTATGATTACACTTCTCTAAGACTTTGTATCAACACACGTTCTAATGTCTTGATTTTTCTCCTCATAGGTGCTCTGCTTAGATGATTAGATCTTATTTGGTGAGAATATGCATTCCTGATATTTTAGTCTAGAATATAACTCCAATGTATCTTAAACCCTTTAAGCTCCCTAGTTTATTTATTGACATTACTTTTTATGCTGTTGCTTATAGTCTCTTTTCTCCTTGTAGAAAATGAGGTCTTTGAGAAGATGCAATTAGTCCACCTTATGTCCCTCTGCCTACAGTGGTATTTGGCATCAAAATGAAGAGCATTACAATGAAGAGCTACCATTTTCTCCCTAAGTGAATGAAGCTTACTTTGTTTCACAAGAAAACATTTCATTAAAAGTTATGTTTACTTTTTGAAAAAATATTTATTTTTTGCATGAGTATGGTATGGCACATGTGAATGTGTCTGCATATAGGTGCAGAGGCCAGAGATTGACATCAGATATCTGCCTCAGTTTCTCTCTCCTGTATTCTTTTTGAGAAGGTTGTCTTGCTGAACCTAGAGTTTATCAATTTTGCTCTAATAGCTAGCCAGTGAGCCCAGAGATTCCCCTGCTTCTGCCTTCCCATTATTGGGATTACATGTCCACACACAATGCTTGTTGTTTTAGGTGGTAATGGGGATCAAAACTCACATCCTGGGGCCACAGAGATGCCTCAGCAGTTAAGAAACTTGCCTGCAAAGCCTAATGTCCCAGGTTCAATTCCCCAGTACTCACTTAAAACTAAGTGCACTAAATGGTGGATGCATCTTGAGTTCATTTGCAGTGGCTGGAGGCCCTGGAGCACCGGTACTCCCTGTCTGTCTGTCTTCACTCTCCCTTTCTCTGCTTGCAAATCAATAGATAAAAATACTTTAAAAAACCCTCCCGTCTTCATGCCTGAGCAGCTAGGAGTCTGTCACTGAGCCTTCTCCTCACCCCCTCACAAATTATGGCTTCAAGGAGGGTGAAAAGCAGAGTGATCGATGCTGCCCCCAAAGAAACAATACTTAAGTTTGTTTCAGTTATATCATCTATACCAACATGTGAGTTTGGACAGAACAGAAGGAGAGGATGGGAGGGACTGGGGGAGAAGCAGAGAGAAAGGGAATAAGAGCGTCAGTCAAAGGAAAGAAAGAGAAGGGAAAAGAAGGGAAAGGGGAAAAGGAAATGAAAGAAAAAACCATATGACAAGTACTGTTCCAATTCCTCTGCTTAAAGAGCTTCCTGGATCATCATCTGCTTTTCCAGCAATGGCTGGGAAATCCTACAGAAACATGTTTCACTGATGACACTGCTTGTATCTGGACTTCATAAGCCCCAAGTCTTAGCTCCCTCTATGGCACATGGCCTCTTCCAAGGGCAGACAATATGTTTTTTTTTTTTTTTAAAGTTTATTTATTTATTTGCAAGGAGAGAGAGAGAAGAGGCAGACAGAGAAAATGAGCATTCCAGGGCTCCTAGCCACTGCAAACAAACTCCAAATGCATGTTCCCCCTTGTATATCTGGCTTATATGGGTCCTGGAGAATTGAACATGGATCCTTTGTCTTTGCAGTCAAACACCTTAGCTGCTAAGCCATTTCTCCATCCCAATAATATGCTTTTGAATCCATAACTAAGTCAAGAATCTCTATTGCTCCATAGATAGAGGTGTCATGTTCCCCTGTCTACAGGTCTATGCTGATGTTCTGAACCACATAAATGGATACTGGTATCAGAATGTAATGAGACAAAGCAATGCTTGTTCCTTCTATTTTGTGTTGTCTCCCTACTCACTTACCAGTCCAGGATCTTATCATGAGAGGTTGTGGAGAGGGGACACATTCGTAAGCAGATTGATGGAGTGACTAAAACTACAAAAAAGCAACAGAATGTTCCATACCGCATGGTTACCCAACATGAATGTGTGCAGATGAGCACCAAGGTGACAGAGGTCTTTAGAAATGAGACAAGAGATTCAGCAGAGCATTTTAATGTGGCCTCCTCTCACTCATCTTCAATTATTAGGCCTATGTTCGCCACTGTTTTTAAAAGCATGAATGCAAATGGCATCATTAGTCTATAATTAGTGCTGCTTGTCCCCGGGAGCTCTGCTGTGGCCTCTGGGTGATGGAAAGGACACTGTCTGTGTTGGCTGCTCTGTGTTCCCACTTCCCTTACTTACTGCTCACAGTGAGAACGAGCATTCTCTGTACTTGTGCTCCCTCCATGCTTCAGTGGGTGTTTTCTACTGACAAGCACATATCAAGCAAAATTTAACAGAATCCTGCTCTTCCAGAAAGGTCAAAACAAGGGTTCAGAGGCCATTTAATGTATTTCTTGTGTATATCAGATGTCTTTCTAAGAACCTTCCTGTGTAGAATTGAATCAGAATTGTAGTCCATTTGGGGAGAAAAGTGTCCAACCACAAACAAAGGCTCAAAGTTGTTAGCATATGATTTTGCATATGATTTGCATGTTAATGGTCAAATGTCAAAACACATACTCATCTACCTGTCCCTGTTCCTTCCCCTCTATTGTGAAGATGGGTTGATTGGGCTTATTAAAATTAACTCTCCCGCTTCTCCCATCCTTAACACTGATAAAATGAAAAGCTGTGAACAATGACAGCAGATGTAAATTGTTCCCATTCTACTGGAACATCCCTCATGTTGAAAAGCAAAAGTGAAGAAGTCAGTTGCATGCATGAAATTGCCAGTTTGTAAGATAAAGATTGATGGTTGTCAACTTTGTTCCCCCAAGCCCAAGCAAGTATTTTTATCATCTTATTCCTGAAAAGCTCCACAAATTATTTGAATATCCTGCCAAGTATCCCTTGCACATGGATTCATTTTTAAATAAGCAAAAATGCCTATGAATATATATATATATATATGTATATATATATATATATATGTATGTATGTATGAGGGGTGCTTATGTTTCTGTACAAGTAGATATTTCAGATACTTAGGAATAAAAGAAGATAAATGAAACACATATCAAGTACAAAAGATGGCTAGAATGAAGATATTTGAAACTAATAAAGAGAAAGAAGAGATAGATGTCAAACAGACAGATGAGACTATATCTGGAAATATTCACTAATAAGGGTGTGATATTTGACTTCTGAGTCCAATTAATTTGGAAGTACTTCTAGGTCTATAGTTTAGTTAAATCTAATGCACTCACACACACATACACAATACCCTTACTTAATAATTTGAAGAACTGTATTAGGGATCACAATGTGTGTGTCATTGCCAAAACTTAATGTTCTTGCCAACATTAAGCATTTTATTTTGCAGAAAAACAAAGTGATACAACATCATCTCTGTTCTCAATTCAACTATGAACTATCTAGGAATACAAGCTACAGTCACCTAAAAGCATAGCTAAAATTTTACAACCACAAACACATGAGGGACAGAGGAAATAAGCTATGGTGTCAGAAAATGTTCTTCATGAATTCCAAGAAGAAGAAAGGCAATTATCATGTCATTCACTTAGCTAATATTTATTGGATCCAAAGCAGTAAGAGGAACACTGTTCTTGTTTCCTGTTTCAATACAAGGAAATTCTTTACCATGTATAGTACAAGAGAGCTCATAGAACACTTCTTGCATTTGCTCTTTAATTTTAGAATTGTCACAACTTGGAGGTGAAAGCATTTTTTAAACATATATTTTAGATAAAAATACTTTCACAGAGCAAAATGTACTTTCAAATTCTCACAGAACTTGGGAAGCTGAGGCTGGACCCAAACTTTAGTTTCCTCATGCCAGTTCCTGTAGTGAGCCAAGACCAACCAGAGCATGTCGGGGAGTGAAGGTTTACATTTGGAGAAGAGAAAAAGTATATAAAAATTTTGGTAAGTTAAGACTATGTCCACTTCTTTAGAATAGGCCAAAAAACTGGGGAAAGAAAACCAGTGTATATTAAATGAGGGAATCACAGTAGAGAAAATGTTACCTAATTGACGGTATCAGCATGGAATATGGTCTCTAGAAACAACAAGGCACGTTAGGAGCTTGGGAATTTTCACCTCACTTTCAACCCTGCCTGGATATAAGCAAGAGAACAAGAACTGAGCTCAATCACCAATGGCCATCCTATACACTGAAAATTCCTAGAAAACCCTTAAACAATGAAGCTGGTGGAGTTTTGAGCTCACAAACCAACTGAGATGCTAGGAAGGCATTTCTGGGGAGGTGACGCTCTGTGCCCTTCTTTCTAGTAACCTGTCCTATTCATGTTTTCTGTTTGGAAGCCCATCACTTGAATAATTTATAATGAATTATTACTCAAAAGGCAAGCAGTTTCTGAGCAGCTATAGTGACTTGTCACACTTTGGGGTACATCAAAGGAACCTCTGGATTTATAGTAAAACATGCAGAAGTGTAAGAATATTGGCCATCCCTTGGCACATGAAATGGGATAGTATTGTAAAACTGAGCACCCTGTCCTGTGGGATCAAATGAGAACTGTGGGTGTGCAAGTCAGAATTGAGGTGATGGCTGCTGGACATTCAGACTATTGGCTAATGTTGGAAAGAACATAACATATTTGATGTTAAAAAAAAAAAACTCTGGGTAAGCCTGGTGGTACTGCATTAGTGGAAAATAGTTAACAGTTCCACAGCTCAACATTCTCAGTACTGTCCTGTTCATTTCCAAAAGTAGGCTTCTCAAATATAGATCAAAATGTCACCTTTGATAACCACAGCCCAACAATATAAAATGCCACATTCTCTTTCATATGAATATACTAGATGTTAACATGTATGTATGTGCATATGTTGAGTCATGGTGCTACCATGCAGGGCAATAGTATAAATGCTCTGGGGCACCAGTGAGTGTGGCTCTTTATCCACAACACTGGCTCACCAGCCACACATGGACACTGAATGGAATGCAAGCCCTGCCCACTGGGATCTCTGAGGCAACCCCAAGGCAAACCAATGCCAACTGTATTGCACTGAGGGTAATAGTTTATCTGTTCTTTATATATGTGCTATGAGGTGTGGGTATAAGCCATATAACTAGAAAGAGGAAATAGAGATTTTAAAGAAGTGGGGATGGATAAGAAAGAAGAATAGAATATATACACCATGAAAGTAGTAAGAGAAGTTCTTAGGCAGGGTTAGGAAGGGTGCAAGCAGGGACCTAGAGGATGAGGAGAGGAATGGAGGAGGAAGACCAACAAAAATAGTGAAAGTGGGACTGGAGAGATGAATGCGCAGTTAAGGTACTTGCTTGAAAAGCCTAAGGATCCAGGCTTAATTCTCTAGGACCAACATAAGACAGACGCACATGGTGGCACATGCACCTGGATTTTGTTTTCAGTGGCTGGAGGCCCTAGCACTCTCTCCCTCTCCCTCTTCTTCTCCCTCTTCTTCTCCCTCCCTCCCTCCCTCCCTCTCTCTCTCAAATAAATAAATAAAAACAAAATATTATTTTAAAATAGTGAAACTGCCATAATGAAACTCATTATCTTCTATGATAATTAGAAAACAAGCAAATAAAAAAATACAGCTGGGCATGGTGGCACAAGCCTTTAATCCCAGCATGCAGGAGGCAGAGGTAGGAGGATCACCATGAGTTCGAGGCCACCCTGAGACTAAATAGTGAATTTCAGGTCAGACTGGGCTCCAGTGAGACCCTACCTCAAAAAACCAAATATTATATAATTCTGCAGAGAGTTCATATGCAGTAATGTCAAGTTGTCACTGATAATTTCTAGAAATTAGGTTCTGGTAAAATATGTGATGGTAGGAAACAATTCTGAGAACAAGGATGGAAACTATAGTTTGAGGAAATGGACAGCAGATGCAATGTTTTGCATGTAGCATGTACTAAAATTGCCAATGTGAGAGCAATAAAAGGTAGAGAGCTCAGAGATGAGGGCTTAGCCCACATGAGGGAAGTTACTGGCCAGATTATATACGAGCTAGCAGGAACTAACTCGGTCATTTTCCCTGCTGTTCCTTGTAAGGACTCTGTGTTCCACCTCTCAGAAGGATGCAGTACTAAGATGGCGTCTTGGAAGGAAGCACCTGGAGCTTACCAGTCTCTGAACCTGCTGGTGCCTTTGTCTTAGACTTTCTAATGTTCAGAAGTACGGAAAATAAATTTCCTTTGTGTAAAAATTACCTGTGGGGATTTTTCTATAGCTATAGCAGCATAAATGACTAAGACACTACACCTTTAGGTCACTTGCTGGAGAAGCATTGGAAGGAAAGAAAGGGCTAATCTACAGGTACTCTGATTCAGCTGACTGCTGCTCAGACACTGTCTGGAGGAAGCACTATGCTGACATCTCAAGTACATGGTCTGGAGCAGTTTTGTATATTTGACTGACACAAAAAAAGAAAAAAAAAAAACTTAGGGTTGAGGAAATAGCTCACTCAGTACAATGCTTGCCTTGAGTTCTATCCAGAACCCAAGTATCAAAGTCAAGTGTTGTGGTCCTCTTGTAATCCCATTGCCAAGAAGGCAAAGATATGTGCATCCAGGGCTCTCTGGCCAGCCAGTGTAGTTAGTTTACTTGATGAATTTAGGCCACACAAGCTTGCACACACAAAAACAAAACATGAATTAACCTGGTTAGGAAATAAATTACTATTAGAAGTAGTATTTTAGGTGAAAATTATCACTATATATCAAACATGAAAGAAATCACATGAGGGTAAAATGGCCAACTTTAATGATAACTGGAGATTTTTTTTTTTTTTTGACTTGGGAAGGACCACAGGGATCAAATTAAACCTGCTCATTTTAATATATGGAATTGCAAAGTGATTCGTCTGTGTCCAGAGACTCACTGGCAACAGGACATAGGCTTATCCCAAGGCCTCACTCCCCTCGCCCTTCCACTCTAGTGTCCTGACTTTGAATCTGGCCCCATGCTCCTGATGTCACCACCTTTCTGTCCCTGTGTTTTTGCTTAGGCTTTCCTGCATTCTATTCAGGTCTCCTCCCTTGTGTGCGCTCCTTTTCTGCCTTTGAATTTAACATGCTGTGCTCTCTGGATTGCTCTGGCAAACATATGTTAAAGAGCTCTGGCCTGTGTGATGGCTTCTTCTACTAATTCCTTCTCCTGAAAATTCCTTAAAGCACATCAATTTTTGTTTATATTATTCTTAGTAATGTATGGGCCCAAATGCCTTGCTTAATTATCACTGGCATTATACATAAATATGCCTTAAATATATTTGTTCTCCCAAGAGCATCTATTGAATCTCTCCATTAGCCCTTATTTGTAAACATTTTTCTAGGTGATAGTAAAGGGTGTTTTGGCCTAATTGAATTATTTTTGCACCAGGTGATTGGACTGGACTTTTTCTTTTCCTGAAGAGTAGAGTATAAAATACATACTGTTGTAGTTACCTTCTCATTGCTGGGACAAAGCACCTGACCAAAAGCAGCCAGTGGGAAGCATATTTTTATTTTCACTTACAGTCTTGAGGGGAATGATGGTAGAGGACAGTCTGGACATCACCTCCTGGCCAAAATCAGGTTGGAAATAGCAATAGGAGAATGAGCCAAACTCTAGCTATAACACCCTTAAGCCAGCCCCTAACAACACACCACCTCCAGCAAGGCTCTAGTTCCCAAGTTGGCATCAGTGGAGGATCAAGGATTCAGATTACATGAATTTATGGGGTCACATAATTCAAAACACCACAACTGCAGATGATATGACAGAAGCTAAAAGTAAATATAATTGCAATTCAAGTGAAATGAGGACTGAAGTCCATTTAAAGTCTGATTAGTAGGCATTTCCCTTAGACAGACACCTAAACTTAAGCACAAACATCCCAGAATGGGCATTTTGGAAGACTATGTTTTTTGAGCAGAACATTTTAAAATAATTTTTTATTATTTATTTTATTTATGAGAGAGAGAGAGAGAGAATTGGTGTGCCAGGGTCTCTATCCACTGCAATTTAACTCCAAATGCATGTGCAATCTGGTGGGCATGTGCAACTTTGTACCCAAGCATCACTTTGTATGTCTGGTTTATGTGGGTTCTGGGAAGCTGAACCTTTGTCATTAGGCTTTGCAGGCAAGCATCTTAACCACTAACCCCTCTCTCCAACCTAGGAACATTTTTATATTGACTTTCCATTAAGCTAAATAAGTATATATAATAGAAAATGGGACAAAACATGAAAAATTTCAATCTGCTTAATGCACAGGTTGTCTCAGTATAGGACATAACCACTTTCAGAAGAAAATGTTATTGTTAGATGAGGAAGTGGGTTGACTATAGATTCCTCCCCCCACCCATCTACTTTTGCTCCCCAAATATATTTTCTTAGTTGATTATTAATACTAGAGATAATGTCAATAAACCATAGTTGTTTTTTAACTATAGCTTTACATTTAAATTATAAATAAAGCTTACATTAAATGCCCTTAGGAGAAGCAATGAGTTGATGTCAATGTAAGCAATTTAAAGAGGAACTCAGGAGAAGACAGAAGTCCTGACCAGGCTCATTATACAGAAAGGACAGGATGGGAGCACCAAGGAGAATTTGTTCTTTTTATGGCACACTCCAGGCATGAGGTAATAATTTCAAGGCTCCAACTTTTGGTCCCAAGAAGTTCATTATACAAAGTAAATAAATATGACTCACATAAACAGTAAAACCTTGCCCAATTAATTTGCAACCATTGCTTCCAATACTTTCCCAGTATAAGATTGTTAAATGTAATCAGATTTCATATATGAGTGAAAACATATTTTCTTTTTTTGAATTAATTTCTGAATTTAGAAATGCTGCTAGCCAGGTGTGGTGGCTCACATCTGTCATCTCAGAACTCAAATGGTAGAGGCAGAAGAATTAGTTGAAGTCCAGCATTGCCACATATCAAGTTTAAGGTCAGCTTAGGTTATGCTAGACCCTGTCTCAAAAAATATAAAAAGAATGTGTTGCTGTGTTACACATTGCCTACCTGAGCTATCACCCTATACACTGTGAATATATAAAGTTATTATGTGTCAATAAAAATGTTCTTAGGGCTGGAGACATGACTTGGTGGTTAAGGCGCTTGCCTGCAAAGCTTAAGGAACTCATGTTCAAATCTCCAGGTCCCATGTAGCCAGATGCGGTGATGCAAGCCTGTGATGTTGCAGTGCACCACAAGGGGCGCATGTGACTGGCGTGTGTTCACAGCAGGCTGAATGTTCTGGCTTGCCCACTTCTCTCTCTCTTTTCCCTCAAAAATAATTTTAAAAATGTTCTTCTTATGGTCCTTGGCTAGGGAGATGGCTCACTGGATAAACACTCATTCCTTAAGACTGAGTACCCAAATTCAATCCCCAGATTCCATGTAAAAAGCCGGAAGCCATGACAGGCTCGGACAACCCCAGCACACTGCTGGCTAATGACCGGATGAAGTGGAGCTGAGAGGAATTTCTGGAAGCTTGGAGCAAGCTCAGCAAACAAAGAACAACAGCAGAAAGAGATCAAGAGAGAAAAACCCAATATCAGGTAGGAGGAAAGGTGAGAACAAATCTGAGGTCAGCCTCTGCCTCGTGTGTCTTTGCGCAAATATGCCTGTGCACAATCTCTCTCTCCCCACACACACGTGTGTAAACATGCACACACAAATAAAAAAGTGATCCTGTAAATTTCTAAGAAAGAAAGATTATTTTCTTTTTCCAGAGTAATAATGGGCTTAAAATGCTAATCTGAATTCACAGGTAAAGTAGATATCTTAGGAGTCTAATGGTAGGAAAGGCATTTTGGTCTCACCTCCCTTATTTCAGTGCTATGCTGTCTATTTACAGGACTTCAGTCATTGTACCGTCGCCCTTCAGTCACCTCCACACACTTTAAGGCACCTGAGCCAAACACTGTGACTCAAAGCACAAGTCTGTGTCAGAAATCCCATGACTTCAGTCATTTATGGTCACGCATTTCATGATATGGTGAATCTTCTCCACTGATGCTGCCTTAAAACATAAAAGGCCACAGGCTGGAGAGGTGGCTTAGCAGTTAAGGTGCTTGCCTATAAAGCCTGAAGACCCAGGTTCAACTCCCCAGAACCCATATAAGCGGTGGGGCATGTGTCTAGAGTTCCTTTGCAGTGGCTGGAGGCCCTGGCATGCCTATTCTCTCTCTCTCTCATAAATAAATAAATAATAATAAATATTTTTTTTTAAAGCCACACAAGTGAGACCTTTCAGACTGACAAGCTAAAATATTTTTCCAGGAAGCTCCTTATAGTAAATCCTCTAGCAACAGTTACATTAGGTGATCAAAATGGAAAAATACAAAATCAAAAAGAAAGTAAACAAATTCTAAAAGGGAATCTTTGGCAATTTGATAAAATATCTCTTCAGATTTCTGTTTCTTTAGCTTTCTTCCAGAAAGTAAGTGTGGGTACATTTTAAATTGCTATTGCTCATTAGTTAAAGGCACTTGCTTGCAAAGCCTGCTGGCCAGGGTCCAATTCCACAGAACACATATAAAGCCATATATAAAAAGTAACAACATGCATGTACATTCATTTGCAGTGTCAAGAGGCCCTGATGTGTCACTCTGTCTATGAAATAAATAAATAAATTTTAAAAATAGTTTGGAGCCTCTTATTTATGTTCCTCCCAGAGCTTTGCCTATTTTGCTTGCACCCTGTCAATGTACTGATTTGAAGAACATAGTCTATGGGCTTACTCCTCTTGCCTGCCTCCTGCTAGACACGTTTGTGGGCGCCTCATGCTTTAAACCTTCCCACCAACTGAGCAATACATGATAGGAATTTTTCCACCTCCAACTTCACATTCTTCTGCAGTGCTTGTCGGTGACTGGAAAAATCAGCGCACAAAGCATTTTGCATTCTGGATGCACCACACAGTAATTCTGCTGTCTGAAAACTCTGTAATGTCAATAATTGATGCACTTGAGAAGTGGTAATTAAATTAGTTAATTATGCTGGTAAAATTACATGCAATTATGTGACTGCAGGGTATGTTTAGTAAATTAGGCTTTCCCATACTCACTACATATTGTGGTGCCAATTTTGTTCCTTGATGATTAGGTAGCTTTTGATACTTCTTAATTGATTTAATACCTGGATCTTCATTAGCCCTTGATTGCTATGCTATGTATGTCTGACATTTTTTTTTCCTCTCCAATATTTTACTGAGATCGCACATCAGGGAAAATGCACGTACAACTCTGCGGATGATGCATAGGTATTGGGTATTGACAGGCATTTTGTGTTTCAGATATTTAGATATTGAAAGATCATTCCCTCCCACACTGCCCTCCCCCTTCTGTGAAGTTACTAATCCTAAGTGTTGACTCAAAGAGAATCCCAAGGTATAAATCTTCTTGGACACTCTAAATGGAGAAAATGTCATTTTTATCTTACTATTGAAACATCATTCAAATAGTACCAGGTAGTAACAGAAGAAAAACCTTAGGAATTATAGGAGACTTGATCATTTCAATCCTTTATATGAGGTCATCATCTTATCACTGAGGGGGTTACTAAAAGGTTATAAATAAAAGACATGGAAAAGCTTCCATTTGATCCATTAAACCCTTTCCTTGTGCATTAACTGTACACCTCCATGGGTAAGGAGATTGGTAGAAGATGGAGATTATAGACAAAATTCTTGGTTCAAGATTTTGAGCTATTGGCAACCAAAAAGAAGCCTTGGAGTTTCTCTATCTCCTCCCTTCATGTAACAGGTAAAGGGACAAAGACCCAGCAATGTCTTTTGGATGGCAAAGCTGTGGGCAGGCTGGCTACTAATTAATTTTTTAAACTATATTAACATTGTGCTTCCTCCTTTGTCCATATTCCTTCAGGTGCACACTCTAAATTTTTATGTGGCCTTTACTCATAGGCACTATCACATTTTCCAAAGAACTCCTGTTTTTAAACCACAGGCTGAGGGTCAGGAGTCAACATCAATGTGCAGAAGAATGAAATTGGATTGTGATCATTTGTAGTCAAGAGCTTAGGAACTGAGACTTCTTGAAAAATCATCTGCATTTTTTCTATGTTCAATATCTCTTCCTTAGTGTGACACACATGTATGCACAAACACACACACACACACCAAGAAAAAGAAAGAAAGAAATAAAAAAGTACCGGAGAGAGAGAGAGAGAGAGAGACAGAGAGAGAGAGACGGGGGGGGGGAGAAGCGAGGGAGGGAGAAAAAAACCACATCTGAAATGGATGCACAAGGTATTGTTCATAGCAGGTGAAACAAGTGTTATTAATTTTTTGATTGCTGAGTAGATGGAATGTCAGCCCAGAAATAGGTGGCAATCCTCCCTTCCATTTATCCAGAGCAGCATTGTGTCCTGACTTTGTCTACCACGTTGATCTTTTCTGTATCTGTCCTTAGGTGTCAAAGATGGAGAATTATCAAATAACCCCTTTGATTCTTTTCATTTCACCCAAGTGCTTCACAATATTTGAGTTGTAAAAGGCTGAGCAGCAGCATCCAGCCTAGTGAGGACTGAGGTTTCTAATTCTTTTCATGTTCTAAGAGTTCACATGTGAAGCACAGCCTGCCTTTGTGGGACCCTGGTTAGTTGGCAGTGTATTAATGAACAGTACTGGATATGGGGATCAGTTTCCTCAAAAGACTAAAAATAGGTCCAGATGTACCCCTCCTGAGCACACACCTGAAGGAATCAGTCACCACACAACAGAAATATCTGCAGCCCCATGTTTATTGTGGCACTGTTCAATAGCCAAGCCATGGAGTTAGCTATCTGCCCATCAGTAGATGAGTGGATACTGAGAAAGGTGATTTATGTTCACAATGGAGTATTTTACATCCATAAAGAACAATGAAGTCATTTCAATTGCAGGAAAATAAATGAAATTAAAGATTATCATGTTAAACAAAATCAGTGATATTCAGAAAGATAAATATCACATGCTTTCTCTCATATGTGGAATCCAGGAAAAAAAAAAGACATGAAGGTAGAAGGGTAGAAGAGGGGCTATTAGGAAAGAAGAAGGAATGAGGGAGAATTATAGTAATTTGGGGTGGGTGAAAATGATACACTAAATGTACATTAAATGTAGGTGTGAAAACATCACAGTTAAACTCATTTTATATAATTCATATACATTAATTTAAAAAAAAACAAGCAAATAAACAAAGAAAAGGACCTGAATTTGAAGTCTTCTAAGAAACATCTGCTGAATTGCCCTGCATGGGATGAAATTCTCCCCTTATTCGTGCCTATCCCAGACACTGTTTGACAATCCTGTGGTCAAATGTCCACACATGAGGAAAGAGTTAATTCTTGTTGAAAGATGCTCTGGCTGTTTTTTTTTTTTTTTTTTTTTTTTTTTTGCCAGTTACTAACCTTTAAGCCAACACCTGACATCTGGTGGGTTTCCAGCCTGTGGTTGCGGAGTGACTGTCTGAACAATGGATTGGGAAAGTGACTATCTTATCACATTCAGATACCATCTCAACTCTCACCAAGCCCAAACAGGAAGTGCATCTGTCAGCAAGGTTGTCCAATGTGTATGTGGTACTTACTACTACCATATGTTTTAGGCACTGGAATTTATACTTTAATTTTTTTTGTTTTTGTTTTTGTTTTTGTTTTTGTTTTTGTTTTTGTTTTTGTTTTTCAAGGTAGAGTCTCACTCTGGCCCAGGCTGACCTGGAATTCACTATGCAGTCTTTAGGTGGCCTCAAACTCATGGTGATCCTCCGACCTCTGCCTCCCACGTGCTGGGATTAAAGGTGTGCACCACCACTCCTGGCTTATGTTTTTAACCTAATAACAGAGTATAAACTGAAAGTGCTAGGTGAAGACTTTTATTTTAATTCAACCCAATGGTTATTATGCATCTGACTTTATGTATATGACTGTCAATGTCATCATTAAGCATATTCCAGCCTCACATCAAACACTTGTTTAAAACATTATTTTCTGTTGTACTTACCTTCATGTTGCTGGGACAAAACTCCCAGCTAAAAGCAGTTGATGGGAGAAAAGGGTTTATTTCAGATCTTAGTTTCCAGGGGGAAGCTTCATGATGTCAAGGGAAAGCTTGGCATGAGCAGAAGGGAGCCATCGCCTCTGTCTACAGTAGGTGAAAAGCAGCAGCAAGAATGAGCAGAGCTCTGGTAAAGGTGTGCTAGCTATAACACCCACAAGCCTGCACCCCGCAAGCCACCACCTTCAAATTGCCACCAGCCGTGGACCAAGTACTCAAAACACATGAGTTCATGGGGGACATCTGATTTGAAAAACATTATTTAAATGTGTTTCCTTGCATCTTATAAATAATGTGGATATGTTTAAATACTTCCCATTTTAGTTGTATAGAGAGGGCTGGAAAATATGTGAAACTAGAAGCTCTTTGCTGAATCTCACAGGTACTATAAGGACCAGGAAGGGGGAGGAGTCACACTGTGAAAAGAGGAATGCTGGGGAATTATAGGAGGCTCTAGTAGAGGCTTGATGGAAGCCCTGCTGTTTTCCCTTACCCCTGCCAAGAAGCAGCCAATAACACCACCTGTCTGTTTGGCAGCCACAGGTATCTTCTACACATGGCTCATGATGTTTTCTTTTCTTTACTTTTTTTTTTTTTTTTCATCTCCGGGCTTCAAGATTTAGATTGAAGACCCATCTAGTTAAATCAACAGGTGAAATGAAATGTCATAAGGAAAAAAAAAATATTCTCTGAGTTTCTGTTACAGAAGGAAGGCCATCCAGGGCTCTCCTCAGACATCCCTGTAAGTTTTGTGCTGGCTTCTTGTCTAAAACCTTGTCTTAGCCCCTGGGTTTCAGCAGAGCCGATGTGCTCTCGCGCAAGCTGGCACGATGCCATTGGAACAGATGGCCAGGAGCGGAGGCAGCAAGGAAAACATGGAGGAGCGTCACAAGTGAGTGCTGAGGGTGAGCACTCCAGACAGCCTGGAGTCTGTCTGTCCTTCAGTTACTGCTGCTTTCCTGACCAAGATGGGAACAGAAGAGACTTCAGATCACACCTTTTGCTACCATAACTTCAGGCAGAATGCCAACATCCACTTATTGGTGCTTCAGTATTAGCATTTTCTACTCTAACTCTGATAGGTATGAAATATTGCAAGAAGGGAGTGAGAAAAATAGAGATATTCTAAAAGAAACCATTGGTGATTCTAGCTTTCCTGATCCAGTTTACTCTGTTCACGTCAGCTAAATTCATCTCCTAAGGGACAGCTTGGATCAACACTCTCTTCCCCAGGTTGGTGGGGATAATAATGGTATTGGTGATGGGAATGATCATGGCTATCACCTGATAAGCATTAAATCTGCACATAATCTTCTTAGTTCATGAGCAAGTGGGGCTGAGGAACTAACTTCCTTTAAAAAGTAGTATAGCTAATAAACATCAGGACTGAGACTTTAACCTTTATCTGTCTTACTGTAGAAAGACACTTAACAAATATGCCCTACATTTGAAAATATAAACAAATCCATTGGTCAGAGTGTCTCTGGAAATATCTTGATTTTCAACTTAGTTAAATGATGTAGAAATTTTGGGTTAATTGAAAGTTTAACTAAATGTTTTATAGTTTTAGTTTTGAGATATTTCCTAGTTACTTAATTTTTGAAGAGAATGCTCATTATGAGAAATCAGGTTCAAGTTCATGAGTACCCAAATAAAGCAATCTTTAACAAAAGTACTGGATTGACACTTGTTAGAGTAGGTGACTATGAAGGAAACATTTCATATACACTTCAAAAAACTAATGTTTTATTTTTAAATCAAATTTTATTATGATGCTCCATGGGCTTACCTGAGATTTATTATGAAATCAGTTAAGTATGAAGAAACAAAATGTTAGAACATAGATACTGGGCCAGGCCAGAAAACAAGACCTACTCCCTGTTGCCAAGGAACACAAGGTCACATGAGTTTTGACTTTGGGTCCTACCTAGTGCTTCTGTGGTACTTAGCACATAAGCTGAGTCAAGTGGATCTGATATTTTCCTTCCCACCAAAGCTAACAAAGAGCAAGAAGTGTCTTTTGTTGTTTGGAGTTCCTGAGCTCACTTACCCCATCTCTTTCCTGGCTTCAGAACCTATCATGCTGCCTGTGGTATGATGCTATCCTCCTAGTAAAGCTTCAGTTCTAAGATTCAAAGCCTGGCTTCCACTTCCTGTCCCACCTCTGCCTCCTGATTTGCCCAGATGGGAAGCCATTCCTGCCACCATGACTTCCCTACCATGATGGAATCTGCTCTTTACAACTGAGACAGAATAAACCTTCCCCCTTTAGGTTGCTTCTTGAAAGGTATTTGGTCATAGAAATAAGAAGTATTCAATACATATGGCATTTTTCTCTTTCAGGGCCATTTGTTAAAGGAGGACATTTTTAGCACAGAAATTGTGCATTTTCTCAGTACATGACAATGTTTTCCTGCTTCAGAATTCAAGTGCTGCATATCCTGGCAGTCACTTATAAACCATGTCTTTTGGGCATGAAGTATAACTGTTGACAGGGTCTGATCAGAATTCAGTCACTCCAGACTCAAAATTCACCTAAATACAGAGAAGTGACAGTGAAATGGCCAGCAGTAAATGGAACACCCTCCAAGGCTCAGGGACCATTATAGAAGGGGTGGCCAACAGGATGTAAGAGCCAAAGGATTGCAAGGATCACTTTGGAGTGTTGTCTTATAGACACAAAGTGTTGCTGCATTCCTGACCTCACACTGGCTGCTGTTGTTACCTCCACAACTGCCTAACATTGGGCCATTGTCAGGTTGTCCTGGATGATGAAGGGGGGGGGCAAAGAAAAGCCCATACCAAAATAGAAGATAAGGTCTTGGAGCGATGGCTTGGCAGTTAAGGCACTTGTCTGTGACCCAAGTTCAATTCCTCAGTACCCACATAAGCCAGCTATACAAGGTGGCTCACTCATTTGGAGTCCATTTTCAATGGCTAGAGGCCCTGGTGCACCCATTCTCTCTACCTATCTCTATCTATCTGTCTTTTTTTCTCTCAAACAAATAAATAAATAAAATATAAAAATAGTAGAGTAAGCAGGAGTGGTGGTGCACGCCTTTAATCCCAGAACTCAGGAGGCAGAGGTAGGAGGATTGCTGTGAGTTTGAAGCCACTCTGAGAATACAGAGAGAATTCCAGGTCAGCCTGGGCTAGAGTGAGACCCTACCTCCGAAAACCAAAAAGAAAAAAAAAAAGTAGAGGTAATAGTTGGAAAGATGAGTGGTTTCAGTGGAATGGACATTGCAGGGGTGGAGGGCAAAGAAGGTAAGAGGAAGGGAATATGGAATTTTTTTTAACAAAGTGCTTAAACTGCTTGAAAAATTGACCAAGAATCTTGAATATATAGCTTTATAAAGACAGACAGTAGAATGATGGTTAAAAAGTGTTGGCCTGATGAAGATATGAAAAAATTCTGAGGGTGGTTGTGAAATATAATATAACTGCACTTCTTACTTTACACTTAAAGTAGTTAGGATGTCAAGTATAGTTAGTGCATCTTCCCACAATTTTAAAGACTTACAAAAAAGATGGGCTGGAGCGATATCTTAGCCGTTAAGCACTTGCCTGTGAAGCCTGAGGACCCCAGTTTGAGGCTCGATTCTCCAGGACCCACGTTAGCCAGGTGCACAAGGGGGCACATGTGTCTGAAGTTCGTTTGCAGTGGCTGGAGGCCCTGGCGTGCCCATTCTCTCTCTCTATCTGCCTTTCTCTCTCTCTGTGTCACTCTCAAATAAGTAAAAATAAACAAGCAAAAAAAAAAAAAATTAAAGACTTACAAAAAAGAAATTGGTGCCTCCTTTAGGCAGAAATAGGAATGACATTCTAATTCCTATATTACTTCCTGAGCTGGAGAGATTTGATATTGGCTTTACCTTTAGGCATAAACATGAGTAATGTCATAATTTCTGTGGAACAATGGCACCATCTCTAGCTACATCCTCTGAAGATTAAGCCTTCTATTCACTTTCGTATTCATTACCATTGGGTTCAAGTTCCTCTTTATTTGAAATCAGTATGGGAGGAAGGGAAAGCTGGAGGAAGGGGGAGAGGGTGGGAGAAGGAACTCCTATGTGCATTCCTGGACTTTGTGTGTGCATGCAAGAGCAAAACACACTTATTTTAGAACTAAGTCTGATCTCAATTTTTAAACAAACATTTTAAGTTCATCAAATTTCCATCAGTAAGTATAAAATATCAATTGTGTTTCCATTGTATTTGAGGGTGAATACATATTTCCCCATGACTATAACTTGTCATTTTCCCCCAGTCACCCATGTAGCACCTGCTAGCATTAGTTGCACTGACTGTCTGGGGACTGACTTTCTTCCAGCGTCCAGCCATGTCACTCCATGTTACGTGTCAACTACATATGGTGTCTTCAGCAGTAGGGCCTTACCACTAACCTTTGGTGAGTCATCAAGTACTCTGACAGGAATCTGTCATTCTGTTAGGAAACATTTTAGGTCTCTCTGATCAAAAGCTCACTGTGGATGATAGCCACCTGCTGGTACTGGGAATTATAGGTCAGTGCCCACTAAGAGAAGCAAGGAAAATATAACTAATATAAAAGAGTTAGAGAGAAGAGAGAGAGAGAGAGAGAGAGAGAGAGAGAGAGAGAGAGAGAGAGAGAGAGAGATATGAGCTGTAGAAGATTAAAGTCAGACTTCATTTTACCCTGCCCAGTGCCTTGTGACTCAGGTGTTCCCTCTAAGGGCCTGGTGAAGGTTCAACCATTTGGACTGCCTTTTAGAATGTAGAATTTTATGGTACCATTGCTGTTTGAGTCTAGATTTGTGTCTCTGACCCCTTCCTTTCCTTTCCTTTCACCTCCCTCCCCACCCACCCTATGGTCTAGTCCTGGAGATGCTTGCTGGATATGTCGGCATCTTGAATATATTCAGGTTAGGTCTCTTCTGATTATCCATTTGATTGACTATACATAGCAAACAAAATAAAGCAAAATACATAACCTCTATTATAGCTATGTTCCATTTCAACAAGCATTGCCCTGATAGGTCAATGAACACTGTTAAGAAAATGAAATGGGTGCTGGAGAGATTTTTAGTTAAGGCACTTGTTAGATGTGTTTGGGTGCATATGTCTGTTAAAACCCATTCTCTCTCTCTCTGCCTCATTCTCTGACTCTCAAGCAAATAAATAAAAATATAAAAGAAAGCTAAATTGTTGGTTGCCACCTTTTTTGGAGTTAGTAGAAGTCCATTTTGAATGGATAAACGAATATGTAGCTGCACTGCATGCACACATCCATAAGTACTTTCATATAAATGGCTGCCATAAATGCTAGGACTATTGGACAGACAATTGCACTTTGATTTCTATTTGTATTTTAAATTTCCCTTGTAGATCCTCTTCTCAAGTATTCAGACATTGTGAGAAGCATCATGCATCAGAAAGGAATAGAGATAAGGAAACTAAAATGGACAAAATCTTTCAGCCCATTAATCAAACCCATAATTTCCATTAAGGCAGGTAAGACAATGGATACTGCTGAAGGGAAAAAAGTTAGTCTATATCAAGAGCATATTTAAAATCAGCAACTGCTGTTCCAGGGCATAGCTGAGGTGCTTCTGAAAAGCAAGGAAGTTTGAAGACCCTCATTAAGAGATGTCACTTGTGTGCACAGATAAAACAGAAAAGAAAAATACATCTAAAGTTCCAACAAAATGAATCTCATATTCGTCCTCCCACTCCTTTTCTGCATAATTCTCTCTGTTGCAAATATGAGTAAAATGGAGCTTGAAATAGAAAAAAAAATGGTATGAGATGAGGATTTTTTTCCATGTAATATCTTATTGGAATTGTTACTCCCTGCCTTCTGCAAAATGATTGCTTCCTTTCCACACATTTAGAAAGGAAAATTTATAAAGTTTCTAGTAATGTACTTATTTTCAATAAATGCCACCCCTCTCTCATAGATACCCCATTCCCAGTGTATTAGGGTGTATATTTATGTGGCTGTGCCATAGCACATTAGAGTAGGGTCATTTGTTCTTGCACATTTTAATGGGAGCAGCAGCTAAACTGTGAATGAATGGCTCTTGTGTGGATAAAACTATACCCAGAAGCCAAGAGCTATAGCAGTGAAATATGTACTGATTCTCATAAAAAGAGCAGCTATAGGCAATGCAGGCTGGACAGAATGCACAAAGGCAGAGAACCCCTTCACAAACCACCTTCTCTGTGATATATGCCTGCCTGGCCCTTTGCAAACATTGCCCTACACCCCATTAACAGATGCATGCACCCACGCACATCCTACAGCCAAAATGAGAGCAGAATTTCCTTTTTCTTTCATTTGAAAAATGTTAGCTCTCTCTTCCCTCTTTCTTTAAATTACAGTTCTGAAAAATTATACATCACTATTTGGAATTCTCTAAAGCACCATATTTCAGATTTCAGAGTAGAGTGATTTTCAGAATGATTTGCACTTGAATCATGAAGGGTGGCAGCCAAATGGTTCATGTACCAGTTAGCCATGTTAACATTTCATTTTTAGAGCTCCTAAAACTGTAACTCATTCAAACCCCAAATGAAGACCAAATTAAAACAAATAAACAAGAATTAAGATTTTCCTGTAACATAATACATGAATTTAAAGCTTTCCTGAATGATCTAGACTTGACCATTGTCAAGACAGGATTATGAGGAAGGGCAAGGTCCTTGTCCTCTATGGTTTTCACCTTACGTTTTATCTCTGAGATTTGCAAAGTCACTTTCCAGCAGACTCTCCTCACCCATGTTCTTCATTGACTCAACAAACATATACCTTGTAAAGACTACACAAGAGATTAATACATTGTTCCTTCCCTCAAGGAATTCACTGTGTAGTGACAAACATATACCTTGTGTAGTAGATAGCCCCACATTGCTGAGATGAACTTCCAGGTCAAGCGCAGTTATTGAGGGGAAGGAGTTACTGAAGCAGGGGAAGTTTCATAATGGCCGAAGAAGCTGGCCAGATTTCACAGGTCCAAGCTGAATGAGAAAAGCCACCACAAAAAAACAAGCAAGCAAGCATGCTTAGGAACTCCAGGCAAAGGCTCAAACACTATGCATATCTTTAGACTGGAATTCCCCACACCTTAGAGCTAGTCATAAGGATCCACCCACAGTGACACCTCCCCCAGGCAGCTGGCTGCAGATCTAAATTACAAACTTTAATAAAATCCTGAATATATTGGGGGGTCACCCATTCAAACTACCACATCTTGTAACTTAAACTTTGTAAAGACTCCTGTCCATCATTCCTGTCCTGAAGAAGTTCGAAGTATAGTGAGAAACATATACCTTGTAAACATATACCCTGTAAAGATTACACAATGAATTAATACATCATTCCTATTCTCAATGAGTTCATGGTGTACTGAGAAAGACTAAATATATGCAATTATACAATTACATATTTGCATATATAACTAAGTCATGAAAAGACAAAGGTAGAATTCAGTAATCCAACCTGGAACCACTGCAAAGACTTCCCAGTAGAAGTAGCAGTTGGGTCCTGAAGGGCACATTATGAATTACCAACTGAAGGGGAGAGAAGCAGGAAGAGACATTGTGGCAAGAAGCTCATTATGATGGGCACATAGGCTAAAGAGACTAGTCATACCATCCAATCATGTAGCCATGTAGTTATCTGTATGCAAACACCACTTGTAGTTACCTATATGCAAGTTTCTTTAAGGAATCAATGTGGAAATTTTAATTCTTTAATACCACTAGCTATATTTCAAGTGACAATAGCTCTATATTGCTCCTGGAGAGTTGGTAAGTTGAGATACAGAATCAATATCCTGGTGAGATAGAAATTAGGCAAGACATCAGGGTTTTTGTCTTAGATTGGCCCCAGTGAACAAACAAATGTAGTGAGAAGTGCTAACAAATGGATGCCTTCACCAAAGAGAGAATTAAGAACAGGGAGAGGGCCATCTATTGTACACCACTATTTAGCACAGGTTCCTGAGAAGACAGTCCCAGCAAATAGCCTGAAAGGAATGGAAAGCTGCAACAATAGAGCCTGAGAAGGTTAGCAAGGTGGACATTTGCAGAAAGTTGCCACCATTAATGGTGGCCACTACCATAAAACCTATGGAAACTGAAAATTGATCTTCAGCCTAAAACTTAGGAGGTCGTCAATGCTATTAGTAAATGCTGTCAAAATAGAGCTCGAGCTCTCTCTCTCTCTCTCTCTCTCTCTCTCTCTCTCTGTGTGTGTGTGTTAGAATGGATGTGGGTAGAATACAGGGTGAATAGTGGCCCCCAAAGATACTCTCTTGTGAAAGCTGTAGAAAACTGTGAGATGCAAAGCAGCTATTTTCCCCTATTGCCATCAGAAGAAGCATAGATCTGTTTACAGAGCTGTGAGGGTTGGTAAGGGCCTAATACTTGAATCACTCTGTGCTTTCACATGTATCAGCATTACAGAGCAAGAAGACAAGGGCTATTCAGGAATCAACAGGGAGTATATAATAAAGACAGGGGCTGGGGAGATTGTGCCATGGTTAAAGCCCTTGCCTGCAAAGCCTGATGACCTGTGTTTGATTCACCAGTACCCACATAAAGCCAGATGCACAAAGTGGTGCATGAATCTGGAGTCCATTTACAGTGGCTAGAGGCCCTGACACACCCACTCTCTTTGTTTCTCTTCTCTCTCTCTCTGCTTGCAAATAAATATATATCTTTTTGTGTAAAAAAGAATGAGGATAGAAAGTTTGCCCATGGTTTAAAACAATCGATTGTTTTCAATTGTACGAGCAGTGAAATTAGATAGTTGGAAATAAAAGCAGGGAGGAAAACATCACCTGATCACCTGACCAGTCTACCAAGTCATTCACAGACCGCGTTTCCTTGCGCCATTCCTCCACACACCAGCTGAGGCTGCTGCCCATAAGTACTGCAGCGGTGCCCTCCTCATTTCTGTTTCCTCTTAAGTAAACATGCAGAGCTGGCTAGAACTTTGTGTATACACTTCGCAACCCCTTCATATGACGTTAAAATCTCCCTCATTCCTTTGTCCATATCACGTGTGTTTCTTGTTAGTTCCTCAACCTCATCAACTTCTACTTCTCTGCCTTTGGGAGGAATTCTAGGCATTTCACTGACTTTTGTGCTATACACTCAAGTTCTCTGACAACTTAGGTGTCCCACCATGCAGCTTCGCTGTTATTCATCTCCAGCTCCTTCTATGTTCTTTACAGTGGTTGTCTTAAGATTTTACTCATGAGAGTATAAGCCATCCTTTTTTTTTTTTTTGCATGGGTGGTGGGGGGTTCTGAGGTAGGGTCTCACTCTCTAGCCCAGGCTGACCTGGCATTCACTATGTATTCCCAGGGTGGCCTCAAACTCACAGTGATCCATGTACTTCTGCCTCATGAGTGCTGGGATTAAAGGCGTGCTCCACCACACCCAACTCAAAACCATATTTGATTATCTTTAATGAGAAGGTTGGGATTATTCAATGGAGACTTTGCCTCTTGTCCCTCCACCTCTCAATGTTACTGTCTTTACTTCAGCAGGTTGGCTTTGCTTCTTTGAGTAACAGTGACTCCTCCATGTTAAGACCAATTTTTTCCACTTTTTGAAATGAGACTGACTTTTCTCTCTTTTTGCATATATATGTATTCCTCTGGTGTAGTTACTTTCTCGTTGCTCAGTAAAGCACCCAGCCAAAAACAGCTGATAAGTGGAAACTTTTTCAGTTTTGCCTTACAGTCTTGAGGAAAAGCTGCATGATGGTAAGGGATAACATGACATGAATAGAGGCTGGACAACACCCCTGCCACAGCAGGTGGATATAGCAGCAGGAAAGAGTACAATACTAACACTGGCAAGCTAGGGGCTAATCAGCCTCAAGGTCATCCCCAGATACACACCTCTGACAGCAAGTCTCTATGTCTGAAATCCCCACCAGCTGTGAACCAAGCATTCAAAACCCTTGAGTTTACAGGTACAACTAAAACAAACCACCACATCCTCCTTCCCACTAAGCTTTCTTGATGATTTTGTTTACCTTTTACCTCCATTGGCACACGCTTCCTTGGTGGATAGCAGCTAGCTTTCTCCAACATCATTCTAATTTCCAGCCTTACTCCTGTGCCTGCTGACTACTCACTTACCACTTCCAACAAAATCACTCAGAATGTTCAGACACATACCTTAACTTTCATGTGTCATCTTTCCTTTCCAATCTGACTGCAATACCAAAATGCTCTGTCTGTTTATGAAGGGGAAATCCATACAGCTTTGAAACTAAATTACATTTTCCTTTATTATTTTTCTTGCTGTTGTTACCAAATACCCCAAAAGAAGTAACACAAGGGTGGAAGGGTTTATTGGACTCAAAGATTCATAGTGGAGAGGGTATGGCTGTGGGACCAGGTCCTGTCCCATGTAGTGGGAATATATAACATAATTTGTCCACATCATACAGGACTAGGAATCAGAGAATATGCTCAGAACTTGATCTGATAATAACCCTCTATCTTTGCTCCTATAGCCATATAACTGGCCCCTAGGCCCATGTTCAAAAGGTACCAAACCCTCCCAAAATAGTGCTACCAACTGAGAACACATGAGCCTGTGGGAATAGGCAGCTCACACTGGTTCCATAGCACCCTTTAATCCTCTTCTTTGCATGATCCATCGTCCTTCATGTCTAATTCTTAGACTGTAGTACTGTCTTTGTTTAAGTATTTAAAGAACATGCATATCTTCTCAAAAGGTAATAGAATAGATTGGGAAGACCACTAGATTTGGAAACAGAAGAGTTGAATTTGAATCCAGACTTTATTGCTTCCTGCTTTGTGTCTTCAGCTATCACTGAGCTTGTGTTGCTTTGTTTCCTGTGTAAAAAGGTAACAGCCATACTTCTCCCAAGAGATTACTGGGAAAGTTCAGAGGATAATATAAATAGAAGTTTGTTTTTAATTCTTAAGTGATATGCTTAGTTAGATACAACCTTTTGTATCACCAAAAGTTATATTCCTCTAATAGTTGTGTCAGAGAGCAAAGAATTGTAAATCAAGGGGAGAATGTTAAGAACCATTCTTTTGTAGTGAGCAAACTATTCTGTATAAGCTTGCAAACTATTGGTTGGAACACACAGGAAGTAGATCATTGTAACCATTGCTGGAAACTGCCTATAGACCTAAATGATAGTGGTAATTTCTCTCTTTCCTATTTCCTTAGGTGAGCCTAGCAATGAAAGGACATCGTACTCTAGTGATAATCACACTACAACTTCTTTTCTGATGATATTATGGTGGAGGAAAAAATTATGTCAATCTCTGTGGCTGTGTCTTCATCCCCACTATCTCTGCCCATCAGGATACCCTGATCAATGAATATGAGTGGCAAAGCACCTAGCTCATTGACTTTAGAAACTTGGCCTCACAAAAGTAAAAACATGTACCATAAACATGACTGTTAGTAATAGGCCCTTTATCAACACCGTGTTTTGGTTTTTTGAGGCAGGGTCTCACTCTAGTCTGGGCTGACCTGGAATTCACTATGTAATCTGAGGGTGGCCTTGAATTCATGGTTATCTACTTACCTCTGTCTTCCAAGTGTTGAGATTAAAGGCATGCACCACCACGCCTGGTTAACACCATAATTTCTAATGCTTCCCTGAGATTTGGAGGTCTGACTGGATAAATGAAGATGACACAATGCATAATTTGTTTAGTGTGTTCTTTAATTTGTTGATACTCAGTCCAAATGCTAAGCAACTAGTGTATAGGTCTCTCAGATTTTCCTTTAGCTGATATTATATAACTCCATCTCTATAAAAATATAACTTTCTCTTTATAGTCTTTGAAATCATATATTGCTTAGCTGAATAAAATCTGATATCAAAATTTGCCTGATAAAATTACCTATTGGAGTATGTCTATCTACCTCAGAATGCTATTTACATATATTTAAAATGAAGCTATAAAATAACATATTTTCATATTGAATATCATTATATGATATCTTTAGACATAGGACACCTTTTATTGAACAAGTAACCTTGTTGCTTTAGAGCCAGTATCCTCTTAATTCTGAACTTAGGTACAGTACATACTCCAGTTCTCATGTACTCTTTAATTGTATAAATTCTACAAAGATCACTTAGTATAAAGCAAACAAATTTCTTTTTATGGCCACTCTAAATACTTTTCCCAGCAAATGCTTTTGGGGGAGCTTTTTATTTATGTATTTTTTTTTTCACAATGCTGGAGAGCTTTTGTCTTTTTTAGTGCGTTATATTTCGAGTTGTAGGATAATCATTTTATGGTTGGTTTCACATTGAGCTGTTTTAGAACTAGTTGGAGTACTAATAGTCTTGTATGGTTTATTCTTTTTCCCCTGAGTCCTATGGTAAATCTCCTCAACTCTATCAGGAACTCTGCAGTATATTATGCTATACATTCTTAGGCTATTAACTTTGGGCATTGCTAATGATTTCTTTTATATATGCATACAGCACATAAAACATGTAAATGTTTCTTATTAAAGCAAGAAAACTCAAAATATAATTAACTCTATTAGAAAAAGAAAATAAAAGCTAAAACTTTTTTGCTCAAGTGACATTGCAAGAAGCAGGTTTATAAACTCCCATTGTAGGAGAACAAAATAAATTATATCAGACCCAAAAGGGAGTGATGTAAGTTTTTGAAAAACAGCTTGTTTGGTATTCTAGCCTTACATGTAAAATTTTAAAATAAAGGAACACATTTTTTAAAAAGTCAGCAATAGCCACACAACAGATTTCTCAACTGGAAGGCAATGTCTTCATTCAGAAGAACTGGAGGAGTCTCAGCATGTTGTCTCCTGGCTACTGTGCTCCTTCACCTGTGCAGAAGCTGTGTGAGGTGGTTCCCAGCCAGTGAAGATTTAACTCAGGTAATCACGGATTCGGTAGCTTTAAATCAAACCCTCTTGAGGGCAAAGTTTAGCAACAAAATTTAACAGTTTTAAAGTAGAGCTTGATTTTAGAATAATTATCAGAAATGGAAGTAATTAGAACAGAAGCAGCTCATACTTGCATCCTAACAATGATGGCAACAAAACCAAAGAAACCAGAAAACAGCATGGGGGATTCTGACTTACCCCTCTTCCTTCTTTTTCCTCTTGCTTTAGAGAAAGTGGGATAATTAAAAGAGAAAACCTTTCATGGAATCAAAAACACATAACATGGCCATAAATCCCTGCATAATTCTTCACAGAGATAGAAAAATTTCAAAATTCATATGTAATGGCAGCAGGCCTCAGATATAAAAAGCATGTTAAGCAAAAGAAATACCTCTGAAGACATCACCATACTTGATATAAAGCTATATTACAAAGCCATAGTGGAAACAATAGCCTGGTAATGGAATAAAAACAGAAACATAGACCAATGGAACAGAATTGAGGGTCCTGACTTTAGATCAAGTATCTATAGCTACTTGATATTTCACAAAGGCCCTAATAATGTAGACTAGAGAAATGACAGCATCTTTAACAGATGGTGCTAGACGAACTGGATAACCATATGCAGAAAAATGAAAGTAGACCCACATATCTTGCCATGAACAAAAATCAAGTACAAATGGATCAAAGACCTCAGTATAAGACCTGAAACTCTTCTAGTACCAAAAAAAAAAAAAAAAAAAAAAACCTAAGGGAAACTTTCCACAATATAGGAGTGGGAGAGACTTCCTCAATAAAGTCCCAGCAGCTCAGGAACTTAAACAATCACTCAGCCATTGGGATCTCATGAAGGTGAAAAGGTGTTTGTTTGTTTTAATTTTCAGACAAACATACCATTAGCAGAGCCAATAGATTACCCACAGAATGGGAGAAAATTTTTGCTGGCTGTACAAGTAACAGAGACCCAATTTCTGAAATCTACAAATAACTCAAAATCCTGAACAAAAAGTAATGTTAAACAACCCACTCATAAAGTTGGGCAGAGAACAGCTATGGTGGGGAAACAACAGCTCTTGAGTAGGCTAACAGGTCTGCTCAATGGAAAGGAACCTATACCTGGAACTGGGAAACAAGTCAGAATCATATCCAGATAATGATTTGCTTTCCAATATCAAGATCCCACGAATCTTGGACTACAAGAGGGTCTACACCTTTAAATTCTCCCTAAACTAATAATGGTTATCCCATTTAACCTGTGCTGATTTCACTCTTCATTGGAGAATATGATTCTCTTTCTCAGATGGGAGCTGGACCTGAGGAGATAAAGAACCAGTGTACTTCACCCCAGCCCAGGTGAAACCACAGAGGAATTGGGGAAATGAACAAGAGGGCTGCTTTCTCAGTAAATCTGACATCAGCACAAGGGTGAAGGAGATAGACACTAAAGATACTGAACACCTGCCAAAACAGAGATCCAGAGGCTCCTAAGAGCTCATCACTGAATGAAGACTTAAAACAAATCCAACATGGCTCAGGGAATTTCATGGTAGAAGGAGTAGAAAGACTGTTAGAGCCATAAGTTGGGATATTACGCACAGAGACATTGTCTCTTCTAATACTTCATGGCTGCCCCCACAATGCATGACACACAATTCCCATGGGGATGACTGGCATCCCCAATGAGGAGAGTCCTTTTGGAGAGGGGGCAAGTATGAGGGAAAGGATGATACTAACATGTGCTGTTTACATACTGAGTATGCCCATAACTAATAAAAAAAGGAAGAATAAAAATCTGTGGCTAAAGACTGAGATAAGAAGACAGGAATGGAGAGAGCAGAACAGAGGGTTGGGATAACATCAGAAGTGATGTGGAACAAATAAGAAAGAAGGGAAACAATTGGGGAAAGGAGGAGGAAAAGTGGAGACAATCAAAATTATCAAAATTGCAAGGGAAATCGGATATTTTTATTTTTTATTAGTTATATACATAGCATGTATACAGCCACATTGGTACCATCAATAGGCTTCTCCCTGTCCTCCCCCCTCCAAGGGGACCCTCCTCATTGAGGAATGTGGGTGTGCATTAGTTATGGGTAAGAGGCAATGTCTCTGTGCATAATGTCCAAACATGTGGCTCGAACAATCATTCTGTCCCCTCTTCTGCAAATTTCCCTGAACCATGTAGGGTTCGTTTTAGGTCTACTTCAGTGATGATGTCTGTGTCTCTGGATATTTTGTTTGGTAGGAGTTGATTATTCTCTGTGTCAATCTCCTTCACCCGTGTGCTGGTATCAGGTTCACCAAGAAAGCAGCACTTTCTCATTTCCCCAATTACTCTTGGTTTCAGCTGGGGCCCTGCTGAGGTGCGATGAGCTGATTCTCGCCTCAGGATCTGCATCCATCTGAAATAGAGAAGCAAATTCTCCAACAGAGAGTGAATTCAACACCAGATAAATGGGATAACCATTATTATTTTAGAGAGAATTTCATAGGTGTAGGCCCTCTTGTAGACCACAATTGGTGGGAGCTTGATAATGGAGAGCAGGCTCATTTTAAGGAAATGATTCTGATTTGTTTCTCAGCTCCAGCTTTGGGTTTTGTTCCACTGCATGGATCAGTTAGCCAAATCAAGAGTAGTTGGTTGCCCACCATGGCTGTGTGGCACTATTGTACTTATGTGAGCATCACGTCAGGTTGTTTGCTGCTGAGTAGCTTAGACCATGAGTTGCTCAAACAGATGTTGATCATTTTCTCCCAAGTCGCTCATGTAACACCTTCTGGCACTAGAGAGCTAACTGTCTGGAGACTGACTATCTTCCAGATTCCAGCCAGGTCATTCCATGTTTTGTTCCAAAAGTATATGGTATCTTTGGCACTAGGATATTACCACTAACCTTTGGTGGGTCATCAAGTACTCTGACAGAAATCTGTCTTCTTTTGGGAAAACTTGTAGGTCTCTCTGATCAACAGCTCATTATAGATGTTAACCACATGCTGGTACTGGGAGTTATAGTCCATCACCAAGGAAAGGAAGGAAGAAAAAGATAGGTAATATAAAAGATATAAAAGAGAGAGAAGTGGGGGGGGGAGACAGGAGAAGACTAGGTTAGTCTTCACCATACCCTTTCCAGGGCCCTGTGGTTCAGATGTTCTCTCTAAGGACCCAATGAAGGTTCAACCATTTATTCTGTATTTTAGGACATAGATTTTTATTTTGTTTTGTTTTTGTGATCCTCTAAACCATGCCTGGAAATACATATTAGTGATATGGTGCAAACAAAAATGAGAAGAGAAATACTTATCATAATACACTAATGTAAATTTAAGAAACATTCACACATATTTATTGGGGCTGCTCCATATGTGCACAGTTCTTATCTGCTCAGACTGCTAATTCTTGGGGCAGTTGAAAGAGGAGAAATTATAGCAGCCTTACTCTAGGTCCTTATAGATTTTATGTGCTACCACAAAATGGTGTCCAAGATCCATGACCGAAAGTGAAATCAAGGTCAGGTTTGCATGTGAGGAACAGGACCTGTCCATACATTGAGAGTCCATAGCCCACTAAACCTATTTCTGCTCATTAGAATGGTTAGAGTCCACTCCAATATATCAACTACTTTTGCATTATGGGGACAAAATACCTGACAAAACTCAGTTTAGGGGAGGAAGGATTTATTTCATCTTATATTTCCACAGTACAGCATGGTGGCAGGAGCTTGAGGCAGCTGCTCACAGTGAGCGCAGTGAGGAATCAGAGAGCTACAAATGCTGCTACTCAGCCAGCTTCAGGACTCCAGCTCATGGAATAATGCTACCTGCAATAATGCTACCTCAGTTAATCTAAGCAAGATCATCCCTCGCACGTCTGCCCAGAGGCTGGCCTAATTCATGTTATCCCTCACAGTTGATTCTAGGCCCTGCCAAGTTGATAATTCATAAAAATCATCACTCCCAGTCATCCTCTGGACTCTCCTAGGAATTTTGACACCATAAAATGGGGAGGAGCTGGGAGACCAAAAATTAAAGCAAAATAACTAAATAAATAGATAAAACAAAAATTGTGCATTTGTTGCATATACTTCCTCTATTCAGATGCATTTATTACTATTCACTATAAACTATCAAGTATTCTTTTTTATTAATTTCCTAGGTTCAGAATCTGGCTTACTGGCAGAGGTATTTTCTCAAAATATCATTGAGTACTTTAAGAGGTCCAGACAGGTGAATGCTATGGTATGTGTCTTGGCCCTTTTGGACACATAGTGGATAGTTAATCAGCAGATCTGTTGTCTCTAGGAAACAGAGAAAGAAAACAATCAGCTCTGTTCTCTCTGGGCCAGGGGGGTGAGCGGTAATGAGCAAACCTGAGAAGGCATTGGGAACCTCAAGCCCCAACTCACAGGTAGAACCACCTGGCTGACCTAACTCACAGGTGTGTGTTGCCAGGTAACACTTGGGCCTCTGGGTGCTTTTAGAAGCCCTGCAGCTGGGCTTGGAGAGGTGTGGGCATAGCCTGAGGTGATGGTGGGGCAAGAAAAAGGGAGTCACTTTCAGGGCACCTGGCAATGCAGCTGCTCATCACCCCTGTGGCAAGTGGAAACAAGCTGGGTTTGGCCTGAGCAGAGGCTTCCTCAGCTGCTTGCATTGTGAGAAGCTTCCCTGATTAGTGTTGACATTATAGATGCAGAGAGAAGAAAATGAGACATGTGCTGCATGTTACATAAAGCTCAAGTATGCATTCATGTTTATGTGTGTGTTTGTGTCCATGGTCATGTTCATATTCAAACTGATTATATGTTGACACATTTAAGTTTACTTATAATTAGATTGTGTTGGTACCCTGCTCCTTTTAAAGTTTTCAGCATGATCAAGTTTATGGAGTACAATTTCATATTTGGAAAGATGCTGTAATTCATACACACACATGTGTATGTGTATATATACATACATACATACATACGTACATACATATATGTATATATGGAAAACACCTGTATTCTAATCTCAATTTGCACATCATGTATGTTTTTATGTTTGCATGTAAGAATGTGTATGCACATGTGGTGGACATTAGATAACCTCAGGTGTTCCTGCGAGCCCTCCATCTCTTTTCACATCGTTTCTCATTGGCTTGAAACTTGTCCAAACTTACCTACTGGCTGGCCAGTGGGACCCAGGGAGTTGCCTTCCTTTTCCGCCCCAATGCCAGGGTTACAAGTACACACCATCACATCTGGCTTTCTTATGTAAATCCTGGGGATCAAATGGAAGTCTTTATATTTGCAGGCAAGCAATTAAGCAATTGAGCTGTCTTCTAGCCCATTGTCAGCTTCCTTTATCCTCAGTGTTAATCTGGGGTTATGCCATAGAAATTCATGTGGCATCTTCTCACATCTCTGTGTATTGGAAGAAATACAGCATTTCCTTCTGTTTTTCACAGATTCTGGAGAGTTTGGTTTTATTTACTCCTGGGGACTGGGCTTCTACTTAATGGATGTAATTCAGACTGAGAATCACTCATTGTCCCTTACATTGACCTTCTAGAATCTATCATCTCCTAAACCATTTATATGGCAGATGCATAAATCTAATAATGCCAGATGTGGAAAGAACTATTTTGCCTGAATCTAATGTTGATTTGTCTGTTGGGGGTTAATAATGTATGTCAGTGCATGTGGTCAAGAGAGCTGTGAAGGAATGGATGAAGACCTAACATAGTGCTGCCGTGTGCCTCAGAATAGGTTGTACACTGTGGTCCTGGACCTAAGTCACGCAGCTAGGACCAATGTTTAAGAGCCAGCATCTTTCAGAGACTATTACCAGGATAGCTGTAGAAGAGGGTGATTGTGGAGGGGCATCAGGCCTGTCCTGATCCAGGTCATTACACCATAGTCTTTCCTATGCATAATCTCCACTTTTCACGCGGGGATATCCATTTGTTTTGGAATCAGGAAATCTGAGCACCGGAGGCTGGAGCAGAGGCAGCCAGGTGGTGTTGCCTCCACCTGGAACTGTGCAGGCCTCAGTGAGAGCATGCCAGCTAGCCCTCCTAGCCCAGGGGCTATCATTCGGCTGTATGTGTTGAATCATTGTGGGAAGAGAAAGACATTTAGGCATCCTTTCAACACTTATTTAACAAGTATTTATGGAACACCCACTCTTGTCTGAGCTCTCCCATGTATTCAGAAACCAGAGATGCAAATAAGTCATCCTTCCTCACTGGTCTTGGCTGGCACTCCTTTTAGCTGCCTCTGGATCACTCCCTAAGCATCCCTCCATGTGTCATTTTGAATGTGTACATGTGTAAGGACTCGTATAGAGCTGACATTGTCAGTATTTACAAGAGTAGAGACTTGGCAGCTTCTTTTCTGTCCTTGTGTACTAACCATGGTTTAAAACAAAACACAGTGAGTTTGTTGCAGTCAGATTCACACTGCTGGTAGAAATCACCCAACCAAGAGCAGCTTGAGGAAAAGAAGTTTATTTTGGCTATTTTGGCTCATGGCTCGAGGGGAATGTCCACGATGGTGGGGGAAAACAATGGCATGAGCAGAGGACGGACATCACCCTCTGGCCAACATAAAGTAGACGGCAGCAACAGGAGAGGATGTCAAACATAGGCATGGGAAACTGGCTGTAACACCTATAAGCCTGCCCCCAACAATACACTGCCTCCAACAGTAGTTAATTACCAAATCTCCATCAGCTGTGAACCTAGCATTCAGAACAACTATGTTTATGGGGACACCTGAATCAAACCACCACATTCTATGCCTCTCCCCATAAACTGATAACCACATGTGATCTAGTCAATGACAAATCTCCAAGTCTGATAATTTTAACCAGCAACAAGTCTCTGGTATTCCAATTCCTCCCTGCCAGCTGAGCTACTTACTGTCCTAGAAAACTTCATCTGGGGCCAGCAGCTCTCCTTGGCAGCCATCTGGTGGTCCTGGCATCTCCACTGGGTCTCCACTGCAATCCACAGTTCATTCTCATGGCCTCATGGGGTCTCCATGCAGGCATCCAGCAAACCTGCTTCACACTGCCCATGGCCATTTCCAAAACACAAGACTATGTTGCAAACTCAATGACCCTCTCTTTCCTGCATTTCTTATACTCTAACACCAGGTTAGGTGCCAATTTGTTAATCCAGGGGGAAATAAAGCAGACTTTAAAGAACAGGACACTCCTTGAGCATTCAGGCTCCTTCAAAAGAGTCTACATTCTTCCTGTTGCCCCAGTGCAGGTCAGATGGCCCAATCTCAAAGGTTGTGATCTCTCAATTGAAACTGAACAGGCAGCAGTTCACTGAAAGATTTCTTTTTTTTTTTCTTTCTGTGCCATATCCCTCGGCTCACATCAGTCCATTTCAAAGCAAATCAACCTTCCAAAAATACCTAGGACACAGGCATAACAGGAAGCTCTCACACAGACAGCTTGTAGCCTAGTCCTGACAAAGATCTTTCTCACCATCATAAGCCAAATATCACAGTCCATATTTCGTACTACCTTCAGGTCTTTCAACTCTGACAAGAATAGTCCATCAAGCTGTACTTACAGCACTGCAAGCTTCTCTTAGGCCAAGGTTTCAAATCCTTCCACATTCCTCTTGAAAATCAGCTCCAAAAGACCAAAGCCACACAGTCTGGTGTCTAGCAGCAATCCCACTCTTTTGTACCTCTTTCCTATTGCAGTTAGGTTCACATTGTTAGTAGAAATCACCCAACTAAAAGCAGCTTGTGGGAAAAATAGGTTTATTTTGGCTTACTGGCTCGAGGGCAAGTTTCACGATGGCAGAGGAAAATGATCATATGAGCGAGGGTGGACCTCAGTCCCTGGGCAACATAAGATGGACAACAGGTACAGGAGAGTGTGTCAAACACTGGCAAGAGGAAACTGGCTACAATACCCATAAATCTGTCCTCAACAGTACACTGCCTCCGGCAGTCATTAATTCCCAAATCTCCATCACCTGGGAACCTAGCATTCAGAACAACTAATTTTATGGGGGACACCTGAATCAAACCAGCACAGAGTTCAAATTACAAATCTTTTTTGTGTATATGTGGAATGTGTGAATGCAGGTCTAATATATGAGTTGAGGTGCTAAGTTTATTAAGGGGTTATCCTATGTATCAAGGAAGGTAAAGATGTGGTCCTTCTTAATAGCCATCACCAGTGATGTCATATTCAAATGTGTAAATGAGGGAAATCCAAACTTTGGAACTCCTCTGGCACTCACCTCTGGTCCATTCATTGGTGAAGATGAACAGCTGGGAGGAGACCTTCTCTTTCCAAATATATCAGCTCTTTAGGAGATGGAATGGGGACACAGAGCTTCAGTGTGCTCACACACCTAAGTGGGGCCATGTTGTATTAAACTGCACACACCCCACACTAACTTCCACTACAGCTCCTGTCATTTGATTTTTTTTTTGTATAGTCTCAGTGTCTTCCTGCTGTCCCAGCACAAATATTATTAATATGTCTTAAATTTGAATAATAGAGAACATAACCATCTTGTCTTTTAAAAATGTAATTAATTCACTTAATTGTACAGTGTATATGTGGGTGTGGGAATACCAGGTTTCCTTGCCACTGCAAATAAATGCCTGTCTGGCTTTCTATGAGTGACTAGGGAATAGAACCCACATCAGAAGGCTTTGCCAGCAGCCACCTTTAATCATTGAGCCACCTCTCCATGTTCTCACCTTGTCTTTTATGTGAATTTTAATCTTCTATATTTGGAAATAATTCTGCTGTACTCACTGAGACTTTACCTGTCTAATCTGCATAATTTTGTAAGTCATTGGCTCTCTCCATGATACCTGAGTATTATGGTTGCATGGAAAAATATTACTTACTTCCCCACCAATACTAACAAATAAAGTATTAGTCACAACAATCAAAAGTTTTTGATCACCACTTTTGTTGCCTATTATTTTTTCTGTCAAAGCTAGATGGTATAGATACATACTGGAGTGTCTCTCACAACAAATAACAAGATAATCATTGTTCATGCCATGCTATGAATTTTTCACCTCATGCTAAGCAAAAGAGGAGGACGAAGTTTTTCAATAGGTGATGGATGTGACTAAATGTTTCAAAATTTTTTTCTGGTGGGCTAAGGAAATGACTCCATGGTTAAAGGCAATAGATTGCACCCTGCTTACCTAGGTTTCTTTCCTCCATACTCAACAGAAGGTGAGAACAAAGTGGCCCATGTGTCTGTAATCCCAGTGAACCTATAGCAATGGGAGGAAGAGCCAAGAGAACCCAGAAACCATCAGGCCAGTGAGACTTGACTACCTAGTGCAAAACAACACAAGAGAGCCTGTCTCAAACGGGAGAGGACTGGCATCCTGAGGCTGTCCTTTGACTTCCACATGCATGCATCTGTCCACACACACACACACACACACACACACACACACACACACACACACACACAGGCAGAGAGAAAGAGAAAAAAAATACTTAAAGCATATTGCCAATGCATGGTTATACATCTGTGATGTCAGTACTCAGGAGGATTGAGAGTTCGAGATCAGCCTAAATTATAAGACTTGCCTCAAAAAAAAGGACAGCATTTTAATAACCTCAGAGAGGAGAAATGGGAACACTAGCAGTGAACTTTGAAGCCTTATGCCTTTTTATGTCATGTGGGAAGTCTGGAAAGTAACCTCCTTTTGAACTCAAAGGAGGAAGACTGCCTATTCTGAGTGAATTTCAATTAGATTTCTAGCACCTCTGATCTAATCTGCCCAATGTAGGCCACTGGTGTAATATTTCTGTCCTTCTCATCTTTCAGTAAGGGTTGTGTGTGCTATTAGACTCCCTCAGCATCCCGGGGCAGAATGCCTCTGAGTGATGAATCAAGTGATTCCCCATGTGCTAGTGTATGAATTGTTAACTGCTTGGGGAGTCATAGGGATGAAAGATGCTTTATTTATTGTCCTTTGAGATGAAAGATGCATAATTTATAACACTAGGGTTACTATTTTATTTACTCTTCTGATGCTGAAATCACATTCTTTTCCAGTGATGGAATTGCAGAATCCCTTCTAATTTGTAGGCAAGTGGTTTATTAGAAGCTTCAGAGTTGGAGTGTCTGGCTACAGGAACATGGGTGTTGAGTGGAGGAAATAGTGTGATCCTTTTGTTGTGAACACAAAGGCTTTATTCTGGTGCTGTGAGTGCTAGTGAGATGTTAAGCATGTGTGTGAGGTAAAGATGTTGCTGTGCTGTGTGCTCAGGGAGGCTTATGCCCTGTGATGACATCATTAGGTACATTCATGGAAAGGGTTTTAAAGCATCACAATTATAACCTTAGTTAGTGTGAGCCCAGAGTCTTTGTGTGGCTGCTTTCTGTGTTCTCAGCCAGTCACATGTTTCCAGCATTAAACATGTCAACAGCCCTGTGTTTAGGAAAATACCCTTGCACATTGTTCTTTTCTAATACCGTGAAAATTTCTTGGCTGGAAATCTTCATGCAACTCTGTAAGAAAGTCTAGTTTGGTTAGTTAGTTTGTTTTATTTCTTTTAGCAGAAAAGGGGCAGCAAGGTTTGAGATGATTTCCTTATTTTCTTAATGTTTACTTATTTCATCTCTGTGTCCGATGGACTGCGTGAAGCCATGGATATGTGTCTCAATTGGGGTGTTTGTCCCACTCTGATTTGATACTCTACATTTTGTGTATCCAGTATCAACCCCTCAATTTAATGGGAATCATAGTGACAGTGGGGTGTTCTAGCCTTGCAGAGTTGGTTTTCTCTTCTATTTACTCTAGACATGCCTTTACATACATTGACAACCAAATAGCCCTGGTGGGTGAGAAAACAAAACGAAACAAAACAGGATCTAGCTATACAGAGAGGATCTCAAGGGATGTGACATGGGCAGCCATCCACCAAGAATCAACCCTGAACTCTATAGGATGCCCAGGGAAGCATTATCTATAGAAGTGGTGTTTTATTGTATTATTGTCCCTCTATAGTACACAAAATTACTTTCTTAATGAAAGTCAAGCTGAAATTTCTAAGAATGTTCTTTTGGACACTTTTTAAAGTGTTCAGAATGTTCACTGTTTATTTTTATTTATTTATTTGAAAGCAACAGATAGAAAGAGAAAGAGGCATATGTAAAGAGAGAATGGGCGTGCCAGGGCCTCTAGCCACTGCAAACGAACTCCAGCTGCGTGAGCCACCTTGTGCATCTGGCTAACATGGGTTCTGGGGAATCAAGCCTCAAACCAGGATCCTTAGACTTCACAGGCAAGCACTGAATCACTAAGCCATCTCTCCAGCCCCCCTTTTGGACATTTGAAGACATTTCTAGAAACTGTACTTCACCTGTCCTCCATCCCTTAGGTGAGGAAAGTGAGAATCACAAACCACCACAAACAACAAATCATCCAAATGACCTAATCTAAGGAGCAAGTGCTGGGCTCTGGAGATGGCTTTGCGGGTAAAGGCACCTGCTCTGCAAACCTGCCTACTGGAGCTGTGATCCCCAGCAGCACACCCATCAAATCAGACGCAGAGTGGTACAAGAATTTGTTAATCCAGGAAGCCTGTGGGGTTGGGAAGCCATCAGGAGAATCCCAAAACTAGCAAGGCCAACTCGTCTGGCTCTCACAGCAACAAAATAGATACACGAGACACTGTCTGAAAGCAAGGTGCAAGGGCAGGACCACCACCCTGTGGACACGTGAGCACTGTGCTCCCACACATAGATGGGTCATATGCACACACAACACACATGGATGATTTTTTTTAATGAAAAGCAAAGGAAGGAGAGCTAAGATATAACTACGAACTAAGATTAGATTATATAACTATAACTAAGATTAGAAAAGCCCAGCCCAAGATAGGCAGGGCTGCTGCAGTGTCTTTGCTAGTGACAGAAATGGGCTTCATTTTGAGTGACGATGAATGAGGCTGACTGTAAGGCTCAAAAAGTCTGTCTGTATGAAGCAGGGCTACCAGGTCTGTGGTTTCCACAACTCATTTCTGGACACCTGTTCCTTTCATCATCTCCCTTGTGAATATTGTTATTTCAGCAAAGGGCACTTGTGTGGAAGCACATCAAACATATGTAATGTTTGACATTCAAACATGTTCCAGACATGGAATTGATTCTGACTTTCTCTTCAGTCACTTTGCTAGTTCCAGGACAAGAACTCAGGCTTCTAAGCATGGGCACCTTGTGGCTTCTGTGTAGCACTTCTGAGGAAGCAGAAGGACTTAACAAATCTAGTGCTTCTTGTACACCTTTATAAAACTTAGAGACATATTGATTGAGTCAAAACAGAAAGTACGAGCCACTTGTGATGCATACCCTCATAATGTCAACACTTAAGCAACACAAATTCAAAGCAAGTGTGGTCTACATTATGAGTCAGTGCTATACAACAAGACTACTCTGAAAAACAAAAAAACAACTTTCATATTTCTTCACAATATGCCAGAAATATGTACATCTTTTCACCAAAGATTTTTTAAAATTTAGTCAGTATCTTGGTTTCCTCTCTCCCCCTCCCTCTCTCTCTCTCTCTCTCTCTCTCTGTGTGTGTGTGTGTGTGTGTGTGTGTATTTAAATCTGTCTATAGCACGTAAAGTAAAAGTGTTTGCTTTCTATTTTGAAACTTTACATGGTTTTTTAGAATGGCACCTTGTCATTAACAGGTCAATATAGCTGCTATAAATATAACTGTATATTGTTAAACCTATTACAAATACATTTGTATTTTCTCACTTGTTATGAGTGTTTCACTTTGGCAGATTTGATTATTCTAATCCTTGAAATAAAATGATCACCCTAGAGTCATACACTGCACCACTGCTGAAGAAGGAAGGCTAGCCCAGCTCCTAGAGCCCCAGAACGCTCAGAAATCACAGACTACGTCTTTTATTTCTTTTAGAAAAGCTCTGAAGCATATATGAAAGCAATCCCTTTTGCCCCACACTCTGATCCTCCACAAAGCATGGCTTTAGATACAACACTGGAATTAGAATTTAGCCTGACCATTTTACAAATGAGAACTCAAAGATTGAGAGAGATAGATAACATGCCTTTTCCAAAGACACAATTTAGTGGAAGAAACAAGACATAAACCCATTTGTATTCTTTTTTATTACCATATTTACTAATGTGGATTTGATTGACACAAGTTCCCTTGTAGATCAGTGTGGCCTTGAGCTCATTATGTAGCCAAGTCTAGCCTTCAACTTCTGAGCCTCGTGCTTCCAACTCCAAGTGCTGAGATTATAGGCGTGCACCACCATGTCTGTCTCTTATAGGATCTTAGTATAAACATTTTGTTGACAGTTTTTATATGTGTACATTATACATTTTGATCATAACCCTCCCATCAGGTATTTGTTTCCCATGTCCCCCATCCAGTGACCCCATTCTTCTTTCTGATTACTCTCTTCTTTTTTGATTTCTTTTTTTTCTATGCCTTCCTTTGTCACCCATGGAGAAATGATGCTGGACCCAATATTGTTCAGATCTGGTATATTTTCTCCTTTTGCTGAGTATTCCAGTGTGTAGGAAAAATATCATTTACTTGTAGATGGAAGTAAAGAAGTGACTCAGAGGTCAAGTGACTCAACAGCAAAGTCAAGAGCTGTCTGGAACGACTTGTGACAGTTTTACCTGCACAGGTGGGACACCTGCAGTGTATAGATAGGTTAGAGGTGCATCCATGCCGTTATAGGACTACCACAACTTGGGACGATCCCTGTTGCTCCTCTACCTGGTGCCAGCAGCCCCAGGGCTGTATGGCAGTGAGCTATGCACATCCTAAATGGAATTGAAATAGAACTGGGTATATATTTCTGGCCTTTATTGTCACAAGGTCTCTGAATGTCCTTATCATTGCTTACAATGTTTCTTACCCTAAAGTCTGCTGTTTGTGGCTGACTTTGTAGCATTTGCTCAGAAACTCTGATGAAATAAGAAAGATACAAAATGACAAAATCTGCTCATTGCAATAGTTGCTCTCCTGTGTTTGGTTAGCCTTGTGAGCTGTAGCAGTGACTTTCTTGTTGCTGGGACAAAGAACCTGACCAGAAATAGCCAATGAAGGAAAGGGTTTATGTCCAGTTGACAGTTTTGAGGGGAGGCTTCATTCTGGCCTGGAGAGCATGAAAGGAGCAGACAACTTGCGTCACATCCTTTTTTTATTTGAGAGAGAGAAAGAGAGAGACAATGGGAATGCCAGGGCCTTCAGCCACTGCAAACGAATTCCAGATGCTTGCACCCCTTTGTGTGCATTGCATGCCTGTCCATCTGGCTTATGTAGGACCTTATGTAAGAGATTTAAACAGGAGTTCTTAGGCTTTGCAGGCAAGCAGCTTAACCACTAACTCACCTCTCCAGCTTGTGTCACATCTTTTTACTAGAAGCAGGAAGGAAGTAGAGCGAGCTTGATAAGTGCAGCAAGTAGGGATAGGCTAATAGGCCTACTGTCAGGGACACACCTCCAGCAAGGGTCTCCCAGCTGGATTAAGTGGGAGGCTTAGTTACAAACACATGACGCTATGGGGGGGGGGGCGCGTTTTACATTCAAGCCACCATATGAACACAAGCAAGGATGCAGAAAATGGTTGCATGGAGAAAGATGCATTGTGATGCTCAGACCTAAGGACTTAAAATTGCCAGTCTTTCGTCTGACCGTGGAACTTTTCCCTGTTGTGTCTACTCTGACACTAACTCCCTCAGAATGACCTGTTTCCACTGCCGAGCCCTGCTGTATTAAGTTGGCTGTTGTGGATGCCTGTGGTATGCTCAGCGTTCAACAGCAGGAAGAAATGTATGGAGAATGTTCTATTACTGGCACATTCCTTGACTCACTCAGCTCCTAACTGTCATGGTTACCTTTGTCATCCTCACTACCAGTTAATGCATATGTGCTGATGACATAAGGCCAAAGTTAGAATGGGATACAACTGTATTGTAATTATCAATAATAAACACAAACATGCATATGTATGTAGGTATGCACACACGAGCATATGATAAATTAAAGTTCACTACTCTGGGGCCTGGGCACATAGGTCCATTAGTAAAGAGTTTGCTATGTAAGTGAGAACCTAATTTTAATTTCCAGGACTCATGTAAAATGCCAGGCATGGTGGTACATATATCTGTAATTCTAGCACTGTGGAAATGAAGACAAGAGGGTGCCTGGGTCTTAACGGCCAACCAGTGTATTCTTATAGACAAACTCTAGGGCAATGAGAGACCCTGTCTTAAAGATGGGGGTTGGCAGCCGGGTGTGGTGGCGCACACCTTTAATCCCAGCACTCGGGAGGCAGAGGTAGGAGGACTGCCATGAGTTTGAGGCCACCCTGAGACTCCATAGTGAATTCCAGGTCAGCCTGGGCTAGAGTGAGACCCTACCTCGAAAAAAAAAAACAAAAAAACAAAAAAAAAAACAAACAAAAAAAGATGGTGGTTGGCATCAGAGAACAACATTCAAGGTTGTCCTTTGGTCTGCACATACAGGCACATTCATGCACATGTGTACCTAAAGTAACATGAACTCCCACACACAAGCATGCACACACAGCTGCAAATATGTACACGCATATACATAAAATTAATTAGCTAAAAGTTCACAGCTCACACCTAAGAAGAGGACTTGGTCAAAACCCCAAGCCAGAGCGAAGTCATATATAAAATCTATCCATCCCCACTACCTTGGCTAATTATTAGTGCATATACATCTCATTTTATGTATTGGGTTTGCTTAATACATTGCAAAGTCACCTCAGGTAATTAGAGCAAGAGTCATTCTGAGGCAACATTATGAAGAAGAATGAGTTTGCCTTTGGGTGTCTGTTGCATCATCTGCACACTCATCTCCACTGTTTTCTCCTGGGGACATACTTTTCCATCCTGTGTGTCTCAGTCTCTCTGCTATTCTCACTTATCTGTCTCAGCTGGTTATTCCTTGATTACTGTTTAATGTTGGTGCAATGAATCCACAAATCTGTAAAGAATTGCCAAACTTGTTGTGCCTACAAAACTCATTCCATTCATAGCTGCCACTTAGAAGATGACATAAAATTTCTTCCATTACACCAATATTAAAATTATCTGTTGTCATGGGGTGGGGTGTGGAGTGTTTGGATAAAATGCATGAGTGCATGAGACCCAGGTTCAATCCTCAACATAAGAAGGAAAGAAGATTATCTCTTGTGATTGGGACTCTATGCGATTTATTCATGGTGCTGCACAGAACTTTATGTGTGACATTCCCTGTAGAATCCTGTATGAAAATTATTTATGCATGTAATTCTTTACAAAAACTATATATACCAACAATTGCTTTCAATTGTGATTAAAGAACAAAATAGCTAATTTGTTATCACAGATACTCTTTTTAAAAATAATTTATTTATTAGTTGAGAGAAAGAGAGAGAGTATGGATATGCCAGGGTGTCTAGCAACCGCAAACAAACTCCAGACATATGCACCACTATGTGGATATGGCTTACATGGGTACTGGGGATTCAAACCTGTGTCCTTAGGTTTTGCAGGCAAGCACCTTAAACACTAAGCCATCTCTCCAGCCCACAAATATTCTTAAGTATAGAGTTCAGTATTTAAGCAGATACTTGATCATATTTCTGTCTTTTCCACATTATGAAATTCCACAGTAAATAAAGGGTTTTATTAATATACTCTCAGTTGAGAAATTTTCCTGGAATAAAGGAATGGGCCAATGGAGATGACACATGGAGAAACACATGTTTTCTGCTGCTTTCCTTTCTTTCCTTCCACAACTCCTTAGTGGCATCTTGGTTGTTGACTGTGATGGTTAATCTTGATTGCCACATTGATGCAACTTAGATTCATGTAGCAAACACACTTCTGGGCATGTCTGTGTGTTTCCAGAGAGCCATAATAGAGAGAGAAGATCAGCATACATGTGGGTGACACCCTCTGTTGGGCTGGAACCAAGAATGGATAAAAAGGAAAAACGAGAAAGTGAGCTGAGTGGAACATTCATCTCTCTCTACTTCCGGACTGTGTATGCAATTTGACCGGCTCTCTCATATTTCCACCACTCCACCTTTCTTGCCATAGGGGACTGTACCATCAAGCCATGAGCCAAAGTAAACCCTTCCTTCAAAAGCTGCCATTGTAAGGTATTTTGTCACAATCATGAGAAAATCAACTAGTACATTGACTCTTTTCTGGGACATTTACTCTGTTTTTCTATCCCAACTTCTGAGAGTCCCTGGTTTCTTACTATATTTCCTAGAGTCTTTATTATAATTATTTTCTTTCTCCCTAGCTTTGAGTCCATTGTACACAGTGACTCTTTGGACATTCCCACTGCATTAGTGCCTACACTATTGAAGATATGTACTGCTCACCTACGTGGCCCCCTTACTCTCTCTATCTGCTCAAGCTTGAATTATCTTTGTGCTCCTTGTAGGCTCTGATCTAAAAAAGAATGGGTTTCAACCCAAACTCTGTATTCATTTAGTCTCAATTGGAAACTTGGCCTCTTTGGGCTTACTTTCCATAGCTATAAGAAAGGGAAAAAGAAATTATATCCTCCCAGAAATAGACAAGAAAGTAAGTATGGGAGAACTTTGCAAATCCACATGGCCTTGCCTCTCCCACGTCTGATGTTGGTGGGGTTGCTGTGCTTATAACAGTTGAAAGGAGATTCTTATACATAGAAAGTCCTTCTCAAGCCATAGTGAGACTCTTCTAAAACAAGAAACAAACATTAGGATTTGCAGAGCACCTTGAAATGTGCCAGTTCTGGACTAGATCATTCTTGGGGTCAGAACTCTAGTTTACTAAACTTAGGTATATGTGGTATGTAGGGCTGAATGTTCTATAAACAGATAATAATTTGATTCTATTTTTAAATCAGTTTCTTTGAATTTTCAAGCAATTCTGGAAGTTTGTGTCTCAAAGTTTATTTGATACACAAACACACCACACATAAACAGACACACAAAAGTACAAATGGAGAGCTGTGTCATTCATTATTGTTGATCTGAGATTACCATTAGAAATATAAAAAAGAGAAGAGAACTTAAGAAAAAGACACATAGTAGTACCTCTATTGTGGGGAAATAAAAGATGAAGCATTAAACTTTCAGACTGACCAGTCTAAAACCTGAGAGAATTTGGTCAATTGACACATGAAATTAAAATGTTCTACAATATTATTTAATTCATGTGAAAAATATTCTGATTATGTTTATGCTTTGTTAAATAACACATCATTGGTACTGTGTGAATAAAAATAATACTAATTTAGATAATTTTGTCTTTTTATTGCCTTCAGGGAAGATTTAAGAGTTTTTTGTCAAGGCCATTGCTAAATATCTAACAATATGAAAGTCAAGCATTATTAGATATAATTTGAGATATCAATATGATATATCATTCAGACTAAAGAAATTTTGGATATTTGCTAATTTGGCAAAGTTTCAAAGTTTATTCTGAAAGGTAAACTCCACTTAAAAGAACATTTTAAATGTTCTCTGAGTTAAAGTGGTTTTAAAATTTGAGTATTGATAACCCTTGGGTTATAATTTTCTTTTTTGATACAGATGTGACTAGCACCTTTGGCCATGTCACAATAGTGCATAAATCACAACCTTGTCTCTCAATAAGGGTGTGCTACTGCATGCTGGTATAGTAGTGGGTGAAGAAACTTGGAGAGTATGCATCATGCTTGGAGCATACCCCACCAGGGGCCTGCAGTGTCTGGAAGTGCTGTGCTTCATATAAAATGTTTAAAAGTAGTTCAGGGAATCACCAGGATGTCTGGGGTACATGTACATTTGAGGATTCATTTATTTATTTTCAGTTTTATATGTGTTTTGAGTGTTCACACATGTGTTTGGGGGTACACCTGTGTGCATATGTGTATGCAAATGGGCACACTGTGTGTCAGGTATGCATGCATGTATGTGCATGTCTGTGTGGAGGCCAGAGGTTTTTGTTTGATATCTTCCTGATAGCTTTCTACCTTATTTACTGAGGAAGAGTATCTCACACAAACCTAGAACTCATCAACTTGGCTAGTCTAGTGAAGCCAGCTTGCCCCAGGGTGCCTTGTATCTGTCTCTTGGGCTGGGATTATAGGTGGGATGCCATTCTCACTTGGCATTTATGTGGGTACTAGGGGTCTGAACTCTGATCTTCATAGTTGCAAAGCAAGCTCTTTATTCAGTGAGCCATCTTCCCAGTCCCCAAATGTTTATTTTCAGTCCAAGCTTGTACTAACCCCATTGCCATATATACATGTGTATGAATATATATACATATTATACATATATTATGGTTTTGAGGTAGGGTTTTGCTCTAGACCAGGTTGACCTGAAATTCACGATGGAGTCTCAGGCTGGCCTCAAACTCATAGTGATTTTCCTACTCCTGCCTCACAAGGGCTGGGATTAAAGGTGTATACCACCATAACTGCCTCTGCTATTCATATTTTTTAAGCAATAAACCATGTATACATGATTAATAGACAAGAAATAGAAAGAAGTCTGTGTTGGCAGGTACAATACTATAGTCAGAGGTGGGCAGCACTACTGTGTGATGAGCATATGTTGAATACTTTTTAAAATTTTTTTGGTTCAGTTTTTATTTATTTATTTGAGAGCGACAGACAGAATAAGAAAGGCAGAGAGAGAGAGAGAGAGAGAGAGAGAGAGAGGGAGGGAGAGAATGGGTAATCCAGGGCTTCCAGCCACTGCAAACGAACTCCAGACGTCGCATCCTTGTGCATCTGGCCAACGTGGGTCCTGGGGAATTGAGCCTCAAACCGGGGTCCTTAGGCTTCCAGTCAAGTGCTTAACCACTAAGCAGTCTCTTTCAGCCCAGATATTAAAATATTTTTTGAGTGTGTTGTAAGTACTTATTTCTCCTGCTGTTGGGCAGAGCAGCCATAACAACAAGCAAACGAGCATGGCTGGGTCCCAGTAAGACTTTATCGGTGGCCAACAGGGCAGGTCTGGCATGTATGCTCTCATTTCCTCACACCAATCTAAGCAGCACTTGAGTGAATGCTTTAAAATACTTTGTATACTTCTCTACAGAGAGAAGATTCAGCTCAACATAGATCATACCGTTGTTAATCAGCTCTAAGCCTCACAATGAACAAACATTCCACCTTAATGCTATAGGCGAAAAAGATGCTTTGGAATAAATGATTCCCTTTTGTATTCTACAGGCTTTTTTTTTTTTTTTGAGCAAATAAATAGCTGAGAGTGATAAACTAAAAGACAATGTGACCCTTTCTTTCTTGGATGAATCTCAGAGCCCATCCTCTGGATGTAATTACCAAAGAGCTGACGATGTATGGGTAGATGGTCCATGAAATAAGCAGAAAGTAGAGACATGATCCAGGAAAATTAGAGTCAGAACCTGGGATCTGAGACAGCGCTGCCAAATAGCTGATGAGTAACTGTGAGTTTCACCTCCTCTTCCTGTGGCTTAACTGCATGCAGCATGTCTCTGCTTATTGGCACAGGTAGAGGAGGAAAAGAAAGGGAAGGGAGAGAAAAGCCATATATAAAGATCACTCAGGAAGTCTAGAGAAAGAAAACACACAAAGAATTAGAAAATGAATGTTGATATAGGTAAGCTGGATTTTATTATTATTATTGATTAATACTACTATAATTAATGTGGGTCTGGCTTCAGGCACTATTTATCACCCCATGTAGTTATCTTCCACACATGTGCTTTACCTCCTCCCAGTCTGCTCAGCACCCCAGCACCCAGGGCACCAATGCTCTTCCAGAGACTCAGAAAGCATCTTCCAACAACTTGATATCACTTGGATTTTGTCTATTTTCCTTCTCATCAAAACTTTCAGAGAATCACAGTTAGTTTAGCAGTTGCCTTGTTGCTGGGGGCAAAGCATCGAGCCAGAAGTGGCTTGTGAAAGGAAAGGGTTTATTTCAGCTTCTAATTTTGAGGGAAAGTTTCATCATGGCAGGAAAAGCCTGGCAGAGCAGACAAACAGATCATATCACCATTCAACAGAAGCAGAGAGAAAGCAACAAGACTGAGCTAGATAACAATGGTAAGAGTGCTGGATTATAAAATCCCAAGGCCCAACCCTAGTAAACATACTTCCTCCAACAAGGCTCCACCTACCAAAGGCAAGTGGCCACCTGCTAGGCACCAAGTATTCAGAACACATTAGTCTATGGAGCATATTTCATTCAAACCACCACAGCTAGCTTCTAAAAAGATACACTATTTGTTTAAACAAATCTTATGTAATGTGTGAAAGATTGATATGCCCCTACCTAATCCAAATTCATCTGCAATTTATAAGAATCTGGAAGCATGGGGAGGTCATTTGAAGCAGAAAGGAATGCTTCAGTATCTCTTAAATGGTACCAAATGAGTCATTACCTACTGAGAATAGTCACCTGTAATCAGCTTTATAAACAAAATCAAATAGCACAAAACCATTTTAATCTATGAATCAATTAAATGGGTGTTTTAAAATATTCTGGACTATGAGGAGAACTATATATTTTATTTCATATTCTGTGGTGCTGGTGATATAGCCCAGGGCCTTGAACATTCTAGGTCAGTGCTTTACCACTGAGTTATACCACCATCCCCACCTTTTCATTTAACACCCAAACATAGTGACACAAGCCTTTGTCCCTGATTAGGTTTAGGCTATTATCATGAGTGTTACTAGGAAGCATGTAACCCATGCCACTCTGGAGGTTGGATCCCAAGATCTGGTTTCCATTATGGCTCTGTTTCTGCTAAAGGGTCTTTTCCTGGATCATCAAACTCTGCCTGCTCCTTGGGTTCTCTCAGGACATGAGATAAACTTTCTCTTGTCTCTTTGGGACACTGATCTCATTACTTGCTGTAAAACCCACACCAGAGGCCATCACAATGGGGATCAGAATTTCAACAGATGAATTGGCTGGGGAAGGGGGCAAACATTCAGTCCAATGCAATCCTATATTAAGTTTTGAAATTACACACTATTCTGGTGGATTTCAGGGCATTTTATCTCTTAATTGCTCAGTGATGTTCATCTTAACCATAAGACTTGGTGCTTAGAGAATTTTGCTCTAATATTAACTGATTTTCCTGATGGTTTTCATTTCCTTTCTTGTATTATCTTCTTTGTCATTTTATTTCTTCTTTTGTACTTTCTTTCCCTCCCTCCTCTCTCTTCATTTTCTTCCTTTTCCTTTCCTGTTTTTCTCTCTGTTTCTTTGCAAGGGTCTTACTTTGTAGTCTGACCTAGATATTATAGGCATGCTGCTGACATGCTTCACTCTCATGACTCAGGTGCCATTTCTAAAAACAAGTTGCTTATTTTATTTTTTTGTCTCATTCAGGTACTACCCTAGATAGAAGGATGTTTCTTCCACCTAGCTCATTCTCAGATGGCTCATTGTTTTATTTTTTTATTTTATCATCAATCATCTTACCCATTTTGTCTATAATAATGGCTCACATGATAGTGCACAATAATTAAATCAATTTTATTAAAGCCACTTCTGAATATGGGACAGAAACTTTCTATTCACTTATGCACACAGAAACATTGCTGACTTGCTTAGCTCTTCATGAAACCAACTCTTTTGGATTATGCCATTGTCTGAAATGAAAATACAGAACATCCTCTTGTGTACTATACCATTCACAAGAAGGAAAACATAGACTTCCTCCTGTGGATTATATCATTCAATAAAAAGAGAACAGAGAACCTCCTCTTACGTATTATGCCATACCCTCTGATGACAACAGAGAACCTCCTCTTTTGGATTATATCATCCCCCTAGGATGAGAACAGAGAATCTCCTCCTCTGATATACACCATCCTGTGGAATGAGACTAAAGAACCCCCTTCTGTGCATTGCACCATCCCCTAGAATGAGAAGAGAGAACATCCTCCTCTGCTTTATACCATCCTCTAGAATGAGAACAGATAATATCTTCCTGTGCCTTATACCATCCTCAAGAATGAGACTAAAGAACCCCTTCTGTGAGAGAACCTCCTCCTGTGGAGTACACCATCCCCTAAAATACAGATGCAGTCAGGTCTTCTGTCAAATGGAAGTGTTTCCCCTTTACCACTATAATGGTTGTTCATCTAGAAATCTCTCCTAAAGTTTATTTTTAACTATATTTCCAAAGTATAGTTATAACACCTAGTAACCTTCAAATTGAAAACCTATTTGGCTTTTCCCAGACTACACCTTGAATGCTATAGAATACTAAATAATGATTTGTTTGGAGAGTAAGAAATTTCTTACTCTCCAAGCAAATCCTTCCTGTTATGGTTTCCATAACATTGGACAGTCTCAGTGTTTCTCACTTATCTGTTACTCAACATAATTCTTTCACTGTGGTTTCATATGATATTCTTGGTAGTAACTTCCAGGGAATTAAAGATAAAATATGAGTTATAGTCTGGGAAAGTCAAATAAGAAAATGTGGTAGGTTGCAAAGAGGTTCTAGATACCAACTGTCAAAGTTACTAAGTTTATACATTTATTCCCAACATAAGAAGTTGCATGAAATTCATGTATGCAAATATACAACTAAGCATTTATTTGGCCAATAGTTTTACTTTGTAATTGTCACTATTAGTACTTTCTACTTTTTCTCCACTTTGCTTACCAGTTTACCACTGGCAAAAACATTCAGCCATTCAAGTTGAAATGTCACCATTGTAGAGCATCTGCTTCCCTTGGTTCCACTACACAGAAAATAGCCAGGTCCTAATTCACTTTATTCCAGCATCTAGTGCTTCTTATTTTCTTTCTATTTACATTTAGAATCCTGGTCTAGTCATTTACTTTAGAATTTCCTAGTTTGTTCTGGAGGCAAAAATAAAAATTTTTGTTCTCCCACTAACTTTTCCCTTTGATAGTCCAATGATGCTTACCTGTAGAGTTTTAGTGTTCCCCAAACATTTTAGTGTAGTTGATGCAATTAGATCTGATGATGACTTTTAATGGGATACAAATGGGATACTTCTCTCAAGTTCTTGAAAGGCCTGGCGTTCAGTTCAGACAGGAGTTAAGAAAACTGGGCGATATCATTGGAGGAATGTATTACCAAAATGTGGCATATCTACACTATGAAATTCTACTGAGCAGTAATAAAAATGACACAGTGAAATTTGTACAAAAATAGTCAAACTTGGAACAGATCTCACTAAGCGAACTCATACAATCACAGAAAGACAAGTGTTGCATGGTCCCACTCATCTGCAGTTCTTCACATGGATCAGCCCAAGTTGCTGGCATACCTAACTGGCATCTCGAGGCTTGGATGATAGGGAGGATAGGGGTTGCTGGAAATGGGGGGAGGGGGGCACAAACTGAAACCAAATTGAACTGGTATCATAGAAACCTATATCCTGGAAGTTAGACTAAAAGGTTGAACCCTCAATAGGAACTTATGGGGAGCATCTGAATTGAAGGGCTCTGGAGAGGGTAAGATGAGCCTAACCTTCAATTTTTCCTTTTTCTAATTTTCTTCTGTCTTTCTCTTTCTTCTTTTACCTTGCATGCTGTCCTGTAACTCCTTGTACTAGGATGTGGTTAACATCCACATCAAGCTATTGAACAGAGGGAACTACAAGGTCACTCAAAACAAACAAAACAGACTTTTGTCAGAGGATTTGATTACCCACCATAGGTTAATGGTAATACCCTACTGCTGAAAATACCATACACTGTCAAAACAGACCATGGAGAAACCTGGTTGGAATCCAGAAGAGAGCCAGTCCGAAGATAGCCCATCTAGTGCTAGAAGGTGCTGCATGAGCTACTGGAGGAAAGTGGCCAATATCTGTCCAAGCAACGCAAAGCCTAAGCTACTCAGAAGCAAACAACCTGATGTGATGCTCACTCAAGTGAAATAGTGGCACACAGCCATGCTGTTTAACCAACTGCTCTTGGATTGGCTAACAGATCCTCTCAGTGGAAAGGAAACAATATCTGGAATTGGGAAACAAGTCATAATTATATCCAGATAACAATTTTGCTTTCCAATGACAAGATCCCACTAATCTTGGGCCATAAGAGGGTCTACACCCTTTAAATTCTCTCTAAATTAATAATGGTTATCCAATTAACCAGTGCTGACTTCATTCTGCTTTGGAGAAACTGCTTCTCTTTTACAGATGGGAGTGGGACCTGAGGAGAGAAATGACCCAGCACACTCCACCCGAGCCCCAGCTGAAACCAAAGAGGACCTGGGGAAATGAGCAAGAGATGCTTTCTTGGTGAACCTGAAATCAGCACAAGGGTGAAGGAATAGACACAGAGGAAACTCAACACCTACCAAAGCAGAATCCAGAGGCTCCTAAGAGCCAATCACTGAAGTCGGCTTAAAATGCACCCAACATGTCTCAGGGAATTTTGTGGAACAGGGGGCAGAAAGATTGTTAGAGCCACAAGGTGGGTCATTATGCACAGAGACATTGCCTCTCCCCCATAATTGACTGCTTCCCCCACAATGCATTACCCACAAATCCCATGGGGTTGACCTGCATCCCCAATGATGAGGGCCTCTTCAGAAAAGGGGCAGGGATGAGGAAAAGCATGGAACCAACATGTGTTCTTTACATACTAAGTATGTCCATATCTAATAAAAACAAATTAAAAAAAAGAAATCTGGGCAAAGCATGACCATGGATAGAAATGATACTTCACAGCCCACTATGGAACAATCTGAAGATAAAGCAAGGGCGTGGGTGGGTGTGAGTGATGGGACAAGTTGAAACTTAAGGGATAGGCCAGAAGTACAAAACAAGAAAACACCAGAACCTGCCTAGCTGGAATAGTAGCTGACAGTAGACAGTTTCTGGAGATGGGTGGAAAATCAATAGTTCAGGAGACGGAGGATTATACCCCAGGGAATAGGTGGCTCACCTTCATGCAGGATGTGGCAAGAGGGTGAAGGATTGTGAACATGGCTAGGATGAGAGGGAGTGATTTGGGATGACAGATTCAAAACCCAAACTAGATGTGGATGGAAACAAGAATGTCAAAATTAAAGTGAATCTTTTGTCCATAAGAACATCAGCATTCACTTTCCTTTAAAGCCTAACAACCCAGGTTTGATTCTCTAGTACCCACATAAAGCCAGAGGCACAAAGTGTCACATGCATGTAGAAACTCTAGAATAATAGTAACCTTTTCTCTCTCCCTCTCTGTTTCTCTCTGCTTGTAAATAAGTAAATATATATATATATATATATATATATATATATATATATATATATATATATATATATATATATATATACATACACACACACACACACATACATACATACTTCTAAACTTTTTAAGTAGAAAAGTTGTATGGACATATCATATGTTGGCACAATCATTTTTTTTCTCCTCCCTGCCCCCACTCCACTGAGGGCCTTGATTGGTGAGAATGTTGGTATTCACCATGTCCATTGTAGGTTACGAGTTGTGAGAGCAGCAGCCAGTGATTGTGGGGAGGGCTGTGTCTCTGGATATTCCTTCCCACCCTGTGGCTCTTACATTCTTTTCACCCCCTCTTCCTCAAACTTACCTGTGCCTGGGTGGCTGTGCTTTGATTCTACTTTAGTGTTGAGCTCTCAGCAGATTCTGAATTTCTGTTTTGCTGTGTTTTGAGTATCCTCAGCATCTGTTTGCATCATTCTGGCCCAGGTTTTCAGGCTCACCATGGAAACAGAACATGTGTTCATCTCACCAGTTCCTCTGTGATTTCACCTGGCTCCTCTCTGCTGTGTAAAGGGTGGTTCATCTCCTGTCAAAGAGTAAGCTATTTATTTGTATCTTCGTAGATTATGGTTGTCCTTGCTTGTCGCTGCTTTTTGAGAAACAAAAACAGATTGTCCAATGGATAGTGAGATCAGGATAGGTAAAAGGAGATAAGCATTGTTAATTTAGAGAGATTTTGATGAGTGTAGCTCATTTTTGGATGAAAACTAGTAGAAGCTTCTCATTGGGGTCAATTATCTTGATCCCTATAGGGTGTCTTTCCACTGAACAGGTCTCTTAGCCAATCAAAGAGCCATTGGTTACCCACCTGGGTTGTTTGCCACTATTGTGCAGGTGTGCCCACCTTGATAGGTTATTTGTTTTCATATAGCGCTGTTCCCTGCTTGTTCATGACATTGTTGACCATTTTCCCCCAGCAGCTCATGTGGCAGTTTTCAGCACTATATGGGTTAACCACCTGGGAACTAGCTTCCTTTAAGATTGGTCTGGATCCCTTGATGTTCTGCATTGGCAGCTTGTGGTGTTTTCATCAATAGGGTTATGCCTTTTGCCTCAGGTGGGTAGTCAACATGCTTTGACAGATGTCTGTCTTGTTTTGGGGAACTTGTAGGTTTCTCCAGTAAACAGTTCAGTGTGGGTTGTAACTGATTTCTGGCACTTGTAGTTGCATGCCAGAGTCAAATGTTTAAGGTTTAGGGTTCTTCCCACCCTCTCCAGGGCTCTTCTTATCAGATGATACCTCCATGCTTCTACTGAGGGTTATATCTTTTAGTACACTATCCAGGAGGTAGGTTTCTATGGTACCAATTCATTTTGGATTTGGTTTTGTGTATTTCTTCACACTCCCTCATGTTTCCCACTCCCAAACCTTTCCATCCCTCTTGTCTTTCCTTTGAGTTGCCTATCATGCATGTCTGCAACTAAAGATGTTCCAGTTTAGGACCTACAGATGAGGGATTACATGCAGTGGTTGTTTTTCTGTGTTTATGTGGGTCACTTAGTATGATATATTCCAGGTCTATCCATTTTACTACAAATTCCATTATATCATTTTTCCTTAGTGCTGAGTAGAATTCCACTGTGTATATGGACCACATCTTCATTACCCATTTGTCACATGATAGATATCTGGGTTGATTCCAGTGTTTGAATATTGTGAATTGTGCAACTATAAACATGGTTGAACAAATACCTCTGCAGTGAAGAGTGGAGTTATTATGGTAGATGCCCAGTAGAGGAGTGGCTGAGTCAGTTGGTAGCTAAATTTTCATCTTTTTCAGGAGTCTTCATATTGATTTCGATAGTACTTGTTACAAGTTTGCTTTCCTACCAGCAGTGAATGAGGGTTCCCCTTTCCCCACATACTCACCAAAATTTATTGTTCTTTCATTATTTCAATGATTGTCATCCTTCCTGGAGTAAGGTAAAATCTGGTAGTTGTTTTAACTTACATTTCCCTGGTGGTTAAGAATGTTGAACTTTTTCTTAGGTGACTATTAGCCACTTGTATTTCTTTGAGAATTCCAGGCTGGAGACATGGCTTAGCAGTTAAGCACTTGCCTATGAAGCCTAAAGACCCCAGTTCAAGGCTCGATTCCCCAGGACCCACATTAGCCACATAGACAAGGGGGCACATGTGTCTGGAGTTTGTTTGCAGTGGATGGAGGCCCTGGTGTGCCCATTCACTCTCTCTCCTTTTCTGCCTCTGTCTGTCTTTCTCAAATAAATTAAAAAAAATACATATATAAAAATAGAATTCTCTAGTAAGTTCCATACCTCATTTTTTGAGTGGATTGATTGATTTTTTTGGTAAGTCTAATTTTTTTTAATATATATCTCCTTGTTGACAAATTCTATACTTGCAGACAATAAACCATGATAATTCCCTTCCCTCCCCTCCCCAACTTTCTCCTTCACAATTTCAATCTCAATCGTATCCCCTCCCTCTCTCCATTAGTCTGTGTTTTATTTTGATGTCATTATCTTTTCCTCCTATTATGAGGGTCTTGGGAAGGCATTGCTAGGCACTGTGAGTTCATGGATATCAAGGCCTTTTTCTGTCTGTTGCATTGTAAGGAGTCATACCCTTCCTTTGGCTCTTACATTTTTTTGCCACCTCTTCCACAATGCCCCCTAAACCTTGGAAGTTTTGATAGAGATCTTTCAGTGCTGGGCACTCCTCCATCTCTTCTCATTTTGCCTTTTGGGTCACTGCCATCTGAAAAGAGAAGCTTCTCTAACCAAAAGTGAGAGTAGCATTAATATAAATAATATAAACTGTAGTGCTTACAGGGCAGTTTGATGAGCGTAATATATGTATTTATCCAGACAAGAGCAGGCTTTATACACCTAAGGCCCATGACCTCCCCTTCCACAGGCTTTTGATTAGGTTTTCAGTACCAGACATGTATTCCGTCCCATAGAGTGGGCCTCCAATCCAATTAGAGAGTATTTGTTTTCCCCCAGAACAGACATGCCACTATTGCATCCATTTGGTCATTTTGCCTGTCTGGCCAAACTTGATACTTCAAGTGTCCACTGCTTGCACCACTGATGAGTTATGTCTCCCACAGGGATGCATGCAGTGCACATTTTTCCAGCTTATTATCTTTTAGAGAGAGTGAGACAGAGAAAACTGGCATGTCTGGGCACCAGCCACTGCAACCGAACTCCACATGCTTGTGCCACCTAATAGGCATGTGCAACCTTGTTCTTGTCTCACCTTTGTGTGTCTGGCTTACATGACACCTGAAGAGTCGAACATGGGTCTTTAGACTTTACAGGCAAGTGTTTTAACTGCTAAGCCATCTCTCCAGCCCAGATCATTTGATATTTTTTATTGCTTAACTTTTTTAGCTCTTTGTATATTCTAGATATTAGGCTTCTGTCAGGGGTATACCTGGTAAAAATTTTCTCCCCCTCTATGGGTAGTCTGTTGGCTCTGTTTATGCTATGCTTGTCTATACAAAAGATTTTATCTTCATGATATCCCACTGGTTGAGTGATTGCTTAAATTCTTGGACCACTTGTGTATGGTCCAGGAAGTGTTTCCCCACCCCTATATTGTGGACAGTTCTCCCTAGTTTTCATCCAGTAGTTGAGAGATTTAGGTCTTATATTAAGGTCTTTAATCCATTTGGATTTTATTTTTGGGCACTGTGAGAGGAATGGGTTTAGTTTAATTTTCTACATGTGGTTATTCAATTTTCCCAGCACCATTTATTGAAGATGCTGTCTTTTCTCCAGTGCATGTTGTCAAAGATCAAGTAGCTGTAGTTATTTGAACAAAGGTCTGGGTCTTCCATTCTGTTCCATTGGTCTGGTGATAATTCCAGGTGTTTTCTTTTGCTGAGGATATTTTTGGACATTCCGGGCCTTCTCTCATTCCATATTAATTTTGAGATTAATTTTACTATCTCTGAATGATGCTAGGATTTTTGTTAGTATTACATTGAATTTATATGTTGTTTTTGGCAGAATTGCCATTGTCACAATATTAATTCTATCTATCCAGGAGGATTTTCCATCTTTTCTTGTCCTCCTCAAATTTTTTCTTTGTTGTTTGTATATTTTCTTTTCTTTTCTTTTTTTTTTTTTTTTTTTTTTTTTTTTTTTTTTTTTTTTTTTTTGGTTTTTCAAGATAGGGTCTCACGCTAGCTCAGACGGTTCTGGATTTCACTATGGAGTCTCAGGGTGCCCTTGAACTCATAGCAATCCTCTTACCTCTGCCTCCCGAGGGCTGGGATTAAAGGAGTGTGCCATCACCCCTGTCCTTGTTTGTATATTTTCATTGTTTAGGTCTTTCATATCCTTGGTTAATGTTATTTCAAGGTATTTGATTTTTTTTGTGGCTATTGAAAATAAGTCAGCCTTGCTTATTTATTTCTCTGGATATTTGTATTTTGCATATAGGAAGGCTATTAATTTTTTTTAATTTAATTTATTAGTTTTCTTTTCAGCAAATACAGGCAGTTTGGTACCATTGTTTAGGCTCATCTATGATCTACCCCCTCCCATTGGACTCTCCTTGTTGAGGTAAATGGGTCGAGCATTGTGGAGTTAGCCCACAGTTATTGGTATGATAAATGTCTCTGCAAATCATGACCCAACATGTGACTCTGACATTCTTTCCGCTCCCTCTTCCTCAAAATTTCCCTGAGCCATGTTGGGTTCATTTTTGGTCTACTTCAGTGCTGAGGTGTTGGGGGCCTCTGAGGCTCTGGCTCTCTGATTTGGTAGGAGTTGATTTTTCTCTGTGTTGGTCTCCTTCCCCTTTCTGCTGGTATCCGGTTCACAGGAAAACATCACCCTTGCTTGTTTCGCCAATTGTCCTTAGTTTCAGTAGGGCCCCTTTTGAGGTATGTTGGGGCAGCTCTCTCCTTAGGATCTGCATCTATCTGAAAAATAGAAGCAGATTCTCCAATGGAGAGTAAGTTAGCACCTGGAAAATTGAGATAACACTTACTTTTTTGATAGAGTTTGATAGGTGTAGGCCCTCTTGTACCCCATGATTGATGGTAGCTTGATATTGGGCTTGTGTTTGGGTATGGTTCTGACTTGTTTCCCAGTTCCAGCTATGGGTCTAGTACCACTGAGGGGATCAGTTAGCCAAATCAAGAGCAGTTGGTTCCTCACCATGGCTGTGTGCCACTATTGCACTTGTGTGGGCATCACATCAGGTTATTTGTTGCTAATTAGGTTAGACCATGAGTTGCTTGGACAGATATTGGTCATTTCCCCCAGTCGCCCATGTAGCACCTTCTGGCACTAGGCATACTGACTGTCTGGGGACTGACTCTCTCCTGGCTTCCAGCCATGCCATTCCATTTTACGTGTCAGCTGCATATGGAGTCTTCAGCAATAGGGTCTTACCACTGGGGAAGGCTATTAATTTTTGTGCATTGATTTGGTATTGTGCCATTTTGCTAAAAGAAATTATCACCTTTAGAAGTTTTATGGTAGAATTTTTCAGGTCACTTATATGTAGGATTATGTCATCTGCAGATAGGGCTGGTTTAACTTCTATTTTTCCAATCTGTGTTCCTCTTATTGCTTTCTCCTATCTTATTGCTAGGGATGGGACATGCCTGCTCTAGCTTTAGGTATTTATTTCTTCCTTTTGAGGGCTCTTGAGGTTGGTTGTTTGACTCTTCTGTGTGGAATATTCCCTGAAGTACTTTTTGTAGGTTTGGCTTTGTGTTCATGTAGTCACAGAACTTGCTTTTATCATGGAAGGTTTTACTTTTACCATCCATCACGAGGATACTTTCACCAGGTAGAGTAGTTTAGGTTGGAAGCCATAGTTTTTCGACTAGACTTTGAAGTGTTCTATTCTATGCCCTTCTATCTTTCAGAGTTTCCTTTGAAAAGTCTGAGGTAATTCTGATGGGATTGCTGTTGCATGTAAGGAGTTATTTCTCTCTCGCTGCTTTTCACATTTTCTATTTGTTTTCATTGTTTAGGACTTTAACCATGATGTGCCTTGGTGAGTTTCTTCTTTGGACCAGTCTGATCAGTGTTCTGTAAGCTTGTTATATCTGGCTGGCTCTTTCCTTTGAGAGGGTAGGAAAGTTAAATATGTTCACCATGCCTTTGGACTGAAATTCTTCTCCTTCCGGTATGCCAATGATCTAGATGTTTTGTTGATTTTTGGTATCCTACACTTCCCCTCTTCTGTTTATGTGATTTTTTGAACTTGTCAGAGTTTTTGGACTCCTGAAAAATTTCATCCATTTTGTCTTCCAGAGTGTAGTTTCTGCCGTACACATGTTTGAACTGCGTTGAGGGATTCTATAGAGGCTTCAGAAAGTTCTACTTTCAATTTGTTACCTGTTGTGTATACCAGAATCATGGCCATCTCTTTTACAATGTCCAATTTCAGGTTGAGATTTGATTTTCTTATTTTTTTAATATTTTTGTTCATTTTTATTTATTTGTTTGAGAGTGACACAGAGAAAAAGAAGGAGAGAGAAAAAGAGAGAGAGAGAGAGAGAGAGAGAGAGAGAGAGAGAGAGAGAGAATTGGTGCGCCAGGGCCTCCAGCCATTGCAAACGAACTCCAGACACATGTACCCCCTTGTGCATCTGGCTAACGTAGGTCCTGGAGAATCAAGCCTCAAACTGGGGTCCTCAGGCTTCACAGGCAAGCGTTTAACCGCTAAGCCATCTCTCCAGCCCGAGATTTGATTTTCTTGATGCATCCTGGAGTTCATTCTTGCACTTAATCACGTATTCATTCAGCTTATCCAGCTTATCCAGCTGGTTGCTGAGATCCTTTATTTGTTGACTCATCTTCAACTCCTTTATTTTCTTCCGAGGTGTCTCTTAGTTGCCTCCATTAAGTTAAGTATAGTGATGAAAGCAGTATGTATTTCATTTATGTGATTGCTGGTTTTTTGTTGATTTGCTTAGCAATTCACCTGGTCATGGTTACATAGCTTACTGTGTTTTCATTTTGGAGTTCTATTTCTATTGTCCCCTCTATGCTTTCACTGGAGAATTCCATTATAGGACTTGTTCTTGCAGATCTCTCAGTTTGTTGTTGTGAATTCTTTTTGCATTTTAGTCTACTCATCTCTATAGTAAAGATCTTGTTTTTTTTTTTTTTTTGTTTTTTTTCAAAGAGGAAGCAAGAATTTGTCCCTTTTTTACTGTTTTAGGCTTGAACCAGCTTGGAGTGGGATGGCATTGTATCTACAAATGTGCGGGTTGTGGAGGTTGCAAGTGCACCAGCAGCTCTGGGTGGTGGCTGACACAAGAATTGTGGTTGGAGGTTGGAATCTATTTGGCCTACTATCCCAGCAGTGCCTTGCCTGTGGGGTTAAGGAACAGTAATACTTCCCCCTGTCATCCCACTGTGCCCCAGCTGAGCAGGCTGTAAAGGACACACTGATACTCTCTGGAGGGTAGTTGCCAGATATTGCTGTGCTCCCTGTCTGGGGGTGTTGGTAGGTGGATGTTGGTGGTTGGAAAGTGGAGGGGTGTAGGTGGGCCTCAGGACCCAGGAACTAGGCTTGGAGTTAGTCTAAGGAGATGGCTGAAGAAGAGGCTATTGTATGTGGATATGGTCAGTGATGAGGCTTGGAGTGATCGGAAGAGGAGGTAAAGGCCTAGAAAGATCCACTGAAGCTGATGGCTTGGGGTCCCTCAAGAGGGAGAGGCCTGGGGAGGAGTGGAGCAGTATGGGGGCTTGGGTGGCCCTAGCTCTGGCACTGTAGGGACCCAGGAACCAGTGGTGCAGGTGCGAGGGAAGCAGAGGCAGTGGAGTCCAGACTCACAGTTGTATGGCTCTACCCTTGGGGTATGACCCCCAGCTCAGCCCAAACTTACAATGGTTGCAACGAATCTCTGCTCCCAGCCACTCTTGATCTGGTCTTATCCTCCTAGACAGCCACCAGGGATCAAAAAAATATTTTTCTTTATTTCAAAAAGAACATGGCCATCATAACTGGGACCTGATTGTATTTCTTTACTGGGAACTGTGTTGTTCAAGGAATATGGCTGATATTAAAGCCTATTATTTGTATTGTGATTTTCTTTAAGTTATTAATCTATACAGTTAATCAGAAAAGTTACTTTCTCTACCATATTTAAATTCTCTTCTGCCATAGCAAAAGTTTATAAAGCCAAAACAAAGACTTCCCAAAAGAATAGTAGATTAGGAAGAATATAAATTCATGAAGTAAAAACAACAGGACTGTCAGAATATGAACTCAGCCAACTGTAAATATAAAATGTGATTATAAAACAGATATCTTCTGTTCTCCAAAACCTATATAAATTTAGTCTGTTAAAATTAATTGGGAATTTTATATGACCAGTTATCAAAACATGCAGAGAATGTAAGGGCTGTTATAATCCACAGGAGGAGAGAGAGGGCTCTAGCAGGAGAGTGAGCTGCACATGCCCTGCTACTCAGGGCCATATAGAGGCCTGTATGAATGCAAAGAACAGAATTGGAAATGCCTTTATAGAAATTGTGGACTATTGTAACAGCACATACAGCCTGCTAGCAAAATAAGAAAACCACCAGTTACATGGCAGTTTTAGGGCCTCATTGGCTCCTTCTCTGCACTTATTTGTTTATTGTCCTTACCTTATTGTTACAAACTTGATAGGGCAATCAAGGTTCCTTCTTCTCTCATGGAGTTTATCCTAGTAGAAGAACATAGAGTCTATCAGGGAAGTAATCTAATTTAGGAGAAGGGATATACAAAGAAGGAATGAAATAGACCAGTGAGGTACAGAATGAATAGGAGTTCTAATACAAGAAGAGAACATGTACCATTTAAGTCATGTACGAGATAATGAGAAAGAGTCAGTCATGTAAGAAAGTACAAGAAAAGAAATAGGAAACATGAAAACCAAGACAGTTTCTTAGAGAAAACAGAGAGAACTATAATAATCAGATATGTTAGATCCTTTTGCAGAAGACAGATGCTTTTCTAAAAAGCAACAGAATAAGCTTTGGAGGGAGGGGGAGATGGGAAGAGAGAAGAGGGAGCAGCAATGATGCTCTGATTCTTCCTTCATTCTGTGATCCTGGGGTCTCCTGATAGCCATTCTGTTCCTCACTGCTCACCCTCCCTGCTTCTGTCTTCACCTACAGTAGCCACATTCATCACTCAAAACCTTACATCAGCCCAAGCAACTGGCTAGCTAATTAATTATCCTTTACCAGGCTACCCCATGAGTTATCCAATGAACCAGGAATGGGTTATTTGGGTCAGCCATCAAGTTTTGTTATTAAACCAGGTTTATTTTATTTTTAGGGTAATGGGATGCAGAGAAAGCTTAGCTGCTCACATGGGCAATGAGCTCAGAACAACCATAAACCAGAGAGGGTGGAGACATGACCAAGCTTAACCTTTATGATGGTTAATTTTGATTTCAATTTGATTGTATTAATAAACTGTTGAAGCATTAGTGTAGCATACTGTATGTCTAAGGTCATTTCCAAATAGGGTTAATCAAGCTAGGAGGACCTGCACAGAACGTGTAGATTCATTCTGAGGGATAGGGTCCAGACTCAGTAAAATAAGAAAATAAAATAAGGGGGGGGGGATCAGCTGAGCACTGACGTTGTCCTTTATCTGCTTCCTGATTCACTGAAGCCAGCAAGGAGCCTCCTGCTCTGCTCCTGCTACCACAGCCAAAAGATGCTCTTGATACCACGCCTTCTATTCCATGGTGGCCTGTACTCTCAAACTGGGTTCCCACATAGACTCCTCCTCCCTTAAATTTATTCTTATCAGATATTTGGAAGTTGCAATGAAAAAAGTACCTATGACAAAGTTAAATGCCAAAGTAACTGAAAGTAATGGGTGTACAATGAACATGATATCATGATAATATATCAATAATAATATACATTATGACTTATAATTAGGATATAGTTTATATATATACATATATAATAAAGTTGCAATTTTACTCAAATTTTAATTTTATTTATATAATCTGATATATAATTAGATAATATTATTGACTTTCATAGTCTATAGAGTTATGTTAAATCATATCCACTTTTATTGACCCTAGAGTCATGTCTGGCAGTCTGTCTGGGAGCTTAGCACATGGTTGTAGCTCTTGATGGAGATGTCCTTGAGTACATTCTTGGCAGCTCAGCAGATAATCTGCCCATATACATCTGGTGTATTGCTGTGAGGTGTTGCACTTAGATCATCTAAGACACCTGTTACTTGTAACTTTCCTTGCTGAGAAACAAACAGTTTAAATTTGTGTTTGACTCACACATTTTCAGTACATAGTTATAGATGAATGTGACACTCATGGAATAAAGATTTTCCCTGAGTTTTCAGGCTGGGCAGTGGCAGCAGTTGGAATAAAGTCTGTGTGCCTTTTTAAATAGAATGGCTCTTCCATCTTCCAATGCAGTGGAGTTTTACACCATGTCTGGGCATGTGAAGGCAAACTGGGAACAAAAGAAAATACAGCAAGTGGGGAAACTGAAGTGTAGGAGTTGATTACAATTGGAAAAATTCAATAACAATAAAGGAAGACTTAAAAGAAGACAGAAGGTGGACTGGAGAGATGGCTTAGCAGTTAAGGCACTTGCCTACAAAGCCAAAGGATGCAGGTTTTAGTTTTCCAGTACCAATGTACAGCCAGATGCACAAGGTAGCACATGCATCTGGTGCTTGCAATGGCTAGAGGCCCTGTCATGCCCATTCTCTCTCCTTCTATTTCTCCCTCCCTCCCTCTCTGTCTCTTTCTCTCTCAAATAAATATACTTAAAAAGAAAGAAAACAGAAGGACATATGAAATAGGAAAGTGGGTGCCCTAAGAGGTGTCCACTATAGTAAAATGGGTGATGCAATCCATTTTCTAAAAGTCCTTCAGTTCTCAGGGGAATTATTCTTATGTCAGCATCTTAATCAGATTAATTTACTTGAAGCACTTCTGTCCTGAAACTGGAGAGTAATTTTATAGAAACAGAACAAACACATAAGCACAAATGTTTGTGTTGAAGCACTAATGATTCAACAGTTTCTTAATACAATCAAATTTAAATCAAAACTAATATCATAAAATTTAAGATCTGAAATCTCCTCTAAAATGCCTGTATGTTGAAGGCTAGTTCCCTGATAGGTTACTGTAGTGAGGGTGCAGAACCTTCAAGAGGTGAGAGATACTCAAAACGTTGGGGACTAAGCCTCAAAGGGGGTGGTGGCACCCCAGCCCCTTCTTCCTCTTTTGTTTCCTGGAAAGGAGAGGCGTGGCTGTCCTCCGTTGTGTGCTTCTATCCATGATGTGCTGCCATGGCTGAGTGACGAAGTACTGGTTCCTCCAATTATTTCAGATGCTTATTGTGGGGTTGAAAAGCCAGCTATACTTATAATTTAACAATATATACATATTTTTGGTTATAGTTCTGTATCTGCAAACACAGGTGATACTATATTCTCATGTATAAATCATCTACAATTACATGATGGCATCTCAAAGATTGTAAGCTCTGAGAAAAACAATCTTGTTCACCAGGAGAATTAAACCTGAGTTGGCCTCTGTCCAGAACCCTGTGGGATAATCAGAGTTTAACACATGCCTACAGGTTCCTGTTTATTCCTACTGTGCTTTGTACATTTCTTCCTATAAGAATTCGGTTTGGAAGTTAAAAAAAAAATGACCCTTAGGGTTTTTACTTGCTGTAAAATTAATCTGTTCTTTTGTAGACAGGAGACAGGTAGAAATCATCAAAGTTCTTCTCAACAGGATGGGTTGGATGGTTTAGGATTTGTTTTAGGATTTATGGGCATGGCTTGCAACACAAAAGGTACAAAAGTTTACGGTACATAACTGCATGGGTATAGCTGTGTTATAATTTATTTTCAAATCAAATCATGCCAATTTGAAAATATCTAGACAGAGAAGCAAAAATGGGAAGCAAAAGTAAAACACAGAGAAAAGTGAAGATAGTCCAAGGGACCCTTGCTCATCAGGCAGAGCACTGCATGGACTGGGGAATCCCAGAGAAGCACAGGAAGGTAGGGACAAGGATAACTAATGCTCAGAAACTCATTAAATTCAAGGAAGGGGAATGGATATGTAAATTCAAGAAACTCAATGAATTAAACCTAGGAAAATGGAACAGATCCACACCAAGACACATTGCTATTAATATAGCTAGTAATCATAGTCAAATGAAGAATATTGAAAATGAGAGAAAGCAGCTGGTTGCACACAAGGATGGTACTAGAAGATCACCAATGAGTTTATCAGCAGGAACCTTACAGAATGAAGAGGTTGGGGTGACCTAGAACTGAAGAGGGAGGGATGATATATTTAAGAATGCTGAATGAAAAGCATAACAAGCTGTCAATCCAAAATTCATGATCATGCACAATGGTTCATCCAGAATGAAGAATAAATTAGAGTTCAATAGATAGATTAAAGTCAAGGGATTTGGCCATTCAAATTGAAACCAAAGGTTTCCACACAGCAACATAAAGCCAGAGAAAAAATATAAAGTACCTGGTTGCTGGAAGCCAGTGGAGGATCTGAGAAGCTGAGGCAAGAGGATTGTGAGTTCAAACCCAACCCAGGCTACATATTAAGAGTCTCTCTCTCTCTCTCTCTCTCTCTCTCTCTCTCTCTCTCTCTCTCTCTCTCTCTCTCCTGTGTGTGTGTGTGTGTGTGTGCACTCACACATTCACACATATGTATGATTATTCTAGTTATTGTCTCATTATAGGGAAGAAAACACCAGAAAGAGCTAATGGGAGGGAAGGATTTATTTTGGCTTACAGGTATGTTATCTACAAAAATCAACTCAATGCAAAGGCATAGTTAGGCTAAAAGTGAAACACTGATGAAAGACTGTTCACTCAGACAAAAGTGATGCAATGCCCACATCAGCACCCCACAAAAGATTTTAAGTAAAAATGCAGAAATATAATATAATAAATTTTATATAACATATGATAAATTTTTCAATTCACAGGGAATACATAATATATGAATATGCCCATCTAACATCTGTATTCATCAGTATATGTAGCAAACATTGAAAAAACTGAAGAGAAATGCCTAGAGCCACAACAGTACGAGAGTTTATTTTCCCCTTATTTAATGATGAATAGAATATCCAAACAGAATACCAATAAGGAAACACAGGAACAGGAACATGCTACAGGCTATCAGTACCTAATAAACACCAGTTGTACCCAGGACCCAACATCATGACACAGTTTTCTTAGGATGGACTGTGTTACCTCCTATAGCAAGTGTTAACAACATTATGACAACTGAAGCCATACAAAATTATATTTTCTATCACAATAGAATAAACTAGAAATCCAGAACTTATCTCCATTGAAAAAGTGGAAAAAATCTACAAATACGTGAAAATTAAACATAATTTAAAAAAAAACAATAGGGTAAAGAAGAAATAACAAAGCAAATCAGAAGTTAGCTTGAGATCAATGAAAATAAATACTTTCTATCACAAGTTATTACAGAGAGCAAAATAAATACTAGAGGGGAGAAGATTATAGTTATAAATATTCACATTTAAAAAGAAAGAAATCAAACAAAATGCTTGATATCTCAAAGCAGTAGAAAAGAAGACACTCAACACAGTAGAATGAAGGAAATAATAAAAATTCTGTCTATGCATGAATGAAATAAGATATATAAAACTATATGATTTTGTGAACACAATGCAGTAGATCTCATAACGTCAATAAAATTGGCATTCCTTTAGTAAATTAGCTAAGAAAAAAAAATCAAAAAGTCAGAATTAGACTTCTGATCAAGATGGCGACCGTCTAACTGCACCGCATATCCCGAGGAAAGAAAGGCAAGGCATTAAGGGTTCACTGGGTCTTTTAGGGGAGAGCAATCTTTAATAGATCACCAGTGGGAGGGCATAGATGGGGAAAGAAAGGGAATCACTGATTCCTTCGCTCAGGGTTTGCCACCCTTCCCCCAACTCCCCCCACCCCCCAGCAGCTGTGGTACTTATGGTCCCAGCTTCAGGAAACTCCCACATTTACTGTAGGAAAGGGGACCCAAGCCAGTATAGTTCTACTTGCCTCACTGCCAGGGGCAATCGCCCTGCTACCTCCACCCACACCTGACCTTGGGCAGGCTCCACCCACTGGCCCCTTAAAGCTCAGGCTCCATCGGTCTATCTGCTTGGCACATGTGCAGTGCCAATCTCTGTTTGTGCAAGCTTAGCCTGCTTGGCCTATTTGTCCTCTTACTGCTCTGGTAATCTGCCCATGCATGCACAAGCTCCGGCTCACTCTGCCTGTCCACCTGCACCAGCTGAGGCACAATCTCCTGCATATCTGCCATGCCGGCTGCCCTGGCAGTGTCCTCTTGTGCCTGAGCTCAAACTGCTTCTGTGTCCCAGTGTCCTGCCATGACGGAGCTTAGGCTGCTTTTGTGCTTGGTGGCTCAGCATCCCTCCATGCCTGATCTCAGGCTTCTTCCATGTCCCACAGCATAAGAGCTCAGGCTACTTTGCCATTCCAACAAGTGAGAGCTCAGACTGCTTTGGCATCTGGCCTCAAGCTCCTTCAGCTTCCCACTGTGCATGAGCACAGGCTGATCCACCCACCTACATATTAGCTCAAGACCACTCTGCCCATCTGCTTGCCTGCCTGCTACCTCAAGCCAGCTCCCCAAGAGATACTACTTTCTGCCAATGGAGACCACAGTCCTTCTCTCTCTGCCCATACACTGTGAAGGGGAGACCACAGTGCAAAAGAAATAACATGAAAAACCAAATGTAAGTAAATCCAGTATGATCACAAGTCCTACAAGGAACATCTCTAATCAAAACATAGAAGAGATATTAGGATCAGAACACCAAAATGAAGCTATGAGCAATGCAACCCTAATCAAGCTACTGGTAGAACTTGCAGAAAAGCAACAAAGGACCAATAATCATTTGGATGCTGCCATCACTAGACTAGACCTAATAGATAAGGAAATGGAAGGAGTTCAAAGACAGTTATGCGATATGAAGGAGAGTGAAGAAAAAGAGGACCTCAAAATCAGCTGGCGATAGTAAATGAAGACATAAAGAAATGCAAGGATGAATTCCAAGAAACATGAAGAAAATCAGAAAATGATGTGTAAAAGAAGTTTGACAGAGAGATGGAAACTATAGATAGAAAAGTAGTAGAAAATGCAAACCTAATTGATCAAGTCCAAAACTCTCTAGAAGCTCTCAAGAATAGAGTCAGCCATGTGGAGTATAGAAACTCTGATCTGGAAGACAAGATGGAAGAAACAGTTTGAGAGTTAAAAAGTTTCAATACGTCCAAAAATTTCTGTGAACAGAACATAAGGAAATTGTAAGATACCCTTAAATATCCTAATATCCAGATCATTGGAATACCAGAGGAGAAGAAATTCAGACCAAAGTCATGGAGAACTTATTTAACAAAATAATCAAAGAGAACCTTCCCACTCTCTCAAAAGAAAGGTCCAACAAGACACAAGAAGCTAATGGAACTCCAAACAGCTTGGACCAAAGGAGAAACTCTCCAAGACATCGTATCATTAAGACTCTAAACTTAGAAACCAAAGAGAAAATCCAAAAAGCAGCTAGGGAAGAACAGCACATTACTTTTAAAGGAAACCCCACCAGAATTACTTCAGACTTCTCAATGGAAACCCTGAAAGCCAGAAGGGCCTGGAATGAAACACTGCAATGTCAAAGAACCTATGGCTTCCAACCCAAACTACTTTACCTACAAAAGTATCCCTCCTAAAAAATGGTGAAAGAAAAAATTTCCACAACAAAACTCAGCTTTACAATTATATGAACACAAAACACAACCTAGAGAGAGAAATTCTCCACACAGAAGAATCAAATAATCAACCTCAAATGCCTTCAAGAATCACATCACAATAACCATACTCAGAAAAGGCACAGAAAACTTCAAAGTACAAGAAAACACCAAACCACATATACCAACACAATATAGCAGGGAACAAATCAAATCTCACAGTCATTACCCTAAATATTAATGACATTAATTCACCCATCAAAACACACAAGCTAACAGGATGAATCAGAAAATTAGACCCCTCAATCTGTTGTCTTCAAGAAACCCATCTTGCCACTGAAGACAGACACCTCCTCAGGGTAAAAGGGTGGAAAGCAATATTCCAAGCAAACAGGAATAAGAAACAAGCAGGCATAGCTATATTAATAATGGATCAAATAGACTTCAAACCAAAAATAATCACAAAAGACAAAGAAGGCCACTTCCTACTTATCAAGGGGATGATCCATCAAGAGGATATTACAATGACAAACCTGTGTGCACCAATCACAGGGGCACCACAGTTCATAAAATAAAACACACTTGACAATAAAACAGAAATAACCACCAACACCATTATATTTGGGTACTTAAATATACCATTATCAGTAATATACAGATCATCCAAACAGAAACTCAACAGGGAAGTAAGAGAGCTCAACAAAACTATAGGTCACTTAGACCTAACAGACATCTATAGAACATTCCATTCCAAATCCACAGACTACACATTCTTCTCAGCATCCCATGGAAAATTCTCTAAAATAGATCATATACTGGGTCACAAAACCTGCCTCCATGTATTTAGGAAGATAGACATAATTCTTTGCATGATATTATATCACAATGCTATATTGCTAGAAATTAACAACAAAAGACCTACCAACAATCACATCAGTGACTGAAAACTGAACAACACACTTTTAAACAATAAATAGATAATGGATGAAATAAAAAATGAAATAGTGGAATTTCTAGAAATGAACAACAATGAGAATACATCATACCAAAACTTATGGGACAAAATGAAGGCGGTCCTCAGGGGAAAATTCATAGCAATAAATGCCTTTATAACAAAGACAGAGAGATCCCACACCAATAACCTAACCATCCACCTAAAGGCACTGGAAAAGCAAAAATAAATCTAACCCAAAAAGCTCCAGAAGGAAAGAAATAATTAATATCAGAACAGAAATTAATGAACTGGAAACTAAGAAAACAATTAAGAAAATTGACAATACAAAGAGCTGGTTCTTTGAAAAAATAAACAAGATTGACAAACCCCTGGCAAATTTGATCAAGCAAAAAAAACCAGACACTTCAAATTGACAAAATTCAAAATGAAAAAGGAGAAATCACAATATAAGTGAAATCATAATATAAGTGAAATTGGGAGACTCATCAGGACTTATTTCAAAAACCTCTACTCCACAAAACTGGATAATATGGAGGAAATGGATAAATTCCTGGACACATACTATTTATCAAAGCTAAATTCAGAGCAGATTGATCTCCTAAACAATTATACTATTGAGATTTAAAAAGTTATAAAAATCCTCCCCAAAAGAAGAGTCCAGGACCAGATGGCTTCTCAGCTGAATTCTATCACACCTTCATGGAAGAACTGAAACCAATCTTTCTCAAACTGTGCCACACAATTGGACAGCAGGAAAAACTCCCCAACTCCTTCTATGAAGCTAGTATAACCCCAATTCCAAAACCAGGCAGAGATGCAACAAGAAAAAAAAATTCCAGGCCTATTTCCCTGATGAACTTAGATGTAAAGATCCTGAACAAAATCCTCACAAACTGAATCCAACAACACATCAAAAACATTATCTACCTTGATCAAGTGAGATTCATCCCACGAATGCAGGGGTGGTTCAACATAAGGAAATCTGTCAATGTAACATATCACATAAACAAGGTTAAACAGAAAAAGCATATGATCACTTCGATAGATGCAGAAATGGCTTTTGAAAATATACGGCATCACTTCATGATCAAAACATTGGAGAGGATTGGCATGGTTGGTTCATATCTTAACATAAGGCCCAAATAATACTTAGTGGAGAGAGACTTAGAGGAATTCCAATTGAGATCAGGAACAAGATAGGGTTGTCCACTCTCACCTCTGCTCTTCAATATATTACTTGAAGTCCTAGATCAAGCAATAAGACATGAGAAAGTGATAAAAGAAGAGTTTCCTTAAAGACAAGCATACAATAAGCAAAGCCAATAGATTACCCACAGAATGGTAGAAAATATTTGCAGGTTATCCAACTGACAGAGGCCTAATCTCTAGAATCTACAAAGAACTCAAAGACCTAAACAATAAAAAGTCAAACAACATACTCACAAAATGGGGCAAAGAGATAGACAGGCACTTCTCAGAGAAAGAAAGATAAATGGCAAACACACACTTAGGAAAATGTTCATCATCCCTAATCAACAGGGAAATGCAAAATAAAACACCTATGAGATTCTATCTTACCCCAGAAAGGATAGCAAACATCAAAAAAATCAAATGAAAATAAATGCTGGCGAGGATGTGGATAAGTAGGAACCCTCATCCACTGTTGGTAGGAATGTAAGATGACTTTGGAAAGCAATATGGAGACTCCTAAAAAAGCTGACTATAGAGTTACTAACAGACCAAGTTATTCTCTTACTTGGCATTTACCCTAAAGCCTTTAAATCTCAGTCCAGAGAGATTTTCTCAACCATTTTTATAGCAGCTTAATTCATAATATCTAAGAGCTGGAATCAACCCAGATGTCCATCACTAGAAGTATGGATAACTAAAATGTGGTATATCTGCATAATGGAATTCTACATGCCAGTAAGAAAAAAAAAATGATACAGTGAAATTTGAAGAAAAGTGGTTGAACCTGGAACAGATCATTCTCAGTGAACTTACCCAATCACAGAAAGATAATCACCACATAGTCTCACTCATCTACAGCACCTAACCTGAATCTACCCAAGATGCCCAACATACCCAGGAAGCATCTCGAGGACTAGACAATAGGGTGAGTGGGGAGGGAGGGGAGGGCAAGGGAGGAAGGGACACAAATATAGACCTAAATGGCAATGGTACCATAAAATTCTACATCCTAAAAGACAGACCAAATGGTTGAGCCTTCACCAAGCCCTTAAAGGGAACATCTGAGTCACAAGGCACTAGACAGGGTAAAATGAAGACTGACCTTAATATTCTATAGTTTTTCTCTCTCTCTGTCTTGTCTCTAACTTTTATTTTGGTTATCTTTTTCTTCCTTCTCTTAGTGGACACTGACCTGTAACTTCCAGTACCAGAAGGTGGCTATCATCTACAGTGAGCTTATGATCAGAGAGACCTACAAGGTTTCCTTAAAGAAAAACAGATTTCTCATGCAGAAGCCCAATCATCTGCAGCGAGGATCCACATATGAGGGAGAACATGTGGCGCTTGGCTTTCTGGGCCTGGGTTACTTCTCTTAGTATAATCCTTTCTAGATCCATCCATTTTTCTGCAAATTTCATAACTTCATTTTTCTTTACCACTGAGTAGAACTCCATTGTATAAATATGCCATATCTTCATTATCCACTCATCAACTGAGGGACATCTAGGCTGGTTCCATTTCCCAGCTATTATAAAAGGAGATATAAAGGGAAGAGAAAGGAAGGGAGGCAGGTACTTAATAGGTTGGTATTGTATATATGTTAGTAGAATGATTGAGATGGGGAGAGGATATGATGGAAAATGGAATTTCAAAGGGGAAAGAGAGTGGGGAGGGAGGGTATTACCATGGGATATTTTTTATAATCATGGAAAATGTGAGTAAAAATTGAGAAAAAAAAGAAAGACAGATTTCTGTCAGAGTACTTGATGACCAACCAAAGGTTAATGGTAAGATCCTACTGCTGAATACACCATATGGGGTTGACACCTAAAATGAAATAACATGGCTGGAAGCTGGAAGAGAGTCAGTTCCCAGACAGTCAGCGCGTCTAGTGCCAGAAGGTGCTACATGGATGATTGGGGGAAAATGAGCAGTATCTGTCCAAGCAACTCATAGTCTATCCTACTTAGCAGCAAATAACCTGCTGTGATGCTCATACAAGTGCAATAGTGGTGCATGGCCATGGTGGGAATCCAACTGCTCTTGATTTGTTTAAGTGATCCACTCAGTAGAACAGGACCCATAGCTAGAGCGGGGAAACAAGTCAGAACCATATCCAAACATAAGCCCACTCTCCAATATCAAGCTACCACAAATTTTGGGCTACAAGAGGACCTACACCTATTAAATTCTCTATAGAAAATGAGGCTTATCCCATTTGTCTGGTGCTTTCTTTACTCTCAGTTGGAGAATCTGCTTCTCTTTTCCAGATAGACGTAGATCCTAAGGAGAGAACCACCCCATCATACCTCAAAGGGGCCCTTGCTGAATCTAAGAATAATTGGTGAAACAAGCAGGGTGCTGTTTTCTTGGTGAAATGGGTGCCAGCACAAGGGTGAAGGAGATCAACACAGAGAACAATCAACTCCTACCAAATCAGATATCCAGAGACACAGAGGCTCCCAACACCTCATCACTGAAGCAGATCCAAAATGAACCCACATGGCTCAGGGAAATTTTGAGGAAGAGGGGGTAGAAAGAATGTCAGAAGCACCTTTCTCCTACCCATAACTGTGGACTACCTCCACAATGCATGACACATATACCTCAACGAGGAGGGGCTAGGGGGAGGGGGTAGGATATGGACGAGCCTAACGATGGTACCAACTTGACTGTATTCACTGAGTACAAAACTAATTAATAAAAAAAAACTTGAAAAAAGCAAAATCCTTTCTCATGGAATCAGATGATTTACAGGAATTCCAAGACCACTCCATGGGGAAAGCAGGACCATTAGTAAATAGTACTACAAAACAGGATATTCACATGAAAATGATGAAGTTGGACTTTACCTTTCACCACATACAAAAAATAACTAAATGGTCTGAAGAATAAATATCTGACCTAAAACTATGACACTCCTAGAGGACAAGATTAAGGAAACTATTTTTGTCATTGGGTTAGGAATTCTGGAATAAAATGACAACATACACAATGAGAAAAAGTATTTCTAAATTATATATTTGAAAAAGGATTAATACCCAGGATATATTTTAAAATTTTTACAAGTCAACAGTAACCAAAAATAAGCATCTCAACTAAAAATGATAGGAGAAAAGAAGTTATGCAAACAGTTGCAAGCATATGAAATGGCGCTCAACACCAGTAGTCATAATGAGATGTAAATTAAACCTAGGACACGTCATTACATGCTAACTAGAATGTTCATGGAAGATCATGTGTAGAAACTGCAAATCTCACCCACCTTTGGTGGATAATGGTGCGAAATGGTGTAACTGCCATGGAAAATATTTTGGGAGTTTCTCACAAAATTAAACATAGAGTTGGTATGACTCAGCAGTTCTGCTTCTGGTTGTATGTAGACAATCATGAAAGAAGATCTAAAGAAATATGTATCAGTCTATGTTTACCACAGTATGATTCATAGTAGCCAGGAAGTGGTATAACTCTTATTTCTGTGGATGGTTGAAAAGAATGTGGTATTTACAATCAGTACATTGCTGAACTCTAAGGAGTCCTGTCATGCTCAGTATATACTAACCTTGAGCATAAGCCAGTATGATTCCTATCTGAAAGGTAGTGGAAGTTTCATAGAAATAGAAACAGAAATATAGAAATAAGAAGAGTGATTTTCAAATGTGGGGGCAAAAGAATGGGGGAGAGTTGTAACAATGTGTACAGAAAGTCAGTTTTGCAAGACAGAAAATTCCAGAGGAAAAATAACGTGAAGACACTTTCCAACACTCAACTATACATAGTTCCCCCTCCCACACACAATTCTCTAAAAAGCTGGGTTTGCTCCATATTTGTTCTAGAGTTCCCTGTGGAGGGGAAACAATTTCGGAAGCAGAGGGTAAAATGATAAGTGGAAGACATATTCTTTCTATGGTTACAAAGAACTATGAAATAAATCATGGTTTCATAAGTCCTTCTGTTATGTTGAGGGGAAGAGAAAGCATTTTATGGAATATTTTTCATCCACTGTTGAGGAAAAATATTTTAGGGAGAAAACACTCTTGACCTGGGGATAGTATAGTAGAAAAAGGAAGTACAGAGAGGACAAATTATTATGTGGCTTATTATTGGAATCCTCATGGTATGAAGTGACCGCATGCCTTCTGAGAATAGATAAAATCCTACTAATAATATAACTTCTCTGAATTTGCTCCATGTGGTGGAGGCTCATGATAGATTTTGTTTAAGCAAAGTCTTTGTTTTTATAAGAGATAAGTTGATATCTGTGATTTTTCTTTCTGGAAGGAATATGGTATAAGCTTTTGTCTTACTGCTTTATTTAAGTAAATTGAGTATAAACCCTTTGGCATGAATACTAGGTTTTTTTTTATTTTTGACAACTCTTGTACATGTGTATAATGTATTTTAATCATAATCCCCTCGCCTTTCCTTTGTCCCCCCTCATCATCCTTCTTCCACGGAACCACTACTTCTTCCAAACCAGTCTCTCTTCCAAGTGTTTGTGTGTGTGTGTGTGTGTGTGTGTGTGTGTGTGTGTGTGTGTACGCACATGTGCATGTGCTTGTGTGTTCTTTCATTATTTTGTGGTGGTTCTGCAATTGAACCCAAGACTTTGTGTGTGCCAGCCTGAGGCAAGGGTTTTCTGTATTTCTGAGAACCAAGAAGATTCTGCAGTTGTTGTGCATTACAGGTCATACTTCCTGCAAGCGGATCATTGACCCCACAGCAATCTTAGGGACTGAAAGTGATAGTACAAACAACAGAAAGGATACAAGGAAAGGAGAGAATGCCAATTTTTAAAATGTATTCTGCTTCTTTAGACTCTTCAAGATGCTATGCTCCATACACATGGGACCATGAAAGTCCTTTCTTAGTTTAAATTTCTTATTATTACATTCAGTTACCTGCAGTAGTGTTATCAGTGACAATGGAAAGGAACACACACACACACACACACACACACACACACACACACACACACACAAATGCATAGTACATAGGTGCCCAATGACAATAGATAAATATCTCATCAGTATGTAACTTACTTTTTTTGGGACTACGGATTGAATTTAGGACCTCACACAGGATAGGCAAGTACTCTACCACTGAGCTGTATCTTCAAACTTCTTTTGACTATTCGTTTTGCAATAATGTCTCACTACATTACTCAGACTGGTCTTGAACTTGTTCTATAGCCCAAGCTGGCCTTAAACTTGTGATTCTCCTGCCTCAGACTCCTGAGTCCCTGGGATTACAGGTATGTGCACACTAGGCCCATCTCAACATGTGAGTTTCTACTGAATATTTTTTCCCAGCTATTACGGAAAATGGTTGTGTAAAAGGACAAGGCTGTTGCTCTGGGAATTAAAGGTCAGTGAACCACTGTTCCTTTATTTTCCCCACAGGCTACTCTTGATGCATCCTGGCTGGTAGCCAGGCTTCTGTCATTATGTGACTCCCCTTTGCAGGCCCTGGACTGGCCAAGCTCTGCCACACTGAAGTTTCATCACAAGGAAAAGCTCAGAATACCCACTTATTGAAATAGTCTCTGTTGTCTGGACAGGTTGTACATCTCCTCTAATGCTAATAGCAAATTGGTGAAGGCAGGAGGATCAGGAATCCAAAATCAACCTCAAGTACATAACAAGTTCAAGACCACCTCAGGCTTCATGAGACTCTGTGTCAAAAACTTCTGTATTTTCATAAAATCAGGCATGAAAATTGAACTGCTATGAAAATCATTTCAAAAACTTGATGTGCTTCCTCTAATATTGCTAGAGTTACATTTCTAAAGCAGGATTGTTACTCACTAATCACCTTGTCCACATTACCAGCTTGCCCAGGAACACTGCCTATAGATGTTCTCACCATCAGTGCTTGGTAGGCAGGCTTGCTGCATCTCAAACAACTAATCCAGACAGGTTGGGTCGGAGACAATGGCACAGTCCTTGATGAAGATCATACCTGGCACTTTATGATGCCTGAAAGTTGATCACATAAGCATCGACAGTGGCATCAGAGAGGAATTTGTGATGGTGCCCTCATCCACAGTGATTTCAGAGAGGAAGTCTGTGATGGTGCCCTCATCCACATTGATTTCAGAGGGAAGTCTGTGATGGTGCCCTCATCCACAGTGATTTCAGAGAGGAAGTCTGTGACAGTGTCCTCATCCACAAGGACATCAGAGAGGAGTTTGTTATGGTTCCCTCATCCACAGTGATGTCAGGGAGGAAGTTTGTGATGGTGCCATCATCCACAGTGATGTCAGAGAGGAAGTCTGTGATGGTGCCCTCATCCACAAGGACATCAGAGAGGAGTTTGTTATGGTTCCCTCATCCACAGTGATGTCAGTGAGGAAGTCTGTAATGGTGCCCTCATCCACAAGGACATCAAAGAGGAGTTTGTGATGGTGCCCTCATCCACAGTGATGTCAGAGAGGAGTTTGTGATGGTGCCCTTATCCACAGTGATGTCAGAGAGGAAGTTTGTGATGGTGCCCTCATCCACAGTGATATCAGAGAGGAGTTTGTGATGGTGCCCTCATCCACAGTGATGTCAGAGAGAAAGTTTGTGATGGTGCCCTCATCCACAGTGATGTCAGAGAGGAGTTTGTGATGGTGCCCTCATCCACAGTGATGTCAGGGAGGAAGTTTGTGATGGTGCCCTCATCCACAGTGATGTCAGAGAGGAATTTGTGATGGTGCCCTCATCCACAGTGACATCAGAGAGGAGTTTGTGATGGTGCCCTCATCCACAGTGATGTCAGAGAGGAAGTTTGTGATGGTGCCCTCATCCACAGTGATGTCAGAGAGGAGTTTGTTATGGTTCCCTCATCCACAGTGATGTCAGAGAGGAATTTGTGATGGTGCCCTCATCCACAGTGATGTCAGAGAGGAAGTTTGTGATGGTGCCCTCATCCACAGTGATGTCAGAGAGGAAGTTTGTGATGATACCTTCATCCACAGTGATGTCAGAGAGGAAGTTTGTGATGGTGCCCTCATCCACAGTGACATCAGAGAGGAGTTTGTGATGGTGCCCTCATCCACAGTGATGTCAGAGAGGAAGTTTGTTATGGTGCCCTCATCCACAGTGATGTCAGAGAGGAGTTTGTGATGGTGCCCTCATCCACAGTGATGTCAGAGAGGAAGTTTGTGATGATACCTTCATCCACAGTGATGTCAGAGAGGAATTTGTGATGGTGCCCTCATCCACAGTGACATCAGAGAGGAGTTTGTGATGGTGCCCTCATCCACAGTGGTGTCAGAGAGGAAGTTTGTGATGGTGCCCTCATCCACAGTGATGTCAGAGAGGAGTTTGTTATGGTTCCCTCATCCACAGTGATGTCAGAGAGGAATTTGTGATGGTGCCCTCATCCACAGTGATGTCAGAGAGGAGTTTGTGATGGTGCCCTCATCCACAGTGATGTCAGAGAGGAAGTTTGTGATGATACCTTCATCCACAGTGATGTCAGAGAGGAAGTTTGTGATGATACCTTCATCCACAATGACGTTAGAGAGGAGTTTGTGGTGCCATCATCTACAGTATTGTCAGACAGGAAGTTTGGATGGTTCATCCACAGTGGCAGCAGAGGGGCAGTTTGTCATGGTGCCCTTATCCACAGTGATGTCAGGGAAATTCTGCTTTAACAAATTAGCCCCTTGAGTTATAGACAAATATTATCAATATCCCATTTTAAGAAACATCTTGGATGGATTCATAGACAGAGGACATACTTGAAACATCTGATGTATACTTGTTGCCCTCATAAATGCTATGGAATTTCTTTTATAATTCACTTGGTATGCTGTCAGTATTTATTCACACCAGTGTTGGGAACTGTGGTCTGGGCTATGAGTATGGGAAAAAATAATGCACTTACTTGTGACTTAGAAGCTTCCATGTAATGGGGAGTAACTGTAAGATAATATCTAAGGTTTCTAAATCTCATAAATCCCTCACCAGGGGCCAGGTGCTCATTTCTCCTCACCTATCTGAAGGCTCTGTGAACTCATGAGCACAGAAGAAAGGGGAAACATCATTTGTTTTTTATGCTCATTTCTCACCCAGCAACATGGATCAGAGAATCTGGGAATAACCCTTCAGCCTTTCTCCCGTGTAAGTGCACAGGGCACAAGCACAAGCACTTGTCTTATTCTAACCTAAGGTGTCAATTATATTAATGGGAACAAGTGAAGTCAGATGGAGTCAGAAATTCTTACTGTGTATACAAAGAACTATGGCCAAGCAAGAAATGTGGAACTGAAGCTGGGAAAAAGCTTTGTCCACAGCAGTCACCGTACCCTTCACAAAGCATAAGGAGGCCACGTTTAGACCCTTTTCTTGACTTGCTGTTATGCATTAGCATTGTTGGTAAGACAAGCAGAACTGTCGGTTTTGTTTTTCTCATTGGCTCATGCAGAATAGAATGCAGATTATCTTTCTGTTCTATGATCACAGCAATGCTTTTGGGAAATCAGGACACGTTTTAGTGATGACATTGCGGGAATTAGCCTTGGGGCTATATCTAAATTGTGGCCTCCATTTGTATTTTTCTTTGGTGAAGATCCACAAAATCTCAACAAGAGCAAAATCATAAAATCTAATAATGGCAGAGTATAGAGAATTTTGTCATTAGCCAAAAGTTCATTTGCTATTTTCTTTGTGTATCTTCTCTTTGAAAATTAGTGCTGTACGTTTGGGGGCTTTAATGCACAATTGCTGATTTTGGATTGTCAATAAAAACTCAACTTCACGAAAAGGGAGCACCCTCTCCCATCACAGAGTGATTTAAACTATATGGCCATGGACAGGGACTTTGTGTAGCTGTCAGTGTTCCACGGGGTTCTTTCTTTGGATTTCTTTTACCTGAGCACTCCTTGTATGCACACATTCTAATCAAAATGTTTACAATATAATGCTTACATGTTAAGACCAAACTCAAAGTTACAGCGATGTCATGACTATGTTACATGTTTGATCATATGCATGAAGCCCTCACAAGAAGGTGTTACATGTTATTCTTGCTGGAAGATGTTGATACAGCTGATTCTTCATCGTTCAAATTCCAGTTTTCCTCTCAAGACTGAAACCCTCATCTTGAAAAAGTCATAATAGTGTTATAATAAATACTCTTTGAGAGAGGATCAAAGACATAAGCCTTATAGAATACAGTTCTATTTTTGAAATATTACTGGCCAGTGAAAGCATGGATGGGAATGTGTAAGGCTGACATTGGGAGATGTGCATTTTTAATTGGTATTTGTGAACAAATAGCTCCTCACTCCAGACAGGGCACCAAGGAAACAATTTGACCCCAGTCTTCCTTAGTGAACGGGTGAGTTCATTTGGGTTACTTACAAGAGTGTAAGTGAGGGACACTTATGGGTACATGTGTGACTCTAAGACAACTGTATCACCAAAAACACTCCCTCCCCCAGACCCCACACCACACTTGAGTAGCAATTCTTGAAAGCTGTGTGACTGGAGTGCCCTGTCCAGCTTGTATACAGCTCTACCAAAGAGAATCTCCTCTCTCCAGCAACTATGTACTGCTTTCATAATCTTAGCGGAAGGTCCTTGTGAATCCTGTAATTTTCATGAGCTTCCTAAGACTTGTCACTAACTTCTTGAATTTTATGCACCTTTCCTCTTCCATTGGGAGACACAGTTTCAAACCAGAGGGAATAGCTACCGTAATGCCTTTGTAATAATTTTGCAAATTATATGGAAGTCAGTATATCTTATCATCAAAGACAAAGAGCACAGGAATCACAGGGTTATCTAGTTTAAATGCTGATTCTGACTCAGCATGCCTTGGTGGGGCCCGAGATGGCCCTTTCTTAGCAAGCTCTCAGTGATGACAATGCTCCTGCATTACCAATCAGACTAGGAGCAGCACGGCCCTGGAAGGCGCTCAGATTTTAAAATGTTAGTGTCATTCTATAATTTCTGTTATTTTAGCCTCCTCAGCTATTATTTGGTGTTCTGCTTTCTTCTAACACATAAAATATCTTTAGTTATGTTTCTAGTGAAACATTTCCCCAGGCTTTTCAAAATAGACAGATGTTCGATGGCATACTAGAAGACACATTGGATATATTGTTAAATAAAATAAATGTTCCTATTTGCTTGGCAAATAAAAAAAAATGTTGACTTCTTATAAGAATAAATTGGAAAGATTGTCATTGTGAATTCTTTTTTTTTGTTTTCTTTGTCTTGGCAGACAATAGTGTGTGGTATAAAACTGATGGGCTGGTAGCTGCCTTCAGTCCATGCTCTGTCTGGGAATGAGGCTCATCAAATCACTTCACATCACTGAATGAGATTCTCTTTCTCATATTTAAAACTATACAAATCCTATCACTTTCCAAGTCCTTTCTAGAACCAAAGCTCTACATACATAATGAGCACATTTGGCTTTAAGGCCAATCAAGGTCATGATGTTAATGGCAAGATCCGCAAAGTACTCACTGCAAGCTACTGGGCTACCATTTAGGTTCTCCAGCTTCACCAGCTGCAGTGAAAACCAATTCTGACATGTGTTAAGTCCCACCTGCCTTCCCACAGACACGAGGTTACTGATCTCAGTAGGACCTGTGTCTTCTAAGTATCAGTTTACACCTAAGACTCTGGGAAGCTTTATAAACAAAGATTGCTGAGCTCCATTCTCAAAGTGTCTGCCCAGCGAGTGGGAGTGTGGCCTTTGCATCTGCACAGTTGGGACCTGGAGTAGTTCCCCTGCATCTACCTGGTCCAGGGGCCACATTGAACAAGGTTGACCACAAGTGGAAACTTGAGCTTCTTCCTCCCTGATGGAATGTTCTTGCCCTTCTACAAACATATGAAGTAGAAAGGAGTTAGGTTCTTAGAAAAACACAACTTGCAGCCAGGCGTGGTGGTTCACGCCTTTAATCCCAGCCCTCAGGAGGCAGAGGTAAGAGGATCACCATGAGTTTGAGGCCACCCTGAGACTACATAGTGAATTCCAGGTCAGCCTGAGCTAGAGAGACCTTACTTCGAAAAAAAAAAAAAATAAAATAAATAAATAAAAATAAAAAATTTTAAAAAACAACATAAAAGCTTGTGTGTGCAGCCAGATCCATTCTTGACTCAAGCTTACTCTATCTTGAATGGAAAACCCTGAGACATGGAAGCTCTGTCCTATATCCCGTCACCACTGTAGCTCTTCTTCTCCCCACAGACTAGTGGATACATCATGGGAGAGAATGACACCCCCCACAACCACCATTACCTTCTCATGGAGGGCTGGGGACTGAAAAGCCACTCCCTTTGGATCCATGACAGAATGGTGATTCCCCTATCTAGTGTAGGTCCTATGCAGATAGCCACAGCTGCTATGAGTTAATGGTTGTGATGGCCATGTTGGGTCCAACTGAGAGAGTTCCACAACCTTCTTCTCTACCCTCCAGTTGTTACATTTTTCTACACTTGCATTCATAATGTAAATTATGAAATTTGTGTTAAAACAAAAAATATAAAGGCATGCATACAAATTCTTGCATTTACCAAAAATATGAAAAATAAAATATTCATTTTTTTTCTTGCATGTTTGCTGTTGTAAGGTGTTTATAAACTATGAAAACATGGTTCCTTTTCCCCCACTTCACACTGTAGCATGCCAGTTTTTAAATTTGAAATAAAGAAGAATAGAGCTAAATATCTTCACAGCAAATCTGCAGTTATGGATGTGTTCAACTATTTTCCCCATGATTGAACACTTCATGTATTTCCCATGTTTCATAATTTAAATGGTCAAATGTCATATACTTTAGCCAAAATTATGATGACCTCATTTGGCTGAATTCTTAGAAGCAAACTTGATGGCTTAAATTGTGGGCATTTTGGGGGGGGGGGAATGTTTCGAGGTAGGGTCTCACTCTAGCCCAGGCTGACCTAGGATTTATTATGTAGTCTTAGGGTGGCCTCGAACTCATGGTGATCCTCCTACCTCTGCTCCCAAGTGCTGGGATTAAAGGTGTGTGCCACCACGCCCAGCAATTGTGAGCATTTTTAAAATTCTTAACAAATTGCTGATTTGCTTTGCAAAAAGTTGAACTCACCTTCCAGGAGCAGTGCAGGAGCCATTTCTACCTCTATGTCACTTTTAATTTTTTTTTTTTCCAGCTTAACAGAGGACATCTTCATCTCTTTTTGTGTATTTTACACTGTCAGGATTCTATTTTGATTTTTTAAAAAAGTATTTGATAAAGCTTTTGAAATGGCATGTGTTTTCTTAGGAAAAATTAGAATAATCATTTAACAAAAAGAGAAAAAATCATATTTGGATAGTAATAAGTTAGTCAATGTTAGCATTCTGTCAGATATTTTATTTACATATGTACATACATTTTTTGTGTTTATATTATACTTTGTAGTTTTATTATAAACTTAAAAAGGGGCTGGAGAGATGGCTTAGCAGTAAGCCCTTTCCTGTGAAGCCTAAGGACCCTGGTTCGAGGCTTGATTCCCCAGGACTCACGTTAGCCAGATGCACAAGACAGTGCACACATCTGGAGTTCGTTTGCAGTGGCTGGAAGCCCTGGGTGCCCATTCTTTCTCTATCTGCCTCTTTCTTTCTGTCTGTCACTCTCAAGTAAAAATAAGCAAAAAATATTTTTTTAACTAAACTTAAAAAATAAAATTTACAGGAGTCATCCACAGTGTGGATAGACTTTCTAACTTATCTAAGCTTAAAAATAGAAACATTTAAATTTCAGAAATCAACCTTGAAACATTTCTAATTGTTGAATAGAATTTTATTGCATGCAGCCATCCAGTGTTTAACCTATTGCCCATTTAAATAACTCTTTTTGAATGGGAGCATATTATTCATTACTAGAACAAATTTCTGGGAGTGGAATTTTCAGCCAAAATCTACAATACTCATACTTAAATTTTTCACCTTACTTAAAACTATATAAATTTAAGTGTTTCAGAAAGAAATGTGATTATGCATTGTTAGGAATTTTTAAAGTTAGACTATTTTGCATGCAGTTATAAAGTTGATTATTTTTATGTTTTTCATATGTTTCACATGTCAATCAATGTAGTCAAATATATCTAATTTTTATAATTCTTATCTACTATTATTATTCATGGGGGGGCTATTAACATGAACAAATATTAGGGTTATCTGTTTTCTATTGCCTATGTTATTATACATTTGTGAGATTATTTCTTGGAGTAAAAGCTGCTATTTTATTCTCCACAGACTGTATATTGCTTTTATATGAAAATTTTATTACTAGCAACATTTATATTTAGATGTGGCATCAACATATAACAGAAAAATAATATGGAAACAGCAATGTGCTTTTTTTTAACTCCTGAGAAACCGATCCATTAATGCTCTCTGTTTATTTTCCTATGAAGACACTAGTGTCCTGTTCAGAGATTCAGAGGTGCTTTCTGAGGCCCAGCTTTATATTATCTGAATGACAACCTAAATAGACTTCTAGCAAGTGAAAAAAACAATGTACTATACACACATTAGAGTGGTCATAAGTTATTTCTGAACTAACTGATTCAGATTAACTTTGAATCCAGCTTTTTGCTATATCTGTAAACAATGTGTGCACAGTAAAGAGAAGTTCCAAAGGTTTTCTAAAGCTCTGGGAAAAAAAGGATTATTGGGTATAGATGCAGTTACCAAATAGTATGGCACCAGTCTTTTAAAAAGCAAAGACATGGGGATGGCTCAGTACAAAGTAAGGTGTTAGTCAAGTTTATTTACTGGGGTTGCTTCCTTCCTCCATTTTCAAGCCATATTGATTATCCATGTGGTGCTAGAGCTATGCTAACTGCTTATACTTATACACCATGGCTTTGGGAAGACATTAACTTTTTGGCTCCTGAGTTGCACTGGCTTCAATGAAGAAATGCCTGTTTGGGTCCAGATTAGCTACAGTAGTGCATGTCTCTTAGACTCCAATATCCTTTGGTCCTCCAATATCCTTTGGCCCTAGTGAATTGCTTTCTACATATTCCCAGAAAGAAAAAGATGCGTTATACATTGGTGACCTGCAGGGTTCATAAGTGTCATAGCAATGTCATATTATTAAGTATAAATCCTGTTCTAAAAGACACTAAAATAATAGCTGGATAACAGATATGCCTGGGTTCAGCCTTCCTGTGTTGATGAATAATGTCTGATGTCTGTAATACGAGATACACTCATGATTCAAGTTTCAACTTCAGATGGAAGTTGCCCTATGTGTTTCTCTGTTCCCATTGTGTTAGTGTTAATGGAGATGAGAATTTGGCATCTAATTCATTTGGAGAAAGAACACAAAGAAATATAGAGGAATTATTAAATAAGCTTAAGCCATATGAATTGTAAACCCTATAATTATTTTTGCTTTGATTTTCATTTGAATTTGGATTTTATTCAAACTGATTGCTTATTTTGGAAAATAGATATAATGTTTTCCTTTCTTTGAAATTTCAAAAAGGCCAATAATAAACTATAATTTGTCAAATGAAATAACATGGGGATATTTAACAAAAAAAAAAAAATCAGTGGATCAGATGACCTTTGACGAAGCCTGTAAATCAGAGATAATACAGAAAACAAAACAAAAAAAAAAAAAAAACAACAAAAAAACCTACTATCTCTGGGAATACACTCAGTAGACTAAAATTCAAAAATACAGTTCACTGTTAAAACCAATATACTCTTTTTAAGGTTGGTGTCAACAATATATAACATGTACTGCTTTCAAAAGTAGATTCTTTTCAGGGTGAAATGATGAATTAAAGCTTTTAGAAACTCATCATCATTCATTTTGTGTGGAAGTAACAAACAGAAATAATCTATTTTTCATTAAAATTGATTTGATTTTAATTTTGACAGTCATTGGAAGTTATCTATCATCTCTATTTTTGACAGAGAAGCAAGAAAAGGGGTCCTGTGAAAAAGACTTTTCTGTAACTGGGTAGTTGTCATTATGAGAGGGTTCTGTGTGAATAATAGATACCAAACTTGGCTTGACTCTTCATTTCCAATCTTTTAAACTTCTTTTGTATCGAATTGCTAATAACTAGCTTCATCTTTTGTTACAGAAAAAGAATGGCTTTTTGTTTGCCCACAGCAGTGCATTAGTCAGTGCTCAGCCGTGAGTTATCATGGCTGATAATCCAGTCTCTGGAAACAGGTCGGAATCCGCAGGCACTTCCACAAATAATGGGTGCGGGCTTCAGAGCAGACACTTTTATTCCCCTTTTGAAAGCTGTTTATTAAATCTGGAGAGAAACTGGTTGATGGAAAGAGACAGCTACACCAAATATAAGTATTTCCCTGTGTGTAGACACTTTCTTCATTCTTCTTCCTCTAGAGAAGAGCCCCCAGGACACGTGAGTAATTTTAATACATTTTAGACAATGTCACAATGTATGAGCTCCCACCCTAGTCACTTTTGGTATTTAGAAAAGTATTTAAGGGTATAATGTTTTTAAAATGAGATCTGATCAATAACAGATACTTTGCATTGTACTTCAATGTCCTCAAAAGAAAATCACTAACAAGAAAAATCATGTTTACGGAGAACCATTTGTTTCCTGTATCAATTGTGATGTTTGGAGTTAAAAACTGCCTATTAGACAGAGGACCACTGTGAGTTACAGGACAGAGGTTCAAGATCAGAATAGACGTTCCACAGTGCAGGAGTAGTAGATGGAGTTGTCGAGGCAGAGGCAGGGTGGATTGAGTCTGAAGTCCAGCAGGGGCCACAGCAGAGGTGGAAGTGGAAGGGATACTGAATTGCTCTGCCTCTGTGTGGCAGCTGCTTCGGTGCAATGCTGCCAAGTGTTCTGTGATAGGGATCCTGCTAATGCTGGTCATTGAGGATGGCTGAGATGGGGAAAGCTGGGGACAGAATGGAGGACCGTTAAAGCAAGCTGGGGCCCTATCCAACTGTGTCTCCTGCCACTTCTGCTAAAGGCCATGACCTTATTCAGAGAGTCAAGGCTGCTGCTTCCGTTCTGTATGGAAGGCTTGTGAGCACTCCTCTTTGGAGTCAAGTTGAAACTGGGATTGTCAAGAAAGGAGACCCAGGCAAGCAAGTTTCAGTCCTATGATTTTGCCTCATCAAAATCTTCCATGAACTTCACTGAGAGTGGAGACATTCATGACAGTATTCATCTCTGTTCTGTATCTTGGCATAATGAGGAAATAAGACCTACAAATGATGCTTTTATAGAAATAAAAGGAGTGATAAGGGAGCTGGAGAGATGGCTTAACAGTTAAGGTTCTTGCCTACAAAGCCCAAGGACTCATGTTCAATTCCCCATAACCCATGTAAACCAGATGCATATGATGGAACATTGTGTCTGAAGTTTGTTTGCAGTGGCTAGAGGCCATGGCACACCCATTCTCTCTCTCTCTTATTTCTCTGTCTCCCTAGTAAATAAAAATGTAGAAGTATTAAACAATGGTAAGGCTGTCCAATATTTTACAGTCTTGGACATGATCCTGAGAGATATTCTACAGCTTCCATCCCTTTCTTACTGACATGCAGTACTGAAAGCCTCAAGGATTAAGAAACATCAGTACTGTAGGGTCAAGCTTTCATGATAATTTCATTATAATTACATGCCTCAGGACAGATTTTAACTAAGGATAACTTTCCTACCATCACACACTACATGAAGAAGCATGGTTTCCCGGTATGTATCCATTCACACTCTCCTTCTGGAAGGTACACCAGATTGCGAATGAAGCAGGAAGAATCTATTGAAGCAATCTGTGAGCTCTGAATACCACCCAACTTCTGCCTTATGGAAAAGGGGAAGTACTGGGTGAATATGATGCCCATTTATATTAAATCACATTATTTTTGCTTTTCTTCTCCATGCATATATGTTGTGGTCAGGTTCATGTTGCTGGCAGAAATCACCTGACCAAGAGAAGCTTGTAGGAAAAATATAGGTTTGTTTGGCTTACAGGCTCAAAGGGAAGCTCCATCATGGCAGGGGAAAAGAATAGCATAAATAGTGGGTAGACATCACTTCCTGGCCAACATCAGATGGACAATGTGAACAGGAAAGTGTGCCGAACACTGGCAAGGGGAAACTGGCTATAATAGCCATAAGCCCAACAATACACTGCCTCCAATAGGCATTAATTCTCAAATTTCCATTAGCTGGGAACCTAGCATTCAGAACACTTAAGTTGCCACAGGTGTTACTGATTCAGGTCTTCCAACTCTGTCGAGAATAGTCAATCAAGCTGTAGTTATAGCACTGCAAAGCATCTCTTAGGCCAAGGTTTCAAATCCTTCCATGTTTCTCTTGAAAATCTGCTCCAAAAGCCCAAAGCCACAAAGTCAGGTGTCTAGCAGCAAATGACACTACTCCTCAGTTCCAACTTTACTGTGGCAGTCAAGTTCACATTGCTGGCAGAAATCATCTGACCAAGAGCAGTTTGTGAGGAAAAAATGGTATATTTTGGCTTATAGGTTTGAGGGGACATGCCACAATGGCAGGGGTAAAAAGAGGGCCTGAACAGACGGTGGACATCACCTCCTGGCCAACAGGATGGACGATAGAAACAGAACAGCATGCCAAACACAGGCAAGGGGCCACTGCCTATAATACCCAGAAGACAGCCCCCAACAATACAGTTCCTCCAGGAGGTGTTAATTCCCAAGTCTCTATCAGCTGGGAACCTAGCATTCAGAACACCTAAATTTATGGGGGGCACATGAATCAAACCACCACAATATATATGTATATGTGGTGTTTGTGAGTGTATTTGCTTGAGTGTGTTTTTGTGTGCATGTGTGCATGCACATGTGCACACATGGTGGCCACAAGCTGATGTTGGATGTCTTCCTTAATTTTTGATTCAGGGTATCTCTCTGAACCCAGAGGTCTCTTTTTTTGGCTAGAATAGCTAGTTAGCAATCCCCAGAGATCCTCCTGTCTCTGCCTCTCAAACACTGGGTTTACAGGCATGCACAGCCATGTTTAGCATTAACATGAGACCTGAGGATGGAACTTGGGTTTTTTTTTTTAAATTATTTATTTATTTATTTATTTATTTATTTATTTATTTATTTATTTATTTATTTATTTGAGAGCGACAGACATAGAGGGAAAGACAGATAGAGGGAGAGAGAGAGAATGGGCGCGCCAGGGCTTCCAGCCTCTGCAAACGAACTCCAGATGCGTGCGCCCCCTTGTGCATCTGGCTAAAGTGGGACCTGGGGAAGCGAGCCTCGAAACGGGGTCCTTAGGCTTCAGGCAAACGCTTAACCGCTAAGCCATCTCTCCAGCCCAAGAACTTGGGTTCTTATGCCTTGATCAGCAAGTGCTGGGCCCATGAATCATCTTTCCAGCCCTCAGAAAACACATATTTTAAGGTAACTATGAAAGTATATAGAATTTCCTATGTTAATGATTTTTTAAAAAAAACAAACAAACATTTTCTTCCTAAGCCATTCTACAGAATAAGGTTTTGCTCTATTTTTGTTCCTTTATTTATCAGAAATGTAGGATGGGAATGCCCCTCATTATCAGTTAGTTATACCAGAGGCTCCCAAATTTACTTTGTTCCTAGAACCCCTATGTTTCAGGAATCTTTCAAAGCAATCCTATGTCAAAGGAAATACCTAGTAGTCCTATTTATCTGTTTAGTTTGGTGGTTTCACTGTGGTGGTATGATTGTATGGCCTCATAGACTGAGATGTTTTATTAAAATACCAACTTGTACTGTGGGTCTACAGCTGCCCCACTGGAAGGAGGTGTCACTGGGGCTGGATCCTGCTTCCAGTCCAGAGGTGTGGAGAGGTCAGCATGAGCTCTGTTGGTTTTGTGCTTGCTGTTATTGGTGGTTGCTTGGTGCACTTGTTTGTGTCTGCTTGTATATATGGAAGCAAACAGTTTCTGTCATTTATGGGGTTTCTGCTGGATTCATCATCAGAGATAAACCCCTTCCTTCCATAAACTGTGTCCGGTCGGATGTGTGTCCCAGCAACACTGACTACAACAGTTTGGGTCCAAACCAACTGGACTAAAAAGTCAATCCATTACAATAGTGCATGTAGCATTTTACAAATTTCTTTTCTTCCCTTTAACGAACAGCCTTCCCTGAGGTATCCATGTAAGCATACTCCAACCCCGAAAGTGCTCAGCACGTGGCTTGAGAGTGTGCAGCTGGCTGAAAACACAGCCCAGGTAGAACTTTAGCAGCCACCTCTTCCATTTGACTAGATTCTTTCCAGTAAGTTTTTAGTATGGCAGATTTTTGAAACTACATCTTGATGTAGGTATTGAATACTATTTCTGTACATGGATCCACTCATGCTCTACTGACAATGCAATAGGCAGTGAAAGAAAACTACCCAGGCCATCTAGCTGACAAGGAAAGTTCTTTCACCCTCAGGCCATAGCACTGTAAGTCGGTCACATGCAGAAGGGCACCAAGTAGCAATACATTAGCAGGTGCCTTTCTGAAGCAAAGAAGGTGAGAGCCCAGGGACATGGGTTGTGGGTGTCTATTTCCTGGTGGGCTGGAGACTGAACTCCTCAGAAGATATATACCACATCTTTACCTCTGATGTCAGGAGCCACTGACAATGGCTTGCCTCTGAGCACGATGTTCCCATTCCTAGCTTCCTTAGGACACAGTGGTTCCCTATACCCAGTGATAATAAGAGTCTGTAGGTGTGGGTAGGATGGCTGGCAGGATGGCCACCAGACTGATGCTGTCTTTTTGTCAGGTTCAAAACTTTTTCCATTACACATTTTTTAACTTACTCAACACAAAATACAATAGCTTAGTCAAGAAGATTTAGAACATATTCATCCTTGCCAAAATTTCCTGGTCATCTTTGATCAAATGATTAACCCCTGAATCAATGGAAGCTATAGACAACTTCATGTGAATAAGAATTTTGACTGACAGCAGTGATGTTTCAAAACCCACCTGCATTTAACTGTATATTCTCCTCATAGTAATGAAGTACATAGCCAAATTTCCTTGAAGTCTCATTCTTTCCATGAAATCTTTATGAAAAATTCCCAACCCCAGGGATTTTAATCATTTAATGAACCCCCTTATCCTGCTGCTGTTCCACCTTCTGAATTACTTATGGAGCCAGCTATAATAAAAATGCTCATCAACAGATGTTCTGAATGGAGACAGATTCAGGTTTGATTTTGCATTCCAACACCAGAGAGGATGCCACAATACTTAGGATTCAATTTGAAAATTTTTGGGTAATTAATTTTTACCTAAATAACTCTGATGTGAAAAGTCCATTAATTATTTTATTATAGCAATGCATAAGCTATTTTTATGAAAATTCACTGAATCTCTTTCTCTCAAGTGTTTTAATTCTTATAGTAACCTTATATAGCTTTACATTAGATTAGAGGCAGAAAAGCAATTTGACAGTTTAAAGCCAAAGTACTTATCTGGAATAGACATTTGTAAATCTCTTTTTCCCTTTCTGTTTTTCTCTCTTCGTGTGTGTGTGTGTGTGTGTGTGTGTGTGTGTGTGTGTGTACTGAAATTCCCATCAGAGTTAAACTTTTTTTCATAGCTTTGTTATAAATTAACAATGGTAGCAAGTGTGTGGAGAGATGGCTCAGTGGATAAAGTTCTTGCTGTGCAAACTTGAGGACCTGTTTGGGACCCCAGCACCGATATAAATCTGGGTGGTTTTGGTGCCTATCTATAATCCTAGCACTCAATAGGCAAAGAGAAGGCATCTCTGGAGCAAGCTACTTACTTAGGTTAGCTGATAGGTAAGCTCTGTGCTCAAGTGAGACACCCTGTCTCAATAAATAAGGTGATTAAGTAAAAAAGTGATTAAAGAAGACACCTGATGTTAACCTATGGCCTCTGCCCACAAGTACACCTGGGTAAAAATGGATGCTCATCACACACACATACAAGCAAAACTTTTAAACTAAATTTTATTTTAAATTACTTAAAGCTATTCGCTATTTAGAGGACATTTGCAATAGATTCTTTGAAAACACCTTAGATAAAATATTAATTAAAGCTTATAATTACAGAATCATAATTACCCTGACCATCAAAATTACTAGAGCTTCCACTTGGGCTTCAGACATCACAGTCTTAAGTAACACATTTTCCATGCCTGGGGTAGTATTCATATGTCTGCCACTGTTATGGTTTGGATCTGGAGTGTCCCCTAAAGGCCATGTATTGAAGGCTTGATAGCAGCCTGAACTACTATTAGGGTGTGGTGAGACCTTTAAGAGAGGAAGCTTATTGGAAAGAAGTTAGGCTACTGGGGGGGGGGGGGTGCCCTTGACATAAGGGATATTGGATTCCACTTTCCTGCTATCATGAGATGACTAGGTTTCCTGTCAAGCATTCCTCACCATGCTATCTTGTCTCACCAAAGGCCCAGAGCAACAGGGTCAAAGGACAATGGGCTAAAGTTTCAAGAAGTATGAGCCACAAATACCCTTTTTATGTTGATTATGTCAGATATTTTGCCACCATGCTGAAAGTTGACGAACACACATACATTCTGTCCCTCTATTATTTTCATTCTCTCTCTTTTTCTGTCTGATTTTTCCTTTAATCTCTCTAACATGCATGCGCTCACATGCACACACACACTTCCTTATTAGTTGCTGTTTTGGTCACTCTGACAACATAACTGAGGCACTCAAGGAGAATGGTTTATTCTGGTTCATGGTTCCAGGAGAAGAGTCCATTAATGTGGGAAGCACAGGGACTGGGGTTGCTAAATCTGCAGAGGTAGGAGATTGAAGTGGCCTCTCCTCATAGTTTGGCAAATCAGAAAGCAGAGAGTTTCAGAACTAGGAGCAGATTTCAGATTCACTGACCCACTTTCCCAAAGGTTCTATAACATCCCCCAAATGGCCATCAGCTGGAAACCAAGAAGTTAAATACATGAGCCCATAGGGGGCATTTTATATTGTAGCCACCACCACAGAACTCATCTGTTTACTGTGAAAACCTTAATGACAGGCAGATCTCCACAGGGAATCTTGAAGTAAAAGTAAGACTTAAGATGGGGACACCAGGTTACCAATAAGAGAAAGAAAAGCAAAACTACAGTAAGAAGTACTCAGGGAAAAGTTAAAGTCAATGTGTGAGCATTTCAAAGGAAAAAGTCAAATTATATGGCTGTAATGAATGAGTATGCTAACAAAGCACCCAGGATGCTGCTTGTACAGTTGCATTCCCTAACCTTTAATTCTGGAGAGATACTCCAAAAACTCAAACCATTCTATTTCCCTAAAAGTTATCAGGCTTTAAAGAATTAAAATTGCATAATAAATGAGTATGTTTTCTATGAGTAGTGTCTTCAATGGTATTCTAAAATTATTCCCAAAATGTGTGAAACTGGTTTTATTTCAGTGGAAAACAGAGGACATTTGAAAAGTAAAAGAAGATATGTGTTAGTAAATTAATGCACATTCATATCCATTTTAATTACTCAGTTATTTTCTTTGTGAGTACTGAATAAAAGATGGAATTTATTTTTGTCACAGATATTTGGGTCAAATATAAATTTTGAGACAGTAAATCTCAATAAATGTCAGTATTAAATTCAGAAAATAGACAAGGAGGAACTTTAGGACAGATTCTCTGTATCTGTATCTGATCTAAAGGCAGATCTGGGAGCACAGTGTACTTCTTAAACATGTTCCAATTGACTTGTGTGTGTAGTCAAATTGTAGAATTAATGATGAGGTAAGCAACACACGTTTGTTAGACATCGGTAATAAGTTCACATACAAGGATAAATTTGAAAATATCCTTATTGTCAGGCAGTCTTTATTTCAATAATGTACATATGCAACTTACCTAAACTGAAATTAAGCAACAAAATAGATAGAGTTAAGTAAAAGAGTTAAGTAAAAAAGAGAAAACTGATGAAGTTTCAGGACAAGTTTTATGTGGAAAACAAATAATTGAGCTGAAGTTTGAAGGAAGAGTCTCATGAAGATTATTATTTTTTTTTGATTTTGTATTAGCAACTTCCATGACTATAAAAAATACCCCATGGTAACACCCTCCCTCCTCCCACTTACCCCTTTGAAACTCCACTTCCATTGTAGCCCCTCCCCATTTCAATCAGTCTGTCTTTTACTTTTGATGTCATGATCTTTTCCTCCTCTTATGATGATCTTATGCAGGTAGTGTCAGGCACTGTGAGGCCATGGATATCCAGGCCATTTTGTGTCTGGAGGGAGCATGTTGTATGGAGTCCTGCCCTTCCTTTCTCTTACATTTTCCGCTACCTCTTCTGCATTAGACCCTGAGCCTTGGAAGGTGTGATAGAGATATTGCAGTACTGAGCACTGTGGTCATTTCCTTCCATCACCATGATAACTTCTGAGTCACTGCCATCTGAAAAGAGAAGATTTTCTACCAAAAGTGAGAGTAGCATTATTATAAGGATGTGAACATTAATAGAAGTGCTTACTGGGCAGTTTGATAAGCATAGTATATACATTTAGCCAGACAACAGTGGACATTACACCCATATAGCTCATGACTACCCTTGTTTTAAGTTTTCAGTATCAGGGATGTATTCCCGTCCCATGGAGCAGGCCTCCAGTCCAATTAGAGGGCAGTTGGCTTCCGCAATGATAGACATGCCACTATTGCATCCATTGGCTCATTTGACCTGGCTGGCCAAAAATAAGGCTTGCAGTGTCCACTGATGATTATCTTTACTGGTGATTTCTCTTTTTCCCATTGAACTGGATGCAGAATGGCTTCTTCCAGCTTTCTGTCAGCTGGTCTACATGGAGGAGGTTATCAGCTCAGATCCAGCAAGATTTCTCAGTGGCCTTGCAGCTCAAGTATATGGAGTCTTCAGCAATAGGGTCTTACCATCTATTCCTGATGGGAAACCAAGGGCCTTGGCAATGGCTTATAATGTTTGGGGGGCCTCAGGGATCTCCCTAGCTAGCAACTCACTGGAAGATATCCCATCCCTGGCACTGAAAATTTTATAGCAATAATCTATGACTACTGAATGTTCCATTGTCCCAAAATGTAGGATTAATATGTTTTATTTATATCCTCTTAGATTTTGATTAGCTGTCTGTGGCGGTTTGATTCAGGTGTCCCCCATAAACTTAGGTGTTCTGAATGCTAGGTTCCCAGCTGATGGATATTTGGGAATTAATGCCTCCTGGAAGGAGTGTATTGTTGGGGGTGGGCTTATGGGCTTTATAGCCAGTTTCCCCATGCCAGTGTTTGGCACACCCTCCTGTTGCTGTGGTCCACCTTCTGTTGGCCAGGGGGTGATGTCCACCCTCTGCTCATGCAATGATTTTCCCCTGCCATCGTGGAGCTTCCCCTCAAGCCTGTAAGCCAAAATAAATCTCTTTTTCCCAGAAGCTGCTCTTGGTTGGGTGATTCCTACCAGCAATGCGAACCGGACTGCAACACTGTCCCTCCACCTTTCCTTTATTCAGTCTCTCTACAGACCTCATTTTGGACCTTTTCACCCCCATTAATCTATTCTTCTATTTACATATATACAATACCATTCTATTAAGTACCCCCCTCCCTTCCTTTCTCTTCCATTTATATCTCTTTTCTAGCATACTGGCCTCTCCTCCTGAGTTTTTCATCCTCACACAGAAGCCCAGTCATCTGTAGCTAGGATCCACATATGAGGGAGATCATGTGGCTCTGGGCTTGGGTTACCTCACTTAGTATAATCCCTTCCAGATCCACCCATTTCCCTGCAAATTTCGTAACTTCATTTTTCTTTACCACTGAGTAGAATTCCATTGTATAAATGTGCCTTTTCTTCATTATCCATTCATCAGTTGAGGGACATCTAGGCTGACTCTATTTCCCAGCTATTGTGAATTGAGCAGCAATAAACATGGTAGAGCACATACTTCTAAGGAAATGAGATGAGTCCTTAGGATATATGCCTAGGAGTACTATAGCTGAGTCATATGGTAGATCAATTTTTAGCTGTCTTAGGAACCTGCACACTGTTTTCCACAATGGCTGGACCAGATTGCATTACCACCAACAGTGTAGAAGTGTTCCTCTTTTTCCATATCCTCGCCAGCACTTATGGTCATTTGTTTTCATGATGGTAGCCAATCTGATAGGAGTGAGATGGAATCTCAATGAAGTTTAATTTGCATTTCCCTGATGACTACAGATGTAGAACATTTTTTAGGATGCTTTTACACCATTCATATTTCTTCTCTTGAGAACTCTCTACTTAGTTCCATAGCCCATTTTTAATTGGCTTGTTTGATTTCTTATTATTAAATTTTTTGAGTTCTTTGTATATCCTAGATATTAATCCTCTATTAGATGCATAGCTGGCAAAGATTTTTTCCCATTCTGTGGGTTGCCTCTTTGCTTTGTTCACAGTGTCTTTTGCTGTACAAAATCTTTGTAATTTCATGAGGTCCCAGTAGTTAATCTGTGGTTTTATTGCCTGAGCAATTGAGGTTATATTCAGAAAGTCTTTGCCAAGATCAATATGTTGAAAGGTTTCCCCTACTTTTTTCTCTAGCAGTTTCAGAGTTTCCAGTCTGATGTTAAGGTCTTTAATCCATTTGGACTTAATTCTTGTGCATGGAGAGAGAAAAGAATCTATTTTCATCTTTCTACAGATAAATATACAGTTTTCCCAGCACCATTTGCTGAAGAGGCTGTCTTTTCTCCAATGATTATTTTTGGCATTTTTATTGAATATCAGGTGGCTATAGCTACCTGGACTTGCATCTGGGCCCTCTATTCTGTTCCACTGATCTACAGGTCTGCTTTTGTTCCAGTACCATGCTCTTTTTGTTACTATGGCTCTGTAGTATAGGTTAAAATCAGGTATGGTAATACCACCAGCCTCATTTTTGTTGCTCAGTATTATTTTAGATATTTGAGGCTTTTTGTGATTTCAAATGAACTTTTGGATTGTTTTTTCTAATTCCGTGAATAATGCCATTTGAATTTTGATGAGGATTGCATTAAATGTGTAGTTTGCTTTTGGTAAGTTTGAAGGAAGAGTCTCATGAAGATTATTTTTAATATCAAGGTAATTCATTTTTAATTTTGAAACATTGTATAGATCAACTACATGAATATGCACAAACAATTTACTGACACACAGGTAATCCATTTGTACACATATATTTAGGCTCTCAGAACTATTGATATGAATATAAATGAATACGTAAATAATTTGAGATTTTTCATTTGTGCAAACAAATTCTTTTAATGTACTGGTTTTATAATTTTTTTCCATTAAAAATCATGTCATAGGTGTTATGGTTTATACTAATTGTCAATTTGACAGGATTTAGAATCACCATTGAAAGATTATCTCTATTAGGTTAAATAAAATGAGAAGACACACACTGTGGATAAGGTCCTGGATTGGATTGTCACCATTAAGGGAAATCTACTGTTCTGCATTGGGACAAAAGGAAAGATGCCTTAATGTCAAGGTTCAACCCATTTTATGGTCAAGACAGGAGAAGTGGTATTCATCTGAAATGAAATTGCCTGAAAGAAATATTATGAAGCTTTCTTTTCCTCAAGGAAAGTATACAGAGGATGCTATATCTGTGTTCCATTGGTTCCAGGTTTCATCCTGGCCTGGCAGCACTGCCCAGATGGAATTGGTTTTAGAAGAATCAAAGATATGAAAGTGAGAAGGTTGTGGTGTATTGAACCACAGTTTCATAGCTCCTAAGGCTAAGCAATATGTGGCAGGGCTGGAGTCCCTGCAAGGAGACTGAGAGGCCACTGCAGGAAGCTATGAAGATGAACCGTAAGTTCCAGTGGAAACCTCGTGATGTTAGAGAGGTCAGAACAATAGAATGTCATCTGATGAGAACTGCAAATTTGGAGTAAAGCTGCCCCAAGAGAGGTACACCTGGAGAGGCAGAGCTACTCAAACACTTGGAACCCAGATGATCCCATCACAAGTTCCACATGCCACGTATGGAGCTATAATATTTGGAGATTACTCTCCTGGTTTTTAGTTTTGGTTTGCTTTGACAATTCCTTGCTATTCCTCCATTCTTTCCTTGGGGGTTTTAGGAAGTTTGCTTTGTGTCAATTCATAATGGAAGTATGTAACGCATTTTGTGAGGTACTAGGGGCTCACAGTTAAGAGTTTGCCTGAGTCTCAGAAGAGACTCTGCACTTGAGCTTTTAAACAGTGTTGACACTCATAAAGATCATGAGGACTTTTAAATTCTGACTGCATGCAATCTGCCATGAGATGACCATGAACAAATGGTGGGAGGTTATGACTTAAACATGATCTGTTTGGGTGTTCTGGTGATGGTTTGTGTAAAATGTCAACTTGAGAGAGTTTAGAATCACTAGTGAGAGATTATCTTGATCAGATTAATTAAGGTGAGATTTGCCTTGATTGTTGGTAGGGCCCTGGACTACATAAAAAAGAAAGAGCTGGATGAGCATTTAGCATTAATGCTCTTGTTTCCTCCCCATGGACTGAATGGGACCAACTTCCACCCCTATGCCTTTCCTGTCATGATGGGCTGTAACCTGGAACTATAAGCTAAGATAAATCCTTCCTTCCCTAAACTTATTTGTACTTATTTATTTGTGAGAAAGAGAGGGAAGGAGAGAGAAAATAAGAATGAGTATGGATATGCCAGGACTTCTTAGTACTGTATTCTAAGTCCAGACACTTATGCCACTTTGTGCATCTGGCCTTAGATAGATACTGGGAAATCTAACGTTGGCTGGTAGGCTTTGTAACAAAGGGCCTTTCACCACTAAGCCATTTTCTCATCCCCCCAACTCATTTTTGTCAGCTGTTTTATTCTGGCAATAGAAGGTAATTGATACAACAGCCATCATTGTATTAGCATCAGTATTAATCTATACAATCAGTTTTTAACTAATACTTTCATATTTACCTTAAAAACTCATTTTCAAGTTTAATGTAGATTAAAAGTACATTCGACCAGTAGTTCTTCCAATATTCTATGATGGATCAAGGAATGAGTGGATATCAATGTTCAGTGGCCTTCCACTTGACAGATTCAGTATGAGTATGGGACAATTCTAGAGTCACCAACACTATTGCTTGCTTTGTGCTGCTGGATGGAAATGTACGTGCTAGATGGAGAAACAACAGAGCTTCCCTGTGTGCAGAAATCATCAGGGCTTTGCTAAATGGGCACTCAAGGTGGAGCCCTGTGAAGGACTGCTGTCAGACTGAGTGCCTTGATGTTCTGTGTCCAAGAAACCCAGTGTCACTGTTTGTCTTGGTCTCTGCATGCACTCCTTCTGGTACAAACACACTGTATTGGTTTTCTTGTGGCAGTGACAAAATACCTGACAGGAGCAATTTAAGGGAAGGAGGATTTATTTTAGTTCATGATTTAAGACTGTCCATTATGTCCAGGAAGTCTTGGTGGGGTTAACTGCAGCAGGATGGTGTGTCTGGGACTCCTCACAAATCTAAAGCCATCAGGAAGCAGAGAGCAGGCAATTGGGGCACTCAGCTGGCTTTCTCCTTTTGTATTCACTCCAGGACTCCAGCCTCTGGGATCTGCTACCCACATCCAGGGTGGATCTTTCCACGTCAGTTAATCCTCAGTGGAAACTCCCTCTCAGACACATCCAAACTCAAAACTGATCATCACACTCACTAAAGCCTGTGAGGTGGTTGACAGTTACTACTTTCTCATGGAATGGAGAAGGTATCCTTTCTGCTTTCCTCCTTGTGCACATGAAATCAGGCTTCTAAAGTGGCAGGATCAAAAAGCTTCTTGAGCATAATCGGAGGAAGATGGAAAGTCCACAGGGACAGTCGGCTCCTGCTGCTTTCATTCGGGAAGAAGCTTCATTATCCTTCTTTGAATTTTCTCTCACCCTGGGAAGTCATTATTATTCTGGCATTCCTCCTGACATTTTTATGACTTTATTTGTTTTAATACATGGCTCATTATTTGTTTGGAACAGACTTCCAAAATATTTCTCCAAATGCCACTTTAGCTCAGCCAATGAGATGTTTCACCAGTCCTCCATTTTCCCCTCTTGCAATTTGGCTAAACTTTACATGTAGGTGAGGAGCATAAAGCTCTATAAGAATGCTTCTGGATGAATAGATTAATTTGCTTCTCCTCTGGATGCTGGGGAAATTAATTATTGATTAGCTCTATGATGGAGAGATTTTTATTGGGTTTCACTCTTTGTGGGGCAAAGCATATAGCCCAATGTATTTCTTCCTTTGTGAGTGCTTTCCTTTTCCAGCAATAAAGGGGCCTCTGTGTAGTCAGAGTCCATGTTTGATTGACTGGGCCCCAGAGCTGACGTTTACACTGCTGTATTCATCTTGCTCCAATGACTGTGACATGCCACCCAGATGTGGTGAGGCTGACAAGGACTGTGAGGGAGACCAGACAGATGACAATGTCTCCGTTCTTCAGAGCAATGCAAGGTGATCTGTCACCTGATGATAGGCCACAGCCTGTCATTTATTTACTTAGAGCTTTAATGTGAGTAAAATAAGCAGGAGAAGGGGCAGTGACAAGGAATGAGGATAAAGTAAGTGGCTAAAGGAAATAAAAATCTGACAGACCCAAGCTCAGCAACAGCAATTGCATACATCTCAGTGGACATGCCAGCCTAGGGTCCAATTATTAGCAGCCTTGTGGGCATGGAATCAGATTGGCAAAGCAAGAACATTAGCTAGTTAGCCTGATAGTTGAAGGCAAACCCCATTGCTATGTGATTATATTAATTGCCTTGTATTTTTTCCTGAACATTTAATTTCTACAATATTCTATAACCATTTGGCCAGCACATGTTTCCTTTTTTGTTTTGAAATTGGTATACATTTCATGAAATAACTTTCATGAACAATTGAAAGTGTGACTAGAAATTATCAATAGTCTTGAAGATCAGGTGCTTGAAAACCTTTGCCTTACTTGTTTTATATGATGACAACTTGGTTGAAGGAGAGCCTAAAAGCCAGGGAAAATTATTTTTAAAAATTATCTGTTTGAATTTAAAGTGATGGGAATAAAATTTTTACTATATTCTAAGGAGATTTTCTAAATAACACAATAAGAAATCAACTTTTCCAATAACTAATTAATATATGAGTTGATATTTCCAAGTAAACAAGTTTAATGACAAATACTTTTATAAGGATATGGATTTGAGCCACTAAAAATGTTTGAATGGTGTTTGGCATTTACAACTTGGATGTTCTTTAAGTATTATACCAGGTCTTGTTTTGTGACCTCTCCACTTGCACTGAGCAAGGGTGTGATACGTACAGAGCTGGCAGGTCTGTGGGGAGGGTGGCATGCCCTAGCATCAGAAAGAATCTTCAAGGCACCCTTGGCAATGTGGTTGAGAGGCCCAGGTTTGGGACAAGCATTATGTCAATAAAATCATCATCCACAAATACAAAAATCATGATCTATTTCATAAGGAAAATCATCCCTGGGATGTTATAACTGCAACCTCAATACTTTGAACCCAGTAATCTCAAGACTATGAGAATCTGATTCTGCAAGTTTTCGATTTTTGTTGGGTATATGATTTCACATTGTAGCTGTGGCTGGCCTGGAACTCACTATGTATACCAGGCTGACTTTGCACTCAAAGCAATCTTCCTAACTCAGCCTACCAAATACTGGGATTAACAGCCGCTTCCTATATATTAAATAACTGCAGTTATGTCTGTTTTGGTTGTTCAGGTTTGTAGCATCCTGGAAACTCCCCAGACCTGTAGCTAGGACATTTCTTTAGGTATCTGGGTGCACAAGAATACTTAAGAGAGTTGCCCTATTTAGCAGCTGGGAACCAGACAATGGGCATAGGAGGGTCCTTTAACTGGCAAGTATAGTGGTGACTGGTGCCACCTGAGAAAGCCAAAAGCTATTAAAAATGGAACAAATGAGTATGCAGAGGAGGAGAACCCTCCTGGCTGGTGACATGAGGACATGCTGAAGGGTGTGTCACTCTCTGCTTTGGTATCCCAGGGCTGTCATGACCAGTACCACAAGTGAAATGGATTTGAAGAACAGAAGATTTGTTCTGGACTAAATTTCAGGTGGTGACGGGCCATGTTCCCACAACTGCTCTAGAAGATCATTCCTTGCCTTTCCCAGCTCCTAGTGACCCCAAACATCTCCTTGCTTGTGGAAACATCACTCCAATTACTGCCTCTACCATCTCGAGACCTCCTTTGTGTCCCTGGCCTCTTTCTGTGTATAAAGACATCTACTCTAAATCAAGATTGATGTCTCTAAGATGTTTAAGTATATGCTAAAGGCACTATTTCAAGTAAGATCATGCTCTGAAGTTCTAAGTGGATTTGGTTTTGGATATTATTCAGCTCCGTGCATCCTCACTCACTGTCAGTGATTCAGTGATTCATACAATGATGTGATTACTGGAATGGTAAATAATAACAGCATTGTTTTAAACAACTTTCCCCCTAAGCAACAAGGAGCAGAAGTGTTCATTTTTAGATTTTGTACTCATCACTTCCCTTCTGTAAGCTGCTTCCGCTCTGGTTTCAGTAACTGTTACATATAGTCTTGTATCTCTTCCCTTGTTCCCATTTCCTTGAGAGCCCCCCTGAGTAGGGTTATTGGTGTTCAATAGAGTAGAGTAATTAGGGCCTCAGTCAGTCTGTTGGCTAGCAGAGAGGGGTGCTGTACCTCAGTGTTGCCTCTTCTAATACCTCCAATCACTCCAAATGGGAATGGTCCATTGGTAGGTGGTGAGCTTTCATCACTAGAATGGCTTAAAAGACTACAGGGAAAGCTGCCAGGATCATTGGGCAATGTCCCTGCTGGGCAGGACATGATAATTGCTAATGCCTTTTCTTTATGCTCAGCTCTGTGGTAGTTTTGTCTCAGTTTTGTCACTTATAAGGATGTCAGTTTTAGGTGCTTACTATTCACTTTCAATGTCCCTTCTCATAGTATGCTTCCTTTCTTGGAACACTTAAAAAATATGCATTTGCCCAAATAACAGCATTCTTGCTGATGTTTTCCTCTTTTTTTTTTTTTTTTTTTTTGTTATAGCTATGGCCTCTGAGAAATATGTGGCAGATAAAACCCAGAAAACAGATGTTTAGTCTTGTTCACTACAAGAGCCACAACTGCCGGGCCCTACCATTTGCTGGAGCCACAGCATGGCAATGCTCACAAGTCCAAAGCTTCTTGTTGTTTCCCTGTCAAATGCAAAGCACAACAATTGTATACCTACCTATTAGCACTGTCAGATAGCTAAATAAAATAGCTAGGAAGTATTTGGCAAGAGGCATGACACCTCCAATGAGCATGATGATAAGCATTCAGTGTGTGCTAGATGTGGTGGGTTTTATTATTCATCCGGGTGTTCCTTCTTGATTAATCAGCAAACCTGTCACTTTTCTGCTATGAAAAATGATACATTAAATTTCAAGAGCTTTAGTAACTATTGGCATTTTAAAGGGTTAATAAATCATAAATAGCACTATTGCTATTTGCATCTTTAACCTTTCTATTAATGAAGTTGTTTTACAAAATCTATTTAAATGATATTTGGTAACTACTTACAGAGAATACAGTTTCAAAGTCTTTAAAAAACCCACAATTTTTGTTGTATCTTAAATTCTTCTTCCAATTTCAAAGGCCTGTGGTACTTATAGGCTCTACCATCACTAACACTCTCATCATAGAAATTTTATACAATATATGTGACAGAGAATATTTGGGTTTAAAATTTTTCAGATTTTTGTTTTGTTTACAGAACACTGATCCATACAAAGTAGGAGCTGCTGTCTTAGGTTTGAGAGCTGCTGGCATGTGCGGCTTTCCTTTCCCATTGAAACAGAGATGATCCTGGCGACTGAAAAGCAAAGATAAGCTGAGAATAGAGTTGCAATCTCTGTGCAGGTGCTGTTTTGTTAACATCCTGGTGCATGTGATTATATTTTTTTTGCACACAGTAATAGTCAATTTATTTTCTAGAACACATATTACAATGTTCAGTTCATTGCAAGTCATGACAAAGCCCTGTTGGAACCAAAGAGAAGACTCTTTTTTTATATCCTGAGAAGCTGTTTCCATTGTAATTCGAAGAATTTTAGCCCAGGAAATACCAACTGGTGATTTGCTTTGTTGGTTGTTTACAAACCAGGTACTTCTTGCCTTGCATCTTATACATTTATTCTTCTATTTTGAGGCTAGTTTTCTCAAATATACTATGTTTTTTCTTTTTAATTTTCATTTTGTTCAAAAACTTTTATATAAATTACCATGGGATATATTTTATAATCATGGAAAATGTTAATAAAAATTATATAAAAAAACTTTTATATAGTCTCATGTGACCTAAGCGGGCCATGAACTTGATGACCTTGAACTTCAGCTCCTCTTGCCTTCGCCTCCCAAGTGTTGGGATTATAGGCACATGCCATCATTCCTAGTTTTATTAAGTGCTAAGGATTGAACCCTAGGGTTCCTGTATGTTAAGCCAATAAACTACATCTCCAGCCCTTCAAATATGCTTAAAGTTGGTAAAAATCTTGCCAAGTCCAGCTGAATCTATTTGTCTCAAAATTGTGTCCTCCTTTTCTCTTCTTTTTCTCCATTTGGGTCTAAAACAACTCACTTCATAAGAACTTCATGAATTTTTCCTCCGTGCACGTCAGTGCAAAGGGCCTCTTGCGCTGCCTTCAGCTCTGCGGGGACACTGCTTCACAGTCAGCTTGCTGGGTGATCAAAGTGGAGCATCCCTGGCTCACAGGCGGCCTGGCATGTCCCTGTCATACAGCCATAGATCTTTGCAGTGCATTCTCAAAGAGCTGGGGAAGGACATTCTTTCATAGAAGTTTATAGAGTCAGAAATAATTGTCCTTTCAACAAGTGAAATGACACAGCAGCCCTCTCCAGACTGGGTCTTTATAAGCAACTGCCACACTTTCCCTTTCTTCATATCTGTGGTGTGAAAGTCCCTCTTTTCTTTCAAATCAGAAGGGTTTGGCCTTTATGTATAAACTTTTAATACTACATATGCATAAACCTTAATATGGCTTCTTGATCTTTTAAAATATAACTTATGACAAGTTGGATTGATCTGCTCTAGAAGTAGGTAAGAGAGTACAAGCATTTTAAGCATTTTAAGAAAACTTTCAGTTTTTTTCTAGACTTTTGCCTTTAATTAAATAATTAACTAATTGTAGTTTTGTCTTCTGCTAACTTGTTTCTACCTCATTAACTTGGAACAATAATTTACTTTCTTTACTGGATCATTTCTCAGTGATTCCTTTAAATATATTTTTTTGTTCCTACTCACACAGAAGTCCAGTCATCTGTAGCTAGGAAGAAAACTCAGTTGCAAAGGCCAGTGAGCTAGAAAAGAGATATAAAGGGAAGAGAAAGGCAGGGATGGGGGTACTTAATCAGATGGCATTGTATATATGTAAGTAGAAGAATAGATTAATGGGGGTGAAAAGGCCCAAAGTGAGGTCAGGGGAAGAGATTGAGTAAAGGGAAGGTGGTAGGAAGGCTAATCAAAATATAAGAGGATATAAATAAATCATATGGAAAGCTACTTTTTTGGACAACAGAACACTCAGGAGTCATGGATTGTTGCTAGAAACTTTCCAGTGCCAGGGATGGGATACCTTTCAGCAAGTTGTTAGCCAGGGAGGTCCTTGATGCCCTCAAAACATTATAGGCCATTGTTGAGGCCCTTGGTTTCCCACCAGGAATAGATGGTAAGACCCTATTGCTGAAGACTCCACATATATGGGCTGCAAGACCACTGAGAAATCCTGCTGGAGCTGAGCTGAAAACCTCCTCCATGTAGACCAGCTGACAGAAAGCTGGAAGAAGCCATTCTGCATGCAGTTCAATGGGAAAAAGAGAAATCACCAGTAAAGATAATCATCAGTGGACACTGCAAGCCTTATTTTTGGCCAGCCAGGCCAAATGAGCCAATGGGTGCAATAGTGGCATGTCTATCATTGCGGAAACCAACTGCCCTCTAATTGGACTGGAGGCCCCCTCCATGGGAGGGAATACATCCCCGACACTAAGAACTTAAAACAGGAGTAGTCATGAGCCCTAGGGGTGTAACATCTGCTGCTGTCTGGCTAAATGTATATACTATGCTTATCAAACTGCCCAGTAAGCACTTCTCTTAATGTTCATACCCTTGTATTAATGCTACTCTCCCTTTTGGTAGAGAATCTTCTCTTTTCAGATGGCAGTGGCCTTGGGATGACTCATAAGGCATCATGGTGGTGGAAAAAAGTGTCAGAAGTGCTCAGTACTGCAATATCTCCATCACACTTTCCAAGGTTCAGGGTCTATGGTGGAAAAGTGCTAGAAAGAATGTAATATTAAAAGGAAGGGTAGGACTCCTTACAACATGCTGCCCCCGGACACAAAATGGCCTGGATATCCATGACCTCACAGTGCCTGATACTACCTACACAAGACCACCATAATAGGAGAAAAAGATCATGACATCAAAATAAAAAAGAGACTGGGAATGGAGTTTCAAAGAGGAAAGTAGGGGGAAGGAGGGTATTACCATGGGATATTTTTGATAATCGTGGAAGTTGTTAATAAAAAGCAAATTTGAAAAGAAAAAAAAATTGAAAAAAAATATTTTTGTTGTTGAAAATGCAGCATAAATGTAACAGTTGTTGAATGTAGAAGAACATTTAAGAAACTATTTTAAGTTTAATTAATAACCTGTGTATTTTATAAAGTTGGTTTTTAAAATGGTTCAGGCTGGAGAGATGGCTTAGTGGTGCAGGTGCTTGCCTACAAAGCCAAGGAACCAAGGTTCAATACCCTAGGACCCAAGTAAGTCAGAGGCGCAAGGTGGCGCATGTGTCTGGAATTTATTCACAGCAACTGGAAGTCCTGGCATGCCCATTCTCTCTCTCTCTCTCAAATAAAAAACATAAATAAATAAAATTTAAAATTGCTACAATATTACTCATTTACTGAGTGACACCTTTTATCTAATTTATAATGCCAAAGATAGTAAAATGAGGCTGTGAATTGGTTCTATGACAGAATAAGGAAACACTACTAGCTTAGATCGTGAACTGACACTGACAGTAAGACACATCTGAGTTTCTGAGCTGGGCACAAAACCGCCATGTTAGATAGAAGTCATGGGGGTTCTTAGGTGGACAAGGGTGCAGGCACTGAAGGTGAAATGGAAAGTGATGATACTCATGCTTTAAGACATTCTTTGGCTAGAGGCTGTCCTAGTATTAAAACCAAAATATTTATGACAGCATATAAGACAAGTTTTCCATTGTCCTTTTCTGCTTATGGCTTCTTGTCACTCTGCATGTTTCACATGTCACCTGAAGGACAGTGAGTCCAAAGCTACCAAGGTTCCTGAGATCAATTCCAGGGCAGTGCTCTCTCGTTCTGCTGGCTACTCCCAGCCTCATCCCATTGAACACCAGGGCCAGGGTGTGTCTGCAGGCAGCGTTTCATGTGTGAACAGTAATTTTTTCCACATCATGTTTGGAAGTGTGATGGTAGCTTCTCTATGAGAGAAGAAGGTTGGGTCCTAAGTCCAGGAACAAGAAACAGTAGACATAGAGGAAGGTGAAAAAGTCAAATACAACTAGAGTGCTATTGTTTACAGATGTCTACAATATGTGTCAAAGTATGCCAATGTGAAGACATTATAGAAATGTGGATCCTTGGGGCTGGAGAGATGCTCAGCAGTTAAAGATGCTTGCTTGCAAAGCCCTGGGTTCAATTTCCCAATACCCATGTGAAGTCAAATGCACAAAGTGGCCCGTGTGTTTGGAGTTCTATTTGTGATGGTAGGAGTTCTTGCTGTGTCCTTTATTTATGGCTCTTTCTCTCACTGCTTGATAATAATTTTTTAATTTTGATTCTTTAAAAATAGGTACTTATAATTTTACATATGCAGCATGTGGGGGGGGGTGCACCAGGGCCTTTTGTCATTGTAAAAAAAACATCAGACACTTGCACCACTTTTGCATCCAACTTATGAGGGTAGCTGAGAAATGGAACCCAGGCTGTCAGACTATAGGCAAGGACTTGTAACCACTGAACCATCTCCCAGCCCCCAGGCTTCCACCCTCCCTAGAATGTGCATTGTCTGTTACGGCTTTGGGTGGATTAGGTATTTATTATTCAGGTTCTATTTGGTTGTTAACTTGCTCATATAAATTACCCTTTTTCCAAACATGATTGTAGTCTCCAATAAAAAGGTAGGACTTGGCATGTGTACCAACAAATTCTCAGAAATCACCCAAGAATAGTGTGTTGCTTTTGTTACTCAGTATGTTTTGTTCTATTCAAAATACTATAACATCAAGATAATAGCTTCATCACACTGATTTTGAGATATTAAGCACTTCTTTGCTTGTTCTCAGATTTATTATGATTCATTATTCTTTCCTGGTATGGTTAAGATTGTCACAGTTTGGAACTGGTATATTTTGCCCTTAATGATATTTATAAGGTTTCACTTATATTATTTCATCACTTTGATTCTTTTCTTTACTTCCTGGAAGATATTAAACTGGCTAACATTATTTTTTAAAGCCATCTTCTAGTAACAGTGAATTTACATCCAATCTTCAGATGCTGTTTGGTCCATGTTGGCCATTGAGTTTCCTCTGTTGTATTGTCTTTCTTAGTGTAATGAAATGTATATTATGTGTATTGATTGCATGGTATTGACTATAATGCACTATGCATGTTACTGCTTGTTCTCATAATTTTTCAATCAAAATGTCAGCAAACCAAAGACAACAGTTTAAAGCTAAATATATGAATCACAAATGAAATTTAGGAAATTGATGGCTTTCCTGGTATTCTGCCTGGCAGACCTTCACCGTATAATTTCTATACAAAATTCTTTGTGGCAATGGAAATTAATCAAGCAGGAAGATTTCAAACCTGTCCCTTTCTTGCCTTTGTGTTAGGTAGACTATAGTGCTGTTTACTTGCTAGTTGGCTACTGGCTCCATTCCCATCATCTGTGTTCTCTTGTTTACAGTGTAGGAGTTGGCATATTCTTATTTTTATCAAGACACCTTTATCAAACAGCTCCCTTATGTCATCTAGTGGAAGGACTTAGCAGGAGACTGGAAGGTAGGGATCTCTCTCTCTCTCTCTCCTCCTTCCCTAACTGTAAACCATATGTCTGACAGAAGTCACAGAAGTGTGTTTCTTCTGCAGTCTTGAAAAGTAGTGGGAGTGGGCTCTGCTCCAATAGCAGCATGAATGAGGGACTTCCTTGCAGGTCTAGTTCTGCAACAGAATTTCCCCTTTACTTTTCCATCAGAGGAGAATCCCATAACATTTCTTGACCAAACTCTCCCATTTTACTTCTTCAACCCTTCCAGCATGGAGTAAGCAACAACTTGTATTGTTAACTCTGTTTGAAATTTCCAAACTTGTTTCTGTTGTCTTGGTTGGACTTCAGGTATACATGAGGATAAATCTCAGTTTTCCAATTTGACAAGATTTAGAATCATCATGGAAACAAATTCTTAGGAGTATATCTGAGTTTCTAGATTAGATTCGCTGAGGTGGAAGGACCCACCCTAACTGTGGGCAGCACCAGTCCATGGGATGCAGCCCCTGCCCAAATACAAGGGAGAAAGGGAGTGGAGCAGCAGCATTCTTGCTCTCTGCTTTCTGACTGCAGACAGTACATGCCCAGCTCCCTCAGACTCCAGCTGCTGTGCCGTCCTCTGCCATGGTAGACTATAACCCATGCTTTGCTTATAGAAGTTGTCACCGCACAATTCAAGTAGAATTTTCTTTAGACTCTGATCATTATCCTATCTCCTTTGAACCACATGTTTTTATTTGTGGACAAGATTTTTCCCTGTAGCCAAGACATCCTCTAGTTTGCAGAAATTCTCATGCCTCAGCCTCTTGAGTGCTGGACTTACAGGCATGTGCCAACAGTCTGTGCCAGGTTCACTACAAGGAAGCATGTACCATGCATGCTCTCACATTTCTACTCCATTGTCTCCATCAACATAGCGTTCTCAGCAGCTGTCTGTTCTCACTCCACCATTCCATCAAACATACTAATGTCAGGAAAAGCAGAACTGTGGTGATGTTGGGAAATTTCTTCCTCCCCTCCTACCTTCCAACATCTATTTCTGGAGGATTACTTTTCTGTGAACCTCAGAGATAAGGTAGCCTTTTTCCCTGATCTACTATAGAAATTTTTAGTAACATGCGTAATTCAATTTTAGGAACCTTATTTAAACTCCATCTCTCTGGGGTGGAGGATGGGACTATGCTTCTTATTCAGAACCTTCCCACTCAACACCACCACTAATTCAAATATGTCAGGACTCTGTGGTGATTTCAATTAGGGCTCAAACTGGAGTCCTAACTATGTTCTTTATATCTATAGCTCATGATTTTCAGACATTACATTACATTTCACAACAACAAAGCAGATATGCAACAGTCTCTTGACTATTGTGGTCTCTTGAGATTATAACAGAGCTGAAACATCCCTGTGACCTAGTGACTTGTATCCATGGCAACACTGCATTATTCATTCAGGTGTTTGTGGTGATGTGTGTGTCACAAAACCTGTGGCTCTTCCTGTCATACAAAAGTATGGCATATGCAACTGTGTACAGTACTGAATACTAGATAATAACAACAAATTCATATATCACTTGCTTATATACTTACAGTAATATATAATCTTTACTCTTGTATCCACCTTTATAATAAAAAAGATTTTTACAGGGCTGGAGAGATGGCTTATCAGTTAAGTGCTTGCCTGTGAAGCCTAAGGACCCTGGTTTGAGGCTCAATTCCCCAGGACCCATGTTAGCGTACACATCTAGAGTTTGTTTGCAGTGGCTGGAGACCCTGGCGCACCCATTCTCCCCCCGCCCTCCCTCCCTCCCTCTCTCTCTCTCTGTATCTCTATCTGCCTCTTTCTCTGTCTGTTGCTCTCAGATAAATAAATAAAAATAAAACAATTTTTTTAAAAAGTTTATTACAAATCCATCTGCTTTCTCATGCCAACAGCAGCCTCATGCATGTCCTGTTTATCATGGGTCTTGAGTGCATTGAGAAGCTACATGGTCCAAGTTTGGCAGCCTTTGTCTGTAATCCCAGCATTGGAGAGGTGGAGGCAGAAAAAGACTTTCAGCATCATTCGCATCTCAGTTGCATAGTGAATTTGAGGTTAGCCTGTGCTACATGTGACTCTTTCACGTCCTAACCCCCCCCCAAAAAAAAAAGATGAGTAGAAGTGAATGACCTAGGCCAGCTTGGATTTCATAAGCAAACACATAATGTTTGCACAATGATGGAATCAACTAACCATGCATTTCTCAGAAATCAAAATGTGTCCCATTTGAAAAGTGACAATTAAGTGTATGTCCAATGTTCCATGTATTGTTTGTGCCATACTGTTTGAGATTTGGACAAGTCAATTCTCTCTTTCAGAATCTCCCTACACATTTTAAATGATCACTCATGTCAATGGTGAGACAGGGCAGGGGTGTCATTTATTTGAATTGGTAGTATATATATATGTATATATATATGTATATATATATATGTAAATACCTGTTGTGGAAATGCTTACTAAGTAATAATAAAGTCCACCTTACTGCTTTACTTCAGCAGTATGTCACTTCCAAGCCCTGTGGGCCCATTCTCTAGTCTCTCTGAAGTTACCTAATACCATAGCTACATGAGATTCAAGCCCCTTATTGTTAATTGAGGGAAACAATTACCTCTGGGAGCTTGCAAGCTTCTAGATATTTTAATTTCCCAACCAAGGTTAAACATAGTCCTATTGAAAGTCACCTCCAGTAAGTTTAAAAATAAAATACTCTAAGAATATTTTTAGGCACATAGTACTAAATAAAGTTTAACTCCTAAAGGATTAATTACTAAGGGATGAATATATTTGATCTGCCCATGGGTTTCCTAGTCTCTTCTATGCTAATTGAGAATTATTCTTGTTTTTAATGAAAGTGTGTGCATGCGCACACACTTACACCACCTTACACCATTGAGTTCTGTGTTGAAGCACCATTTCTTGTGTTGTTCGCTTTGTGTGTGTGCCAGTAGTGACTTTTGAAGGATTATATCACAGGGAGCTGAGAAAATGAAAGAGAAATAATTTTTCAGACTTGTATTGTTGCCCTTGTGCCTGTAACTTCAGGCTATGTGAGAGCGTAAGGGTTTAGGGAAATGCTCCCTGAAATACCTTTCTCTCTTATTATAAGTCTATCTCAGAGTTAATCATTTCATTCGAGAAGAGGATGCTGTAATAAAGATAATTAAATTGAAATTTAATATAGTAGAGCACTGTACTATAGCTGTATATCAGATGATGGTTCTGAGAGAAACCGTTTATAGTGAGGGTACAGTGTATGGTATGTAATTAACAATTATGTTTGTCAGGTTTATGTAACAGAAAATTAATAACAGAGAGACTGCAGAGCAGCCAGCACACCAAAGTCTGAATTACAATGACTAGGTTATCATGTACCTTGCAATAATGGATAGAAATTAGATCATTTGCTTTTGTTGATTTTAAAAAAATTCCTCTCACTTTTATCCTGATTTTTTTGCAGATCAAGGACTCTCAATCTTGGACACATATTAGACTTCCTTGGAAAGCTTCTGTTAATCCAATGGTCAGACCCAGAGGAAATGAAGCAAAGCAAAGCCTTTGAGGTTGGGAATGGGCAGCCAAGGTTGAAGACCATGCTAACACATGTTCAATGTGATTAGTTTGCCTAAACCGAAAGGCAAATACCTACAGAGGTATTTATAGACTGCATTCATCTTGTTGAATGAAAATTGTAGGATTTTTGACAAATAAGAGGCATTTTTAAGACAAATTGTCTATTTCTAATGTTTAGATACCTCTGCTTCCTGAGAAAACGGGTTAGAAATTTTTACCTCTTCCAGTCACCCATTAATTGGCCTCTTAGAACCCATGAATGTTTTGGGTTTCTCAGGGAGCTTAACCACAAAATTCTCCAAATGATTGTGGGTAAGTGTTGGCTCTTTCCTGGCCAGTCAGGACTGTTGGAAGTTCAATTCAGGATGAGAGGACAGCGTGGGCACAGCCATGGTCCCACACTGGGGGACAGAAGCATGTATGTTTGGCATGATAGAATGTGCTGGCACACCTCTGCAGAAACTGAGTGTTTCAGATTACAAATCAGGCTTCAAAGGAAATCTGTGTGTGAGAGAGGGGGCTTGCATATGCACCAATATTAATTATTACATATGCATGTGTATACACAAGGTTAACAAGTAAAATTTTAGAATACTTCTGGATATATAATATTTCCTTATTGGTCTCTGAATTTTAGTTTCAGATTAGATTTTAATTGTGATTATTATGCATTGATTTGCATGATTTCTCTTCAGTGATGTATTTTGAAGGAACTCTCCTGGTGATGCTCATAGGCCTTTACTGAGAACCTTTGAGTTTGACAACGGCAAGCCATTGAAATGCTTTCAGACAAGAGGTATGAAGTAATTGAATTTTGCCTTTCCTCTGGAATTTGAATATCCTATGCTTAAGATGACTAAGGAATACATCAACTTGTATGGCTGTTAGCTCCCACACTGGGATTAGTACACTGAAAACATAGTAACTAGATAAACATTTTCTTGCCTTATCATACTTGGACAAAACTGTGTGTTTGTTTCTAACCACAAGTGCTGAGAAGCTAAAGGTTTCTTTGACCTTAGGGCAGATACAATGTAGCCACAGGATTTGGGTAACATTTTTCTCACATCAATTTTTCCCACTGTATATTTTTCTACAAAGATTATTCAGATTTTTCTGACATGAAATAAAAAGAATGAGGAAAAGCAATTATGCTTGTGACTAAGAACAAAAGAACAGGCCTATTAAATTGTTGAAGCTTTGAGATTTAAATTGGGCTAATCACATTTATCAACACAACTCATTTTTCATTTGCTGTCTTTTATTAAGTACTGCTAAAATTGGTAGACCATGGCTTTATTTATGTAACCAAATAATAAAACCAAATAACTAGAATGCTGCTTTGTAGTCTTGGCTCTGTCAACTGTTTTTAGAGGTACCTATGATATGTGCCTGACATGACAAGTAGGTGGCTAAAGATGTCAGCTTTACCATGCTTGATTTAATGCCTGAAAATTCTCTTAATGTCAAAAAATTGTACTAAGAATTTCATGCTTTCCTAGTGACCATAAACTTCTTGCCACCAGAATATTTGGGCTTTAAGAGAATTTGGGGAAGGGAATTATTTTTAGGAAGTGATTTGTATCTGTTACTTATTGTTTGGGACACACTGAAAATGCATTTTAAGAACTGAAAATCCAAATCTTTTTTTTTTGTATCATGCAAAACATACGTTTTTATGTTTTTATGCCAAACTGAATATGTCAACCAAGGTCTCAGTAAATTTTGTGAAAAATCTTTGGATAGATTAAAATTTAGGAAATGAATTTCACACACACACACACACACACACACACACACACACACACACACACACACACGGTGTGTGTGTATTGGTTTTTCAAGGTAGGGTAAGGCAAGGTCTCACTCTAGCCCATGCTGACCTAGAATTCACTATGTTGTCTCAGGGTGGCCTCAAATTCACGATGATACTCCTACCTCTGCCTGCCAAGTGCTGGGATTAAAGGCATGCACCACCACAACTGGCAAGAAAAATATTTTTGTTTATTGGTTTGTTGTTCCTTTTAATTAAGAACATATTTTGTATGAATACAGCATGTGTTGGTACCATGTTCTCATTCCTTCCTGCCCCCATTCCACTGGAGGTCTTCCTTGGGGTTAGTGGTATTCCCTATGGGGTTATAGGTTATGTGTTGTGGGAGGAACAGTCAATTGCTAGGGGAAAACAGTGCCTTTGGGCATTATGTCATGATCTGTGGCTCTTACAATCCTTCTTTGCCCTCTTCTGCAAAATTTCACAAGGTTTGGTGGATGTGTTTTAGGTTTTTGCAACAAGGTCTCATGTAACCTGGCTTGCCTGTACCCATCAGATAGCTCAACCTCCTCATTATCCTGCCTCCACCTCTCAAGTGTGGGAATTACAAAACTATTACACCTAGCACAAATTTAAAGCATTTCATTATTCAGTGAATCATCAGGATTTATTTGCAGAGAGATAAGAGAGAGAAAAAGAGAGAGAGAGAGAGAGAGAGAGAGAGAGAGAGAGGAGAGGAAAACATGGACATGCTTGAGGCTCTTGACCCTGCAAATCAATGTCAGGTGCATTCACCCCTTTGTCCTTCTGACTGTGAGGAAATCGAAACTGGGCTGACTGGCTGGAAGGCTTTGCAAGCAAGTGCTTTTAACTGCTGAGCTATCTCCCAAGGACCCACAATTTTTATTATGCAAGCAGATTATTTAAATCCCTTAATATATAAAAGACCACCATCATTAATTTGTCTGTAAAACAACAATAAAAACATAATCTTTGGGCTTTCAAGTTCATGCCTTAGAGTGATGAAGCTCTTCTGTAGCTTTTCTGTCACATTCTCAGGAAGGCAGGCAAGACAGGACTGACTATATTACTTCACTTCTTTGGTTGACAATGTGGCCAGTTGGGGTCAGTTGAGATGTAATCACTGGTTAGAGGAAAGAGGTATTGGTCTAAAGGGTCCTTGACAGAAATCCTTTCAGATTGTGACTAGATCCTCACAGTTCCAAGTTTAGCCAGAGGATGGAAGGACATCACTGAAAGAACAGAAACTGGCTCTTTAAAGTGGAAGGCTGGGAAATCGGGGGGATGTACATGGTTCCCTGTCCCTGGTTGAGCAAGCACAAAAGTCTCTTCCTTGTCACCTACAACCCTCCAGTGGAGCTGTTGTGGAGCACCCAAACAAAGAACTACTCGCAGACCATGATCAGCACCCATCACTCTTGCCCACCATGACAGCTGAACACAGCCAAGATGCCAATGCGCCAAGGAATGCAGAACTTGTACCAGTGGCAGTCTGTGCCTTTCCTTTCCTGCTCATGGGATAATGGCGTCCTGGAATTATGGTCCAGGTGCCCGAAGTATGTAGCATTAAGACTGAAATATTTCCCTTAGTGCAGACTAGGGAACTGGGGATGATGGGTGAAGGCATTCCTGGAGGGTGCTGGGCCCTTATCTTCACGCAGAACTGTGAACAGTTAGGACCAGGGTTAAGAAGTGTCCTTCAGGTATACGAGGAACTGCCAGCTCACTGTGAATACCTGAAGTGACAAATGCTCACCCAGATATATGGGGCTGGGGAGATAACTCAGCAGGTAAGAGCTCCAAGTTCCATTCCCAGCACTTACATGAAAAACTGGGTATGGCTGTGCATGCCTGTAACCCCAGTGCTGAGTGGCAGAGAAAGGAGGACTGCTGGGGATCCCTGGTAAGCCAGTCTGTTAGAAATGGATAGCTCCATGTTCAATGTAAGATCCTGTCTCAAATAAGGCAGAAGACATTCAGCACCTTCCTCAGGCTTCCAAATGTGTGTGCATGGTGACTTGAGCATCTGAACATACATGCACACACCTATACCACACACACTACTCACATCAAAAAAATACCAGACACACTATCTCAAGAAATTTCAATCATTTGGTAGATATTAAAAAAAAAAAACATGAATAGTTGTTGGATTCTTTCAGGAAACAATTACTATAAACAATGGAAAGTTTTTGAAGTAATCTTACAGCCAGGTATGAAAAAGAAGCAAGTTCAAAATTCTCTTTAGATATTTTATTTTTTATTTTTATTTTTGGTTTTTCCAGGTAAGGTCTCACTGTAGCTCAGGCTGACCTGGAATTTATTATGGAGTCTAAGGGTGGCCTCAAACTCATGGCAATCTTCTTACCTCTGCTGGGATTAAAGGCGTTCACGCCTGGCCTCTTTAGATATTTTAAATACTTGGAGGTTCAATAGAATATAAAAATTTATATCTTTGCTAATTGTTTTTTTTCTCAGTACAGTTTAGTAATATAAAATGCATTCGAAGCCAAACCCTAAATAGATGTTCTCAGTGTATTTTAACAATTATACTTTTCTTTGTTTTATGAGAAAAGGTAAAAATACAAAGTATTTGTTTATATATGCTAAAACCATTCAGTCATGCCTGTATGTATGAACATATGTATGTGTGTATGTGTTTATGCATGTATGTTTGTGTGTGCATGCTTGTATACACATATGTACCTATCATCTGTTGTCTATGTCTGTCACCTGCCTGGCACCTATATAAATGGCAGAATTAAATTCATCTCTTCCACAGGCCATCTTTCTTTTTTATCCTTCATCCTTTCACAATAGTGCATGAATATGCATTTTCCTTGAAAGGATCATGCAGAGAAGAATATTCATTATGTACCAAAAGATATTAATGCTGTTCTGATGAAAGACATCCCAGAAGCTCATATGTGCATCTACAAACCTCATAGCTGACAAGATTCTTTATAGCTTTTAGGTAACAGCAAGTGAACAGGAAGGCCAGCACTTTGGACTTGTTTCTATATTTCAAGTTAGGTTCATATTATGGAATTACTAATAATAAATAAAAATGAGCAGTATAAAATGTAGTTAACCCTTTTCCACAAAAATCATAACAATTCAAATTACTCAGAGAAGTTTATGCATTACATACATTCATGTCCTCCCTTTACTCACCAACATTCTTTTGAATTTTTTTTAAAAAAACTCATTTTTAATTTGAGAGAGAGAGAAAAAGAAAGAGGCAGAGGAAGAGAATTAGTACACCAGGGCCTGTAGCTGCTTCAACTATACTGTAGGCACGTTTGCCACATTGTGCATTTGGCATACATGGGTCTTGGGAAATAAAAATGGGTCCTTTGCTAAACTATCTTTTCAGCCCTCATGAATTTTATTAAGCAAGTGCCTTTCTCTGACATCATCAAGTCATCTATTACTTAAGTAATTAGCTTCTGTTGTTTTTGATCTGAGACTCTTGGATACCTGCTAATTCCTCTGGTATTCTGTTGTGGATTTGGTATTGTAAATACAATGCAAAGCTTTTTTCTTAGTATTTTGAACTCCTTTTGTCACTCCTTTTGTTTTCATAGAAGACAAAATGACAAGGTTTTTCAAATGCATTTTCTTATTTTCTGCAATATGTGTTTTTAAATCACATGCTGACAGTTTTATTTCATAGCACACCAGCAATTGCTAAGCTCTCATGAACAACTACCCCAGCAAAATCACTCAGAGCAGAGAGGCTTAAGGAGACAGATTTCAGCTTCATGTTTCAGAGGAGATGTAATAAATCATAGTGTGGGTGGAGGGAAACAAATATAAAAATGATGAAATGTACCTTGATAGAAGCATGCACTTAATCACTATTCTTAGAGGTAGAGGCAATTCTCAAAACTTTTCCTCCTTGAAGCTGCACTTCAAGAAATCTGCATGCCTGCTTTGCTGAAGGAACTACATTTTAGCTTTCATGTTCATGAGCATATCTTTTACCATCGATGGGGCTGAATTCCAAGTCTAGGCTATTTTGAGGAATACCCAAGATTTCTTTAGTGAGCCTTTTCCCATTCTTCCTGAATTTGTGTGCACACGCCTGTCAGCTTCTTGAACTGCTTAGAGCTAGCTAACTACTACTTACCAGCCTCTGAAGTGGCATTACAACCATGTTCTTTTTTTAATGAGTATTAAATTTACTTTTAGGCAAACCCTCTAGCTGACAATAAAGTGTTCCCCGAGTTTGCTACTGGCTCTCTATCTCTCTAGTAATTACTCTGCTGCTGGTGATTATGCTATTTTTTTTTCCTTTAGACGTGGAAGCTTAATATGTTTATTTCTAATGCTTAATTTTAAAACTAGAAGCAGCATCAAACCCTCCAAATTTTGAGTTTTTCTTTGAGTTCAGTTTAATTCTGAGATGAATTCACACGGTAGAGTAGTAATGTCAGACTCTCTGCATTTGAGGCCCAATCCCACCCCTTTCATCAGGGGTAGATAAACTACAACCTATGGACCAAATCCAACTCAACAACTCTTTTGGTACCATCTTCAAGCCAAGAATGAGTTTTTAGTTTTCTTCCATATTTTTCAGTGATGGAGACTAAGAACTGCATCTTCAAGATGCTGGTCAAGCACTGTCCCATTGCCTCAACCTCTATTCTCCCTTTTATTTTAATACCATATCTCACAGGTTGCCCAAGCTGGCCTTGAACACACTGTCTTGCTCATACAGACCTTCACCTTATGATCCTCCTGCCTCAGCCTCCTGAGTTATTGAGAATATAGGCCTGGACCACCAGGCTCATATAATTTTGAAATTTTAAATGATTGGAAGAAAACCAAAAGAATAGTAATACTATCTCATGGTGTGAAACTTATATGAAATTCAAATTTCAGGTGTTCATAAAAAGTTTTCTTGGAATACAGCCACACTCATTCATTTATGTGTGGACTTTGTTTTCATGCTACAGTGGCAAGGTGGGATAGTTACAAGTGTGACCTAGTTGTAAGAGTTATATTATGGCCCAGAGAGTCTAAAATAGATTCTATGTGGCCCTTTACCAATGAACATTTTCAATGCCTGATTCCAATATATGAGTGATTATAGGCACATTCATTTATCCTTAGATACTCAATGACTTCATCAGGAGGAGGGAATTGATTATATAGCAAGTCACAGAGCTTTTGTGAAGAACAAGTGAGTCAGTTCCCATCTCTCAGCACTTAGAAATCTCATTGTTAAGAGTAAAGACAGAATTACTGGTTATTGGTTGTGTCACACTGAGAATTGTATTAATCTATCAGTTTGACTGAATCTATTTTAAAATAGTTGATGCATGATATCTTTTAGTAAACTTATTTGTAGTAGATATGATTTCAAAATAGTCATTTAAAATATTTTTAAATGTTCATTATTATAAATCAGTTACTTATTTCTGAGTATAGATTATGTGAGAATCAAAGTCTCTCATTCACTCAAAATGCCTTTGAAACAAGTTCTCAAAGCTGTATTTACATGTCTAATATTTTGCTTGATCCAAGATTTTGACATGTATTCATGTTATCTGTTCCCAGATTACAAGTAGAGATGAGGTAGATTTACATTCTCCAAGCCACTTGCATAAACAATTGAATATTAAATGAAAGAAGAAAAAAATTGAAGTATTTATTGCACTCATCAAACAAATTATGTTTATATTTATCACAGTGATAATGGCTTAGGAGAGTTGTTTAAATTTTGCACCTTTAGTTTTACCCTGAAAACTGGTCTTTACATAAAAATCCAATAAAGATTTTTCTTCTGACAGGATGAAGGCATTTGCCATGCGGCTAATGAAGAAGAAATAGAGGAAATCCATTTGGTTACTTTCTGATTCTTGTCCAAAAGCAATTGCCTCCCGCTGTGGCTTATTCTTCACGCTCACACAGTGCTGGTCCACGTCCAAACCCTCCGTCTATTTTGATCTAAGAGAGCTAACTTCTTTGATGTGTATCAGTGGCTCCTAAAGGGCCATGCCAGGTTTAATCAAAGGTACATAGCTTCTGCAAAAATAAATGACAAGAAATGATCATAGTGCCACACGCAGGGTTTTCAGCAGCCTGCAGACTTTGCTGGGCTGGGCCTCCTCTTTAGATGACAAATGCAGAAACCCCAGAGGGTCTCTCAGATGAAATAATTGCAGTAAAACAGAACAAAGGAGCCAAACAATAGTCTCAAGCCTTCAGGTCTAAGTGTGTATGCAGCTTTCTGTGGAGGTGGGGCTGAGGCCAGCCATGGTTTAGGGCATTCACAGTGGAGGTGTGAACCAGGAGGGGATGCTATGTTTGGTACTGGGGTCTTTGAAACCTTCTGGGAAACATGCTTGGGAAAAACAGGAATAGTGGCATTACAGAACCCATCCCAGTTGCAACAAAGCAGGCAGTTAGATAGTGGCTTTTTTGCCCATGTGTGGGGCAGATGCATGCATCCAGAGGATGTATGACACTGAAAGGGTCTAGTTCCCATCAGCTTTCCTTCAACTTTATCAGAAAAGTGTTTCCCAAGAGCTTTAGATCTCTCCCCCCTACAAATGTTTAGGGAACTAGAGACATGGCTTAGTGGTTAAGGCACTTGCCTATGAAGCCTAAGGGCCCAGATTCAATTCTCCAGTACCCAAGTAAGCCAAATGTAGAAGGCTGCACATGCATCTGGAGTTAATTTGCAGTGGCTGGGAGCCCTGGTATGCCCCTTCTCTCTCTCTGCCTCTCTCAAATTAAATAAAAGTTTAAAAAATGTTTAGACATACGTACAGAAATAAATATGAATTAATGTCAAGCCACAATAAGCATATGGTATAATATTATATTGTTGCATCATTATTATTAACAGTTTTAGTGCTGAGGACCAGATCTGTAGTCTGATACATGCTAGGCAAACACTGTGGCACTGAGCTTTACCCTAATCCTAAATTTTACTATGATTGATGCATTTGCTTACTTTTTATTTCCCAACATATTACTTGAGAGATACGTCTAATGTCATATTTGAAAATCACTGCTATGTTAATTACTCAAGGGAGAATTACTTCCCGAAAAGTGTACCCAATTTTAAAATTCAAACCTCACGGGATTCTTTTATTCATTCTTTTTGGATATACTGTGATCCAATAAAATCCACCCAGGCACAGTGGCCCACACCTTCAATCCCAGCACTCAGGAAGCAGAGGTAGGAGGATGACTGTGAGTTTGAGGCCACCCTGAGACTACACAGTGAATTCCATGTCAGCCTGGGCTAGAGTTATACCGTGCCTCAAATAATCAAATGAAGAAACAAGCAAAAATCCTACTTGAATGCTCTCCCAGATTGTATGTGATTAACGACTCCTGCAAAATTCTCTTAGTTATGTGTCAAAGCCAATGTCACCCCCACCCCACCTACAATATCATCCTACCCCATTGCTGCAGATATCATAGTCTGCCAAGGGCTTAGTCCCAGGCTAGACTCTTCTCTCTCCTCAATGGAAGATTCACATGTCCTTGTTTTCAAAAACTTAATGTGTCAAAATCAAGAATATCTTTTCCCCAATGAAGTTGCTTGTCCTTCAGTCTTCATCAAATCAGAAAGCGCAAGTGCATACTACCTCATGTAGTAGTTTCTCTCTTGTTGCTCTGAACAATAGAGCAACTTAGAAAAGGAAAGAGGTTTTATTTATTCATTTACTTTTGGCTCACAGTTTCAAGGGGACGTTACAGGGCATAGAAAGCATGGCGGCAGGAACATGAAACAGAGCTGGTCACCCTGCAATCAGAAAATGGGGCCAAGCTTAAACCCTTAGCCCTGCATCCAGTAACCCGCTTCCTGAAGCAAGGTTCCAGCTCCTAAACGTTGCACAACTTCCCAAACAGTCTGGCAGCAGGGGACCAATTGTCCAAACACTTGAGCCAATGGGGGGCATTGTATGTTCAAAACACAACACCTTACTAAGGTGAACTCACTCTGACTGTCCCACTTCCTCTCACACCTTCAGTGTCACTATCAACTGTCACCCAAACCCTGAAATAACTTCTCTTTGATCCTGGATAAACTTCTGTTCCAAACCTTGTCTCCAACAGGCAGGGAGGGAGGGAGAGGGGAGAAAGTGTAATAAGACAGAGGAAACTCATGGAATGTACAAGGCTCAGGAAACTCAGAAAGTAGCAGTGTGCTCAAGACCCCTATCCAAGTTTAGAAAAGCAGTACATGAGTGCTGGGGAGAGGAGACTGATGGAGCTGCCTGCAACTGGCACAGGGAGCTCAGGAGATGCAACTTTGGCCGTCCTCATCAGCCATGCTGGCATGAGCTTTTCATCTGTGCATCTGCCTTAGAGTCATGCATGCTCCTGGCAGTAAAGCCTCACCCTTGCTCATGTAAGTAGCTCTAGTAAACTCATTTGTTCACCGACCTGGATTTGGTGGTTGTTTATTCCCTGAGTGTCTATGCTCATGTCGCTCCAGGAAAAGTCCCATAACACCATCTAGAGCTTTTCTCAGCAAAAATTTCCAGGATGGGCTCTCTATAATACAAGGTCTGCTCAATAATTTCCAATGGCTTCCCATCTCACTGAGAGTTAAGAAAGAGACTGTACTCCCTTTGACATTAGGATTGCACATTATACCCTCTTTCTCTGTGTTTTGGTATCTTGTTACTAGAACTCACTGTCCATCCTCCTGCCTCGGGAACTTTGCACTGGCTCTCCAGACTGTCAGTCCCCTCACATTTTTTCTATATTGTCTTGAATGACTGCTCTCAAAGAGTCTGTCTTTGACCATTTTTTTAAATCGCAGATTCCTCTCCCCACACTCTTTCCAGTCTTTTGTTCCTCCATAACATTTCTCTCCATCTGACAATCTGTGTACTTTTCTTGCTTCTTTTCTTTTTCCCTCGACTAGACTGAAAGCCTGGCAAGGACAAGGGATTTTCTATCATTCACTGCTGCTTTCCGGGATCAAGTAGCAAAGCCTCTCCTTCACACAATAGCACCTCCATTCATATGACTGGACATGTGTGATCTACAAATGGAAATAATATACATTAAAGTTGTATTATCCTGCTGGGCATGGTGGCATCTGCTATAAACTCAGATGCATAGGAAGCTGAGTTTGAGGCCAGCTTGGGCAACATAGTGAGACCCTATCACAAACAAAATATGGCTATCTTTATCATCATTGACTTAATGATTATTTTAGTTTCATATGCCTCTGTGATGGCCAGTCTTGGTTTACAGCATGCTCATTAGATTGAGAGATGGCTAGGAAATAACAAAGCATCCTTTTGAGTGTGTCTGAGGGAGTTCCCACAGATAACTGTGGATCTGTGAGCTGATGGAGGAAGATGCATCCTGAATGACAGTAGCACCCTCAAATAAACTAGGTCCTGGAGAGAGCAACGTGCTAAGTAAAGGAGAAGCATCACATTCTACCACCACTTCCAGTGAACTTCAGATTACAACTTCTTTAGCTCAAGTGAAAACTTGCACCGGTGACTCTCTAAGGGGCTCTCTAGTCTCACACTAGAGCTGCATCTTGGACCCCTATGGTTCTAAGCCTTCCAGTTTCTTAGACTGAGAAGCTACTGGGCTCCACAATCTCCAGACAGAAGGTAGCCATTGTGGGATTATCTACTCAGCAAATGTGTGAGACAACCCAATAAATTACTTTGTGTGTGTGTGTGTGTGTGTGTGTGTGTGTGTGTGTACATTCTATTGGTTCAATTTATCTTGAGAACTCTAATACTTTTTTTTTTTTTTCTGAGGTAGGGTCTCACTTTAGCTCAGGCTGACCTGAAATTCACTATGTACTCTCAAGGTGGTCTGGAACTCACAGCAATCCTCCTACTTCTGCCTCCCAAGTGCTGGGATTAAAGGCATGCACCACCATGCCCATTTCACTTTTTTTTTTTTAACAAAGAAGATCTAGGGCAGGGGCATGGATAGTTCAGTTGGTAAAAGTGCTTGTGGCACAAGCCTGATGATCTGATTTCAGATCCCTATAGTCTACATGCAGCTGTACTGAAGATGGCTTAGTGGGCAAGGGTGCTTGGCACAAGCACAAGGGGCTGAGACAGCCTGAGTTCACCTCACCAGGAGAAAAGACTGTGTCTCAAAGAAGATAAACATGGATGAGTAATAGAAGAAGGATATTAGAAGTTCTCATCTGGTCTCCACGTGCCTACAGATGCATCTTCACATACACATGCATACAATGTACAAAGACACATCACACCATGACACAGATATTAAACATGCAAAATTAGAAAAGGTATGAAAACCACAAAAAACAGACAACAAAATTTTATGCATATGCATGTGAATATATCATGAATGTATACCAAAAGAGAATAGACTAGCATTCTAACAAGGATTGCCTTTAAGTGCCAATCAAAAAGAGTGAGCTATGTTTGTTCTTATTCTATTTATTTCCTTTCACTAATGAGCAGGCGGTCCTTTACAATAGAAAAAAAGTCAAGCTTAAAAGTATGGGTTATGGGCTGGAAAGATGGCTTAGCGGTTAAGCACTTGCCTGTGAAGCCTAAGGACCCTAAGGTCCAAGACTCGATTCCCCATGACCCACGTTAGCCAGATGCACAAGGAGGCACATGCATCTGGAGTTCATTTGCAGTTGCTGTAGACCCTGGCATGCCCATTCTCTCTCTGTATCTGCCTCTTTCTCTCTGTCTGTCTCTCAAATAAATAATTAAAAAATAAGCAAAAAATTAAAAAAATATATGGGTTAGATGGCTTGCATAAAATTACATAGCTGATAAATGAAATAATAAATGAGTAATCTTAAATATCAGTTACTCACAAAAAGTCCCAATTAAGTTGTAAGAAATATTTGATATTTTTAAATGTGATTAATTTATTGAGTTTACTATTTTTTTAGTGAGAAATAAAATTTGTTACAAAGATGTCATTTCATCTTTTTGGCTCTAAACTTTTTCAAAACACTGAGTTTTGCTGTCACAATAGAAATAATTTTTAGCTTCACATACCCAGTGACCCTGTTCTCATTAGTTGGGATGAATTCAGAGCCCAGCTCACGCTAGGCCACCACTCTGCCAGCGGCTGCAACTATAACCTGGTACTAGGTTTACATACTCAGATTTCCTGTTAAAAACTGTTTCAGAAATGTGTACTTAGAGTTGATTAACATTTCAGTGACTTGTGATGGGATCATCTATGTTTTTCAGATATCACCTTAAGATGCTGTTGCAGTCAGATTCACAATTGCTGGTAGATATCACCCATCCAAGAGCAGTTTGTGGGAAGAAGAGAATTTTGGCTTGCAGGCTCAAGGGAGAAGCTCCATAATGGCAGAGAAAATGACAGCATGAGCAGAGGGTAGATATCACCCTCTGGCTCACGTGAGGTAGACAGCAGGAACAGGAGAGTGTGTCAAACACTGGCAAGGGGAAGCTGGCTATAACACCCATAAGCCCACCCCCAACAATACACTGCCTCCTGGAGGCATTAATTTCCAAATCTCCATCATCTGGGAACCTACCATTCAGAACACCTAAGTTTATGAGGGACACCTGAATCAAACCACCACATTCTGCCCCTGGACCCCATAAACTGATAACCATCCATGATGTAAAATGCAATGCATTCAGTCAAACTATAAAAGTCCCCATACTTTTTAGCAATCTCAATGATGTTCAAACTTCCCTATAGTCCAAGATCTTTTAACTGAGCCATTACACCAAAAAAATCCCCCCCAAATCCCTATAATGGCTCAGAATAAACATTCACACTGCAAAAGATGGCACTGGGCAAAGCAAAGAAACATTCAACCAATACAAGATTTAAAACAACAGGGCAAATATCAAACTCTGTAGCTTCAAGTCCAACAAGTCTAACCAATGACAAATCTCCAAGTCCAATAACTCCACCCAGCAAAAAGTCTCTGGCACTCCAATTCCACCCTCCAGCTAGGCTACTCAGGGTCCTGGATAACTTCATTGAGCCCTGCAGCTCTCCTAAGCAGCCATCTGGTGGTCCCAGCATCTCCACTGGGTCTCCACTGCAATCCAAGGTTCATTCTCATAGCCTCATGGGGTCTTCATGCAGGCATAAGGCAAACCTTCTTCACACTGCCCATGACCATTTCCCAAACACAAGACCGTGTTGCAAACTCAATGAGCCTCTCTTTCCTTCATTTCTCATACTCCACAATACTAGGTAGAGTGCCAACTTGTTAACTGGGGGTGTGAGGGGAATAAAGCAGACTGAACAACAGGGCACTCTTTGAGCACTCAGGCCCCTTCAAAACAGTCTACATTCTTCCTGTTGCCCCAGTACAGATCAGCTGGCCCAATCTCAAAGGTTTTAAGATCTCAATCAATTTTCAGGTGAATGGGCAGAAGTTTAGACCCAAAGATTTCATTTGTTTTTCCTGTGTCACATCCCTCTGCTTACACCACACTGGACCACAATTCTATGGCATTAAGTGACTCTCTTCCATGGTAAGCCCAGGATGTACCTAGCTGGGAATTGGTCCCAACTCCGAAAAGAAGTACCGTGACCTCTAGGGTTGGATGTCCCCTGCACCACAGAGGCCCTACCTGCGACAGGAGAGAAGCCTGCCTTTTGCTGCCTCATCCTCAGAGACACATCTACATTTCCCCTATTGCTTCATTCTAGTAATTATACCAAAGCCAACTAGTAGGTGATGTTTAGTGTGACATGGTTTGAATAATACTTCTTAAGGAAAAAATTGCTCAAATTCCCTTAAATAGTGGACAGCAAGGAAATAATTAAAAACATATTGTCCTTTTCTTTCTTAATTAAATTAAAATACATTTAGTGGTATTTTATACTTCTATTAAAGGAAATAACACAAATTTAATGGCCAGTTCCGACAATGTAGCTCATCTTTAAATTATTCACATTCACATTATAAAGTTTAGATAACCAAACATATAGCACAGAATTTGAGACTGGCTTTTTCTTAGGAGGGAAAGATATACAGAAATCATATTATGAGGGAGGGATATGTATATTAGAATAAGACACTGTCATCTTCCCTATTTTTAAAAATACTTAAAAGCTGTTTTCTGTTTATAATATTTTTGTATCTTAAAATGTGACATAGTTGCATGCAGTGAGTTATAGCAGAGAGGATAGCTGTAAGGAAGGAATATAGTAAGTCAGCTCTAATTTAAAAGAGGAAAATACCCTCAACTGCAGCTCTTTCTACTGTACTCATCAGAAAAGACGAGCTGCTCACTTGTGGCACCCAGCCAATCTCTAACTAGAATCAATTGTTTTGCCAACAAGTAATACAAAAGATGTTCATTGTTTGCAAACCAACTTTCCTGCAAGGGTACCTTGTCTCCAGGCTTGCTAAATGGAAGATTCAAACAATGCCTTCGGCTGCACTGCTGTTTCCCATCCTCTGTGCTAGGAAGCCATTCTAGGGAAGGAAAATCCACCTCCAACCCTGAGTACAGAATGACTCCACCTTCCTGTGTGATCTCTTCATTACTGCAGGGGACCACAGCACACAACTATCCTGAAAGGCAGTGGCCAATATGATGATTATTACACAGCACAAGGCTTTACTTTTTTTAAAGTTACGAAAAACTTCTGTACAATCTTTATCTCGGTATGATGCAGACAGATTCAGAGGACAGGGAGGAATCTTGAGTATAACTGAAAGGAGCCACGGATAGGAATAGAAGGGGAGATGATGGATTGGAAGGGAAGAGAAGAGAGCTGTACTTCGTCTTTTTTGCTTTCTCTCCTGATCTTCCTCCCTTACTATCCACCAGAGGTCAGAGGAAAAGGAGATTGATGAAGAGATGTTGATGTAGCCATTCTCTCTCTCTCCTCCACCTTCTAATTCCTTTAACAGAACTTTTCCCCCAGTTTCAGTCTCAGATCTCATCCAAGTTCTTGGCATCATTGGTCCTCTAGGTTCTCACTCATCAGCCTTTCTGGGAACTATCTTCCCCCCTGTCCTCCAGCTCCCATGGTCCTAGTAACACAGGGGCTTCATGTATGGTTCTACTTGGCCACAGGCTCAGCCCTGCAGGCCCATGGCAGCTCTCTCCAACATTTACAGTATCCTTACACTGAAATGCATGAATTCTCATTGCAATACCTACCCAGACAAATATTTTGGGATCCAGCAAGTTTATTGAAATGTATATTTTTAAAAAACATCCTATAGAAGGATTAAATACCCACTGTATTACACATATGTACACAGATGATTGGAGAAGTAATGTCAAGGTCCCAAAGAGGCATTTTTGAACCCATGATCATTTCATAAGTTAATTATTTTTATTATGTGATCATTTATTAGTTTTTATTTTCGCATGAAGGATTTTTGTGTAGAAGTCACTCTTTCAGATGAGTCAATGTGCTGAGCTGAAAATGATACTTTTTACTTTATTTTTTTTCATACTTTGAACTTAGCTATAATTACCATCTAGAGAAATATGGAATAGGTTTAAATTAGTTTCCAGAATGGTGTTTGAAATAATAAAGCTCTTTTTTTTCATAGAAAGGAAGAAGTTATAAAAATAAACATTTATTCATTGACAAATAAAAGGACATCATAGTATACTAAAATCAAGAACATATTCATCACTGGGACATACATTTAGAGATACACAAGAACTTACTAATCTCCATCTGATTAAAAATATTACTATTTAAAAGTTGAAATAATTTTAAGTTTTTCAAAATCAGTCCACAGTGATAATTGATCTTAAAATAAAAATTACAAGTTCTTTAATATCCTGATTTAAGACTGGGATGATGCTCATAAGTCCCTGAGTCTGAACCCTAGCACACACATCAAAAGCAAGACAGTGTGACATACACTAGTAATTCCAGCCAGCCTGACCTACAGGTGAGAAGGGAGGTGAAGACAGCAGGATTCATTGGAAGCAGAGAGGGCTTAGCTGGCAAAGGGGAAACAGTGATACACAACATAACACCCTATTTTAAAGGAGGTGGAAGGTGAGGACTGATGATTTGAACATTATTCTCTGAGTTGGACGTGAGTGTCATGGCACCCAGGCACCCAGCTGCAGTACACACGTGTGTTGTGTTGTGTTGAACCTATTTTACTAAACTTGGTTTCTTTGAGTTTGTAAGATGTTGGAAGATTGTTATAAAATATCTGGTTCTGTTTTTGTATTAGCAGTTTGCTAATACACCCATCTGATAGCCTGTAACATACTTTCCCTTCACTGTCCCATAGTCAAGTAAACCTCAGCACAACTAAAACGAAGCATCTTCACATCGTTCTTCAGTGTGACTTACATCTACACATCCATACCAGATACCAACCAGTAAGCAGCTTTTTATATTCTATCTTAATCTCACATCTGATCTTATTCCTCTCATCTTCTACATACCTATGTGTTTGTCTTCCATAGTGTGCCCATCCCCTCCAGAGGTATCACTAACACTATCTGTGGTCCCTCCCACAAGCAAAGTGCTTTTCTTTATACCCATCCTCAACACAGCTGTCAGAGTGGTGTTCTGAAAAGAAAACTGGCTATATCATCTCACTTGATATGTGCCATTTCCACTAGCATTGCTTTACCTTCAGACTAACATCCAAATTACATCATGTGGCTAATGGAACACATGACCCTTATGTTTTGCCTCCTGTTTCTTCAGCTCATGGTTTGGAGTCATGTTGTGTGGGACAACAACCACTGGTCAAGGGTGGCTAAATGAATATAAGAAATCCACAGCACATTCACACTAAATTTCAAATGGTTAGTCACACATGGCTACTGGCTACCCCATTGGAACATTCTTTTTTAGTTCTTCTTTTTCTTGACAACTTTTATACTTACTGACAATAAACCATGATAATTCCCTCCCCTCCCCCACTTCCCCTTTATAATTCTGTATTATATCTCCTTGCTTTCTCCGTTAGTCTTTCTTTTATTTTGATGTCATTGTCTTTTTTTCCTACTATGAGGATCTTGTGAAGGTATTGCTAAGCACTGTGATGTCATGGATATAGAGGCCAATTTCTGTCTGGATAATTGTATTATAAGGAGTAGTACCCTTCCTTTGGCTCTTTCATTCTTTTTGCCTCCTCTTCTGCTATGGCCCTGAACCTTAGAGGGTGTTATAGAAATATTTCTGTGCTGGAAACTCCTCCATATCTTCAGCACTATGTTGCCTTTTGGGTCATCCCAGTGGTCATCACTATCTGAAAATAGAAGTTTCTCTAACCAAACTTGAGAGTAGCATTAATATATGAATATGAACATTAAGTGTAGTGCTTACAGGGCAGTTTGGTAATCCAAATATTCTGAGGAAACGGTGTCATAACATAAATTATCTTAATCCACACACCATAACTCACCTAAGCTAATCTAAATAAATAAATATAAATGTGAAGAATGCTGATGCATACTTGTAATTCCAGCATACAGCTATATATAAACTCCCCCAAATAGACATAGCCTATGGTACACTTGAATCTGAGGTGATTAAGATTTTAGTGAGAAGTTTACGGAAGTGTGGCCATGAGCTGGGTCATTTCTTGGTGTCTGCTGTAGCTCTCTTGGTGGTAGAAAATTTAGTTTCCTCTAGTGTCCATGTGTTTGAACCCCTCGGCCTTCCCTAAGAGCTCACCTATGCTGGCTGTGATAAGGTCTGAAAGACTGTGATTCCACAAAATATGATTGTTGAAATCTAAGTGTCAAACATGATGATATTATTTGGTGGAGCCCCTAAAGAAGCTCTGCCTTCAATGACTCCCCAAAGAGAGCCAAGGGCATTGGCCAGGGAAGGTCTTTGATATCTCTTCCCCATGGAGATAAAGTGAGCCTACTTCCAGCATACAGTGATGTGATTTTTCTCACTCCAAGGACAGTCCACAGTTAGTCTGCAGCAAGTCACCAGAATTACCACTGAACTACTTCTCTAGGTTCATGGTCCCTGAGGCTCATGCAACATAATCTGGAAGGTTTTAGAACTGCCGTTCTCTGGAACCTCAGTTCTATCACCTGTTCCAGACAAGTCAGTGCTCTTCCAAGGTTATTCAATTTCATCTTGATGAAAGGATGACAGCAATGACTTCCAAGTGCTTTATATCAGGTCAGAGCTAATGCTGGACATAATGTGACTTTGCAGTGTCTCAATATCTTAATATCTTTTAAGTAGTTTGCAGGAATAGTTAGATGAAGTCAGAATAAAAGGAAAATTTAATAGAAAACATTGCATAATTAATGAATGAACTTGGAAATGATTGTCAAAGTTTAGGAAATTTGGTCAACAAGGGATTTCCACTTGTATTTACATTATCTTAACATTCAGTGACATTTTCAGGTTTATCTGTTTTATCATATTTTTAGTTTTATCATATGCATATGAGCTAAACTTGAATGAAAATTTCACATTGGCAGATTACCTACGTGAAATTAAATTTTTTCCAAACTAAATGTATGGAGCCATGCTTTTTACACTAACATATCATTCTGATACTTTTTTTGCAAGTAGAAATTTTATTTTATTGCTAAAAATATGTCATTTAAATGGCATGTATTATTTTTATCTCACCTGTTTTAAAATCCCTGCTTCATAAATTTTATAACATATCTAACATATTAATATAGGTATCAAGTATACAAAATTTTTAGGTAAATAAACATTTGTGTATAGAAATAATATTCATAACTTTGCCACTGCTATGTGAGCAAATATGTTAACTAATTTACCAACTCTGTCCAGAGTATGTAACTTCGTTGAATTAGAGCTTTTAAAAATTATTTATTTATTAGAGAGAGAGAGAGAGACAGAGAGAGAGAGAGATTGAATGAGTGCTCTAGGGCCTCTAACAACTGAAAACAAGCTCCAGATGCATGCACCACGTTGTGCATGTGGCTTATGTGGGTAGTGGGGAATCAAACCTGGGACCTTAGCTAAGCAGGTAAGTGCTTTAAGTGCTAAGTCATCTCTCCAGCCCCTCATTGCAGCTTTTGATGTACAAAATGGAGACAATGTAGTTTCTGTATCGGTGGCTGTTGTTCTTGTGATAAAATAAGATAATGGATGTGAAAAGGACCTTAAAAACTGTAAAGTGCTGAGCCACTGAAGGACCTATGTCTTAATGTTTCTGAGTTCTTTTGCTGTGACTTCATATAGCTGCAAAATGGAATGACTTTCTTATTAAGAACATGTGTAATATGGATACATCATGTATTCAGAGCACATTTCGCCTCATCCCTGCACCTCTTCAACTGGCCTCCCTCCTCAGTAGGGTTGCTGACATTCCCCATAGGGTTGTGAGTTGAGAGACCAGCAGTCAGTTATGGGGGTGGCAGTGCCTCTGGGTATGACATCCCAACCTGTGGCTCTTACAATCTTTCCACCTCCTTTTGCAAAATCCCTCCCTTGCACCATGGTGGGGTGTTTTGAATCTACTTCAGTAATGAGCTCATAGGAATGTCTGCTTTGGTAGGTGTTGAGTTGCCTCAGTGTCTGTCTTTTACCCTGATGCTGATTGTAAGGCTCTCCATGGAAGCAGTGCTCTTGCTCATCAACCCACTCTGCGAACCTCTGTGGTTTCGCCTAGGCCTTGGTTGAACTGTAAAGGGTGGTTTATCTCCTCGGGTCTCACTTCCTTCTGAAAAAGAATAACAGATTTACAATGGAGAGTGAAGTGAGGGTAGGTTAAATTGCATAAGCATTATGGATTTATGGAGAATTTGATGGATGAGCCCCTCTTTTAGCCAAACATTAGTGGGAGCTTGTCATTGGACAACATAATCTTTGTCTCTATATGATTCTGTCCTGGTTCTAAGTTCCAGTTATGTGTTCATTTCCACTAAGTGGATCTCTCAGTGAATCAGAAAGCTACTGGTTACCCACCAAGACTGTGTGCCACCTTTGCACTGGTGTGCACATCTTGTCAGGATGGTTGCTTCTGAGCAGCTTAGGCCCCTGCTTGCTCATACCCTTGTTGGCCAATTTTCTCTAGTAGCTCATGTAGTGCTTTCCAGCACTGGACTGGCTAACTGTCTTGGAACTGGTTACTTGATCAAGGTGGATAATGCTTTTCATGTGTTTGGAATGGCCTTTCATTCATCTGAAATCTTCACAAACTAGGGCTGGACAGAGAGCTACAATAAACTTATCTATAAAGAAGCAAAGTGAGAACTGAGGGTGGTATCATTGCCTATCATGCAATTCTGTGTTAGAGTGTTAGAGTTCTGCGTTAGATGGAGAGAGACAGAGGGGGAGGGGGAGAGAGAGAGACAGAGAAAGAGAGAGAGAGACAGGGAAGGAGAAGAGGAAGAATGAAACAGGAAAGGAAAGGGAAGAAGGGACTGGAAGAAGGAAATGGTGGGAAGGGAAGAATAGAAGAATGAAAGGGAAGGCAAGCAAAGGAAGAAAGATAAGAGATTCATACTGTAATTACTCTGAATACATAATAAAAAGTACTTTTCACTGAAGTAGACATCAGTACCATAAAGTATCTGTCTTCATGTTGCTTTTACCATACACAAAATAAAAAAATCACAAAGCAGAACTTTAGGTGGCATAATATTGCCAATATAGGCTCCAGACACATGTGGTTTTTGGTTTTCCAGATAACAACTGTCTGTTCTCCCCAAAACCACCTGGTAATTATTTTTTACTGTGCATATTCTTTGTATTTGATACTGTGTTACATACGGACATTTTCATACAATTACAGGTTATAAGTTGGAAGTGTTCCCCTTGATCCCCTAATTCTCCCCTTATTCCGACCTCCATCTTCTCTTTAGGTCCCTTTTCTCCCCTAGGTACTTTCACTTCTACCTTCATGTTATAGATACATAAATGAACTATGGAAGAATGAAATGAAAGAAAAAATATGACAGCTGTCTTTCAGATCATGGCTGTCTGCATCCTCATCAACATTTATTGGGTGTGATGGATTTTTCAATGCAGTTTTAATTTACATTTGTCCACTGCCTAGTGTAGCTGAAGAATTTTTCACATGTTTATTGGCCATTTACATTTCATGTTTTGAGAACTATTTGTTCATTAGCCAAATTATCAACTGAGTTGCTTGATTTCTTTTCATTTAGTTTATTTGGGGGCTCTTAGAGTAGTTTAGATATGAACATATCACTGGCAAAGATTTTTTCCCATTCTATGGACTGGTTCTGCACTCAGCAAACTTTTCATTTTTATTTTATTTTCATTGATTGATTTATTTTGCTATGCAGAAGCTTTTACTGTTATGGGGTCTTGTTTTTTGATTGTTGCCATCATCTTGTGAGCAACCAGAAACCCATTTGCAGTCTTCTCACCTATGTCTGCATCTTGAAGTTTTTCCTTACTTTTATACTAACAATTTTTTTAAATTTATTTATTTGAGAGCGACAGACACAGAGAGAAAGACAGATAGAGGGAGAGAGAGAGAATGGGCGCGCCAGGGCTTCCAGCCTCTGCAAACGAACTCCAGATGCATGCGCCCCCTTGTGCATCTGGCTAACGTGGGACCTGGGGAACCGAGCCTCGAACCGGGGTCCTTAAGCTTCACAGGCAAGTGCTTAACCACTAAGCCATCTCTCCAGCCCTATACTAACAATTTTATAGTTTCAGAGCTAACATTAAGGCCTTTGATCCACTTAGGATTGATTTTTATACAGCGTGAGAGAGAGGGATTGTGTCATTTCCTTCTTATGAATATGCCATTTTCTCAGCTTCTGTTGTTGTAGGGTCTGGCTTTTCTCCAATGTATATTTTTGGCAACTATGGCAAAAATCATGTAGGTTTATATCTCGGTCTCCATATTATGTTACACTGTTCTATCTGTTTGTTTTTGTGCAAGTACCATGTTACTTTTGTTACTATGGCTATGTATCATAAGGATGGTGACATTTCAGTGCTACTATTTTTGTTCTTGTTGTCTAGGATTGCTTTGTATATTTGTGGTCTTATGTAATGCCATATAAATTTCAATATCACTTGTTCGTATTTCTGTGAAGATTAGCATTGGAATTTTGATGGGGATTACAATGAATCTGTAGACTACATTGATAGAATAGCACTTTTCAATCCTTCTGATTTGTGAGCATTGGAGGTCATTCCGTCTTCTAGCAATTCTAGTGCTTTCTTCAATTTCTTTCTCAAGTGTTTTAAACTTTACATTTCAGGTATCTTTTCCTTCTTTGTTTAGGTTTATTTCAAGGATACATACATGTGCATATACATACACACAAAAACACATACACACATATTCTTTGAGATGATTATGAATGAGATTGTTTTCCTATTTTTTTTCACAACATATTAGGTATATAGCAAAGCTAATATTGATTTTTTTTGTATATTAATATTGTATCTGGCCACTTTTCTGAAAGTGTTTATCAAATGTAAGAATTTTCTGGTGAAGTGCAAGCATTGTGAGTGAGCCAGTGCAAAGTTTGGCTCCATTTTGGGGCCACTGCCTGGGAGGGGATGGACCAGCTGAAACTCAGCTGCAAGTGAGGCCCTGCCATTGTGAGTGTGCTGAGCACAGGTTTGGCACCAGGGCTAGTCTCCATTCTGGGGCTGCCACCTGATGGGATGCATGAGCTGAAGGTCAGCTGCAAGCAAGGCTGTGCACCAAAATGGTTAAGGGCTGAGCTGGGAGTTGCATGCCAGGGCTTCTCACTGTTCCGAAGTGGCTGCCTGGGAGGGGAAGAAATAGCAGAAAGTCAGCAATGCACATCTGACCAATTTAGATTCTAATTCTCATACACACCTTGCCAGCATCACCACGCCCCCCCCAAAATAATTAACTGAAGAAGGGATGAAGCGGAGGTCAATTGTTCACTGACCCAGGAGAAGCTTGAAGCTGATCTTGCCCCAAATACCCAGAAAGCTAATAAATCTGGAAGAAAAGCACTGATCTTTGTCACCAGGGGAGACAGGCTTCCCAAGACCTTGTACAGATTTTCCAGATGATGGTACACACAAAGAAGTTCTTGCTTAAGATCAAGTGCCCCCACTGTAACCTTGTGGATATTCCTCAATCTCACATGCAACTTGATCAAAATAGACAAGGCGTACCAACACAAACTATATAAGAGCTGCTATTGCTGAATCATCAGTGAGACAACTGAACTTGAGAGGAATAGAATCAGACCCAAAACTGACAACACATTGCACCTAGCAAAGGGATCCCCACTAAGATTACCTAGTCCCATAATGGAAGCCTTCAATGAAAGCTTAGAGGAAACCCAAGACATAGAAACCCAAAATGAAGTCTCAGGAGGCATTTTAAATTAGATTAATGAGACTATGAACAAACAGATGTTAGAATGGGGAGAAACAGGCCAAAGAGTAATCAAACAGGAACTCCAAGAATGGCTGAAGGAACTGGAAGAAAAACAGCAAAAAGAATTCAAATCATAAATCAAAGTTTGGCTTAATGAATTGAAAAGAAGGCAACAAAAACCTTAAAGGATAGATAAAATAAATGAAAGATAATCAACAAAACAACTCAATCAATGGCTGAAAGAAGCCAAAAAGAATCAAGAAAGAATACTTGGTTGGCAGATTAATGAAACTGAAGACAATCAAAGGGAGAACAGAAGACTATAAGAATTTGAGGAAAATCAATGAATAAATGAGCTCATGGCCAATGGAACAAGCTCAGTAAGGATGTACCCAAATGCAGGAATGAAGTCCAAGCCATAATGAAAAGGTCAAATCAAGAACTAAAAATGGAAGTTAAGCAAGAGGTGGAAATGCTGAAGAAAAACATAACAGAGAACAGGAATGCAATGATCCTCTCAAGAGGCTCCCAAGAAAGCCACACCAAAGAGCATACCACATAGAGGACAGAATTTTGGAACTTGAGGAAAGGACAGAAGAATTGTACATGGACTCCAAAAACATTGTCAAGTTCAATAAATTGTGCAAACAGAACATGAGGGAACTTTGGGACACCTTAAAAAGACAAAATATTCAGATAATAGGCATGTAGGAAAGGGAAGAAGTAAAGACCATGGGCATAGAGAATATCTTCAATAAGACTACTGGAAAAAGTTTTTCCAACCTTATAAAAGAGAGACTGATCCAGGTACAAGAGGTGCAAAGAACACCAAAATGACAGGACCAGAGAAAAGACCCTTCATGTGGCATAATCAAAACACTAAACAGAAAACAAGGAGAGCTGCTTGAGGAAGCCCTCAGACCAGGTGAGGTGCTCTCTTGCTTGGGGCCTGTGCGCTATTACTAAGACAGCTGCAGGCATGTTTGCTGCCTGAAGTTCAGGTCAGGTGAGGTGATCTTATGCTTGGGGGCAGGGGCGCTCAGTTGTGAGCAAGGTATGTCTGAGGACTATGTACTCTGACTGAGTGAGGTAGTGGCTTGATTGGAGCCTGTGAAATCAGCCTGGGGAGGATTGCCAGAGTGTTTGCAGTCTGACCAAGGGTATGTAAGGAAGTACTGATAATAAGTTTGTTTGGGATCCCATGTAGGGTGGCCCTAACAGCTCTCCCCATATCTCCTGGACTCAGATAGGAGAGTAAACCACTGAACAAATACACACAGTGCAGGAGCCAAGGCCCACACTTCTGCCCCACCCTGCTCTAAACCTGTGGGTTCCCCTCCACCCACTGCTGTTCCCAGCACACCCCAATGGCCCCTCACTCCATGCTGCCTCCGCAGATTAACTTCACCTAACCACACATGCCCAGGTGGGTCCACCTCAACCCATGATGTACACAGGTGCACCCCTGAGGGTCCTCCACACCCCATGCAACAGTGCCTACCCCACACTGCCAGGTTCTTCCACCATTATGGAATATCTCCTGGACCTTTAAGCTTAATAAGCACATTTCTTCCATAATTTGTACCTGGAATTGGAAGTTCATCTCAGCAACATGAAGCTGACTGCAACAGAATTTTTACCAGAAATGGAGTATTGCTGAGCAATGAATCTGACAATGTAGGTTTTGGTCTTTTGGAATTTTGTTTTTGAGGAATGGACTTGATAATTGCAGGTGAAGATGCCTTCCAGAGTGGTAAGCCAAGTTTTATGGGCTATTGTGGTAAGACTTAGAAAATGCTAAGTGCAGAGAGAATTGTATTTGGATACTTTGCTTATGAACTTTCTAAGGGGAAGGAAAGACTGCAGAGAACTTTGTTAGGACTGGGCTACTGGAATAAGGGCTGAATGTGTTCTGCTGTCCATACCCACTGAGTTTGATAAAGTTAAATGTGTAATGGACTTTAGCTTGGCTAAAGATATGGACCCTGAGAAATTTAAAATTTTTGTTTGTTAGTTAGTTGGTTGGTTGGTTGGGTTTTTTGAGGTAGGGTTTCACTCTACACAGGCTGACTTAAATTTTCCTATGTAGTTTCAGGGTGGGCTCAAACTGACAGTGCTGGGATTAAAGGCATGCTCCACCATTCCTGAAAAATTTATGATTTAAAGTTGGGAAAATGCACGTAAATTAAAAAATTATGACACTGGGAATGGTTGCTGAAGTTTCTATTGCCGTACACAAGAATTTAGAATGAAGATGACCCAGCTACTTTACATTGAAACAACAAAAAGAATCCGTGTGGAGAGAATGAGTTGCAGAAATGTAAACTTTTGGAAGGAGGTGATTGAAGTGAATGAACCTGCTCACCAAGGTCACAATTTATTTTGTCCTTGAATTAAGAACATGGCTGTGTCCTGCATACCTAGTATTGGTTTTGGAAGCATGAAAAATGCTTGGAGTGGATCATGAAGTTCACATGGTTTCAGGAGCTGCTCCTGAGATGCAGCATATAGGCAGGAAATGATGACTTTGATAGGCCAATGGAGCAATTGGAAGATGGATAATAGTTTGCAGACCCAAAGATGTTTTAGATATACCAGGACTGTTAAAGGGCTACCATAGTGCTCTGTTGGCTCAGAATGGAAGTTTTCCCTGACTATTCAGTCCAGCTGGAGGAGAAGAACTAGAAAAATTCAGAGACTTGTCACTGGTCCCTGGTTATATATATTGGACTTGAACTGCAGATGTTTGATATATGATTGATGGTTATTGAATTTGCTTTGGGTCAGTTCTCCTTGCTTTGCCTTATAGTAGTTGAAAGTGTTTATACTGTGACTTTATATGTTGAAAGTATATAACTTGCTTTGATCTTACAGGACTCACAGCTAAGAGTTAATCTTAAATTTCAGATGAGACTGGGGACATTGGAACTATCATGAGTTGGTAAAAACTATTGGGGACTTTGAAGTTGGACTAAGTAAAAATTTCAGTGTAAAATGTTTATGAATCTATTGGGGGACAGGGGTGTAATTTGATAGTTTGGATGCCTCCCAATAGTTTCATGGGTTTTATTCAAGCTTATAACTTGATATAACTTTCATCATATCCTATGGTCCAGCACTAAAGTGTGTTTGGGAGTGGATTTGGGACTCAAACCTAAAGATATGAGAAGTGGTAGAGTACTTCCTGGAACTTTTAGAGTTTCCTTAATTTGTGGTGCTGGTGATGTTATTCTCTCTGTGTGGACCTCGGAAGGGGGTCCAGATACATCTGCCATTATGGAGCTTCCCTTGAATCTGTAAGCTTCAATAATTTGTGCCCAAGCAATAATACAGGAGAAAGATATAAAAGGGATAGGAGGAGTCAAAGTAGCCCTATTCGCAAATGACATGATCCTGTACACAAGAGAACCAAAAGAGTCTACTGTAAAATTTCTAAAGGTAGCTGGGCATGGTGGTGCACACCCTTAATCTTAGCACTTGGGAGACAGAGGTAGGAGGATTGTTGTGAGTACAAGGCCATCCTGAGAAGCATGGTGAATTCCAGGTCAGCCTGGGCTAGAGTGAGACCCTATCTCAAAAATTTTTCTAATTGTAACAAATTCCTTCAGCCAAGGAGCAAGATACATAATCAATACACAAAAATCAAGAGTTTTCTATATGTAAAAAACAAATATATAGAGAAATAAATCAGCAAGGATATCCTGTTTTAAATAGCAACAACAACAACAAAATCAAATGCCTTGGAATAACACTAAGCAAGGATGTGAAATACCTGTATAATAAACACTCAGAAAAAATCTGAAGAGGACATGGAAAGACACCCCATACTCTTGGATAGGTAGAATTAATATTGTGAAAATAACAATTCTACCCAAAGCAATATACAGATAGATTCAACACAATAAAAATAAAAATCCCAGAATCATTCTTCATAGAGATAGAAAAAATTATCCGAAAATTCATATGCAATGGCAGAAGGTCTCAGATATCCAAAAAATATCCTCAGCAAAAGAAACACCTATGGAGATATCACCACACCTAATCTAATGCTATATTACAAAGTCATAGTAACAAAATAGCAGTATACTGGCATAAAAACAAACCTATAGACCATTGCAACACAATTGACGACCTGGCCCTTGGTTCAAGTAACTGCAGCAATCTTTGACAAAGGAGCCAACCATGTACACTGGAGAAAAGAGCATTTTCAACAAATGGAGCTGGACAAATTGGATGACCACATGTAGAAAAATGAAGCTAGACCCACTTCTCTCACCATGCATAAAAATCAACTCCAAATGGATTAAAGACCTCAATATAAGACCTTAAACTTGGGAGTGGAGAGATGGTTTAGCAGTTAAGATGCTTGTTTATGAAGCCTAAGGACCCAGGTTCAATTCCCCAGTACACACCAAAGCCATATGCACAAGGTGGCACATGCATCTGGAGTTTGTTTGCAGTGGGTAGTGGCCCTGGTGTGCCCATTCTCCTCCCTGTGTCTATCTGCCTCTTCCCCTTTCTGTCCCTCCCATCTCAAATAAATAAAGAAAAAATATTAAGACCTGCAACTCTCAAACTAATGGATGAAAAAATAGGGGACGACTCCATGTTATAGGAGTGAGGAAAGAGTTCCTGAACAATTCCCCAGTAGCCCATGAAATTAAAAAATTGGTCAACCAGTAGGATCTCATGAAGCTAAAAAGCTTCTGTAAAGATAAACATATCTTTTTAATTTTTAAAAAAATATTTTTATTTATTTGTTTGAGAGTATCAGAGAGAGAAAAGGCAGAGACAGAGAGAGAGAATGGGAGTGCCAGGGCCTCCAGCCACCACAAACAAACTCCAGATGCATGTGCCCCCTTGGGCATCTGGCTCACGTGGGTCCTGCGGAATCAAGCCTCGAACCGGGGTCCTTAGGCTTCCCAGGCAAGCGCTTAACCACTAAGCCATCTCTCCAGGCCCAATAAACATATCTTGAACTGAACCAACAGACTACCAACAGAATGGAGAAAAAATATTCACCAAAAATAACAATGACAAAAGCCTAATATCTAGAATCTACAAAGAAGTAAAAAAAAAAAAAAAAAAAAGCAGTAATAAAAACAAACATCTATGCAAAAAATGGGCCAGAAAACAAAATGAGAATTCTCAAAGTAAGAAATACAAGTGATACTTAAGAAAATATTCAACATCCTTAACCATCAAGGAAATGAAAATTGAGACAACTATGAGATTCCACTTTACTCCAGCCAGGATGGTAATCAATAAAAAGTCAAATGACAATAAATGTTGGAAAGGATGTAGAAAAGAGGAACACTCATTCACTACTGGTGAGAGTGCAAACTTGTACAACCACTATGGAATTCAATATGGAGACTCCTGAGAAAGATGAAAATATAGCTACTAAATGACCCAGCCATTCCTCTACTGGACATCTACCCTAAAGGCTCCACTTTTCACTGCAGAGATATTTGCTCAACTATGTTTTTATAGCTGCGCAGTTCACAGTAGCTAAGAACTAGAATCAACCCAGATGCCCCTGGAGAGTGTGGATGAAGCCTAACCCTAAAACATTTGGCTCTGGCTTATAATTCCTAGTATCAATGATTGATTACAACCCACAGTGAGCCATTGATTGGGGAGACTTACAAGGTCCCCCCAAAAAGACAGGGATATGTCAAATCACTTTTTTACTCATTTGAGCTAATAGTAAGACCCTTGTGATGAAGATACCACATACAGTCAACACAGTACATTGAGAGATCTGGCTGAAATCTGGAAGGAATTCAGTTCCCAGAAGGTCAGCTCATACAGTGCTGGAAAGCTGATGGGGGGAAATGGCCAACAATGTTGTGAGCAACAAGGGGACATTGCTATACAAAAGAAACCTGTCTGACAAGATGTACATACTTGTGCAATGGTGGAAAAAACAAACAAACAAAAGTCTGTAAACGGTCCCCTTTTCTGTTATAAGTGATAATTTTGATTGGCTTTCTGAATGGCTAAGAGATCTGATCAGTAGAAAGGAACCCATAGCTGGAACTGAGAATTGCATCAGAGTCCTATGCACACCAATATTATGGAATCCAATGAGAAGCTCCCACTAGTCTGTCAAAAATAAGGCTACACTAATCAAAATCTCCCTAAATTAACAATGCTTGTCCTCTTTAACATATGCTGATCTCACTCACCATTGGAGAATATGTGTTTCTTTTTCAGAATGAAGCAGGGCCTGAGGACAACCAAAAATCTATCAACAAGAAAAGCGAGTTGACTCCCTGACAGGGCATGGGATCGCACATCTGCTAGGGCCTATGTGAAATTTTATAGGAATTGGTGAGATGACCAGGAGTGCTGCTTCCATCGCAATCCTGACAAGCTGTGCCAATGTGATTGAAACAAACACTGAGGATACTAAAAATATACCACAGCATAAATCTAGAAGTTGCTGAGAGCTCAACAATAAAGTAGATTTAATACGCACCCACCACAGCTCAGAGAATTTTGTGGAAGAGGATATGGAAAGATTGTTAGAGCCACAGGGTGGGAGGGAATATCCACAATGACTGACTGCTGCTCTCACAACTCATAATCCATAATTCCATGGTGAACATTAGCCATCCCACTTGGGAGGGCCTTCACTGGAATGGTGGCAGGGAAGTTGGGAGTGATGGCACCAACACATGATGTGCCCATAAAATTTTTCTACTACATAAAAATGATAAAAGAAAACAAGGAGAGAATACTGAAAGCTCTAAGAGAAAGAAGCTCATTACATACCAAGGTAAGCCCATCAGAACTACCCCAGACATTTAATGGAAACTCTTAAAGCCAGAAGAACCTGGAACAGAGTATTTCAAAAATTTAATGACTATGGCTGCCAACCCAAACTACTGTACCCAGCAAAATTATCCCTTACAACAGAAGTGAAAAGAAAACACTTTTATAATATAAACCAGGGTTAGAGAGATTTCTTAGTGGTTAAAGATGCTTGCTCTGCAAATCCTGGTGACCTGGGTTCAATTCCCCAGAACCCACATAAAGCAACATGCACAATATAAACCAGCTGTGATTACATGAGTACCAAACCAGCCCTACAGAAAATATTCTCAGGAGAGAAGTCAACACATACATGAGGAGAGAAAGAGAGAAAACATCCATAATGGACATGAGCATACAAAGACCAAGAAAACACCCAAATTACCAAAGCCTTCAAGATACTGGTGATTAACTTACACCTCACAATTATAACTCTGAATATTGACGAGCTCAACACTCCAATGAAAAGACACAAGTTAACATGATGGATCAGCAAGCTGGAGCCAATAACTTTCTGTCTAAAAGAAACCCACCTTAAAATCAAAGAGAAACACCACCTAATGGTGAAAGGATAGAAAAAGATATCCCAAGCAAATAGCAACAGGAACCAAACAGGAATGGCTGTACTGATTTTGGACAAATTGACTTTAAACCAAAACAATCAGAAGAGATAAAGGAGGCCACTTCATACTCATGAAAGAACAATATAAGAAGAGGATATTACAATCATAAACTTATATGCACCAAACACTGGGGCACATAATTTTATAAAGCAAAATTTACTAGACAATTAAACAGACATAAATCCCAACACAATAATAGTAGGAGCATTTAATACCCCACTATCTGCAATAGACAAATCCTCCAAGCAGAAAATAATTAGATAAACAATAGAGCTAAACAATACCATAGACAAAATGGGCATACCTGACATCTACAGAATATTCCACCCTAATCCTATTGAGTACACAGTATTCTCACCTGCTCATGGAATATCCTCCAAAATATATTAGGGCATATTAGGGCATAAAGCATGTCTTCATAAATTGAGAAAAATTTACATAATCACCTGTTGTATTAAAACTAGAAATCAACAGTAGTAAGAATAGAAAACATACCTACTCCTGGAGTCTGAACAACTAATTATTAAATAATGACTGGGCTGTGTAAGAAATCAAAAAGGAAATCCATAAATGACAATGAAACTACAACACACCAAAGCTTATGGGTCACAATAAAAGCAGTTCTAAGGGGCAAGTTTATAGCACTAAATGCTGACATTACAAAAACAGAGGGGTCTCCAATAAATAACCTAAACATTTATTTGAAAGTACTGGAAAGATAGGAATGGTCCCCCAAAAAAGTACTAGACAGAAAGAAATGGTCAAGAGCAAAGCATAAATTGAATAATTTAAAATAAAGAAAATAATTTTCAAAATTGACAAAAGCAAGAACCAGATCTTAAAAAAGAAGAAAAAAGATTGATAAACCTCTGACCAAACTGACCAAACAAGAAAAAAAAAATAGGAGAAAACTTAAGTCAATAATATTATCAATGAAAATGGAGACTTCACAAGTGACACACATGAAATCGGAAGAACCATCAGGGCATATTTCAAAAACCTACATTCCACAAAATTGGAAAACCTGGAAAAACTGGATAAATTTCTTGACTCATGTCACCTTCCCAAACTAAATACAGAGCATACAGACTTTCTAAACAAACCCATTACTTCTAATAAAATTGAAAAATGAATTTAAAAACTCTCAACAACAACAAAAAGTCCAGGCCCAGAAGGTTTCATCACTGATTTCTACCATACCTTCGTTCAATAATTCAAACCACTTCTTTTCAAATTATTTCACTAATTGAAAAAGATGGAATACTCCCAAACTCTTTCTATAAAGACGTCATTATTCTAATAACTAAATCAGACAGAGACCGAACAAAAAATAGAATGTTCAATATACCTGATGAACTTAGATACAAAAATGCTTAATAAAATCCTCACAAACTGAATTCAAGAATAAAACACTGACCAAACTGATCATAATTAAAAAGATAAGACTCATATCAACTTCATCCACCTCACTTAAGTTGGTTTTATCCCAGGGATGGAGAAACAGATAAGTGATGCTATCCCATTTTTAATAACCACAGAAAAAATAAATACCTTGGAATATCACTAACCAAAGAAATGAAATATCTATTAAAAACATAAAAACACTGAAAGAAGAAATTGAGAAGGATGCAAGAAGGTGGAAAACCTTCCATGCTCATGAATGGGCAGAAATAATTTTGTGAAAATGACCACTCTCCCTAAAAAATTATACAGATTCAATGCAATTCCAGTAAAATTTCAGTAATATTCTTTACAGAGATAGAAAAAGTGCTCTCAAAATTAACATGGAATGGCTGGGGAGATTTGTTAAGGTACTTGCACAAAGACAAAGGATGCAGACTTGATTTTCCAGTGTCACATAAAGGCAGATACACAAGGTGGCACTTGTGAATGGGAGGTTTTTTTGCTGTAGCTAGAGTTCCTGGCATAACAATTCCCTCTCTATATGTCTGCCTTTCTCTTTTTCTCTCAAATAACTAAATAAATAATATAAAAAGTTTATATGGAAAAATGGACTGCATTGAATATCCACAAATATCCTCAGGGGGGAAAACCACCTGGAGGCATCAGCATACCTGATTTCAAGATACATTACAAACTGAAGACTCAATCGATACTTCCAGTCAAGATGGTGCCTGCCTAACCTCATCTCATGTCACATGGAAGAAAAGGCAAGACCTTAAGGTTCAGGTGTTTTTTTTTTTTTTCTTTTGTTTAGGGGTTTGCTGATTGTAGTAGACTTCCAGTGGGAGTGTGCAGAGGAGCCAAATAGGAAATCCTCTATTTCCCACACCCACAAGTAGCTCAACAATCACCAATCTCCTTCAGCAGCAGTCCTAGCTGCAATTCCAGTAGGAGGTCCCTCTAGTGCTGAACTGCAGGCCAAATGGACCCAAGCTAGCAGGCTAGATCCTCTAGCCTAGGCTTTCCCACCAATGGACATGGTGCTCATGGACACAAATGCCATCCCAGTCACCATTCCTGCCCAGCTTTGCTGACCCCATGTGGAATGGCAGTTCCAGCACAGCCTTTCGGGCCCCAGTGCATGATCGCCATTCCTGCCCTGCCTTGCTGACCCCCACATGGATGATCACCATTCCTGCTAAGCTTTACTGATTCTAGGCACACAATTGCCATCACAGTCAACTTTCCAGCCAGACTTTCTGAGCCCCATGCACTATCACCATCCCACTTGCCACTGCCCCCTCCAATCCCTGAACAGGGAACCAGGCTAGTGTCCCACCTGGCCTTTCTGAACTCTGCAGGAAATTGCCATCCCACTCACTGATACCCCCCTCCCATCCCTGGCCAGAAGGCTAGCATCTCACACCCTAGGCTTTCTGAAACATTGTGATGGACAGACCACAGAGAGAAATGAATAGCATGAAAAATCAGGTGCAAGTAAATCTAGCTAGAGTGTCCAGTGCCACAATGGATGTATCTAATCAAAACATAGAGGAGACAATAGGACCAGTACACCAAAATGAAGAAACAAACTATGCAACCCTGGCCAAGCAAATAGCAGAATTTGCAGAAACTCAACAAAGGACCAATAATTGCATGAATGGTATGTTTACTAGATAAGACCTATTAGAAAAAAAAAAAACAACAAAAACAGAAAGTTAAATGATCTGAAGGAGAAATAGAAAAAGAAAAGAAAAGAGAGAGAGAGAGAGAGAGAGAGAGAGAGAGAGAGAACCTCAATAACTAGCTGTACAAAAAAATACAAGAATGAACTCCAAGAAGCATAAGAAAATCAGAAAATGACATGAAAAGAGAACTCAACAGAGGGTTGGAAACTATACATAAAAAAGCAGTAGAAAATATGAAACAAATTGAACAAGCCCAAAACTTGATAGGAGCTCTGAAGAAGAGAGTCGTCCATGTGGAGAAGAGAAACTCAGAACTAGAAGACAACATGGAAGAAACAGTTCCTGAGTCCAAAAGTTGTAACAAGTTCAAAAATTTCTGTGAATAGAGCATGAGGGAACTGTGGGATACCCTTAAGTGTCCTAACATTCAGATCATAGGAATACCAGAAGGGGAAGAAATACAGACCAAAGGCATAGAAAACTTATCAACAAAATTGTCACAGAAAAATTTCCCACTCTCTCAAAAGAAAGTCCCATGAAGTTACAAGAATATAGCAGAGTTCTAAACAGAGAGGATCAAAGCAAAACTTCTCCAAGACATATTATCATTCAGATTTTAAACATCAATCACAAAGAGAAAGTCCTAAAGGTAGTTAGGGAGAGACAACATGTTACATATAAAGGAAACACCATCAGAATTACTTCAGACTTCTCAATGTAAACCCTAAAAGCCAGAAGGGCCTGGAATGGAGCACTGCAAACTCTAAGAACTTATGGCATCCAAATCAAAATACTCTATCTAATGAAAGTATTTCTCATAACAGATGGTGAAATAAAAACTTTCCATGATAAAACTCAGCTTTACAACTATATTAACACAAAGCCAAACCTACAGAGAGTACTTCAAGTAATGCTCTACACAGAAGATTCAAATAGCCAACCTCAAGTGCCTATGAAAAGCGGATCACAATAACCAAACTTCAAGAGGGCACAAAAACTACAAAGGCTAAGAAAACAGCAAACCACATAAACCATCACATGGCAGGTATTAAATCAAACCTCACAGTTACTATACTAATATGAATGGCCTTCATTCACCCATCAAGAGACATAAGCTAACAGGGTGGATCAGAAAATTAGAGCCCTCAGTCTGCTGTCTTCAAGAAACACACCTCACCACTAAAGACAGACACCTCCTCAGAGGGAAAGAATGGAAAATGATATTCCAAGCAAACGCAAATAAGAAGCAAGCAGGTGTATCTATATTTATATCAAATAAAATAGATTTCAAGCCAAAAGTAATCATAAAAGACAAAGAAGGCCACTTCTTACTTATCAAGGGAACAACCCCACAAGAAAATATAACAATCATTAATCTTTATGCACTAAACACAAGAGCACCACAATTCATAAAACAAAACCTACTTGACAATAAAACAGAAATAACCACCAACACAATCAGAGTTGGAGAAATTTGTTTTATTTTACAGATTAAAGAGAAAATGGAAGAAAACCTAGATTCATCATAAAGGCAAGAAGATGGCCGGCCATCCATAAGACTTGCCACCTCTGCCAGGACCCAGGAGAAATTGCACAGGAAGTAACATCATGAATACTATCCTTACTGCTAGCCTGACAACCATCCCCAGGGTGATGGTGATAGACAGGAAGATTAATCAAATCCTACAAAAGCAGAAATCCAAAGGCTATAAAGAACTCAGCACTAATTAGACTGCCAAGAGGCCTGCCATGGGTCAGGGAACATTGGGGAAGAGGTGGCAGAAAGATCTTAAGAGCCACAGAGTAGGTAGAATACCCCAAGACACAAGTCCCACACTACCCCAGAAGGACTGACTGGAGCCTTCATGACCCCACACGGATTACTATAACCCGCCCCAGGGTAATCAGGATAATAGGAGTTGGAGTGAGGAGTTAAAAGTGGATAACCTGTGTATGTATCAATGTGTGTATGTATGTGTGTGTGTATATGTGTGTGTGTGTGTGTGTGTGTATCCCAGACACAAAGTATGCATTGCTTTAAAAAATGTCATTGAGAACCTATGAGGTTCAAGGTGTTATACTACATTGCATCATTTCTGTCATTTCAGTGAATCTCTATATTGAACAGGAGTAAAAATGTGGACATTTTGTCTTGTTCACAATTTTAGTTGTCATATTCTGAGTTCTTTCCCATTTACTATAATGTTGGCTATAGATTTGTCTTAAATTTGCTTTTTTATGTTGAGATATATTCCTTCCCAGTCTCAGGACTTTTATCATGTAGGGATGCCGATCTTCATCACTAGCTTTTTATGCACATATTGGGTTGATCATATAATGATCTCTATCCTTAAGTCCACATATGTGATTTATTATATGCATTGGCTTGTATGTGTTGCCTTGAATCTCTGGAATGAAGACAATTTGACCATAGTGAACATCTTTTTGATATAGTCTCAACTTTGGTTTATGAGTACTTTGTGGTGAATTTTTTAATTTATATTCATTAGGGAAACTGATCTCTAATGTATTGTCATGCCTGTACCTGGTTTTGGCAGCATGCTTTACTTTTCCATTTTATGGACTACTTTGGGAAACACTGGTATTAGTTTCCCTTTAAATGTTTGGTACATCTAAGAAGTAAATCCTTGTGGGTTTACATGGTTTGGGTGGTGTTTTATGCTTACTCTAGATCTATTTAAATTGCTTATTAATCTTGGTTTAGCTTTGGTAAGTCATGTGCATCTGGACATTCATTGATCTCTTTTTAGTTTTTCAATTTAGTAGAGTCAAATGTTAAGGTATATCCTCATGATTTTTGAATTTTATTGATATCTGTTGTAATGACTCCTGCTTCATGTCTAATTTGATTAATTTGGGTCTTCACTTGTGGTTAGTTTGGCTAAGCATTTAGCAATCATATTTATCATTTTAAAGAATCAACTGAGTTTCATTGGTTCTTTGTATTAATTTTAGTTTATATTTTATTAATTATTAGCATGATTATTTCCTTCTATCAGCTGGTTTGGGGTTTTGTTTATTCTTATTTTTTTCAAAGACCCAAGATGCATTCTTATGTTATTTATTTGAGATCTGTCTGATCACAAATAGGTCTCTCATAGCTCTAACCATCCTCTTAGGACTGCTTTATTTTTATCCCATTCATTTTTGTAGTTACATTTTCATTCCATCCTAGGTGGCTTTTGACTTCTTTCTTGGTTTCTTCAATGACACATCCATCATCCAGTACTAAGTTGTTGGATATCCATGAGCTCATCTATGTTCTCTCATATTTCTTTCTGCTTATTTCTTGTTTCATTTCATTTTTGAAAGAATATGAGTTATAAGAATTTTACTACATGTACTTTGTTTCCTACTATAAGATCTATTTTAGAGAATTTTGCATAAAAACTTATGAAAAACTCTCTGAAAGAAGGCTCATAGTGAGAGGAAAAATCACCTGATTAGTATCCTTGAAGACTGAATATAATGTTTCTGTTATTGGGTCAAATCAGTGACTACAATGGGAAATGGACTAAAATCTCCACACAGCTGGAACCTGGAGGATTTCCCGATAATTCAAGAAAACACCATCTGTAAAAAGTGAAGTTCATTGACATGGGTTAATTAAATTCCTTGTGGATTTCAATTTAACTGCAAATGTGCATAATATCTACATGTCTTTGTAAAACAAATCATTTTTTGTGATCAGAGTTTGTTCTGTAAGAGTTAACTATGATGGCTTTTATAAATGGTACACATGATGTTACCAGGTGAGGTGGAACATGTGCTTGTCCCTTCTATTAGATCACTCACAGAGATAAAAGTGTATAGATTAAAAGGAAAAAGTGAATCACACCTTTGGGAGGGGGCAAAGAAAAGGCAGGTGACTTTAGGAGGGAGTTAATTGCCTCTAGTAATCTTTGCATTGATTTCATACCACACTATCATCCATAAAATTCATGTGAATGATTATCCAAATGACCAGTTAGTGAAAATATTATGTACAAAGCAATAAAAGGTTCATGAAAGTATAATCAAAAATATATTTTGGGCTAGCTGCAAGAAAGCAATGTTCAAAATAAAAATAAACATTAGGGAAGGAGCAGAAAGGGGCATGGAATCATGAACAGTTCACTCTTCTTTTTTTTTTTTCGAGGTAGGGTCTGTAGTCTGGGCTGACCTGGAATTCACTATGTACTCTCAGGCTGGCCCCGAACTCATGGTGATCCTCCTACTTCTGCCTCACAAGTGCTAGGATTAAAGGCGTGTGCCACCACACCTGGCTTCACTCTTCTATTTCTCATTCATATTGTCACATCTTTAGAAAAAAAGGACTTTTCCAAGATTGTAGCTATGAAACATAAGATTAAATTTAATTTTCCAAGAACTACTCAAGTATCCCTCAGATTAAGAAGAAATCATATGACCATGCATGTCAGGAGTTTGGATGCATGACATTTTGTCAACAAAAGTAGTTTTTTTTTTTTTCAAAGTTCCATCAAAACAAGAAGAAATGAAGGAGAGAAGGAAAGGCAGGAGAGAGATTAAAAAAACAAACAAACAAACAAACAACTTTAGTCTGTGACTCTGCCCCAATTAACTAAGGAAAAGGTTGTTTCTTAAGTTCCAAGTTAGTATGTAACAGAGGAGAGGTTTACAAATGTTTTTTCTATAATTGGCATCACCAATAGGATTTAGGATGGTCTGGGGAGATAGTTCTGTCAGTAAAGTTCTTGCCTCATGTTTTACTTACCTTTCTCATTGCTGTGAAAAATACCTTACAAAAGGGCTAGAGAGATGGCTTAACAGTTAAGGTGCTTTCCTATGAAGCACAGGAACCCAGGTGCAGTTCTCCAGAACCCATACAATTCAGATGCATATGATGGTGCATGCTTCTGGAGGTTTTTTTTGCATTGGCTAGAGGACCTTACATACCAATTTTTTTTCTCTCGATCTCAGATAAATAAAGAAAGAAATATAAAATATTTGGAAAAATACCTTACAAAAGCAACTTAAGGAAGGGCTACTTTGGCTTACAGCTTGAGGTGGCATCATCTGCTTCAGTGGAGAAGGCATGGTGGCAAGAGCATGAAGCCTCTGCTCATATTGCATCCACAGTCAGGAAGCAGATTGGTGAGCGTTTGTGTTCAGCCCAGTTACCAATTTTATTCAGTCTAGGAACCCAGCCCATGAAATGGTGCTTCCCACAGTAAGGATGAGTCTTTCTACCACAATTGCCCAGACATGTGTTTTCATGGTGGTTCTAAATCCTGACAAGTGGACAACTAAGATTAGATCATGCCTTGTAAGAACGAGGTCTTAAGTCCAGATCCCCAGTGTCGCATAAAACTCTGGTCATGGTAATATGTTTCTGCTACCCAAGCTCTAGGGTGGTAGAGGCAGGTCTTGATGGCCAGGTAGTCTGTCTTAGTGGTGCAAAATTTTTGGGTTCAATAGGGGTTCCATAGAATTTATGGACTACAAATTTTGGATTCAGTCCTACTTTTAATAGAGAATAATAAAGATGGACTCAAAAAGGATAAATTATGAATTATTAAGTTTGTTTAGGGGGAAATTATAAATTGTGGGGTTTATTTAAAGGAGATTTGGGATTTAAGAGAAACTGGGGCCTTTAAAGACAGATTAGAGTAAAGCTGCAAGCATGTGGAAGGTAGAATTTAGGAGCTTGTGTACACAGACTTAGAAGGAACCCTCAAGGCATCTGCCATGTACATTTCTGTGAAGGGAAGTGAAGAGAAAAAATGGTGAGGCTCAAGGAAAACTAAGAGGGCAGATGCCAAAGCAGAGAGCAGGAAATTTAGAGAAGAAATGAGTAATGAAAAGGGTTACACTCATGGTCACCCTCAGTTTAAAGAAATTATACAGGTAAGCCGGGCGTGGTGGTGCATACCTTTTACCCCAGCACTCAGGAGGTAGGAGGATTGCAGTGAGTTTGAGGCCACCCTGAGACTCCATAGTGAATTCCAGGTCAGCCTGGGCTAGAGCAACACCCTACCTTGAACCCCCCCCCCCCCCCGCCGAAAAAAAGAAAGAAAAGAAATTATATAGGCCACAAGCTTAGAATTGGTGAGAGCACCCAAGGTAGATCTGGAGTGTAAGGGAAGTACACATATGGTAGATTCAGAGACCAGAGGAAAATCATACAACTGATCAAAGTGAGAAATTATTCTAAACTATAAAACAGATCAAGAAACAATGCTATGCTGTTTCACCCCCCACCCTGCTCAAACATATGTTTGAGTAGCAATGAGAGGGAATCCAGAGAGAATATCACAGAGAGAAGGGCAGGGGAGGCTAAATGCAGCCTGAATAGCATCAGGTTCAGGTATGCAAAGGGAAGACAGACTTGGTTTGTTGATTTTGAGGGCAGACCCCAGGGCCAGCGCATCCTGGAAGAGTACTAGACTGTGGGCAGCACTGGGCGCAGTAGACCAGTCTTGATCATAGGCAAGTTCCATTTATGTCAAGAGTTCTGTTCTCCTGCCAGGGCAAGGTGGCACGTGGAGTGGCATTTCCTGTTCTTTCTTGGCCCTAATCTCTAACTTAAACTACCTAAAAATATTTCTCCAGGACTTCCAGTTAAGATGGTGGCATAGGAACCATGCCAAATCATTTTATGGGAGAAAAAGCCAAAAAAAAACAACAAAAAACTCAGCAAAATACACACTTTTACTCAAAAGTGAGGTGTGTAAAAAATTAAAATGGCAGCAGAAAAGTAGGAGAGATCCAGAGCATCCAGAGCCCACACAGGCAGGCGGAAGCGACTCCAGCAGCAGCGGGGCCAGGTCCATGGGGCCATAACTCTCAGGCTCAGCTTGAGCCTGTGAGGGGACTTTCCACTCACACTGGAGTTATTTGCAAACTCAAGAAACATGAAGGGAGAATGGCAGTGAACAGCAGAGGAGCAAATCACGTGGACCAGTGAGAAAACTAGAGCCTCTGTCGACAGCCTCCCCTCCCCCACCCCCACCGCCAGTGCCTAGCTCCAATGAACAGAGCAGAGGTCTAGTGACCCAGCCAGCCTACTTGAACCCACAGTGCATCAAAGAGGGACCCAAGCAGGTGCTCAGCATAATTGAGACAAAAATCATCCTGAAAGGTAACTGGGATTATACCAGGTTAGTACCCTGCCTAATAAACCTGGTATATAGGCCCTGAACTGGAAGTGCTAATTCCACCTTCCATATCAGGATAAATCATATGTTAAATCTGATGGATGGTCAGATTTGCCATTTTTTTTTTTTTTTTTTTTTTTTTTTTTTTTTTTTTTTGGTTTTCTGAGGTAGGGTCTCACTCTAGCCCAGGCTGACCTGGAATTCACTATGGAGTCTCAGGGTGGCCTCGAACTCACGGCGATCCTCCTACCTCTGCCTCCCGAGTGCTGGGATTAAAGGCGTGCGCCACCACGCCCGGCTTAGATTTGCCATTTTTAAATAAGCTATATTTTGGGCTTATTTTTTGTTGCTTCTTGATTTATAATGTCCCCCCCACTCTTCTGTTATACATTAGGGAAGGGTTTCACTTGGTCACAAGCTGACTTGTAACCCTCAACCGACCAGAAATCTTAATCTCCTTGCTGATAGAGGATCTGGTTGTCATAATACCTACTCTTGCATAAATACTCTGTGCTGCTTTTCATTGAAAGTGTACATTGTTTTGTTAAATTTTAGAATCTATCTGTATTTTGTTCCACTGGGCCTACTGGAATACTCTCATAGCAGGCAAAACCAACACCTAAAGTCACATTTGTAAATACTCTGAGAGTCTGGAGAGCCACACCTAGCACCTTAAGCTCCTACCCTGAAGATATATAACATCAGATTGATTGATACATCTAATAATACCCAGCTAACTAGAAAATCCAAGCATTAAATTAATCCAAGATGCAAAAATATATACATTATAACATAAGAAACACCAAAAATCAAGACAATATAAATCCACCAAAAACTATTAATGCATCAGAAATTACCTCCAGTGAGAACTAGTTAGAGGAAATGCCTGAGAAAGATTTCAGAATAATGATGATAAAAAATGTCTATCCTCCTTCATTACTTGCTGACCTCAGGCCAATATGGGACCCTAGCTCAGAAAGATGTGAATAGCATGCCTGATGAGTGACAGCCCAAAGTGTCCTCTGACCTTTACATGCAAGTGTATGTGTATGTATGTATGTATGTATGTGTATATATATGTATATATATATATATATATATATATATATATATATATATATATATATCTGACTTATATATATAATATATAAACATGCATATCCACATACATACATATATATTAGCATGTATACCCACATACACCACACATTTGTGTGTGCCAAAATAAGTCCTGGGCATTCCTAGTTTTGAAGACCATAGTGTACATTCTTTCAGATATGTTAAAATAAATACTTTTCTTGAAATATAATTTGTAAATTGCCATATCCCTTGACTTACAGTTAAAAAATTAAAATTTTCAATTTATCTTAAACGTTGTAGCTAACAGTGCTTTTGCTTTTTTCCCATAGAAAGTGTTTTCTTGGGCTCTTGAAAAGTACTTGCATTTTCATATTGCTTTTATAGACTTACCAGATGCAAAAGCCTAAGAATGACTTTGCAATTCTGATCCTTCCATTCTGAAGCCTGATTATACCTCTATAGTCAATCAAATTCAATGTTGTGTTTGCATTAGGATAGAAATGGTCAGACTGAATAAAACCAATGCCTTTTCCTTTGACAAGGAATGTGTTCAACCATATGGGTTTTTCTCAGACAGCACTTGGTAGATGGTGCTCAAACCAAAGACAATCGTTCATTCACACAACACGTTTTTTATCTGCTATTCCCTCTAGATGAGAGCTATTTGAGATGCTAGTCATTTGTAATTTGTCTGTGCAGCCCAGAATTTATCATTTATGTTAGTGATTATAATAAACATTTTCAGACATACTTAGTGAACCCAAGAAAGAATGGATGAACAGGATGAAGTGACTAGGACCTGAAGTTCCAGTGTGAGCTGTGACAATCTCACATAGAACTTGGTTTCACATCTGCTTCAGTTTATTTCTGTACCTGATCATTTTGCTTTCATCACTTCTACAAATTACAGTTCTTTTTGCTGTAAGTCTGTAAATACAACTTAGAATATTAAATACTGATAATAGTTGGAAAACATTAGTATTCAGAGCCACCAACATACAAAAATTAAATACACTTAGGTCATTTTCTTTTATTCATAAATAATCTTTGCTTTTCTTCCTAAAGAACATTATTTAAACAGGGTATCTTATAGCAAATAAAAACTTGTTAGGCTTTATGTAGGTATCTGGGGAATTGAACCTAAGCTGGTAACTCCTATAATTATTCTTTAAAAAATATTTTCTAATCTTATTTGTGTATGATGTGTATGTATGTGTTGGGGGGCATAATGAACATGTAAAGATCATAGGATAATCTCAGTTGTTTCTCCCCTCTTTTCACCTTCTTTTTGAGACAGGGTCTATCTCCCCTCTGCTGCTTACAGGTCCCATGTTATTCCTTTAACCACTGACCAAACCATCTCCCCATCTCATTTTTTTCAAAGTAAGTTGCTTCTTCCTCCAGAGTCAATGGTTAATCAAACATGAACCAGGCAGATCTTGAATAAAACTGAAATCATTTTAAACATTCAGGCTTAGAGCACTACTTTCTGAATGGGAGCTGTTTATGTATATGTTATAATCAGCACTGACACAGCTTACACACCCATGATAAGTGAGCCATACTGGTGGCTTATTTAGCTAAATATGAGGTATTTTTATTCTTCTGCATTTTTAAAACCCAGGACAGCATCAAAAAGTTACTTCTTAGGATGTAAAAGAAATAATAATACTTTTCATGTCCCTGTGGAGGTTTGTGCTAGCATGTTATACCAGTAATTCCTTCCATCACTTTTTAGAAGCATATGGTAAGTGTATCCTATCTTCTGTCCTGATAATGGTGAGCTGGACATTGTATGACCAGAAACTGAACTGGTCTAAGGTCAACTGAACTGCCGTTTTCTGTGGAAATTCATAGATGAGGGCTGGACAGATGGCTTAGGGGTTAAGGCATTTGCCTGAAAAGCCAAAGGACCCAGGTTCAATCCCCCAGGACCCAGTTAGCCAGATGCACAAGGGAGTACAAGCTTCTGGAGTACATTTGAGTGGCTGGAGGCCCTGGTGCACCCATTCTCTATCTCCCTCATTCTATGTCAAATAAATAAATAAATAAAATACTAAAAAAAAAGAAATTCACAGATAAGCATTCCACTGCCTGTAAGAATGAGAAAACAAGTTATAGTATGTTCCATGAGGAGAAACAGATAGGGGAGAGTCACCAGGGCATGTACTGAGCCCAAGCTGAGAGAGCATCAGGTCCAATTGCCATAGAAATTGCGTTTGCTTCAGTACATAGGCTAGTGAAATTATTGGGCTATCTTCCAGATTATTTTTTAAAAATATACTTTTCATGCTAAATATGTCCATATCATATATATACTTTTATTTGTTTATTTGTAAGAGAAAGACTGACCATCAGACGAGTGTTTCAGTGCACCAGGCCCTTTTTCCACTACAAATAAACACCAGACACATGAGCCCCTTTGTGCATCTGGCTTTATGTGGATACTGGGGAATAGGACCCAGGCCAGAAAGTGCCTTTAATTACTGGAATCATCGCCTCACCCTGAGATTGTTTTTTATAAAAAGCTGCCTTCTTGGTTTTTAGAGACCTTTAGACTCTTAAGATAGAAGACAGCTAGAAGTAAGATATTTTAGGAAACCACTTTACATGAGGTCCTGGCAGATTAAGGGCAGGTGTAAGTTTACAGGCATTTTTGTCATTAACAAGTGGAATTCTTGACTCCTTCTTTGGACCACTTAATCAGAGTGAGATAGGAATGGTGCTCTGGAAATTTATAGGCCCAGGCCTTGAGACATTAGTAACTTAAGTAACTTAATTAAAAATTCACTTAAGATGATAGGTAAAGGATTCCCAGTGAAGATACATACTCAGCCATTAAGAACATGAAAAATACTTTATTAATCATAATTGGGGAAATGATCAAAGTCACAATAAGATCCTATAAACCCATGACAATGGGGATAACTGAAAACCAGAGGTCCTAACAAGGGTAGAAAAGGATGAGTAAAATGATTTTTCTTATATTGTTGGTGCAAAGGCACCTCAAACTCTTTGTGATGGATCTAGAATAGGACCCAGAAATACCACCTCTAATTATAAAACCAAGTGAAATGTAAGAACATAGTTACACAAAACTACATGGATACACTTGTTTAATAGGTAAAGTGCTTAGTGAAGAAGCATGAAGACCTGAGTTTGGGTCCCCAGAACCCATGCAAAAGTTGGGTGTGATGACACACACGTGTAGTCCCAGCACTCAGAAAGCAGAAACAGAAGGATCCCTAGGGCTTGCTGCCTAACTACTTCAGGTAAGTTGATGAGCTCCAGGTTCAGTGAGAGTGCTGTTTCAAAAAGGAAAGAGGAGAATGACTGAAAAGGACAACAAGTGTTGCTTTTGGCCTCACATGACCATGCATACACATGTGCAAGCCGTGATCTACACCTATGAGCATGCACATGCACACATGCACACACTACTTATAAAACCTTCTGCATGGATACTTCTAGTGGCATTATTCATAATTACCCCAAAGTAGAAAAAAGAACTTGAGTGGCTGTCAACTGATGGATAAAACATGGAATAGCCACCCACAAAAGGAATATTAGTTCTCAATAAAAGTACTTATAAATGATAAAAATATAGATGGGTCTTGAAAACATGCTAATTCACAGAAGACTACATAGTTAATGGTTGCATTCATATGATTAAAGGAAGAACAATAAAATCCAAGACAAAAAGATAGATTCGTGGTACCTAAGGTGGGAGGCAGGGATAGTAATGACAGTAACAACTAATGGACATTTGTTTCCTTTGGTGAATGACCAATATGTTCTAAATTTAGACTGCAGAAATGGTTACACCATTCTGTGAACATAAATCCTTTGAATTTTACCCTAAATGAGTTAACTATATGGCATATATGTGTTTGTGTGAAACTGTGAGATCATAAGTGGCTATGGTTTGTGGTAACGTATCACATAGCAACCAGAGCTCTTCTTTCATCTCATGGAAGACCTGAACGTGGAGCTTAGTTTGCCATGACATGAGAAGTCTATGTCCCATGGAGATGTCCTAGATAAGTTTCTGGCCAAGAGCATCATCTTCCCACCAGGGCTCAAGCCATCTGAATATCTAGTCTCACTGACACTGACTCTGCTGAGAGTCCCAAGCTCTCACACCAGAGCCCTTATCTGTGCTCAGACAATACACAGAGATGTGACTAGTAAAAACCAACCTAAGTTTTGGGGTCACTTATTTTACAACTCACGAAAATAAGAATTCAATGTCATTCATTCAAAGAGAGTTTTTTGTCTATTTTTTTTTTATTTTATAGGAGAATCCCTCCTTACAGTTTTCTCCATTTTGTTCCCAGAGTCCTTCTGACTAAATATATTGAAAAGTGACAGATACCTTCACTTAGAAAAATGGCTTCAATTCATAATTAAACACATTTCAGTGGAGTATTTTGGCTCTTTCTACATGAAAGCAAAAAGAAAAACAAAAGAGGTGAGGCATAGAAAGACTGTTGCAGTTAACTGAAGTATACAGTATAACTGTTAGCTGAGTATAGATAGATACTTGTGCATGTAAAGAAAAGCAATGTAGGCACACTTAACTCGAATTAAAGGTACAGTAACTGTTGTGTTGAATTGAACTATTGTCTCCTAAAGAGAAAAAGCAGGCTCTTATCCAGGAAGTCAAGTCTGGGAGACCTGAAACTTAAAGGTCAAATCAATCTCTAAGGCTTTGTTAATTAGAAAGTAAAACACTTCTTTTACAGCTAGGGGTGGAAGATATAGAGTCTCTGGAAGTCAACTAGTCAGAAAGTGTTGCAAGACCCTGACCTATGGCTGTATGAAGGGCAAACAACTGTTTGGAGATGAAACCCTCCAATAGAGCTGCCTGCATATGGGGTAGGGTGTTTGAGACTCTCCAACCAGTTTGGCTGCCTGCAGGCTGTGCAGTGTGCTCCAGAGAAGTGGCATCTGTCATAACCTGTACCATAACCTATGCTGGGCTGTGCTTTCAAAGCAGCTATGAGGAGGTCCTCATCCAGGATGTGATGAGACTTCTCCTGTGTGGCTGCTTTTGAGTCATCCATTGCTTCTGTAAGCAACCCTTCACTCTGATATATAAGTAAATTCAGTAAACTCATTGATTTGCCAAAACTAATTTTGGTGTGATGGTCCTTTGATCTGTCATCTGTGCCCCATTTGGGGTAAAGATATGTTCATTTCTCCCAGGGGAAAAATTTCCTGTGATAGCAAGTACTACTTAAAACACTTATAACTATAGTGTTATCAACATGGAGAAGTGGCAATCATGAATGAAATTATTACGTCTTTGTATTTCCAGTTGATTTTCCTTATAATACTAAATAAGGAATACTATATAACAAGTACATGATGACTCTTGTGTCTATGTGTATTATTCACCATGGCTTTAGACATTTGTTCACAAATAAGATAGCTATCTAATTCTGGATAGGCAAAGCTCTGCTCCTCACTGGAATATAAAGTTTCTTATTCCAGTAAAAAGAATTTTTATATATTCTTGCACCAAAATTATAGGAGCTTCAAATCTGCTTTGTTCTGCTAAAATTAGAAGCAACATTTTGAGAGCTCCAGCCTCCTCAGGAAGCAATCACACTAGTTGCCCCCTTGGCGCTACATGGGTATTAATCTATCCTTTCACCAGCCTCTCTGACTCTTGTGCAAATTTATAAAGTCCTCCACAAAGCCCATTGATAGTGGTTCTTTATCCAAACCTCATGGATGCACAATTAATAACCAATGATCTTGGGAAAATAAAGGAAACAGATGTGGAATTTCTAAGTCATTTTGACAGGCAGCTGTTTTCCATGGGATAATTTGAGGAGTCACTTCTACCTGATATGTTTATCACAGGCAAATGAGATTGAACATTTATTTCTAGACTAAGTTGTTGTACTATAATTAAGCTTTATTAAGCACTTGGGATGTTATATATTCTTTTCTAATGTTAGATTATCTCATCATTGACCTACTACCACAAGTCAATTTCTAAGTTTGGTGGTACAAAGTATCCAGCTGCCCATACCCTGGCACATCATGCTAGTTCAATTATCAGATGCTTTCACACTTTGTAATGAGTTTTTCTTTTCCTTTTAGATCAAAGCTTTGCCAATGCAATGACCTTGTTTATTATGGTTACTGTGGAATCTTCACACCAATCACAATGCCTAGTCGAGAGTAACTTCGGAACTTTCTTGAGTGAATGAAAATGTAGCTTTCCTTTTATTAATAATAACAATACATGATGATAGTAATAACCCTCAATATCCAGTTTGTCTTAGGTAGTATCAATCTAATCTTATTGATAATATTAAAAGTAGAATCTAACTGGAAAGTTAGTTTGTCTGGTTGAGAGACTGTTCTTGGCTATCCCTCCAAGTCATATTTACAGTTAAGATCAGTGGTTGTATTTACTGAAGACACCGGGTCAGTAGAGTGTAAACATTTCAAACAAAATCTCCTACTTGACCCATCAAATGAATTCAAGTACAGCATCTGTCCTTACCACCAGCTGGGAGGTATATTTGGTGCATAAAACCTTAGGATTGCTAAGAGCACATTCATTCTGTGTTCAGGTGAATCTTGCTACAACTATCTTATGTAAACTGGAGTAAGAGAGACCAAACAGACCATCTTTAAGAACTTTCTACGTGGAAATTGCTACATAGGCTGTATATAGTGCTCTTAAGAGCATGAGATTTGGAGACCAACTAATCACCTGAGGTTGATTGATTGATGGATTAAGGTTTTTACAGTAGGAGAAAATGAACCTCATGCATGCTAGGCAAGCACTCTAATATGAGCTAAATGCCCAGCCCTGACCTGAGTTGTAATTCCAATCAACCCTGGTTGTACCACATTTTGAATCCTTAGACTGATTAAATAGCATCTAAAATCCTTATTTATTTGTAAAATGAGAATAATATTATTTGTCTCACAGTATTCTTTTTGAAGATTATGTCAGATAACTCTATTAAAAACATATTGTATCATATAACTTTATAGAAAGTGACATGAACTAGTACCCCTTAGCAACTATGCCGAATGGGCATTTGTTTTTAAGTTTTAACAAGCTGGAAATTTTCCTTCTTTTCTAGATTGATTGATTGACCAATTGCAGTGCTAGTGACTAAACACAGGCCTTAGGTATACTGGACACACACTGTCCACTGAGCCAACTCTGCAGCCCTGCCTGACCTGAGTTTTAATCTTAGATAGTTCCAGTTGCACTACTTTGTTCATTCAAATAAAAATCCTTTAAGGAAACAGTCTCAGTCTACCTATTAATTCCTATTTCACATATTGTTAAATGAATATGCTGTAAATGTTTCTCAATTTTTTTATACCTTTCTCCAATTGTGAGAGAATTTCTCTCAAATTAATGAAAATTTATTTTGGTTACCACACATGGAAATAGATTTCATTATGATATTTTCATACATATATATCATTATTAACTCCCCTTCCTACATTGACATCCCTTGTACCTTCCTCTTCCTTTTGCTAGTCCTCTTCCTCACTACATATAGTGCCCCTTCTGCTTTCATAACATATATAGTCCATTGCCCTCTCACTCATCTTCCCCTCTATTTAGACCTTGTTTGTCTTCTTATAGTCCCCTTTCCACTTTCATATACTACATAAGCACATACAAATACACACATACATATACAAAACACATTTTTGCACATATGTGTTATCTTTAAATCTCAATTCCGTCCAAGAGAGATAATATGCAATATTTACTTGAGCCCAGCTTATTTTGCTTAATCCAATTATCTCAACTACCAACCATTTTCCCATGAATGTTATAAATTAACCTCTATTTACAGCTGAATAAAATTCTACTTTGTGTATCACTACTTTTTCTTTATCCATTTATCTGTTGATAGACATGTAGGCTGATTTCATATCTAGCCTATTGCAAATAGCATAGCAGAAAAAATAGAGGTGGAAGATCTCTGTGCTATGTTAACTTGGGTTTCTTTGGGTACATACAAAGGAGTGGCATAGCTAAATCATATACTACTTATTTTTTAATATCATTTATCCAATTTTTGAGGGACATTATCTTCTTTAGCAAAGACCGATGCTTACAGAAGCTGAAACTTCAACGGTACCTGATTCTGATAATTCAACACTGATGGGATTATAAGACTGCTTCTCCTTCCAAACCCAATATCACAAGAAATCATGGCTTAGTAGTGAGTCACAGGACTGCCATAAGCCTGTTGGATGCTAGCCTCCTGTATTAATTCCTTTTCTTATTGTTGTAACAAAATACCTGATTGAAAAACAGCTCAAGGAAAGGAATGTTTATTTTGGTTCAAGTTTAAGAATGGATAAAATCAATTCATTATGGCAGGAGGCATGTGGCTGCATGAGGATGAGGTAGGTACAGTTGGGAAAGAAATGGGACCTGGTTTAAAACTCCAAGGCCCACTTCCGCCCATGAGGTTTTACCTTCTGAAGGTTCCACAACATGCTGAAATGTCACCACCAGCTTGGGACCAAGTATTCAAAAATGTGAGCCTATGGAAGACATTTCACATTTAAACTGCAACTTTTTTTACATTGGTCACTCAATCATATCAAAAAACTTTACACTGGGATTACTTAATACTTAATTACTTAATGCTTTTTTCTCAAGAAAATTTCAGATCATGTAACAGATTTTTATTACATACTTCTGAATAAAGCAGACAAACCACCAATATTTATGTAAATGCAGAGCATTAGCTATGTTAGAGAATTTCATTCGGTTTTAAACATAAGAAAATGTGAGTTAACTCTATTCTTCTGTGTGCATAACATGTGGGGTATGTGCACGTGTGTGTGGTAGGTGCACATGTGTGCACATGCATACACAGAGGTCAGCAAATCTCAGCTGTCCTCCTCTATATTGCCTATCCACATGTTTATTTGATACAGAGTCTCTCTCTGAACCTGGAGGTGCAGGAAATTTTTCCATCAGGCTGGCTGACCACAGGAGAACCCTAGAGAGTTTCTGGTCTCCTCTTCTCACAGAATTGCAGTTATAAACATTCCAACTTATGTACATGGGTGCTATGAATCAAACTGAGGCATCTTAGTTCCTCTTGGGCCCTCATGCTTGTGTGGCCAGCACTCTCCCCCAGTGAGCTATCTCTCCAGCCCTATGATTTAGAATTCAAAAGTACAAATATGATCTTTTGTTATTTGTACATACAGGCTAAACTCCAAAACCTTCAAACAACAAAGATTTCTTTAAATTATTTTTAATTTTAGTTGTATTAAATATATAGCCATCTTTAGTTAGTTTGGCTGATGGAATAAATAAAATATAGCCAATATATACATGTGCATGTTATCTTATACACATATTACTATGTAGTCAGAAAGTTGTAACATTTCCTAAATAGAGAGCAGATAAATAATATTCAGAAAGAAAAACTAGAATGAAGGTTGTTCCCACTCTTACCTCAGTGCTCAACTCTGTTAACATAGTTTGAAGTCTGTGCCAAGCTATTTTTCATTTCACTGTAGGGTTAAAACTGTACCAGTTGATACTTGCACCTGCTTAGATAAACAACTGTAGCAAGTGCTGGAGTGTGGCTTCTGTGTCTGACCTCATCCAAAAACCATGTGTAGGTGGAATTCTTAGACGCTAAGAAGTTAAGTTCAGAAGAGAAAAATTGTCCAAATAATTCTCATAGATAAAAAGTGGTACCCATCTCTGTGCTTTCTCAGCCCTTTACCCTGCTCTATTGAAGACCTGAGCCTTAATAGAAGATCTCTTCTAGTTTTTCTGGTGCCTGAAGTTCTTTAAAATCATGCATCCACTTCATATTCAATTCAGGCTTAGTATTTCTCAATCTTCTACACAAGGAGATAACTGGAAACATGTGTGGAATGACCACACTTTTGCTGAACAGTGGGAAGTCTAAATATGAATTCAGCCAGTCATCATTTTAGGCCTTCATAATGCAGGTTACAGGGTCAGCAAACCATTCATAGAAGAATGATACTGATTTACCTCATCACGTACAGGAAACCTGAAGAACTCTACTGGGAAGGAGGAAAGCACAAACAAGCTGATGGGAAATAGAAAAGTGGGATGGTGTTTCAGAGTGGAAGAAGTTTCATTGTATAAAGCATTAGGTTCCCGATGCAGTAATGACAGGTGGTGAGAAGTTAAATGCCTGGCTGAAGGCCATTCAAGAATTTGGAAAAACAGTAGAAATTTTCTCTTAGGAAACCTGTTCAGATTTCTGTCTTGGGATCAACCTTCAAGGCACTGTGGATGGTAGTCTACCACAAGAAGACAAGGAGTCAGAGAAATGTGAAGTCTGTGGCAATGACAGTAAAAATGGAGCAAAAAGAATGAATTTCAACATTGTTTCCAAAATGGTATCATAGAATTTTTATTATTCCATATTTATTAAGCATTTTCAGTGAGCCTCATCCTTTGCTAGGCATTGATATATGCAGGAACTATTTCTTATAATCATGATAATAAAAGTTTAGTAGATAAAATAAAATGTTAATGGCTGGAGAGGTCACTATTTAAAGGCGCTTGCTTGCAAAACCTAACAGCCTAGGTTCAATTCCCCAGAACCTAGGTAAAACAGATGCACACAGTGGCATGTACATCTGGAGTTCATTTACAGTGGCAAGTGGATCTGGCATGGACATTCTCTTTCTCTCTCTCTCTCTGCTTGCAAATAAATATATTTTAAAAATAGAATGTTAAACTTCTAGTTTAGTTTGTGAACTAGATATAAATATTGTAAAATATTGTTTGAAAGCACAAATGTTAGGCTGAGGAGATAGCTAGGTCAGTAAAGCATGGTCTGTATAAGTATCATAGAAATCTCCTTCATTAGCTAATTTGAAAGTCATATTTAGGGCTGGAGAGACAGCTTAGTGGTTAAGGACTTACCTGTGAAGCTAACGATGAAGGTTTGATTCTCTAGTACCCACATAAACCAGATGGACAAAGTGGCATATGCATCTGAAGTTCATTTGTGGTGACTAGAGACTCTAGCATGCCCATTCTCTTTATATCTGTCTCTTCTTCTCTCATCTCTCTCCCCATCTCAAGTAAGTAATAAATAAGTAAATAAATAAAAGGTTTTTTTTTTTTAAGAGAGAGATAGAGAGATAACTTGGGCAGAAACACCCTGTTGGGGTGGATCAATATTTGTTCTGAAGCCATGAGTTGTTGCAGATGAACCCTGCTGCAATAGACAGGTCACCCCCTCTACACAGTGAGCTTTTAGGGAGGCTCATGAGGCCGCCAAAACAATACAGACCATTGCCAAGGTGTTTGGTTAATGAGATGATAAAAACGTCCTGCTGAAGACATCCAAAGGCTGTAGTCTCAGGATACTGAGAGATCAATCTGGAATCTAGATGGAAGCCATCTTCCTCAAGTACATCTGCCATGATGCTGGAAGGCACTTATGGGAGCTGCTATGGGAATAAATTCATCTACAGTGTGAATCCTGCAAACTACAAAATCAACCAGGCAGGTAAGATGTACCCATGGGTGCAATAATGGCATATAAGTTATATGAGTAATCAACTGTTCTCTGATTGAATATGAGGCCTTCTCAGTGGGAAGGAATTCATCTTCCACTTAGAAACAAGTTAAAAGCCCTAGGAAATCATATATATAATTTAGGGAGAAACTTCTACTCTTTTTGGATAAATGGAAAGTTTAGGCCAAACAACAAGTGTGAATGCTTAAGCCCTTTGATTAATGCTGTTTTCATTTAGGATTGGACAGCCTTCTTTTTGTAGACAGCAACAAATATCAGAGAGATCCAAGACTCGTTAAATGACAAGAAGAGAAAGCTCAGGGCTGAGAATTAGCAGAATCATCTCCATCACACCTGCCTGGTTTCAGGGAATATTGCAGAGGGAGCCACAGAAAAGTAGTGAGTGCTGCTCTCACTGTTAGCCAAAGAACCATCTCTATGGAGATGGTGTCAGATATCTAGCAGAATCGAAAAACTCATCAAAAGAGCTAGAGATATTGCCTAGCAGTTAAGGCACTTGCTTGCAATGCCAAAGGGACTAGGTTCAATTCCCCCGGACCCCTGTAAGCAGATGTACCAGGTGGCACATGTGTCTGAAGTTTGTTTGCAGTGGCAAGAGGTCCTGGTATGTGCCCCTTCTCTCTCTCTCCCTCTCCTTCTCCCTCTCTATCTCTCAAATAAATTTAAAAGAACTCATCAAAATAGAATATAGAGGCTGTCAAGAACTCATTGCTAAAGGATGTTTCTATCATGTCCTTTAAGGTTTAGGAAACATTGCAGAAGGGGGGGTTGAAAGAAAGTAAGAGACACAGAGTCCATGGGTATACTTTGGGATACTGTCTGCTCAACATGAACTAAATGGTATATTCTGACCTCACATTGACTACTGATAGCTCCACAGGGCCAATACTGTTCTGATCCCATCCATGTTTTTGACATGGAAGAGAGAGGAAGAGAAAAGGAACTAGACAACAAAACAAAGGTAGGACTGTCTTGAATGAGGAGGATCCTCTGGGAATAGGGGGAAGCAAAAAGGATAAAAGGATGGGAACATGAGCAAATTACTTTATTAAAGTTCTCAATTTTAAAAAAGAGAGAAACAGCCAGGCATGGTGGCGCATGCCTTTAACCCCAGCTCTCGGGAGGTAGAGGTAGGAGGATCGCTGTGAATTTGAGGCCACACTGAGACTATGTAGTGAATTCCAGGCCATCCTGGGCTACAGTGAAACCCTACCTTGAAAAAAGAGACAGAGAGAGAGAGAGAGAGAGAGAGAGAGAAAGAGAGAAAGAGAGAGAGACGTATGTGTTAGTTCATGCCTGTTATTCATTGCTGGGGAAGTGGACACAGATGATTTTTTTTTGTGGGACTTGCTGGCCAGACAGTCTATGATAATTAGGCAAGTTCCAAACCAGTAACAAACCCTCTCTCAAAAATGATAGACCTTGAAGAACCAACAACCCAGTTTGTCCTATGGCCTCTGCTGGATCTAGAAAAAGAAATTAAGATTGATGCTGGATATGTTATTAAGTTTGGAACTAATCATGAGTATCCATTAATTTAATTGAAGAGAGTGAATAGATATTTAGAAGATAAAAATCTCAAGAATGACATTATATCCCGTTAGAGGGAAGGGGTCTAACTATAGTTCAAATGTCAGAGAATTAAGTAGATAGCCATAGAAAGGCAAGTAAAGTTTTTAAAATTATAGAGTGAGTTGCAGGTGTGGCAGGCATCCCTGAAGCTTTTGCTAGCCTGTTTTCTTGTAAGAAAGCTCTTGGAGATGAATCAGCAAAACTCAAGGATATGTCTTTTCTGTGGAGGATTCAGATGAATTATACTTCACATATCATCTTTTACTGTCAGACCCTTTACTAGAAAGAGAGTACACATATCCAAATAGTTCAAAACATAAGCAAATCTGTCTAAGAATTTCCCAGACAACTTGCCAGTGTGAGTGGTTAATTCTTGTTTCATGCACTATAGAAAAGCTTAACAGGACAGATTTAGGCATGAGAAACAACTTGGGTTAGCTGGTGACTTTAGTTTGGGAATAGCTAGAAATAGTCTTTGAAATCTTGAAACTAGCTCCTCTTATTCCAGAATTACTAGCAATTTTGACTGCAGTCTCTATTCATGAGTACACTCTGTATGCTGAGTATCTGCATGTTTCCTCTTATGGTTATCAGCTATCATTCCCTGGCTTAATGTTGGGTTGGTTTGATTTACTTATTTATTTATATTTTGAGAGAGATAAAAAGAAAGAGAGACTGAGGGAGAAAATGGGCTCACTACAATCTTCAGCCTGCTACAAACAACTTCCAGACATGTGTGCCCCCTTGTGCATATGTGCGACATTGCACACTTGTGTCACTATAAATTTGGCTAAATGGGATCTGGAGATTCAAACATGAGTTCTTAGGCTTTGTTTTAAGCACATCAAAACAAAAGGGTAGGGCTGGAGAGATGGCTTAGCGGTTAAGCGCTTGCCTGTGAAGCCTAAGGACCCTGGTTCAAGGCTCGGTTCCCCAGGTCCCACGTTAGCCAGATGCACAAGGGGGCGCACGCGTCTGGAGTTCGTTTGCAGTGGCTGGAAGCCCTGGCGCGCCCATTCTCTCTCTCTCCCTCTATCTGTCTTTCTCTCTGTGTCTGTCGCTCTCAAATAAATAAATTAAAAATTTAAAAAAAAAAAAGGGTAAAGGAAACAAATTCTCCTGGCCCCTTGTAAAATTCAAAGTCTCATGAAAACTTTTTAAAAGGTAAGGTATTTCTTTGTCCAGTGGCTTATATACCATGCCTATTTTCTAAATGTCAAATAGTATTGTGGTTTGGAAGAAGACATTCAGGCTATTTTTTTCATTAGAAGAGTCAGATTAACAAATATACTTTAGGGCATCTTTAAGGTTTAAGGAGACAAGGATGGGATATTATAATCACTAAGGTCACAGATTATAAGAGGTTACTGGATTGAAAGTAGAAACTTAGTTTTGGCTGAATGGCATTCAAAGTAAGTAAACTTTTCTGCAGTATCATTTTACAACAGGATGGGACCAATAACCTGACTCCAGAAATTCTACCTATGGATTTGACCAAAGAAATGGGGTCGTGGAATTATTCCAGCTTGTGAAGCTGTCTGTGTCCACTGGGACAAATTTTTAGACTTATAATGTTGAAAGTGAATCATCACCAAAGCTTCCTTTCGATTGTTGGGGTTTCTTATCCTGCTGTTTTTTGTTTTTTGTTTTTTTTTTTAACCAGGAAAATAAGCCTGCTTCTCCTGAAAGCCTGCAATCACGTGGGTGGTTTGGATGAGGCTTGAACTAACCAGGGCTCCTCTCCTGGAGTACATGCAGGTACAGAGAGCATCTTCTACTTGCTTTCCAATTATTGGAAAGCTTCAAGAAGGCTGGGATCATTCTGAGTAACCTTTGCTGCATGTGTGTATGTGTGCCAATAGTTAGTCAAATTAAGAAGAAAACATGGAATCATACTAAATGACCCTACTCGAATGTTAATAAGAATTTCATAATCAGAGCAATTCGTCCTTCTTAAAATCAAGAAACTGTTTCTGGAAAAAAATCCATTTATCTTAGCTGAGGTAGAAAGTATTTCCTGACAGTAACTGCCAATGCTATTTCTTCTTGGGATATTTACCTCATTTTCTTTCTCTGTTAGCTTCCAAAGATAATCCCATCTTTGGGAGAACTTTCATATGATTGCTCACTTCCTAGTGCTGATGACCCCTGAAGGTGTGCTGTCTGATCCTCATAAAGTGACATTGGGACACCATGACCAAAAGAGTACCTTCTTATCAAATGGCATCTACTCAATCCCTCAGTTGGGCATTTACTGACGCCAATATACTTTATCATGCAAGGCAGGAGAAACTGAGAAGGATTTATGTTTGGGTCTGCACAGGTAAAATTCCTCCTCAATGATGCATTTAAACAGGGTGAGAATGAGGAAGATCTTGTTTTCTGGTCATGGGAGAAAATCTCAGTATTTTTCAAGACAATTAAGATGATTTTTAAAGTACAGTGGTTTGGGGCTGGGTAGATAACTCAGTTGGTAAAGTGTTTGCCTCACAAGCATGAAGATCTGATTTCAATCCCTGAGATATTACATTAAGAAAACAAAAGCCATGTGTGCTGGCATGAGTTTGTAATCCCAGTGCTGGAGATGTGGAGATAGGCAGATCTACTAGAGGCTCCCTAGCCTTAAGTCTAGCTTACTTGGTGAGCTCCAGACCAATGAGAGACCCTGGCTCAAAAAACAAACAAACAAAACCAAGGGAGGTCAACAACACCTAAGGTTATGCTTTGGCCTCCACATACATGTGCACACTTGCCTATGCTCTTCCCCACACATGCACACACACCAACAAAAGTGGGGGCTAGGTTTTTTAGTTTATTATCAGAGACTTGTTGAAAGCCCTAGTCTTCCAGGGCAACACATCTCTTCCCATGATTATTGATTAAGAGATGTACTGAAAGGGCTGACAGGATTTGGCCCCACACTGTTTTTAACTATCCCCCCACATTGAAAATGTTCCACATGTTTTTAAATTTTCTATAGGGTATACAGGACTTGGAGATAACACAGAAGAGTCCATTTTAACCTGTTCTGTTTAATCAAGAATGAAGTAAATGTCAGAGACATGTTCTAGATCAGCATTTTTCAGGATGGATACGTCTTAATCAAGTAATTAGGTGACTTTTTCCGTGGTGTTTTCCACACTGGAGAGAGGAACAGATTTGCCGCTTTGCTCTGATGGCTGCTAGCAGCAGTGCTGGCTGTTAACAGAGACATTCACACGCAGCCACCAGTTGGCAGGGACTAACACTTTATTACTTGCTATTCCCACATGCTGAGGATTGTGGGAAGGCTGCCAAGCTTTCTGTCTCATGTAGCTCTTTGATATAATGACAATAGCAATAGAATGCCTTAAAAAAAGAAATAAGTGAATGAAGAAACAATGGAACTAAGTTTCTGGAATTGTGGTAAAGATGGAATTAAAGATTTTGAGCAGCATTTCTTCCCTTTTTCCTTTTGTTCCTTTTTCCTCTCTTACTCTGATATTTTTGTATGGTTGGTTGATAGTTTGGTTTTGAAATAAAGTCTTACCCCATAGCTCAGATTGGCCTGGAACTCACTATGGAAACCAGGCTAGCCTTGGACTCATGACAAACTTCCTGCCTCGACCTCCCATGTGTTAGGATCACAGGTGTGAACCATCATGCTTGGCCTGGGTACTCACTGTAAAGTGAAGATGCTCTTGCTCAGACTTTGCTGTCCACTTGCCCTGGGCTCTGCTACAATGCAGACTCAGACTGTGCAGGTGGGACATAAGACATGAGGCTCTTTCTCTCTTGCACATTCCAGAGGGAACTGGTGCTGTGTCCTGGACCTCAGTCAGTGGAGAAAGGGTGGCAGAAGTAGTACACATGGCCAGTTTTGGTAGTGATGATCATGGACATCTGGGAAGAAAGTGCTTTAAAATGACAAATATGACTTGTGATCCACTTTCTGGATACCTAGGAATTGACTGTACCATTTTACGTTATGACTGTAATCACTAATAGTATGTGCACTAAAATCTTCAAAGTTGGAATATATTAACCCTAATCCCAGCTTGCATACTTACCAACTACATGAGAGCAGGCAAACCATGTATCTTGCTAAGGTTTCACTTTATTTATCTGCATCTGGAGGGATCGCACACCTCTACTTGAAAGACTTTAAGTCAATGATATGAAATGGTGTTAACTTTTCCTGTAGAGATGTGAACAACCGTCCACTCACCCAGAAAGGGCACCAGCAACAGATCAAAATAAGCATTCTACACAAGTCCAAGTTAGTAAACTGATGAGCTTATTGGGCTTACAGAGCAGGAAGAAGGGGTTGCTTACAAGAACATGGGCCATCCTAAAGTAGTTGAATCACTACAAAGTCCCACCCACTGTTGAAGCTGTATCATGGAGTACCGGTTTTAGTTGAGCTTCCACATCCAGCATATTCTACTGTCCCTCAAGATTACTTGTAGCTGGGGCAGTGTATGGGGAGGGTGCAGATGGAAGTAATGCCTGGTATTCCGGATGAGGGTCCTGTGGCCCTCCCTTACCTTTCTTTTATGCCATTACAATTACTATATGCCCAGTATTTTGTGGTTTGTTTTGCTCATTTAGTTGCCCTGGTTCCCAGTCCAAAGTTAACTCTATTCCAGGATGTTATGGGATGATTGTGCCATGCAGGAGGGAAAGACCACAGTACAATAGCTGTTAGCATCTCTCTGTTGAAAGTTTGAGGAATCTGGTATTCTTCTTAGAAATAGTAACATCCTAGTTTACCTTTGATTATTTGTCTTTCATAAATTACAAAATAAGCAAATTCAGCCTTCCAGAAAAAACAAAACAAAACAAAACAAAAACAGAGCCCCTAGGTCAGCTGCAAAAAGGTGAGGACTGTGATGGAAGGATGGACAGGGCAAGACTCAAGTCTTACAAGTGAAGTGCAAAACAAACATGCATAGACCATGTTTAATAAACTGGAGTGAATGTGATTAAATGACCTAGATTGAAAGCTGGTTTCTTTCCTTAATGGGATGTTGTTGTTGTGGCATCATTATACTTTTTAATTCAATATCACTCTGAGTAAAGAAAGTAAAGTTTTAAGTTATCAGCATAAATTTTGCTGCTTTTAAGATTGTTCAATATTAGTTTTAAATGTTGATATAAGTTAACTAATTTGTATGTAAAATCATCAAAATAACACATTTCCGAAATCATATCTATTAAACTCTTTCCATAGGAGTGAAAATATTTTTTAGTTTTTTATATTTATATTTTCTACTAAAAGTTTCTTTTCTTTTGTTTACTGATAAGTCTGCAAATATTTTAAAACCAGCAGTTGAGAGGTTAAGGCAGGAGGATTTCTATGAGTTTAAAGCCAGCCTGGAGAGGAAGGAAAGAAGTGAGGAAGGAGATGAGCTGCCTTATCACTCCTTTCCTTCTGCATGGCAGTATTTCAAGAGGAGTGTTTGCCTGGAGTGAGAAGGGAGCATGTAAGGAAAACACAGGTTTATTTGTTATTGAGATGTTATAGGAGTGATCAGGACCTTGGAAGCAAAAGTGAGGAATGTTCTTGGGCCTTTAAAGAAGAGTTTTCTTGCTTATTTCTTCATATCTTTCATATCTTTTTCCTCTAAAACCTCACCAGAGGAGGTGAATAGGTGCCTGTGATCCTTTCTTAGATGATAAAGGAATATAGAGATTACTTCCTGAGGTCCTGACACCAGCTGGTGTCATCTGGTATCAGCACTGAACTGACCAGTTCAGCCCCTATTCAGTAGACTCCTTTAAAAGACCCCAGTCTGTTTTACTAGATGGTCTTTCCCATTTTCTGTGAACCATGCTCCTGCCCCGTTGGGGAAGAGCTGTGTATTCTTTCCTTTTCTTAAGGTTCTTTTAAGCTCTCTAAACTCTATCTCTATAAAATAAAGTCTCTCTAAACTTTCTCTGGTGGTTTGTGCATTTCATTCATTGAAATCATAAGACAAGACCCCCAAAGGCCACTGACTCAGTGAAAGCTCCATGTAAGAGTGACCCTCTGGTACTTTAGCTCCTGATATTTCCCACCCAAAAGCTGAAAAGGACTCTGGCACTGTCAGAGACACCTCACAATTCCTTTATCACTACTTACTTGTTTCTGAGAGTTGCAGCTTTTTCTTCATGTGTTAGAAACAAGTTTTGGTTACAACATAAGATGTGGTCTCTTGGAGTCCATTGCCCTTATCTACTCACCTTGCCTTAACATGCCTTTCTTTTGCCTTTTCTAGGGCTTGCTGAGGTCCTCTGTGTTTTGAATCCAGCAGACTCCTTTACCCATGGCACCATCAAGGATCTTGTCTGTGAATGAGGAGGCAGAGGTGGTAGACATGCACCTCTGTTTATAGAGGAAAGGGACTAAATGCTTGCTCCCTCCCTTCCCCATTCATATGTTAACACACAAGTCTCTATGTATTGGCATTTGAATCTAGGGTCTTTGGGAGGTGATTAGATCCAAAACATGGAGGCTCCATATTGATTAATCTCAATTGTCTGCTTAACTAGATTGAGAATCAACCTTGGATGGCTGGGGAGATGCTAAGTGGTTAAAGACAAAGCCTTCCAACATGGGTTCAATTCTCCAGTACCCACATAAAACCAGAAGCATAAAGTTGTACATGTGTCTGGAACCTGTTTTCAGTGGCAATCAACTTTGGTACACTCATTTTCTCTCCTTGTCTCTTTCAAATTAAGTAATTTAATTAAAATATCAAATTGGGGGGGGGGCTGGAGAGGTGGTTTAGCGGTTAAGCGCTTGCCTGTGAAGCCTAAGGACCCTGGTTCAAGGCTTGATTCCCCAGGACCCACGTTAGCCAGATGCACAAGGGGGCGCACGCGTCTGGAATTCGTCTACAGGGGCTGGAAGCCCTAGCGCACCGTTTGCTCGCTCTCTCTCTCTCTCTCTCTCTCTCTCTCTCTCTCTCTCTCTCTGCCTCTTTCTCTGTCTGTCACTCTCAAATAAATAAAAAAAAATAAACCAAAAAAAAAATTTTTAAAAATCAAATTTTTAGACACACTTCCAAGTATATCTGTGAGATCATATGCAAAGAGGATTACTGGGGAGAAACTAATGGTGTGGGTGGTGGGGTTCTGGTGCCATCTAGCTATCTGGGAGATTGGATTCATTTGGTAGGGCAGAAAAAGAATTAGATGCCCTAGGACAGACAAAACTTATCTTTCTGTTTCCTGACTCCAGATGCAATATGACCAGCTGCTTTATAGTGCTGACACCATGGTGCCCCTGCCTTGAGGGACTGCATCCTCAAACTGTGAGCTAAAATAAGTCCTTCCTCCCTTAACTTGCTTTTGCCAGGTATTTTGTCACAGCAATAAGAAAAATGACTAATAAAAAAGACAATTAGTGTTCTTACTAAAACAGGCCAGAGTGCTGGCTCACTACAATGAAAAGACACACAAAACTTGGCTATCTATAACCTGGAAAAATGGACCTCTCCAGAATTCTACTCTATCCAGAATTCACACTGGTTCCTTGATCTTGAATTTCAGCTATTAGAATTGAAAAAATTAAAGTTTCAAGCTTTGTATTCTATTATAATCCAATCTGGCTAAGGCAACACACTTGTTCTATTGTCCCAAAGGCCTTCTCAGAATGCAAGTTTAAATATAAAATTGTTAATGATTTCAATATAGCATGAGCAGAGCATCAAACCAAATGTGGAACACTAGGTAATACATAGACACATGAAATTCCAAAACAGCAGTGGTTGGCCCAAAAAGTTAATAAAAGAAACTAGCTACCAAAAGTTCAAGGTATTGTCATAATAGCGAGAAAGATTGGGTTTATTAAGAAAATGGCAGTTATAATGTTGGATGTTACATAAGCTATAAGATGTGTAAATAACTTGATAATCAGATGGACCTTGTCAATGGATTTCAATGATGAACATTTGTGTAACGTCTTTATTGCCAAATGAGAAAGTTGAAAGGAACAAGAAGAAATTGAGGTCCAGGGTATGAAATAATGTGACTGATATCACATACCTTATTATTAGTAAGATGGCTAGGATTAGTAAAGTACCAAAAGTCTTAACTGTCCCCATTCTGGTCACTTCCCATCTCATAGAGAGCAAACATGCTCTACTGGTCATACTGAAATATATTCTTTGGCCATGGAAACACTGGGAATAAAGTAACAAGAAGACAGTTTCTTCCCTCTCAGATCCTACAAAAAGTCTCTCTGGCTCTATGATGAAATGGTATTAGAGGGAGTGCTTTCTCAATAAGGCCTCTGCAATGGACCACTAGGTAATAAAGGATCAGAGTTCCTCACTGAGAAAGAGTGATTAATTGTGTTTTGTCCTGAAGTTATGTGTCAGGCAGAGTCATACAGTCAAATGCTGTGTTGGTGGTTGCTGACAGACTTATGCACTAAGAATAAATGAAGGCTTTCCTACTGATGAAGAAGGGGATTTCAGATGGTCTTCACTTTTAAAATTTGTCAGATAAGCTTCTTTGAACATAGCTTCCCTTATTTTTGCTAAAATCCATGTGTTATAGTTATCTTTTCTGTTGTTTGTAGAAAGTATTCAGACAAAAGCAGCCAATGGAAAGAAAGCTGTTTATTTCACTTACACTCTGGAGGGGAAACTCTATGAGGGCAGGGGAGAGGATGGCATGACAACACCTTCTGGCCAACATCAGGTGGACGATAGCAGAAGAAGAGTGTACTGAAAACTGTGAAGGAGAAGCTGGCTACAACACCCATAAGCTTGTCCCCAGTATCACTCCTCCCAACACGGTTCCAGTTCCCAATTTCCACCAAATGGGGATCTATCATTCAGAACACATGTGTATTTGGGGGCCATCTAACTCAAACCACCACACCCTATTAGGACACAGAAAATAAAACAAAACAAAAAAAAAAAAAACAAAAAATATTAGTAAAATGTGCTTGTCTGCTTTTGTCAAATCTGAGAACAGATTCCATTAGATGAGAATGATCAAGAAGAACTGAGAAGGCAATGGACTCAACCTTTCTCAGGAAACCAAGACAACCAACACATGAGCTAAACCCATGTTCTGAGTCTCTAGGTTTGTCTTTCTGAAAGTAACTGGCTTTCTTTATGATGCTTCACAGAAGGCCAGCAGAGTCCCCATGCCTGTCATTAATACCACCTATGCCTTCTCCATTCTGAAACTGAAACTCCCAGAGAACAACTTGTGAGGGGAGGGAGCAGAAGCTGGGGTGACTGGGAAACAAGATTAGTTATAGTACATTGTGTCCTGAGGTCTGGTTCCAAGACACTGACCATAGCTGATTACAATATGAACAAAAAGAACACTTAAAGCTAAAAACTTGCCACTCCCCCTGCCTATCATTTCAAAAGACACATAATGTGGGAGAAAAAACAGAGACACAATTAGCTCTACATAATTTAGCAAAATTACAGAAATTCCATGCTTACTAAGCCAAAATACTTTTACTAGGAAGAGTGGTCATCATGGATATACCATGAATATATCTTCTAGGCTCAAACTAAAACTAGGATTCTACCAATACTCAAGGAGACATTGAATGGGGTCAAGATATACAAACCATTTCTGTTGAAAAATATTTCAGGCTGGAAATCTCATATAAGGTGGATGAGCTAAGGATACCAAGTCTCGTCTGGTATTATGAACCATATGCTTACGTCCATACCTCCAGTTCGTATGCTGCATTCATGCCTCCAATGTGATACTGTAAGGATGTGGAGCTTTGGCGGGGGGGGGGGGGGGGGGGGGGGGGGGGGGTTGGGGGGGTAATAAGGAGTCTCATGAAAGGGAATAGGGGCCTTTTGCTAAGAGAACACTGACAACACACCAGCTACTTCTACCACGTGAGGAGGAGGGAGGAGACATCTGTGAAGCAACCCTCACCAGACTGAAGCTGCTGCTGCTGCATGTCAGACTTCTCTCCCCAGAACTGAGGAATTGGTGTCAACTATTCCAACCACCCCATTTGTGAAATTGTTCTTATAGCAGTCTGATTAACTGAGATAACTGGTAAATTAAAAACACTGCAAATAAACCAGGAGTATCATTATAAGGATTCCAAACAATGAGTTGTTGTTGTGGTGGCTTGTATGAAAAATGCCCTTGCCAATTCATGCATTTGAACCCTTGCTTCCCAGCCGGCGGCACCGCTGGGGAAGGCTGGGAAGCCTTCCGGGGTGGAGCCTTACTGGAGGAAGTTGTCACTTGGGTGTGCCTTGACACATTACAGCTCAACCCTGCTTGAAGTTCTTTCTCTGCTTCCCATTCTGCAGTGTGATGCTGGCTTTCATGCCAGCCATGTCCTCCCTGCCATGATGATGCCTCCCTCAGAACTGGAAGCCAAATGAAATGCTTTCCTTCCCTAGATTGATTCTCATCAGGTGTTTTGTTCAGCAATGAGAAAGTAAAATTTATACCTAAAGAAGACAGAGGGCAGTTTCAGAATGCCCCTGGGTGGTATCCCCAGACTGTGTTATGATGCTTGTGAGAACTATACCAGAGGAACTGAGTACATAAGGTTGGGATGAACAGGGAGGATGGTACAGTTTACAAGGGTTCCAAGAACATAATAAGCAAATAACAGCAATAAAAGCTTTGTCAAAAGGAATAAGGTGTCACAGTAATGCCTATGAAAATTGCATTATTTTAATTCAGAGTGCAAATTGGAGAAGCTCTCCAAGAATACAGAGACAGATGGCTAAAACAAGATGGCTGACGCTGAGGAAAAAGTACTTACCATACTTATTGTCGTTCCTAGCAAGAGACAAGAGTGATGTGAATAGATATAGTAATCAATGATATCACCAAAGAGATGCTGTGTGAGAAAGGGCTTCTTCAAGTCAAAGAGTCTTCATACATTTCAAGCAAAATCAATTGAAAAGGAACCAAACTAAAACTCACTCTGGCAAAATTTTAAGGTAGAAAAATCAAGAGGAAAAACATACTTGTATTCTAATAAAAACATAAATTGCTAAGTGAAGTTAGTAATATATCTGACTTCAGAGATCTGTTCTCAAACATTTTCTGTAAGATTAGTTGCAAGGCAACAAGAGACTTATCTACAGACTCTACAGTCTTGACTAGAACAGTTTGGGTTAAATAATTTAAATGCTGAATTTTTTTTATTCTCATGAAGGCAATAAGTATAAACATATATATTAATCTACATTTGGCTGTAGGAAAAATATTTCTGATATAAGAACATACTCTTCTCATGAAGGCAATAAGTATAAACATATATATTAATCTACATTTGGCTGTAGGAAAAATATTTCTGATATAAGAACATACTCTTTAACTGCACTGCCTTGGTTCTGATTGCTTGATATTACATCAAAGAGCAAACATCATATGAGCAAATTGTTACTGAAGAATTGATTATTTAAGGCAATTAAGTAAGATCGTAAAGCCTAACTGATTTTTGTTTCCAGCAAATATGTAAAAGTGATAGATTAATTATTGAAAGTGCATTTTCACACTTCACATAAGTTATACAAAACCTTACTTGAGGCAGGCAAACACTAGAAAATGGAACCACAAACTATATAGTTTCATTTTGTTTTTAAGATGCAGAACTATTTTAAAGAAAGCCACTAAGGCTGGACAGTAGCTCAGTGGTAGAACCTTCATCATGTGTGAATCCCTAGCTCCATCCCCAGCACCAGAAAAAAGAATGAAAAATAAAAGCCCCATTCAACAAAGCCTGTTGTGTTGGTATGTTCCAATAATCCCAGCATTCAGGAAGCTGAGGCATGTGCTCCACAACTCCAAGGCCAGCCTGGGCTGCATAGCAAGACCCTGTCAAACAAAGGAAAAAAAAACAAAACTAAACTAAATTTGATTAAAACAAACAAAAATTCAAAATAAAACCCATAAAGATTGTGAAATCATTCTAATAATACTTAAAATAAAAATAAAAAATAAAAAAGTAAATTTAGATATCTTAAAATTGATGAGCTAAAGCTAAAACAGCATTTAGAGGGAAACTCACAATACCAAATGACTATCATTTAAAGGAGGTTGGTACATTGTGAAAGAGGTGGTAGAAAGAATGTAAGAACCAGAAGATGGGTAAAATGCTTTGGAACATTGTATTCTGGACACACGTGGTGCCATTGCATTCATGATCTCACAGCAGCTGTCATTCATACCGCAGTACTGGGTGCATCAATATAGATGAGGAAGGAAGGGGAAAAAATGAAGAAAGACATCAAAATAATGTAGAAACTGGTTGGAGGGAAGAAGAGGTGCAGTAGAAAGGATACGAGGGAGTGGGGACAATAGAGGGAAGGAAGAGAACTAGTATCAAAATACATTTTGTACATATATGAAAATTGTTGGGCTGAAGAGATGGCTTAGTGGTTATGGGCTTGCCTGTGAAGCCTAAAGACCAGATTGATGCCTCAGGTCCCACATAAGCCAGATGTACAAGCACACAATGTCACACATGCTTACAAGGGGGTGCATGTGCCTGGAGTTTGATTGCAGTGGCTGGAGGCCATGGAGTGCCAATTCTCTCTCTTTCTTTCTCTTCTCTCATAAAAAAAGGCCATGCTCTTGGGCTTGTCTCAAAAAATAAAATAAAATAAAAATTGTCAATAAAAAGTAAAAACAGAAGAAGTATCACATTAAAAAAAAAAGAATGACAAACTAATCCCAAAGAAAATGACAGAATTCTATATAAAGTCTTCCAGTCAATTGGAAAAGAGGGAATAATTTCTTAATCATTTTTATGAAGCCAGCAACAGTCTGCTACCAAAGTCAAAGATGGTACAAGAAACACACACACACACACACACACACACACACACACACACACACACTGACAGACAATATCCCTCAGGAATATATGCACAAGAGTTATAAACAATATTTATGAAGTTGAATAGAGTAACATATAAGCAAGTAGAGCTTATCCCAAGAATCAACATTACTTTAACATTTGGAAATCACTGAATGTAGCAGGCCATATTAACTGCATGAGAAAAGAACTACATATTCATTTGAATATACACAGCAAAGTCTTCAATAAAACCCAACACTCATTTGTTGTATAATTACCCATGCAAGCTAGGAATAGACAAAACTTTCTCAATTCATTTACAACTCATTATAGATGGCCTAAGAAACATTTACAACTAATGTGACACATTGCAGTTTAGGATTGAATGCATTCCCTCTTAAAACAAGGAAAGACAAAAATTTCCATGCTAATCATTTCTATTCAACATGGTGAGGAGAGATTTTGTCCAGTGAAATTAGATTAAAATAATTAAATAAATAATAAAATAATAATAATAAAAATAATTAAAAGAATCTTTATTCATGGGTGACATGATTGTCCTTAAAGGCAGTCTAGTGGAATTTATATAAAATCAAAATTAGCAACTGAGTTTAAAACCTTACAAAGAAAAAGAGTAAAATCAATGTATAGCAATCAACTATATCTTATATACTACTTAATAACAACCAGAAATTAAAGTGAGAAATTAGGGCTGGAGAAAATGGCTTACCTGGTAAGGTATTTGCCTGCAAAGCCAAAGGATCCCAGTTCAGTTCCCAAGGACTCATGTAAGACAGATGAACAAAGAGGCTCATGCATCTGGAATTTGTTTGCAGTGGCTGGAGGCCCTGGCTTGCTCTCTCTCTCTCTCTCCCTCTCTCCCTCTTTCTGCCTCTCCTTTTCAAATAAAATGTATTTTTTGAAAATGAGAAATTACTATTTATAATAGCATTAAGTGAGTGATACATTCCCATAAAATTTTATATTTCTGTGAAGTATTGAAGACGACCTAGATACAGTGAAAGATAGATTTGTTCATGGAACCAAAGACTCAAGTTGTTAAGCCTCCATTTTTCTCTAGATTAATATATAGTGTATGTACAGCCCTATTGAAATCTCAGTTTTGTGTTTTGAAGAATTTGACATGCACAGATGAATTCTAACACTTTTATGAAAAGCTCAATGTCTAAAGTAGCAAAAAATCTGAGCTGGGGAGATGATTCAGCTGTAAGAGTGCCTCCCACACAAACATGAGGGTCTGAGAGGGCCTGATTCTTCCTGAGTTTGTTTCCCCAGCACAAGTATAAACAACTGGTGTAGCCACACAGACTTTCAACCCTGGTCCTGTGAGACACTAAGATAGAAGAATTACTGGGACTCACTAGTCAGTCTGATTGAAAATGGTAGCACTGAGTTCAAAAACTAACACCAGAGATGTGACAGAAGAAGGCACCTGACATTCTATTGTGCCCTCCACACATGCACATATGGTGGATGCATCTGCACACATGCATGCATATGCCATACGCACACTATACCTCACACCACACACTCACACCCACACTTAAATGCACACATGAGTAAACAAAATTTCTATGAAAAAGAGCAATGTGGTGAGTTAGCATTACATGATTTTGAAGCTTACCCTAAGCAGTGAAAGCAATGCAGCATTAGTATCAATAGAAAAATGAGTCACTGTCACAAAACACAAAAGCACAGCTCAATAAGGAGTGTGTACACTTATGAACAACTAAATTTTAATCATCTGACTTTTAGTAGAAAACAAGGAAAATGACTTTGAGATAGGTGAGTATTTTATTTAATTAAGAAAAGTATAAGATTTAGAGTGAAAAACCTGATCCTTGTCTTATACTTTCAAAACAACCCCCTGTATTCAAGCCAGAAGCCTATGAATCATTGGCAGTTTAAACAACAACCAGGGGTTTGTATTTGTGGGGGAAGGGCTGTTCAAGGTAGAGTCTCACTCTAGCTCAGGCTTACCTGGAATTCACTATGTAGTCTCAGGGTGGCCTCACATCCTCCTACCTGTCTCCTGAGTGCTGGGATTAAAGATGTGTGCCACCATGCCCATCTTGTACTTGCATTTTGTTCATCTTTGTTTCTCACATCAATTCTACCATCCATTAATTTTAATTCTTTTTCCAAAATGTAACTTTAATCTGGCAAATATTTTCCATTCATTCAGTCTTCTTGTTATCCTGCTGCCAAAGTCATGCTGCCCACTCCAAAATGTTCAAAATTCAAAAATTTTTGAATGCCAATATGTGGCCAAAGTGAACATTCAGTAGCTGACTTCGTGGGTGTACTGAAAAGTATTGTATGCATTTACCATTGCACTATACGTATAAAGTATACATGAAACCAATGTTAAGAATAAATAAATTGGGCCGGGGGTGGTGGTGCACGCCTTTAATCCCAGCACTCGGGAGGCAGAGGTAGGAGGATTGCCGAGAGTTCGAGGCCACCCTGAGACTACATAGTGAATTCCAGGTCAGCCTGACCCAGAGAGAGACTCTACCTCAAAAAAACAAAAAATAAAATAAAATAAATAAATAAATAAATAAATTGGGCATTTAGACTTGGAGAAAAAAGGCTAAGATGTATTTTTTATACCTATTATCTTCTTTGAATACCATTTGACATACTATATTTTTTGAGCATGGCTGTCAAAGCACCAAATTGGCATGTCATACATACAATGCTCCGTTTTCACAAACTGCATTTGCTAGAACTCCTCAACACATGTTTGATTATATGTAGATGTAAGTACATGCCTATCTATAGGATTGTATGCATGCTTACATAAGTATCTATGCATGCATGTGCAATGATCACTTTCTATTTGGTATATTTATTTATATTAAATAATACTTAAAGATCATTGTATATAAAATTCTACACTTCCTTTTAGAAGATAGAATAATTCTTGGAAGAGGAATACTGCTTATTAATTATTCAAGTACATTGATTGACAAATCTTAATGACAATTATCCTAAGCTAATAAAGAAGCAAAATGACAAACAAAAGCATCATGGCCTCAGCAACAAAATACTTTCTCTTAAGCATTTGTAGTGGAAATTTCTGGAGTATATTTTTCCAGCAAAGCATTCTAACAAAATTCATTCCATGTTTAGCCATCATGTGGATACAGAATATTGTCCCTCATAGAGGAATAACAGGAGTTTTCACTGTGATGTGACTTTAGCTCACTCCTTTACACAATGAAGTCATTCTGCAGATCCACACATAGAGCTACTTCTTGCTCTGCTCCCAAGAGAAGATGCCTGTAGTGTGGTAGTATTAAAAAATGTGTGAGGAATGTTTATATTTGAATTGCATGTGAGCGCTTCTTAGTAGAGGCAAAACTTTCAAGTTTCATTTAAAAATGTACATAGAGCATATGACAGTCATCATTTATGTGTCACCAAAACAAAAAGTATTGGTCAATTGAAAGGCTTTTAAACCCAGTGTCGTGGTACATGCTTGGCATTCTAGCACTCAGGTGGCACAGACAGCCAAGCCCCCTTGCACTGGCTTCTGTTCCTGCATCTGAAATATTCTTACTTCCAGATTGTAAAATACCATAAATGAGTGAATAAGTAAATAATGTTACTGAGACAGGATAAAAATAAACAGCCCAGATATCTCACTACTTCTATGGTAGTTTGAGTGTGAATATATGTCCCCTGTAGCCTGAGGTTTTTTTTTTTTAAGGTAGTGTCTCACTTTAGCCGAGGCTGATGTAGAACTCACACTGTAGCTCTAGACTGGCCCGCAGCCCACAGAGATCCTCCTACCTCAGCCTTCTGGGTGCTGGGATTAAAGGTTGTGTCACCATGCCTGGCTTTCTGGGGTATTTTTGCAAGTGAAGCAACTTGAGGATCCAACAGGCAAAAACTTGCTGGAAGAGGTATCACTGGGGATGAATCTTAAGCACAGCCCCAAGGTGTGTTCAGAGCAGGTGGAGCTCTGGCTGTTCGTGAGGGCTGGTTGTTTTTCCTCTGCTGTGGATGTATCCATGGAAGTGAGCTAGCTTCTGCCATTAATGGGGTTTCCCCTGGATTCTGTAAGCCTGAAATAAACACTTTACACCCATTAGCTTGCTCTTGGTCAGATGTTTGTCCCAGAAACACAGGTAACAGCAAGAGTAACTTGCACTGTGTGAGGTTGTAGCTTTAATGAATCTGACCATGGGGGTTTGGTCTTTTGGAACTTGGGAGCAGGAATAATATGGAAAGATTTGACAGCTTGGATGGGAGAAGGCCTACAGTATTGTATGCAGAGCTTGGTTAACTATTCTGGTGAGTGTTAAAAATGCTAAATGTAGAGAGAACTGTGGTCTGTGAAAGACTGGCTTATGAAATCTCAAAGGAGAAGTAAGAACTTTGTTGAAACTGAGCTACTGGTATAAAGGCTGGCTGCGTTCTTCTGCCCATGCCCAGAGAGTTTGATCATGGATGAATTTAAAACTAGTAGGCTGGTATGATTGGTAGAAGGGATAGAACAGGGAGATATAAAAAAATGAATAGTATATTACAGGAAAAAAATTAAGCAAATTTAAAGTTACAGGTACAGAGACTGGTTTCAGGCTACTGAAGATGCAGTTGTAAGCAAATTACTACCATTAAGGATGGGCCAACTCTTTTGCCTTGAAACAATGGAAATGATGTTGTGAGAATGGGCCATTAAAAGGAGGTGGCTGAAAGGAAAAATTCTAAAGGAGTATGCTATTCTTCAATGTCAAGAGTTATTCCCAACTGAGTCAACAAATTTAGTAGCCCACTTGGTACTATGGATTATAACAAATGCTAGGAAGAAAAACATCATTGGATGTACAATATTGTTTTGTTTTATAGAAATGCCCCATGGGCAAAGTTAAGTTGGGTTAAAATTCCTCTGTGGAGGATGAACCAGTTTCAGGGGTTGCCACTGAGATGTGGCAGTTAAAAAAAAGGGTTGAAATTCCCATGTAGAGACTGTGTATGGAGCAGTGGAATTATGCTTTGCAATGTAGACCCAAAGATGTTCTGCATGTACCAAGACGACTGTGGAACATCTGCCATGGAGACCTGCTGGTTCAAAGCTGTGAGAAGCCTATCTGGAGGGGCAGATTTGGTATCCAGAGATTTTCCTCACTGGTTATAGATATTGGACTTGAATTATAGATATTTGATGTCTTCCTACTGGTTATTGATTTTGCATCGGTCTAGTCTCTCCACGTTATGCCTTTTTGTAATAGGATTGTTTACTGTCAGCCATTATGTGTTAAAAGAATATAACTGAGTATTAATATTACAAAGCTGACAGTTAAAAGACAGTCTTGAATCTCAGATGAAACTTGGGACTTTTGAACAATGTTAAAGTTGATAAAGACTTATGGGGGTTTTCTAAGTTTATCTGAATACAATTGGCACTGTGAGACTGTCATAAGTCATTGATGGCCAAGGGCTGAATGTGGTAGTTTGAATGTGAATGTATGACTAACATGGCCTGAGGTAATTTTATTTATTAAAGAGAGAAAGAGAGAATGGGCATTCCAGGGCCTCCAGCCACTGCAAATGAATTCCAAGTGCATGTACTACCTTGTGCATCTGGTTTATATGAGTACTGGGGAATTGAACCTGGGTCCTTAGACTTCACAGGCAAGCACCGTAACCATTAAACCATCTCTCCACCCTTCCCGAGATAATTTTTATTAAGTTTGCAACCTGAGTTGCCAGCAGGCAAAGCCTTTTTGGAGGAGGTATCACTGGGGTCCTAACTTTAGTTCAGTCCTAAGGTGTGTTCAAAGAAGTTTGAGTCTGGCTGATTGTTGGTGCTGGTGGTTTTCTACCTGCTGTGGATGCATCTATGGAAGGGAACCAGTTCTTCTACCATTTATGATGTTTCCACTGGATTCTGTAAGCCTGAAGTAAGCCCTTTTCTCTGTCAAGCTACTTCTGGTCAGATGTCCCCAACAAAGGTAACTGCAACAACTTCTCGGATATTTTATGGGTAGTTACCTGACCCACTATGTGCCTATTTATTCTGAACTAAAACTTCTTTTGAGGTTTGGAAAACAAAATATACAAGTTTCAGAAAGGTCCTGAATTTACAAGGTTCATAAGGACACTCACTAGTTTATAAAAGCAATAACAGTCACCAGGGAGAGGAGACCCTCCAACAGGTAGAGCCAGAGCTGCCTTTCAGACATGCATGGAGCTCCAGGGATACAGCTGTCATGACTCATCTCCCATGCTGGAGATGAGCTTATCAGTGATGAAGCTACCTTTGAGTCACCTGTGCTCCAAAGTAACACCTAGTCCTGATCTGTAAGTAATACCAATGTAATCATTGGTTTTCTAAATTGGACTTCAATGGGATTTTTTTCTTGGTCTGTTATATCTGACTGGGGTGAGTAAACATATATTTGTATATATTTGTTCACATCTCCCTTGGAAAAGTTATACAACATATTCTGTCATAATTTATACCTGGTGTTTTATCAGCTTCCCAAAGTGATCAAGTTGGACAATATTGGAATCATAAAGACGGAAGCTGGAGAGAAGCAATTTTGAGTATTAAGATGGAAAATACTGAGAGACTTTCTTTTTTGTTTTATTTTGAAGTTATTGTTTAATGATTTCATACATCTAAATGACATATTTTAATCATACATATCCAAATCACTCTCTTTTATCCCCTCCCCACTCTCTCTCAACCCCTTCCTCTCAACTGTAGTTTTATTGCTACTTTGATATCTTTTGTTTTGACAATCCAATGAATGTAGTTAGAGTATGTGTGTGTGTGTGTATATGAGGGATTATTTTTCAATCATGGGAAACTTACCAGTGGTTAAAGCCCTGAAGAAAATTATTTCCCTTCCATGAGAAACCCACATAATCTCCTGTTCCATCTAGGATGGAATGTTGATGAGCCCTATCTTGAGCATGTCTTCTGTAAGTACCAAGAACTGTGTTCATGAGTGTAGCTCTTCAGCCTGGAAGCTAACATGGCACAACATTCCTTCTCATCCTCTGGCTCTTTCATCTTCTCCAATACTGTGAGTCTTTTAGAGAAGCTGGCATTGTTTATTAAAGTAGAAGTACAGTAGAAACATATGGCATGTCTCTCATTCATAGCTCTTAGTGATTGAATCTCATTCTGCAGGGCTTGGTTCATTGTTTTTTAAAGTTTCTTTATAAGGGAGAGCTCCTCTGCTTTTCACAAGCTTGTTTTCCTGAGGACATCTTATATATAATTTTTTCCTTTTAAAAGATATTTTATTTATTTATTAGTGGGAGATAGAAAGAGGCAGATAGTGCGTATGGGTATGCCAGGGCCTCCAGCCACTGAAAACGAACTCCAGGTGCATGTGCCAACTTGTGCATCTGGATTATGTGGGTCCTGGGGAATCAAATCTGGGTCCTTAAGCTTAACATGCAACTGTTAACTATTAAGGCATTTCTCCAGCCCTACTTTCTTAACTAATATATTTAAATGTCACTGGCCAAAGCAAAGGAAATATTTACAGTCCAAATACAGTTTTGAAAGCTGGGTATGGTTGTTCGCATCTGTAATCTCAGCCATCAGGAGGCTATGGAGTGTGGATCATGAAAGTATGGGGTCAGCATAGGCTACATAGTGATTTCAAGCCCAGCCTGGACTTCATATAGGAAAAAAATGCTTTAAAAATAAGTAGATATGGCCTGGCGTGGTGGCACACGCCTTTAATCCTAGCACTCGGGAGGCAGAGGTAGGAGGATTGCTGTGAGTTCGAGGCCACCCTGAGACTCCATAGTGAATTCCAGGTCAGCCTGGGCTAGAGTGAGACCCTACCTCGAAAAACCAAAAAAAAAAAAAAAAAAAAAAAAGTAGATATGTACATAGATAGATGGTAGATAGATAGATAGATAGATTAAAAAACCAAAGCAATACAAAAAGGTAACATTTTGAGTGGGATGCTCAGTGCTCATTCTCTGAGATCACCTACACATTAAAAGAGATTACATTCAAGTACCCATGGCCTGCTGTTCATGTTTTCTGCATCCATGGATTTAATGAAGTATATGTTGAAAGCTATTTGAAAAAAAATGCATATGGATGGACATGTACTTTATCCTTGCCATTCTCCAAAGCAGACAGAGTAGCGGTGATTGGCGTGGTGCTTACATTGTGTTAGGTATGATTAGTCACTTAGAGGATTTAAAGTGTGCATGAGAGTGTGTGTAGGTTATGTACAAATGCTTCTCAGTGTTATCTAAGGGTCCTGAGCACCTGTGCATTTGGTACCTACAGGGAGCCAGTGCCTCATGGACACTGGGATTGAGTATATTTTCTATCAAGGGGATTCCTATGGAACCAAACCCCCTCTCAACTTGCACAAAATAACTAGGCAGAATTGATAGGTAATGTCCCTAGTAAGAAGTAATAGCTTGGTTGTTTTTCTAACCATTGTTGTGCAGATGTTTGGAGTTCCATTCCTTTTGGCTTTTACAGAATTGGGGAGAAAATAAGATATAGTGATTACAAAATGAGAAGGGCTGGCGATATTTACTGGGCTCTGAATTCCTGAGGAGAGAAAATAATGCAACTGTCTTGGTACATGCTTGTTAACACTAATCACTTAGAACACAGTTTCACAAAGATTAGTTTGGATTTGTTGTAAGCCTATCTCAGCAGCAAAGCTGTTTGTACTTCTTGCCTATGGGAACAGATGCTATTTCATTACTGGAGTGGATAGAGAATCACACTGTTTTCTCCTTTCCCCTGGGCTCTGAAGCCAGCTCACAAGGGCATTGGAATCATAGCCAGATTCTTCAAATTTTATTCCAAGCTAAATAAGATCTTTCAAATACAGCCCTGGCTGTGACTGTATCATTCATTTTATGTCTAGAAATGTGACCAGCCAGCATGTTACCACCCCCACAAGTCTTCTTTAAATTTTTAAAACATATTTATTTATTTAATACATTTTCTATTAAGAATGTGCTTTGGGACTTCTGGTTAAGATGGTGGCGTAGGTACCACGCCAAAGCAGCCTAGGGGGGAAAAAGACCAAAAAAACTCAGCAAAATACACACTTTTACTAAAAAGTGAGGTGTATAGGAAATTGAAGCAGCAGCAGAGAAGTAGAAGAGTTATAGAGCATCCAGAACCTGCACAGGCGGGAAAAGCGGTTCCGGCAGCTCGGCCAACCGACGCGGCTGCGGCGCAGCAGAAAGCCGCCAGACTCGGCTTGAGCCGCAGGAAAAGCCAGGTGCGGGATTTTCCCCTCACACCGTGCTCTCCACAACTCAGGAAAAGTGAGGGGAGAGCGGCAGCGAGGAACGGAGGAGCAGACCACGAGGTAGAACAACGCTTGGAGTAGCAAGAGAACCAGAGCAGGCGTGGCTCCCTCCCCTCCCCCACCGCCTGAGCCCAGCTCCAGCGAACACAGCAGCGGCCCGGGACCAGGCCAAGCCAACTTGGGCTGACAACGGGACCCAAGCAGGAGCAGAGTTCGGCAGCAACATCAGCGGCTCCAGCACCGGTAACAGCGGCCCCAGCAGCAGCAGACCCAAGAGTGGCAGCAGCGGCAGACTCGGCAGCAGCAGCTTCAGGGGGAGCAGCGGCAGTGGACACAGCAGCAGCAGCTTCAGCAGCAGTGGTGGCTCCAGCAGTGGCAGCTACAGCAGCAGCAGAGGCAGCAGCAGTGGCTCAGTTTGCCCCATAGGAAAAGCAAGTGCCCAGCTCCAGAAATCAGAACAGCAGCCCAACACCCAGGCAGCAGCTTGACTGAGACCAAAATCATCCAAGGTAACTGGGATTGCACCAGGGAAGGGTCTCACTTGGTCACAAGCTGACTTGGATCCCTCAACAGACCAGAAATCTAAACCTCTTTGTTGATAGAGGATCTGGTCATTATAATAACTACTCTTGCATACATACTCAGGGCTGTTCTTGATTGAATGTGTACAGTGTTTAGTTAAATTTTAGAATCTACCTGTATTTTATTCCACTCAGCCTGCTTGAATACTCCTATAGCAGGGAAACTCAGCCCCTAAGAACATCTTTGTAGATACTCTGAGAGTCTTAAGAGCCACACCTAACACCTTAAGGTCCTACCCTGAAAATATATTACATCAAATCAATTGATACAGCTAAGAATACACAGCTAGCTAGAAAATCCAAGTATTAACTTAATCCAAGATGCAAAAATATATACATTATAACACAAGAAACACTAAAAAGCAAGACGATATAAATCCACCTAAAAGTATTAATGCATCAGAAATGTCCTCCAGTGAGAAAGAGTGAGAGGAAATGCCTCAGAAAGAGTTCAAAAGAATAATTATAAATATGTTCAAAGAGGTCAAAGAACACATGAAAACAATCAAAGAAGAAATCAGAGGAATCAAAGAAGAGGCAGGACACCAATTTAATGAAATAAAGAAGGCAAAACAAGACATAAATAAGGAAATAGAAATAATAAAGAAAAACCAGTCAGAATTACTAGCAATGAAGAACACAGTTAATGAAATAAAAAACTCTGTAGAAAATCTCACCAGTAGGATGGATGAGGGAGAGGACAGAATAGCTAAGCTAGAAGACCAGGTGGCAGACCTAATGCAGTCCAACAAAGAGAAAGACAAACTTATAGAAAAGTATGAGTGGGAATTTCAAGATATTCGGGACACTATGAAAAGATCCAATATAAGAATTCAGGGCATAGTAAAAGGAGAAGAACTCCACTCCAGAGGCATAGTAGGCATCTTCAACAATATCATAGAGGAAAATTTCCCCCAAATTGGGAAAGAGGTGCCAATACAGATACAGGAAGCCTTTAGAACCCCAGCCAGACAAAACCCAGAAAGAACCTCTCCTCGCCATATTATAATCAAACTTCCAAACACACACACCAAGAAAAAATATTGAAAGTAGTTAGAGAGAAAAATCAAGTTACCTACAAAAGCAAGCCCATCAGGATTACAGCAGATTATTCAACACAAACTGTTAAAGCCAGAAGGGCTTGGAGTGATATATTCCAAGTTCTGAAAGATAACAACTGTCAACCAAGGTTACTTTATCCTGCAAAGTTATCCATTCAAATAGATGGAGAAATAAAGACATTCCATGACAAAAGCAGGTTCAAGGAGTATTTGAAGACAAAATCAGCTCTACAGAAAATACATGATAGAATCCTCCATGCTGAACAAAAGGAAAAGTGCACATATAAGGAACCTAGAAAAAACAAGCTATACTCAAATACCAGTTAACAGAAGAGAGCACAGGTAGAAACAGAAACACACACACACACACACACACAAATGGCAAACATAAATACACACCTTTCAATAATATCTCTTAATATCAATGGTCTCAATGCCCCAATGAAAAGACATAGATTTGCAGACTGGGTTAAAAAGCAGGATCCTACAATTTGTTGTCTCCAAGAAACTCACCTTCTACAAAGGATATATATTATCTTAGGGTGAAAGGTTGGAAGACGGTGTTTCAAGCAAATGGGCCTAGAAAACAAGCAGGGGTTGCTATCCTAATATCAGACAGGGTAGACTTTAGTCCGACGTTAGTCAATAAAGATAAGGAAGGTCAGTTTATATTGATTAAGGGCACACTCCCACAGGAGGACATTACAATCCTAAACATATATGCACCTAACATGGGGGCTCCCAAATTCGTCAAACAAACACTACTAGAACTAAGGTCACAGATAACACCAAACACAGTGGTGGTGGGTGACTTTAACACCCCACTCTCATCAATTGACAGGTCATCCAGGGAAAGAATAAACAGAGAGGCATCTGGACTAAATGAGGTCATAGAGGGAATGGACCTAGCAGATATATACAGGACATTTCATCCAAAGGCTGCAGAATATACATTCTTTTCAGCAGCACATGGAACATTCTCTAAAATAGACCATATATTAGGACACAAAGCAAATCTTAACAAATTCAGGAAAATTGAAATAATTCCTTGCATTCTATCTGACCACAATGGAATTAAACTACAAATCAGTAGCAAGAAAGGCTATAGAGCATACACATAATCATGGAAACTAAACAATACACTACTAAATGATGAGTGGGTCAATGAAGAAATCAAAAAGGAAATAAAAAAATTTATAGAGTCAAATAATAATGAGAACACAACATACCAAAATCTCTGGGACACAATGAAGGCAGTTCTAAGAGGTAAATTTATAGCCTTAAGTGCCTATATTAAGAAATTAGAAAGGTCGCAAGTAAACGACCTAATGCTTCGCCTTAAAGCCTTGGAAAAAGAAGAACAAGGCAAACCAAAAATTAGTAGACGGGAAGAAATAATAAAGATTAGGGAAGAAATTAATGAAATAGAAACAAAAAGAACAATCCATAGAATTAATGAAACAAACAGTTGGTTCTTTGAAAGGATAAACAAGATTGATAAACCCTTAGCAAATCTGACCAAAAGAAAGAGAGAAGAGACACAAATTAATAAAATCAGAGATGAACAAGGTAACATCACAACAGATTCCAGAGAAATTCAAAAAATCATAGGGACATACTATAAAAGCATATACTCCACAAAGTATGAAAATCTGAAAGAAATGGATGATTTCCTTGATCTATATGACTTACCTAAATTAAATCAAAATGATATTAATCACTTAAATAGACCTATAACAAACATGGAGATCCGAACAGTTATCAATAATCTCCCAACTAAAAAAAGCCCAGGCCCGGATGGATTCACTGCTGAATTTTACCAGACTTTTAAGGAAGAGCTAACACCATTGCTTCTTAAGCTTTTCCAGGAAATAGAAAAAGAAGGAATTCTACCAAACTCCTTCTATGAGGCCAGCATCACCCTGATACCAAAACCAGGCAAATATAGAAGAAAAAAAGAAAATTACAGACCAATCTCCCTCATGAACATAGATGCAAAAATTCTCAACAAAATATTGGCAAACAGAATACAAGAGTATATCAAAAAGATCATTCACCCTGACCAAGTAGGCTTTATCCCAGAGATGCAGGGGTGGTTCAACATACGCAAATCTATAAATGTAATACATTACATAAACGGGTTGAAGGACAAAAATCACATCATCATCTCATTAGACGCAGAGAAAGCATTTGACAAAATCCAACATCCCTTCATGATAAAAGTCCTACAGAGACTGGGAATAAAAGGAACATATCTCAATATAATAAAGGCTATTTATGACAAGCCTATAGCCAACATATTAGTAAATGGGGAAAAACTGGAAGCTTTTCCACTAAAATCAGGAACAAGACAAGGGTGTCCACTGTCCCCACTTTTATTTAATATAGTTTTGGAAGTCTTAGCCATAGCAATAAAGCAAGAGACACACATAAAAGGGATACAAATTGGAAAGGAAGAAATCAAGTTATCATTATTTGCAGATGACATGATTCTATACATAAAGGACCCTAAAGACTCTACTAGCAAACTGTTAGAGCTGATAAAAACCTACAGCAATGTAGCAGGATACAAAATAAATACACAGAAATCAGTAGCCTTCATATATGCTAACAACAAACACACAGAAGATGAAATCAGAGAATTACTCCCATTCACAATTGCATCAAAAAAAAAAAATACCTTGGAATAAACCTAACCAAGGAAGTAAACAATCTATACAATGAGAACTTTAAAACACTCAAGCGAGAAATTGCAGAAGACACTAGAAAGTGGAGAAACATCCCTTGTTCGTGGATTGGAAGAATCAATATCGTGAAAATGGCAATCTTACCTAAAGCAATCTACACATTTAATGCAATCCCTATCAAAATTCCAAAGGCTTTCTTCATGGAAATAGAAAAAACAATACGAAAATTCATTTGGAATCACAAAAAACCTCGAATATCTAAAATAATACTGAGCAACAAAAAAGAGGCTGGTGGTATCACCATACCTGATTTTAACCTATACTACAGAGCCATAGTAACAAAGACAGCATGGTACTGGCACAAAAACAGACATGTAGATCAGTGGAACAGAATAGAGGACCCAGATGTAAGCCCAAGTATCTATAGCCACCTGATATTCGATAAAAATGCCAAAAATACTCATTGGAGAAGAGACAGCCTCTTCAGCAAAAGGTGTTTTGAAAACTGGATAAATATCTGCAGAAGGATGAAAATAGATTCTTCTCTCTCGCCATGCACAAGAATTAAGTCCAAATGGATTAAAGACCTTAACATCAGACCGGAAACTTTGAAACTGCTAGAGGAAAAAGTAGGGGAAACCCTTCAACATATTGGTCTTGGCAAAGACTTTCTGAATACAACCCCAATTGCTCAGGCAATAAAACCACAGATTAACCACTGGGACCTAATGAAATTACAAAGGTTTTGCACTGCAAAGGACACAGTGAAAAAGCAAAGAGGCAACCTACAGAATGGGAAAAAAATCTTCGCCAGCTATATATCTGATAGAGGATTAATATCTAAGATATACAAAGAATTCAAAAAGTTAAATATTAAGGAATCAAACAAGCCAATCAAAAAATGGGCTATGGAGCTAAATAGAGAGTTCTCAAAGGAAGAAATACGAATGGCATATAAGCATCTAAAAAAATGTTCTACGTCACTAGTCATCAGGGAAATGCAGATTAAAACTACATTGAGATTCCATCTCACTCCTGTCTGATTGGCCACCATCATGAAAACAAATGATCATAAATGTTGGCAGGGATGTGGAAAAAAAGGAACCCTTCTGCACTGCTGGTGGGAATGCAATCTGGTCCAGCCATTATGGAAAACAGTGTGGAGGTTCCTAAAACAGCTAGAGATTGATCTACCATATGACCCAGCTATAGCACTCCTAGGCATATATCCGAAGGAATCATCTCATTTCCTTAGAAGTACGTGCTCAACCATGTTTATTGCTGCTCAATTTATAATAGCTGGGAAATGGAACCAGCCTAGATGTCCCTCAACAGACGAGTGGATAATGAAGATGTGGCACATTTATACAATGGAGTTCTACTCAGCGGTAAAGAAAAATGAACTTATGAAATTTGCAGAAAAATGGATGGACCTGGAACGTATTATACTAAGTCAGGTAACGCAGGCCCAGAAAGCCAAGCACCACATGTTCTCTCTCATATGTGGATCCTAGCTACAGATGACTGGGCTTCTGCGTGAGAATGAAAATACTTAGTAGCAGAGGCCAGTAAGTTGAAAAGGAGACATAAAGGGTGGAGAAAGGAAGGGAGGAGGATACTTAATAGGTTGATATTGTATATATGTAATTACAATGATTGTAATGGGGAGGTAATATGATGGAGGGTGGAATTTCAAATGGGAAAGTGTGGGGGTGGGGAGGGAGGGAATTACCATGGGATATATTTTATAATCATGGAAAATGTTAATAAAAATTAAAAAAAAAAGAATGTGCTTTGTATGACACATCATATGTTGGTGCCATCATTTTCTTCCTCCCTGGCCCCAATCCACTGAGGGCCCACCTCAGTGAGGTTGCTGGTATTCCCCATGAGATTGTAAGTTATGTTCTGTGAGAGAAGAAGATAGTCACTGAGGGTACGGGATGCCTCTGTGTAGGCCCTCCTGACCTATGGCTCTTGTAATCTTTCTGACCCTTTTTCCACAAAATTCCCTGCGCCATGGTGGGTGTGTTTTAAGTGTACTTCAGTGTTAAGCTCTCAGGAGCTTCTGGATTTCTATGTGTTTAGTATCCTCAGTATCTGTCTCCATGGCCCTCATTCAGATAATCTGGCTTGCTCTTGAAGCAGAAGTCTTGTTCATGTCACCAAGTCCTCTATGGTTTCACCTGGGGTGTGGCTAAAGTTCGAGGGATGGTTTATCTCCTCAGGTCTTGCTACCTTCTGAAAAAGAACAGAGTCTCCAATGGAGAATAAAGTCAGCAAAGTTGAATAGGATAAACATTGTTAATTTAGAGAGGTTTTGATGGATGTAGCCCCTCTTCTGGCCACAGACTTGTGGGAGATTGTTGTTGGAGACCATAATCTTGGTTTCCATGGGATTCCGACCTGGTTCCTAGTTCTAGCTATGGGTTCCTTTCCACTGAGTAGAGTCTTGGCCAATCAGAAATCCACTGGTTACCCACCATGGCTCTGTGCCAACATTGCAGAAGTGCATACCTCTGGTCAGGCTAGTTGCTTTTGAGTAGCTCTGACCTCTGCTTGCTCACAACATTGTTGGCCATTTTCCCCTAGTAGCTCATGTAGCACTTTCCAGCACTAAATGGACTAACCAGCTGAGGGCTGGATCCCTTCTGGATTCCAGTCAGGTCACTCAGTGTTCTGTGTTGGCAGCATGTGGTTTCTTCAGCAATAGGGTCATTCTTTTTACCTCGGGTGGGTTATCAAGTTCTTTGACAGAAGCCTGTCTTGTTTTGGGAAACTTATAGGTCTCTTTGATCAACTCAATGTGGGTAGCAACCACCTTTTGGGACTGGGGGTTACAATTCAGAGCCAGTATTTTTAAATTAGGCTTGATTCCACAGAACTCTTCTTACCAGATGATCATCCCCCCCCCCCCCACCTTCCATACTTCTGTTGAGGGTTATGTTTTTTAGTCTTATAACAAGGAGAAAGTTTTCTACAGTCACAGTTCATTTGGGGTTTAGTTTTGTGTATATTTCCCCCCAACCTCCCACTCTCCTCCTTCTGACTTTTCCATCCCTATTGTCTGGTCCTCCAGTTGCCTGTCAGGTATGCCAGCAACTCACACTGTTCCAGGTTTGGAACCACAGATAAATGAGAATATGTGGCATTTGTCTTTCTGTGTTTGTGTGAGTTCACTGGATATGACCTGTTCCAAATCCATCCACTTTCCTACAAATTTCATTATAGCTTTTTTTTTTTTCTTACTACTGACTAGAATTCCATTGTGGAAATTTATCACATCTTCATTATCTGTTCATCCAGTGATGGGTACCTGGGTTAGTTCCAGTTCATAGCCATTATGAATTAAGCAACTATAAACATGGTTGAGCAAATACTTCTGCAGTGAACCAGGCCTCCACAAGGCTTGATGTAGAGTTTCTATTACCACAAATGATGAGACATTACTGTTCCTATCCTGTAGAAGTCATCAGATATTCCTGGTTGACTGGCATATCCCTCCTGTCTTCCAGAGTTTTCTGAGAGATTCAAGTAGCAATTTGAATCAACCAGAAACTCAGTGTTTGAAAAGCTGTCTCCTTTGAGCCATTGTCCTTTAAGGGCTAGAGAGTCAGAGGCTCCAGTGAGAGCACCAAGAAGTATCACCATAACAAAGAGGTTGGCTGCATCTGGTGGTGTGGCCAAGGAGGACATGTAAGGGCTCAGAGTCCTGGGAAGGATTGACTCTGCCATGCCATATGAACATGTTCTCTAGATGTCCAAATTGAATGCTCCTTGGCACCAGAGGGTAAAATTTACAAAGATAACCTCAAATTAACATGGACTTCATTTAGTCTTTCCTACTCAAAATTTAAAAAATAAAGACTTGTTACATTAATCATACAGAAGCCCTCCAGGTATACATGACTTTATGAGTGTTGAATTCACCATTTCTCCCTTCTTGCCCTTTGCTTTTCAGAGAGTAGTACTTTAGTAAACTAACTGGTATTGGAGGCCTGCTGCAGTCAAGTTTGCATTGCTGGCAGAAATCACCTGACAGAGAAGCTTGTTGGGGAAATGGGGTTTATTTTGACTTATAGATTCAAGGGATATGATAGCTAGGGAAATGAAGGCATGAGCAGAGGGTGGAAATCACCCCCTGGCCAACGTCAGGAGACATTAATTCCCAAATCTCCATCATCTGAGAATCTGCCACTCAGAACACCTAAGTTTATGAGGGACACCTGAATCAAATCATCACATTTCACCCTGACCCCCATAAACTGATAATCATGCATGTTATAAAATACAATGCATTTTGTCCAACTTTAAAAGTCCCCAAGGTTTTTATTAATCCTATTGATGTTCAAACATTCCCATAGTTCAAGATCTTTTAACTGAGCCATAATACCAAAAAAAAAAAAAAAAAATCCCCCCAAAACCATGATGGCACAGAATAGACACTCACTGCAAAAGATAGAATTGGGCATAGCAAAGAAATATTCAACCAATACAAGATTTTAAACAACCAGGGCAAGCATCAAACACTGTAGCTACAAGTCCAACAAGTGTAGTCAGTGACAACTTTCCAAGTCTGATAACCCTAACCAGCAACAAGTCTCTGGAATTAAAAGATCTTGTTTCTCTGGTGATTCTAATTCCTGGCAATTTTACAACCATCAGTTAATGATCATAGCAACAGTGGAAGGTTTCTGAATACTCAGAACCAAAAATGAACTCAAAATTAAGTGTATTGAAATTAAGTTGTTTCTGGGAGCAGCTTACCTGTGCTACATCGTGTCTCCCCTGCAGCCCTGGTTCTGAACACACACGTGGGCACTTGGCATTGTCCATGCAGCACAGTACCTGATGCCAATGACCACTGCCTGCTATGCCTCAGGTCAGATTCCATGTTATTATCACATTTGTGAGATTATATGTATGACAAACAATTACTTTCAAATAAATCTCATTATTATTTATTTATAGCAAATGTTTGATTTTTAGTTCACTTTATTTTACAGAATACCTAGAGATACATTAATATTTCCTGGAAAAAAAGTGATCATGAGTGGAAGATGAAGAATCCATGATCCAGGTCACTGGCATTTGGATTTCTTTGGCAATACAAACCAGATAGGATGCATTGTGATCCAGCAATGATGCTTATATGAGCCAATGTACACACAACTGATGGAAAACCTTAACAAAAGATACTCATTTTTCTTTGGAAAACGTATACTTCAATTTTCTATTCTATTTTATATTTGCTTTTTAAAAACAAAAATCAGGGCTGGAGAGATGGCTTAGCGGTTAAGCGCTTGCCTGTGAAGCCTAAGGACCCCGGTTCGAGGCTCGGTTCCCCAGGTCCCACGTTAGCCAGATGCACAAGGGGGCGCACGCGTCTGGAGTTCCTTTGCAGAGGCTGGAAGCCCTGGCGCACCCATTCTCTCTCTCTCCCTCTATCTGTCTTTCTCTCTGTGTCTGTTGCTCTCAAATAAATAAATAAATAAAATTAAAAAAAAAATCAATCAGCTTGTTTGATATTCTGTGCACAGTAGTAAATTATTTTGATGATTTATAGTCCAAAGGACCTGAAGGTGTATATGGTTACAAACTGATTCATAGTGACTTTATTAATATTAATATTAGACTGTATTAAGACTGTAATAAGAACTGATTGATGGGTGAAATTGACAGGCTCATCACTCATGATAAAATGTAGATTTCAAACACACACTTTAAATTTCCTGGGTAATAATTACTGGGTCAAATAATCCCTAAGAATAGATAAGTTTAATTATTCAGACTTAATAATTATTACCCATCAAAATTCCAACTGTGAATCTGGCACTTAAGTCTTTGCAAGGTGATAGCCTGTCAATTCCATCTTGTTTGAGAAGAGTCATAGCCTTGTTTCCTTTCTCAGTGCTCTGTCACTTACAGAGACATTGCATGGTCTTCCTGGTCAGAAGCAAAGATATAAGAGCAAAGGAAGTTTTTATCTGTGTCCCAGCCGGGTTATCCCATCCACAGCAACTTCCTCAAAAGTATTTTCCATGAAAGAAAAGTCCTTTGGTTCTTGTCATGTCAATCATGTTGATCCCTTTTGTGCGCTAAAGGATCAAAAATAATTCAAGGTCAAAGATAAATCGCAAAGAAGACTTATTTTTGGCTTCACATTTTCACTTGCTACTCCCAATGTCACCACATCGAGAAAACATCATATAGGTGGTAAAGTACTTGCAGAAATCCTCCCTTCTTCATTCTTTCCACCCTGTTTTCTGGAAAACAAGATATGCTATTATATATATATATATAATCAGAGAAACAAGTATTATTCGAATAATTCCAGGCTTGTCTCTTTCTACAGTATCTTATCTTCTCTGTATTCTTTAGATGTTATTGTATGTTTTGGAGAGGTAACCATGTACCGATTGTTATGATGGGATCAATTAATGCAAATGTAGCCAAGACTGGTGAAACATTTCCAGCTCTGGGAAGGCTGAGGCAAGAGGATTGGAAGTTTGGGCTCAGTCTAGACCCTATCTTGACAATAAATAATAGTAGTAATGATAATAATAATGGGTGAGCACCATTATTTGGTCAACACCAAAAAATCCTCATAAAGATAATGAATAAAAGACAACACCTCTTGGCACCCATGTGCACAAATGACCTTTTGTGACTGCAAAGTGGAAAATGCTAATAGATTCCTCCTCTGGGAAGCCTGTGGTGGGCAGAGCCTTCGGGGTGAATGAGTAGGGACATCTGCCAAGTGCAGTCAGTGTGTGGCTAATGTGGTGAAGGAATGTGTCAGAAGAGGAAAGCTTCTGCACAGAACTCAGAATATCCTCAAAGTTTGATTTTTGTACTGTGATTGTTTTTAATTTTAATTACTTAATGAATTTGGAAGGAGAGAGAGAAAAAAATGGAAGGGTCATCACCTCCAGTCCCTGCAAACGGATTGCAGCTGCATGTGCCACTTTATGCATCTGGCTTCAAATGGCTACTAGGGAATTGAACTCAGGTCCTTAGTCTTGGAAGGCAAATGCTTAACTATTGAGCCATCTCCCCAACCCTGGACTGCAACTTAATACAGTTTTTTAAGTAGAGAAAAGTATGGAAAATTAAACAGAAGGCCAAGGAAACAAAAAGAGAAAGGAGGACTGGGGTTAAAACTCAATGGTAGAGCACTTGCCTAGCACTAACAAGGCCCTGGGTTCCAGCCCCAATATCACCAAGGGGGAGAAATGAGAAAAAATAAAGGAAGAGAAAGAAAAACAACCTGTTTATCAAATCTCCATTAAGATGCCAGAAGCTCAAGCTGCTCCCAAAAATTGAAAAGAAAGAATATTTTTCCTCTTTAGAGAAAAGACCTATACACCTATAGGAGAAACTGAAATTGTAAGTTATCATGAGAGAAGCCATGAGAGAGAAAAAATCACAACAGGCTGGATTGGGTCCCAACCACTGCTAGGACCATCGAGCCTCTGAATTCCAGGAGCAACATAACAAGCATGGGAAGCAGAGAACCCTGGTCCTTCCCATCAGAGCTCAGGAGGACCACAAGTGTCATAAAAATCACTGTCTGTAAGGACAGGAGGAGTTGAAGAAGAGGTTAGAAACACGTATAGGACAACAATAGAAGAATGTTCATCAAAGTATCATTTGCAGTAATTAAAAGTTGTAAAATTTTTAATCATTGTTATAAAGGGAAAGGTTGAATGAATTGTAGAATACCAATGTCATGTCATATATATATATATTGAAATATGTATGGATACATCAAGTGTTGGTACCATTATTACCCTCCTCCCTGTCCCTACTCCACTGAGACCCCCTACATTAATGGAATTCACCATAGAGTTGAGGATTATGAGTTATGAGAATAGCAGTCAGTCAGAAATTATTTTTAAATGACCAAATTTTACATATTTCTCAAGGTTTTTATAGCATTTCAATTTCTGTTCCCAGGGCATCTCCCACTACTGCCATGAGAAAGACTTCAGGGCTGTCACTTCTGCTACTTGTGTCAGCTGCCAAGCACCCATCCTATGCAAGGATCTGGACAACGCAGGTGCAAATCCATTTTCTCATTGCTTCATAAGTAGTACTATTATATGCAAATTATGGGAATTAATTTATAGGGGGATAAATTGAGATGCAGAGAAGTTCAGCAACATACCATGCTGTAATGAGGCAAAACAGTCAACAATTAATGTTCTGGATCCTGGATATTCCAAGTTTTCTCCAATAATGAAAATAAAGATCATAAGATATAGTAGACATAATATATTCAGTATGTGGAAATCCTAACACAACATTTAATTAAAACAAAGTAGCAGTGATAAAAATTAAACTATTTTCTTTTTTCTATCACCTTGCCTACCATATATCTTTAAATTTTTTTTTTGTTAATTTTTTATTTATTTATTTGAGAGCGACAGACACAGAGAGAAAGACAGATAGAGGGAGAGAAAGAGAATGGGCGCGCCAGGGCTTCCAGCCACTGCAAACGAACTCCAGACGCGTGCGCCCCCTTGTGCATCTGGCTAACGTGGGACCTGGGGAACCGAGCCTCGAACCGGGGTCCTTAGGCTTCACAGGCAAGCGCTTAACCGCTAAGCCATCTCTCCAGCCCCATATATCTTATCCATAAGCATTCATGTCAGGATGAGGGTGTGAATCACTTCAAGAAACTATAGCTTTGTTATTAATAGCACCTGCTTCAGAGACATTGTTTTCTGATTCAAGACTTGCTGAAGATTGGGGTGCCTTGTGGTATGAGTGGGCATAATCATTCCTGTAGTGAATTTTCTTCTTGGATGTTGTGATTGTTTATCTTTTTCTCATCTTTGCCATTTTTCCTCTCTTGTATCCACTTGTTTTCCTCTTTTGGCTTATATAGCAGGGTTTTCTGTTCTCTAAATGAACTACATATTCTCATAGATACCTGTCACTATAGCAAAACATTTTTCCACTTACTAACAAATCCTACATCCTGGTCCTTTACTAAAGCATGTCAGACTGTCTTCATGCATTCCCAAATGCCAAAGCAAGGACCATGCAACAGAAATCCCTTTCTTTCTTTTCTTGGCACAAGCATGCGTGTGTGTGTGTGAGTGTGAATGTGTGGTGTGCATGCATGTTCATATGTGGGTAGGTGTATGTGTGTACAGGTGCAGGTACCTGTGTTTGCACATGCATGTGGAGGCTAGAGGTTGAAGTCAGATATCTTCTCAAATCACTCACTGCCTTAGTTTTTGAAACAGGGTCTCTCATTTAACCTGGAACTCACCAATTTGGCTAGATAAGGTAGCCAGTTACTACCAGGGATCTCCTTTCTCTGCGACCCCAGCACTGGGGTCACAGTCAAAGCTGTCATGCCCAGATTTTACAAAGGAGCTGGAGATCTGAACTCAGGTCCTCATACTTGTGTGGCAAATACTTTACTAAGCCAGTGTCCCAGCCCCGTCAAGATCCCTTTTCATAAGAACAACTAGATTCGTCTAGACACTCAGATTTCTTAAAACCATCTCTGCAGGAAGTGCACAAACTGGGCCACGTTTTCAATAGGTGTGGAATGTCTCTCCTCACCACCAATAGCTCATTTTTCCTGCCACCCCAGCGCTTCCCAGCCTGATTTTCCTCTGCCTAGATTACTTTTTTCTAGCTAAGAAAGATCAAATTTCACTTCCCCTTTTTTCTCTGGAGTTGGCAACTGTAATTCCTTCCTAATCAAGGCAAAAGTAACAGTAAACAAACAAAAAGAAAAGTGCTGAGATAGTTACGAATGTCCCTGTAGTTCTCAAAACGGAAACTGAATCAGCCATTGGTCTTCAACAAATTACCATGGCACCAAGCTTGCATATTTTTCAGGACCTTGCCTCAGGCTCCCTTTTCCATTATTCTTAAGATCCTCTGGGAAAATAATAGAAAGCAAGAATAAAAAGCTTAAAAGATACACTGACAAAAATGTCCGTGAAGTATAAAACATGAAGCATAAAAGGTAGAGGGGCCAGGAGATAGAACTTCAGACTGTGGTGCAGCTCTGTAGTCTATGCATAGAGGGAAAAAGTTAAGGGAGGGATAAATGAAGGAAGGGGGAACTGTAAGGATGAAGGAAGGAAGAAAGGAAGGAAGGAGGGAGGGAGGCAGGGAGGGAGGGAGGCAGGGAGGCAGGGAGGTAGGGAGAGCGGACAGATAGAAGGAAGGAAGGGACGGAAGAAGGGGAAGCATGGAAAGGAAGCAAAGGATGGAAAGAGGTAAAGAAGGAGGGAAGGAAGAGGGGAAGGAAGGAAGGAAGGAAAGAGGGAGATAAGAGAGGAATTTCTGGAAAGAAAGTGTTCAGGCCACAATGTTGCTACCGTCTCCAGCAAGCTGATGGGGTCTCTGAGCAATGTCCACATGCTGCAAAAGTGGCAGTGGCCTGCCCTAGTACTGCTCAGCCTTGTCGCCGTGTTTTGTCATTGCCAGGATGTTGCTGGGTAGATTCTGAAGGTGCAGCAACTGAAAACTGTGTCTTCATGACACTTTTCGTTTCAGGATTTCTCCCAAAGGGATCCTGAAAGGCTCACCTTCTGGACTCGAACAGCCCTTCTCGTGCCACTCAGACTCGCCTTCCGGCACATGTGTGGGTAGAACCTCCGCAGCCCCTGTCAGACTCTTCCTCTTTTTGTAAAAGGGAATTTAGGAAAGGGAAGACTATGGGACAAGCTACAGCTCTTGCAGTGTACTTGACCTCAGTGGTGCATTGAGTACTTGCGATTTCTCTGTTTCACTCAGGCCTCATCCCAAATACACTCGCCCTCAGCTCTCACCTCCACTGGCATCCTGATGCATTCGAGGCCCCAGCATGTAGAACTACCTGAGACCAGGGTTTCTGCATGTGTTTATTAGGTGACAACTGGGAAAAGTAAGGCCCAGGTGAGATGTCTTCAGACTAGCACTTTCCTCTCTGCCTATGAATCAACAATAGCTCTGTCTCCTCCCTCAGATCAGGATTACTTACTCCAGCCAAGAGATGGACTCTTTATTCTACTTAATGTCTGCATTAATGCTTTCAAGTGCCCAGACAGCAGCCATACCTTCTTGTTCCATAGGACGCTTGCTGGGCCCTCTAGTATGAGTGTGCCGTCCTAGGGGACCAGGACTTTAATACTCAGGGGCCCATAGTAGCAGGAATGAGAAGTAAGAAAATGCCTTCAACACGTCATGAAGAGTTAAGTAAATCCCCACACTGAATTGCAAACTCATGGATCCTTCCTATTATAATAACAGTCCAATATAGGTAAGTTTGACTTCGTATGCTGTCAGTTCAGAAGACAGCAAATGGTACCTTGTCACTGGAGGGCATTGGCACTGAGCAGGTGTATAAAACATGCCTTAAGAAAGCTGTTCTAAAGACTCATGTAGTCGGCTGTCTATCTGTGTTGTGGTATGCACTATCATCAGGACCTCTCATGATCCTAGCCCCATGGTAATGCTTTTTTTCAGCTTGACAGGAATTCTCTTACATGTGCTGGGTGGTACTCTGCAGGTGAGTGAGACATTCTGAATACCTTTAACAGTGGTGCCAGCTAGAGCTGGCGCAGTATATGTAAGTTAGCTATTTAGCCCTAAGGTAATCTGCCAATACAGATATAATTTCACAATGTTTCCACTTGGACTTTTCAAGGACCTGTCCTATACCAGGACCTCAGCAGTGACATCTTGCTGAGGCAGTATTTCCTAGCTTGGCTTTGGAAGTTTCCATATATTCTTTCATTTTAAATTTTTTTTTTTAAAGACAGAGACAGACAGAGAGAGAGAGATAATTAGCATGCCAGGGCCTTAGTCACATGCAATCCAACTCTAGACGCTTGTGGCATTTAGCAGGAATATGCGACCTCACCTTTCTGCATCTAGAGAGTGGAACATGGGTTCTTAAGCTTCTCAGGAAAGCGCCTTAACCACTCAGCCATCTCTCCAGTCTGCTTTCTTTAAATATATATATATATATATATATATATATATATATTACATGGACACTTTTAGTACTTTGTATCTAATCTGAAAATTTTAGAAATGATGCTGTGCATATTTGGGGACAGAAATTTTCCTCTGATTTTTTACTGAGCCATCCAAAATCAGCCTTATTGTCACTTTTGTCTAGGTGCTACAGGCCAGAGTCAATATAGTCTGCTGCTAAAACCCAACTGCAGTAGTAGATATTATATTCAGGTTTAATAAAAAGCAAAGTTGAAACTAAAAGTTTGACAACTTGTGAGCCCTATGGATGCCACTTAGGAGAATTAAAATCTGAAGATTTTCTTGTCTAACATACACAAGCCCCTTGCTCCTTGAGCAGCAAGCAGTAAAGTAGTGTCAGAAAGATTTGAGGGGACAATCATGTTACTAGGGCGTACAAGTTAGTGCAAACGTTGTGCCACTGAAAGAGAGAACTTCTGGACCACGTGCCCACTATGGCTTCTCACTGGGTCCAGACCAGGCTCAAGTGCTGTGCAGCCACAGCCGCCCCATCCAGCTAGCCCTCATTGTCTTCCCTGAGGTTGTAGCAGCACCCAGGCAGACCCTCTGAGCTGTAGTTGCCATGGTAGGAGAGGGGAGGTACAGCGTAAGTGGCTGTTCTGTACACAAAGCGTTGCACACTGTCCCTGGGACCGCCCACACCCTCACACTCCAGCACCTGCACCCTCACGGCTTTGTGCTGGTACATGTCTGGGCAGCCTCAGAAGTTATAAGGAAGCTCAGCATGTTTTCTGTCTGTGTCACCATGGCCACCCAGTCATCGCTGGTTGTGGTGAATCTGATGACTCAGAATGACTAGTGTTAAGGAAGTCACTTTTTCAGAGCCACTTCAGTGTCAGGGCATTTTATGTCTGTTCACATGTCTCTACCCTTGGCAAGTTTTCTGATATTCTCCTTCTTTTCTCAAGGGTACCTAGGTTGAATGAATAGGTTATTAACTGTGGGAACAAACTATGGGAAAAAGCTATGAGAATACGTCTCATGGACCTTATACATAACTTTTCTGAGAATATTTCTGTGAGATACTTTTTCTGGTAAGTTCCTATCTTATAACTTGCCTGAAATTAACCTTAAAACCATGAAATTATTCTGCTTAGAACCATGCAACAAGATATCTTATGCCTCAGGTTGCCTTTGCCCAGAACAATACCAATTACCAATATCAACAATGAATGTTGGATATGTTGACATGACCTCAAGCCATGTCTCTTTACTTTATCTCCCAGCAATCTGGTTGTGCTCTTGGTCCATGCATGAAAAATTTTGACCACCACTGAAAGGAATAGATGTTAAAAGCAATGATCTGTCCCCAAGAATGTTGATAATAATGTGGGGTTATAATAATAATATATGTGGAGGGTGTGTGTGTGTGTGTCACACATGCTCTGGAGCAACAAACTTCAACTGGTGTTCTCTTTCTTTGAACAAATGTTTAAGGAATGTTTCAAAGTGAAAGTTCCTTGTCCTTCAGGCATGTGACATCTGTCCTTCACTGAACTAATGCAGATTTCTCATTCAACTTGCTCAAACATTGCTGATGTTGTGGTTGTTTTGAAAATACCAGAGGAGTATTTGCTGGGGAAAAGCTTCAGCAGTAGCAGCAATAGAAGCAGCAACCTCACTTTTGCTTTTCCAACAGTCAGTATCTTTATTTTAAGGCACTGCCAGAATTCAGCAATTAGTCATTACCTAGATGTCTACATGTTTTTGCCAGGGTTCACCTTTTGTTTGATATAAAATGGATGGGGAGATTCACTACTTACACCTGTGGAAGCAGGAGTTTCCCTCTCTACTCTTTTGTAGGCCTCTTCTTAAAGCTACTGGGATATAGTCATCATCTAGTTGCAGTTTGCACTCCTATATAAGGCTGATCTACACATAAAACAGGGTTTTTCCTTCTCATGGCTCACTGTAAAAGGATTCTGGTGTATACCTGTGTATAAGTGGGGAGAGAAGCATTGGCAACAGTTGAGCAGGAGTCATCGCTGCAAGGTTTTGTTTATGCATTCTGCGCTTGCCATGCCTGCCCTGGCTCAGTTTCTTCATGTATCAAGACAGTTTCTGTCAAATTTACTTTTAGTGGATCACTAGGTTTGCTGAAAACAGTCTGTAATGTGAAGTTTTAAGTATGTGGGAAGTGGTGCTCAGTGGTGAAGCATTCTTTCCATACTGGGGTCTAATGGCATGCTAAGAGATGTTTAGTTCTCCACAGTAAATGTCATCTTGTCATCTTGCTCCAGAAACCCAGCTCGCTGTGTGTGCTGCCCCCCCCCCCCCCCGCTTTGGATTTACCATAAGCTTCACACTGTGTCTTATTCAATCACTGATACTGCCAATCTAATAGGCCTGCAGAAACACATGGCCAAGCAGTCAGAGCCACTCACATTGCATCATGAGTCTGATCCAGCACCCTTTTTTTTTGTTTATATACCACTCAAATATGGCCGAGTTCCACCGTCCTTGGCATAAATGCTAGACGATTATCTTAAGTGGGAAATGTGTTCTTTTTAAAATCCAAAGGGGCTTATTTTTGGATGTGATGCTTCCTGCTTCATGGTAGGCAATGCAGGATACAGTGAATCAATCTCTATTTTGGAAGGTATATCCCAGCATGGCCCTGGCTACTTGTTCTAAAACTTTACTCTAATGAATCCTAGAGGCTTTGGAGACTTCATTTCTAACTGTGAGGTACATGAATCCTCTCAATGCATATTGCACACCTGTTAACCAACAGTTGTTTGTGCTGCCCAATCAACACAGTGTGATTTCATTGATGCATTGGCTGATGTGATATTCTGCTGGATATCCTGATATCATGATGATTCTAGAGTCTATTCTAACAGTGCATAGGAAAGTGAGCTTAAGGCTAGGTATACAACTGTGAAAGAACACAGTAGTCTGTTTCACATGAGTGCAAGATGCTTACTTTACTGTCCTCCTTCCTGAATGGAATGCTTTTTCCAAATGCTGACAATGAATTGTGATGCCTGAGATAAATTCCTATGCTCGTTTATCCCTTGGTACTTAAGGTGACAGATATTAAACAGCATCCTTGGTGGTTGCTTGTCTATTTCTCTCCTAGTAGCATCATATTCTATTAACCATCTCCATTAGTTCATGTGGGTTACACCAATTTTTCTACTCTTCCCTTGTTGTTGATCCTTGTAGTAACTTCTCCGGCTTTCTGGAACCCAAAGCACAGTAGCTGACTGGCTTTGTGGAGGGTGATGATCTCTTTATTTCCTTCTGCTTTTACTAAGCCAAGATCTGTGAACACATGTGCCATTATTCCTGACTTACAGATAGGTACATTGGTTTTATTATGGATACTGTCACCTGTCACCAGCACATTCCTGATGGCTTTGCTGAATGTTTCCTCCTGAGGATGATGCCATTCTTCTGGGACTTCTGACTTTACATGACATGTCTGCTCCATCACACCCATTGTCCTGGGCCCTTCCATTCCTATTTGTGCCGTCAGCCCTGGTGGTGCAAACATTTAATATTTCCTCAGCATGGACAAATACCGGTTGCTTCCGGCTTCCCAGAGCCATCTGTCCTTGGGATGCTTACCAGAGCTTCAAATCCTGGTAACCCAAGTACTCCTAAGCCAACAACCTCTTGCTTCTTCAGTCTTACTTTCTGGCTTCTTTAGTCAGTTGCCTGCAAAAATTCAACGATGTCTCCTGATAATTCTTGAAGCTTCTTTGAAAGTTTAATATACCTCTGCTCTTACAAGTCTAAGCTATTGCCAAACAACATTATGCTGGGATTTATTACCCTGGCAGCCATAAGATGAGGTAACAGTCCCGAGAGGACACTGATTGCCATGCAAGGGAGAGAAGTTTTCAGTGTTTACTCCCACAGGGAAGCAGTGGTTCTTAATAGTGAGGAGTAGGGTGCAAGTGCAGCCTTAGAGAATAGATAGGTTTACAGAGATTGAACCAAGGTGTTTGCCCAGAGAGCCCTATCTTATATTTCAGGGATCCAGCTTTCCAAACTGTGTCCCTGGCCTTAGCATAACAGACTTGCTCTGTCTCTAATTATGAAGTACTGTGTGTTCAGCTTAGCTTTATGTGGATAGAAATAATGACCTTTTCAAGGTAGCTGAAGATCCTCAGGTCTTAGCCTGTCTTTATTCATTCTGAACCATTATAATCTCATTATGTCTCTGTGTTATAACAACACAATTAGTTCTGAGTTCTGACCAGCCAACTTCATTGTCCTTATATGAACTACTCCTTCTATACATTTCAAATGCCTGGTTGTTACATAGGCAATGGCATTTCCATCTTCTAGGAGTTTCCCTGGTCATCAAGGATGTAGTTTTTACCCATCAGCACAATATCTTGAGTTATCTGGTTTCATCTAACATGAAATCAGACCATTCTTACCAGTAGATCTTACCTTAACTTCCAGCTTATCATTGCTTTCCCATACTATTCACAGTACTGGCTGCACCATTATGGACCATCTGAGAAACAGCTTCAGGATTGAATTATAAGTACAAGAGAATGGTGGGTATGAAGGACACTATCTTTCATGGGAAAAAATAAGCATGATTAGTTAAAAGAACTTCAAAGTGTGATACTAGAGTTTGGGAAACATCTCTTATAGTGTGTGGGAGGCGGACAGCAAGAGGATGGAGAAGACTGTATAAGAAGAGTCAAAATGCAGCTCTGAGAAAGTCCTGGCTATGCTGACAGGGAGTCTCATGGAAATAATTGCCTATCACAGGTGTTTTGCCTTGAAATAAGTGGTCCAACTATAGACCCTGATTTAAGAAAGTGGGTTTCACGTACACAGAGACATATACTGAAGAGGGTTTGGGGTCTCCCAATGCTGTCTGCTTTTGATTAAGTTCAACTACTCAGACTGTATCAGGTTCAAGTTGACACCACTGCATGTTCCAGAAAACTCCCTCTCATTTTAAGCACGTGCTTCCTAATCTCTTGTAAGGATTAAGACATGTTTTTATAATCCCCCAAAGGTCGGCTGCCACTAACCTGACTCAGGTGTGTTTGCTGCTCCTGAAGGACCTATGGGTCCCAGTTGCCAGAAAGCAGATATAATTTGGCCAGATACTGTCTATATGACATTATCCTCAGAAAAGCACTTAACCCATGTCACTCGAGATTTTCCCCTGGTGAAAATAAAACAGTGCCTTTGTCTCATTCTATGATTACATGGATTCAGTGACATAACACTTGTAACATGTCTAGCCCAGTGCCTGACTCAGGACACTCACTCGTTTACTAACTCCCTGTGCCTCAAATGGTCTGAAGAATATCTCCCTGAACTGTTAGTAAGTCCAGTTCTTCCTTTTTGTGGGAATTCTGGGCTTCTCATCTACCTTATCCAGGTAATATGTAGAACTCTTTGCCTTATATCAGCTCCCTTTAGGAGACCTTACCTATTTTTTTCCCTATTTAAAAACTATCTTCCTAGTTCAACCTACCTGTCCATTACTGCTGTGCCCCTAAGAAATATTACCAAATATCAACTTAGTGTTACACCAGGAAAACTTGATATCACACTTGGGTCAAAAAGTGGACCAAGATGGCCCCCATCCCCAGCTCAGTCCACATTCTCACAGATGACACCAGGCTGCCTGCCAGCCTCCCAAATAGATGGGAAATATCGCAGTGCCAAAAGGCTTTACATTTACAGAAATTATACCAGGCTTTCAGCACAGAATATTTTTAGGGAAGAGCTTTGTTGTTCCTTTACTCATTCCTCCTCATGCTTACCACTCAAAATACACATGTTCTGGGCATATGCTGGCACACACAGACATACTGGCTTTAAAAGAGGCATATTTTTGCACTTCTTGACATCTGCTTGTGTTGATTAAACACATAGCTCTTCTGTTTGTGCTTCAACATGGTCAAAATACGCACTTGAATGTGTCGAAGCCTGTCTGTTTGCTCCTTAATAATGGGATGGAGATTATGTAGACAGAATGTGGCATCACTTAGCCAGGTCATTTAAGGACTCAGGCTGGAGTGACTTGGCATGTATAAGGCATTTATTTGGGGAAATTGTGAGAGGTACACAGATCATTATATTTTCTCATATCTCTCTTCTGACTATTTTTTTATCCCTTTATAATCCTATTGAAAATTTAGATTGGCTTTCCTTTCAAGATGATTAACTTAAGAAAATTCAGCATGATTTCTTACCGTGGACTAATTAAGTCATGGAAGTAAAGACTCTCTTCCTTTTTTCTTTCATTATGATACCACTTCATGGAGCAGAGTGCCTGCTCTAGTTAGAGACTAAGGGCTGTATATACTATGATAGAGACTTCCATGGATGATGTTGAGCTTAGCCATTACATACTTTGATTTTGAAGTGCCTAAATTTGCATCTGAAATATAGTATCAACCCTGGCTTTCATCATAGAGCATCATAGTTGCCTCCCTTCAATTGCAAGTTGAAATTATATTCACAAGCATTGGTCATTTATGTACATATATTCAAATGGTTGTTGGGTTTCACAACATTGCATTTTATGAGCAAACTACCTTCGTCCATATTGTATTGTAAAGAGATTACATTAATATTAGGGATTTTACTCATAAAACAGAAAACATAAATGACCTAAAGCACACAAAAATTACTCATCAACTTGTAGCTGCAGAGTTTAACTCCTGCTCAGAACAAACCTGCTATAGCAATGACTGCAGTGCCTTTAATTCTTAAGTGACAGCCTCCCAGCAGGTTGTTCTGCTCTGATCACCCTCACATGCTCTCTCTAATTGGCTATCCATGGACCTCTCCTCTGCAGACAGCCTTGTTAGCTCATGAGGGAATGAATGGTATAGGCAACACATCAAAAGGTTAGGTATGGAAAAAGAATGAAAAACTCTAATGGTCTGCTGAGTCCTGGAAATTGAGAAGAGAATTAGGATCATTGTGGTGTGTGTGTGTGTGTGTGTGTGTGTGTCCATGTTTGTGTGGTGTGCCCACAGCAGTTCATATGTTCACTGCCAAGAGAAGAGTATATTATCAGGTGGGAGAAGAGAGATACTGGGGAAAAAATGTTAAGTGAACACATACTGGCAGTGAGCACATATTTAACAGAATAACTTCCAGTCTTCAGATAAAATCTGCCAATGCTGCACAGAACACCCGTGCCGTTCTCCATCCTTGTCTAATAATAGTTATCAATGGATCTGATCATTACAGAGTCCAGGGTCTCTGAGGCTTCGACGTTTGCCTTTCATTTGAAATGAGATGCGTGATGGTGAATAAAAGCATTTGCAATTAGAACTCTAATTTCCATGTGAGTTTTAATGCACAGAATACTGTAAAGAAAAGCATCCTTGTAGTCAAGGAGAGCTGGGATTGATCCAGGTCTGTTGATTCTTGGACCATGAGGGAAACTATCAACTTCTAATCAGCAATTAGTTCAACCATTCAGTGGAGATGATTCTATGCCAAGTTTGCTGGAAACTAAAGACCTGCATGTAGCAAACATCATGCATGTTGTAAGAAACATACCACTCCTAAGGAGATGCTCAGTGAGTTGTGATTGTAATGACTACCATTTTCGCTTGCTGTGAGAGAACACCTATGTAATACAAATTAGAGAGATTTCCTTTAATCTGATTGCACTCCTGACTTTAGCATGGCCAAATAATTGGCAATATTTCTCCTATCTTCTCAAAATGTTCTCTGCTAACCCATGCAGTTTTGTAAATGGTAATGTCTTTGGTCTATAAAGGGGCTTGGATTATTGGCACTATTTATTACTGAATCATAACAGCAGTTTTCAGTTCCCTCCTTGTTGCAGAGTCTGTGTGTTGCAAGGGCCTCCCTGTGGGGACCAGGGCACTCATACCCTCAGCTGTCAGGAGTGTTTGCTGCTAATGGCTCACAGCTGGGTCTTTCCCTGGGAATTTCTCTCAGCTAACAGGAGCTGACTCACCCAATGCTGCATCCCTCCCTTGTGGCAGAATTTATCTAGTGAGTCATGGAAGCTGGGTTGTGGTGGTTTGATTCAGGTGTCCTGCATAAACTTGGCTGTTCTGAATTCTAAGTTCCCAGCTGATGGAAATTTGGGAATAAACACCTCTTGGAGGCAGTGTATTGTTGTGGGCGGGCTTGTGTGTTATAGCCAGTGTCCCCTTGCTAGTGTTTGGCCCACTCTTCTATTGCTGTTGTCCATCTGATGTTGGTGAGGGGGTGATGTCCACCCTTTGCTCATGTCATCGTTTTCCTTGCCATCATAGAGTTTTTCCTTGAGTCTATAAGCCAAAATAAACATTTTTCCCACATGCTTCTCTTGGTTGACTAATTTCTGCCAGCAATGTGAACCTGACTGCAACACTAAAGTTGGTACCAGAGGAGTGGGATTTCTGGTAGACACCTGACTATGTGGATGTGGCCCTTTTAAGCTGATTTTCAAGAGGAATATGGAAGGATTTGATACCTTAGCCTAAGAGATGCATTGATATGCTGTAAGTACAGCTTGATGGACTATTCTTGTCAGAGTTGAAAGACCTGAATGTAATAAGGACTATGGACTGTGAAATTTGTCTTATGAGGGTGAGAAAAAGCTTTGCTTGAATTGAGCTAGAAGCAGTTTATGTGAGAGGCTTGCTGCTATGGCCATATCCTGAGAAGTTTGCAGGGCCACTTTGCATAGAAATGGACTGGTAGGTGCAAAGGTATATGGTGCAGAAAGAAATCTTTAGGCCCAAACTGTTGCCTGTTCAGCTGTAACTGTATGAGAGATTACAACTTTTGAGATTGGTCTAGCTGACCTGCATTGGGACAACAGAAAGCATGCAGTTTTTTGAAGGTGCCTAAATGCTCAAGAAGTGTCCTGTTCTTCAAGGTCATCTTTATTACCCCCTGGATTAACAAATTGGCACCCGACCTGGTATTGTGGTATATAAGAAATGCAGGAAAGAGGCAGTCATTGAATTTGCAACACTGTCTTGTGTTTTGGAAACAACCATGGACAGTGTGAAGCCGGTTTGCTGGATTACCTGCTTGGAGACCCAGTGGAGCCATAAGCATGGATTGTGGGTTGCAGTGGAGATCCAGTGGAGATGCTAGGACCACAAGATGGCTGCTAAGGAGAGCTGTGGGTACCAGATGAAATTTTCCAGGATTGTGAGTATCCCAGCTGGAGAGGCAGAATTGGAATACCACAGACTTGCTGCTGGTTAGAATTATTAGACTTGATTTGTCACTGACTAGATTTGTTGGACTTGTAGCTGCAGAGTTTAATATTTGCCCTGGTTGTTTAAATCTTGTATTGGTTGAATGTTTCTTTGCTATGCCCAATGCCATCTTTTGTAGTGTGAATGTTTATTCTGTGCCATTATTGTTTTGGGGGGGGGATTTTTTTGGTATTTATGGCTCAGGTAAAAGACCTTGGATTATAAGGATGTTTGAATATCATTAGGATTGATAAAAACTATGGGGACTTTTAAAGTTGGACTGAATGCATTATATCAGGTATGGTTATCAGTTTATGGGGGCCAGGGGTGGAATGTGGTGGTTTGATTCAGGTGTCCCCCCTAACCTTAGGTGTTCTGAATGCTAGGTTCCCAGCTGATGGAGATTTGGAAATTAACACCTCTTGTAGGCTATGCATTGTTTGGGTGGGTTTATGATTATTACAGACGGTGTACCCTTGACAGTGTTTGGCACACTCTCCTATTGCTGTGTCCACCTGATGTTGGTGAGGGGGTGATGTCCACCCTCTCTTCATGTTGTCATTTTCCCTGCCATCATGTAGCTTCCCCTCAAGTCTGTAAGCCAAAATAAACCCTTTTTTCCCCACAAGCTGCTCTTGGTCAGGTGATTTCTGCCAGCAATGAGAACCTGACTGCAACAAGGGTAGAAATGGTTGGCACTCTTGCCTCAAGTTGGGACAATTCTACAGGTCCAAAATTCCTCATAAAATCAGCTAACCCTTTATTGTAACCACAATAAGTTCAATTTCTCCTTCTGAACTCCTCCTTTATGGATGTCTGCTAGCAGTTATTCATGAGATAAAGTATTTCTGTCTCAGTTATGGTCCTTCAAAAAGATTTCAGAGTACAATTGGAGGCTCATATATGCATAGGAGAAACATGCCTGTGAAAACTGAGAGTAGAACAAGCCTGGGTGTGGTATTTTGAATATATGGCCCCGTAGGTTCGGGTGTTTTATTAAAATCGAGTTTGCAGCTTGATCCCCTATTGGGCAGACTTCTGCTGCAGGTGCAGAGAGGTTTGAGCTCTGGTAGGACCCTGCTGGCAGTTTTTTAGTGTTGCTGGCTGCTGGTGGTCTTCCTCTCTCTCTCTTTCTCTTTCTCTGCCTCACTCTCTCTCTCTCTCCTTAAGTTTATGAATGGAGCTGGCTTCTTCTACCATTGACAGAATTTCCTCTGGATCTGTAAGCCTGAACCAACTTTACTCTTCCCATTAACTATGTCTGGTTAGACAGTCATAACAACAATGTTGGAATTATCTAGAAGTCCTTCAGATGAGGCTGCTGGTCAGACTTCTGTGAAAAATGTGGAAAGGAAGTAGATCAAGTGGGAAAAGTATTAGCCTGCATTAGCTTGGGAATGTCTTCATCAGACTGATGACAGAGATGCAAACAGAGCTTGCCATGGAAAGAGTCCTGTGTCAGGTAGGAATGTTCCAGATCTAGTATTCTACCTGAGGCCAGTCAATGACTGGGAAAAGTGCTAAGCAATGGTGGTCACTGTTTGAATGCTACAAAAAGTCTGAAGTTGTGGCACCTGAGGCTCTCACTCAGTTTGTATCCATGTATCAAGTTATCCTATGGGTAAACCTGTGAGGCATACTCTGTGGCCACCAAACTGCCTGGATTATCTTTCTGCAGTGAAAATCTCCATTGTAGTGTCCTTTAATTGTTTTCAAGGAACATGACCTAAGCCAGGTGTTGTCAGGAAGCCTTTTTTTTTTAAAATATTTTTATTTATTTATTTGAGAGCTACAGACAGAGAAAGAGGCAGAGAGAGATAAGGAGAGAGAATGGGCACACTAGGGCCTCCAGCCACTGCAAATGAATTCCAGAAACGTGCGCCCCCTTGTGCATTTGGCTAACGTGGGTCCTGGGGAGTTGAGCCTCGAACCGGGGTCATTAGGCTTCACAGGCAAGCGCTTAACCGCTAAGCCATCTCTCCAGCCCAGGAAGCCTTTTCTGTGACAAGATTCTGAAGCTGGATTAGGCATGAATTGACAGGTAGTGATGGCTTCAGCGTAACTGAACCCCATCATGCCGTAGCTGGGCAGTTGTTGAGACACTGATGGGAGGGAATGCAGGAGCAATGTCTCAGGCGTTTGAGAGGATTTACTGATAGTCCTACAAAGACAAATGAGTGAGGTGCCTGTGAAAAGCACAAGATTTGCTTTGTAGAAAGACAGAAAAGCTGAGAGATCAGTCACCAATGAAAGGTACTCAGTGGATCTGCTTGACAGCAGAAAAAGAGACACTTGTCTCTCACAGCCCAGGGCCAGGGTGAGTCAGAGACCCTAAGGTTTAACATAAAGACAAAATATCTACAAAAATAGTTGCGTTCTTAACTATCAAACATTTGATTTCCAAAAGTCATGGCCCTTACTGAGAAAGAGTAGATCCTGAAATATTTCAATCAAAGCACTCAAAAATATTAAAATCTAAGATTCTCGTGAAACCATGGGGACAGCCAAAGTGTCTCTCCCTCCCTATCAAAGACTAGTATGCCATTTTCTTTTGAAGTCAATTAAGATGCTTCTTCATTACAGAACAATGTCATTCATGTTGTAATGCATAATCTAGTTATTTCTGGTTTGTTAAATAATAAATTAAGATTAATTCATTGCATAACATACTTGGAAGTTCTGTGCTTGGCAAGGAAGGAACTGAGTCATGGAAGCTAGCTAGGGGCTAGGAGAATAGCATGGAACTAGATCATAAGAGAGTGCTAGCTCATAAGGTTAGAACATAAAATTAAAGAGTATGTTATTAACATGAAAACTCCTTTGGCATGGAATTTAAAACTCCTGAAATGGACTGGAGAGATGGATCAATCAGTAAAGTGCTCACCATGCAAACATGAAGACCTGAGTTTAGATTCCAAGCCCCCACATAAAACTTAGGTCCACCAGCAAGTGACTATAATCCTAGTTGGAGAGGTGAAGACAGTAGAATCCCTGAGGATTGATAGTAAGATACTCCAGCTAAATTGGTTAGCTCCTGGTCAGCAAGACCATGTCTCAAAACATAATGTGGAAGGCTGGATAGATAACTCAGTGGGTAAGGTGGCTTGCTATAAAGATGAAAGTCCATGAGGGCCTAAGACCACATGTATTCAACCCCCTGGCACTCACATAAATAGCTTGGCTTGGACACTTATGTCAATAATACTATTTCTGTGGGGAATGGACACATAAGAATTGCTGAAGCTTGTGTAAACTATAGATCCACTTTTAGAGAGAGACTCCATATCAAAGAAATACACTGCAAGTGATAGAAAAATGTCTGACATTCTCTTCTGGCCTTTGTGTGCCTTTGAGGTCATCAGCACATACACATGGATATGCCATACACACACACACACACACACACACACATACACACACACACACGAACACAAACACACAAAGGTGGAGAGTGATTGAGGAATACATCTGACAGCAATTTCTGACCTCCACAGGCACGTGCACATACCTGTTACCACACACATACAAACATGCATATACACATGCATGCAGACGTACTATGTACATACACATGCAAAAACAAATAAACAATAATGGGAAAGTTCCAGGAAATGTACTAGCCTGCTAGCGGATTGGTTGATGAAGCCTAGAGATACTAATGGCCCACTCTTAATGAAGTGAAATTTCAGAACCACCTTGACAGGTAATAAAATAAGAAACTCAAAGCAGTGAGCATGCAAGAGTGGGTATGTTACATATGGCTGACAAATCCATTAGCCAACTGTGCTCTGCAGAAGGGCTCACAGGAGAAATCATTCACCAGTCTTGTAAGAGGTGTGCTCCTGGAAAAAGAAAGAGATCCTACAGACCAGTGCTGAAGGAAGAAGATGTGATTTCAAAACAGGACTTTCTGGTAGCAATGGGGCAGGCAGGATGCAAAAATAATGACACCAAATTGGTAGCATTAACCATCAAAATACGGGTACAATCATCTTGGTGGATTACAAGCTTGTAGTGGCAGCCAAGGGCCTGAACCACAGAAACCCATAGAGATTAGTAATAGAACACAAAATCTCAGGGACAAGGTAAGTGGCTGTCAACAAGGGTACTGCGTGGTCTGGTGAATGAAATCAATGACAGGTGGCCAGGCACCCAAGGGAAGTTTCTTCTCTGTAAGAAAACATTTGCTTGGCTTTCAGATATGATCTTTTTTAAACTTTGAATCCACTGGCTGAGGGAGACTGCATGCTCAGGATCAATAATGTCATTAAATACAGAATGAGTCTACCTGCCCATCTCTCCCAAAGATACTCCTGGACATTTGCATGGCTAGCAACTCATTGAAGAAAGGTGACAATTCAGACATTTTCTGGATTGCTACACACTGAGTCCAAGCTAACGCTCGCCCTCCAGGACCCCAAGTGTCATCACTGGCTCCTTTGTAGAGTGGGTGAACATAGGGGATGAGTAATCTCATGATCACTAGGTTCTACACAGTCCATACACTCAAATCTGATCAATGTCCCTAGTCTTTGCATGTTTAGCTGAGATAGGCATACTTATGAGTTTTCAGAATCTACACATTAGTCACTTGACTGCTAGGTTAATGGAATACTTTGAGGATGACCTAAATCCAGACTGAATGTTGGAGCAGAGAGCCACCTTTATGGTTATATATTGATAGCACCCATTAGTTGATTAGTCCTGAGGGCGCTGGGCTCATGCATGAAGGAATCATGCTGACAGATGGTGGGATTTTTGGATGCAACAATGTGAGTCCCCATGCATCAAGGCTGCTTCAACTAGTTCTATTGATAGATGTGTTGCCTAACAGCAATGCAGAACCATGCTGAGCACCATGCCTTGCCCTAGGGAGGGCAGGTAGGTGCTTAGTATTACATTGTCTGTTGTTGAATACATTGTGTCCTATAGGACTGCCATGCCATTTTTTATTCAGTACTAGGGACTGAACCCAGAACCTTACACATTACAAAGCAAGACCTCTGCCACTGAGCTATCATACCATCTCTCCTGGTACTATTTATTTTGAGACAGGCCTCACAGTAAGTCACCCATATTAGCCTTGAAATTACTATATAGCTAAGCAGACTTTGCACTTTCAATCCTTCTGCCAAAGCTTTATGAATAGTTGGCATTACAGGTCGGTGCCACCAGGCCAAGCTTGAAATTAATATATATTTCAGTATGAACCTGAATTTTTCTGATCTCAGAGCTTCAGTAAGCTTCATGATCAATAGACACAGAAAATATGAGGACCACCAATATATGATACTAAATAACACCTCATTAAAACAATTCACCCATGTCACACAGGAGGAGAAATAGCAGTGTGTACCCAGCCTGAGATCCACTGCTCTTACTCTACCTTCTGGGAGCTATGGGCACAGTACAGAGGTGAAACATCTTTACGAGGGACAGCAGAGGAGATATCTGAAATATGATACCCTCAAAATTCCAGTGCCATCTGTCAGACATCATAGCTCCCTAAATCAATAGCTTTTACATGAAGCACTATCTTTAATAAATACATTGCAGACCCAGGCATGTAAGCAGGAATGTGTTTGCTAACAATCACTTCTTGTGGCTGACTGCTTGTGGAATCATATTTCTTACCAGAAATGCCTGATTTATAAAGAGTTAAACATAGTGGTTATCACAACAGGATGACTTCTTTGAAGAGTTCTATTAAATCTTAAGCTATAATTACTTCCTAGTCACTCCAGGCTCCAGATGTCAGCAAAGTAACAATCAAGAATACAATGTTATGGCAAGGTAACTGACCCAGATCCCTGGAAGATGTAGAGCTATGGTGGCAAACCAAAGTAAATTTAGTGTTTAGGCGATCCATAGGTACTCCTTTATTGAATTTTGGTATTAAATGATATGATGAACACCCATGGCCTAAGAAGACATGGAGACCAGCAGGATACTTCTGAGACGTGAGGATCTGTGGGTTCCATCAGGTAAGCCCAATAGACAAGGGTTGGTGCTGGTGAAAGATGGAATGATAGGGTGGAAAGTAGAGGGGCACTCTGAGGGGGCAAAGGAAGCAGTGTAGTAGTATAGTCATATTATAGATCCCCAATATAAGACCATCTTGAGTCCTGAGGGAGCCACTCCCAGATGAGACGAACTTATAAACAGTGAACTGATCTGAGTGGCATAAGTGAAATGTAGAGGCTGCTATAGTTAGCTGGCCACCACCCTGTAGGATTAAGGTACTCCTTTCCCAAGTTTCTAGGAGTACAGATCGATCACAGGAGACTCTGCCTGGAGTTATTACTCCTGGTTAATGATGGTTACTGTTCTCAATGTTATGCTTGCATCCAAGGACTAGTTGATGTATAGCTAGGGACAGAGGTCTTCTTTTCTACCTCCAGGGAAGATTGTTCTGATGAGATATCCAGCTTAAGAATTCCTCATACGGTTAGCTGAAAATTTCCGAGATCAACTGGGAAATTTCTTGAAGATACATCATGGTTCAACATATCCCACTGTCTATTCCCACTTCCCCACAGGGACTGATCCTGTGAGAATTACCCCTACAGTCCTACATACAGATCTCTGGGAGTCTATTATCTGGTTCATCAAACAAAGCAGAGCTGTCCATTATTGCTCACACTTCCTTTTCACTTTTATCGCTTGCATTTTTCCTTTATATAAATAGAGAATTACAAATATTTATTTTGATTATCCTATGTGTAAGGGTCCATGCATGTGATGGAGACAGTGAAGTATATGAGCAGTGGAATACGGATAAGTGATAGAAGAAGTAAGAGGATTTTTATTTATAGTGATAAATCTGTGATGATTTTAGGGATCATACCATTTGAAAACATTCCTAAAGCATAAATCCTCTTTAGGGGGCTTCAGAGCATGACTAGATTAGACATTGACATTCAGTCACTCGTGCTTTAAAGTCTTCTCTCTGTTCATCTGTCTCAAGGTAGACAGACAGATGATCTACCTGTTAGTGGACACTCGTTAGGGTCCGTGACCTTGATGTTGATAAGTTGGAGTTATTTATGGTCTTTTAGTTTGTCTCTCTTATACTGTAACTTTTCTACTTCTATTAAAAATTTTATCTATTATTTTTATGGTGGAACATAAGGAAAATAGAAGTTGAGGCCCTGTCTTAGTTACTGACTTCTTGCTGTGACCTAATTCCTGACAAGAAGCCACTTAAGGAAGGAACCGATTTCTTTTTACTTACAGTTTGGGCGGTTACATGCCATTCTGGCAGGAAAGGACTGGAAGCTGGAGCAGAAGTGCAGGTCATCGCAGTGCATTCATGGTCAAGAGCAAACAGGAGGTTGGGCTCAGCTAAAACAGCTCAAGTCCCTCCCCCAGTGGCTCACTTCCTCCAGCCATTCTCTACTTCCCACTACTTCTTGAAACTTTCTTAAGAGTGCCAACTGCTGAATTCAAAGGTTCAAACACTTGACCCTATCAGGAATATTTAACATTCAAACCACAACAGGCTTCATACTTAACTCTGGTCTAAGTTGCACTATTATCTAGTTATAGAAATCTTTAGGATTCTGGTCCACATCTATAAGAAGTATCCCTATCACACGACTTCTTTCAGAATCTCTTTTTTTAAAAAAAAATTATTTATTTATTTATTTGAGAGTGACAGACAGAAAGAGGCAAAGAGAGAATGGGCGTGCCAGGGCCACCAGCCACTGCAAACAAACTCTAGATGTGTGAGTCCCCTTGTGCATCTGGCTAACATGGGTCCTGGGTAATCGAGCCTCGAACCAGGGTCCTTAGGTTTCACAAGCAAGTGTTTAACCACTAAGACTTTCCTCCAGCTCCTCAGAATCTCTTTTAAAGCTTCATTTCTGGAAATATGTAGATATCATTTTATAACATTTATTCATCTCCCATTATCTTGTACCTGACCATGTATGCAAGGACTTCGAATTATTTGCTTGTGTGTGTGTGTGTGTGTGTGTGTGTGTGTATGTGATGTGTGTGTGTGGATTAGATGTATATATGTGCCCTTGAAGTGCCACATACCTGCAGTGGTGCACTCACCTGTGGGGGTCAGAGCAAAACATCTATCTGGTGCCTGCCAGTTCTCATTTTGAACTAAAGTCTCATACTCATGTTGTCCTTGCTCTTTTTCACAGCCCAGGCAATTCCCTGGTCTCTGTTCCCTTTAGTGGGACTGGTGTTATAGGCATATGTGGTCATGCCAGCTGCTTGCATGGGCTCTGGAGATTTGAACTTGAGCTGTTTCTGCCCCCATCAAGACTTTTTGTTTATGCAGAAGTTCACTTAACCACTGAGTTATCACTCCAGTCTGGACTTCTGGTACTTCTGATGTCTTTAAAACTGGATCTTAAGGTTCTTGCACACCAGTCCTCTGGTCTAACTTCCTTATATCATCCCCAGCTAGGTCAGTGGTGATTGCTCATAAAGATAAAGAGAGAATTTGCTGAAATGAATACTTTCTTTGGAGAATGTTGAATCAGGTTTTAGGCAGAAATGGATCAACAAAGTAGAAAAAAATATGTTTGGTATTGAGCAAAGAATTTGTTCTCAGAATTGCCTTACCTGTTGCCGGCATTGGAGAAGAAGTGCAAGGAAGACTACTGTTCCCTAGGTCTGTTGCTGGACCTGAGCTATCAAAGATCAAGAAACCAAGCAGTAGGCAAGGAAAGAGGAGAAGAAAAAGGAGAACACAAATTTGTAAAGACAACCTAGAATCTGCATTATCAGTGGCATTCATGGCTTGCAGAAGAAGCTACTGTCCTTTGTCATGGAGCTGGGAAAGTACTCAGCTTTGGCCATGGAGAAGCCGCTGGGGACATCTGGACCAGGTGCTTTCTCATCACAAGATGAGCTTGCAATCAGTGAAGATGGCTGTGAATGAATTGTCTTAACTATTAGTACCAACAAAGGCCTTTAAAGATATTATGTTTGTTATGCAAACATTATTTTTGTTAATATTGGACAAGCTTCTCTCATGTCACCTGAGAACAGAAGCCATTCTGAGGATTCTGGAGCTCAGTGTTCTACTTCAGCAAAATTGACACAACTCAAGTCTACCATAAAAATGGATAGTACATGTACCCTCCCTCAAAACTGGGGATGAAAGGAATAAATGAATGTAATAAACAATACAATGTGCATTTCTTCTTCTAGAAAAGACAGTGCATACAGTGAGTGTCCAAATCCTTGGGAAGAAACAAGTATGTCATTGAGGAGAGAGATTTTAATGACATTGCAAGCCAAGGGAAAGTTGAGAAGGAAAACAACAGCTAACAATTCTTGCATTGCCAAAGAGTCAGAAATATTTGATTGTGGCCAGAGCCTAGAGAAAAATATGAGAAGCCAAAATTGGGGAAAATGCATATGTTCCAATGATTGTACCTAGCTGGGTGTAGTCACACAAGCCTTTGATCCCAGCACTCAGAGGTAGGATTATGCCATGAGTTCAAGGCACCCTGAGACTACATATTGAATTCCAGTTCAGGCTAGGCTAGAGTGAGACATTACTTCAAAAAACTAACTAAATAAATAAATAAATTATTGCATCTCTTCTAAAGTGCTAAGATGTTTGGCTTCGGTTCTGATGTATGATTGTTGCTTTTATTAAATTGTACTTTAAACTATTTTATTGCTATATTTAATTAAATTTATTACCTGAAAGCATGCCACTTTTGGTGGGACTTTTTCAAGTGTGTGATAAAGAGAAACCAGAAATGGCCAACACAATTAACTTATGTTGCCAAATTCATATCTTCTTGCACAACCCTCAATATAAATCTCCTCTTACTGATATTTAATTGAAAAGTATGAGAAACTTGCAAAATGGCTATTACAACTTGTTCCTGGGGCTGGAGTGATAACACGTTAGATAAGGCACTTGCTATGTAAGTGTAGGGACGAGAGTTTGGACCAGCAGCACCTACATAAATGACAAAAGGGAGAGGTGCTGCACCATAATCGCAGCCCTGGGGAGGCAGAGACAAGGGATCTGTGGGTCAAGTTGACTAACTACACAGGATCAATCAACATGCTGACTTCAAATGAGGGGCCTGCCCCAGGATGTAGAGAGTGATTTTAAAAAGGAGACATTCCCTCTCCCCATAACTGACTGCTGCCCCCATAATACATGACCCACAATCCCCATGGGGTTGACCTGCATCCCCTATGAGGAAGGTTTCTTCAGAAAAAGGGCAGGGAGGGGGGAAAGGATGGTACCAACATGTGATGTTTGCATACAAAATATGCCCATATCTGATAATAAAAAAAGAGAAAAAAAGTGAAAATTTGTTCATAATTTAGAGTATTTACCAATGTGAATTGGGATTTATCTCATTTTTAACTATTCTAAACTCTGAACCAAACACAGAAGTATGTTGAGGTTGATGTGAGACTAAAACTGTATACATATTTGATTTCAAATTTTGATAACAACTTTAATATAGACTGACTATAAAACAAACTAGTTTAGATTGAAAAACTAAATTATTGTGATGGGGCTGGATAGATGGCTTAGCGGTTAAGCGCTTGCCTGTGAAGCCTAAGGACCCCGGTTCGAGGCTCGGTTCCCCAGGTCCCACGTTAGCCAGATGCACAAGGGGGCGCACGCATCTGGAGTTCGTTTGCAGAGGCTGGAAGCCCTGGCGCGCCCATTCTCTCTCTCTCCCTTTGTCTGTCTTTCTCTCTGTGTCTGTCGCTCTCAAATAAATAAAAATAAATAAATAAATAAATTATTGTGATGCTGCATCAGTTAGTCCCAACATATTAAATACATTGAGGTACCTGTCTCTTCAAAAAATATCACACTGCCCCAAATGGCAATTGAAATTAACATTGATAATGATGATTCAATAATTAATTTTAAGAGTATGATAATATTTTGATTTGAAAAAGTTATTATTGATATTAAGCTTATAAAAGAGTCATACAGAGACCAAGGTAGGACATAATTACTGTTATTCAGGGCAGGACAGGTTCTGTGGTTTTACAAAGGTGTAGTGGATATAGGAAGAAAAGAAGAGAGAACCGTGTGGCATTATGGAGGAGTGAAATCATACCACTGAGGCTGTTTGGATGCAGGGACAGAGGGAGGGAGGCACAACAGTGGTTTCAGTGGCTGGATGTGATCGTTGACTTGCTCTGCAAGTCTCTCACAGTGGCTCTCACATAACAAAATGTTCAGTAAATATTTTTGAAGGATTAAAACCCATGCCAATGGGAGTGCTTTGGTTGGCTCGGGATAGTGTGAGGAGCCCCTCCCAATAGACTTTTATGACCCCACAGACTCTCCTTTACTCTCCTAAGGGTTTCTGTCCAAAATAAGAACCTAGCTTAAATGCCTGTGGGTTTCGTTTCTCCTACTGGTGGCTTCTTCTAAATCAAAGGATGCTTTCTGCTATACATCCTTCCTTTTAAGGAATCCTTTTTAGCCTAGGACTTGGATAGCACCTGAATGCAAAACTCATGCCTCTTGGCTTATAGATTGTTAAGTGCTGAGAGTAATGTCATCAGAGAAGTGCTAATTGTGTATGGGTGTTACAAAAGCAGACCCTGGCAAGTTTTTCCTTTGAATGGCACCTGTTCATCCTTAAGATAGTTTATTAAAATATCATATCACCAGGTGTAGTGTGCTCACCTTTGATGCCAGCACTCTGGAGGCAAAGGTAGGAGGGACCCCATGAGTTTGAGGCTACTCTGAGACTACATATGCCAGGCTAGCCTTGGGTAGAGTGAGAACATACCTTGCACACCCCACCCAAATAAAACAGAATATGACCATGTAAAATTATAATACTCAACTCTTCTAGCAAAATATTTCTTGAAAAATAGACCCCAAGTCATTTACCCTATGTAGTAGGGAATAGTTTTAGAATTGTATTTGGAAGGTGATAGAAAGGTGTTAACTAGAGCTATGAAAAAATTCCTTGTACTCTATATTATGAATATTTAGGGAAAGGTATTTATTTTTAAAGCCATTACAGCTTCACAGGAATTTAAAGAGACATGCATAAAGAGGACCTGTACACTTTCAGTGAGGAATAAGTTTTAAAAGTATCCAAGAATTAATTTCCTGCCACTGAGGATATTTGGAAATATGTAATGACTAGATGAGGTAGGTAAATTAAGGCAGAAATGAGCAATATTGACAGGCTAATGACTCACTAGCTTTTCCCAAGAACTAAGTGTTGCTCCATTTGAAAGGTGCCCTGTTTGGACCAAAGTCAATGACAAAATCATCACAAGTGTGTGCAAGACAGTAAGCATATTTTTCTAGTATTTAATTAACTACACAGATCATCAGGCAAGTGAAGATCCGTTTTTAAGGAAACACAGAAATAGCTCCTAGCACCATTTAAACACACACATGTTCACACATACACACACACAATGAAATAAGTATCTTACTTGAGTTAGTATCTAAAATATGCTCAGTTTTTCCTGGGCATTACATTTATAAATATGTTGGTGTTTTCATTGGGTAAAAACATGCAAATATTATATAAGACATACTTTAATTTTTGGAAAAATTCTCTTGAAAATAAGACAAGTGTGTGACTAATGTCTGATTTTATTATTTTTTGGATGCACATCTTCCAGTAATAGTGCTTTTTGTCATCAAATTTTCACACTAGAAGTATTTCACACCTCTTTTGGACAGTCTCATCATTATCAACTAGCTTCTCCCAAATACAAAGTCGTCATAGTCAATGCATCTTCCTGGCCAGTGGTTCAGTTTTACCTCCATTTGCGTAGCATTTCTCAAGCTCAAATGCACTTCACCTTTGTAGTTACCTTTTCATTGCTGAGACAAAGCACCTGACCAGAAGTATTTACTTGGTTTACAGTCTTGAGAGGAGGTTCGTGATGGCAGGGAAAGCATGGCATGAGCAGAGGCTGGGTATCACCTCTGCCACAGCAGGTGGACAACAACAGCAAGAGGGTGAGCCAAGCTCTATCAAGAAGGAACTGGCTATAGCACCCCACAAGTCATCTCCCTATAAACACACTTCCTCTAGCAAGACTCCACCTCCAAAATAGCCATCAACTGGGGCCACAAAACTTTATGCAGAATATTTGAATATTTGAGTCAAACCACATGTCAAGTACCTTATATAATTTTACTCAACAATCTTTTTTGGTTTGTTTGTTTGTTTTGGAGTGGGAATTTACTATGTAGTCTTAGAATGGCCTCAAACCCACAGCAATCCCCCTATTTCTGCCACCCAAATGCTGGGATTAAAGGTGTGTGCCACGATGCCTGGCTAACCCTTTATTTTCTTACTCAGCTACATGGAAAGATGAGGTTTGATGTCATGAAAAGATTTGTCTTAAATCAAACAACTACCTCATAGCAAGGTCTGGATTAAGATGCTTGGATTTCTATTTCTAAATCTAGTCACATCTCCCCTCTATACTATGTCTGTCACCTGAAATACTAGTTCTTTGAGAGCATCTTCAGCGAATGTGAAAACAAAAGCAATGACTTGATGCCCCAAATCTCTCTTTTTTTGGGAAAGACAGGATATCCAAGTATCTTCTAGACTGATAAGGCATTTCCCTTGGGTGTCCTGCTTCAATCCCCACTTCCACTGCTTCAGAAGCTCTGCTTTGTGCCATCTGTCTTCAGCTTAAGTCCTCTTTCTGGAGGACAGAGGCACAGTGATCTCTGAAGAGCAGAACATGAGTGCAATGCACATGAACCTAGTGCACATTTGGCCCATGACATTCACGTACATACTTTGTTCCTTCCTCTTCCCAGGGTCAGGATGGCTATATCTAGAAGCCATGTCCTCAAGGGGGCAAATGAATTTTGACTGTTGTCATGAGCTATCAATGTAAGGAGAGCTACACATAAGCTGATATATCCTGATGTAAGTTATAAATAAATTTTCATATGTCCTAAATCACTGAATTTTGTCCTTACTAATTCAACTTACTTAACCAAACTTATAGTTGAAATTAGTTCCCCAACCCAAAACAAAATTCTTTTCCTAGAAGGAATTCTACCTTCCCTTAAGCAAAGCAAAGCTTTTCGATAAAATTTTGTGTTCCCATTAAACTATGTAGGGTGGTGCAGAATGTTGGGGAAGGCATGGACATGGTCTTGAAATGTATGTTACATTCTTTTTAAGGGAATGTCACAGGATGACTGGTTTAAGTTCTGATTTACAGCTTCATTGTTATTAAAACAGACTAATTGCTGAGAATTAAGTATAGTAACATGTGCAACAAATGAGAGGTTTTCTGAATAAGCATGGCTCATACTATTCAGCAAAGGAATATTAGTTATGATTGTTCCTATTGGAACTGCATGTGTGTATGTGGGTGCGTGTATGTGTGTGTGTTTGTGTGTGTGTGTGTGTGTGTGTGTGTGTGTGTGTGTGTTGTTAATTATGTTCCAGTGGAAAATAAAGTTGATTTTCAGAGTTCTCACTTTATTTTTTTTTTTTTCTTGAGCCAGGATCTCACTGACTGTTATTGAATTTATTTTCCTCCTTCATCTGCCTCCTGAGCTCTGGGATCATAGGCAAGTACCACCATGCCCGGCTGAGAGTTCATCTCTGCTAAACTTTGGTTTTACACTTCACTCTCATTTCCAACCTATGTCTACTTAGCAGCTAACCGAATCCTTTACTCTGCCTGGAACTGTTGTTTTCAGCTTTGCTACCTTGTCCCTAAGGATTATATTTTTATTCAACTTCTCTATGATAATTAGGTAATAACTAAGAGGTCATTTGAATTATTAGTGTTGTCATTTTACAGCCTCTAGTAACCAAATGGAAATTTTGGTAGAGGAAGGAATTTGAAGTAATTCATGTCAAAATATCAAATATTTGAAGAATCCTATCACTCTGCAAGGAAAAAGTTCAGCCTGAAACTCAGTTCCTTAAATGCAGCTGAGGAGGTGGTTCAGTGGCTAAAGGCACTCTCTTGCAAAGCCTGCCAGCCTGGTTAGGTCAGGGTTTGACTTCCCAGTATCCATGTAAAACCAGATGAAAAAAGTGGGGCATGCATCTGGAGTTCATTTGCAATGGAAAGAGGACCTGATATGCCCATTCTTTCACAATTCTCTCTCTCTCTCTCTCTCTTTCTCTCTCTGCTTATAAATAAAATATGAATAAATATAATGTTTCATATTTATTTTGACTTGTATAGTGAATATAAAAGTATTTTAAAAAATATAACAGGGCTGGAGAGATGGCTCAGTGGTTAAAAGTCTGCCTTAAAAGCCTACCAACCCAGGTTCCATTCCCCAGTACCCACATAAAGCCAGAGGCACAAAGTGGCATGTGTGTCTGGAGCTCATTTATAGTGGCTAAAGGATCTGGTGTGCCCGTTCTCTCCCTCTCCTCTCTCTCTCTCTCTCTCTTTCTACTTGAAAATAACTAAATAAAAAAAAAATTTTAAACATAACAAATCATCTTATCATACATTGTTAATATTTTGGTCTAATTACCTCCACTTACTTTTCAAAATCATTCTCTCTCTTTCAGTAGTTTTATATTTTCTTTTTCTCTCCACTAAATATCATGTAGTAAACATTTTTACACTGGAGGATATTTTTAGGGCCCAACTGACATTTTGACTTTTCTACCACCATAGCCATTTAAATGTGGAATGGCAGGTGGAGGGAGTTTAGAAAGTCCTAGGTTTTCTTTTGCTGCAGCTATTGTGAGGAATGTTGCTTTTGTCAAAAGTCCCTTGGGTCCTATCACCTGATCCTCTTTTCCTCTGCAGAACTTCAGGGACTGTTGGCAAGATAGGTACCAGCCTTTCCTGCAGCTCAGCCTCAGTGGTTTCTCTGGAGCATCAGGAACTGTTGGGGTTCATTCTCAGTATTTAACAAACCTCCAACTACCTTTAAATGTAACCTCCATGTTTTACCTGTGTTTTGAACTATGTTTCAGATATCATAGCTAAAATCTATGTCTGCATACCCTCCAATTCTGAAACATGCTGGAGGCAATATCAGGAAAGGGTGATAAAGATGCCTTATGTTGCTTTGCATATTCTGTAGAAAAATAGGACATGAAGGGGTGAGATGATGATCAATGGATACGAGAACTTATTGCACAAAATTACGACCTCAGTTCAACCACCCAGAGGCACATAAAAAGGCAGGCATGGCTGCCCATGCCTGAAACCCAAGTACTGGGGGTAGTAGAGACAGAGCATCATTAAGGCTCCCTGGTAAGTCAGCCTGACTGAAAAATGGGGAGCTCCAGGTTCGATGAGAGACCTGCCTCAGAAAATGAAGCAGAAGACAGGCAGAACACCCGATGTACTGCCTCACCTCCATGTGCATACACACAGGGCGTGTGTATCTGCACACACATACATGTATACACCACACACACACACACACATATATACACAACAACAACAACAAAATTATTTTAAAGGAAATATGACCTGAATAGACTTTAGAAATGTCCAAAGTCAGAAATCAGAATATTCTAGAAACATTGAAGACTTTAGAACCCTCTTAGAAGATTGAGGGCTGTAATCTAAATGTAGATATTTATGCCATATGGCTAATGAGAAAGACCACTATTACTTTGCAGATTAAACATGCAGGTGAGGACAGTGAGGGAAGCACTTTCATATTTTTAGCCTACTCTTATAATTTTTCTCCCTATTCCCATGAAACATGCCAAGAACACTTATATTTATAACATTGAGCTGGCAACCAAGTCAGTAGGCAGAGTGAGGAGGAGAGAGATGAAAAGCAAGGGTTTCCATTACAAATTGTCTCAGCACCCTCATTAATCTCTTATAGCAAGTAATTCAGTACAGAACTCAGGATACTAAGGTCTCCAAAGAATATAAATTTTTGTGAAGTTATAAAAAAGTTAAAGATATAAGATAACTCATGAGCCCAGTGGAGAAGTGCTTGGAAACCTAAGTTGTATAGTCTTTACTGCTGTGTTGAAATTAAAATAACAAGTAGCCTTTGTTTCAAGTGTACCTATTTTGTATGTGTATGTATAAACTGCTAACATGATTTTCCATTTTATTTCCTGTTATCCTTAGTATGATCTAAAAGTCCTTTTGTACCCCCAGTCCTCAAACCTATGCCTGTCACCTACAAATTCCAAGTAGAAAAAAAAAAGAAAAAGAAAAACAAGCAAGGAATAAAGTGGAGTAAATAAACAAACTTGGTAGGTGGCCTATATTAAAATATAGGGGGAAAAACAACATAAACCTCTTGTGATGGTTAATTTTAATTAGCAATTTGATTGGATCTGGAATCACTGAGGAAATAAATCACTGAGCATGCATATGAAAGAGCTTCTAGTTATGGTTAATTGAGCTAGGAAGACCCACCCCAAGGGAGGATAGTGCCATTCCATGAGTTGGGGTGCTGGTCTGCATAAAAGGTAAATGTGAATTGAGCATCTGCATTTATTATTCAATTCTTGATTATGGATGCAATGTGGTCTCTGCTGCATACTGCCATTGCTATCCTCACCCCTCATGACTATAACTTTAAATTGTGAGCCAAATAAAACCTTGCTCCATTAAGTTGTTTTGTTGGGTATTTTGTTGTAGTAACAAGAAAAATAAAACACTAATGTACACTCCACCATTAGTTTTGAGGATTTTAATCACCTTGACTCCAATAAGGAAGAGAACAGAGTTGAGGGCCACGAGTCTTGGTTCTGTGAAGAAGGTGTGTTGCTCTTGTAGAGGGCACCTGCCTGCTGATATGTGTACCACAACACCGTGCCATGCCTGTACTGCCACTGTGTGGTCCATACTACTTCCCAGGAGCACCTTTGTGAGATGTCTCTTTTTTGTTGGTGAAGACTGAGAGCTTACCAGGCTTATTTTTAAAAATGCTGAGATGGAAAGAAATGTTAAAAACTGTCCTTCTTCCTCTGTTCACATTTAATTAACACATGATTATCGGAACCTTTATAAATCATGCTTTTGATGTATTTTAACTGGGATGAAAAACTCTGTAGTAGAGCCAACAAATCTTTAAAAAAAAACAAAACCTGCTGTGTATTTCATTTCTGCTGTGGAAGGAGGAGACAAACTGGGCCTATAAGGTAGCCGCCATTCTCACTACCCCCATTTGTACGCATCCTGGGCTCTGGAGGCAGGGACAGCAAGGTCAAATCCAACTTGTTACTCAAAGAACAAAGAAAAGGCCATGAGAAGTATGCACGTTACTTTAAACTTGAATGAGTCCTTTCCTATACAACGCCTGAATGTATACCTTGGTACGTATGTGCATGCATGTGCACATAAGAGTGTACACACCCACAAACACACACACACACACAGAGTAGACCCCACCATTCACCTTCTAGGTTAGTCACTATTTTATAGTTGTATAGAACTGATGGAATAGGGATATCTTATAAAGAGATAGAAGCTTGGCTTATACAATATGGGCTGTGTGGTTGAACAATTGTTGCCTGAAAACTGGAACAGCTGAGAACGCGGTAGCTGCACAATCCACAGTGCTGCATGTCTCAGTAGATCCAATCTGGTGCTGAAATTCTGGAGGGTTCCTGGAGATCTTTTGGTCTTCAGTCTATGCTGAAAGGATGAAAAGGCTGAGGTCTGTTGTCAGCAAAAGATAGCAGCAATGGAGTAGACGCACTCACCAGAAAGGTGCAAAGTCAGCCTGGTCAAAAGGGTCACTTTATCCTGTAGCCTCTTTATTTGTAAACTGCACCAGAATAAAAGGTCTTCCCCCTCAGTTAATCCCTCCTGGAAACGTACTTGCCGACTTACCCAGAAAGACTCAACACTTGATATGATAAAGTTGTGTGTGTGTGTGTGTGTGTGTGTGTGTGTGTGTGTGTGTGTTTATTTATTTATTGGCTTTTCGAGGTAGGTTCTCATTTTAGCTCAGACTGACCTGGAATTCTCTATGTAGTCTCAGGGTGGCCATGAACTTATGGTGATCCTCCTACCTCTGCCTCCCTAGTGCTGGGATTAAAGGTGTGTGCAACAATTCCTGGCTTAATAAAATTTTATTACCACAAATCTTAAAACATTATTTTCTATAATCCCCATATGCTGTCCATTCTCAGATAACAAGATGTAGAAACATGAATTTAAATTTTCCCAGAAAGCAATTTAGGCTCAAGAGGAAATTCCTATGTAACAGAAGACATTAGCAATGAAAAGGTTTATGAAGAGGGTCCTAGAATGCTCATGCTGGTGTCCTACACTAGGCAAGTTAATGCTTAAGAAAAAGAGTAGATCCTAGGATCCTTTTGAATACTGACTGCTGCTATATTTATAAATAAGTCTGTGTATGCTTTAAGTCATTATAACCAACAATCAGTGATATGGCAAAAATTTCTCACAAGCCAAAGCTCTTTCCATTTCCTATCATAGAAAGGCTACAATCTCTACATCATAGTGTTTGAAATATTTGAATGAATTCATTTCCTGTTAAAATTAAATAATACAGATGGCTGCTACAGGTTGGGCAGTATCTGGGGAGGTCATAGATAGAGTCTAGGAGAAAGAAGACGTAGCTCTTCTCCTGATTCCTCTCCTAGAAAATTATTCCTTGCCAGCTAGTAACCTTGTCATTTCTACCAATAAGATGAAAGATTCTGAAGAATCACCAAAAGTGTATGATGTGGACCCATTCTCTGTGTGTGTACTCAGTCCTGTTTCAATGTGGAGAGCTTTCCAGTCCCACAGGCCCATCTCACCTACACATCGGAGGGACATTCTGAGGTTATTCTGTGTATTGCCAAGCAGCTGTCAGTGTGATTTCTTCATATCTTGGCAAATGAGAAAAAGTGTTAAGTGGAACTCACTAAAAAATATCATAGGTAATATACATAGCCATTAAACTGAGTGAAAATAGTCTAATTTTAGCACCAGACAAAAATGTTAAGGTTTGAAACCGAAACCAGCTCTATTTCTTGCTAGCTACTTGTATCTTATCAAATCATGTGGTTTTTCTGTGCCTTGAATTCCTCAGCTATAAAATGAGTGCAGTTATTAATAGGCTTAGTAACTTGGATAATATTTGTAAAGTACTCAAAATATAATCATTCTGAGTAAATCTTCATGACTAACCAGGGATTCTCACCATTATTGTTGTGATACCAGCACTGTGGGCTTCTGGCATTGTTGAATATGCTTCCTTTACACTACCAGCTGATTACATATCTGCTCATCTCTTTGGGAATTGGAAGTAAGTTTAATAACGTCTTACAACCAAATTTGTAAACTTTCCCAGAAGCTTCCACTACATACCATTATTTTTCTTGTTACAAGGCAAACAGAAGTACTTCTGTTTGACAAAGATTTTTGTTTGTTTGTTTGTTTGTTTGTTTGAGGTAGAGTCTCACTCTAGCCCAGGCTAACCTGGAATTCACTATGTAGCCTCAGGGTGGCCTTGAACTCACAGCCATCCTCCTATCTCTGCCTCCTCAGTGCTAGGATTAAAGGTGTGCACCATCATGCCCAGATCTTGACAAAGATTTTGAAGTATAAAGCGATCATACTATTTCCCAAATTGGGCATAATTTATACTTATAACCAGAACTTGTTCATTCCAACTATTAAATCAGTGACTTCTCAATGACTCTATATTACTATGAAACATACACAGGCACATGCACACACACACAGGCACATGCACACACACACACACACACACACACACACACACACACACACAAGTTTATACACATAGATGCAGTAATTTTTTAATTTATGTTTGTTTATTTTTATTTATTTATTTGAGAGCGACAGAGAGAGAAAGACAGTGAGAAAGAATGGGCACGCCAGGGTCTACAGGCACTGAAAATAAACTCCAAATGCTTGCACCCCCTTATGTATCTGGCTAACATGGGTCCTGGGGAATAGAGCCTCAAACCAGGGTCCTTAGACTTCACAGGCAAGCGTTTAACCACAAAGCTATCTCTCCAGCCACAGAAAAAGTTTTAATAAAACTAAATATACTTACAATGCCTCTGCATAAATGTTTATGGCTACACGTGATTGATCTAGTATTGGTACAGCTGCTCAGTGAGGTCATATCTGAAGACTTCCTGAAAAGTCTATCTGTGAACAATCTATGGTATGGATATACATAATATTCAAAGTGTATCATCATGTAGAATGAGCAATCAATGAGTTTTACAGAACAACAGTAAGCTCACATTTTCTCTGACAAACAAGTACTTATGGTTATCCAGACAATGGATAGAGGTGATGCTGTAGAGTTTATGACTTTTAGAAGATTGGAGACTGAGGATGAGGGAGGAGCAAGACACAACCAGAATCATGTGATTATTTTTTTCTGAGTACATAAAAAGCTTAAGCAGATGGGCAAGAATTAAGGATACCAAAACATAGTAATCAAATTGTACACTTAATAATCGAAACAAAAAATAAAATTTTAATGACGTTGTCTCCAGTATGTGTTCTATCATTGTTAAACTGTGTTTTAGTATTTTCTTTGGATCAAGAATTTCAATCATCTAACATAGATCCTGTCACTGGCTTGAAGATAGATTGTTCCTAAGGAACCTAACATTTTCTTTTCTCCTTCCTTACCTCCCTTATTCACTCCACACCATCTGTCACCTACTTTTAACAATTAATATATGCATGATTATTGTACATATTATAAGAGCATTGGGGCTTAGGAAAACAAAGAAGAGACAATGAGACTAGACAAGTGCCACAGGTAGAGGATAATATGAAAAACTTAGGGAATAAATATTGCCCATTGAAAATGAATTTTGGGATCAGAGAAATGGCTTAGGAGTTAAGGCACTTGCCTGTAAAACCAAAGGACCCAAGTTTGATTCCCCAGGACCCATGTAAACCAGATGCACAATATGGCACATGCAGCTGAAGTTCATTTACAGTGCTTGGAAGAACTGGTATGACCTTTCTTTTTCATTCTCTCTGTTCCTTTCTCTGCCTTTTCATCTCTCTCAAATAAATAAATAAGAATAAAAATATTTTTAAAAAAATAAAATGAATTTATAGCTCTAATAGAGTGCCTGGCTACATTTCAATGATTACCTGCAGACACTTTCAGATTGCACCTCTTATTCCCTTCTGCTATTCACCTGGGCAAACTCTATCTCAGATCCAGCTTCTTGACTGCTAAGGTGTTTCAAGCCATGCAAATCCTTGCCATGGGAAAGGAAATCTCACGCCAATTCCATAACCTAACCACACCAAAAACCATAATGCCAGTCTCCTTTTTAAACATTCAAGCCCTTTTCAGACCAGCTGGGGAGCCTTGCTCTAATAGGCCCTGCAAGCCTCATTTTATGAGTGCACCTTCTCAGGCCCTCTAGTTGCCATTGTGCATCGTTGGCCTCAACATCCAAACACGACTTTAAACATGCCTTTTATGCTTCAAAGTGGCCAGAAGATCAACATTTTTGAAGAGCAGTTTGTACCCTAGAAAACTTACCCAGGCCAAAGGAATAGTTCATCATCATTAGCACCTTTAAAGTTGAAAGAACATTGCCAAATTGAAAATTAGAACATATTTATCTTCCAAAAAGATGGCTGTATGGGATTTGAAATACCCCTTCTATTCTAACCCCAGGGAAAGGCTAATCTTCTTTCTGTCTGTAGATTTGCTTTTTCTGTATGTTTCAGATGAATGTATATCTATACATGTTGTCTTTTGTGCTTATACGTTTTCACTAAACATAATACTTTTAGAGATCATTCTATAGTGTTTCCTGTAAGAATAATCTTTTTCTTTTCACTGAATAATGTTCTATTGCAAAGCTAAGCCACATTTGACTCTTACATTCAGTACTTGTTAGAGATTTTATTGTTCTGACTTTTTATTATAAAATGTTACTCTGAATATTCACATGTAGATCTTAGAGTAAAGATGTGCTTTATCTTCAAGCTATGATCTATGAGTCAAATTATAATCACATTATATTTTATTTTTTGTTTATTAAATATGATAAATTTATATTAGTTATTATGTCAAGTACATTATAAATGCATACAAAGAAAATAGCATTGTTAAATTTACATTTAAATATTAAAGAAATTTCCATGCTACTTCCAAACTGGTTATACCAGGAAAAAGACTTAGAGCCACAAAAACATTGTAAAGTGAAAGGGAGAGATGGTTTAGTTGTTATGGCACTTGCCTGCAAAGCCTAAAGACTCAGGTTCAATTCCCCAGTACCCACTTAAGCCAGATGCGCAAGGTGGCACATGCATCTGGATTTCATCAGCAGTGGCTAGAGGCCCTGGCACATCTATTCATTCTTTCTTTCAAATAAATAAATAGTTGAATAAATAAATATTTTTAAAAAACAAGGCTATACAGCAGCACAAAAGTAAAATGTATATATATATATAGATTGATACTAGCTATGTAGTCACTGATAATTATGTCTTCTGGGACTATAAAATACATATAATTAAAATGCATGGAATGAGAACATATGTGTTGCTTAGAATAAATGTAACAGTTCAAAGTTTTATTTTCTGTAAAAAAGAAGTATCTTTCTATGCTCTTAGAAATAATGTTAAGTAAACTAAAATAAATGTATTTCTGAATATCTAGTAGCCTCATGCCAATTAACTATTTGGGAAATTTTCTTTGTATTAGCCATAAAAGAAGAAAAAAAAATTAAATTCACCCAAAACTCAAATTTTACTTTACGTTCAACTTCACCTGGAAGTGACTTTGAAACAAAAGATAATTACCATTTTAAGGGTGGAAATTTTGGAATGATGCAGCCATCTTAATCCATCGCTGTCTGAATAGAGTCTGATATTAGTCTAATCAGCATGCTTCTGAAGAAATGTGCATGGACCAGCTCCTTCCAGAGGCTCTTGCTTAAAGGGCAGTGAGGACTTCTGACATCTGTACACTGCCCATCTCAAAATGAAGGTTGTTGTAGAAGAGATAACCAAACAAAAGGGTTTGGCTTTGGTTGGACAGTTCTGTAGTCCAGTTGGGATATAAGATTCTCAGATTTGGGAATAAATTCCTATGCCTAATTTAATTCCAGAAAGAAGCTGGCTGTTGGCGAGAGACTCGGGGGGGAGGGGGGTATGAAGCTCTGGGAGAAAGGACTGCCATGTATTGGGTCCATCACCTCCTGGTCACTCACATTATAATTTCTGTGATCTTTTCTGTAATATGGACATAGCAAGTTAACTCATAGGCTTAGTGTGAGAGCTGGTAATGTCAAAATGTTTTGTAAGCAGAAAGAAATACAAGAATAAGATATTTTTATTTCTCAATAGGACAGCATTCTTTTTTAAGGTGTACATCACACACATACACAAACACACACTTCGAGTCAATAGCATTTAAAACTAGTTACAAAGATACAGATCAGGCTTCCTCTGTGAGCCATGATCTCAGACCACATTGATTCAACTGACCCCTTTTTGCCCTCGTTCAGCTCATGCAGCAGCAGACGACAGTCCTGTCCACCTCCGGCAGCTACCTGAGCCCCGGCGCGGCCTTCTCACCCTGTCATATCCAGCAGTTTGGCGCTGTCAGCCTTAATGGACTGCCTGCCACGCCCATTGCCCCTGCCTCTGGGCTGCCCGCACCCCCACTGCTCAGCACTGCCGCCGTTCCTGGCCTCGTGGCACCCATCACCAACGGCTTTGCTGGGGTTCTGCCGTTCCCTGGTGGCCATCCTGCCCTAGAGACTGTGTATGCCAATGGCCTTGTGCCCTACCCAGCTCAGAGCCCCACGGTGGCCGAGACGCTGCACCCTGCCTTTTCCGGAGTCCAGCAGTACACAGCCATGTACCCCACCACAGCGATCACTCCCATCGCACACAGCGTCCCCCAGCCGCCGCCCCTCCTGCAGCAGCAGCAGCGAGAAGGTCCCAAAGGCTGTAACCTGTTTATCTACCACCTCCCCCAGGAGTTTGGAGACTCGGAGCTGACGCAGATGTTCCTGCCCTTCGGCAATATCATCTCCTCCAAGGTGTTTATGGACCGGGCCACCAACCAGAGCAAGTGTTTCGGATTCGTGAGCTTTGACAATCCCGCCAGCGCACAGACCACCATCCAGGCCATGAACGGCTTTCAGATTGGTATGAAGAGACTCAAGGTTCAGCTGAAGAGGCCCAAAGACCCAGGACACCCGTACTGACCATGCCCACAGCCACCCCGAACCGTGGGTACGGCCCAGGTGAGCCGCCAGGCGGCCCTATGCCCTGTCCCATCCCGGGTTTCACCTAACCCCCTCCCAGCCCACACTCACTCCCTAATTCCTTGGGGGCCGGAGCAGTGCTCCAAGAGGCTGCCTGGGGATAAAGATCCTTCCCCTGTAACCTTGGCTGGGTGGAGTAGAGGGAGGCATTGGGGTGGGAGGTGAGGAGAAGCCAGGAGCTCTCACCAAAAGGGCTTCCAGGAGAAGGCTTTGAAGGATGACTAGAAGTTCACAGGAGAGGAGGGAATGTGGGTCTGTGGTGTAGGATGTGTTGGGTGGGGTTTCTATTCCATCCAGTGAATATATTCTCCTGGCTGAGATGCCTGAAACCAGAGAAAAGATATTCAATGCACCCCAGACCCTAAGGCTGGATCCCAGATGCCTAACCCAGCTTGGAAAAGAACTGAAGTGGAGGAGGTAGGGACAGTGCCATCCTGTCCCCCCATCTCCATCCTCACCAGCTGCAGTCAACCCTCAGCTTGCTTCTGTCTTCTAATTCATGACCAACTGGTTAAGATCATGGTGGGAGGGAACCCAAACATCCAAACAACAAAATACCCCAAAGGTTGTTTTCCTCATCAAAGCCAAACAACTCTATCAGCAAATTTAACAACTGAATCATCAATGAGAGCCACTCTGAGAGTTCATGCCAAACTCTAGGGTCATCTGTGAAATGGGCTCATGGGGCAGTGACAGACCAGAGCCACCCATGATTGTCCAAGTTTCCTCAGCACAGAACCTGCCCCTACAGAGCTCTGATGAACTCATCCTGATTTGTTCTTTTTAAAAATCACAATCCTGCCAACCCTGCAAGAAATGTGCTGGTGACCAAGGCCAGCACTGGTGGACACAGCAGGGATGGGACAAAACATGGGGTGGGGGAGGGATGGGAAACCGGGAGGGGACCTGTTACCTCTCTAGATTGTTTGCTGTGGCAAGGATCAGGGCACAAAAAGAATATTCTATACTTGTACCCCATCGCCAGATGAAGGTAGCAGATTTGGGTGACAAGCTGGACCCACTGGCTTCTGAAGGTTAGGGAGATATGGGGGATGCTTGGATGTCTAGACCCAGAACCTGGCCATGACCCCAGGGAATTAGGACATGGTGTCTTCCACCCAGGTCCCATCCTTCTCCCCAGGGCAAGGTTCTTCTATCCCACGAGGACTTCCGAATGACCCAGGACTTTCCCATAAATTACAGCCCTTTTTGGACACCAGCCCCCCTCTCCAGTGTCCCCTTCTCCTGCCTGCCACCCCAAAATGTGAAACTGCCCCAGAGCCGCAGGGAGTGGGACATATAGGCATGGTGGTCTGTCTCATGGTGTGTCATGAGTGCAGAATCCCAGAGCTTCACTGAACACTGCCACCCCACCCCTGTCCCCGGCCTGGGGGTGTCCTTACACCCTGCCCCTTCCCTACACTGAATTGGAATTTCCTATAAATACACATAGATAGAGTTATAGACAGTTCATATATTTTTTGGAGTATAGACCATGGGACTAAACATTTGTGTGGTCCCTCTATCCAAGAGAGGGTGACTGTGAGGTGGCCACCCAGAGAGACATGAAGGACAGGCTGAGGCTGGCTGGCTGGAAGGCCACTTCCTGCTGGAATATCACACAAGGAACCCTCCAGCACCATATACCTCTAGAACTTTGGGTCCCTGCTGTCACTGCCACCATTGATGCTCAGCCTGCCTGGTGCCCCTGGTCCCAGGTCCCCGTTTCCCAGATGTTGGCACAAAGACCCCAGAACCTTTTCTATCCCCACGTCCCTCAGTCACAGCCTTACTCCTATGTCCTTAGCTTTCCTTCAGGGACACACAGGACTTGGGTATTCCCCTGTCTCTTGCTGTCCCCCCACCCCCAAGGGCAAGCAGCCATAGCCCGCTGCCCCTCGATCACCAGCTTCAAATTTTAAGGTCTTGTACCCAAGATCACCCAGCGTGTCGGACGTGTCACAGCAAACCAGCCAACTGCCCCTCTGTGGGACTCTGCAGGCTTCGTAGAAATCTTTGGACCTCAATGGGTGTTGTTCTTCCTTCTTTCCTGATTTTTTTTTTTTTTTTGGTCTTTTTGAGCAGGTGAAAAACAGACAAAAAAAAAAAAAAAAACAGTGGGAGGGAAAAAAATGAAGGGATAATTTTTGTTTCCTAGCTGGGGGTGAGGGTGGGGACAGACACCCCTGTACAGCTGCCCGGCCTGCCTGCCATTCCCGGAACGTAGCCAGACTCAAGTTAATCTGGATGTCCGGCGGAGGGGGGTGGGGGAGGTCTCAGTCCTAACTAAAGTCAAAGTAAAACAAACAAGAAAATGTAAAAAGAAAAAAAAAATACAAAAAAAAACCCCTACAGCATTTCCCTTTGTTTCTACCAAAATACGTTGACTGACAACAACAACAAAAAGACAAAAAACAAAAAGCAAAAAAAAGAAAAAAATAAGGAAAAGAACAAAAAAAAAAATCTGATGACTTGTTTCGCTATTCCAGTTTGATAATCGTTCTGACACATTCCTACGCGTGACTGCGTCTGTCTGTACGTGTGCAAACTCCAGGTGTGTCCCGGGGCCTCACGGGGTACACCGGTGTCCCCCACGGGTCGCCTCACGAGTGCGTGCTGGCGCGTGGCATCGTGCGTTTCCTTCTAGTACAAGTTTACGAGCTGTAAACACCATTTTTATACTCCACGGAAGACTCGCGTGGTTTGTATGATACCCTTTATTTCTGCTACTAGTTGTTTCCTGAACTTTCCACTTGCTAAATAAATTTTGGACAACACACACACACACACACACTCTTACACTCTTTCTCTCTCTCTCTCTCTTTTTCACAAGGAAGTAAGGAAAGGAAGGACAGGGAGGGAATTTTGGGTTTGATTTAGTTTGAATTTCATGTCACAGCAGATACCCCGTGCCTGGACGGGCCCCCTGTCCCTGCTGCGTTCAGGTGGGAGGTGTCAAGTATTGTCTTAAACTTCAAATCACCTCTCTTTGGTCTGGGAAAAAAAAAAAAAAAACTTAAAATTTATTTAATAAAAGTTCTACTTGCTACAAAAAGAAAAAAAAGATACAGATCAGTTTATGGTATTTGTGAAACCAAAATTGCAACACTATATGTTTGATTTAAAAGTCATTGTTTAAATAACAAATAGGGGTATGGAAAACTTTAGATATTCATACTGAGAAAGCAGGAATAAGAATTATGATTTTGTTTATATTTGGATACTCATAGTACAAAAACCATTTGTCAAGTTATAAATTTATTTTTCATTCATCTAGATGCATTTTAGGCCTTATAATAGGGCATAACCATAGTTTGGGTATTTTTTTAAAACAAAACCTTATTTGAAACTTTCTGATATATTTCTAACATATTATTAAAAGAAAATCAAATTTATACAGTTCAATGACTCGGAGTATAATGATTGTAGTAAAGTATATCCCAGTATTCTCTAGATCTCTTATAAAATTTTACCTTCTCCTAATTCCATCACCTAATTCACTTCTACTTTCCATTTGTTTGTGCATGTAAATCTGGTAACAGACAATAGTTAACAAAATAGGGGGTGAGGAGATGGCTCGCTTGGTAACATGCTTCCGTGCAAGCATGATGACCTGTTTTTGGGTCTCCAACACCCATGTAAACGCTGGGCATTGTAGTATGTACCTGAAATTCAGCACTGGAAAGGTGAAGATAGAAGGGTTTCCATGGCTCATTGTCTAGCTAGTTTAGCTTATTTAGTGAGAATTCAGTTCGGTGAGAGATCCTGTCTCAAATAATAATAATAATAATAATAATAATAATAATAATAATAATGAGGTGGAGAGCAATAGAGGAAGACATTCAATGTTGACCACTAGCTTTCATACATGTATGTTCATTCACACAGATAAAAACACATGCACATGCCATACACACACATGCATGCAAAAATTAAATATATATTTATATATAACCATTTAATATACTGAAATATTTATACAAATTAAGTATGTCTACATAGCTATACATTCATTTTGGAAAGAAAGAGCAAGAAGGGTAGAGAGGAAAGGGAGAGAAAAATAAGTTATAATGCTCAAAGCATTGTTGTTATAACTAGCTGTTTACAACTAAGTACTCAATATGTCATACTTGTTATATATCAGTGGTAAAATTTTAAGCAAAATATATAAAACTCAATCTGTTTTCATCTGAGTATGTTTTTCTTCTGTAAGGAATACTAGGGAATATCCCACTGATAGGAAAGCCAGCAGATTAGCAGTGGGATGATCTTGTAAGAAGGAGTGACTAATGCTGTAGGGAAAGGAGCAGTTGAGGGTACAGAATACCCCACGGAGCCTCACTAACAATAGGCTGTGCACTGCTGTACCCAGCACTGCTTATGTCCACACTATGTCGTGTTGTATCTGTTACACAGCTTCTTCATTAGGAGTAACTCTGGTCTGTGTTTATGGTAAGCTTTTGGTTATCCTGTGTGAAGTTGACTTAGCCCAATTCACTTCCAACAGCCCTTTCTTTCATAACAAGATTAGAACAAGGAGAATTTTAGCTTGATGAGGAAAACACTCATTTATGGTTCACCATCAAAGCTGGCCAAGGAGAGGAGATTGTAGGGATTTCAAGAAGATGGAATACCGAATATGTTCCCAAACATCCTTTCTCTGAATCTCTGCTTTGGTAAGTCTGTCTCCTTCACCCTGGCACTGATGGTCAGGTTCCCCATGGAAGCAACACTCTTGCTCATCTCCCTAATTCCTCTTTGGTTCAGGTGTGGGTTAGCTGAAGTGTGAGGGATAGTTTATCTCCTCAGGTCTCACTACCTTCTAAAAGAGAAAAACAGATTTTCCAAGGGAGAGTAAAGTCAGCATAGTTTTAATTGGATAAGTATTACTAATTTAAGGATAATTTGATGTATGTAACCCATGTTTTAGCCAAAGACTACTGAGAGCTTGACACTGGAGAGCATAATCATTGTCCCCATAGGATTCTGACCACTTTCCCAATTCCAGATATGGGTTCCTTTATACTTTGCAGATCTCTAAGCCAATCAGAAAGCTATTGGTTACCCACTAAGGCTGTGTGCCATTATTGTACATGTATATATATCCTGTCAGAGTGTTTGCTTCTGAGAAACTTAGAACTCTGATTGCTCAGACCATTGTTGGCCACTTTCCCTCTGTAGCTCATATAGCACTTTCTAGCACTAAATGGGCTGTCCCTGGACTGACTCTCTTCTGGATTCCAGCCATGTCTGTCCATGCTCTGTGTCAGCAGCATATGGTGTCTTCAGCGATAGGGTTTTACCTTTTGCCTCAGATGGGTAATCAAGTGATTTGACAGAAGCCAGTCTTGTTTTGGGAACCTGACGGGTCACTTTGATCAACAGCACATTGTTGGTAGCAACCATGTTCTGGGAGTCACAAGCCAAAAGGGGGAAAATATTTTAAGGTTAGACTCTGCAGGGACCTTCTGTTAAGGTGTTCCCCACTCACTACCGTTGAGTGTTAAATCTTTTAGTCTCTCTTCAAGGATAAAGACTTCTATGATACCAGTTCATTTTGGATTTATTGTTGTTTATTTCCCCCAACTTCTACTCCATGGAAACCTTCACATCCTTGTAGTCTGGAACTTGTGTTGCCTATGAGGAAAATTAAAACTCAACATAGTCCAGAGTAGGAACTGCAGATGAACAAAACCATGAAGCAGTTGTCTTTCTGTGATTATGTGAATATGCTCAATATGATCTGTTCTACATCTGTCCACTTTTCTACAAATTTCATTATTTTTTTTCCTACTACTGAGTAGAATTCCATTATGTAAATGCACCAGAACTTCATTATCCATTCATCTAGTGTTGGGCACCTGGGTTGATTCCAGTTATTAGCTATTATGTATTGAGCAGCTATAAACATAGTTGAGCAAATATCTCTGTAGTGAAGCATGGAGCATTTAGGATAAATGCCCAGTAAGGGGATAAATAATAATAATTCCTTTTCAGGAATCTCCATATTGATTTCTTTAGTTATTGTACAAGTTTACATTCCCACCAAATGTGGATGAGATCCCCTTTCCCCACATCCTCACCAACAGTTGTTGTTGTTACCTTTTTTAAATGATTGCCATCCTTACTGGAGTAAGGTGGAATCTCAGAGTTGTTTTAATTTGCATTTTTCTAATGGTTAGAGATTTTGAAAATTTTCTTAAGTGTGTGTTAGCCATTTGTATGTCTCCCTCTGAGAACTCTATATCAAGTTCTCAGCCCCATTTTTGGAGTGTATTGACTTTGTATTGTTTTGTTTATGGAGTTCTTTGAAGTTACTAGATATATTAGGCCACCGTTAGTGGTATAGCTGAAGAAAAATTTCTCCCATTCTGTGGGTATCTATTTTTATCTATAAAAACTGCATGCCTATTCTCTCCAGTGGTTTAATCATTAAGTGGCATTGTATTTGGTCAAAGACCCTCTCTACATCAATTGAGACCATCATTTGGTTCTTGTGATTACATTTATTTATGTGGTGTATTACATTGACCAATTTCCATATGTTGAACCTTCCCTGCATTTCTGGGATTAAGCCTACTTGGTCAAGTAGTTGCTCTTGATGTGCTGTTGAATTTGTTTTGCAAGGATTTTGTTCAGCATCTTTGCATCTAAATTCATCAGGGATATAGGACTATAGTTTTCTTTTCTTGTTGTAACTTGATCTGGTTTTGGTATTAAGTTATACAAGCTTCATAAAAGGAATTGAGGAGAATTCACTGCTCTCTGATTATGTGAAGCTGTTTGAGAAAAAATAGTTTCTGTTCTTCAATTAAGGTTTGATAAGCCAGGTGTGATGGCACATGCCTTTAATCCCAGTACTCAGGAGGCAGAGGTAGGAGGATCACCGTGAGTTTAAGGACACCCTGTGACTACATAGTTAATCCTAGGTCAGCGTGGGCTAGAGTGAGACTCTACCTCAAAAAAACAAAACAAAACAAAAATAAAGTTTGATAGAATTAGGCCGAGAAGCCATCCGATCCTGGACTTTTTTGTGGGGGTGGGGGGGTTGGGGTGAGGTGGAGTTTTTTATTAAATTTTCAATCTTGATTAATCTGCTCTGAGATTAGTTTTGGTAGACAGTATATGTCTAGAAATTCATGCAATTCTTCCAGGTTATCTAATATTCATGAGTAGAAGTTTTGAAATTATGTTCTGATGATTCTTCCAATTTCATTGTTGCTGTTGTGATCTCTCCTTTTTCATTTCTGATTTTGTTAATTTGAGACTTCTATTGTTTTTGTTTTTTTTTTTTTTACTTGATGAAAATGGCCAGGAGATTATCTATCTTCTTTATTTCTTTCAAAGAATCAGTTCTTTGTTTCATCAATTTTCTTGTTTTCTCAGTTTCCTATTCATTAATTTCTGCTATGGTCTTCATTATTTCTTTCTATGGGAGCTCTTAGGGCTGGATTGTTCTTGTTTTTCCAATGCCTTTAGGTGGACAGTAAGGTTATTAATTTGGGATCTCTATGTCTTTGTTATGAAGGCATTTATGAATATGAATTTTCCCCTTAAGACTGCTTTCATTGCATACCATAAGTTTTACTAAGTTGTATTTTCATTATCATCCAATTCTAGAAATTTTACAATTTCCTTTTTGATTTCTCCCACAACCCATTCATTTTTGAAAAGTGTGTTTGTTCAGTCTCCAGGCGCTGGTGTAGTTTCTGATGTGTCTCTTGTTACTAATTTTTAGCTTCAAAGCATTGTGACCTGATATGATGCAGAGGGTTACTTTAATTTTCCTGGATTTATGTAGGCATGTTTTATGGCCTAATATATGTTTTATTTTGGAGACAGTTACATGGGCTTCTGAGAAGAATTTGTATTCTGTAGAGTTGTGTTGGAAAGTTCTGTAGATGTCCATTAGGTCTAGTTGATCTATGGTGTTGTAGAGCTCTATTATTTTCATGTTGATTTTCTGCTTGGGTGATCTGTCTACTGATGATAGTGGAATATTGAAGTCCCCAAACATGATGGTGTTGGTGTTTATTTCTGTGTTGTTGTCTTGTTGGTTTTGTTATATTAACTGTGGTATACCTGTGTTGGTACATATCGATTTATGATTGTGATCGTCTCATGTTGGATGATGAGTAAGAAGTGGCCTCCTTTGTCCTCGTTTATTACTTTTGTTTTGGAGTTTATTTGATCAGATATTAATATAGTGGCCCCTGCTTATCATTATTATTATTATTATTATCATAGTTATTCAAGGTAGGGTCTTACTCTAGCCCAGGCTGTTCTTGAATTTACTATGTTGTCTCAGGTGGCCTCAAACTCATGGCAATCCTCCAACCTCTGCCTCCTAAGTGATGGGATGAAAGGCATGTCCCACCATGCCAGGCTCTGCTTTATTCTTTTTTTTTTAATTTTTATTAACATTTTCCATGATTTTGTGTATGCTCTATAGCCTTTCCTGCTACTGATTTGTAGTTTAATTCCATTGTGGTCAGATAGAATGCAAGGAATTATTTCAATTTTCCTGAATTTGTTAAGATTTGCTTTGTGTCCTAATATATGGTCTATTTTAGAGAATGTTCCATGTGCTGCTGAAAAGAATGTATATTCTGCAGCCTTTGGATGAAATGTCCTGTATATATCTGTTAAGTCCATTCCTTCTATGACCTCATTTAGTCCAGATGCTTCTCTGTTTATTTTTTGCCAGGATGACCTGTCAATTGATGAGAGTGGGGTGTTAAAGTCACCCACCACCACTGTGTTTGGTGTTATCTGTGACCTTAGTTCTAGTAGAGTTTGTTTGATCAATTTGGGAGCCCCCATGTTAGGTGCATATATGTTTAGGATTGTAATGTCCTCCTGTTGGAGTGTGCCCTTAGTCAATATAAAGTGACCTTCCTTATCTTTCTTGACTAACGTTGGACTAAAGGCTACCTTGTCTGATATTAGGATAGCAACCCCTGCTTGTTTTCTAGGTCCATTTGCTTGAAAAACCATCTTCCAACTTTTCACCCTAAGATAATGTATATCCTTTGTAGAAAGTTGAGTTTCTTGGAGACAACAAATTGTAGGATCCTGCATTTTAACCCAGTCTGCAAACCTATGTATTTTCGTTGGGTCACTGAGGCCATTGATATGAAGAGATATTATTGAAAGGTGTGTATTTATGTTTGCCAATTTTTTTTTTTTTTTTTTTTTTTTTTGGTGGTTCCGTGTCTACATGTGCTATCTTCAGTTAACTAGTATTTGAGTATTGTTTGTTTTTTCTAGGTTCCTTATATGTGTGCTTTTCCTTTTCTTCAGCATGGAGGATTCTATCAGGTATTTTCTGTAGAGCTGGTTTTGTCTTCAAATACTTCTTTAACCTGCTTTTGTTATGGAATGTCCTCATTTCTCTGTCTATTTGAATGAATAATTTTCAGGATAAAGTAACCTTGGTTGAAAGTTGTTATCTTTCAGAACTTGGAATATAATACTCCAAGCCCTTCTGGCTTTAAAAGTTTGTGTTGAATAATCTGTAATCCTTATGGGCTTGCTTTTGTAGGTAACTTGATTTTTCTCTCTAACTGCTTTCAATATTTTTTCTTTGGTGTGTGTGTTTGGAAGTTTGATTATATGGCGAGGAGAGGTTCTTTCCAGGTTTTGCCTGGCTGGGGTTCTAAAGGCTTCCTATATCTGCATTGGCACCTCTTTCCCAATTTGGGAGAAATTTTCTTCTATGATTTTGTTGAAGATGCTTACTTTGCCTTTGGAGTGGATTTCTTCCCCTTCTACTATGCCTTGAATTCTTATATTGGATCTTTTCATAGTGTCCTGAATATCCTGAAATTCCCACTCATACTTTTCTATAAGTTTGTCTTTCTCTTTGTTGGACTGTATTAGATCTTCCACCTGGTCTTCCAGCTTAAATATTCTATCCTCTCCCTCATCCATCCTACTGGTGAGATTATCTACAGAGTTTTTTATTTCGTTAACTGTGTTCTTCATTGCTAGTAATTCTGACTGGTTTTGCTTTATTATTTCTATTTCCTTATTTATGTCTTGTATTGCCTTCTTTATTTTATGAAATTGGTGTCCTGCATCTTCTTTGTTAACTTTGATTTCCTCTTTGATTTCTTCTTTGTTTCCTTTGATTTGTTCTTTGACTTCTTTGAACATATTTATAATCATTCTTTTGAACTCTTTCTCAGGCATTTCCTCTAACTCGTTCTCACTGGAGGTCATTTCTGATGCATTAATACTTTTAGGTGGATTTATATCGTCTTGCTTTTTAGTGTTTTTTGTGTTATAATGTATGCATTTTTGCATCTTGGATTAAGTTAATGCTTGGATTTTCTAGCTGGGTATTCATAGCTGTATCAATTGACTTGATGTAATATATTTTCAGGGTAGCAGCTTAAGGTGTTAGGTGTGGCTCTTAAGAATCTCAGAGGATGGACTTCCAGTTAAGACGGCGGAATAGTTACCACGCCAATGCACCCTGGGGGGAAAAAAGACCAAAAAAAACCTCAGCAAAATACACACTTTTACTAAAAAGTGAGGTGTATAGGAAACTGAAGCGGCAACGGAGAAGTAGGAGAGATCCAGAGCATCCAGAGCCCGCACAGGCTGACAAAAGCAGCCCTGGCAGCTCCGCCATCCGCGGCGGCGTCAGGGCGCACCAGAAAGCTGCCAGACTCGGCTCCAGCCGCAGGAAATGCAAGGTGCGGGAGCTGACACTCACACCACGCTCTCCGCAACTCAGGAAACGTGAAGGGAGAGCGGCAGTGAGCAGCGGAGGAGCAGAATGTGAGGTAGAAGAACACGTGGAACAGCGAGAGAACCAGAGCAGCTGCGGCTCTCTCCCCTCCCCCATCGCCTGAGCCCAGCTCCAAGAAACAGAGCAGCATTCCGGGACCTGGCCACACCAGCTTGAGCCGACAGCGGGTTCAAGCAGGAGCAGAGTTCAGCAGCAACATCAACAGCCCTGGAACCGGTACCAGTGGCCCCAGCAGCAGCAGATGCAGGAGAGGCAGCGGCAGACCCAGAGTGGCAACAGCAGCAGACCCAGAAGTAGCAGCAGTTCCAGCAGCAGGGGTGCTGATCTGCAGGGCCACAGTTGCCAGGCTTGGTTTGCCCCCCTGGAAAAGCCAGTGCCCAGCTCCAGAAATCACAACAGCAGCCCAACGACCCAGGCAGCAACTTGACTGAGACCAAACTCATCCAAGGTAACAGGATTTGCACCAGGGAAGGGTCTCACTTGGTCACAAGCTTACTGGAATCCCTCAACAGACCAGAAATCTTAACCTCTGTGTTGATAGAGGATCTGGTTGTTATAATAACTACTCTGGCATACATACTTGGGGCTGTTTTTGACTGAATGGGTACAGAGTTTAGTTAACTTTTAGAATCTACCAGTGTTTTATTCCACTCAGCCTACTTGAATACTCCCCTAGCAGGGAAACTCAACCCCTAGGAGCACCTTTGTAGATACTCTCCGAGTCTTAAGAGCCACATCTAACACCTTAAGCTCCTACCCTGAAAATATATAACATCAAATCAATTGATACAGCTAAGAATACCCAGCTAGCTAGAAAATCCAAGCATTAACTTAATACAAGATGCAAAAATGCATACATTATAACACAAGAAACACTAAAAAGCAAGACGATATAAATCCACCTAAAAGTATTAATGCATCAGAAATGACCTCCAGTGAGAATGAGTTAGAGGACATGCCTGAAAAAGATTTCAATAGAATGATTGTAAATATGTTCAGAGAAGTCAGAGAATAAATCAAAGGAGTCAAAGAGGAACTTAAAGAGGAAATCAAAGGAATCAAAGAAGATGCAGGACACCAATTTCATGAAATAAAGAAGGCACTACAAGACATAAATAAGGAAATAGAAATAATAAAGCAAAACCAGTCAGAATTACTAGCAATGAAGAACACAGTTAACGAAATAAAAAACTCTGTAGATAATCTCACCAGTAGGATGGATGAAGGAGAGGATAGAATATCTAAGCTAGAAGACCAGGTGGCAGATCTAATACACGCCAACAAAGAATGAGACAAACTTATAGAAAAGTATGAGTGGGAATTTCAAGATATTTGGGACACTATGAAAAGATCAAATATTAGAATTCAGGGCATAGTAGAAAGAGAAGAATTTCACTCAAAAGGCATAGTAGGTGTCTTCAACAAAATCATAGAAGAAAATTTCCCCCAAATTGGGAAAAAGGTGCCAATACAGATCCAGGAAGCCTTTAGAACCCCAACCAGGCAAAATCTGGAAAGAACCTCTCCTCACCATATTATAATCAAACTTCACAACACACACACCAAAGAAAAAATATTGAAAGCAGTTAGAGAGAAAAATCCATTTACCTACAAAAGTAAGCCCTTCAGGATTACAGCAGAATAATCAACACAAACTTTTAAAGCCAGAATGGCTTGGGGTGATATATTCCAAGTTCTGAAAGATAACAACTGTCAACCAAGATTCCTTTATCCTGCAAAGTTATCCATTCAAAGAGACGGAGAAATAAGGACATTCCATGACAAAAGCAGGTTAAAGGAGTAGTGGAGGACAAAACCATCTCTACAGAAAATACTTGATAGAATCCTCCATGCTAAAGAAAAGGAAAAACACACATATAAGGTACCTAGAAAAAACAAGCAATACTCAAATACTAGTTAACAGAAGAGAGCACAGGTAGACCTGGAACCACAAAATAAATAAATAAATAAATAAAAATGGCAAACATAAATACACACCTTTCAATAATATCCCTTAATATCAACTGCCTCAATGCCCCAACGAAAAGACACAGATTTGCAGACTGGGTTAAAAAGCAGGTCCTACAATTTGTTGTCTCCAAGAAACTCAACTTTCTACATAGGATAGACATTACCTTAGGGTGAAAGGTTGGAAGACGGTGTTTCAAGCAAATGGGCCTAGAAAACAAGCAGGGGTTGCTATCCTAATATCGGACAGGGTAGACTTTAGTCCAACATTAGTCAAGAAATATAAGGAAGGTCACTTTATATTGATTAAGGGCACACTCCAACAGGAGGACATTACAATCCTAAACATATATGCACCTAACATGGGGGTTCCTAAATTCGTCAAACAAACACTATTAGAACTAAGGTCACAGATAACACCAAACACAGTGGTGGTGGGTGACTTTAACACCCCACTCTCATCAATTGACAGGTCATCCCGGCAAAAAATAAACAGAGAAGCATCTGGACTAAATGAGGTCATAGAAGGAATAGACTTAACAGATATATACAGGACATTTCATCAAAGGCTGCAGAATATACATTCTTTTCTGCAGCAAATGGAACATTCTCTAAAATAGACCATATAGTAGGACACAAAGCAAATCTTAACAAATTCAGGAAAATTGAAATAATTCCTTGCATTCTATCAGACCACAATGGAATTAAACTACAAATCAGTAGCAAGACAGGCTTTAGAGCATACACAAAATCATGGAAACTAAACAATACACTACTAAATGATGAATGGGTCAATGAAGAAATCACAAAGGAAATCAAAAAATTTATAGAGTCAAATGATAATGAGAACATAATATACCAAAATCTCTGGGACACAATGAAGGCAGTTCTAAGAGGTAAATTTATAGCCTTAAGTGCCTATATTAAGAAATTAGAAATGTCACAAGTAAACGACCTAATGCTTCGCATTAATGACTTGGAAAAAGAAGAACAAGGCAAACCAAATATCAGTAGACGGGAAGAAATAATAAAGATTAGGGCAGAAATTAATGAAATAGAAACAAAAAGAACAATACAAAGAATTAATGAAACAAAGAGTTGGTTCTTTGAAAGGATAAACAAGATGGATAAACCCTTAGCAAATCTGAGAAAAAGAAAGAGAGAAGAGACACAAATTAATAAAATCAGAGATGAACAAGGTAACATCACAACAGATTCCAGAGAAATTCAAAAATTCATAGGGACATACTGTAAAAGCATATACTCCATAAAGTACGAAAATCTGAAAGAAATGGATGATTTCCTTGATCTATATGACCTACCTAAATTAAATCAAAATGAGATTAATCACTTAAATAGACCTATAACAAACATGGAGATCCGAACAGTTATCAATAATCTCCCAACTAAAAAAAGCCCAGGCCGGGATGGATTCACTGCTGAATTTTACCATACTTTTAAGGAAGAGAAAACACCATTGCTTCTTAAGCTTTTCCAGGAAATAGAAAAGGAGGGAATTCTACCAAACTCCTTCTGTGAGGCCAGCATCACCCTGATACCAAAACCAGGCAAAGATAGAACAAAAAAAGAAAGTTACAGACCACTCTCCCTCATGTACATAGATGCAAAAATTCTCAACAAAATATTGGCAAACAGAATACAAGAATATATCAAAAAGATCATTCACCTGACCAAGTAGGCTTTATCCCAGAGATTCAGGGATGGTTCACCATACACAAATCTATAAATGTAATACATTGCATAAACGGATTGAAGGACAAAAATCACATGATCATCTCATTAGATGCAGAGAAAGCATTTGACAAAATCCAACATCCCTTCATGATAAACGTCCTACAGAGACTGGGAATAGAAGGAACATATCTCAATATAATAAAGGCTATTTATGACAAGCCTACAGCCAACATAGTAGTAAATGGGAAAAAACTGGAAGCTTTTCCACTAAAATCAGGAACAAGACAAGGGTGTCCACTGTCCCCACTTTTATTTAATATAGTTTTGGAAGTCTTAGCCATAGCAATGAGGCAAGAGACACACATAAAAGGAATACAAATTGGAAAGGAAGAGATCAAGTTATCATTATTTGCAGATGACATGATTCTATACATAAGGGACCCTAAAGACTCTACTAGCAAAGTGTTAGAGCTGATGAAAACCTACAGCAATGTAGCAGGATACAAAATAAATACGCAGAAATCAGTAGCCTTCATATATGCTAACAACAAACAACAAAAAAACAAAATAACAACAAAAAAAACCAGCAAAAACAACACAAAAAAAAAAAAAAAAAGCAAAGAGGCAACCTACAGAACGGGAAAAAATCTTTGCCAGCTATGTATCTGATAGTGGATTAATATCTAGGATATACAAAGAACTCAAAAAGGTAAATAATAAGGTATCAAACAAGCCAATCAAAAAATGGGCTATGGAGCTAAATAGAGAGTTCTCAAAGGAAGAAATACGAATGGCTTATAAGCATCTAAAAAAATGTTCTACGTCACTAGTCATCAGGGAAATGCAGATTAACACTACTTTGAGATTCCATCTCACTCCTGTCAGATTGGCCACCATCATGAAAAGAAATGATCATAAATGTTGGCGGTGATGTGGAAAAAAAGGAACCCTTCTACACTGCTGGTGGGAATGCAATCTGGTCCAGCCATTGTGGAAAACAGTGTGGAGGTTCCTAAAACAGCTAAAGATTGATCTACCATATGACCCAGCTATAGCACTCCTAGGCATATATCCCAAGGACTCATCTCATTTCCTTAGAAGTACGTGCTCAACCATGTTTATTGCTGCTCAATTTATAATAGCTGGGAAATGGAACCAGCCTAGACATCCCTCAACAGATGAGTGGATAATGAAGATGTGGCACATTTATACAATGGAGTTCTACTCAGCGGTAAAGAAAAATGAAGTTATGAAATTTGCAGAAAAAATGGATGGACCTGGAAAATATTATACTAATTGAGGTAACCCAGGCCCAGAAAGCCAAGCGCCACATGTTCTCTTTCATATGTGGATCCTAGCTACAGATGACTGGGTTTCTGCAAGAGAATGAAAGTACGTAGCAGTAGAGGCCAGTAAGGTAAAAAGGTGACATAAAGGGTAGAGAAAGGAAGGGAGGAGGATACTTAATAGGTTCATATTGTATATATGTAATTACAATGATTGTAATGGGGAGGTAATATGATGGAGAATGGAATTACAAATGGGAAAGTGTGGGAGTGGGGAGGGAGGGAATTACCATGGGATATATTTTATAATCATGGAAAATATTAGTAAAAATTAAAAAAAAAAGACTCTCAGAGTATCTGCAAAGATGTTCTTAGGGGTTGAGTTTCCCTGCTATAGGAGTATTCAAGCAGGCTGAGTGGAATAAAATACAGGGATATCTAAAGTTTAACTAAATACTGTACACATTCAATCAAAAACAGCCCCGAGTATGTATGCAAGAGTAGTTATTATAACGACCAGATCCTCTATCAACAAAAAGGTTAAGATTTCTGGTCTGTTGCGGGATCCAAGTCAGCTTGCGTCCAAGTGAGACCCTTCCCTGGTGCAATCCCAGTTACCTTGGGTGATTTTGGTCTCAGTCAAGTTGCTGCCTGGGTCGTCGGGTTGCTGTTCTAATTTCTGGAGCTGGGCACTTGCTTTTCCTGCAGGGAAAACTGTGCCTGGCAAGCGTGGCCCTGCAGATCAGCACCCCTGCTGCTGGAACTGCTGCTCAAGCTGCTGCTGCTGTGTCTGTAGCCGCTGCTGCTGAAGCTGCTGCTGCTGGACCCACCGCTGCTGCTGCTGTAGCTGCCACTGCTGGAGCCACCACTGCTGCTGAAGCTGCTGCTGCTGTGTCCACTGCTGCTGCTCCCACAGAAGCTGCTGCTGCTGGGTCTGCCACTGCTGCTGCGACTGGAGCTGCTACTGCTGGGGCCACTGTTACCGCTGCTGGAGCCACTGATGTTGCTGCCGAACTCTGCTCCTGCTTGGGTCTCGCTCTTGGCTCAAGTTGGCGTGGCCAGGTCCCGGGACCGCTGCTCTGTTCGACGGAGCTGTGCTCAGGCAGTGGGGGAGGGGAGGGAGTCACAGTTGCTCTGGTTCTCTTGCTGCTCTATGTGTTCTTCTACCTCGCGGTCTGCTCCTCCATTGTTCACTGTCACTCTCCCTTCACATTTCCTGAGTTGCGGAGAGCGCCAGTAAGAGGGGAAGCTCCTGCACCTGGCTTTTCCTGCGGCTGAAGCCGAGCCTCGTGGCTTTCTGGAGCACCGCCGCTGCCGCAGTTGGCCAAGCTGATGGAGCCACTTTTGCCGGCCTGTGCAGGCTCTGGATGCTCTGGATCTCTTCTACTTCTCCTCTGCTGCTTCAATTTCCTATACACCTCACTTTTTAGTAAAAGTGTATATTTTGCTGAGTTTTTTTGGTCTTTTTCCCCCCTAGGCTGCTTTGGCATGGTACCTACACTGCCATCTTAACTGGAAGTCACCTGCTTTATTCTTATTTCCATTTGCTTGAAATATAATTTTCCATCCTTTCTCCCTGAGGAGGCATCTGTCTTTAGTAACAGGGTTTCTTGAAGATTGCAGATAGGACACTTTTTTTTCTGATTCACCCAGTCAACTTTTGTCTTTTAATAGGTAAGTTAAGACTATTAACATTTAAGGTTAAAACTGAGGTTTGTTTTAATCCTTGCCATGATGGGATGCTTAATGGGTTTGGTGCTTTCTTGTGCTTTGTACTCTTTTGAACCTGCTTTAGTTTTGTTTATTGTGATCTTCTTATTGAAGGCTCTTGAGGTTGGTTGGTTGACTCTTTTGTGTTGGAAATACTTTCCCTGAAGTATTCTCTACAGGTTTTGCTTCATGCTTATATACCCATATAGTTGGCTTTGTGTAAAGTTTTCCTTTTCCATCTATTATGAGGGATACGTTTGCAGGATACAGTAGTTTGACTTGGAAGCCACAGTTTTTTAGACTTGGAAGTGTTCCATTCTAGGCCCTTTTGGCTTTCAGGGTTTCCATTGAGAGACCTGAAGTAATTCTGATGGGATTGCCTTTTTATGAAATGAGTTGTTTCCCTCATGCTGCTTCTAGCACTCTCTCTTTGTTTTCAATGTTAAGAATTTTAACTATGATGAGCCTGGGTGAGTTTCTTTGGTCTTACCTATTTGGTATTCTGTGAGCTTCTTGTATCTGCATGTGCCTCTCTTTTGCAAAATTGGGAAAATTATCTTCAATAATTCTGTTGAATACATTCTCTATGCTCTGGCCTGGATTTCCTCTCCTTCTGATATACCTATGATCCGGATGTTTGATCATTTTAGGGTACCCCACAGTTCTCTCCTCTTCTGTTCACACGATTTTGTTTGAACTTAGCAAAGGTGTTGTACTCTTGGTCAGTGTCTCCTGTCTTATGCTCAGCTCTGAGGATCCATGTCCTACATGAATGACTCTTTTAGGAGGGGTTCTAGTAAGGTTTTTTTTTAACAATTGTTTTCTGTTGTGTTATTTCACATTGTGTTCATCATTTTCTTGAGGTACAATTTCAGCGTATGACTTGATTTTCTTTTTTTTTTATATTTTCTTATTTATTTTCTTGTTGGCATTTTCATACATACGTTGATATATACCTCATATTACCCTCTCTTACCTCTGCCCCCCATGCCATTATATCTATTCTTCTGTTTTTTTTTTAATTTTTAATTTTTTATTAATTTGTTTTCTATTCAGCAAATACAGTTAGTTTGGTACCATTATTAGGTTCATCCATGACCTATCCCCTCCCCTTGGTCCCTCCTTGTTGAGGTATATGGGTCATGCATTGTGGAGTTATCTCACAGTTATGGATAGAATAAATGTCTCTGCATACCATGTCCCAACATGTGGCTCTGACATTCTTTCTTCCCCCTCTTCTGAAAAATTTCCCTGAGCCATATTGGGTTCATTTTTGATCTGCTTCAGTGATGAGGTGTTGGGGGCCTCCGGGTCTCTGGATATCTGATTTGGTAGGAGTTGATTTTTCTCTGTGTTGATATCCTTCTCCCTTATGTTGGTACCCAGTTCACCAGGGAAACAGCACCCTTGCTTGTTTTGCATATTTTTCTTAGTTTCAGCCAGGGCCCTTTTGAGGTATAACAGGGTGGCTCTCTCCTGAGGATCTACATTTATCTGAAAAAGAGAAGCAGATTCTCCAGTGGAGAGTAAGTTAGCACCAAGACAAATGAGATAACCCTCACTTTTTTATAGAGAATTTAATAGGTGTAGGCCCTCTTGTAGCCCATGACTGATGGTAGCTTGATAATGGAGAGCAGGCTTATGCTTGGATATGTTTCTGACTTGTTTTCCAGTTCCAGTTATGGTTCCCGTACCACTGAGGGGATCAGTTAGCCGAATCAAGAGCAGTTGGTCCCCTACCATGGCTGTGTGCCACTATTGCACTTGTGTGGGCATCACATCAGGTTACTTGCTGCTAAGTAGGTTAGACCATGAGTTGCTTGGACAGATATTTGTCATTTTACCCCAGCCATCCATGTAACACCTTCTACAATTTAGAAGCACTGACTATCTGGGGATTGACTTTCTTCCAGCTTCCAGCCATGTTACTCCATGTTATGTGTCAACTGCATATGGTGCCTTCAGGGTCTTTCCACTAACCTTTGGTGTGTCATGAAATATTCTGTCATAAATCTGTCATTCTTTTAGGAATCTTTGTAGGTCTGTCTGGTCAAAAGCTCATTGTGGATGATAGCCACTTGCTGGTAGTGGGAGTTACATGTTGGTGTCCATGAAGAGAAGGAAGAAAAAGATAAGTAATATAAAAGAATTAGAGAGAAGAAGGAGAGAGATAGGGAGGGGTGGGAGAGAGAGAAATTGTAGAAGTTTAAGGTTAGTATTCTCCGTACCCTCTAGTCCCTTGTGACTCAGGTGTTCTCTCTAAGGGCCTGGTAAAGGTTCAATCATTTGGTCTGCCTTTTAGGATGTAGAATTTTATAGTACCATTGTCATTTCGGTCTAGATTTGTGTACCCCACCCCCTGCCTTGTCCTCCCCTTCCTCCCTACCCATCCTACAGTCTAGTCCTTGAGATGCTTGCTGGGTATATCAGCATCTTGGGTAGATTCAGGTTAGGTGCTGTAGATGAGTGAGACTATACAGTGATTATCTTTCTGTGATTGGGTAAGTTCACTGAGAATGATCTGTTCCAAGTTCAACCATTTTTCCTCAAATTTCATTATGTCAATTTTTCTTACTGCTGTGTAGAATTCCAATGTGTAGGTATACCACATCTTAGTTAACCATTGTTCTAGTGATGGGCATCTTGGTTGATTACAGCTCTTAGCTATTGCAAATTGAGCCACTATAAACATGGTAGAGCAAATCTCTCTGGACTGAGACTTGGAAGTTTGAGGGTATATGCCCAGTAAGGGAACAACTGGGTCTGTTGGTAACTCTATAGTCAGCTTTTTTAAGGAGTCTCCCTTTTGCTTTCCAAAGTGGTTGTACCATCTTACATTTCCACCAATAGTGGATGAGGGTTCCTATTTCTCCACATCCTCTCCAGCATTTATTTTCATTTGATTTTTTAATGTTTGCTATCCTTACTGGGATAAGGTGGAATCTCATAGTTGTTTTATTTTGCATTTCACTCATGATTAGGAATGATGAACCTTTTTTGAGTATTTGTTTGCCATTTGTATTTCTTCCTCTATAAACTGCCTGTCTAGCTCTTTGCCCCATTTTGTAAGTGGGTTGTTTGACTTTTTATTATTTAGGTTTTTGTGTTCTTTGTAGATTCTAGAGATTAGGCCTCTGTCAGTTGGGTATTCAAGAAATGTTTTCTCTCATTCTGTGATGGTCCTGGATTTTATTCTTGCATTTGTTCATGTCTTCATTAAACTTAATCAGCTGGTCATTAAGATCCTCTATTTGTTGGCTTACTTTCAATTTATTTATATCTCATTTGATGCTTCTCCAGTTTTCTTCACTTAAGTTAAGCCTAGTAACAAAAGCTGAGTGCTCTACAAAGCAATTCTTCTCAATTTCATTTATGTGATTGCTGGTTTTTGGATGATTTGCTTCTATTCCAACCATTCTTTTGATCAGGGTCTCATTGCTAATTTAGCTTTCATTTTGGGATTCAAATTCTGTTGTTTTTCCTGTGATGTCCTTGAAGGCTTCTATTGTGGGACTAAGCATCCTTGGTGAAGATCTCTCAGTTTTCTTTCTTTCTTTTCTTTTTTTTTTTGCATTGTGGTATAATCATCTTGGGGGGGGGGTAGATTTTTTATTTGAAATAAGGGGAAGCAAGTACTTGTCCTTGGAGGATCTTTAGTGCGTATTCTGTTTTAAATGTTAACTAGATTGGTGTATGATGGGGTCACAGCCATAGATGCACAGACTGTGGAGATGACAAGCACTTCAAAGGTGCCTGGGGGTCAGGAGGTGGGAACTGGGAGTTCTGGCCTACTCAATTCACTTGCATGCACTCTCCATCACAAGGGCACCCGGGGTTGGTAACCCGGGTCCTGGGTATCTGGGTAGCCAGGGGCAAGAGGCCAGGTCCCACAGTTGCCTGTGTACCCTCTGGCTCTGAGGAATGGGGATTTGGGTCTCAGGGGATGGTCAATCAGAAAACCCAAGCAAAAGGCCTCTTCCCTCAGCAGAAACACAGGGATCAGGCCACCCCAAGCCAGCAACAGGGGTACTGGGACCAGGAACTGGGTGGTGGGGGGATGAGTCAGGAGCTCTGGCCTACTCAGCCTGTGCACACACCCTCTGGAGCAGAGGATCTGGGAGTTGAGGACCCAGGGGGGCTCTTTAACCAGGTAGGTGGATCCAGTGGCCTGCTTCCACAGCATACTCACAGGGTCCAGGCAGCAGCAGTGTAACTGGGCTCAAAATTCTTACTTTTGATTTCCTAAGTAGTGGGATAAACAGACCAAAATAAATGCTATTATTTTCTATTTCTTTTCCTGTAAGAGGAAATACATGTACATCAGAGCTCAAATTATGCCCAAAGGTATGATTGTCATTGTTGCAATCAAGGAAGGTGTTAAAGCCATCAGTCCTGTTTCTATTTTTATAGCAGCATACTAGAGGCTAGGATAATGGAAATAAATTTATTTACCTCACAGTTTTGGCAGCTTAAAGCTTAAAACTACATAGACCCATCAGTTCAACCTATCTTAGCTAGGAGAGACAAAGAATTGGCACTGAATCTTTATTTGAAGATCCAAGTCCCTAACAATGAAGGTGAGAGCTAAAGATAAGGGAAGACAGATAAGATGGCAGGCAGCTTGTCACAGCCTGGATATGTAACTTAGTAAGATTGTTAAAATTCCATGCATGGGAATTTTGCAGAAAGTTTACAAGGAGAAAACCACAGGCACAGAAAGAAGAGCAAACAAATTGGCTCAGCTATCTCCATCTCTAATTTATTTACAGCTTTCAAAGTTTTTCTCCAGGAGGAGCTCTGTCATTTGGTGCACCAACCATTTCTCCAAAAACAGATCCTGTATCTCGCATATGGTATCTTATTAAAGTCCAGAAATAGAGGAGTGATCTCGATAGAGACACTGCTAAAAAGATTAGGGAGGAACAAATATTTGCATCCTGGTAACATATATGGCTATAACTTAATCCTTTGGGGATAATAACCATTCCAAGGCTTGGGATGTGTAGTGAAAGCAATTGTCCTAGTGAAACAGAAAAACTGGCTCATTTTCAGCATGTGCATTAAAATCTCAGAGATTTCTGGGATGCCTGGATCAAAAGAAGGTGCCAATTGGGTTTGATATTAATAAGAGAGGTTAAGTGGTAACTTATCAAACATGCTTTCAAGATTCAGCATCAGCCACAGAAGCAAATAATTAGAGAAATACTGCATTGCAAGCAGAGTTCTGGGGTTTCATACCACTTGCTTTTGCATAGCTGAATGTTAAAAATATGTGTACACATGTAGATTGACTTCTAACCCTGGGTCTGGGGTACAACTGGAATACAGGAAAATAAATTGAAAAGTTTGCATCTTATTTTCTTCTTTGGACTTGACATGAAGCATTTGATCCTGTCTACTTCTGTTTTGAGGAAGCACATCAATTAAAAATGGGTATGGTTTTAACCCCTCTACTTTTATGACATGGTTTGATCATCACAGAAGTAAGCCAGGCCATTCTCCAGTGATTATTGAACATTCTATACTTTTCCCTGCATACAGGTGGGTAGCTTGGAAGACATGTGGCTTGGCATTGATGAGAAATTCTCCCTTATTAGTGCAGGATGGTATAACATTTTATATGACAGATATTTACTTAGTCTGCAGAAGGAGTTTAATGTTCTTTCACAAGTTCTATTTTTCTCATATATGTCTTTGCAACTAATGCTTGGCCTCTATCTAAAAATGAAGAGCAAAGAATTATAGGAAATTTTTGTGACTGTTTGGAATATAATGTAAATTTAATGAAATGTGAACTTGAGTTGCCTTGACATCTCCATTGTAGATAAGCTGAGTATATTTGAGGTGCTCAAGGAAACAAAGATTTAACTAAAACATCTTAAGGGGAGGGAGTAAATGAGACTGCATTTCTAGGGGATATGTTACTTGTCAGATTGTGGGTGGACTTGGGCACTTATGAATCCTTGGGAGAATCCTATCCCACTACTTCAGAGGGACATACCAGGTTGGCAGAATTGTATAGTGGCCTGCTGTCTGTTTCCCTTCTTTAACATGGATTCTGTTATGTTATGCCAATTATTATTTGTTTCTTTTTTCTTTTTGATATGCTTTTACACAGACACAGCAAAATTCCAGGGACTGAACACAGTAATATGAGGGAGACAAGCAAGCATTCTCAATACCTCTACTTGCCTTTGAGTTTCAAATTTCATGAAGACCAAGAATTAAAGATTTGCCATTATATTCAATACAAAAAATACAAAAATCATGAAATTTCCAGTCAGTTCCAAATACAACACAAATTTCTAGTTTCTTTGTAGCTCCAGAGAGAGGCACTGGCTACCATTAGCTCAGTCCCTACCTGGGGAATTCAACACATTCACACATGAAAATTCAATTTGCCATGTTCCTATGAAACTGGGCTGGATTTCTAAGCCCACGATGGGAATGACATTGAAGACAAGATTGTGTAGCACTTTAAAGAACTTCCCCTTTGTTAGCCACTCCATAATCACATTAGCCTAGACTGAAATTTTAAACTAATTCTTTCCCTAGAGGCCTCGGCTATAATAATTGTAGAAATCTGTGAAAAAGGATAAATACAATTCAATAATTATATTGATAAATAAGATGAAAGTCAACTAATTGTGTCATTCACTCAGATGCTCGCCTCTGCTCTTGCTGCCTTTCAGCTTCACTGCCTGCTAAACTTTTTCTGTCACACTTCAATAAATTTAATTGTGCAGAATAAATGAGCTAATTTTTGAAGTTGCAGGCTCTGTTTGCAAGATAAGGGTGGTGATTTATTGACCTCTCCTAAGCTCTATAGGCTCATCACCCTCCTTTTCTGCTGACACAATGGCATGGGTGGCCATTTCTCCCCTTCGTATGGTTCCCCTCAACAGTTCTTGCTAAGTTCTATCCTAGCCCATCCTCTCTCTTCTCATCTTTGTTCACAAAGTCATGGACTGCATATTCCAACAAACTGACAGCCCCTGTCCTGCTGGTCACACAAGAGAATTCTGTGGTTCTTTACAGTGAGATTACTTGTCCAACTCTGCAGCTGTCTGAACCTGTCACTCAGCCCCAAAGCCTCAGGGTGTGAACTTCCACCTGAACAAGGCTCAAGGAAGCATCCTGTTTATCTGTGGGCGTGACAGAGATAATGAAGACAATAGCTTTCATCCTTGGACTGAAAACAGATTCTTACAACAGGCATGCTGATGACACAATAGATCAAAGCTCCCAATCACACATGATTTTTAAAAGCAAGACTGCTTCCTCACTTCATGCATGCAGGTTGGCACATGACAAGGTTAAACATAGCCATTCAAAAATGTCAAGAATTACATGAATAAGCAAAATTGAATCTGCCTTAGTTTAGGGCCTGAAATAGATTTCACATACAAATTCTCTTGCATATTTTATCTCTCTTTTGGTGTACATGTGTGTAAATGAAGTGTGTTTATGTATGCTCATGCATGTAAATGTGGGCATTGAAAAGGATCTCTTAGACTTTATTCCTTTCCTTCCACCTCATTTATTATTCACCACTCCATTCACCAGGCTATCTGGTCCATGAGCTTACAGGGAATTCTCCCATTTTAGCCTTCCGCCTCATCTCAGGTGCCCTGGCCAAAGCCTCAGCTTCTAACCTTTCCATGAGGCCAGAAGAGCTGAACTCAGGCACTCATGAGTATGGGGCAAGCCCTTATCCTCTGAGGCCCAAGACCCATGGAATATCTCTTTTGTGTTAATGGCTAATTATTTATTAATTATTAATGTTTAGGGTTGTTTGTTTGAGGGAGGGTCTCATTATATAGACCTGGTCTGAAGTTTGCTTCAAACCAGGCTGGTTCAAATTATCAGAAATGCTCCTTCTTAGCTTTCACAGTACTAGAGTAATAGGCATGTACTGTCCTGAGGTTTACATTTTTAATATATGCCAAAGAGTTGGGACTAGTTTTGCTATCTCTCAAAGTCCATATTCTAATTGAAAACTTTAAATTAACAGGTATTCAGTAAAAATGTTGAATGAACACATTAAATGAATTCATAAACATATATTTCAGCCTATTGTGGGACAATTTGAAAAATGTGAAAGTTTATGACAAATTATGACATACCAGTAATAGGAACACATAAGGGTTTAAAAAAATTCCCAAGGATTGGAGATATGGCTTAACAGTTAAAGGTGCTTACTGATTTGCAATATCTGATGGCCAGGGTTCAATTCTCATGGAGTATGTGTGTGGAGTTTGTTTGCAGTGGCAGGAGGCCATTGCCCATACTCGTCATATTCACTCACACACACTCTCTTTCTGTCTTTCTTTCTCTCTCTGAAATAAACAAATGAAAATACCTTTAAACATATTTTATAAGGGCTAAAGAGATGGCTTATCAGTTCAGCACTTGCCTGTGAAGCCTAAGGACCCTGGTTTGAGGCTCGATTCCCCAGGATCCACTTTAGCCAGATGCACAAGGGGGCACACGCGTCTGGAGTTCATTTGCAGTGGCTGAAGGCCCTGGCACACCCATTCTCTCTCTCTCTCTCTCTCTATCTATCTATCTCTGCCTCTTTCTCTCTCTATCTGTTGCTCTCAAATAAATAAGTAAAAATAACAACAATGTTTTTAACATTTTATAAAAATGAAGGGAAAAGAACATAAAACATAATTCCAGAAAGGGGTAAAAAATTATTCAATTGAGCTGTACATGTGAATCACCCATAGGTGCTTAGTTAACTGCTGTCCCAATTTGCACACAAGAAAATATGGTCTATAGTGTGAGCATAGCCTGCTGTCTACAGAGGCAACCCCAAAGACTGATCCCTCAGAGTGCACAGTCAACAAACCACTGACTTAGAATGGGCTCCTGTGACTTCTCTTCTGTCATCAAGAAAAGTGATGGTTCTGGAATGTGAGGGTCTTAACATCATGATTTCAATATTCCAATTCAGGCAGACCAGAGTTACAAATCTATAGTTGGGCAGAGGGGCAACTATAGTATGTGTGTGTGTGTGTGATGTTTGCTGGTTCTCTTGAATATTAAGAAAGTAAATTTCCCTTCTCTCCTTTCTTTCTTTCCTTTTAGTTTTACTTCACTACCTCCTTCCATTTATTTTGAAGCCCTGTTCTACCTATTTTTGTTGTTGTTTTGGTTGTTGTTTGTTTTCTTCTCTAAGTGGCATGATCTCTTTGAAATCTGAAAACTTGGCTTAAAAAAGTAAGAAGCTAACTGTGGTGCCCTTTATGGAGACTTAATTTAATAATGTCTTCTTGAAAGTTAAGAGTGCCTACCCCAGTGGGACTTCAGGTAACTGCCAGCAGTAAGTTCTAGAATTAGTGCAAATAGGGTAGATTCCCCAAGGACAAGGAGAAAGGCGAACTTCCACACACTTGGTGCTCTTTCTATCATTGTTCCATGTGTTTCAATAACATCCATTATACTATTATAATTATTTTAATATTATTATGTATTATATTATTATAATTATAATATAATATAATAAATATAATATAATATAATATAATATAATATAATATAATATAATATAATAATATTATATATTATATTATTATAATAGTGCTTTTAAAAATGCCAAGTGAAGCTTGGCATGGCAGCACCTTCTTACCTGTCAGAAGCTAGGCATGGCAGGACAATTCTAACAGTTAGAAGGCTGAGACACAAGTGTGAGGGCAGTGTGGGTTACATAGCATGACTCTGTATCAGAATAAAAACTGAACTAAATAAACTAAAAAGTAGCCAATGAGGGTTGAGGATGTAGTTCACTGATAAAACATTTACCCAGCAAGCTTTATCCCTAGCTCCAGGATAACAAAACAGAAAGAAAGTAGACAGTAAATACCATTAGATTTTAGTTACCTGATATATCAGCAAAGGGCAAAGGCCATCCTTCTTACTTCTCTCCCTCCCTCCCTTCCTTCCTTCCTTCCTTTCTTCCTTCCTTCCTTTCCTTCTTCCCTCTTTCTTGCTTTCCTTCTTTCTTTGTGGGTATGAATGTTATGTCTTTGTGTATGAGTGTTTGATGTGTGTGGGTGCATGAGCATATATGTGTGTGTCTGTGGAGGTCAGATCAAGGCTTCCTCTACAGCCCTCCATCTTATTTTCTGAGGTAGGTCTCTCACTTGAACCCAAGGTTTGCCTATTCATCAATCTCGACAACCAGCTTGCCTATGGGATCCCTTCTCTTTTCCCCAGCCCTGGGATCAGGTGAGAGTGTGTCCTGAGGATCTAAACTCTGATCCTCAACCTTGCAGGGCAAAGGCTTTATCCACTGAGTCATGTCTCCAATTGCCCCTCCAATTTTCCTCATGTGAAAAAACACACCTTACATGAGACCTGGAAGAACAAACTAGGCTTTCTCTGCAGCTTTCCTCATCCCTGCCAAAGTGTTTATTGAATCCCTAACTAAAACCACTTGTGCTCGTGAACTCTCCTCTTGGAAAAAACAAGCAATTATTGTTTCTTTTTCAAAGGGACACAAAGAGGGATTACCACAGGAAATCCAGAGAGACTTTAGAAGCTGAGCTTGCATTAGAGAGAAGCCAGAAGCCCACTGAGCCAGGGGCTTCCACAAACCTGGCACCCAGGCCAACCTATGAAGCTAGCTGCTTCAGGACCCTTTGTGAAAAGGGGGATTTGGCCTGGATTCTTCTACAACTGCCACTCTCAGTCCTGAGTGCCTGGGAATTCTGCAAGTCATTGCCTATGGCGCTGACACTGATTTGTATCTGGGTATGAACTTAAATGAAAACATGAATTGAACTCATTACTTGAGGAAGGAAACACTGCCAAATTTAACAGGATGAAATTCCAGCAGGGCATAAGGTTTTATGGGGCTGTAGCGGAATACCTCATAGAAAGGTTTCCAGTTCATAAAACACTTTCAAAACATACTCGTTCTTTTAAGTTGAGGGGACATTATCATTTCTATCTTTGGAATTTCTCTGCAAATTGAATTCATGTATCTTTTGTGCTGATTACACAGAGAACAGAAGAAAGAAATGGAAAAAAAAAAAAAAAAACTTGGACTAAAGATTGCCTCCATGAAAAGATTCCTGTTAGGCAGAATTAGGTGAGAACAAATGACATCAGAAAACATAGCATGTCCATGTTCTGTTGCCAGCTCCATATGGCTGGGCTTGTTTCACAGGTATTTAATTTGGCAAATATTTACTGAGTCCCAAATAGACATGGGGGACTGCTTTATGTGATGGGGTACAGTGGTCAATTGAAAACCTACTATCATACTGAATATAGGACAGAAGAAAATAAAAATGCAACAAATGAATAGAAGATGCATTGTCAATAGTCAGGTTGTGATTGTGACTATTCAGAAAAATGAAGTGGGAGAAAATGAGATAGAAAGGAATGGGGCTGTTGGGTGACAACATGTTTTGCAAACCTATTCTGAGGTGGTAATATTTGAACAGAAGATTGTGATGTAAGTTATATGTTAATCCATAAAATAGTGCTATAAACTAATAATAATGCTATTTTATATATTTTGGGAGGGATAGGGGATAGTAAGCTAGCATAATGGTTGTAATGTCTTTTTTTCTCAAATATGTGCAGTCTCTAAAAAGTCACAGTCTTTAAAAAGAGGGGCTGGATGATGGCTTAGTGCTTAAGTGCTTTCTTGGGAAGCCTAAGGACACCAGTTCAAGGCTCAATTCCCCAGTACCCGTATAAGCCAGATGCACAAGGTGGTACATGCATCTGGAGTTCATTTATAGTGGCTGGAGGCCCTGATGCACCTATTCTCTCTCTCTTGCTCTCTCCCTCTTTCTCTCTCCATCTGTCTATCTCAAATAAACAAATTAAAATAAACAAAAATACATTTAAAAAATCACAAGACACAGGCCCTTCTGTTCCCACAGAAGGATACTTTTGTGGCTATGTGAGTATCTCTCTGGGTGCTTTTTCAGGCTTTCTGGTGGTATACTGTGATCACCCACATGTATTTTGTAGTTCTCTGCCTTGATATCTTTTATTTCATAGCAAGAAGCAAAAGCTGTGAGAATTGTATTGTAGAAAAGTAAAGTAATTTTATCTATTTCAGCCTAGGCAGAAGATTACAGAGACAAGTATAAGGGAGCAAGAAAAACAAGAAATAAGATAGGAAGGTAGAATCTAAGAGAGTTCTCTTCTTTTCTATACACATAGTTCCATGGACTTTTCATCAGCCCTGTTGAAAAGTAAATATCCCTGCAAGCTTCATTTTCCCGCAGCAGATGCAATAAGGCTTGTTAAAATGTGTTTGCCTTCTGTCAGGTGCAAAATCCACCTCGGCAGGGTGGGAAACTTTCACGTGTTCACACAGTGTTGAAGGTTAACTTGTCCAACATCAACATGCACAATAAGAAGCTCTCACATGTGCGACGTTTGTGTGGAGTAAAATTGAGCATGAGAATGTTTGCTAACCCAAATAGACATGGTTTATTTAGAAGTATAGAATGTGGGAAATGCAGATTTTTTTTTAAACTTGTACAACAATTGTTGACGTTTACTCCCAAATTACTAGCTAAATAGCAAGGTTATGCTACAGGTTAAAAAAAATTTCAAATATTGGAAGTGCTTATTATCTAAACAAAAACACTCGTTTTACCTCCCTCCCTTCCTTACTTGCCTTTGTTCTTTCTTCATTCTTGCTTTCCTTCTCTTCTCTTTCTTTGTTTCTCTCTCACTATCTCTCTTTCTCTTTCTTCCTTCCTTTTTGATACAGGGTCATGCTTGGGCTGCCCTTGAAGTCTTGATGTTCCTGCCTCAACTTCCTACTTCAGTCACCTAGGTATTAGTATGACAATAATGCCAGCACTTGGAAGGCAGAGGTAGGAGGATTGCCATGAGTTCAAGGCCACCCTGAGACTACATATTGAATTCCAAGTCAGTCTGAGATAGAGTGAAAACCTACCTCAGGGAAAAAAAAAAAACAAAACAATGATGTAGCTCTGTGTCTCATAATAACCCTCTCTTCCTCTTTTCCTTTTTCTTCATGAGGAAGGTCTCAATGTGTAATCTAGGCTGGCCTGGAACTCATGATTCCCCTGTCTCAGTCTGCTAAGTGTTAGGATTATAAGCATGTACCATTATGCCTAGTGAAAAGTTTTATGTCAAAAGAAAATTAGGAGGAGATAGAACCTATATTTACATATATGTGCACTAACATCTTTTTGTGATACAATTCTGTGAGGATGCTTCTTGTGTGCATGCATACACATACATACACACACACATACACACACAGAGAGAGAGAGAGAGAGAGAGAGAGAGAGAGAGATAGTGCCCGCATTGATGAACTCTCCTGAACATCATGCTTGGAATCTGCTCTTTAAGGACTTGAATCTGGCCAGGTCCTCTTCTCTCCCATGACATCTCCTGTATGTGAGCTAATTGATGAGTGGTACGGGTCTTGAAAATGTAGGAGGCCTAGAGCTAGGGGACAAGTGGAATTAATTCTATATAAGAACCCAAACTTTGGTCTTTAGCATACTTTGATTTTATTCCTGATTCTTATAGGTATAAATATTATCTTGAGCAAAAATTCCCTTCTCTAAACCTCAGTTTCACTTTTTGTCAATGGAGCTACTGAACTCAGTTGCTTGAGCATTACATTTGTAAGTGCTTAGACACATAGTTAGGCCTAAAGTTTTTTAATAAAGCACATTTATTTTCTTTACTGTATTTTATAACAAATGTGAAAGAACTTACTCAATTTGTGAAATTTATTTCTTGAACAGTTACCATGGTCTCCAGAGTCAGGATCACACATGCTTTGAATGGCATTGGATAAACTGAATAAGCATTGATTTATTCAATTGACTTATTCAAGGTTGAGGATGACCTTGAATTCCCACCCAAGTGCTAGAATTCTTAGGGGTATACCATGATGCTAGGCTGGAAGTTCTTGAATAATAATCATGATGATTACTATGGAGAAGATTTAGCTTTCATTTCCTGTGAGACAATTATTAGTGCCTTTCATGAACCTATCATAATCCTAAATCCTGACAGGAATCTTATCTTTTGTTACTTACCAAAATAACCATAGCTTCATTTAAACATTTCAAAACTTGGAAGAAAGCAAGTTGGAAAATGAATTCAATGATACTCTTCCTTTTAGAATTATACAAAATGCAATTAAATTGTATGAATTTTACTCTTTAAATTGAGAGAATACAAACATACTGTTTGGATTGGCTAAGGGTAAAAACAAGCAAATATTATTTATTTTCTGACACATAATATAGGAATGATTTACATGGATTTAAACAGCTTGAGATGAAACCCAAACTCTTGAATGGTTGAAACTAGAAAGTGAAAGTAGTGATGAAGGGTGAGCTAGAGGTACTGAGGGAGCTTGGATCCCATCTGAAAACTCCAGTTAATTATGCATACCTGTGTCCATATAAATACTACAGAAAGAAAGTTCAATTCATGGGAATCTGAGCAAAATTCATGTAAGGATTCCTAACTCTGTAATTATATGTGGTATAAATACAATGTAAAGAGAAAGGTCTTCATGTTGGTAGAAATCTTTGGATAGTATTGTGAAGTTGAAAAAATATTTAGAAATAACTATGATGATAATCTGTTTTTGAGAAATCTAATCTTCTAAACTCTGATAATTAATAACACTTTATTCTCAGTAGATTCATGTGGTGAATTCTATTTGCATCTCTAAAACTGGTACTTATATCAAAACAATGTAATGTTTTATTAAATGCCTACAATGTGGCACATATCTGATAGTTTCATCTGTACTATTAAATTTGATCCTCTTAATAATCCAGGAATATAGCATTGATATCCTCTTTTGAAGGAAAAAATAATAATTAGAAGGTTCCGAATACATAAGTAGCTACTTTTACTTCTATACCCAAGCTTCCAATTCAATTTACTATTCTGTGTATAAGAATATTCAGACATAGTTTAATGCTCACAATTAGAAATTTATCATTCAGCATAATGGCTGCCAATGTATGCAAATGGGTTAAAGTAAAATCTTTTGGCTTTATTTGCAAAGGCTATTTGTAAGACTTTGCTAACTAAATTTTTCTTGAATAAGTATTAAGAAAGTAGTTGCTTATTTCTTTCACATTCATGATAAACTGTCCAGTACCATAGTTTCCAAACCCATGTGTTGTAGTTTGCATATGCAAATATCAAGGTATGGCCCAATAGATTTAGAAGTTTCATTAACATTCTGTAGTCCATAGAAGTAAAATTCCTGCTACAGAAGGTTGTGCCACTGAGAGCAGATCTGAATTCCAGTACAAAGGTGTGGAGAGGAGTTGGGCTCTCAGCAGTTTTGTATTTATTGGTATTGGTATTTTACTTGCTATGGTTATTTACTCTCTGGATCTGTAGAAGTAAGCATTTCTTCCAACATTTGTGGAACTTCTGGATCTGTAAGTTTAAAATAAACCTATTCCTCCCATAAACTAAACTGTGTCTGGTTGGATATTCTTCTCCTCAGAAAGGTAGAGCTGACTACAACAGAATTTGTTACAAGGAGTGGGGTGTTATGAGAATGAATCCAACCATGTGGAGTTTAGTCTTTTGTAACTTGTGTGCTAGAGGAATGTTGATGGATTTGGTACTTAGGACTACAAAATCCATACAGAGCAGTAAGTCAGATTTTATGGAATATTCCTGTGAAAATTTTTAAACATTAAACGCAGAGAGAATTGTCTTGGCTTATGAACCTTCAAAGGGAAAGGAGAAACTACAGAGAACTTTGTTGGAACTGGGCTACTGGCATAAAGGCTGGCTGTGCTCTTCTGCCCAAGTCCTAAGAGTTTGATCAAGGTTGAATTTAAAAATAATAGACTGGTATGCTTGGTGGAAAGTATAGAAATGAAAGATATAATTTAAAGTTGGAAAACTTCAAGCAAGTTTAAATTTAAAGCCACAGAGATTGGTTTTAAGTCTCCAAAGCTTTACCACCATTAAGGGTAGGTCAAATGCTTTACATTGAAGCAATGGAAAATATGCCTGAGGTGAAGTCCACAAAGGAATAAATAGGAATACAAACTCTTTTGAAAGGAGTTGACTGAAAGGAAGAATTCTGGGAAGGTAATTTACACTTCAAGGTCACTATTTATTTCACCCTAGATTAACAAAATGGCTGTGTCTTCACACATCTGGTTTTGATTTTGGAAGTGGCTTAGGAGGACATGGCAACTAACATGACTTTAGAATCAGATTCATCCATTAGAGGAAAAAGAACAGAGCAAAGACCTCCTCTATTGTTGCCTTTGAGAGCCATGTAGACAGTGATTCCATACCACCTTACCATATGCATTATTCTCTTTCATTAGTAGTTCTCTATTGACATCCCCTTTTGATTTCATTGATATAACACTCCTGCATTAATTACTTTTAAAGAACTTAACTCACATAGATTTTATGATAATGATCCTTATAATCATATTTTTAGTTAAAAACCCTCTACATTTCCTGGGGTGGCAACCATGCTGGTCTTATTTTCTATCATTCCCCAGCACCATGCACACCTGCTACATAAAGATGCCAATAACTATTTGTTGAGTGATTAAAACACTGAGTGATTAAAAGGATGATAAAGGACAAGTAGTAAGAATGACAATATATATATATAGCAATGAATAAAATGGAAGGATTGTTCTATTCATAGAATTCTGTAAAGGACAAAGTCAATAATGCCAAGTTCTTTTAAAGTACATCTAGTGAGAGCAATACTATCTCTAACCCACAAATCTTTCTTGCTTGCATTTTGTACATTTTTATTTTGCCACAGGGAATTGCTTCTGCAATGTTTAAGTCAAAGAAGAAAGTGAGAAGATTGTGAAGGTTTTCCAGCTGACTGCCAGATGAAATAATTTCACTGTGCTACTACTGTTGAAAGGTAGAGTGAGTTGGTCTCAAAGATAAAATCAGATCAGTGAAAGGTTGTGTTGCATACCTGTATTCTTTCTTTTACACACATGCACATGTTAATCATGTACTATGTATTCCTGGTAGGATGCCGTGATCTCTACCTTCCACTCTGTCTTGTTCCAACCCTCAGCAATTGGTGAATTTACAGCAAGAGCAAGTGACTAAGAACAAGATTTTTTGTTTTGTTTTGTTTTTCATTATTTATTTATTTATTTGAGAGCAACAGACTGAGAGAGAATGGGCATGCCAGGGCCTTCAGCCACTGCAAACGAACTCCAGATGTGTGTGCTCCCTTGTGCATCTGGCTAATGTGGGTCCTGGGGAATTGAGCCTCAAACCAGGTCCTTAAGCTTCACAGGCAAGCGCTTCACCACTAAGCCATCTCTACAACCCAAGAGCAAGATATTAGGCCCCAGCTACTTGTTTGAAACCTGACTTTGTTGTTCTTACCTGGAGACCATAAACAATGTATTTCACCTTTTTGTGCCTCAGTTTCTTTACCTGTATTGTGAGAATAATCCTAATATCTACTCCATAATGTTATTGTGAATAATGACATTAAAATGTCAGTAGTCCTTAGAATAATGACTGGCATATGAAAAGCACTATGTATTAGGAAATAACAAGACTAATGATGATATGCTTATTAAATTTATTGAAGTACAGAAGTTGGAATAATAATGGTATTGTTAAGTTAATGCAATGAATTGGTGCAAAGAAGATGATATTCAAGAAAGAGAAACACGAGGCTCATCATCCAAAGCTAACTGAATTCTACTTGCTGGCTAACCTGCTGGCTCCCAGCACCAAAAAGTACAAGCCACACTATAAGATACTCTGAAATGAGAAGAGTGAACACAATACGAGACTGAGTTAGAGGTCACTCAGTGGCACCAGTGGAAAGATATTCTCCAAACCAAGGAATCTGATGCTCTAGTCAACCATTTTTGGAGTATTTCTTTTAATTATAATTGCCAAATTTTGTGAGAGACATTGGCAAGTTGTCATGTATCCAGAGGATATCTGTCAGGGTAGTGAGGGATTTTGCAACTGAATTGTATAAAAGCAAATGGAATCAGGGATGTGAAGTCTGAAAATTATAGACGCAGGAAGGCTAATGATGATGCTTCTGGAACAGTCTGCTTGTAAGATATTCAGGTACAACTATTAATGCATTCTAATAAACTCTCAAAATGTCCCAGTTTGGACTAAGTATTATGTCTATGAACAGCATTATAACATCTTAACTGCTTTGAGGAGGGTGAATTAGACTTATTCTTCCAACAAATTTTGTATTTTCTAGGTCTCTCCCAATATCTTAAGCAAGCAAGTGGCTCATATAACCAAATCATGAGCCAGGTGAAGAAAAGCTGATAGATAGTATTAAAATCAGGGTGTTTCTCTCTCTCTCTCTTTCTCTCTCTCTCTAACTCTCACTCACACACACACACACACACACACACACGTGTGTGCACACACAGTTCTAGAACAATTTTGTATTCTTTTACTGCAACATGTTTCACTAGACTTATCAATTCCAGCAAACAAAGAGAAATGGAGGCTCAAAAAAGGTTTAGAAAAAAAAACTGGAGAAGGACATTGGAATGGTTTCTCTCTGCTTGGGTCATGGACAAAGTGAGGAGGTGGAGAAACATGCAGGAAAAACTAAAATAACAACTACTGCAAACTGCTATCAGCTACTGACAGGCACCAGGAAACAGGTTCTGGCTCACTGTGCATGTAGGAGAAGTCTTCTGAAAACAAATTTCTGATCAACAAGAGCATTTAATTAGTAGGTGGGTGACATGTGTTCAGAAGGATTTGGGTCAGAATTGACATTTTTACCAGAAACTTAAATTTTTCTTACAATACCAATATACATGATTTCCCTCAAAGTTTCTTTATTTTTTTTTTAATTAATTTGAAAGGACCCTAGTTTCACATACTAGAAATGAAGTAATCACCACCAATTTCAAAATTGCATTGCTTTGGCTGGGTGTTGTGGTTCACGCCTGCAATACCAGTACTTAGGAATTTGTGGAAGAATGATTGCAATGAGTTGAAATAAAATTTCATCCCAAGGTGTAGTAGTTTGAAAAGATGGCTCCCAATATATTCAGTGTTTTATTAGTTTGTAGTTTCCATCTGTAGCAACCTGGCTGGAGGCAGAGGTACTGGGTGGATCTTAAGGTGTGATGGTGGGTTCGAGATTTCAATCTAAAGATATGCAAAGTGTGCCTAGCTAGAAGTTGATCTCAACAAATCTAAATCTGTCTGGTACAGAAATTTGTACCAGGAGTGGGGTAAGATAAGCCTGACCATGTGGATGTTGGTCTTTTCAAACTTTTGCTTTGGAAGAATGGTCATGGACTTGGTGCTTACAACTGAAGATGCCTCCTGGGGTGGTATGCCAAGTTTTATGGACTATTCTAATGAGAGTTTGAGAATGTTAAGTGTAGACTGTATTAAACTTTGAGGCTTGGTTTATGAACTTTCTAAGGGGAAAGAAAGATTTCAGAGGACTTTGTTGGAACTTGGCTACTAACATAAGGGCTGACTATATTCAGCTTCCTAGGCCCAGAACATTTGATCAAGGTTAAACTTGTAATGGACTGATGTGCTTGGCTAAAAGATAGTGGAGTGAAAGACTTAAGATTTTTAAACTGGAAAACCTCAAGCAAATTAAGATTACAGGCACTGAAACTGGTCTTAGGTTACTGGACCTGCTATTGTCAAACACATTAACAATTGTAAGGAAGATGGCCCAACTGCCTTACATTAAAACAATGGAAAGGGTGCCTAAGACTATCATAGAAATGCAAACTCTTTTGGAAACAGTTGACTGGGGAAGGAACATGCTTTTCAAGGTTATGATTTATTTTGTCCCTGAATTAGGAATATGGCTGTGTCCTACACACCTGGTATTGGTTTCAGAAGCATGAAAAATGCATGGAGTGGTCATTAATTGCACACGGTTCCAGGAGCCACTGCTTAGATCTGGCATGAGGCAGGGTCTGATGCCCTGATAGGCTAAAAGAGCCTTTGGAAGATGGACCATAGTTTACATGAAGACCTAAAGATATTTTTGATATACAAGGTCTATGCAAGGGCTACCATAGAGCATACTGTTGGCCTACAGTGGAAGTGTTTTATGGTTACTCTGCCCAGCTAGAGAAGCAGATTTGGAAAATCTAGAGAGTGTATGTCTCTGGTTATAATGAACTTGAACTGCAGAAGTTTTCATGTTTGTTTGATTGTTGTTGAGTTTGCATTGTTTTAGTCTCTCCTTGCTATGCATTATACCAGTTGAAAATGTTTACTCTGTGCCTTTTGTATGTTGGAAGTATTTAACTTATTTGATTTTACAGGACTTGCTATCTTAAATTGATCAAGAGTGTGGGAACCTTTGAAATTGAACTGGCACAATTTACAATGTTTGATGGTTATATGAATCTATTGGGGGGTAGGGGAAGAATGTGGTCATTTGAAAAGATGGCCCCAATATATTCCATCAGTCATCTAATGTAGAAAATCTCTAACAGACATGCTAAGAGCTGTATTTACATAGTGATTCTAAATCCTGCCAAGATTATAACCAGAGATTAGCCACACAGGGTTTGAATATGATGTTGCTTATAAAAAGCACAGGGCATGAAGCACAAGTGCCTGGGGGAGGAATCAAGCATTGGGGAAACATGCTGACTGATCAAATACCCTAAGAAAAGAGGAAAGATGGTGTTAGATGATACTTGGAGACTGTGGAAAGGGTCAGAATATGTGTTGGGTCCTAAGCAGAAACTGGGACCATAAGAACGAGTGAAAAGGTTATAGTATGTGCAATTGAAGCTAAACCCCACTGTTAAAAATCCAGACTCTGTCTTCTTGTACCTGTGTAGCCTTAGAAGTCAGCTTTACTGTCCTGGGCCCCATTTTCCACTTGTATCAAATTGGAGTTCATAGAACTAACTTGAATTCCAGTACATTCATAACAATGCTGGTATCCCTTGTGTAGCAAATTGCTTTAGGTTTGTTGAGATGAATTCCAGCTAGGTACACTTTGTATAACTTTTGTGTGTCCTACATGGTTATTTATTATAGTGAAGTCTAATCACATTCCTGTTTTCTCATGTGGACTGTGAACCACTTGGGAGATGCTTGCCTCCTCCATAGCATCCCCAGATACTATACATGTTCAATGCTCTCCCTGATGGCTGAATCATTAATTTATCTGAATTGTCATTATTTCTCTATTACTTGCCCTTTGATTACAAGCCCCTAGCTGTTTTGTGGCATCTATAGTTTGAAAGTACTATAGCACAGTTGAATAAAAACAGTAATCTTTGACTTATTAGAGTGTAAGCTATTGAGCTAGAGAGGTGGCTTAGCATTAAAGTACTTGCCTGAAAATCCACAGGACCCAGGTTTGATTACCCAGGACCCACATAAGCCAGATGTACAAAGTGGTGCATGTGTCTAGAGTTCATTTCCAGTGGCTGGAGGCCCTGGCATGCCCATCCTGTTTCTCTTTTTCTTTCTTCACTCTTTTCTCTTCCTCTTTCAAATAAATATTTTTTTTAAAGTATATGATATCATTCACAGAGAACTTACTCTCATCTCTAATTCAAAGACTATGATTAATTGTTATGAACCAAATTGCTTCTGAATGAGCCTTTTGACTATATTTCCACTGCCACCTAATGTTGGGTTTACTCACCTTTTCAACAAATAATAAAAACTTCCACACATGTGCACACATGCAAACCTGTTTGCTCCTTGCAAATATCTTTTCAAATGCCCCACCTACAGTAGCCAGTGGTAGTTATGCCTCATTTTTAGCTCTGTTGGTACATAAAGATGTCATTTCTGGGAGTAAACTGTTTGGGAATGAATAGGACACATGATTTTTTTATCCCTTTCTCAATTTCAAAGTTAAATTTGGCAAAAACCCTGGTTACTTTTGTTTCCAGGTTCTTGGTTTTCTGTTGTTAAGGGTTGGAAAGGAAGCTTCGCTTGTTTCTTTCTTTTCCCAGCTGAAACTCTGAAGATCCAAAGACACTCCTTGGTAGCTCAGAGGTTGTGGAGTTAAGGAAGTTGTTTAGAAGACTGCAAAGTCTTTCCTTACAGGCAGTAGAATAAAATTCACTATCTACTTTTCTGGAACAAAGAAATCAAACCATTAACATAGAGAAAACCTCATGGTTGCATTTTTTTTAAGCTGACATTTGTACCTTTTGGAGGGAAGTGAAGGGCATCTCTTTGCCTAGTTTAAATCCGCCAGGAAATAATAATGATGATAGGGAAGCCAGGCTAATTTCCTTTGTCTTCTATTCAGCAGATAATGGTGTTCTGTGTGAGATGTTAAAGGCCAGGCATCCATGGTGACCCGGAGATGGCTTCATTCTTCAGAGGTTTATCAAAGGCTCCTGTCAGTCAAACTCATGCTGAGAGACTGGGGAGTGGCCATCTGGCTAGCAGCTCATCTGGGAGGAGAGGAAAGTGAGCAGGTGAAAACCCTCCTCGTCATCTGAGCCAGGTGGAAGGGTGAGGCAACTGGAGGTGGGTATAGCATCTCCTCTGTGCACAGATGAGAAAGAAGCACAGGGGTCTGTGACACACACACACACACACACACACACACACACACACACACACACACACCACACCACATCACATCACATCACATCACAGGAAAGGGACAGAGGTGCAGAGTCAGGGACACTGGAAAGAGTAGGGGAGGGGTGGAGATCTTCACTTAAGCCAGTGAAATCATGCAGAATTGATTTTAAGTGGACAGGCTGAAGGTCATTCCTGCTGCTAGCCAAGTGAGAATCCCCAGAAAGGCTTCCCTGGCTGTGGGGAAGAAAGGGAGTAAGTGGCTCCCTGCAGGGAGCTGATTTAAGTGAAAGCACAGTGACTGTTCTGAAGCCTGAATTCCATCATCCCAACAGTGTTGAGCACAAGTACCAAGAAGGTAAACCTGGAGGCATCACCCGGAGATTGACTCCTTTCTCCTCATTCCCAGGCAAAGGATGACTCGGGAACTAGGATTACTTGGGTTTATAGGGAAGGGACTCCACATTGGGAGGCCACCCCCAAAACCTTGCCCTGTTGTTCAGATCTCTGATCCTCATGTTGTCCTGGGTTGTAGGAAGTCCTCCCAGGAGCTACAATTTACAAAACCACAGGAAACCCACAGCTAACCTCTTCATATTGCTTCAGTTCACAAGCACTGAAGCAAGAGGCTTAACCTCTCCACAGATCTAAGGACCAAGACCCACCACCCTCTCTCCTTTCCCTCTCCCCTTTCTTCTCTTTTCCCCACCAGTGTCTCTCCTTCCCTCCCTCTCTTCTTCCCTCCCTCACCTTTCACTCCCACCTTCTTTCTGTTACAGGCGCAGATGTGAGACCAGAGTGCTCCTGCTGAGATTTTCGGGATCTTCTATCCCAGGACAAAGAACTGGACTAGGGATACATTGTTAGTGATAGAAAGAGAGATGGTTTATTGTGAAAGAGAAAGGCAGGGGCTGGGAAGATAGCACGCTCCCCCAATAAATAAATAAAATTAAATTTAAAAGAGAGAGAGAGAGAAAAGCACTCCCAAGAATGAAAGTGAAGTAGCAAGTTGGAACAGAACTCAATAGCCTCACGCAGCCAGTGTCCTGATCCTTTACAGGCCCCTTACATGGTGTCCACCTCCTTCCACATTGTCTCCCACATGCGCAGAGTGTGGGGCTTTTCTCTTCCATGCTGTGTTTGGCTGTATGAAGCCCAGATAGGGAGGGGTTTCCATTCCCCTGCAAACAGGCTCCTAAGCTTCTCTCATAAATTAATCTCCATGCCTCTGAAATCACCCCACAATCTATTCTCTTTTCTCCTTCCTTGTTTCCTTCTTTCTTCCTTTTCTTGTCTTCCTTCCTTACCTTTCTCCCTGCCCTCATCTTTCTTATCTATTTTTCTGTCTTGCTTTTCTTTCTCCTTATTGTAACAAAATACATAAGAATTCCATTTCAACTATTTTTAACTATTTTATTTACTTATTTGAGAGAAATAAAGAGGTAGAGACAGAAAGTCAGAGAAAGTGAGAGAGAGAATGGGCACATCACGGCCTCTAGCTACTCCAGATACATGTGCCACCTTGTGCATCTGGCTTACATGGGTACTGAGGAACCACGAATTGAGCCTGTGTCCTTAGGCTTCACAGGCAAGTGCCTTAACTGCTAAATTATCTCTCCTGCTCATTTCAACTATACTTTTTTTTTTTTTTTATTAGTTAGATAGAAAGAAAGAAGGGAAGAGAAAATGGGTGTGCCAGGGCCTTCAGCCACTGTAAACAAACTTCAGATGCATGTGCCACTTTGTGCATCTAGCTTATGTGAGTCATAGAGAATCAAACCTGGGTCCATTGGCTTTGTAGCAAAATACCTTAACCACTAGCCCATCTCTTCAGCCCATTTAAATACTTTTTAAAAATGTATTGATTTTTAATCTTCTTAAATTGTAATTTAGTTTAATTTGCTTGAAAGAGAGAGAGAGAGAATGGGTGTGTCAGGGCCTTCAGCCACAATAAACAAACTCCATATGCATGTGCCACCTTGTGCATCTGGCTTATGTGAGACCTAGAGAATTGAACCTAGCCTTTGGCTTCACAGACAAATGCCTTAACCCTGAAGTAATGTCTCCAGCCCTATTTCAACTATTTTTAACTATAAAGTTTAGTAACAGCATAAGGTGCATTCATATCTCCACCATCCTTTTCCAGAACAATTTCATCCTTCCAAAGCGAAACTCCTAGCCCCCAAGATAGTAATTTCCTATCATACTCTATATTCCTGTCCCCATGCTTTCTCCTTCTCTCTTTCTCTTTCATTTTGACAGCTGTAAAGCCTCAATAAGTAGGGTCAAACAGTATTTGTCCATTTTTGATTGGCTGATTCACTCAGCAAAATGTCTTCAAATTTCATGCACCTTGTAGTAAAGGATAAACAGGAGCAAGACAGCTTTATATCTTGGGAAAGAGGCCCAAGGAGAAATAGGAGATGCCACCTACCTGTCCTGGCAAAACTAGAACTCCTCAGTATGATGCAGTCTCATCCAAGATAGCTACAAGCAATTCCTTAGCAACAGCAGCTCATACTTCCTCCCCAATCTAACACACCTAGGTGGGCTAGTGCTTCCTCAGTCAACCCCTTGAGTCCATGAACGAGTCAGGTCAATTCCTTACACACCTGGGTCTGGTGACCATGTCCATCTTAATTAGATACCTAGATCATAAAAAGGTCTGCCACATGCATGATTGTTTTCCTCTTATTTTTGTCTGTACTGTGGTCTTTCACCTCAACATCAGTGTGCCAGCTTGTCTCCACTTTCCCAGCAAGGGGTGGGGATGAGGTCTTCCTCTTTGCCTGGATAATTCCCTGCTGGCTTCCTACCTATACTTTCTCTCCAGATTCTTTCTAGCTTTGTTACATGTATGATTTTCTTCTAAGCTCTTAAGCCTATTACTATGTGATCTTTTGGCTTTTTCTTCTGTGAAGGTTAAGGACTTGTGCTCCAAGGTTCTGCTGTGTGTGTGTGTGTGTGTGTGTGTGTGTGTGTGTGTGTGTGTGTCTTTCTTTTAAATCTTTTGGCCTGGGCTCTTTCCATGAGCTTCTATTCTGGAAATTCCCCTATCTCTCTTTTCTTTCACCTCCCTTTCCTGCCTGGCAAGCAAGGGAATTCCCTTGTGGCCTGAGTCTTTCTAGCCTTCTCCTGGATAGCAATTCTCCCTAAATTAAATTCATAATTAATAATTTACCTTTCTTGGAGTCAATTTTCTCAGTTATTAAAATGGATAAGAACCCAAAGGTTGGGTTCACAGACCCAGGGGATACCTGAACCCCAAAATACTGTGTCAGTAGCATGTGTCAGCACTTCTTTTAAGACTGATCAGTATTTCATTGTATACAAAATACGTTTATGCACCGAGCTGCTGGTGGGCACCTGCCTTGTTTCTGTAGAGAGTTGCCTTTCCTGTGTGTTGTGTTGCTTCATGTATCTGTTGATAAAGTTCAGGATATTACCTCCAAATATGCCACCCTGGCATTTGAGAAAGCAGTACGAGGAGGAAGATCTCTGTTTCCTTTGGCTCTTCTCCCCTGACAGGTTATAAAAATCTCAATGTAGAAGTGCTCTCATTACACCAGGACAAGGGAATTCCCTTCCTTGTGACTACCCAGGGATGCAGAAAGTAATAGAAACACCAAAGCCTGGCTAAGTTCCCTCAGTTTATCCCCATTATGCCATACCCTCTTTGTTGTATCATACTTTTCCTATCTACTTCTTCATCATCAAATTTAGCATAAATTCTACAAATGCACCCATTGGTTTGGAGTTTATTCCTGGAGATACCCATGCCACATTAAATTGATATGAAATAAATTTGTATTCTTACCTCTTTTTTTTGCATTTTGTTAAAGAAGACTCACTTATGAAACAGGAGATGGATATGGCCATATTTTCTCTTTTACTTTATTTTTCTGAATCAAATTCCACCAATGCTCATGAATACTGGATTATTTTCAGACATTAATAGTAAGAGAAAAAAGCATTCCAGGCCACCCATTTACCTGCTGCTAGCACACGCTTCAGAACCATCCAGGCTTCACTGTCCTGTCACAAATGGCGAGCTACCACTGTGCCTGGTTTTTGGGTTAAATAAAATAGAAAGAGACTTTGATCTAAACAGAGCAAGGAGGAAAATTAAGAAGAGAACCCGATGTAGAGGAAATGCTCTACTCTAAAAAAAAAAAAAAAAAAAAACAGCCACAGAAGTAGCCTAAGTTGATGAATTTTTTTATGAACTCTTCAGCCAGCACAAGAAGACCAATATTTGTGCATGTCTGTCCATGTGTTTGTGGGTTTATTTATTTATTTATTTGTGCGTGTGTTTAAATCTATACCCAATATACTTCCTCCTCATCACTAGCTTATTTAATTTTTCCTCTCTTTCTTCAAAACAAACTTAAGCCAACAGAAAAATGGACGATGAATGAGAGAATAGTCATGCTATACCTTCACATAGAGTCTCCAACTGATAGCTTTTTGTCACTATTTCTTTATTCTTGTCATCTATTATCATCCATCTATCTTTTATCTATTTGGCATCAATCTATCCATCATCTATTTTCACCTTTATTCTTGAATGATTTGAAAGTTAATGGCGCACATGTCCTTCTTTCCTCTGTCAGTCTCCTTCACGCTCTCCTTCATAAAACACTATTATCATGCTCAGGATATTTAAAATACATGCTACATGACTAATATAGAATATACAGTCAATTTTTTTCACAGCACCCCCAAAGTATGTGTCTATCATCTATCTATCTATCTATCTATCTATCTATCTATCTATCTATCTATCATCTTCCTAGTACATGACCCCCTCAGGGACTAACCAAGGAGAATGTCAGATGCTATCGCCTTATTCATTCTGAATGTTTAAGCTGTTGAGGCTCCAGGATGTTAAAATGTCAGGCTCCATCTTAAAACTATTATAAGCCTACATATGCTATTAATTAAACCATGAGGATAAAGGATCAGCATAGCATTGTTATCGAATCTGGATATATTATTTTGTGTATAATATTATGAAAAGGACAGCTTAAGGTTCACAGCCACATTGAGAGAAGAGTGCAGAGATTTCCCATGTTCCCTTTCTTCATCCATGTTTAGTATACGCATTCTCAATGCCCCACCCAAATATGACATTTGTTACAACTGAAGAACCCAAGTGAACAGATCCTTGTCCCACAGTGCAAAGCCGGCACTCTGACTGCTGCTCATCCTATGTATTTGCATAAGAATGTGTATCTGCCATTATCCCCATGACAACATATGAAGGACTTTCACTCCCCTGAAAGTCCTCTGTGTTCTGCCAATTCACATAACTTTTCAGAGTTGCAATCTTCATTCTATTAAAACAACAACAACAAAATAATGGGCACTTGGACCTTTGTAAAGGGCAACTGAACAATTTTCTTAAAATTATATAATTACTTTAAGCTTGGCTTTTTAGAAATGAATGAATACATGAATTAGCGGTATCACATCCTTGCTTGTCATGATGTAATAGGCAATATTATGCTGATCCTTTTTCCTCATGGTTTCATTAATAGCATAAGTAAATTCATAATACTTTAAGATGAAGCCTGACATTTTACAGTTTTATCTATCACATTTGTGTGGCTTGGCTTTTTGGCAACTATATAAAAAAGGAAGTCTTTCTGGGTCGTGTCATCTAGAACATTAAAAAAGATCCTTTTGAATTTCCTCTACCATGTACCTAAAGTGTCACCTTGCAAGCTCTATCTGTGGTGGCCAAAATTTTGAACAAGAGCCTATGGATCATGTAGCTTTAAAACAGATAAGGCATGGTGACTTTGAAAGACACAGGGGGTCACAAAATAGCATCAGAACCACGTAAACAAGGAGAACTAAGTAGCCTTAAGGCAAGCAGGGGAAGCCTGCCTCCCCACGAGCTGTCAGGATGCCCTTGATCATAGAAGGGGAGACTCAGAACAGTGCTGCGAAGGACATTTAAGATCACGAGAGAAGATGAGCTGAATTGTGTACAGAGACTGTATAGTTTAGTGTTGGTTTCATGTTTAACAAGATCTGCTTGAGTAAATCATAGACTGCTAGAAATGATTTTATTTAATATGTATTTTGAACTTGCATTGCTGTTAATTCTGTCTCTGTATGTCTTCTGAGGGAGCTCATATAAGAATGGTTACATTGGGCTGGAGAGATGGCGTAGCGGTTAAGCGCTTGCCTGTGAAGCCTAAGGACCCCGGTTCGAGGCTCGGTTCCCCAGGACCCACGTTAGCCAGATGCAAAAGGGGGCGCACACGTCTGGAGTTCATTTGCAAAGGCTGGGGGCCCTGGCGCGCCCATTGTCTCTCTCTGCCTCTATCTGTCTTTCTCTCTGTGTCTGTCGCTCTCAAATAAATAAATAAAAAATTAAAAAAAAAAAGAATGGTTACATTAATGCATTCTGGGAAAGACATACAGTTTTCCCATGTAGTTTTCTTCCACTCCCCATATTTTATAGACTTTTGGAATTAATATCAAGATGCATGTAGCAAAATGTCTTCATGTTTATCCTGGTTTGGAAAGAAGGTTGTGATAAACTGAGGATTTAGCAAGTATGAATGACAGGAGGTCAGCAGAATGGCTTTCTTTCCAGATCTTTTATACCTCCCCTGTTCTCTATTAGCTTTATGGTAGGTTGCCCCCATCCATGCTAGAGCTAACTGCACCTCACAGGTACACCCTTATTCCTTCAGTCTATGTAGGAACCTGTCTTATTCTTCCATATCCACAGAGTGTAAAGACAGAAATTGATATCTTCCTTACTCATTTCCCTTTCATAGTAGAAATTTGCCTGGCTCAGGTCAGTCTCAAAGTTACTTTTCATCTAGATTTGATACTAGAAAACAATAGTAGTAAATAGTTATCAAATGAAAATTTTCTGCTAATGTACTATGGTCTAGAAATGGATTTATAGCTTATGACTATATATTTTAAATTGTAATAGGATTAGCCAACACAGTAACTTCATATAAAAGTATCTGCATGGTTTAACAATTGAAATTTAGGAGAAAGACAATCTTGTGTGGGTGGAGACACCACCAGATAACACTAAGCCAGCTGTCAGGAGGGTCCCATGGAATGATTTTCTGTCTGAGACCAAGGTAGAGTGTGCCAGGCAGGGTCATGCACATCTAGCTAGAAGTTGAAGCCCATGAACTGGCATATGGATATGGGGTCATTGTCATATCCATCCCAGGTTTTAGCAACCTTCTAGGTTACTGTGAGTATCCAACCTTATACACATGGACTTCCAGGGCTCCTTGTTCCAACAGTGGGGATGAGCAGGGTAATCAGCATAATTGACCCTTTCTGATTCTGAGCATCATATCTCAAGGGGGATCTAAGGCTTAGTAGACAATTATAGCTGGTGTTAATTGTCATTCAAATAGAAAATAGGGGGCTAAGCAGGGCTTGAACATGGTAAACAAGAATTCCAAGGATTGGTAAGTAGGAATGTAAGCCTGAGCCTAAGCCTTATATTATTTATTTATTTTTATATTTAGGGTTTTTGAGGTAGGATCTCACTCTAGTCCAGGCTAACCTAGAACTCATTCTGTAGTCCCAGGATGGCCTTGAATTCACAGTGATACTCCGACCTCTGCCTCCTGAGTTCCAGGATTAATGAATGACATGTGTCACCATACCCGGCTGAGCAAAAGTCTAAATGTGGTGGAACATATCCAAGTATTGTATAAAGGTGGATGATATTGCTCAAAACTCAATTCAAACCCATGATATGTAAAAAACCAGTAATCAAGCCAGATGTGATGGTGCATGCCTTTAATTCCAGCCCTTGGGATACAGAGGTAGGAAAATCCCCATGAATTTGAGGCCACCCTGAGACTAGATAGTGAATTCCAGATTTCATGGCAGTCTGAGTTAGTGAGACCCTACCTAAAAAAAAAATTTAAGAAATAAGGAGCAGGGATCTGATATTTGAGGGAGGATCTAGGAGAGGATATTCCAGATGCAGTATAATCAGGACCTAACAAATTGGGTAGAAAAGAGCTAGGAACCAAATTCTGAAGGGGCTTGACAGCTTACCACATTGAGGATGGACCTTGTAAGGGGCAGGTGCATTTGATAGTGTTCAGCCTCTGTCCTATCTCTGCACTCCTGCAGGGAAGGGTGGCCCTAGAATTTCACAGAAGTAGATTCAGACATACATTCTTGGGGGTGGTGTTAGCAGGAAAGGGGGCAGTGTGACAGACAACAGGAGTCTTTCACCAAAGCCAGAGGATGCATTTGGTGTATGGTTCTGCTGTATGTCTGGAATTACATTAATGGATACTGAAGTATACACATTACCTATGTCACGGGGTCGCTCACCTCAGAGTCCCTGCATCCCCTTCCTGGACTGGATGTCTAAGGGACTTTTTAAGGCCTACAAAGAACAGCCTCATTAAATTGAGTCTTCCTTCTGTTATTCAAGGAGGAGAGCTGTCACAGCCTTCTTTCCCATGACGGTCTGGCCAGCTCCTAAGAAGTGGATCCCGCAGGGCAGAAAGGATGCAGGCAATCAGTGGTTACCTTTGTTTCCAAGAAATGTCTCCACCCTTCAGTTGCTTCTGAAAGTAACAGTTTGTTTCTCTTGAAAAGGGAAGGCATGCTGAGCTCTCTTCTCAGCTTATAAATTATGCTGTATTAACACTGGCAACGGTTTTATTTGCACTGTGGAAACATGAGGCAGCAGAGAATGGAAGGGGAGGCAGGGGCTGGCTGCCAGGCACCAGCAGAAGCCCAAGAGTGGCTGTTGGGTGGTATTCATGCTAGCATTAGGGGTGGGCTTCCCAACACCTGTCTCTAGCAGCCATGCCATTTTGTTATAAAAGCCTCTGCCACTGGGCTGGTTTGTGTATAAAGTACATGGTTAAATAAATGTGATGATTCAAATAGTCCTGAGAAAGGATCTTCTCCAACGAAATAAAAAAAAAAAAAAACATCTAGTGTCTATTTAGGATATCTGAGATTCTATTATAGATTAATTTGAGGGTTTATGATATAATAATGCAACAGTTTTCAGATTAATCCTAAAGCTGTAAATATGGATTTGAATATCCATTTATCTTTTTACCAACTAGGAAGAAAGGGAAAGAGAGGAGAAACTGAAAATCTACAATACTAGTCAAATCTCTTATTTGACTACACAGGTTTATATAGAGTTCATATAGCCATGTGCTTGAAATATAAGAAATCCTTACTATGTTAAACTTCATTGGAAATGCTGGATATAGTGGTGCATGCATTTAGGAAACTGAGACAAGAGTATTGCAAATTTGTGCACAGCCTGGGTTGCATAGCAAGATCCTGTCATTAATGAGAGAAAGAAAGAAAACCATGTCAACATGTTAACTATTGGATTACTTTGGAGTCAAGAAAATGAGAATTACCCTCAAAGCATCTTTGTGAACATGAGAATGTACAGCAATTTTCAGAGTATTGTTTTCAGTCTTTGAAAAGAGAAGGCTCCTGGGTTGAGACACTGTGTGTTGCAGGTGAAGAAAACAAAATACAACTTCCCAGGTGTGGTGGCACATGCTTTGCCTCACATACCTTTAATCCTAGCACTTGGGAAGCTGAGGTAAGAGGATCTCTGTGAATTCAAGGCCAGCCTGAGACTACATAGTGAATTCCAGGACAGCCTGAGCTAGAGCAAGACCCTACCTTGAAAATCCAAAATAATAATAATAATAACAACCAACAACAAGAACAATTCAATCAGACCTAAACAAAAATGGACAGACATCACTGTCTTCTTGAGAAAATTTTCAAGCATAAGATGAGCTTCAGGGTTGTGTGAGTCAGATACTGAATAGATTCCTCAAGGCCTGCTTTTTCCTCTTCCCCGCCCAAACACGGATCATGCTTAGCCTGGCCTTGCCTTTGCAATCAGACGAGACAGGGTGATGGGTGGTACAACCATGAACATTAATTTGCTCTCAACGCCAGCGGTGTATTATTTTACTCTTGGAAATTGCCATCAGATGGCTTTAATTATTCCATGTTCATGTCTACAGGGAGAAAGAATTCCCCTCCACATGGAATTAACTTCCTTACTTTTGGTTTCCACAAGCCAACAAGTTCGTGTGCCTATAAGGAATGGCACTTACCTGGAAACAAGTTAACAGGAGAGCCTGGGAAATGCCAGTCCAGGGGCACTTGATCAGGACATGGAACTCATCTAAGATCAAAGGGGCAATTTCATTCAAGGCAATACTGTCTCTACTAGAATACGTGATTTAAGGTAAATGCTGTTTGTATGTCATGGCCTTAAAATAGAAAGAACACAAATTTTTAATTCATCCTTAGTGGTCAACCAGAGCAGTTCCTGAGTGATATCTTAGGAAATAAAAGGAAAACAATTTTTCATAAAGAAAAATGATTTTGCCAGTAAAATGTCTATAACCAGCCATTTTCAATGACATTTTTGGGTAATTTTACCAAACAGCATAGTTCCTGGTGGGCAGCGCCCTGAGACAGAATCACTGCTTAGTTCAGGGCTGAGTTTGATTACTTGTGTTGGCTTAACTGGGGCTGACTGCAGCTGCCCAATCACATCCTAGTGATAATGAGAACATGAAATATAATCCAAATAAATTAAAACCCTTTCTTCAGAAGAGTGTCAGAATTTGTATGTAAATGTGTCACTTCTTTAAAAGGGCATCCTGAGAAGAAGGTATGTTGTTTTTTGGATGGGAAGTTCCTTAGATGTAGCTACCATGTCCCTGCATAGAGCTATAAAGGAAAACATCTTTTGTAAACAAATATGTTCTCCTGCTAAGTTGCTTTGCTTTCTTTTGCTTCTTCCATGGGACATTTTTTTTTTCTATTTTCATGCATAAGCATGCTACACTGATGCTTGTCCACAAGTCTAAACAGTGAGTAGGTTCATATACTGGAAGTCCTAAGTACACCACAGGAGCATGGCAGAGCCCCAACAAGGTGCCCTGAGCTCCTAATGTCTAATGTCTTTCTATTGTACTGCTAAATGCTTTGTGTGCTTTTTAGTATAAATAATTCCAGAAGATCTTTTGAATCTGATTAACATTGATGAAACTGAATAAAAGATTATCTCCCATGTTTCCTCTTGAAAACCAGCACACATTCAAAAGCATATGCATACAACCTGAACTTTTGGAGCTAACTGAACACTAGTATGGGTTGAGGGAGTCAGAAGCTTTGGTTAAAATGTCCCAGAGGATGCTCAAATCAACTTACACAGGAGCACCAGCAGACACGGCTGGCAGAGTCGAACTCAATCTGGGGTCTGCCGCGTTGCACATGGTGAGCACTTGTCTCTGTTCGTCACTGTTTGAGTCACGGGGTGATAGTGTAAGAGTCATCGCAAGTGGGGGTTTTATGCACACATTTCCACAACACACGCTGAAGCATACTGTAAGGTGGGCAGAATAACATGCACAATTTTTCTCTCTAAACCACACAATAGAAAGGAAGTTTTGGATTTTCATTTGCTTAAGAAGGGCTTGGAAAAAATCATAAAGTGGACAACTATTGATAGTACTGCTGACAACAAATATCAACAAGATCAGTGAGAAGTGCCTTGTCTACTGCTTGATAAAAACAAAACAAAACAAAACAAAAACCTAACCCCACAAACACCAAAAGCACCAAGTCCTAAAGCAGCAAGCAACAAAGAACCCAAGTGCTGGATCCTTTCTGCCCCTCCCTCCATGGAATAACAGAAAATTTGCATTGTGTGTTCAAGGTATAGTAGAGAGGAATTTTTTTGAATATGCTTTCAAATCTTCAGGGACTTTACAATTTATCAAGAAAGACACATTCTTCCTAATGAAAGGTTGCTGACCTTCATGAATGTGACAGTTCAATTACAGGCCATTCATATGCAGAGCAGCACTGATAAAGGATTTAGAAAATGTGACTAGCATAGCATAAAAAGAGAAAAATGTCGAGGAAATTATTATTCGCTTTTAAAAATTTTTAATTGTGAAACAAGGATAATAAATACGCTGTTTCGGGTAGGAGAACCTTTTCTTCTTTAGCCCCTCAGCCCATTAGATTTGTTTCAGTGGGTATCCTAATTTTTTCACTTGTCTTTTTCTTCCTAATATTTCTGCCTTTTAAATCTTCCATACCACTAATGCAAACAAATCCAAAAGCCCTGGGATTCTAAACTGCAGTGTTTCAAAAAAAATAAAAATAAAAATTCCCCTTTTCCTTTTGACTGGCAAAGCAAGCTGGAGTGAAAATATTAATATTATTTTAAGTGCTTGACTATTATTTAGATGCTAAAATAAATTGAGAGTTATGAGAGGGAGTGTCTGTACATTCAACCACCCACACTGAGGCTCTGACACCCAAGCTCCAAGGAGGTAGGCAACCCCTTCCCAGGATAGTGAATAGCCTCATGCTGGCTAGACTCACTGGAGCCAGTCTGCAGCCGGAAATGAGCGACACCTGCAGGTTCTGGTGGCTGAGTTTCTCCAGGTGTGCGGAAGACATGTGATTACCACTCAGTAAATCAGCAGAGTGTCATTTAGCCACAGCTCATCCGACCTCTCAGAACCAGGCTCTTCACTAGCCACTGCTGCAGAAACTCCTCTAGAACAATACATTTTTCATTAAAAATAAATGACATCAAACTATAAAATTCCTCTAGGGAAGCAGCCAATACAAATATCTGTAAAATTTTCAAGCAGAAGCATTATTTTAATTTTTAATATTTTACTTTGGAAAACACTATCAGCCAAGCAAGCATATAGTGGTATATATGAGTCTTCGAATTGTTGAGTCTGAACAGGACTGAATGAGAAAATGTGTTCCCAACACCAATCTTACTGCCTGGCACATAGCAGCCTTTCAGTATTTGTGCATGGATGCCTGGACCAACTGTGTTTCTTTCCCACCCCTTAACTGTTGGGTCAGCTGTACAACCTATCAAATATTCTCTTGAGACCGTCACCATCTCTAATTTGCACTTTTGGATAGCTTTCTTTGTCCACTATTGTGGGGATATAAACTTTCCATCAAATCACTTTCAATTACAAGATCATCACAGAGTGAAATGTGCATGATTTATGTACACTTATGTTTGGATTTGGATATTAAATATCCCCTCAAAAAACTCATATGTTAAAGGCTTGGTTCCCTATGCAATGCTTCAAATTGGAACTTTAGGAAAGTGTCCTGATCATGAAGGCTCTGACGCAGTTAATACATGAAGCTAGTAATGCATTGATGAGTCCAAATGCTGTTGTCAGTATTGGGAGATGATGGAAACTGGTAAATAAAGCATAATTGGAGGAAGTGGATCATTTGGGGTGTACCTTTAAGAGATGTAAGGTTTGGGAGTGACCAAGACCCCACAAACCACTCCGAGGCAGAGATGAAAGCTTTTATTCAGGAAAAGCGGGGCTGCCAGGGCTGACTCTCCAGAGCAAAGCACAGCCAACCTGAGTTTTCAGATACTGGGCTTGATAGGGCTTCTTCAGTTGGGGGAAGGTGAGAAAGGGAAAAGTTAAATAAAAAAGGTTCCTTTAGGGGAGATCTAAGATAGCCAGAGTGTGAGAAGACAAACACAGTGACCTGGCAGACTTAAGAGGTAAGGGGGGACAGGAAAACATGACCTGGGGGCATTGTTAAGCAAGGAAGGGATTATAATGGCTGAGCAGTTTCTTGAAGAATGTGGATAATCTTCCTTACACCTGTGTTGCCAATCTGCTGTTTGGTTCCATTCTTTTCTTATTTCTTCTTATTTTTCCTGTGGTTCAGACTAAAACATATTCAGAACTCTGGGGTAACTTTTAGAAGCTTCTCAGTTCTGATTCAGTGTTCTGAGAAGTCAACTTTGGGGCATTAAAGTGAATCTAGATGAGTGTTGCAAGTTTTATATCTCCTGATATCTTTCCACATGTTTTTTTTTTTTCCTTCTGATCTTCCTTTTTTCCTTCTTAAGTTTCATATAACCCAGCACCTCAATTTAATTATTGACAAAACTACTTTTGGAGAAAGCATATGTATTAGGAATATAGTATGCATTTTCTATTTTATGTATTAATACTGGAGAGCAACACAGATAGAGCAATCCCTCAAACCCTGGCATATTTAACTCTTAGCACTTGAGCAATTTATTATTGCTTCATTCAGTGTATTTGACAATAAGTAACAAGAATCTGAGACAATCTAAGAATTGTTTAAATATTAAGAAAAGTTTATTATTTCTTATAATACATGATCCTACTAGGGAGACTACACATTTAGAGAATGAATAGTTCAAAATCCCATGAATATCTAGGAACTTTCCATCTCTTTTATCAGCTGTTCTCAGATATGTTAAGTCTCCTCATGGTAACAAGATGGCTGCTACAAATAGCCTTAGTAGTTGCATTCTCATATTTTAATGTTATAGGTCAAAATATGGGAAAAAACATATTGATGAAAGAGTTAGAGGCAAGGGGGTTCCCCCAAGTTTATGAATCACAATTTTGGGTCCTTTCCTATTTTTGACAAAGAATTGATTTTAAAAAAAAGTCTCAAGAAGAATATGAATTGTTGAATTTATTTAGGGAGAAATCACAAATTGTGTGGTTTGTTTATATGAAATTGGGATGCCGTGAGAAGGCCCAAGCAGAGTCATAAGCACATGGAAAGTAGGAAACATGCACGCACCTGGAAGGCACAGCACAGTCTACGTGGCTCATGTAGTAATGGAGGTCTTTAGGGAAAGACTGGGATGGAGCCACAAGCTCATGGAAGATAGAACCTAGGGGCTTGTGTAGGGAGATTTGGAAGAAACACATATAGCATCTTCCCTGAGCTTCCCCATGGGAAAAATATTAAGAGGGTAAATGGTGGTGGTTTAAGGAAGAATAGTAGAGGAAAAATATCAAAGCAGAAACAAGAAGTTCAGATGAGAAATGAATGGTAAAGAGAGTTATGCCCATGGTTCCTGTGAGTTTAGAGGAATCACACAGGCAGCAGGCCCAGAGTTCAGAGGAAGCACTCACGTGGTAGATCTAGAGTACAGAGGAAATGCACATGTGGTAGATTCAGAGACCAAAGGAAAAATAATACATGTAATTAATGTGGGAAGTTACCCCAAAGTATGAAGCAGAGAGTTAGCCAGGCCAAGAAATAGTATTCTGTTTTCCCCTACTCAGCCTAACTGGAGGTGGACAGCCTCACATGTATCCAAGCAGTACAGAATAGGGCAAGGAGGAACACACACACACACACACACACACACACAGAGAGAGAGAGAGAGAGAGAGAGAGAGAGAGAGAGAGAGAGAGAGAGAGAGAAGAGAGAGAGAGAGAGAGAAGAAAAAGAGAAAAAAAGGTTGGGAACAGCCTTTTGAAAAATGCATTGTTTTGTCAGATTCAGGTATGTATAGAGGAAGATTTAAAAGAGCAGACCCCAGAGGACGGTCTACTTCGGTAGTATGTTAGACTGTAGGCAGCAAGAGGCACTCTAGCTGTTGTACATGAATCAGGATCAGACATAAGTTTCATTCCTGTGTTCATTCATGTCAAGGCAGGTTGGCAGTTTGGATGGCATCTTCTGGTTCTCTCTTTTGAACTTCTGTTCCTAACAAACTGTTTAAAAGAAGGAAGCTTTTTCCTTCTTCTCCTTCAATATTTTCCTTCTCTAAAAATTTCTCTGAAACTATGGCAGCAGTCTTACTCTCATATCTGATTAGCTAGAGCTGACTCATTCTTCTCGCTTTAAGTGAACCTTTGATAAGAAAAGGAAATAATCACAATTATGTTAGGGAAATCAATATGCATTGAGGTTATGACTGTCCTTTCCTCAAGGCTATTGTTACTGACATAAAGCAAATGAAGGTGTCTGGTCAAAATTGTTCTTGTTTAGGTAAGCTGGAGAACAACTCATGGTAGGCAACCAAGAAAGCTATGTACAACAAAACTGTCAGAAGGAATCAAGAGGAAGACAAGGAAATAGTAAGCAGGAAGTTGAAGATAAGTAGATAAAGATAAAAAAAGTCATCTTAGGTAGAACAGGTGTTTGGTAATTGTTGATGGAAATAAACAATTTAAAGCAAAGTTAATCTGACACATATTCTGCGGCAGGCGTTCCATGGCAGTCCAGGCCAATGGTCTAGTAGTTCATATGAATAGCTGTGATCAGCACTAGAATTTAAATATTTTATTTTAATTAATTTGTTTGACAGAGAGAGAGGGAGAGAGAGAATAGATGGGCCAGGGCCTCCAGCCACTGTAAATGAACTCCAGATACATGTACCCTCTTGTGCATTTGGCTAATGTGGGTCCTGGGGAATTGAACCTGGGTCCTTTGGCTTTGCAGGAAAACTCCTTAACTACTAAGCCATCCCTCCATCCCAGCACTAGTATTGGAAACATTTTACTCACAACTTTCATGCATGCATACAATGAATTTTTTATCATAATCCTTTACCATTAATTTCTTATGTCCTCATTTCCCCATTTCCCTTTCCTCCTTCCACTAAACCTTTCTTCTTTTCAAATAGGCCCTCTTTTAGTTTGATGTCTTTTCTTTTTCTTCTTTTTTTTTTTAAATTTTTTATTTATTTATTTGAGAGCGACAGACACAGAGAGAAAGACAGATAGAGGCAGAGAGAGAGAATGGGCGCGCCAGGGCTTCCAGCCTCTGCAAACGAACTCCAGACGCGTGCGCCCCTTGTGCATCTGGCTAACGTGGGACCTGGGGAACCGAGCCTCGAACCGGGGTTCTTAGGCTTCACAGGCAAGCGCTTAACCGCTACGCCATCTCTCCAGCCCATGTCTTTTCTTTTTCTTCCATCATTACTGAGGAAATGTTGATAGGCAGGTCTCATTTATGTAGTTCACAGGGTCCACTGCTAGTTAAACTTGGCAACTTTTCTCCGCAGCAACCTGTATAGCACTTTCTAGCATGATGACAACTAACCCCAGAGAGGAGGCTTCTAGCTCAGTTCCAGCTTGAGTTTTCAGTGTCTTCCAACTGAAGCATGTGAAGTCTTCGGCAACTAGATCTTAACATCTAGCTCTGCTAGGCAACTAATGGCATTGGCAATACCCTATATTGTTCGGGAGGCCTGAGGGCCCTCTGTAACCAACAGTGTCACTTGGAGGAATCCCATTTCTGACACTGGGAGTTTCCTGTAACAATTTATGGCTTCTGGGATTATCCACTACACAGGGCACTTTGGCACAAAAGGGAAAGTGGGGGGGGGAGGGAGGGTATTACCATGGGATATTTTTTATAATCATGGAAAATGTTAATAAAAATTGAGGAAAAAAGTCTATTGTTAGGGGGGCTGGAGCTATGGCTTAGCATTTAAGGCACATGCCTGCAAAGTCCAAGGACCCCAGTTTAATTGTGGCAGATGTGTCCGGAATTTGTTTGCAGGGCCAGAGGCCCTGGCATGCCCATTGTCACTCTTTCTCTCTTTCCCTCTCTCTGTCTCTAGTTAATAAATAAATAAAAATAAAATTTTTTAAAATATACTTTTAGAGGCTAGAGAGATGACTAATTGGTTAAATGTGCTTGTTTGCAAAGCCTGATAGCCTAGGTAAAATTCCCCAATACTCAATGCACAGAGTGGCACATGTGTCTGCAATTGTTTACAGTAGCAAAAAGCCCTGGTGAACCCATTCTCTTTCTTTCTCCTTTCACACACACACACACACACACACACACACACACACACACTTAAATAAATATGTATATATTTAAATTTCTCTATTTACTTTCAAACATAGAGAAACAGAAAGGCTTAAAATGGGTACACCAGGGCCTCTGGCCTCTGCAAATGAACTCCAGATGCATGTGTTACTTTGTGCATCTGGCTTTGTGTGAGTCCTAGGGAATTTAACCCAAGTGACTAGGCTTTGCAGGTAAGTGCCTTAACTGCTGAGCCATTTCTCCAGCCCTATATTTTTAATTAATCAATTAAGTAGTTTTCTATACGGTTTACTCATAGCATCCTTAGTTTTGATTAAATATCTGCTCACCCCTTGTCTCCTTGCATTGTGGTTAACAGAAACAGTGCATGACAAACATAGTTGCTTTTTTCACTAAATTTTGCATTGGCTAAAGTGTGCATTTCTTAAATTTAAAATGAGTGGGAGAATATGAGTTTAAGGATTGCTTCCAGCTCCATCTTCAATGATTTTACATTTAGTTTTGCTTTAGGCTATTCTAGTTTAATTCAATTTTGAGTAGACATATAGAAATTGTATTTGAGGTGATTTCATGTATTACAGGGAACATTGATTTTAATTAGCTCAATAGCCTTCTAGAGACTTATGTTGTTTCTTGGCTTTTGATGTTACCTGCAAAGAACACAGTGAATGGTTTCATCAACTCACATAACATGTGCCAGTTTCCTAACAGAAAGGAAAATCACTTCACTTGGACACTTTGCTTTCTTTATGGGAATTCCAAGCCCAATCAGAAGAAAACTAAGATTATATATGCCAATATTATTATTTATGACTATTATTCTCCATTGGTTGAAGATTCCTTATTACAATACCATAGAAATGGTTAAGAAAGAATAGAAATGCCTGAGGAATGTGAGTAGTTTGTTTGCTTCTTTTTTTTTTTTTTTTTTTTTGAGGCAATCCCAACAGACTGGCCTTTTTTTTTTTAAAAAGTTTTTTTCTTTTAGAGTGACAGACACAGAGAGAAAGACAGATAGAGGGAGAGAGAGAGAATGGGCGCGCCAGGGCTTCCAGCCTCTGCAAACGAACTCCAGACGCGTGCGCCCCCTTGTGCATCTGGCTAATGTGGGACCTGGGGAACTGAGCCTCGAACCGGGGTCCTTAGGCTTCACAGGCAAGCGCCCAACCGCTAAGCCATCTCTCCAGCCCGGTTTGCTTCTTTAGTATATCTGTTGACAGTTGTCAGCTTTGTGAGATGGACTCTTGTTATTGATCAGCTCAGTTTCTTCATGCGTATTTCATGAGCCATCTCAGATTAGGACAACTATTATCAGGAAGAGTACTGGCATATTCTAGTTCAAGCATCTCATTCCCTGTCTACATGTGCTCATCCTGTCTTAGTCATCTCTCCACACCCTTTGCCACTGGTCTTTTCTTCTAGTCTCATGACAGAATTTAAATCCTTTCCTATCTAGTATGCTTACCAAAAGCAAGTTCTGCTAAACCAGTGGGCATGATGTCAGCCGACCTATCTGGGAGATGCCAGTACTGACTTGAGTTGTGTTGTGTTGTGTGTGCCCTCACAACCACCACCCAGAAGGCTGACATGACTACAAGACTTTCTCGTAGACAGAGACAAGCACGTTTACTGCCCTGGGAAGGACTATGAAGACTGGCTATAGGTCATAGCCTGTCTTTACCAGTTCTTGCCAACTTGCCAGCCTGCCCCATTATTTTAGGGGGAAAACTGAGGGAAAGTGGGAATATTGGAATAATGAGCTTTCTCTTTGTTTCTGCCTGCCCTCTAAATCTAGCAAGAAGTATATAAGGTGAGAATTCTAGCATTGCTCAAAGAATGGCTCAAAAATGTTCCTCCCTGAACCCTATGAGCCCATGCATGTTGGGGAATGCACTTGACCCTGAGCAGACCTGGACTCATTATTCCCTAGACACAATTCTCAATACCAGAGAATAAGTGACATTATTATTTGCCACCACAAATACACCACAAACTTTGAAAAAGGACAGTCATAGTCTCCCAGGCTACAATCTCCTTTAATCTTCCAAGACCTATATACATTATGAGGTTCATTTGACCAAGGTCTCCTCATATACAGAGTGCTCCCTAAGTATTCAATGTTATATTCTTCTGTTTTATTGATTGCAATTTAATCTAGGGAACCTTTGGGTATGCTTGCTTCTTTTTGTTTGTTGAGACAGAGTTCAACTATTTAGCACAATTGACTTCAAATTTGCTCTTTAGCCCAGCCTCACCTCCCAATCAAGACCTCCCTTCTTCACTCACCTAAATGCTAGGATTACCGGAATGTCTGGCCATACCTAGCTGCATTGAATAGGGAACTCTTATGGATATACGTTTTTCTGGCTATGCTAAGCCTCAGAACATAATTTCCCCTGTCTTTATACCTACAGTTCAGAATATGTGTTTAGAAAAGATAGGATCTCTTTCTCTGTCTCTCACTCTTTCTTTCGCAGACAATATGAAAGGATGAGGTAATCATCACATCTCAGTAAAAAAGAAAGAGAGCACTGTTAGTAAATATTTGTTCATTTTCCCACATTTGCTGATTGTCATTTGAAATGTTTTGCTTAATCTTACATGATTTTACTAAAATATTCAGTCTAATTGGAAGACGATATGGTTCCTGTATTCAACCTCTGTACATTTTGCAAAATTAATTAGAAACTGGCTACTGTGACTTGGTGAAGCTAGGTTATATTTGTTGAACTTCAGATGGAAAATTTTCTTTTGTTTTGTTTAAGCAAGATTCAGGTGGTTCAATAAATGCCACTTAACTGGGGCAGACTTGATCAGGGAAGTTGCTGAATTGGGAAACCAATTAAGTCTAATGATAATTAACATGCACTGCTGCTTAATTGGGATAGGTGGTCCATTGAGTTGGTATCACCGTAGGTAATTAAATGGTGCTCTTGGAGGTTAAGAGATAGAGTCTTCTTGATGTTTTCAAGATTGAAAGCAATTTATTTCCTCTCTTGATCATACTATTGCTAGTTGATAAAAACTCAGTTTCCAAATAATAATTCCAAATGTGCTACTTGCTTTGAAAGGCTTTCTGCATTTTTATTATACATGCATGGGCACACACACACTCACACACACCACTGTGAATGATTTTGCATATAAAATAATGAAAATGGTGAGATACAGAGTTTTATGTAACTTACTCAAAGTTGTCACTAATGATCAGGTAAAAACATGGGCTTCAGAAAACTACTTTGTGGCTCAAAAGAGTGATATCCCTCCTTGTGTGTGTTTGTTGTTTTTCTGGTTATTGACACCAAATACATGATAAATAGTAACTTTAGGGAAAAAAGTTCATTCCAGCTTACAGTTGAAGGAGATACCATTTGGCACTGTGGGGAAGTCCTGGTGGCAGGAGTGTGAGACACACAGTCACATTATATTTCTAGTCAGGAAGCAGAGAGTAGACAGGACTATAGAGCTCCAATGTCCACTCTCAGGTACCGATTTCCTCAGTAAAGCTCTACTTCCTCAGTTTAAGCAGCTCACCAAAAGAGCACCACCAGTTGGGGAGTAAGTGTTCAAACATATGAGCCTGGGGCAGGCGGCAGTTCACATTCGCTTCCTACCACCGTGACATCCATACTCAGAAAGGCTGAGGGCAGCAGTGGGAAGAGCTGGATGCTTCTAGAAAGGAAAACCAGAGAGAGGTTGAGAAGAATGCAGGTAGGATATGCCTGCATGTGTGCATGTACACACACACGCACACACAGCCATGTAGGGGTGAAGAAAATAGGAAATATTCCTGAGTCTGAATAGCCTGAAAAAATATATGAAAATGATATGATATAATAAAGGAAGGTAGAATAAAATAAGATGTATTGGGCTTTATGAAAAAGAGCACATTAGGATGATCAATAATGTAGAACTCTGATTCTTAGGGGTCAAGAAAATTGGATAACCTTAGACATGGCATTTTGGAAATTTGGAGAAATTTGGCTGGAAAATGCACTCTAAATGCAGAGACAAAGCTTTAATGGTAGTTGTTAGTGAAATCTATTGTAATTTATTTTGACTTGCATAAAAATAAGAGTTGTTGGATCAGAAAACCAATTGTCCCTGAACAAGTTTTCCATGACCCTGACTATGTAGGTGTATTGAGTACTTATACAAATCAAACAGTTCTTTATAATAAATGATAATGTATTTCATAGCAATTCTTTGGCATGCACATAATTTTACCACTTATTACAGATGAAAGCAAATCTGCACATTAGCAGGATGGATGTGCTCATTTGTCCAACAATGTACAATCCAAAGGTATATTATATTGATTCATGCTGAGGAATGTTGAAAAATATTGTTTTTGTTTTCTGTAATTGATCCATTGTTTTTGATAAAAGCAGAACATTTTGTATGCACAATAAAAACCATTGTAATTGATAATATATTCTAGTTTCAATCTGAGATGAGGTACTTCAGAAAGCTCCCTTGGCATGCTGTGGTGACAGCCTGTGCAGTGCCAGGGGCAAGCTATGTGCTAGGAACCCAGGCTGCAGTGATGTCACGGATGCAGCACAGGTGAATGTTGCCACCATCTTGAGATCCTTTACATACTTTGTGTTGAATGACTTTTTGGTTATTGTGTACTCAGAATACTTTAACTGTTGTCAAAGTTTTCATGACTCATGTGGGGTCACGGCCACTGGTTAAGAAATTTGCTTTTTCTTTGTCATTGTTTTCTAAAGCTTCATCATTTGCTCAATCCCCATTAATTCAATATCACTTATACCTCACAACTATATCTATAATACTATCCAGATTCGCAAGGTACCGTGTTGGGATTTGAACTTGCATACTGCTTGAAATGCCTCATTGTCCTATCAACTGCAAATGCTGCCTAAATATTTATCATTAAGTCACAGTATAGCCAATGTCATAGAATTGTATGCAAGTCAGGCATGGTGGCACACGCCTTTAGTCCCAGCACTTGGAAGACAGAGGATCACTATGAGTTTGAGGCTACCCTGAGACTACATAGTGAATTCCAGGTCAGTCTGAGCTAGAGTGAGACCCTACCTCAAAAAAAAAAGTATGCAGGGTTGGAGAGATGGCTTAGCGGTTAAGCACTGCCTGTGAAGCCTAAGGACCCCGGTTCAAGGCTCGATTCCCCAGGACCCACGTTAGCCAGATGCATAAGGGGGCGCACGCATCTGGAATTCATCTGCAGTGGCTGGAAGCCCTGGCATGCCCATTCTCTCTCTCTCTCTCTCTCTCTCTCTCTCTCTCTCTCTCTCTCTCTCTTTCTTTATTGCTGTCAAATAAATAAATAAAAATAAACCAAAAAATTTTAAAAAGTATGCAAATGCACATATAATTAAACATACACACATATGCAGACTATGTAATGTTTTTAAAATAAAACAATACACCCTACAAAATCCAGTTCAAAAATTTATTTTGATTTATTTTACTTTCATCCCAAAGAAAAAGCTGGAAATCAGGGGAAATCCAAGATTCATTAAGATAACTAGCAAAGAGGAAGCCCATAGCTTAGTCATCTTTGACATACCCATCATGTCTCAGGGAACAATATAGAGGAAGTGTCAAAAAGAATAGGAAAGCTATGGGCTGGAGAAATGGCTTAGCCATTAAGGCATTTGCCTACAAAACCAGAGGACCTCGGTTCAATTCCCCAGGACCCACATGAGCCAGATGCACAAGGTGGCACATGCGTCTAGAATTACATGGCAGTGGCTGGAGGCCCAGCGTGCCCTCTCTCTCTCTCTCTCTCTCTGTATGTGTGTGTGTGTATGTGTGTGTCTTCCTCTTTTGCTCTCTCAAATAAATTAATAAATAAAAAATTTTAAAAAGAATGTGAGAGCTGCTCTCATTGTTACAGAGAAAAGTTTCTCTATGGAGCTGGCAGCTATTTTAGTTATCTTCTCATTGCTGGGATAAAGTACCTCACCAAAGCAGCTAATGGGAGGAAAGTTTTTATTTCGTCTTACCATTTCAAGGAGAAGCTTCATAATGGCTGGGGAAAGCATTGCATGAGCAGAGGCTAGACATCACCTCTGCTACTGGAGGTGGAAAACAGAAGCAAGAGAGTGAGATGAACTCTAGCAAGGGAGAAAGGGTCATAATATCACTTAGCCCTCTCCAAACAATGCACCTCCTCCAGCAAGGTTCCATCTCCCAAACTGCTATCAGCTAGGGACCAAGCACTCAGAACATATGAGTTTATGGGGGTCATCTGATTCAAACCCCACAGCAGTAGACACTAAGGAGGTTCAAAACTCATAAAAACAGAAAACACAAAGCTATTGATTACTCCTCTATAATGGATATTTATTCACTTTTTTTTTTTTTTAAGTAGTGTCTCACTATAGCCCAGGTTGACCTGGAACTCACTCTGTAATTTCAGGCTGGCTTTGAACTCATGGTGATCCTCCTACCTCTGCATCCTGAGTGGAGATAAAAGGTTTGTGCCATTATACCCACCTTATGAAGGATATTTCTAACATGCTCCCCAAGGCTCTGGGAACATTGCAGAGGGGGCAGGAAGAATCTAAGAATCGCAGGGCAAGAAGGAGTACTGTGGGACAGCATCTTCCCAGTATGAACTGACTGGTGTATTCATAACCCCATGGTGATTTGATTACAGCTACTGCCACAAGACCTACACTGTTCTGGGACTGTCAACATTTTGAAAAGGAGGATGGAGAAAGACAAAAAGACTAAGAGCACAAAACAGAAGAACTACCTAGAAAGTGGAGGATCTTCAATGGAAAGGGAGTGGGGAGAAGAGACAAAAAAGTATAACAGCCTGGGAATATAGTAAAACTATAGTATTTTCATGTATTAAAGTTCTCAATTTAAAAAACTACATTTTTAATTTTTTTAAAGTAAGAGGCTACATTTAAATTACTTTATTACTTAATTATAGTTTATTTATTTTTTTTAAAGGTTTTATTTTATTTATTTATTTTTTTTATTTATTTTTTTATGTTTTATAATTTTATATTTTACTTATTTGCAAGGGGAGAGGGATGGGGGAGATAATGAGGAGAGCAGGCACTGCAAATAAACTCCAGATACATGTGTCACTTTGTGTATCAGGTTTTACATGGGTACTAGGGTACTGAACCCAGGCTTTCAGATTTGCAGGCAAGTGCCTTTAACCTCAATGGACCATTTCCTACTACAGTTTGAAGGAATATGTGTGACTTATTCAAAATATAAATCAGCTAATGAATACATGTATATTTCCAGTGAACTGTTTTAAATTTGGATATCTTTGCCCTTAAGATGGAAGCTCATGTATTTAACAGGAGTCTGATGAGAACTCAATGACAAGTGCTCCATGATCCATGGCATAATTTCTCCACTTTTATAATACTGTGTAAATATAAATTCTACTTCTGGTGTTAATCAAAAATTTTCTCATTATCTTATTTCTTATATAATTCATATAAACAATGTCTTCGGTGGATAGACTTTGTAAACTGTTCTTTCATTAATAAAAAAAAGTAGATTATCCATCTGGAATGCTGAGCCTTCATGTCAGTAAATCAACATTATCTCCTTTAAGTTTGCTCTTCTGGGCCACTTGGAAAGTGCAGTCAGGCACACAGGGAAGAGAACTTTGGAGCAACTATAAAGAAGTCTCCATTCCTGCTCTTCTACCAAGGGCAAGAAACAGTTCACTCAGCTCCAGCTCCAGTGAACTTCATACTCCAAATGTTTTGTTGCTTGATTAAAAATGTGCTCGTGCTTAAAGAAGAGTGCAGATGGGGTTCATCACACTGCATAGATATGCAGGGAGGTCTTTTGCAATCGTGCTTCAGGAATATTATTTTGCTTGAGAAGTTATTAGAGGCCAACATGACAACATTTCTGTCACTAACTGGCAAGTTTTCCATGTCAGTTCATGTGGAAATCAAATTGCACCTGAGCAAATATTGAAGGGTGTAGCCAAAGGAAGGACTACCTTTCATTTTGCAGCCACAAATATTACAATAGCCTGTGCACATATTTTAGGAAAACATTTTTTTCTTATGTGAAGTTACTTTGCATGAAATTGCAGGATAAATTTGGTTGGTGTGGCTAATGAGACCTGGTACCTCACAGTGCTCTAATTGCCTTCAGGAGAGCTAGGATCTCTCTATGCATACACACTCAAAATAAATGAGGGACAATGAGCTTGTCTGCCTTTTCACTGAGTATTTTTGCTGGTATCATTTTGCATGATATGGATAGGTGGGAAAACAATGTCGAAAATGATCAAACACTGTCAATCTTACCATAAAGGTTGGTAATAATCACACAATTGACCAATATTTAAAAATGGACTAGAAATAGTGATGGGCACATGTGCCAAACATGTAGTGCTCTGGGCACTTCTGTGTCTATGGTTTCTGTGCTATAATCCCCAGTGTTTGGAGTCAGCACAGTGAATTCCACTACAAAGAAAGTTGAAACACAGACACACTCAGTGTTATATCTAATGGAGTTAAGTCAGGATCTAAACTAAGTGTAATTCTGGATGATTCGTGTGTGTGTGTGTGTGTGTGTGTGTGTGTGTGTGTGTGTGTGTGTGTGTGTTTCATTGTGTACACATGCATGTGGAGGCCAGAAGATAACCTTGGGTATTATTCCTCAGATGCTACCTACCATTTTTGAGACGAGGTCTTTCACTGACATGGAAATCACAAAGTAGGCTTGATTTGCTTGTCATATGCTCTAGAGATCCACCTTTCTCTGCCTCCCAGTGCTGGGATTGCAAGCTTTATAAACACCTACCACCAGTCTTAGCTGCTTTATATGGGTTCTAGGGATCAGGTTCAGATCCTCACACTTATAGGCACTTTGCTGTCAGATCCATTTCACAATCCCAGAAGATCATGTGCTTATGCTGTATGTGATAGGCTTCCTTAGGTGTGCTCAACCTATGCGCAAAGAAGCAACTAGGGCACAGAGCTGACCAAGTCTCTACTTATAAGATTTCTCCTTTAAATTAGGCTTCAAAGAGTAGTGAACAACTCTAGCATGTTCTCAGTGGTAAGGCCAACTGAATGAATCATGTCCCTTCATATTTCCAGAGAAAACTCTAGATGGGGAAAGCCACAACTTTTGGAGCCAAACTTCCTAGCTACTTATCACTGACAAGTGTTAGGACTTGGATTCATTCCCCAAAAGTTGATATGCCAGTAGTGCCACCAGCCTGTGACACTACTGAGACCATCCAACTAATTCCACCCCATTCTAATGTCTTGAGAACAACTGGCCTGTCATAATCTCTCCTGTAAACTTGGGGTTGGTAGAGACAGGTCGCAGCAGTTTTAGTAGGTGACAAACTCAGTGTTGTAGGACCTGGGGCCACAAAGGGAAACATCTGTGTTTACATCCAGAACAGCTCAACTGTCAGTTGTGATAATTATTTGAAATTGTCATTTTGTATAACAACGAACAGCTGGAGGGATTTTCTTTGTTCTGTGTTGTTATTTTTTATTTGGTTTTCAATTGCTGGTGCTAGAGATTGAATACAGAGCCTTGCACATGCTGGGAAAGTACACCATTACTGACTGACATCTCCACCTTTCTTTTACCAATTTTAAAATTTTTAATTGTGGGAAATATACAGAAACATAACACAAAATATCACATTTTTACAGGGCTTGGTTGTGTAGTTTCATGACATTAGGTTTGTTCAAGGTGTTGCTCCACCATCACCCCACTCAGTCCTACAACATTTTGTCTTCCGCACTGCAACTCAGAACTGATTAAGAGCAGCTCCTCCTTCCCTGCACCCTGCATGTTGTTACCTCTGTTCTTTCTGACTCCATGAGGCTGACTACTCTGAGTAGCTTATGTAATTGTAGTCTCAATACTTGTCCTTTAGATTAGCATTCATTCAGAATCAAGTTCTCAAAGTTCATGCATCTTACAGTGCTTGTCAATATTTCCTTAAGTTCCTTTTCAATGAAAGGTGGAGAAACCAGGTCTTCATGCACCATCTCCTGTCATTCATTGGTCACTAAGTGTTTTCCTTGAGATTGTTGGTTCTCTGTACTTCTAGGGCACTGAACAGGCAAAACAAAGCAAGTTTTGTGAACTGGGAACCATCTGAGCAGAGAAAGGGGGAGAGAGACAGAGAAACATGCAAAGTGGGAGAAATCTGCAGTACAGTGAATTACACAGTCTAAGACACAGGGGTGGGTACAGAAGGCTAATGCTGCTTTAGTGTCATTCAAGGTACTTAAAGTTTCAGATGACATATCATGGTGAGCAGTTCCTACAGCTTCTACTCAAACTTCATTTCAGCTGTGGGCACAATGAACTGAGTTAAAGTGCAATTATCATAGAGACAACAGTATCACCACACTAGTAAACATGATGACTAAATTTTTGACAGTGAATGTTTAGGAAAAAAAAATAGCATGAAAAGTGAATTTAAGTAAGCTGTGTTAGCATTCTTGGTTGTCACCAACATGCATTCTTAACCCATTCGCATTTCAACAACACCACCATCTAAGCATCCTGATGTCAGTGTTCCTTGTCCAACCTCTTGGTAAGAAGTGAATCCTGCCATGGTCTTTACTTCTTCTTCTTCTCAGGTGTTAAGTGGAGGAATGATGTGAGTTATGGCCTATCTCATACTCAAGCATCAGTTTCATTGGTTTGGCTGATATCATAGGAAATGGTCACCTACACTCTTATCCTTCTTGGGGCCTAGTGGGTACAATGACCATGTCTCAAAGGAAACAACTAATGGGTCACTCTTCCCCATAGAGCTTGGAAGTCAAAACCTCCACGGCAATAACACATTGTGACACACGTCAGAATTTTCTGTTTATGCTTTCATTGTTAAGGATTTAATTAAATTTAATACCACAAGTGTGTTGACTTTCTTTGTGCTTTGTAAGAAGACAAAAAAAGCAGTAGAACTAGTTCCCAGCCAACTTTCACCTGCTAGGTGACTTTGCTCCCAGGCATGTGAACTCAAAGGGTCTATATGTGACGTTTCAGTAATTTAGCAACAACCAATGGCATAACTCCAATTTTTCACTCTGCTTAGCAGCAGGATTTGAATAATTGTATTGGTACCTCTGAGACAGAGCTACATTTTAAAAGGTAAGAAATGAGGTCCAAGCAAAGAAGTACAGATACTTCACATCTCTGTACAGACTTCAATCTGTCTATGCAATAGCTATTGTACTCTCCTTCTATGCTATAGAATACCAATTTTTCTGAGACCAACAGTCATATTAGTTTAATTTTTTTTAAAAAAAGTTAAATTCCTTGTTGCTGTCAGGTTTGCATTGCTGGCAGAAATCACCCAACTAAGAATAGTGAAGCTTTTGGGAAAAAAGGGTTTATATTGGCTTAAAGACCTGAGGGAACCCTCCATGATGGCAGGGAAAATGATGGCATGACCAGAGTGTGGACGTTACCCCTGGCCAACATAAGATGGGCAATAGCAACAGCAGAGTGTGCCAAACACTGGCAACTGGATACAACACCCATAAGCCTGCCCCCAACAATGCACTGCCTCCAGCCGATATTAATTCCCAAATCTCCATTAGTATTCAGAACACCTAAGTTCACGGGGCATACCTGAATCAAACCACAACATTCTGTCCCTGCCACCCATAAACTAATAACCATACATAATATAAAATACAATGCATTTTAAAAGTCCCAAATTTTTATCAATCCTAATGATGTTCATACATCCCCATAGTCCAAGATCTCTTAACTGAGCCATAATATTTAAAAATAATAAAAAAAACCTTAAAAACAACCATAATGGCTCAAAATAAACATTCACAGTGTAAAAGACGGTATTGGGCATAGCAAAGAAATATTCAACCATTACAAGATTTAAACAGGGCAAACATCAAACTCTGTAGCTACAAGTCCAACAACTCTAGTCAATGACAAGTCTCCAAGTCTGATAATTCTAACCAGCAACGCCTGTGGAGTTTCAATTCCTCCCCTACAAGTAGGCTACTCACAGTCCTGGAAAACTTCATTCTTGGCTGACAGTTTTCCTTAGCAGCCATCTCATAGTCCCAGCATCTTTTCTGGGTCTCCACTGCAACCCATGATTCATCCTCACAATTCCATCAGGTTTCCAAACAGACATCCAGCAAACCAGCTTCACACTGCCCATGGCTGTTTCCAAAATACAAGACCATGCTGCAAATTCAATGACCCTTTCTCTCCTACATTACTTTTACTACACAACACCAGGTAGGGTGCCAATTTGTTAATCTAGGGGGTTATAAAGCAGACTTTGAAGAACAGGACACTATTTTAGCATTCAGCCCCCTTCAAAAAATTGCATTCTTCTGTTGTCCCAATGCAGGTCAACAGGAACAATCTCAAAGGTTGTAATTTCTCATATAATTGCAACTGAACAGGCAGCAGTTTCAGCCCAAAGATTTCTTTCTGTACCCATGTCCCTCTGCTCACACCAGTCCATTTCTATGCAAAGCAACCCAGCACAAACTCTCAAGACACAGGCATAACAGTAAGCCTCTAATACAAACTGCTTCAAGGCCAGTTGAGGCAAAGCTCTTTCTCACCCTCATAAGCCAAACCTCTCAGTCCTTAGTTCTTACTGCATTCAGATCTTTCAACTCTGACCAGAACAGTTCATCAAGCTGTACTTACAACACCACAATGCATCTCTTAGGCCAAGGTTTGAAATCCTTCCATATTCCTCTTGAAAATCGGCTCCAAAAAGCCAAAGCCACAGTCAGTTGTCTAGAAGCAATGCCATGGTCGGTTCCAGCATTACTGTTACAGTCAGGTTCTCATTGCTTGTAGGAATCACCCAACCAATAGCAGATTTTGGGGGGAAAAAAGGGTTTATTTTGGCTTACAAACTTGAGGGGAAGCTCCACGATGGCAGGGAAAAATAATGGCATGATCAGAGGGTGGACATCACCCCCTGGCCAACATAAGGTAGACAATAGCAACAAGGGAGTATGCCAAACACTGGCAAGAGAACACTGGCTATAATACACATAAGCCAACTCTCAACAATACACTGCCTACAGCAGGCATTAATTACCAAATCTCTATCAGCTGGAAACCTAGCATTTGAAATACCTAAGTTTATGGGGAATACCTGAATCAAACCACCACATTTCTCAATCTACAAAGTGATGGTCACATGACTAAGAATTCCTGACCAAGAACATATAATGGAACTTAGGTTGTAGTTGATAGGCTTGACCAGTGGTGTTAACTCAGCAAAGACCTTTCTCTTTAGTTCTCTTCTTATGGCTAATGCAGCAAGTGAGTTCTTCCTGTGGGTGAAACACAGTCATCTACCAGTGCAAGGCTTCTAAAAATGCAATATTCACCTTCTTCCCTCCTCTCCCTCTCCATCAGTTCCCTCCCAAAATCCTCTGAATCTGATGAAAGGTGTGATTGGAAGCAATCACAAGGACACCTGAGGAGGAGCTGCTCTTGCTGTCTACAAAGATGCTGGTTCTGAAACACTGCTGTCTCCTCCTCTATTCCTGGGAGGTTGTTACTGATCCCACTTTCAGCAGAGCATGCCAAGCTGATCTAGTGACTTTACAGATGTGTCACAGGTTATTAAGAAAATACCTTTCAAGCCTTTATTTATCTTGTTACTGTGCAATCCTTTATAAATGACTTTTTATTTGATTATCACACAAAAATTAAAATTCAGAAAATGTTTTAAATATTCACTACACAGATAGTTTATGTATCTATCTATGATTGTATCTATCAGTCATCTATCAATCACTTATCATCCATCTATTTATATATCTATCATCTGTCTATATTCTATTACTTGTCATTTATCTATATTCAATATCTATCTATTATCTATCAAATGCACTAATTTGCATGTTCTTGAAACATTGAATTTGCTTGAAAAATTAAACATAATTTCCTTTGGCACTTTTTCTACCTCCAGAGACTGTTTCTTCTAATTATCCCTTACAATATGCTACATTTCTTCCTACCTTTGAACAATGGAATTTTCCAGGGCACAGTATTTTTTTCTTATATTCATGGGAATCATCTGTGTATTCTTACTCTATTGATAACTCCTAAGTCCTTATCTTTAGCCTTGTTTGTCCTTTGAGATTTTTCAACAGTCATATGGGCTTAGACCCAGAGCTTAGCTCAAGTCTGTCTCATCAGTTGGTACCATCCCTCACCTCATTCATAGTTCATTAGGTTCATATGTCCTATGTCTAGTCCACCAGAGTCAGCAGTGTATCTGGTTACTTGTTTATTCCAACCAGGTTTTGCAACTTCTGTAGATACCATCCAAATACCAGCTACCATGCTCACAATAGTCTGACAGCATCCTGGATAGATCCCCTGACTTTTTACTCTTTTATATAATGACTTGGGTGCCATTTTAAAGGTATACATCAAAGCATGTCACGTCTCTGCTCAGAACTTGACATCGAATTCCCAGAGTTCTCAGGAAGAAATCTGACTTCTGAAGCAAGACAAGGTACTGACTGTTCCCTTGAATTACCATTAATGATGATTCTGCCAACTTCTTGCCCCATTCATTCCATCTCTGCTGACTCAGACACCTTGAATGGTCTTTCTTCAGCATTCCTGCCACACCATCTCTTTCACTGAGCATACTGCTGTCATTGCGTTGTCTCTTTCTCCCCATATCTATATACACATACACATACTGAGTTCCAGAGAATCGTTTCTTCACATACCTATGTAAGGAACTTTACTTCTTTATTTTAACACATTTTTTCTTTGCTTCATATACTATTAGCTGATATTTTACAAAATTTTATTTCTTCCACAAGAATGTTAAAGTAGGCTTTTCCTCCACTCTTAAGTGTAGCAACTTAGAGACTATAACAATAAGAGTTCAATAAATATTTATTAAGTGAGTTTATGTTTCTTCACACACACACACACACACACACACACACACATACTCACATACACACACATACACAAAGATAGTAACAATGCCTATCATCTGAGATTTCTGGAATTCTACCTAAAATTGTCCAATAATTTTTGTAATAACTCTACTCTTCTATATTCTTCTATCTTTTCTACTGCACTCAAAAAGTAATGGGCATACCATTTATATTTTTTGAGGTAAACCCAAGAGACTGGTCTTTTTTAATGAGAGAGAGAAACCTGGTGTGCCAGGGCCTCCAGCCACTGTAAACAAATTCCAGATAAGATACATGCACCACTTTGTGCACATGTACAACCTTGTGCACTAGCATCACCTTGTACATCTGGCTTATGTGGGATCTGGAGAGTCAAACATAGGTCCTTAGGCTTTATAGGCAAGTACCTTAGCCATTAAGCCAGCTCTACACCCCTATTTTTGTTTCTATATTGTAAGGTCAAGCAGGTATTTTATTCTTTGTTTCTTATCATTCTTTTCTCTTCTTTTTATTGCCATCTAATAACATGGCTTTTTATATTTGAAGCTATAATATTCTCTGTAATATCTGTTTTCTTTGAATAAGACACAGCCTTCTAAATCACAGAGGAGTCAAGGTTTTTTAATGGTCTCAGACCTATACAAAATATTTTATCAGTTGATTTAAGCATAAATATTAAATTTATATAATTATACTGATATTACAGTAAGCTCATATTGAAGATTTAAGATCATAAAGTTTGAAATCACATCGACCAAGTTCTGTTTCCAGTTTTGTAAACTTAGACAAATGATTAAATCTCTCAAAATCTTGAAGCCCACCTCAATGACATATTGCAGGTAATAAATGAGTTCATGTGTATAAAGTAGTTAGGACAGATTGATATGCCCAATTCCAGCTGTTATTATCATTACATTTAATTTTGATATATTCTAATTCTTGAGAATTGTTCCTCACCACTTAAAAGTTACATTTACCTTAAAGCTATCAATTATGGTCATTTAAAAATTCTATGTGATATCTGTTGTTATGAATTGAATCTGAAATGCCCTTCACTGGCTCATGATTTGAATACTCAGTCCTCAGCTTATGGTGTAATTTCAAAGCATGTGAAGCCTTTAAAAAGCATGGCCTAGCTTGAGGAAGTAGGTTGGTAGGTGAAGGCCTTTTAAAGTCATATCCACATTTGGCTCTGGTCTGCTGATTTTGCTTCCCCTCTGTGATGTGAGGAGTCCACACCCACACTCTTGTTGGCATGAACTCTGCTATGCCTTTCCTGCCATAATAGACTAAAACTTCTAAAACCTGGAGCCAAAATAAAGTTTCCCCTCAGCTGTTTCTGTCAGAGTGATAAGAAAATAATTAATAAGTATGTTACGATATCTATTTTTAGATTTAAAACTGTTCCTTTTTCCAGAAGTATCTGGCTGATGAACCGTCTGGGGAAGATATTTGTCTTGATCCTCATACCTATATTTCATTCATTGCTAGTTATCACTCTATTTTCATAAACCCGAACAAGTTATTCTAAACTCATTCTAATCTTAGATGATACCTATAGAGCCAACCATCCTTCTGAATTTGTATCCCCTAAAAGTCATTGTATTTCAATTATAGAAACAGAAAGAAATTGGCAGCTTTCTTCTTCCCTGTCTTTCAGGATTCTAGTCCCTCTGCCTTCTACTGTCCCAAGGGTTTTATCTTGTTACATATCTTGACTTAAATACATGGTCACCACCCATTCTCACAGGTACATACAGAACTCATTTGTGGCCATTAGTTTGGTGACCCTTTTGTCTATTTTTTAAAAACATTTATTTATTTATTTCAGAGAGAGAGAGAGAGAGAATGGATGTACCAGGGCCTCAAGACAAACTCCAGACACATGCACTACCACCTTGTGCATCTGGCCTTGTGGGTATTGGGGAAACAAACCTGGATTGTTTGTCTTTGCAGGCAAGCACCATAACTGCTAAGGTATCTCCCAGCCCTAGTTTGGTGCCTTTGATGACAGAAGCCATGATATATGGTGGAAAGACTTTGATACAAGGAATCAGGACCCTTAAGAGCAAGGCTAGAGTATTCCATAGTATTCCTTGTCTACATTACTGGACTTCACAAAGCATCTATGGGCTTCATCAAAAAATTGAGAAAGTCCAAATTGAGCAAGGGTATGTCTACTACTATAGCTTATACCTACCATGGTGTGTGTGGAATTAACAACATCTTTAAAAAAAACTATGGTATGACAACCAGCAAATGCCCATGTCAAGTTCCTTAACAGATTGTGATAAAAAAGGAAAATTGATCATCTATAAACCTTTTTTTTTTCCATGTATACCTCATTTAATGACTACCAAGGCATTCCTTTCAACTACTAAATTTGGGATTGTTTTAACTACAGCAGAAAACAATTCGGAATATTCTTCAAGCTTGCTGTTATGGCTCAATAATGGAGTAAATTTTACAAAGCATTTCTTTCCTTTTTTCCCCATTTAAACTGTACTTAAATGAAAAAAAGCTGTCCAGCTAGGCTATGTGAAGTATATTTTTTCCTACTTGTCACAGAAACAATTTGATCAGTGTTCAAAAAAAGATTTTTTTTCTCCCTTTAGAAAATGTGTGGGCTGAGAAATTCTCTAGGCTGTCAAAATCTTCATGACTAATAAATGTTACCTGTATCAAGTCTTCTAATTATCTCCAGGATTTTGGAATTTAGAGCCAACGACTTCATTATTTTACCATCTGCCAAACAGTGTTTTTGGCAGAACTAAGTAGAAAAAAATAGGCAATGTGGATGAAAATTTGATTAATTAAACACTAAACTTATATGTTAAAGTAATGCTGTGGAGTTTCACTTAATCCAACCAGAGGCTGCATTTGGTACTACTAGGTCCCACATGAATTTAAGCCTGTTTTATGCCTGGCCCACTGAACATGTCAGTCATGCCCAGAAACACTAAAGAGACAGAAAGGCATACTTTCTTTAGCAGTTAAGGTTGAGTTATTTAGCAGTAGTCTATATTGTAATAACTTATATCCTCAGGCAATCCAACATCAAATTTATGAAGAAAGAGAAAATATAAACTAAAGCACTTATTAAAAATGGTATTTGTTCGAGGACTGCTTGCTTTCAATTTGATTTGCTTTCTGTGATTCTTATAAACTTTTCCTTATGTCTGAAATGGGGACAAATGTGAATTTTGGATTTCTAGAATACCTTTAATACCAAAGAGTGGGAAACTGCTTATAAACAGAAACACTACACACATTACCTTCAACTTAAAGAAGTCATTTGAATACCCATGTTCTCCAGTGCTTCCTCTGCTTTGTGAGGATGGCCCTACATTTCAGTGGGGCACAGACAACAGCAGCATGCCCTGGGCACTGTGCTATAGACATTGGTCCTGGTACTCAGGTTCAGGGTGCAGGTGTTTGACTGTGCGTGCTCACAAGGTCTCATGTGAAATTCCATCTTCAGAACATGGCTCTGATCTCCCACACTGCTGCTTTGTATCTTACCACAAGAAAAGCAACCTCTTCCATACACCTTCAGACTCTGCTTCTGTAGAGTAAGATAGTACCACATGCAACAGGCAGATGTGAGGTCTAGAGTTACTATATGTGAAATACTTCAACAATGTCTGGAACAGAGCAAGCCCTCCAGAAATGCTTCTCATATATTACATTATGTCCATCATTTAACAGAGATAATCGATCTAGACATACTTAAAATACTATTCACTTTCAGAGAATTAATCTTTGTAATATCTATGCCTTATAAACATTAACACAATTATAAACCTGAAAATTAAGAGCAGTAAAAAGAGAAGGAATAGGTAAATGATGGTATGGCCATAGGTGGAACATTAGATGAAATATTAAAAAAATAGTAACATGAAAATTCTACTTTTGATAATATTAGTCAATAAAATATGATTTGTAATTTATCTGAAGATAATTTTATTTACATAAAACCATAAAGTAGAAATATGAAATATTAATACAGGTGATATGAAGGATGATCTTTTAAATTTAATTGTTTGGCATACAAAGAATTAAGTTCCATTATAATATTATTCAAACAAATTTTGTCTTTGTCTCCCTTGAGTTCTTCTCTTCATCCTCTCTTCCCTCTGTCCCCTCCCTGCGCCATGGCCTCCTCGGCTTTAAGTACTGCTTGTTCCCCTGTCATGGCCTCCTGTCTAGTTTCATATTCTATTTTATTTCCTTGTCAATTTTGTCCTAATTTACTCATGCAAAGAACTCACTTTAAAGCTACCACATGCTATTTTCTATTTCTATTTTGTCAATAAGAGTACTGTTCTCAGATTCCCTTATTTATATACACATAAACATTAAAGTTAGGAGCTGCATATGAAAGAGAACATGATTTCTGCCTCCTCCCCCAGGCCTGGGTTACCTTATTTCATATATTTCTTCAAGTTCTATTTTCCTAAAATTTTATGATTTTTTTCTTTATGGCTGAGTGAAATCTCATTTTCATCATCCATTCATCTGTACATGGACATCTAGGATGGTTCCATTTCCTGGCTATTGTGAACAGTGTGGCAATGAGCATGGATTAGTAAGGCTATCTGTAGTAAAGTGTAAAGTCTTGAGAGTATATGCCTATATACTATATACTATATCTGGGTCATATGGAGTACTATATCTGGGTCATATGGTAGTTTGATTTTTATTTTTGAGAAACCACCACACTGATTTCCATAGAGGCTGCCCCAGTTTACACTTCCACCAGCAGTGACTAAACACTCCTTCCTAACTCCTCACCAGCATTTGTTGCCGTTTCTTTTCTTGATTATAGTCACTCTGACTAAGGCTACTTTAAAATTTTTAAAATATTTTCATTTATTTAATTAGGAGAGACAATGATAGAAAGAGAAAGAATAGGGTTACAGTTTTTTACATCTTTGCTCTTATTTTCTGTAGTAAGTTCAACAATATAGAAATAGAAAGTAACATGTGGTAGTTTTAAAATAAGTTGTTTGCATGAATAAATTAAGACAAAGTTGACAAGGAAATGAAATATAAAATGAGAGAGATTTTAAAGTTCACCTAATTTAACTTCTCTGTACCTGTGGGGAAATAACTACAGCTCAGAAAGGTAAAATGGCTTGTTAAGTTGTACAACTGGAGTGTGAATACAGTTGTTACATTTCTACTGCAGCCCATCTAGTCAAGATGAATTCATTCAATGAGTATTGGCTATGATATTGCCTTCTGCATATATGATCATAAGTATGCATAATGAGGGGCTGGAAAAATGTTACAGTGGTTAAAGTCCTTTGATTCCAAAGCCTGACAGCCTAAGTCTGATTTCCTAGCCCTCATGTAAAGCCAAATGCACAGTGTGGCGCATGATCCTGGAGTTTGTTTGCAGTGGCAAGGGGCCCTTGGGTACCCATTCTTTCTCTTTGTGTCTGTCTCTTTCTCTCTGTCTCTATCTCAAATAACTAAACAGAGTATTTTCTTTTCTTTTCTTTTTATGGTTTATCAATGTAGGGTCTTGCTCTATCCCAGGCTGACCTAGAATTCATTATATAGTCTCAGGGTGGCTTTGAACTAATGGAGATCCTCCTATCTCTGCGTCGTGAGTGCTGGAATAAAGGCATGTGCCACCACATCTGGAAAAACATTGTATTTTAAAAAATATATAATAATTCTTCAGAAATTTGAAATCCTCTTCCTTGGTATTCATTGGGACTACATCACTAAGTCTTGAGAGAAAACAGCATTATAACAGAGGATGTAGAATAATAGGGATGTTTTAGATGGACAGATTTTCACTGATTTTAAGGGAACAGAAGGGAATTGTTTCTAATTTGAAAATTACACTGTCTGAGTCATATTTTATGTCAGAGTGTAGTAACCAATGGCTGGCAGGGAAGTGGGAGCTGAATTCTAAGTTATAGACAAGATTCTGAGAGGTGTTACCTCATAATGGCACAGAAATATCATAGATTTCAATGTATAAGCTTTCTAGTAGGAATGTTTTATCAATATTTCTGTATTGTTTTACTTACAGCTAACAGTGAATGAATATGCCCTATCAGTGACTGAATCTGCCATAGCTTTATGTTCCACTGCAATTAGTTTGTCTTGCTGTGTATAATATTTCCAGGTTAGTCACCCAGTTCATGGCTAGAATAGAGTGAGGCATAAACAGATATTTTGTAAGTATTATGTCACTGCAAATCACTCTTAATGTTTCCTTTCTATTTCCTATGCTTTCTTCTTAGTACCTCTTCTATTTTCCATGCAGAGCAAGAAATGCTTGTCTCCTTGCCTTGAAGCTTTACATTATATTTTTATTCACCTGTTGCTTACCCCTAATTTATTAAGAATCAAATATATGCTTGCTTTTTATTTAGCAGCAGTAAAGCTAGTTTGTATCCATATACTATTCTAGATACACAGTCTCCTCCAGAGTGGTGCTCTTCAATATTGCCTCCAGGCCCTGCTCAAGTTACTACTTTCTAGAATACCTTCTTTGTGCATGATACTAGGATTCAGGGCCTTGCATAGCCTAGGCAGGTGTTCTTGACACTGAGTTACATCTTCATTCTACTTTTATACCTTTTATTATGAAGCAGAATCTCACTAAGTTTACCAGGCTATTCCTGAACTCACTCTGTAGCCCCAGCAGGCCCTGACTTCACTAGTCTCCCTGCTTGACCTCCTGAATGGATTTCAGGTCTGCACCACCAGGCCTGGCTTCTACAATTCTAGAATTGTAATGCTGGATTATGTGAATTAAATTTATAATTGTTTTGCTTATGTGGGTGAGCATAGTTTTCAATGAGCTCATATATTCCCAGCTGGCCTTTACCTCAATTTGATCTTCCTAGCTTGGCCTCCAACTTCAATGTGACATCATACCCAACTTAAAATTTCAATTTTTCAGATGTATCAAAAATGATATTCTGAGCTGGAGGGATGGCTTAGCAGTTAAGGTGTTTGCCTGCAAAGCCAAAGGACCCAGGTTCACTTCTCTAGGACCCAGGTTAGGCAGATGCACAAGGGGGCACACATGTCTGTTGTTTGTTTGCAGTGGCTGGAGGTCCTGGCATGCCCATTCTCTCACTTGTTCTCCCTCTTTCTCTGTCAAATAAATAAATAAATAAATATGTTTTAAAAAATGATATTCCATTAGCTTCTCTAGCCAGTGTTGCTGTTATGTATTTAATGTAAGGCTAGGATGCAGGTCAGTGGTAGAGCACTTCCCTAACATGCTCAAGGGTATGATTTTGATTCTCAGCACTGGAAACAAGTCCAATAATATAATCTCTATGCCTTTGAGAAAGATCTGAGTTTTATCTCTAGAACCTTCAACTTCAATTTTACGTTTGTCTACAATGTTCTCAAATTTTACTAAAATTCACTGAGAGTTGCTTTCTCCTCTCTGCGGCACTCTTCATGCTCTGTTCATCCAACAAGTCATTTACTATGCAAAAGTCACATTTCACTCTCAAATGTTTACTTCTTTACAAACATGAACCACACGTTAGACCTCAACTGTATGCATGTGAAACATATTTCTTAGCCAGACTATGATGGCCTACTTTAATTTCAGGCACTAAAGAAATTTTAATTAAATTAAAACCATTACAAGACACCATAAGATATTAACATAGTAAGAAACATTTAAAAATATTTTCCTAATTTTGAATAAATAATCACATATAAGATATAGATAAAATGAAGTAATATCTGAATGTTGGATACATATTAAATTTGCACTCTAATAAGAAAATGCTACACTTTTAAGGTACTTTAACATGACATACTTTACCTATACAACCTCCAAAGAAAACCTCAATTCATGTTGTAAAGTTAAATGGTTACTAATCTTATTTTGCATTGAATTATTGCCAAAAATCAATTGAAATAATGACAAAAGACTAAAAAGCAACTACCAGCAGCATAAAAAACTGTCTATTAGAGATTAAAATTTATCCACCTAAATAGTAGATAGAGAAATTTATAAATTATTTTTTTAAACTAAAGTCAGCCAAGATGCAGCAAAATGTACGTGGACATCTGTTATAGTTGTGTGAACTGATAGAGCCTTTTGTGGCATGGAATTTGAGAATACTTATCAAGTTTAAACATGTACATAGCCCTTGACCCAGGAAACTAACACCCTAGAATCTATCGTAGAGAAATATTTACACATAAAGGTAAGGATGTGACCATGAGAAAAGTCATCTGCAGCCTTTTAAAATACAATGAGTATTTGGGTGAACAAGAATATTGAAGAAGTAGAGACTATTGACTGTGGTAATATTATAAAGTTGGCTAAAGGTAAGGTTGAGGATTTAACTCATTTTTAGTTATATACTTCAGTATTTCTTGGTAAATTAAAATGAATAAAAAGCAACAAAATAATAATATATTGAATTTCAAAGCATTTAGGCAAGAATTAACCAAGTGACTTAAAGTATCATTATGAAAAGTGGCCAGATCTACTCACGTAATTCATGTCCTTGGACACTAAAATATACTAGACAGAATGAAAACATGTTAAACAAAATACTCAATGGTAGAAATTGAGAATTATAAGAAAGTAGCTATAATAAAATAAAAATATTAAAAGTGAAAGACAAGAGCCAGTTGTGGTGACACATGTCTTTAATCCCAGCATTAGGGAGGCAGAGGTAGGAGGATCATCATGAGTTCAAGACTATCCTGAGACTACATAGTGGACTCCAGGCCAGCCTGAGCTAGACAGAGATCCTATCTTGAAAATCTAAAAAAGAAAATCTTTCTCTGGTGGGTGCCCACAGTGAGTTAGTAGGTCGCAGCTCCCAGTTCCTTCTCCACCTCCCAGTTCCCTATTCACCTGATGCAGGGTTTGGGCTGCCTGGACCATGCCAGCTTTCTGCAGAGGTAGGTCCCTTGCTCCACCTTCCTGATTGACTGGCCCCAGAGTCCCCAACATGTGGATCCCCTGCTCCAGAGGGTGAAGGCCCTGAGTGAGTAGGCCAGAACTCCCAGTTCCTCCCCGACCTCCCAGTTCCCCTGAAGTGGACTTGAGGCTGCCTTGACCATGTTTGCTGTGAGTTTGCTGTGGAAGCAAGCCCCTTGCTCCACCTTCCAGAATGAATGGCTCCTTGGTCTCCAACGCCTGGATTACCTGCTCTGGAGGGTGAAAGAACAAAGTGAGTAGGTTAGAGCTCCTGGTTCATCCCCCACATCCCATTTCCTTGGTCTCAGTTCTCCTGTTGCTGGCTTGGGGAAGCCTGATCCATGTGAGTGTGTTGTGGAAGCTTGCCTTTGGCTTGTGTTTCCTGGTTGAATACTGAGTCCCCAAATCCCTATTTTACTGAGCCAGAGGGGGTACGGGTCACTTTGGTACCTGACCTCTTGCCTCTGGATCCTCAGGTTTCCAGCTGCTGAGTCACAACCTGGTCCCCTTATGCTGAAGAGTATGCACAAGTAGAGAGTAGGCCAGAGCTCCCCATTCCTCACTCCCAGTTCCCAAGGAGCCATTGAAAAACTCACAGTCTCCACAATCTGCATAATCCCATCATACACCAACCCATTTCACATTTAAAACAGAACACTCACTGAAGATCATAAAAGGACAAATATTTGCTTCCCCCTCAGTAAACTGAAACTTTTCCCAAAGATAGGTGGACCACAATGAAAAAAAAATGAAATTCAGAAAACTGAGAGAACTACACCAAATATGCTTAGTTCCATAGTAGAAGCCTCCAGTGAAATCACTGAGAAATAACAGAAATTGAATCCCAAAATGAAAACACAAGAAACAATGTGACCCTGATGAAAATATTTGCTGAACTGGAAGCAAACCATGAAAAAAAAAAAAAAACAAAACAAGTTGCATAAATGAAATTGAACAGAATTGCTTCATAGAGCACTTAATTTTTGTCACTATGCTAAACTTAATTGAAGAAAAGCAGAGAACCCTTAAATCAGATATAAGTGAATTGAAGGTTAGTCAACAAATAGAGGATATCAATAAACAGCTGAATAGGCTTAATGAAGACTTGGTCAAATGCAAGAATAACTTCCAGGAAGCATTAAGAAAAACTGATCATGAACTGAAATCATACCTCAAAAAAGAGATAGACGTGATGGAAAATAACACAGTGGAAAACAAAAGTCAAATAGAGATTAAAAAAAAAATCTCTAGAATTCCTCACTAATGGAGTCACTCATGTGGAAGGCAGAACCTCTGAACTCAAACATAAGATGGAAAAAATTGATCAGGAATCCAAAACTTGCTAAGTTCAAAAAATCATGTAGACAGAATATGAAGGAAATATGGGATACCCTACAAAGATGAAAAACCTGGATCATGGGTATACCAGAAGGAAAATAAATCTAGGCCAGAGAGATAGAAAACATAGTCAACAAAATTACTGAAGAAAACTTTCCCAGTCTCTCAAAAGAGAGACCCATCTAGATACAAAAAGGTCACAGAATACCAGAAAGACAGGACCAAAGAAGAAAATCTCCAAGGCACATCTGGTTAAAACTCTTAATGAAGACAAATATAGAGTCCTAAAAGCACCAGAAAGACAATTCACCACATACAAAGGTAATTCCATCAATATTATCTCAGATTTCTCACTGGAAACCCTGAAAGCCAGACAGGCCTGGAATAAAACACTTCAAAGTCTAAAAAACTATGGTTTCCAACCCAAACCACTGTACCCAGTGAAAGCATCCCTCATAATAGGTGGTGAAAGGAAAACTGTCCATGAAAAAGTCAACTCTACAATTATATGAGCACAAAACCAAACCTACAGAGATTCTCCACACAGAAGAGTCAAACAACCAAGCTCAGGTGCCTACAAGAAGATCACAATGACTAAGACTAAAGCAGGCTCAAAAAAGCACAAAGCACAAGAAAATACAAAGCCATGTAAATCATCCCATCATGGCAGGTATTAAATCAAACCTCACCATTATATTCTTAAATAATAATGGACTTAACTCACCCATCAAAAGACATAACTTAACAAGGTAGATCAGAAAAATGTATCCTTCTATCTTCTGTCTTCAAGAAACTGACCTCACCACTAACGACTGATTCCTCCTCAGAGGAAAAGGATAGAAAATGATATTCTAAGCAAATGGAAATAAGAAACAAGTAGGTATTACTATATTAATATCTGATAAAAATATACTTCAAACCAACTCTAATAAAAAAAGGACAAAGAAGGCCATTTCTTACTCATCCAGAGAATGATCTAATTTGAGAACATCATAATCATAAATCTCAATGCACCATAATAGATGCAACACAGTTTATAAAACAAAACTAACTTGACAACAAAACAAATAAACACTAATAACACCATCATAGTTAGGGACTTCAATATTCTACTATTATCAATAGAGAGGTCATAAAAGCAGAAAATCAGTAGAGAAAAAAACAGAGCTCAATAACACCTTAGATAAGTAGAACTAATGGATATCTATAGAACTTCCCACCCCAATTCTATAAAATACACATTCTTCTCAGCAGCCCATGTAACTGTCTCTGAAATAGACTATCTCTTAGACCATAAAGCATGCCTATATAAATTCAGGAAAGTTGAAGTAGCTTCCAGCATTATAACAGATCATAAGGACTCAAATCTAGAAATTAACAACAAAAGACACATCAGGAGCTCCATCTTCTCCTGGATACTGAACAACAAACTTTTTAAAAAAGAGTTTCTGTGTTGTTATTTTTTAAATCATTTCTTTTATTTTCTTTTATGTATTTGAGAGAGAGAGAGAGAGAGAATGGGCACACCAGGACCTTCAGCTGTGACAAACTGCAGACACATGTGCCACATTATGCATCTGGCTGATGTGGGTCCTGGGGAGTACAACCTGGGTCCTTTAGCTTTGCAGACAAGTACCTTAACCACTAAAACAACTCTGTAGCCCTGAACAACATGCTTTTAAAGAATGAATGGGTTGTGGAAGAAGTCATTAAAGAAGGTATAAATGTCCTAGAATTGAATGATAATGAAAATACAACTCAGCAGAACTTATGGGATACATGAAGGCAGGAAAATTCATAACACTAAATGCCTTCACAACAAAGATGGAGAGATCCCAAAATAATAACCTAGCTGTTCACCTAAAGCATTGTAAAAATAAGAATTCATCCCTAAGAGCTCCAGATGGAAAGAATTAATCAAGATCAGAGCAGAAATTAATGAATTAGCAATGAAGATAACAAGAAAGTTGATGAAATGAAGATCTGGAAGGTTTTTTGAAAAAAATTGAACAAATTGGATAATCCCCTGGCCAGTTTGTTAAAAAAAAAAAAAAAAAAAAAAAAAAAAAAGAACTCTCACATTACCAAAATCAGAAATGAAAAAGGAGAGGTCATAACAGATATACATGAAATGGTAAGAATCATCGGGACATGCTTTTAAAACCTCTACTATACAAAATTGGGAAATCTGGAAGAAATGGATGAACTCCTTGTCACACACTGCCTACCAAAAGTAAACTAACAGCAAATAATCTCCTAAACAAACCTAGCACATCCATAGAGATTAAAAAGGTAATCAAAAACCTCACCAAATAGGAAAGTCTAGTACCAAATGGCTTCTCAGCCAAGTTTTATCAAACCTTCACAGAAAAAGTGAAACCAATTTTTCTCACTCTTTCACAAAATTGGAGAGCAGCAAATGTTTCCCTATTCCTTCTATGAAGCCTGCATCACCCTAATCCCAAAACCACACAAAGATACAAGAATAGAAAACTATAGTTCTATATCCCTGTTGAATTTATATGCAAGGATCCTGAACAAAATCCTCACATGCCAACTTCATAACACATCAAATGCATTATCCACCTTGGATCAAGTAGGCTTTATTCTAGGGTTGGTTCAACATACATAAATTGGTCAATGCAATACATCTTATATATATATACTTAATCAAAAGAACCACATGATAATCTCAATTGAGGTAGAGAAGGTCTTTGAAAAAATACAACATCACTTCATGATCAAAATGCTAGAGAGAATAGGTATGGACGAATTATATATCAACATAATAAAGGCTATATATAAAGCATCTAAAGTCTAAATAGTACTTAATGGGGAAAGACTCAAGGAGTTCCTACTGAGATCAGGAACAAGACAGGGCTGCCCACACTCACCACTTCTCTTCAACATAATACTGGAAGTCCTAGTCCAAGCTATAAGACAGGAAGAAAAAATAAAAAGGATAAAAAATGGAAAGGGCAAAGTAACTGACCTCACCACTAACGACTGATTCCTCCTCAGAGGAAAAGGATAGAAAATGATATTCTAAGCAAATGGAAATAAGAAACAAGTAGGTGTTGCTATATTAATATCTGATAAAAATATACTTCAAACCAACTCTAATAAAAAAAGGACAAAGAAGGCCATTTCTTACTCATCCAGATGACACGATCCTATATATAAGTAATCTAAAAGGCTTTACCTCAAAATGTCTGAAGATGATTAATTCCTTCATTAAAGTGGCAAGATATAAAATCAACATATAAAATTAATTAGTCTTTCTATTTACAAAGACAAATATACAGAGAAAGAAATCAATGAGGCCGTTCCATTTTCAATAGCAACAAAAATTAAATAGCTTCGAATAACATTAACCAAAGATGTGCAAGATATATATGATGAAAACATAACCAATACAAGAAAGAAATCAAGGAGGGCTTTAAAAGATGGAAAGACCTCCCATACTCCTGGATAGGTAGAATTAATATTATGAAAATTGCAATTTTACTAAAAACAATATACAGATTTAATGCAATAGTAATAAAAGTTTAGCATCATTCTTCACAGTGATAGAAAAATATGATCTTAAAATTCATACAGACTGATAACAGGCCTCAGATATCCAAATATATGCTCAGCAAAAGAAACACCTCTGGAGATATCACCATAACTTATCTAAAGCTATATTATGAAGCCATAGTAACAAAAATAGCATGGTACTGGCATAAAAATAGAAATATAAACCAATAGAAAGGAACTGAAGACCTGGACCTTAGGTGATGTAACTAAAGCTACTTGATCTCAGACAAAGGTGCCAAAACATAGACTAGAGAAAAGATAGCATCTTCAACAAATGGTGCTAAACAAATTAGATAACCATCTATAGGAAAAGGAAAGTAGACACATTCATCTCATCATATAGAAATATGAAGTTAAAATGGATTAAAGACCTCTCAATATAAGATCTGAAACTCTTCTCCTAATAGAAGAAAAAAACAGGAGGCATTTTCCATGATATAAGAGTGGGGAAAGACTTCCTGAACAAAAGCCCAGTAGCCCAGGAAATGAAACAGTCACTCAACCATTCAGATCTCATGAACTAATAATCTTCTGTACAAACAAACATACCATAAGCAGAGTCAAGAGATTACTCACCTAGTGGGAGAAATTTTTCACCAGCTATACCACTAATAGAGGCCTAATATCTAGAATCTGCAAATAACTAACTAAAAAAAAAAACTAAATAATAGAAAAATCACACAGTACACTCCAAGAATAGGGCAGGGAGCTTAACAGGGAGTTCTCAAAGATATAATACAAATGGCTAACAAACTTAAGGGAAAGTTCAACATCCCTAACTATCAGGGAAGTGCAAATTAAAACAACTATGAGATTCCATCTAACTCCAGTGAGGATGGCAATCATTAAAGCATCAAATGACAGCAAATATTGGTGATGATATGGAGAAAGAGGAACCCTCATTCATGGGGGTGGGAATATGAACTTGTACAATCACTATGGAAAACAATATAGAATTCCTGAAGAGGATGAATATAGAGCTACCAACAGACCCAGTTATTCCCTTACTGGGCATTTATCCTAAAGGTTCTTTGCTTCAGTACAAAGATATTTGGCTCAACCATGTTGATAGCTTCTTCATTCATAATAGCCAAGAACTAGAATCAAGCCAGGTGGCCATTATTGGATAAATGGATAGTTCCATTTACACAATGGAATTCTACCTAGCATTAAGGTAAAAACAATATAATGAAATTTGTAGAAAAAGGTACAGATTTGGAACAGATCATACTCAGCAAACTAAACAATTACAGAAAGTCAAATGCCACATGTTCTCACTCCTTTGCAGTTTCTAACCTGGACCAGTGTGAGTTGCTGACATACCTGATAAACAACTCAAGACCCAGACAATGGGGTTGGATGGGTTTGAGGTGGGATCAAGAGGAGGGTGTGAAAAGAAATACAAAATGGACTCCAAAATGAACTGGTACTATAGAAATCTTTATCTTTGAAGATAGACTAAAAGATATAACCCTTAACAGGAGTAAGGGGGAGCCTCTGAAGAGAAGGGCCCTAGACAAGATGAAACCTAAGCTTAAAAGATTTTTGTTGTTGTTGTTTTATGTCTCTTGCCTATAACTCTCAGTACCAAAAATCAGTTGCTACCCACAATGAGCTGTTCATCAAAGAGACCTACTAGGTCCCCACAACAAGATAAGCTTCTGTCAAAGCACTTGATTATCTGCCTGAGGCAAAAAGTAAGACCCTAGTGTTGAAGAAACCATATGCTGCAGACATAGAATATTTAAAGACCTGGCGGGAATCTAGAAGAGAGCCAGTCCCCAGAGAGCCCATCTAGTGCTGTCAAGTGCAGTATGAGCTACTGTGGGAAAGTGGCCAACAATTGTCTGAGCAACAGAAGCCTGAGCTACTCAGAAGCAAACACCCTGATAGGATGTACATACCAGTGAAATAGTGGCATGCAGCCTTGGTGATTAACCAATGGCTTTCTGATTGGCTAAAAGATCTGTTCAGTATAAAGGAACACGTATCTACAGTTGGGAGCCAGATCAGAATGCTCTGGAGACAAAGATTATGCTCTCCAATTCAAGCTCTCACTAGTCTTTGGCTAAAAGAGGGGCCACATACATCAAATTTCCCCTTAATTAATAATGCTTATCCAACTTACACAACAATGACTTCACACTCTGTTGATAAGCTGTTTATCTTTGGCAGAAGCTAATGAGAACCAAGAAGATAAACTACCCCTCACACTTCAGCCAAGCCACTGCTGAAATCACAGAAGAGTTGGGGATATGAGCAAGAATGCTTTTTCCATGGTGAACCTTATAATCAACACCAGGGTGAAGGAAACAGACTCTGAAGATACTCGACACTTACCAAAGCAAAGATGCAGAGACTCCTAAGAGCTCATCACTGAAGTAGACTTAGAACACACCACATGGAATTTTGTGGAAGACAAGATGGAAAGATTGTAAGGTTGAGACATCATGCCCAGAGGTAATGCCCCACTCAAAATGTAACTCCTGCTAGCACAACCCACAACCCACAATCACATGCAACACTACTGAGGAGGATTCCCCAACACAGTGAGGGCAGAGACAAGAGGAAAAAAGGTACCAACACATGATTTATCCACACAAATATTTTGTTAAGAATAAATAAATAGTGCGAGATGAGAATTAATGACATAATAGATATATTTAAAAGATGGTTATTTGAAAAATGTGGTGGTTTGATTCGGGTGTACCCCATAAACTTAAGCATTCTGAATGCTAGGTTCCCAGCTGATGGAGATTTGGGAACTAATTCCTCCTGGATGGAGTGTATTGTTGTGGGCAGGCTTATGGGTATTATAGCCAGTTTCCCCATGCCATTGTTTGGCACACTCTCCTGTTCCTGTTGTCCACCTTATGTGGCCAGGGCTGATGTCCACCCTTGCTCATACTATCATTTTTCTCTGTCATTGTAGAGCTTTCCCTTGAGCCTGTAAACAAAAATAAACCTCTTTTTCCCATAAGCTGCTCTTGGTTGGGTGATTTCTACAAGCAGCGCAAACCTGACTGCAACAGTAATGCTGGTGCTGACCATGGCATTGCTTCTAGACAACTGGCTGTGTGGCTTTGGCCTTTTGGAGCTGATTTTCAAGAGGAATGTGGACGGATTTGAAACCTTGGCCTAAGAGATGCCTTGCAGTGCTTTAAGTACAGCTTGATGGACTATTCTGGTCAGAGTTGAAAGACCTGAATGCAGTAAGAATTATGGACTGTGAGGTTTGGCTTTATGAGAAAAAGCTTCGTTTGGACTGGGCTAGCAGTTTGTGTGAGGCTTCCTATTTTGTCCTGAGAATTTGTGCTGAGTTGCTTTGTATAGAAATGAACTGGTGTGAGCAGAGGGCTATGGCATAGACAAACAAAATCTTTGGGTGAACTTCTGCCCAGTCAGCTGCAATTGAGAGATTACAATCTTTGAGATTGGCCCAGCTGACCTGCAATGGGGCAATAGGAAGAATGTAGAGTCTTTTGAAGGGGCCTGAGTGTTCAAGAAATGCCTTGTTCTTCAAAGTCTATTTTATTTCCCCCTGGATTAACAAATTGGGACCTACCTGGTATTGTGGAGTATAAGAACTGCAGGAGAGGGCCATTGAGTTTGCAACATGATCTTGTGTTTTGGAAATGGCCATGGGCAGTGTGAAGCAGGTTTGCTGGTTGCCTGCATGGAGACCCCATGGGGCCATGAAGATGAACCTGGCTTGCAGTGGAGACCCAGTGGAGATACCAGGAACACACGATGGTTGCTAAGGAAAACTGCTGGCCCTGATGAAGTTTTCCAGAACTGTGAGTAGCCTAGCTGGAGGGGCAGAATTGGAATGCCAGAGAATTTTTGCTGGTTAGAATTATCAGACTTGGAGATTTGTCACTAGTTAGAGTTGTTGGATTTGTAGTTACAGAGTTCGATGTTTGCCTTGGTTGTTTTAAATCTTCTATTGGTTGAACGTTTCTTTGTTATACCCAATGCCATCTCTTGCAGTGTGAATAATTATTCTGTGCCATTATAGTTTTTTGAGGTTATTTTTTAGTATTATGGCTCAGTTAAAAGAACTTGGGTTATGGGGATGTATGAACATCATTAGGGTTATAAAAACTGTAGGGACTTTTGAAGATGGACTAAATATATTGCATTTTACATCATGCATGTTTAACAATTTATGGGGGCCAGGGGCAGAATGTGGTGGTTTGATTCAGGTGTCCTCCATAATCTTAGGTGCTCTGAATGCTAGGTTCCCAGCTGATGGAGATTTGGGAATCAACCCCTCCTGGAGGGAGTTTATTGTTGAGGGTGGGCTTATGAGTGATATAGCCAGATTCCCCAAGCCAGTGTTTGGTATACTATCCTGTTGCTATTGTCTACCTTATGGTGACCAGGGGGTGACGTCCACCCTCTGCTCATGCCATCATTTTCCCTTGCCCTCATGGAGCTTCCCCTTGAGCCTGTAAGCCAAAATAAACCTCTTTTTCCCTCAAGCTGGTCTTAGTTGGGTGATTTCTACCAGCAATGTGAACCTGACTGCAACAAAAAACAATAAAATTTTTAAAAATCTAGAGAAGTCTAGAGAAAATACAAATACTCTAAATTAGTGATGAAAAATATAAAATAACTACATACAGAATAATTACTTGATATTTTTTATACTTTAAGCTACTCTATAAATTTTGATGAAGTGCATATGCTTTTCTAAGAATACATTTATAAAACTGATCTCTTTTCTTTTTTTTGACTTAATTTTTTTTGGTTGTTTGCGTTCTTTTTTAAATTAATTTTTATTAACATTTTCCATGATTATAAAAAAATATCCCATGGTAATTACCTCCCTCACCCCCCACCCTTTCCCCTTTGAAATTACATTCTCCATCATATTACCTCCCTAACTCAATCATTGTACTTACATATATACAATATCAACCTATTAAGTACTATCCTCCCTTCCTTTCTTTTCCCTTTATATCTCCTTTTTAACTTACTGGCCTCTGCTACTAAGTATTTTCTGTCTCACTCTCCTGTAGCTAGGATCCACATATAAGAGAGAACATGTGGTGCTTAGCTTTCTGGGCCTGGGTTACCTCACTTAGCATAATACTTTCCAGGTCCATCCATTTTTCTGCAAATTTCATAACTTCATTTTTCTTTACCGCTGAGTAGAACTCAATTGTATAAATGTGCCACATCTTCATTATCCATTCATCAGTTGAGGGACATCTAGGATGGTTCCATTTCCCAGCTATTATAAATTGAGCAGCAATAAACATGGTTGAGCACGTACTTCTAAGGAAATGAGATGATTCCTTCGGATATATGCCTAGGAGTGCTATAGCTGGGTCATATGGTAGATCAATCTTTAGCTGTTTTAGGAACCTCCACACTGATTTCCACAATGGCTGGACCAGATTGCATTCCCACCAGCAATGTAGGAGGGTTCCTCTTTTTCCACATCCCCACCAACATTTATGATCATTTGCTTTCATGATGGTGGCCAATCTGACAGGAGTGAGATGGAATCTCAATGTAGTTTTAGTCTGCATTTCCCTGATGACTAGTGACGTAGAACATTCTTTTAGATGCTTATATGCCATTTGTATTTCTTCCTTCGAGAATGCTCTATTTAGCTCCATAGCCCATTTTTTGATTGGCTTGTTTGATTCCTTATTATTTACCTTTTTGAGTTCTTTGTATATCCTAGATACTAATCCTCTATCAGGTATATAGCTGGCAAAGATTTTTTCCCATTCTGTAGGTTGCCTCTTTGCTTTTTTCACTGTGTCCTTTGCAGTGCAAAATCTTTGTAATTTCATGAGGCCCCAGTGATTAATCTGTGGTTTTATTGCCTGAGCAATTGGGGTTGTCTTCAGAAAGTCTTTGCCAAAACCAATATGTTGAACGGTTTCCCCTACTTTTTCCTCTAGAAGTTTCACAGTTTCAGGCCTGATGTTAAGGTCTTTAATCCATTTGGACTTAATTCTTGTGCATGGTGAGAGAGAAGAATCTATGTTCATCCTTCTGCAGATATAAATCCAGTTTTCCCAACACCATTTGTTGAAGAGGCTATCTTTTCTCCAATGAGTATTTTTGGCATTTTTGTTGAAGGTCATGTGGCTATAGCTACCTGGACTTACATCTGGGTCCTCTATTCTGTTCCACTGATCTACATGTCTGTTTTTGTGCCAGTACCACACTGTAAATCAAATATACCAAGAGTGTGATTTACTAAAACTGATAGGATCTAATGAAATAAAAAGTATTTTTTCAAAAATCAGAAGAGCAAATTCATCTATCAACAGACATAAGCTAACAGGGTGGATCAGAAAATTAGACCCCTCAAACTGCTGTCTTCAATAAACCCACCTCATCACTAAAGACAGATACTTCCTCAGGATGAAAGGGTAGAAAATGATATTCCATGCAAATGGGATTAAGAAACAAGCAGGTGTAGCTATACTAATATCAGATAAAATAGATTTCAAAATAAAAGTTATCAAAAAAGACAAAGAATGCCACCTCTAAATTATCAAGGGAATGATCCAACAAAAGGATATCACAATCATGCATATTTATGCCCCAAACACAGATGCACCACAATTCATAAAACAAAACCTACTTGACAACAAAATACAAATAGCCACCAAAATACAAATAACCACCATCATAGTTGGGGACTTCAATACTCCACTATCAGCAACAGACAGATCATCCAAATAGAAAATTAACAGGGAAGTAAGAGAGATCAGCAACACCAAAGATCAATTAGAGCTAACAGACATCTACAGAATATTCTACCCCAAATCCATAGACTACACATTCTTCTCAGCAGCCCATGGGACCTTCTCTATAAATAGATTATATACAGGGCCATAAAGCCTTCCTCCATGTATTTAGGAAGATCAACATAATTTCCTGCATGATATCAGATCACAATGCTCTATTGCTAGAAATTAACAATAAAAGATGTGCTAGGAATCCAACCAGCTCCTGGAAACTGAAAAATAAACTGAAGAACAATAAAAGGGTAGTGGCTGAAATAAAAAATGAACTTGAAAAAGTTCTATAATTAAATGACAAATGAGAAAACATCATACCAAAACTTAAGGGACACAATGAAGGCAGTCCACAGGAGAAAAGTCATAGCCCTAAATGCATTCTTAACAAAGAAAGAGAGACCCTGAATCAATAACCTAGCCATACATCAAAGGCATTAGAAAAAAACAAGAAGAATCCAACCAAAAAAGCTCCAGAGGGGAAGAAATAACTAAGATCAGAGCAGAAATTAATGAACTGGAAACTAAGAAAACAATTAAAATTGATGAAGTAAAGAGTTGGTTCATTGAAAAAAGTAAATAAGATTTACAAACTGCTGACCAATTTGATCAAGTAAAAATTAACAAAACTTGAAATGAAAAAGGAGAGATCACAACAGATATAAGTGAAATTGGGGGAATCACCAGGACTTATTTCAAAAAACTCTACTCTATATTACTGGATAATATGGAGTAAATGGATGGATTCGTTGACACATATCACCTACCAAACCTAAACTCAGAGGAGATTAATCTCCTAAACAAACCTATCATACCCATCGAGATTGAAAAGGTAATCAAAAAGTTCCCTAAAAAGAAGAGGCCAGGACCAGATGGCTTCTCAGCTAAATTCTATCAAACGTTCATGGAAGAACTGAAGCCAAAATTTCTCAAACTGTGCCACATAATCAGAGAACAGGGAAAGCTCCCAACTCCTTTTATGAAGCTAATATTGCCCTAATACCAACACTAGGCAGAGATGTCACAAGAAAATAAAACTATAGTTCTATGTCCCCAATGAACTTAGGTGCAACGATCCTGAACAAAATTCTTGCAAACCGAATTCAACAATACATCGAAACCATTATCCACCTTGATCAAGTAGGCTTTATCCCAGGAACACAGAGTTGGTTCAACATATGAAAATCTGTCAATTTAGTACACCACATAAATAAGTTTAAACAGAAAAACCACAAGATCATTTCAATAGATGCAGAAAAGGCCTTCAACAAAATGCAACATGTCATGATGATGGAGAGAATAGGCATGGACAGTTTATATCTCAGATTAATAAAGGCTATATATAAAATTACTAAAGCCCACATAATACTTAATGGGGAGATACTGAAGGAATCCCCATTGAGATCATGAACAAGACAGGAGTGTCCATTCTCACCTCTGCTCTTCAACATAGTGCTGGAAGTCCTAATTCAAGGACTAAGACAGGAGAAAGAGATAAAGGGGATACAAATTGGAAAGAAAGAATTTAAGTTGGCCCTATTCACAGATGACATGATTCTGTATATAAGTGATGCAACAACCTCCATCTGAAAACACTTAAAGTTGATTAACTCCTTCAGTAAAGTAGCAGGATACAAAATCAATACACAAAAATCAGTTGCCTTTCTACATCCAACAGACAAAGATACAGAGAAAGAAATAAATGATACTATCCCATTTTCAATAGCAACACAATAACAAAAAATACATTGGAATAATATTAACCTAGGATGTAAAAGACTTATGTAATGGAAACAGAAAAACACTCAAGAAAGGAATTGAGGAGGACTTGAGAAAATCGAAAGACCTTCCATGCTCCTGGATAGGAAGAATTAACATTGTGAAAATGGCAATATTACCAAAAGCAATATACAGATTTAACGCAATACCAATAAAAATCCCAACATTGTTCTTCTTAGAGATAGAAAAAATGATCTCATATTCATATGGAATAGCAGAAGGTGTTGGATATTCAAGCACATCCTCAGCAAAAGAAACACCACTGGAGGCATCACCATTCCTGATCTAAAGCTATATTACAAAGCCACAGTAACAAAGACAACAGGATGCTGACATGAAAACAAGATTATAGATCAATGGAACAGAATCAAGGATTTAGACATTGGGTCAAGTAACTATAGCTACTTGATATTAAACAAAGGTCCTAACAATGTAGACTGTAAAAAAACACATACTCTTCAACAAATGGTACTGGACAAACTGGATAACCATATGCAGGAAACTGAGACAAGTTCCACACATCTCACCATGCACAATAATCAAGTCCAAATGGATCAAAGACCTAAATATAACCAGAAACTGTTACAATTGGAAGAAAAAATAGGAGGAAGTTTCCACAATATGGGAGTGTAAAAGCCTTCCTGAACAAACCCCAGTAGCTCAGAAATTAGACCGTCACTCAACCACTGGAATTTCATAAAGCTGAAAAGTTTTTGTTTTGTTTTGTTTTGTTTTGTTTTCTTTCACAAAGATACAATAAGCAGAGCCAATAGATTATCCACAGAATGGGAGAAAAATTTTCCTAGCTATACAGCTGACAGAGGCCTAATTTCTTGAATCTATAAAGAACTTAAAAACCTAAATAATAATAATAATAATAATAATAATAATAATAATAATAATAATAAACAAATATCCCACTCACGAAATGGGGCAGAGAATTGAACAGGCATTCTCAAAAGAAGAAATACAAATGGCAAGCACACACTTAAGAAAATGTTCAACAGCCTTAACTATTAGGAAAATGCAAATTAAGACAATGATGAGATTCCACTTTACCCCAGTAAGGATAGCAAACATTAAAACATCAAATGAAAACAAATGCTGGTGAGGATGTGGAGAAATAGGAACCCTTATTTTCTATTGGTGGGAATGTAAGATGGTACAACTACTATGGAAAGCAATATGGAGACCCCTAAAAAGGTTGCCTATAGATTTACCAACATACCCAGGTATTCCCTTACTGGGAATTTACCCTTAAAGCTCCATGTCTCAGAGATTTGCTCAACCATGTTTATAGCTTCTCACTTCATAATAGCTAATATCTGTAAACAACCCGGAAGTCCATCATTAGATGAATGGATAAACAAGAAGTGATATATCTACACAATAGTAATCTACACAGCAGTAAGAAAAATGACACAATGAAATTTGAAGAAAAATAGTTGAACATGGAACAGATCATTCTCAGCAAACTTACCCAATCACAAAAATACAATTGTCACATGGTATTACTCATCTGTGGCTCCTAACCTGCCCAAGATGCTGACATACCTAATAAGCATCTGGAGAAGCAGACAATAGGGCAGATAGGGCAGCAGGGGAGGGTAAAGCTGGGGGTGTAGGTTCACAAATATGGACCCAAATGGAATTGGTACCATCAAATCATATATCCTGAAAGACAGACCAAAAGATGGACCCTTCAGCAGGTCCTTAAAGGGAATGCCTGACTCAAAGGGCACTGGAGAGGGTATGATAAAGACTAATTTTAATCTTCTCATCTCTCTCTCTCTTTATCTCCTTTCTCTTTTATATTACCTGTCTTTTTCTTCCTTCTTTTCCCTTGGCACTGGCCTGTAACTCCCACTACCAGGATGTAGTTATCATCCACAATGAGCTATTTATCAGAAAGACTTATAAAGTGTCCCAAAAGAAGACAGATTTCTGTTACAGCACATGATTACCCAACAAATGTTAATGGTAAGACCCTACTGTCAGACACCATTGCTGTTGGTATGGAACATTGAGAGAACTGGCTGGAATCTGTAAGAGAGTCAGTCCCCAGATAGTTAGCTTGTCTACTACCACAAGGTTCTACATGAGTGATAGGGGAACATGGTCAACATCTGTCCAAGCAACTTGTGCTCTAAGTTACTTAGCAGCAAACAACCTGACATGATGCTCACCCATGTGCAATAATGGCACAAACCCATGGTGGGTAACCAACTATGCTTTAATTGGTCAATGGATTCACTCAGTGGAATGGAACCCATAGCTGGAACTTGGAAACAAGTAAGAATCCTATCCACAAAATAAGTCTACTCTCCAATATCAAGCTCCCACCAATCTTGGGCTACAAGAGAGCTTATATCTATTAAATTCCCTCTAAAGTAATAATGGTTATCCCATTTTTCCAGCGCTGACTTCAGTCTCCATTGGAGAACCTGCTTCTCTTTTTCAGATGGATGCAGAACCCGAGGACAGAATCAGAACATTGCACCTCACCAGGGCCCCAGCTGAAACCATAGAGTAATTGGGGAAATGACCAAGAGTGCTGCTTTCTTGGTGAATGTGATACCAGCACAAGGGTTAAGGAGATAGGGATAGAGACCACTCAAATCCTACTAAACTAGATACCTAGAGACAAAGAGGCTCCCAAGACCTCACAAGTGAAGTAGACCTAAAATGAACCCAACATGGCTCAGGGAAATTTGAGGGAGAGGGGGCAGAAAGATTGTTAGAGCCATATGTTGGGACATTATGCACAGAGACATTGACTATTCCCCGTAACTGATGACTGCTCCCACAATCCATGACTCACAGTCCCCAAGGAGGAGGGTCCCTTCAATGGGGGAAGGACAGGGAGGAGGCTAATGATGGTACCAATGTGTACTGTTTACACACTGAGCATGTACATACCCAATAAAGAAAAAAAAATTCTAAACAGCAAATGTTTCATAAAATAAATCAAACAACAAACAATTAGGAGACTTAGGATAATTCTTATTATTGTCATGTCATCCCACTAAACTGTACTCTATACATGTATGTTCATTATAATTATAATGACTATCTTATTGAACTGTGCCATGTATATGTATGCTTGTTCTTATTCTTGTTATAAGCATTAAACTGCTCTATGCATGTGTATTTCAGAATGCTAAAATCAATTTCATGCTAAACTTTATATCATATTAAGATCTAAATATTTCTATATATAAGGTTTATTATGAAAATAAATAGAATATAATATTAGAAAAGACTCTAAATAAAATAAAATTGTTACTCAGTTTGCTCAGCACCATTTGATGAAGATGCTGTCTTTTTTCCAGTCCATATTATTAGGGTCCTTATTGAATATCAATTAGATGTAATTACTTGATCCAAAGTCCTGATTCTCAATTCTGTTCCATTGGTCTATAATCCTGTTTTTATGCCAGTACCATATTGTTTTCTTTTTCTGAATATGTTCTTGGATATCCAAGGCCTTCTGCCATTCCATATGAATTTTGAGATCATTTTTTCTATTTCTATGAAGAACAATGTTGTGATTTTTATTGGTATTGCATTAAATCTGTATATTGCTTTTGGTAAGATTGCCATTTTCACAATGTTAATTCTGCCTATTAGAGAGCATGGGAGGTCTTTTCATTTTCTCAAGTCCTCAATTTATTTCTTAAGCATTTTTATGTTTTCATTATATAAGTCTTTCACATCCTTGGTTAATATTATTCCAAGGTATATTTGTTGCTATTTAAAATGGAACAGCATCACTAATATCTTTCTCTGTATGTTTTTTGCATGTAGAAAGGCAACTGATGTTTGTGCATTGATATTGTATCCTGCTACTTTGTTGAAGGAGTTAATCACATTTAAGTGTTTTAAAATGGAGGTTCTTGGGTCACTTACTGGCATTTACCCTAAAATCTCTAGCCTCAGTTCAAAGTCATTTGCTCAATCATGTTTGTATCTGCTCAATTAATAATAGCAAAGAACTGGAATCAATCCAAATGTCCATCATTAGATGAATGGATAATCAAGATGTGGTATATCCGCATGATGGAATTCTACACAGCAGTATGGAAAAATGACACAATGAAAATTTTAAAAAATGACTGAACTTGGAACAGATCATTCTCAGTTAATTCAATCACAGAAAGACAATCATCGCATGGTCTCACTCACCTGTGGCTCCTAACCTGAATCTGCCCAAGAGGGTGACATACCTAATACCCATCTTGAGGACTGGACAATAGGGAGGGTGGGGTGGGTAGGGAGGATAAGGAGTGGGGGGATACAAAACTGCCCAAATGGAAATAGTACCATAAAATCCTATATCCTAAAAGGCAGACTATAAGGTTGAAAGTTCATCACATCCTTAGAGGGACAACTGAATCAAAGGGCCCTGGAGAGGATATGTTGAAGACTGACCTCCTCTTTTTCTCTCTCTCTTTCTCTCTCTCTTTTCCCTTTCTCTTTTATATTATGTATCTTTTTCTTCCTTCTTTTACCTTGGCACTGGCCTGTAACTCCCAGTACCAGGATGTGGTCCACAATGACCTGTTCATCAAAGATACCTACAACTTTTCCCAAAAGAAGATGCATTTGTTAGAGCACATGATTACCAACCAAAGGTTAATTGTAAGACCCTACTGCCAATGACACCACATTCTGTTGGTACATAACATAGAGACACCTGTCTAGAATCTGGAAGAGAGCCAGTCCCCAGACAGTTAACTCATCTGGTGCCAGAATGTGCTACATGAATGACTGGGGAATGGCCAGCATCTGTCCAAGCAACTCATGTTCTAAGATATTCAGCAGCAAACAACCTGATGTGAAGCTCACCCTAGTGCAATAGTGGCACACAGCATGGTAGGTAACCAGCTGTGCCTGAATTTGCTGATGAATCCACTAAGTTGAACAGAACCCATGGCTGGAACTTGGCAAAAAGTCAGAACCATATCCAAAAAACTAGTCCACTCTCCAATATAAAGCTCCCACCAATATTGGGCTACAAGAGGACCTACACCTATTAAATTCACTCTAAAATGATAAGGGTATTTCCATTTATCTGGTGCTGACTTCACTCTCCGTTAGAAAATCTGTTTCTCTTCTTCAGATGGATGCAAAACCTAAGGAGAGAATCAGTCTATCACACCTCAAAAGGGCCCCAGATGAAACCATCAAGTAATTGGGGAAATGAGCAAGAGTTCTGCTTTCTTGGTTAACATGATACCAACACAAGGGTGAAGGAGATAGACACAGAGAACACTAAACTCCTACCAAACCAGAAATCCAGAGACCCAGAGGCTCCCAAGACCTCCTCACTGAAGTAGATCTAAAGCAAACCCAACATGGCTCAGGGAAGTTCATGGGAGAGGTGGCAGAATGATTATTAGAGCCACAAGTTGGAACATTATGCATAGAGACATTGACTCTTCCCCATAACTGATGGCTACCCCCACAATGCATGACCCACAATCCCCAAGAGGGTCCCTTCTGAAGAGGGAGGAGAGGGAGGAAGCTAACCATGGTACCAACCCGGCTGTTTACACACTGAGTATGTACCTAACTAATAAAGAAAACAATAAAATAAAAAATTAAAAATAAAAATGTTAATAAGGTGAAAGTCACCCACCAAATCATTGGCCCACTCTATGGTCACCACAGTAAAGCAAAATCCAAGGCAGAATGAGGTTTATGATAGACTACTCTTTTGGCTTCCAGTATAAATTAATGGTGCATTAGAGATAGAAGCAATTTTTTTACATTATAAAAAATTTTAACCAAAGCCAGCATCTTTGCCATTCTGTAGGAGGAACACTAGATTCCCTGTGTAGAATGTTTTATTTCACTTACAAACAAGAGCAGCATGCTGTTTCTGGCAATGCCAACTGGTGAATCATTTCCTTCTACAGCTGACAGATCCTCAAAGAGATCCAAGCTCTGTATACCCAGGTGCCCTGTGCTATGTTCCAGATGATGAATCTTGACATATGTGATTGAATCTTGGTAACATTCTTTAGCAAAGATGTTCTTAGAAAAGGGTACAGTATAAAATCCTCAAATGAAATGTGACATGTAAGTTGTTAGGCTCCTGAGACAAAAGGCAAAATCAATGCAACCAGTCTCCACATTCAGGTTTTGGTACAGTGTCATCTGAGTGGAAGATAGCTGGTGGGGAGCAGCCTTTCTGCATGAGTAGGAAGCAGCCACAAAAACACAGGGTGAATCCTAAGACATGTGAAAACACGCTGAGACATGCAATAATCTATAGAAATAAACTAAAGTAGTGCTAGATCTTCTTAATCAGCAAATACTTTTATATTAAGATGTCTCCTTTACTGACAATAACAAGTTTTGTCTTACAGCCTATTTCTCCTATTATCTCAGTTTTGCTCATTGTCTGAATATTATATAATTTTCCTTCTTATACTATGAATTTAATTTTCATTGCATATAATATTTGTCTCCTGTAAATAGTGTTTAACACTATGTAAATCTTTTTTGTAAATTTCTGCCTTTAAGTATTCAATCCATTCACATCTAACATAATTGCTAATAAAATAGGATATGTCTCTGTGAATTTTCTATTTATTTTGTGTCACTTTTGTTCTCATATTCCTCCATTAATGCTTTGGTATTAAACATTTTAAGGTTTCCATTTTAAAATAGCTTTATCCAGTGTGGTTTTCCTTTAAGATATTTTCCTTGAGTTTAAATTCAACATGTAACAATTTAGAACATGTTATGTAGCTGTATTTTCCCCACTCATTTGTGCTTTTATAGTCACATAAATGATGTGTTGATACATTATATATTCATCAGTACAATTTTTAGTTGTATAATGCAGTTTTATTTGAGATTTTATAGATGCTTTGAACAAAATACACCTAATTATCTTTTATAGTTTCCTATTGATTTACCTTTATCCAACTTCCTCAATACTTCTTTACAACTTTGGGCTGTTGCATAGTACCATTTATTTCAGGTTGAATAATTAATAATTCTTACAGAGAAACTATTTTATTGACAAATTGTCTTTCTAAATTCTGGGAATATTATACTCTTAACTGTTTAGGAATACTTTTTAAATGAAAAGTTGTGTGTGTGTGTGTGTGTGTGTGTGTGTGTGTGTATGTGTGTGTGTTGTGTATGATCTGTAGGCTGAACCCAGAGCCTTACACATACATTGGATGAGAAATTATAAATTATTTATCTTCTTCAGCATTTTGAATATGTTGCTCACTATCTCTGGAATCGATGGTTTCAAATATTAAGGTAATTGTTAATATTAGGGAGGATTCTTTCTAGTTGATGTATATCTTCCCCTCAGACATGTGTGCCCCCATGTGCATCTGGCTAATGTGGGTCCTGAGGAATCAAGCCTAAAACTTGGGTCCTTAGGTTCCACAGGCAAGTGCTTAACTGCTAAGCCATCTCTCCAGCCCAAATTTTTGTTTTTGTCTTGAGACAGGCTGGCCTAGAAGTCAGGCCAGTTGACTCCCTTTTTGAAGTAACAGGACATTACAATCTTTTGAAATTCCTGGTAAATTATGAGCCACCACTTCAAAGAGAATTTTGTTTTCAATAATCCTTTATGTAAGTTGAAGTTGATCTAGAACATAAACTCAGTAATTATACTTATGATATCATGTAACATAGTATGGCTTTGTTTACATAAAATTTCATCTCATGATAGGCTTTAGTTAAATCTGACTTTTAAACACAAAAATAAAATTTTAAAAAAAACCTTGAAGTAATTCAAATACAAAAACCACAAAACTTTAGGAGAGACCTTTTGGACTAATAAAGAAACCAGAAGGTGTCTATAAAGTACATCATATTTGTTTAAAGCCCAGAAAAGAGAAATTATCAGGCACAGTTCAAACTAAAATTATGTACTTATTTTTACCAAGCAATTTAAAAGTCACATAATTTAAAAATGTGGAGTCAGGCTATCATTGGTGATTCTCCTGTCCCACCTTCCCAGCTAGGATAATAGGCCTGCATCATCAGGCCTAGCTCATTTTACTGTTTATATAACACCTGTGTGAATAAATGATTTACAAGTTATATAAAGATGTATTTGTCATAGAGAAATTTAGCAGAAAATCACGGCAGTTAATAAGCACCACCAGGCATGCCTTTCTCATTGTGTCTCTGTACTTTTCTTTTTTCTGTACTTTCTGAAAGACAGCATGGTTACCTCCCACACAAGTTGACATAACCGCAGGCGTCAGATCCATAGTGGGAGGAGGCGTGTGGTTAGGACCCAGGCCTGTTGGAAAACCCTTTCCAGCCAAGTGCTTCGATTTGGGGCTTGGCTGGAGCATTTTCAGTTTCCCTTTGATTTAAGGGGGGCAGAGACCCACAGTCTCTGGCTGGGGTATTCCTTTGCTCTGGAGGTGAGCTCTCAAATCTCCAATTAAATTGGGCAGAGGCCCAAGCTGCAGAATGGACAAAGCTCAGCACAGGAGTCCAAGCTCTGTCCTCCCACCCCCATCAGGCAGCCATGTGTCTTGTGGCATAGTGGGTTTTAATGGAAAAAGGGTGGGGGGGGGACCCAAAACCAGAATACATTCAGGTCAGAGGTCTTTGGTTTTAGAGCCTCCATGTGGTCATGAGGTCACACCCCTCAGTTCAGCAGAAGTAGCTCCCATGCTCTGGAGGAGTTCAGCCTCAGAGTCAGAGAAGCTCTACCCAGTGCATCTCCCTACAAAGGTGTCACCTTCATGAAAGAGCTCCTGCCTGGTGCTACACCGGTTTGGCATCAGGCAGTATTAGGCGATAGAGCATTTCAATAGGGCTCCAATCCCAGCAGGGTGGAGCAGCCAGGCCTCCAAGCCAATCCATTCATTTTCTTCAGCTTAACTAGAGATAGTGGTCTTAGCCTCCAGCCAGAAGAGAAAGCAAGCCAGTTTTATGAAAGTGGAGAGAAGTAGTCCCACATCATGCCCATAGCCAGAAAACAGGCTTCCTATTTTATCCCATAAAATAACAATCATAATTTTCCTTCTCAAGATTGTCACTTTGTCATGGCCGCCAACTGTAATGGGTTGCTAAGGGTCCAGGAAAGTCCTTGCACCCAAACCCTGGGTTCAGTTTTAGATTTTAGTCAAAGAATTGAAAAGAAAGGAAAACCGAGAGGGATTATTAAATTATTACATGTATTGAGGGAAGTAGAGCCAAGAAAAGGCACCCACGTGGCTAGAGATCCCACGTGGAAGGCCTGGAGAAAAAGCATGGAAAGAGAAAAGTTCGGTGAGCTCCGGCCGTGTGGAGAGTTGGAGAGGATAAGCATCCCATACAGAGTAAGGGCTAGGGGCCCTCCTAGCTGGGCCTGGGCTAGAGCCTCCCAGCTGGGCTTGACCCAGGCCCAGCTGAAGGGAAAAATTCACTAACAGTTGGAAGTTCCCAAGTGATCAGAGAGAATGAGAGTCTGCCCTCCCCTTGCAAAAGTACTTACACCCTTTAGTGGTCGACTGGCTCAGGTGAACCAGAGAGCCAGGTGGTTGGCTAGGGGTAGGGGCTATCTCGGGAAGAGATTAGATCTGGCACCAAGTTCCGGGGATTGAGTTTGAACAACCACAATGTTTAAATACTATGAAAGACTTCCATCCCAGGAGGGGCCCTGATTGTGGAAAAACAGGTCTTTAGGGAACTAAGAAAGTGATAAAATATCAGATCATCTGATTCCTAGCAAGTGAAAACTTTCCTTTGCTTTTCACCTTCAGGGATCCAGTCACCCAAACTCAACCCCCCTCTCAGGGGGACAAGAGGAAGTAACAGGAGAGAATTATGATCAAAATACATTATACACATATAAGGAAATCATCAGTGAAAAAGTTAAAGATATCTATTCAATGCATGGCGTGAGAATTTTATAGTTGTATATAACCACTTCTATTATACCTTATGCTGCTATAACATGCATTCTGCTTGATTATATATTCTATAAACAAAGTATATAGGCCTACTATCTGTGGCTAATCAATTGCTTTTTGTAGTAATAAAACATAAAAAGTAATGTTGCCTTTATTTTCATGGCTCTTTCTTGTTTCATATATAGTAAGTTTCTTTCTTGTTATTCCGCTATCCCAGCATTTCTTTCTTTTCTTTTCTTTTCTTTTCTTTCCTTTTTTTTTTTTTTTAACTTGCTCTCCTTTTGGAGTTTTGAGACAAACTCTTACTCTCTAGATCAGGATGGACTTAGATTCTTGGCAATCCTCCTGCCTCAGGTTTTTCAGTGGCAAGATTATAGGCATGAGCATCCATGCCTGAACATCTAGTATTTCTTTACTAAATCTTCTGTCAATGTACAATAGTTTATTTCTGTCAAATTACTAATTGGCTATTAGTTTATTTTCTGGGAAAAATAAATTTTAGAATGTTTAGACATATTCGCACCAAGTAAATAATTATGAGGTCACCTTTTTTTTTTCCTCAGAATCTCAAAGATGTCATATAATTGTTTTCTAGTTAGCATCATTTCTGATTCATAGACTATTTTAAGATATGCTGTATCTTATCCTATGATTTGCTTCAGGATTATTTTTGCCTTTTGAAAAAAATCCAGTTTACATTTCTATTCTGACTACCTATTCTGACTAATACATTCTTCAGGGAAATTAATTTATACAATAATATCTACATCTCAGTTGAGAATTGAGCTATTCTTCATTATTGAAGACTCAGGCCAAGTTACATAATGTCCCATTAACAACCCATTGCATTTATATTGTGGATAAAACACTTGAAAATTCACATAAAGACTTAGAGCTCTTCTCTGGTATAGACAAAGCTGGAAATGGAACTGGACCCTACTGTATGCAAACACATTCTTAGGAGTGTTGGGTGATACCTGTTGGGTTGGGATGGGCTCCCAAGATGAAGTCACCAAGGTCAGCAGAATGGTGACAGAGGCCTAGGAAAGTGGATGATCCACCTTCCTCAAGAAACAAAACAGTCCTTATCCCCTCCTTGCCTAAAAATGCCCAAGATCATCGTTTCCTGCCCTCTTCTCTCATAAGTCACACGGTCACTGTTCTGGTGTCATACACTAGGTATTTTAAATGGTTAATGTAATGATCTCCCCTAAAGGAACTTTTCTATTCAACTTATTAAATGAGTTCTTTTTCTTTCCTCACCTTCCTCAAACTGAAAAGTCCCTATAAAGCCCACTACCTGAAAACCCAAGTCAGCTATGTTCTGGTGAGTCAGCCCTGGAAGCTTGTGCTTTTCCTGAATAAAAGCTTTCATATTTGCCTCAAAGTGGTTTTCATGGTCTTGGTCACACCCAAGCCCTACATCTGGTGCCATGACTTGGATAGGAGGCCTCTAGTTGCCCTCTTGGGCAGCTAGACCTCATTTCCCCTGACCAGACCACCAAGCTGCCATTGACCCTCTGAAGACTTCAGACCATCTCTACCAGACACTAGCCCTCACACCTACCACAATTTGGCCTGTCTCTTCTTCCCTTCTTTGTCTCCTCTCTCCTTCTCAGTATGTGTCCTTCTATGGTTGGCCTGTTCTTGCTTTATCCCTCCTCATGGAAGCCATGCTGGCTTGCCAGGCTATACCCCTTGCCCACTTTTGGGTCCCAGCCCCAGGTCTCAAGAAGGACACACTCTAGGGCTGGAGAGATGGCTTAGCGGTTAAGCGCTTGCCTGTGAAGCCTAAGGACCCTGGTTCGAGGCTCGGTTCCCCAGGTCCCACGTTAGCCAGATGCACAAGGGGGCTCACGCGTCTGGAGTTCATTTGCAGAGGCTGGAAGCCCTGGCGCGCCCATTCTCTCTCTCTCTCTATCTGTCTTTCTCTCTGTGTCTGTCGCTCTCAAATAAATAAATAAATAATTAATTAAAAAAAAAAAAAAAGAAAGACACACTCTTGACAACTCATGTCCTTTGGTGTCTGGCCTACCATACACTTAGGGGTGCCTTTGGTTCTGTTGTGTGTCTTGGGACACTCTTCCCAACCTCCTCTTCCTCTACCTCCTGAGGCCTCATCTTTCACTGCCAGCTGCTTACAGCTAAACAGCCAACAGTTGCAACTTATATGGCCTCTGCTCGTGTAGGAAGTGCAGGCCCTGTTCACCCTAACTGGCCAGGGGGTCATATTGTTGTCTGTGTAAACCCAGCTTAAGCCCTGGTTCCTTTCTTTCATCCTTGTTTTGCTCTTTCTCTGTCTCCTCTATAAAGCCTATAAATCAATTTCTATCACACCCCCTTCCCCGCTTGCCTGTGTTCTTAAGAACCTCTATGACTCTCAGATGACATCAGACCTCATCATCTGATCTTTCTCTGCAACTCTGTTTGGCCACAATATAAACTGGAAAATGGGTCCCAAATGGCCTGAATATAGTACTTTTGATTTCCAAATTCTAGCTGATTTAGAAAACTCCTGCCAAAGTACAGGCAGGTTGTCCAAAACACTATATTCAGGCACTTTTAACTCTGTGTACACAGCACTCTCCCTCCTACCCAACATACTTGTTCTCTCAGGGATGAAATGTACCCTTCACATGAGGTCACAGGTGCTGAAAAAATTGTTCATGTTAATTTTCTTTTTCCATGTCTTTTATCCCAGATTGAAAAACATCTAAGGTCTTTCTCCACTGATCCATCACACTATACCAAAAACAACTGCTACCTCACTCAGGCCTATGACCTAACCTGATATGATCTCTGTGTAGTTCTTTCCTCTACTCTCACTCCTGTTGAATGAGAACACATCTGGATGGCCACTCAGGCACATGCTAATGAGACTCACTTAACTGATAACACTTTCTCAGTAAGGATGCTTGCTGTCCCCAGAGAGGTCCCTGACTAAAAATACCATGCTCCCACTAACTCCCCCACTTGGGTGGCCATGATAAGATGGTTCTTTGCCTCCTGGCTGGCATCCAAAAGACATCCCATAAGTTTGTCAATTTTGACACACTCCAGATGCTTACCCAGATGCCTAATGAAAATCCAGCTGAGTTCATGGGACGCCTAACTGAGGCACTCACCCAATACACTCACCTCAACCCCACTTCCCAGGAGAGCATGATAGTTCTGAATACCTATTTCCTACCCCAAACTTCCCCTGACATCAAGAAAAAACTTAAATTCCTAGAAAAGGGCCTTCAAACCCCTCAGGGAGATCTTCTTGACCTGGCATTAAAAGTTTTTAATAACAAAAAGGACCAGTAACAGACTAAGAGGGTGGCCAGAGATAGCAGTTCCAATTTCTGGCTGTGGCCCTGAGGTCTCCTCCAAAGAAGACGATGGAGCCACAAAGCTAACCACTAGGACCCTGCTTCAAGTGTGGCCACACTGGTCACTAGGCAAAAGCTTGCCACAACTCATGCTTGCTGCCAGGACCCTGTCCCCACTGTGGACTTGCTGGACACTGGAAGGTTGACCGTCCTTCTTTGCCTCCACAAGGTAGGCCAGCCCCTACCCTCTGCCCCCCACAAGAGCCAATCACTGATTTTCTGGGCCTAACAGCCAACTATTGGCGGTGCCCTGTTACCTTGGCTCTCACCAACACTCTCCATATCACAATGGAGGATCCCAGAGTCACAGTTCTGCTGGCAGGAAGGCCTGTCTTACTTGTCATGGGGGGAGGGCAGTCAGTCAGTTGTGCCATCCTACTCTGGTAAGATTTTCCTTGCAGATCTCTGTGTTAGGTATTGACAGCTTATCTCCCCACACATCATTCCCCCTTACCCTGTGTATTCTGGAACATTCCCCTCTCCCATTCATATATATTTTTTTTTTTTTTGTAATGCCCTCTTGTCCTGTTCCCTGTTCCTAGGTCCAGATCTTATGCAAAAAACGTATCTCTTTTTCTAACTTACTGCTTATACCCTGCTTCCTCCTCATGCCAGCCCACTCCCCAGTCTCCAAGGTGGATCCCAGGGTGTGGGCCACTTCCTTGCTGGCACTAGCCTTTCACCACATGCCTGTCCTTATCAGATTCAAAGATCCCATGTCTTTCCCTGCCATTCTCAATACCCAGTATCACTTAAATGTATCCAGGAACTCAAACCTGTTATTTCTCACTTGCTCCAAGCCAGCCTCCTTTGCTCCACTCATTCCCCTTGCAATACTCAGATATCATCTGTCACCAAACCTGAAGGGAACTGCTGTTTAGTCCAAGACTTGCACATAGTCAATGCTGCTATTATGCCCATTCATCCAGTAGTCCCCAAATCCCTATAATCTTCCTCTCACATCCCTTCCTCCGCTACTCATTTTTCAGTTCTTAAGCTCAAAGATGCCTTCTTCCCATCCCTCTCCACCCTGATTTGTACGATCTCTTCACTTTCACCAGAGAGGACCCCGATACTCATAGTGCCTTTCAACTCACCTGGACTGTCGTTCCCCAGGGTTTATAGACAGCCCCCACCTACTTGGCCAAGCTCTCTTCACTGACCTTTTGTCCCTGGATCTATTGCCCAGCACACTTTTATAATATGTAGATGATCTTTTGCTCTTCTCACCGTCTGTTTCTTTATCTAAACTACACACCAAAAAAATTCTTAAATTTCTCAGATATAAGGGATATTGAGGCCCCCTGCAAAAAAGTTCAACTTTCTTTAACCCTAGTTAGATACGTGGGCTTTCTCCTTACCCCCACCTTACCACAACTAACCCTAGACTGCCAAACAACATCTTTGCTCCCTCTCTGCACCTACCTCTACGGAAAAATACTCACTTTTCTTGGCTTTTCTGGGTTTCTTAAAATGTGGGTCACACTTTGCCATCTTGGCAAAAACCCCTTTATGAAATAGCTAAAGGAGACCCTCATGAACCCCTAGGCCCTCAGCAAGAGACAGATGTTACCTTCTCCACCTGCTCTTAGAAGTTACATCTCTTGCACTTCCAGACCTTCAGCAGCTTTTTCTTCATTCCACAGAAAAAGAGGGTATGGCATTGGGAGTTCTGGGCCAAATAAATGGTCTATCCTTTTTCCCAGAAGCTTAAACAATCAAAACTCTCTATCCAGGGTTGGCAACCATGCCTATGTGCTGTTGCTGCAGATGCTCTTCTGGCCCAATCAGCACGGAAATCCGCTTTTGGGCAACAACTCACTGTCCTTGCCACCCCCCTCCCCCACAGGCTTAAAGAACAAATGCTATTTTCAAAACCCACCTGTGTAAACTGACTTCTGAACTTCACCTATCCTGGCCCCAGCTCCTCCCACTTGCCTTAATATGAATCAGAGCTACTCCTTGGGCCCCCTCCTTCCTTAGCCATTTTTAACTCATGTATGGGTGTCCCTTCCTGATAAACAATGTTCCCCCACTACCAGAAACTCCTCTCCATGGGTGCTGACCAACTTTTACTTTTATCTGAAACCTTATCTGGTTACATGCTAACCTCCTTCTTCCCAACCTTCAGAGGGAGTCACAACTCTTTCACTTAACCCTGGACATCAAGTTTTTCTTAAGAAGTCTTGCCCTCAGGAACTCAAGCCACTCTGGACTAGACCTTACCTGTGGATCCTAACCATCCCCATGGCTGCAAAGCTTCAGGACATCCTCAAGTGGATCCACCTGTCACAGCTTAAGAGTCAAGACACCACCATCCTACCCTACCTTATCCTGGAGAAGAACACCTCCACCCCAACGGACCCTCTCAAACTTAAACTCTTTTGTCTTCCTACTCTTATCCATCCCAAAATGTTTCTCTTGAGTACACTGATGCCCCTCTGCCTCCTCTCTTCCCTCAAGCCCTCTATCCCTCACCTCTGAGTGCTCACCCCCCCTTGCACCTGGAATTTTCATGTGGTAGCTGTTGACAAGGGTAACAAGCTCCTTAATTGTTCCTTCTGTTCTCTCATGGGGTACTTGGAGTCCATCTCCCTCACCTTCTCTATAACAGATGTCTCTAGCAACTTCCCAGAAGCCAGCTTAATACAGGTATGGTATGAGAAAAGTCTCTACTTTGCTCAGGACCAGGTCATAGCAGCATGCTACAGTGGTGCTGCATGAAGGTGCTCACTATCATCTCACCTCTCTGTCACCTACAGCTACCATGGAACTGCCTCGTCATCACCTGTCCTGAAGGAAGACCCATCAACCACATTATCTAGCCTCTCCCGTAAGAACTCATCACTCCTAAAGTCAGCATGAGAAATCGCATTCCCTTATCTTTAACAAAAGGCTGGAATGTGAGGTCAGGATGGGCTCCCAAGGTGGAGTTGCCAATTTCAGCAGAATGGTGACAGAAGCCTAGGAAAGTGGATTATCCGCATCCTCAAGAAATCACCCAGCCCTTATTTCCTCCTTGTCTAACAATTTCCCAGGTTATGGTTTCCTGTCCCCTTATCTCATAAGTCACATAACCAGCATTCTCCCTGAACCTACCTCTCTGGTTTGGCTAGAACAGCTATCCAGCAAGCCTGAGTGATCCTCCTGTCTCTACCTTCCCTGTTCTGGGATTACAAAAGCATGCCATCATGCCTTTCTTTCACATGGATGCTAGGGATTCATCATGCCTCTATGGCTGGCAATTTACCCACTGACCCATCTCCCAACCCCCTCCCCAAGATTTATTTTTAATTTGTTCTGTATTACTATACTCTATAAAAATATTATGAGATTATATATTATTCACCCTCTGACATTTAATCGAACATATGTTTGCATACACTTGCTTATATATATACATACATATATATATATACATTTATTTATTGCTTGCTCTCATATTAATGCTATAAAAACTTATGTGAATATGTTTTTCTAAGCCCTTTTATGTTCCTTTAGTGCTACATATAGCCAGTGTTATATTACTCAAAAATATATGTTACAATGAGGTGCATAATTACATAAATTTAAGATCTTATTTTTTTTAAGTACCCACACAGTAGATAAATTACTTCTTACCAGTAGGTCTACTAGCATTCTCTGATTTTAAAATACCAATAAGGAAGTTTGTGCATGTGAAAAGCTATGGCAAGGCAGCAAGGAAGCACAGGGAGTTGTGCTGTAGCTTGACAAGGAATACAGTCCAGTCCCCTCTCCCTTCGAGATTACTTTTCAGGCGATCTTATCAGCAGCTTGAGCAGGAAGCGATGTTGAGGCTCCTTATAGGGAGGAAAATCAGGCTTTGAGTTCTGGGAACTGCAGGCTGCACTCTCACGTACTTCTTTCATCAGGCGATACCATTTCATGAGGGAATTTGTTTAGGTTTCTATCAGTATTTCCCCTCACACTTCAGTAAAATGTAAAATAAACCTACTAGCTGCCAAAAGTAAGCTGACAAGTAAACAGTTCTGCAGAGAGCAAAGACAGAGACTGGACTGGTGGCCATGAGAGTAAGCCGGAGATTCCCTTACTCTGTGCATGAGCTCCTTTGAGATGTTTATAATAACAGACTACAGCAGGAGGAAAGATGCTGCTCTCATCAGTTATAAAGCAAAAGGCAGCAAACAGGTGACTCAAAATGTCCTAGGTTTTTTCATCCCTCTAACTTTTCAAGCCACTTTGGCTTGCTTTCATGTTTCAGGATATGGCTCAAAGGACCTCTGTCCTTTGGAAACTTGGTCTGTGCCAAAATCCCTTGGCCTCTGGGAGCCTGACATTCTGAAAATTAGCAGGAACTCAAGACCACAGAATGTGACTGATTGATAGATAGACAGACATGTAGACAGCTTACTAATAGATACATAGACAGATAGATAGATAGAAGATAGATAGATTTTAGGGCATAGATACCATGAGTATGAAATATATTGAATATATATACACATATTGTTACTTATTGAATTCTAGATCTTTCTCCTTAATGGGTTCTATCTCTTTCAATTTTCTTTGCAGTTTGAAATATTCTCAGGTAAATAGAAAGTATGGTTAAGTAGGAAGGAATTTTATAAAGTTCTCAGACCAAAATTTATAGCAAAATATGCAAATTAACTTTCTATAGTCCTCTAATAAATCCTTGAAATCTCCATTTTCACACAGCCCCATTAATTATTGCTTTTGTCTGTATCTGGTTTTCTCTTTATTGAAATTCCTGGGGTCTCAGTTGTTCCTTTTGTGCTGTTCTACTTGTTTTTCCGATTCATTCTTTTTTTCACTGTTTTAAATTTACTTTTTATTTCTATTTATTTGAAAGAGAGAGACAGCAACACACACACAGAAAATGTGTGTATAGACATGTCAGGGCCTCCTGGCACTGCAAACAAACTCCAGGTGTGTGTGTCACTTTGTGCGTCTGGCTCTACATGGGTACTGGGGAGTCAATCCCAGGCCACCAGGCTTTGCAAACAAGCACTCTTAACCACTGAGCAATCTCTCTGGCCCCCAGATTATCTGTTGATATATATAAGTATAATGTGGCAAAAATGTTTGTATGCTTTCACTATATAGACACTATACACCAACCATATGTAGAGCTGCCTGCACACCTTTGTTTTTTGCACACTGCTCCCAGCATGTTTACATCACAAGACAGCGGTCTTAGAATACAGAGCAACAAAATATTTAAAACAGTAAAAACAAGCAAAATAATAACTTTAGAAATTTAATGAAAATGTATAAAACTATAGAAAGGAAAATTAAAACATTTTCTAGGGCTGGACATTTGCTTAACACTTAAAATGCTTTCCCCAGGACCTATGTAAAGCCAGATACACAAGGTGGTCCATGTGTCTGAAATTTGTTTGCAGTGGCTAGAGTCCCTGGCACACCAATTTTCTCTCCATCTGCCTTTCTCTCTCAACTAAATAAATAAAATAAAAAGTTTAAAAATATTTTTAAAAAGACATCCAAGACAATGAGCTTTTCAAGAAATAGTATTAATGCAACCTATCTAGGAAATGCTAAATCTGTACCTACAGCAATCATCAACAATACCTATAACTGAAACACATGTTTTTCAAGATTACAGAAATAAAGTTCTAGAATTGTAGAAAAACAGGAGAGTTCATTTATAAACCTGACGTGGGGAAGTTCTTTTTAACCAATTAAAAATTAAAATTAGGCTGGAGAGATGGCTCAGTGGTTAAAGGGGCTTGCTTGCAAAGCCTAATGGCCCAAGTTCAATTCCCCAGGACCCACATAAAACCAGATGCACAAAGTGACACATGTGGCTGGGGTTTGTTTGCAGTGGCCAGAAGCCCTGGCAGGCCCATACTCACTCTCTGCCTATAACTCTCTTTCTTTCTCTCCAATAAGTAATATACTCAAAAATACATTAAAAACATTAAAACTGTGGGGATGAGGGGTAGTTAAAGGCAGTTGTTTGCAAAGCCTGTCTATCTAGGTTGGATTTCCCAGTACCCACATAAATCCAGATGCACAAAGTAGCACCTTTGTCATTTGTAATGGCAAGAGGCTCTGGCCTCTGGCATGTCCATTCATAGTCTCTTTCTTCTTCCCTTCTTCTCTCTCTCTCACTCTCACTCTAACTCTATGTGTCTCTTTCCCTGCCTTTTAAAATAAATAAATGTATTAAAAAAAATTAAAATTGTGGAAGACAATTCAAGAAAACAGAAAAACACCTTTCTTTAAACAAAGTAAAACAGAAACATAAAAATAAAGTTTGTAGTAAATATATGTATCTGTGGTGATAATTTTATTTTATATTATGAACACGATATTTTTTTGTTTGTTTGTTTGTTTTTCAAGGTAGGATCTCACTTTAGCCCAGACTGACCTGGGATTCACTATGGAGTCTCAGAGTGGCCTTGAACTCACGGCAATCCTCCTACCTTTGCCTCCCAAGTGCTGGGATTAAAGGCATGTGCCACCATGCCCGGCTGAACATGACTTTTTAATATATAAAAAATCTTCTTTAAATCCACAGTAAAAAAACAAACAATCGAGAAAATGAAATAAACTAAAATACTACACAGAGAAAAAGATTATAAAAACGGAAGCATATGAAAAATCATCAATGGGAACATTGTAATCCCAACACTTGGGAATCTGAGACAGAACAGTCATGAGGTTGAGGCCAGCCTATACTATAGAGTGCCTTCCAAACAGAACACAAACCTCACTAGCAGTATAGGACACTGTGTAGATACACTTTATTAATCACACTAAAATTCGAATGCTTTCCTGCTTTTGGAGGCTTAGAGTAACAGCCATCCCCATGCATTGTAGACGGAAAGGTGCTGACTCAAACCCTCCTCTGTATTATGCTAGGCAGAAATCTTCCCATGTTTTGGCAGCTGGATGGACCCTGGGCAATTAGAACTCTTAAGTGTGTCCCCTTTGGCCACATGTCACACTTCACAGGGCTCCAAATCATTTCCAGTTTATCCCAAGTATTGCTCAATGTATTTATTTACTATGAGAATGTTTTGATGGGAAGAAGCTGCGGAAGTCCTGGATTAGCACAGTTGTCACAGAAGACAATTCAATATTATATGTCAAAAATCACACACACACACACACACACACATGCACAGATGTATGTATCTATGTGATCTTTTGTGTTTATCTTTTGACCAATTTACATTTTGGAAATTAATATGGTTATATGGAACACATTCAAGAGTCTTCAGTAAATCAGCATTTGGAATAGAAAAGTAAAGGAAACAATGCAAACATCCATCATGCGCTTAGAGGCTTGTATAAATGAAGCTCAACCGAGCAAAGGGACACTTCAAAAAGAGAAACCACGTGCTGGAATGGGGAGATGCCTCAGAAAACTTCTAATCAGAAAAGCAGAACCTGAAGCAGTGATATAGCTATGGTAACCTCTCTACAAATGGAGAGAAAGAATATGTTTTCAAATTTACTACTATATATATTAGGAGGTTTGATGGCTACACAGCAGATGTGACTATCCCAGGGCCAGGCAATGAAGGTTGAGAACTATAAGTGAGCATTTGTATGTAGAGAAAAGTAAGACTTTTTAAATTTATTTATATACTTAAGTAGATATTGGAGATTGGACTCAGCACTACTACTATCTCTCATCTTCCTTCTGGTTCTCCTTCTTCTCCTTCTCCTCCTCCTTCTCCTTCTTCTTCTTTTCGCCTCCTCCTCCTTCTTTTTTTTTTTTTTTTTTTTTTTGATTTTTGTTTTTTGAAGTAGGGTCTCACTCTAGCCCAAACTGACCTGGAATTCACTGTGTAGTCTCAGGGTAGCCTTGAACTCATGGTGATCCTCCTACCTCTGCCTCCTGAGTGCTGTAATTAAAGGCATAAGCCACAGGATGTATCCCTCTTTTTTGCTTCTGGTGTGTGTGTGTGTTTGTGTGGGTATATGTATGCATGTATGTGTGGGTGAGTTTGTGTGTATGTATGCCTGTGGCCTTGTTGTACCCCATATGCTTGTCTGCAGAGGCTGGAATGGAACATGGGGTGAACTGCTCTGTGTTTCTTTCACCTAGTCTCCTTTGTCAGTTCTGGAGCTGGTGGGATCCTGAGACACTCTGGTCTCCGCTCTCGCTCAGGACTGGGCCGCCTGGCATGCACAGCAGCACCCAGCTGCTTAAGTGGTATCTGGAGGTTTGAACTCTGGCAGATGCAGACCTGCGCAGGCCCTCATGCTCACATTTGAAGTGCACTTAACCACTGAACCATCTCTCCAACTCCCCAACACTCTCTTTACATTTTGTTTTAAGATAGAGTCTCATCGACTTGCTCAGGTTAGCCTTAAACCCACTACATGGCCCAGGCAGTCCTTCAAATTGTGATCCTCCTATTTCATCCTTCTGAATTACTGGGGGTATAGGCCTAAACTACTACGTCTAACTAATTTTGTGTTTGTCACTTCTGAGTATCTGATAAAAGGATGCCCAGTCAGCGTGTCACAGAAATGTTTGCACATTGATATTTATTGTAGCAGTATTCACAACAGTTCAGTTATGGAATTGGGCTGGACACCCATAAACAAAGGATCACATAAAGAAAATGTGGTGCATGTACATAATAGCAAATCAACCAGCATAAAGAAGAACAAGCTCATGTAGTTTGCAGGAAAAAAAAAATGCACTGGAGATTATCACAGTAAGTGAATTAAATGAGATTCAGAAAGGCAAATATTGCATGTTTTCTCTCAATTTGCAGGTCATAGATTGTACATAGTTACATGCATGCATATATGACACAAAAATTAAAGAGAATCAGTCTAAGAAAACTCCATCCCAAATCTCCATCAGCTGGGAACCTAGCATTCAGAACATTTAAGTTTATGGGGGAGACCTGAATCAAATCACCACACTGCCCTAATGTTTTAAGGAGAGAAAAAGTCGTCATCTCTTTCTTCCTCACTCTCTCTTTAAACAGTTTCAAAACAGCCACATATTGCTAGTATTTTCAATATGTAAGGAAATCTAGAACTGTCACCTTAAAAAAAAAAAAAAAACTAGAACTTTTTTTTGTTTGTTGTAGAACTAGAAGGCTGAATCAAGTCATTCCAAGATAAACAAGTGGAGGTCTGATTTTAGGGATTCTGCTGACTATGAATCCAGGTTTCAATTTTAGAACCTTTCTTTATATTCCCACCTAATCTCCTCATCAGGAAAGGAAATGGCAGTGGCCCCTTCTCAAAGGGCTGTAAGAGTTAATGAACACACATAGAGCATCCAGGAATGTGGGTTCACTTCCATCTTAGCACAGATGCCATGTGGAGCTACCAAGCATCTTCTCTACCCTGTAATGTCCATTGGGTAGCAAGACACACACCCTGTTTTATTTTTGTTAATTTGGATGTTTTAAGACATGTAGCCCAGGCTAGATTGAGATTCACTATATATAACCAAGGTGAGTCTCGTATTTCTGATTCTCCTGCCTCCATCCCCCAAATGTTGTGATTACAAGTGCATGCCAGCATGCCTACCTAACCTTCTGCTTTTTCAATTGGAGAGTAAACATCCAATTGAAGTTTACTGACATTTATATAGTTGTTATTTATATAGTTGTTCTTAAAAGCCTCCTGAACGGAAGTCATAGGTGCAGATTGCCTCTGTGCTTAGAGTTAGAGCTGTGAAATGACTGGGAACATGGGCTTCGAGTCAGATAGTGGCTATCTTGCCCCACCTACTTTCTTCTCTCTGGATCACTTTCCTTACCTCTATTAGTCCAATGTCAAACTCAAAAGGGCATTGTAACAATACTGAAAAGGGGCTTGCATAAAACCAGGCAAATAAATGACTAGTGCCAATTAAAGAGATGCTATCTTAATTTGTATCTTTTACTATGTCACCATGACCCACCCCAGAGACAGCAAATGCAGCCAGAAAATAAGAGCAAAAAAGTAACCCAAAGACAAATTCACTGAATTAATGAATAATATTGATGTTTAAGGAAAAGTTGAGAGTAATTGCTGGGAAACCTCCTTGTTATCCATTGCCAGATCCCATTGCTGAGCTACAAAGGTCAGCGCTGGCATCACTTTCTGACTGCATAGGTTCCTTATTCTTCCTCCAAACTCTGAAACATCGTTTGTGTTTCATGCCTTACATCTGGACTCTGACAAGACTAGTCTGCTTGAGCAGAAGATCACATGTTAAAAAGCCTCAGTATTCATGAGGGACATCCTTGTGAAGGCTGTGCCTATCCCTGATTTTATTGGTGAAAGCTTGGCTTTTTCTTTCTCTTGCCCCACTAAAATTCTTATTTGGTAAACTTTTGCTATTATAGTAATCTAAATGAAGTTCAAAAATGTAACATCTCACTGGCTGCCTACTGCTATCACAAAGCCTCTCCTCAAAAGTCTTTTATGCAACTTGACAAGAGGTTCAGTACATCTAGATAAAGGTGGGGCCTTATTTGAATGGCCTGAAGTAGCAGTTTGTTGGCCACATATCCTTGGAGACTTAGCTACCTGTTAATATCTAGGGTGTAACATGCTACTTTGTTTCAGTTGTAGTCTCTTCCAACTACTTGGGGAGATCCTGAAATGCTATCTCCAGTAAATTTAATATTAAGGAACATACAGTTCCAGTGCAAGCCTTGCATTACCAAATGGCCCATAGTAGATAGACCATCTGTTATAATCCATACAGTTTTGCTCAAAAATACATGTCTGAGAGTATATAAAAATTTCATAGCACAGTAAAAAAGAATTGCATTCCATTATAGCTATCCACACTGTGTATATATAATTATATATATGCATATGCATGTGAATATAATCTCACAGAAAGTGTGTATGTAAATCTGAGTCATGATTTCACCCATGATATAATTGGGATAATGGTATCTGAAAGTGTAGGTATTTCAAGCTTAGGTTTTTGTGAGCAACTAAACAAGATAGAAAGAAGGAGAATGAAAGGGGATGAAGGAACAATGTTCAAATATAAGAGGAAAAACAATAATAAATTTTAATGTACTTTCAAAGCTCAGGTACTCTTTTTATAGGCTTTCATCATTGAACTCTGACAGTTCACCTTCTTAGCATGAGGAAAACAGGTTAATCCAGACAGGTTAGCAGAACCAATGATGAAATAAATTAAAAAATGTTGACAAGGGTGTTATGTTATCAGGAACTTCAAAATGAAAGGCAACATGATTAAGGTCATCTTTTCATACATTCATTAAATAAGTTCTAGCTTCAGTTTATTGACTTACCCCTGTCCTGAATGGTTTGGGGACTCTTTTAAGAGATTTTCATGTCTGATAGACTGAATTATTTTGGTGACAGGTAAGACATGTATCTTGGGTGTGGCAAAAGGCTTTTGTTTAAGTCATAGTATGTAAAAACATTAAGAAGAACTGAATTTATTATCATACTTACAAAAAGCAAAAGTATCTTTATGCTTTCTCATTATCAACTGGAATTTCATTAACCCAAGAGCCATCACCATTTTCTACAATTATATATTGTACTGCAGAAGTGGTGGTCCTTAAATAGGGTTTGTTCCTTTTTCCATTTTTACCAGTGCCTACATAGTACTTTCTGCATACAAGATTCCTAATGAATGCTTGGCCATGTTTCATTAAAAGATATTGTTCTAGATAACTAATATATTTTTAGACAGTGTATTGTGTAGCCCAGGATAGCTCCTCTTGCCTCTGTCTCCAAAATGCTGCATTGCAAAGGTACATATACAATCATACCTGGCCCTCTAGTTGTTTTTTCACAAGTCGGCAGCATTGCTGGGGTTCAAATCAAGGGTCTCTCATATGCTAGGCAATAGCTCAACACTATCTATATTCCCAGTTCCAATAACTCAGATATTTAAAAATACAGCCTACTTGGTATTGTAAATTTCTTGAAAATCAATGCTTTCCTTGTTTTAAAAGGCATATGATTCATGAATTTACTATTTTGTATGGCTTTGATGTGTGAAAATCCCATAAGAAATAGGTGCAAAGATGAATTTCTAGAGTGATTCTTTGTAGATAAGTTTTTCTGGAATTTGGCCACTGGTCAGGCGAACGATACAAAGGCTGTATGACTCCTCCCAGGATTCTTTTTTACTGATCTTTGTCGCTAAGTGATAAATGTTCAAGATGTTGCAACATGAAGTTCAAGGTTTATTTACAAGCTCCACTATAGGGTGTTAGGGGACCTGATTCATACTCCTTCTTGGTGTCTTTGAAACTCTTTGTGACATTGCTGTAAAATCTGCTGAAAGGGCTGGAGAGATGGCTTAATGGTTAAGCGTTTGCCTGCGAAGCCTAAGGACCCCGGTTTGAGGCTCGTTTCCCCAGGACCCAAGTTAGCCAGATGTACAAGGGGCACATGCATCTGTAGTTAGTTTGCAGTGGTTGGAGGTCCTGGCATGCCCATTCCCTCTCTCTCTTTCTCTCTCTGCCTCTTTCTCTCTCTGTCACTATTAAATAAATAAATAAATAAATAAATAAATAAATAAATAAATAAATAAAAATTTAAAAAATCTGCTGAAAGGAGATAGCCAGTGAGAATATAGTCATTTGAGTAATACTGTTATCAAGACAGGCCATCTATTTACCTGTGTATAGGCTTGACATAGATTAGAGCTTGGAAGCTCTAAGCTAAGCCCTGGGTTCACATAAAATGGGTCTGCTCAGTGGCCAGGAGCTCCCTTGTTTATGGCGGATCAGACACGCATTCCTGTGCTCTGTGTATCACCAAAGGGCTGGTGAAGGCGCATCATCATCGCCGACGGACAAGCTCAGAACACAAGCTCCATAGTTGGTGGACACAGTCTATCCCCTGTCAGATTTGACTCAGCGCCAGCACTTGGTACTGTTCTAGGTATTCGTGCTCTCGAATGCCTGAAACTGGCCCAACACACTTGTTCTTTGTTCCCTTTTCTACTGTCTGCTTCATCCTGCTCAAACAGTGCTCTTTTTTTTTTCTTTTTCCTTTTCTTTTTTGGTTTTTCGAGATAGGGTCTCACTCTAGTCCAGCCTGACCTGGAATTCACTATGTAGCCTCAGGATGGCCTCGAACTCATGGCGATCCTCCTACCTCTGCCTCCCCAGTGCTGTGATTAAAGCCGTGGTACCACTATGCCCGGTTCCAGTGCTCATTTCTTCAGCATAGCTTTGGTTCGCCTTTGTCCTCTCATATTTGAGCATGGTTCCTTCAGCCCCTTTCCTTCTCCTTCTGCTCTTCATCTTGCTGAGTTGCTCATGTAAACCTCACTGTGAAGCAGTATTTAAACAACAACCGCTATGCCAGGATTCAGTCATTTAACACACTGGTCAGTTTGTGGTGTACTAAGGTCACAGTTTTTTTAAATCCCACTATAGCTATTCATTTAATTTCCTGTCTTCGCCATGATTTGCTGTTTTATAGTATGTCTAGTCAATGTTCAAAGGAAAAGGTTATCTAAAAAATATATGGGAAACTAGACCTCAAAGATTGAATGAGTGAAAATTAATTTTTTAATATGACCTCTCATGTTCCCAATATGGTACAAAGAGAAGCTTCTTTGAAATAGAAATAGAAGGTCTTCAGAAAAATAATAAATGAAACATTAAGGTGATTAAAGATGAAATAAAAAAGAGAGCCAGTTGGTTTCATGGAAAAAACCTCAATGAAAGTTTAAAATAAAGGATCCCAATGAACAGATTAATTAGCTGGTCTCAAAATTTTAATGGGAAAATTTATCACATCACTCTCTGCCAAGTTTTATCACCCTGAATATCTGAAAATTAAACTTGGAAATAGAACATTTAAATATGTAATATGTACTACAATTCAACATAATTGCATATATTAACTTTATAAAGAAAACTATAAAATATATTAGAGATATCAAGAAGTCTTAATAAATAGCAAGTCCCATGGCACTACAAAAGTGAATATTATAATGATATCAATTATTCTGTGTTAAATTTTCAGGTCTGAACATTGTCCAAATAAAACTTAAATATATTTAATTTTAGAGATTTAATAAATAACTTAAAACGTTTTTTGAAAAAATAAAGTTTTGAATATGTTAGAAAAAATGAATAGAAAAGAACTAAGGAGTCACTTATAGTATTAAATATTTGCTATGATTTATAGCATTTTTATTAACAGAGCACAAGTACTAATGGAGTAAGTTGAGAGAAGTATGGTGTGGCAGGTAAGATCAAAGGTATTGAATTGTTAAAAGTTTCAATGTTTAAAACTTCTTTCCACTTCTTCATGTAACAGTGTGGAAATCAACACTTCCAAGTTTATTTTAGAAAACTGAAAAGCCAAAAGCCATTGATTCTCTTAGACCTATCACAGAATTGTTATCACAGCATAAACTGCTGCAGTGAAATCTACAGACAGAAGAGCACAGAGTCAAGATTAGCTGAACTTGGGCAAAAGCCACTGGATTCACATGCTAGTAAGAACACTTAACTAGCTTTGATTAAAGAACAAAAGCAATGTGATGGATAAAAAGAATTCAAAATGATTATATATACAAATAAAATTTGAAAGCATAACACTTCTATAATGTAATAGGGGAGAATGTAGGTGACTTTGGATTTAATTTTTATAAAATGATATGCCAAATTTATTAAAGTTTAAAAGTTGTGCAGTAAAAGATACTAAGGGAATGAAATGAAATGCCAAACTACAAAACAAGAGACATTCCTAACTGTTGTCCTTTGGCTTTTAATCCTTGACAATGATGATGTGGGGCCATCTGTTTACCGACTGCTGTGAGATCTGTTTCGGTCAAGATGAACACAGCCAGGCTGCACCTTGAAGCTGATGTTCCCATGGTTGTGAACCAATGTACTTGGAGAGGACCACATACATTGTTTTCTTGTACCAAATGTAGAGATCACCTGTGGACGTTTTGGATTGTGAGGACTAATCCATGTAAAATGTGAGAACCTCAGAGATTAAATAGTGCTTTCATGTTATGCAGCTGAGTACCCAGTCTGTATTTTATTATTAATAGGTCATTCCTCTCTGCCAAGGCCTATGGCAAAGACAGAAACAAGTGACAGGGCCAGTTCCCTCATTCTTACCTAGTACTCTCTATTAGGTTTAGAACTGAAAACAACCAATTTATTATTCTTGTAATAAAAGTTCACATTTTGGGTTGTTTTTTTTATATATGACAAATCAAATTTAGGAGGACATTTTAAATCAAATATGCAGCCCCAAGTGGATTTAGAGCAAGATTGTTTTGTGCACACCATCACCCTTCTCCTTGACACAGACTGCAAATCATGATTGAAATGCTTTCTTCAGTATCAAAGATGAAAACAGTTATTATCTCCAGAAAGTTCCCTGAAAGCTAACACTAGCATTGCCCAATGTCCTCCTAGGAAATGAATTTTCAGAGTTGCAGAAAGGACAGCTTGGCCCATAAAAACCTGTAGGCTTTGGAGGTGTGTTTGGGTAAAGGGGACATGTAGCACCAATCTCTCCTGCTTTTCAGCCTTCTGGCTCCCGCATGATCACTTGACGTCCTATTGACATGGTTATAAAGAGTGATTGCTATAGTCAGCAAAATAATGGAATGTTGTCCTTTTGACCAACCCCATACTGCTAATCAAATGAAACACTGATAGAAGTGGCAGGAGAGCAGATGTAAAAGATAAGCTTCTTCAAGGACATGCAACAGTACACAGGCTTTTCTCTACATGATAAGTTCTTCCCACTTGCTTCCTGAGGAACTTAGAGGCTGCCCCCTCCTGCTTCCTGAGGAAGTATAGGATGACCCCACCTGCTTTCTGAGGGTGATATGCTGTCCCCACCCACTTCCTGAGGAAGTTAAAGGCTGTCTCTGCCCACTTCCTGAGGAAGTTATAGGCTGCCTCCAGATACTTCCTGAGGAAGTTATAGTCTGTTCCTGCCTGCTTCCTGAGGAAGTTATAGGCTGTCCCCACTCACTTCCTCACTTCTCAAACTGATCCATCTGAAAGCAGTTGCCAAAGACTCACTTGGGTATCCAGTGTGGGACCTACAAAATGTAGTGGGAAGAATGTAGTGGGAAGAATGCACTGAGAAGTGTGGAGCAGATAGGAGCAGTGGAAATGCAGGATGAATGAAAATAGAATGACATAGAGATATTCTGAGTCTTGATGTGCCAGATGTTATTAATGAAGCTACCTTTGTGTGCATGTGTGTACTGTGTGTTGTGCGATGCATGCTCCAGTACTCATGCCCATGCAGATATGTGGGAAGCTAGAGAAGGTTGGATGTCCTTGACATGAAGTTTTTCATTGAACTCACAGTAATCATATTTGTTCAAATTTGTTGACCGGTGAACTTAAGAGATTCTTTTTTTTTTTTTTTTTTTTTTTTTGTTTTTAGAGGTAGGGTCTCACTCTGGTCCAGGCTGACCTGGAAGTAACTCTGTAGTCTCAGGGTGGCCTTGAACTCACGGTGATCCTCCTACCTCTGCCTCCCGAGTGCTGGGATTAAAGGCGTGCGCCACCACGCCCGGCTTAAGAGATTCTTTTGTCTCAAATTCCTAGCTTTCAACAGGACTGGGATTATAGGGGTGTGTGTTGCCACACCCAACCGTTTATGTGGGTACTTGGGAATTAAAGTAGGCCCTCATGCTTGGAAGCAATTGCTCTTACCCACTGAGCCATAGTCCAGCTCTAATAAAGATGTATTTTTAAAAATATAGAAATAGAGCTAGGGATTGCTCAGTCATTAAAGGCACTGCTTATAAAGCTTTCTGACCTGGATTAACTTCCCCAGTACCCACATAAAGCCAGATGTACAAAGCGGCACATGTGCTTAGAATTCCTTTCCAGTGGCCCCGGTGCACCCATATACTCTCTCTCCTATTTCTCTCTTTGTCTGTCCTCATAAATAAAAGATATTGAAACAAATTACAAATTCCATTGAAATGCCTTTCTTCACCCACCCAGTTATGTTTCCTTTTCTCTTCTCCCTATTCACCTGAAGGGTGTAAGTACCTGTGTGTCAGAAAGTAGGGTCTGTTTGGGTAGTTAGAAATGGCCAAGTGGTCTGCAAGAGAGATAGATGATCATTCCAGTGTCATGGACCAATATTCAGGAATGTGAAATCTATGAAGAGTGGAAATAACCCGGAAAGAAAGGCAGCAGTAATGTACCCACCACATGCCACCTATACCAATGTCCATATCATTGTCACACCAAAAGAACAACCTTGGGTTTGCTGCTACTCTTCCCCTTTCACCCAGTCTGTAACATCTAAGCAGGCCTTTCACATGAAATCTCTATCATTGATTAAGTCTTGGACCCAACTAGAAACAGATGATATTTTCTAAGCAGCAGAAATTGAAGAAAGTTTATTTGCTATAGGGTGGTTGATAAAGATGTGGATACAGGGAAACCACCCCAGATAGCAAATAACAGGAGCTGGGAGCTAATCTGCAGTTTCAAGGAGAGGAGGATGTGGCTACTGAACCCAGGAAGAGTTATGTGGCTTGTACTGTTGGAGGACATGGTCAGTCAATAGCAACTCCTGGACTGGATGCCAAAAACACAAATTCCCCTAACATCACTTTTCTAGCTTTCTCTGGCCATTTGCTGTTGCTCCATGATACAGTCAGAAAGCACTGAAGCACAGTCACATGAAGTTTTAGCAGGCCAGCCATTCCTGTACACACCAGTAGTATTGGAGCTGTGCCGCAAAGTTTTCCTGCTTGGCAATTCAGCTTTCTATTCTGCATACTTGGCAAGTTCTGTTACAATTTCTCTCACTCAAAGATCATTTAAAAATAAGTATCTTAATTTTGAAATGTGCAACCTTATGACCATCTTTTCATATTTAAATACCAGTTTTCTGGCATTGTAATCTGAAAACATGTATAATTTTTTGTGATTTGTTGAGTCTTTCATGACTCATTACATGCTTAGCTTAAAAGAATTCACTATGATGAGATTGTAATGTCTATAATTATTGATTTGAGTTCCATGTTTGTATACTAGGTGGAATAGTTAGAATTTGTTGTCAACTTGTTTGGTTTAGGAATCCACAGACATTCCTCTTGAGTGGGTCTCTGAGGACCCTTCCAGGAAGGATTAACTGAAGGAGGAAGTCCTTTCCCCAATGTGAACCCTTCTCCCAGAATAGGCAGCTCCTCTCCTGGGGGGACCGGTTTATCTAAGGAAGCTCTGTGAGAAAAGGATATCTTCCTCCCACCTGGCTGCCAGTAATGTCCACTGCCTTCCAGTGTGCACTGAAGACAAACAGCTCCCCATGAAACCTTCAGGCCTTCAGTGCTGGATAGGAACTATTGAGGCATCCAGCCTGGTGGACTGAGCAGCCACGGGGTTCCTTGACTCTTGGGCTTGAAAACTACTATTGTTGTACTGCATAAATTAATCCAACAAATTCCCTTTTAATACAATTCATTCTATCAGTTCTGTTCTTCTAGAGAACCCTTTACACTAGGTTTAATTTCCTAATTTTGTTGTTCAACTTTTATTTACTCTTTTTTTTTTTTGAATTTTAAATTTTATTTGCTTAGTGATTTGTTGTTTTGTAATTTTCAGGTCACTCTGTGTGTGTGTGTGTGTGTGTGTGGTGTATGAATGTTCATGTGTGTGCTGGTGTACATGTGTATGTAAGTGTTTGTCCACATATGTATGAAGATCCGAGGGTAACCTGAGATGATGTCACAGGTGCCATCCACCTTTATCATTGTTGCTGTTGTTTCCAGGCAGGGCATCTCCCTGACCTGGCCGTCACCATGAAGGCTGGATTTGCTTGGCAGTGAAGTCCGGGCGCCGAGTCCCACCTCCCCAGTGTGGCATTACAAGCATGTGCCACCATGCTGGGTGCTGTGGATCAAGTTCAGCTACTCATGCATGCACGGCAAGCATTTCACTCACGGACTGAGCTGTCTCCCAGCCCTGTGTCACCACTTTTTACTGTGTACTTATGTGTATTTTTTTCATCTTTTGATTTAGACAGTTAAAATGAGACAAGTCTATACCAAACCAACTTTCTATTCCTATAGCAGTCTTTCTCCCGTATGCATCTGTTGTCATGTAATGGTGATGGTATCCTTTGTAAGTAACAAACTGACCCCAGTAATTCTACTATATCTGCTAAATAAACTTTACAAGAGCTTTTAACTGACAGTTTTCATACTTTAACATATAACATGTAATCTGATCATACTGCCCCCATTGCCTTCCTTTGTGCCCTTGCAACCACTGAAACCCTTCTTCTTTCCAATGGGCCCATCTTCTATTTTGATGTCTTTTTGACCTTCATCCATCATCCTTCACATTGAAATGTTGAAGAATTTAAGATTATGCAGATCTTGTAGCAGTAAAGAGCTGCTGTGACATCATGAAGTAATGGCCCGAATATAGTGGTCCCCATTACTCCTCCCCATTCTTTGTACCTTCTCTGGTTAGATATTTTCAGCTACATTTTTCATCCTTTGACTTTCAAACCTTTTGTGTACTTTTTTTGTGTACTTTCCTACCTTTTCCCTCCCTCCTTCCTCTCTTCCCTATTCCATGTTTTCTACGCTTTATACACTAACATGAAATTATACATTTATTTATTCCAGTTATTTTTCTTATAAGATTCTTAATTCAATGGCATCTAAGTAAAATAATTTATTATACTACAGAGCATTAGAATGCTTTAAAATTTCTATTTTCCAATTTTTGATGACTACTTTGCATTTAATTTCTACTGTGTTCACAAGCCCCACAGAAATCATATGTATTAATTATTATTATGCTCTTTAGAACCAGTGCTTTCCTAGTTTTCCTATTAGTTTCTCTGAGTATTTTTGGTTCTTGCTATCATTTTTTTTCCCTGGAACGAATTCTTCTCCAACTGCATGCATTTTCTTATTGTTTGGAAGGGTTTATGAAGGGTAAATTATCTCACAGTTAGTCTTATAATTATTAATGTTTGTGTTTTGCAATAGTTTATGTTGGTGTCAAAATTCTAAGTTCACATCTCCAAGTTTCTTGGGAATCTCAGCTTTTTGTTTGTTTATTGCTAACACATTTTTCCTTTCCTCTATGGTGTCTCTTAGGAATTTTTAAGGCTTCTGATTTCTTTCTATGTTTACATGGAGAATGCTTTTTAACCTTCCTCAGTTTCTTTATGGGAACTCATGCCTCTTACAATGCCAAAAACATCTTGGCCAATACTGGTTTGAACAATGCCTTTATCTTATTTCTTCTGTTTTCTTTCTTTTTTCTGGAAAATGAACTGTCCTTTGTAATTTAGTGGCTTTCTTTTTATCATGTAGAGCTTTAGACCTCCTTTCTTTGCTGGTTATTATTGTCCTTAGTAGCTGCAGTGTTCTGTAATTTCCTCAGATCCATTCTTCAGTTCACTAAGACTCTCTGAAACTCCTTTATCCAGCTACTTATCCTACCCACTGAACTGTATTTCAATGATGTCTAGTAGTTCTATTTGGATATTTCACAAATCTGCTTTGCCTTCCACAAAAACACAGAATAATATTCTCATACTATGGTTTGTATTTTACCTTTTGTCTCTTCAATCATGCTTAACACTTATTTTATAATGGTTCTTAGAAATTCTATTATCAATAATTTCAATTTTTCTGTTTCTGCCATTTCATTTCAGAGACACCCAGTTCATTGGGTGAAATTTTTAAAAACCTAAGCCAATTTTTCATAGAACTTGCCTTTCTGAGGTAGCTTTAGATTTTTCTTGCTTTTCCAGTGCCTTTAGGTGGATGGTTAGGTTATCAATTTGAGATCTCTATGTCTTTGTTATGAAGGCATATAGTGCTATTCATTTTCCCTGGAGGACCACCTTCATTGTGTCCCATAAGTTTTGGTACAATGTGTTCTCATCGTCATTCATTTCTAGAAATTTTGCAATTTCATTTTTTATTTTTGTCCACTATCCATTTATTGTTTAAAAGTGTGCTATTCAGTTTCCAGGCACTGATGGGATTCTTGGTGGATCTTTTGTTGTTAATTTCTAGCAATATAGCATTGTAATCTGATATCATGCAGAGAATTATGTCAATCTTCCTAAATATATGGAGCCAGGCTTTGTGACCAAGTATATGATCTACTTTAGAGAATGTTCCATGGGCTGCTGAGAAGAATGTGTAGTCTGTGGATTTGGGATGGAATGTTCTGTAGATGTCTGTTAGGTCTAAGTGATCTATGGTTTTGTTGAGCTCTCTTACTTCCCTATTGAGTTTCTGTTTGGATGATCTGTCTATTACTGATAATGGTGTATTGAAGTCCCCAACTATGATGGTGTTGGTGCTTATTTGTGTTTTATTATCAAGTAGGCTTTGGTTTATGAACTGTGGTGCCCCTGAGTTTGGTGCATACAGATTTATGATTGTAATATCCTCTTGATGGGTCATTCCCTTGATAAGTAGGAAGTGGCTTTCTTTGTCTTTTGTGATTATTCTTGGTTTGAAGCCTATTTTATCTGATATTAATATAGCTACCTCTGCTTGTTTCTTATTCCCGTTTGCTTGGAATATTGTTTTCCACCCTTTCACCCTGAGGAGGTATCTGTCTTTAGTGATGAGGTGGGTTTCCTGAAGACAACATATTGAGGGATCTAATTTTCTGATCCATCCTGTTAGCTTGTGTCTCTTGATGGGTGAAATAAGGCCATTAATATTTAGGATAATGACTGTGAGATTTGAGTTGATCCCTGCCATATTGTGATGGTATATGTGGTTTGGTGTTTTCATGGGCTTTGAAGTTTTTTGTGCCTTCTTTGAGTTTGGTTATTGTGATCTGCTTCTTGTAGGCATTTGAGTTTGATTATTTGATTCTTCTGTGTGGAGAATTTCCTGAAATACTCTCTGTAGGTATGGTTTTGTGTTCATATAATTGTAAAGCTGAGTTTTGTCATGGAAAGTTTTTCTTCACCTTCTATTGTGAGGGATACTTTTGCTGGGTAGAGTAGTTTGGGTTGGAAGCCATAGGTTCTTAGACTTTGCAGTGTTTCATTCCAGGCCCTTTTAACTTTCAGGGTTTCCATTGAGAAGTCTGAAGTAATTCTGATGGGGTTACCTTTAAAAGTGATATACTGTTTTTCCCTAGCTGCTTTTAGGATTTTCACTTTGGTGTCAATGTTTAGAGTATTAATGACAGTATGTCTTGGAGAGTTTTTCCATTGATCCAATCAGTTTGGAATTCTGTTATCTTCTTGTATCTTGATGAGCCTTTCTTTGAGAGACTGGGGAAATTTTCTTCGATTATTTTGTTAAATAAGTTCTCCATGCCTTTGGTCTGAATTTCTTCTCCTTCTGGCATTCCAATGATCCTGATATTAATATGTTTACGGATATCCCACAATTCAATCATATTCTGTTCACAGAAACTTTTGACCTTACTGAAACTTTGGAACTCTAGAACTGTTTCTTCCATCTTGTCTTCCAGATCAGAGTTTCTATCACCTACATAGCTGACTCTATTCTTGAGAGCTTCTAGAGAGTTTTGGACTTGTTCAATTAGGTTTGCATTTTCTACTACTTTTCTATGTAAAATTTCCATCCCTCTGTCAAGCTCCCTTTTCACGTCATTTTATGATTTTCTTGATGCTTCTTGGAATTCATCCTTGCATTTCTTTATGTCTTCATTTACTATCACCAGCTGATTTTTGAGGTCTTCTTTTTTTTTTTTCAGTCTCCTTCATATCTCTTAACTGTCTTTTAATTCCTTCCATTTTCTTATCTATTAGGGCTAGTCTAGTAATGGTAGCATCCACATGATTATCAGTCCTTTGTTGCTTTGCTGCAAGTTCTACCAGTAGGTTGGTCAAGGTTGCATTGCTCACAGCTTCATTTTGGTGTTCTGATCCTAATGACTGTTTTTTGTTTGGTTTGTTTTTCAAGGTAGGGTCTCACTCTAGCCCATGCTGACCTGGAATTCACTATGGAGTCTCAGGGTGATCCTCACTCACAGTGATCCTCCTACCTCTGCCTCCCGAGTGCTGGGATTAACGGTGTGTGCCACCACACCCAGTTTCTTCTATGTTTTGATTTGAGATGTCCATTGTAGGACTCGGTGATCTAACTGGATTTTCTTTCATTTGATTTTTTATGTTATTTCTTTTGTTCTGTGGTCTGCCCACCACAGTTTATGGGCAGGGAGAGTAGGACTGTAGTCTCCATTGGTGGAGGAAATGGCGCCTCTTGGGGAGCTGGCCTGGGCTAGCCAATAGGCAAGCAGATGGGCTGAGTGGTCTTGAGATAACACATAGGTGGGTGGATCAGCCTCAGCTCAAGCCCATGAGAAGCTGAAGCAGCCTGAGGCAAATGCCAAGCAGTCTGGGCTTTGGCTCTCACTTGCCAAAGCTGCCTGAACTCCTGTCTGGCAGGGGCAACAAAGTTTTCTGAGCTCTCATGCAGTAATGTGCCAAAGCTGCCTCTGCTCACACTCAGAAGGACACTGAGGCACCAAGCACCTAAGCAGCCTAAACTCAGGTGTGGCAGAATACTGGGACCCGGAAGGAGTCTGAGCTCACCCGCAACAAGACAATGGTGGTCAGCCGGGGCAGCAGACAGAGAGCGGCTGGCACCTGAGCTGATGCAGGTGGGCAAGCAGAGAGAGCCTGAGCTCACATGAGCAGTTGGAATGGGCCTGGGCTCAAGTGTGAATGTGTGGCGGTGGGAGCAGTGAGCAAATGGGCCAAGCAGGCTAAGCTTGCACAAGCAGGGATAGCAGGGATAGGCAGTGAGCATGTGGCAGGCAAATAGATCAAAGGAGCCTGAGCTACAGTGGGCCAGCAGGTGGAGCCTGCCCAACGTCACTCGTGAGTAGGGGTAGCAGGGCTATCGCCTCTGTGCAGTGAGGCAAGTGGAACTATGTTGGCCTGGGTCCCCTATCCTATGGTAAGTGTGGGAGTGTCCTTAAGCTGAGACTGTGGGTGCTGCGACTGCTTGGGCAAAGTGTGGGGGACTGGTGGGCTACCTGCACATGAGGGAATCAGTGACTCCCTGTTTTTCCCCCTCTGTGCCCTCCCACTGGCAATCTATTGGAGTTTTCTCTCTCCTAAAAGACCCAGTGAACCCTTAATGCCTTGCCTTTCTTTCCAGGGAATGTGTGGTGCAGTTAGGTGGTTGCCATTTTGGCTGGAAGTCTCCTGTGGTAGCTTTAGCTTTATTCACTATCATTGTATAATAGCCTTATTTTCTTCTTGTTGTGATATTTTAAAGTTTTGATTTATTTACTTGAGAAAGAAAGGTAAAGAACAAGGCCTGGAGAGATGGCTTAGTGGTTAAGCGCTTGCCTGTGAAGCCTAAGGACCCTGGTTCAAGGCTCAATTCCTCAGGACCCATGTTAGCGAGATGCACAAGGGGGCGCACACATCTGGAGTTCGTTTGCAGAGGCTGGAGGCCCTGGTGCTCATTCTCTGTGTGTCTCTCTCTCTCTGTCACTCTAAAACAAATAAATAAAAATGAACAAAAAATATTTTAAAAAAAGAAAGATAAAGAACAAGACAGGGCTCGCTTAGTGGTTAAAATGCTCGCCTGTGAAGTGTGTGAATTCCCCAGTACCCATGTAAGTCAGATGTGCAAGGCAGCTGGAGTTTGTTTACAGTGGCTATAAGCCCTACCATGGCCATTCTCTCATTCTCTCTCTCTCCCTCAAGTAAGTAAATTAGATGTATATATACACATATACATATATATTTTTTAAAAAATAATATATATATATTTAAGAAGCAGATAGAGAGAATGATGGGGAATTGTACCTGGGTACTTTAGCTTTGCAGGCAAGCACCTTAACCACTAAGCAATCTCCCTAGTCCTTATTTTCTTTTTTTATGGAGTCTGGGATATTTTCAACTAATGATAAATTTTATACATAAATTTTCCACTTATAGTTCTTGAATTTTATTGGTAGAAAAAAACCCATCCCCCATTTTTCTTTGTCTTTCTTCTTTTAATATTTTTATTTGTTTATTTGCAAGGAGAGAGTGAAAGAGAGAGACAGAGAGAGAATGGGAGGGCCAGGGCCTCCAGCCACTGAAAAGGAACTCCAACTGCATGAGCCACCCAGCGCATCTGGCTTTACATGGGGACTGGGGAATGGAACCTGGGTTGTCATGCTTTTGCAGGCAAGTGGCTTAACCACTGAGCAATCTCTTCAGCCCCATTTTGCAAATGGACTCTCAGGTTAGACTTTTTCTAGTCTTGTTTTCATAAAGAAACAACTGTGCAGGCAACTTGTCTTTATGCAGAGGTCTCAGTTATACATGCTTAACTAGCATAGACTTGAGGCCTCTTTTCGTCTTCTAATGTGGATATCATAATTATAACACCTATACACCTATACCTATGTGCTGTTTAGTCTTAGGTAACGTCACTTTAGACTGACCTGAAGTTCTGGATTTGAATTCCTTATTTATTTAAGAGCATAATTTTCCCCTTTTATTTTGAGCATTATTATATTAAGCCACTAAGACTTTGAAAGAGAAGTTATGATGATGCCTGCTTATAATATATTTGTCAATGCTGAGAGGGACAGGGTAGTTTTAGTGCTCACAGCAAAGCCCCAATGGAACTTACATAATAAACATTGTTCTAAATTCTGGGAATATAGAGATAATATGAAGCCATGATTACAGTCACTAGTATTGAAATAATCATTACAATTACTATGGTCTAAATGATTTCATTCCCTCAAAATTCATATGTTATGAAACCTAATCCTCAAGGCTATAGTTTAGGAGATGAGCCATTGGGGGGTGATTAGATTGTGTGCGTGGAGCTGTTTGAATTTGGTTAATGTCCTGATGGGAGAATTTAGGGAGCTGCCATGCCCTTGTACCATGAGAGGACTCAAGAATAAGCATGGATTATGAGTTTTGAAGTAATAGTAACCTAATCAGATGTCCAATTTACTGGCACATTTGTTTTGGACTTTCAGTCCAAACTTCTGTTGTCTACAGTCTAAGTTTATGGTATTTTGTTATAGCAACCTGAATCAGGTTTAAGATAATGCTTAAAGAAAAAAAAGTTCTAAATGAGACACACTATATCAAAACATTAAGCTTTCCTTTGTTTAAATACAAGATAATTTGGTTTCAAAAGATGGACCAAGACTTGCCTTACCTATTAGTCAGCATTCTGTAGGGGAACAAAGCTGAACTAGATTAGCTTACAGGATTCAGCTGGGGTGTCCAACAATGGCTATATGCAGGACATAGGGTTGAAAAACCCGGTAGCTGCTCAGTCCATGAGGCTGGATGTCTCAGCTGCCCTAATCTGGCACTGAAGGTCTGGAAGATTCCTGAAGACTCACTTTTCTCCAGCCCATTGGAGGGGTGATGAAACTCAATTCCAATTTCCACTAAAAATAGCTTAAAGAGCCGGGCGTGGTGGCGCACGCCTTTAATCCCAGCACTCGGGAGGCAGAGGTAGGAGGATCACCGTGAGTTCAAGGCCACCCTGAGATGACAGAGTTAATTCCAGGTCAGCCTGGACCAGAGTGAGACCCTAACTCAAAAAACCAAAAAAAAAAAAAAAAAAAAAAAAAGCTTAAAGAGGGTAGATGCACATATGAGTGAGAAGTAAGAGCAGCCAGATAAAATGTATACACCAGTAAGTAACACAGGCAGCCAAGAGAAAAGTCACATGTGCTATTGGAGCTTCTTTATTTGCATTTCGCCACTGGAAGGGCCATATTCTGGAGGAAGGACTTCTTCCTTCAGTTAACCTTTCTGGGAAACACCCCCACAGATCTGGTCAAGAGGTTTGTCCTTCACCTGACTTCTAATCTGATCAAAAAGACAACAGAACTTAGCCATCACAAGTCCACCCCTTGTCAACTTGACACCAAACCATATCTCCTTATGTAATGATTATTTTCTAAATAAAGGCAATAACAAGGTCATAATTATATCTAACACAATATAACTATAACACGTGCATAGAAACAGTGTTCTCCACTCCGCAAGCACGTGGCAAAAGCCCTTGAGGAATTTAGAGCCGGGCGTGGTGGCACACGCCTTTAATCCCAGCACTCGGGAGGCAGAGGTAGGAGGATTGCCATGAGTTCAAGGTCACCCTGAGATGACAGAATTAATTCCAGGTCAGCCTGGACCTGAGTGAGACCCTACCTTGAAAAACCAAAAATAAAATAAAATAAAATAAAATAAATATAGATTTAATAACACTTAACTATTGACACTATCCCAAATCATATTGATTACATAATAGGAAAGAAAAGCTTTTAATAACAGGAAATAAAAGGTAAGTATAGATATTTGCACACAAATAAAAAATATGAACAAACACTGCTAACAAAATGCCACAGAAAACACAGCAATTACAATTACCATTTCTGCAATAGGTCATGTGGGTTTAGATAGTATTTGTAACTACCTTCTTCTACCCATTCTGTATTTCTTCCATCTTCAGCAAGCACTTCAGTAGGTCTTCGTTCTTTACCTGGAGTGATAACCCATACCTTCACTATGGAAGAGTCTATAACACTCATTATACTACTTTGATTGGATTGTTGTAATTTCCCATTGAATTTGGTCATAGGACATGGTTAGCACTAAGAAGCACACTCATGGATCTCATGCACTCCCAACATATACTTTCTTACTTCCATTATGGAGGAGCAATCTAGTTTCTCCCTAGTAGTCTGGATCAATCACCCCCACTAAGCACTGCAACTCCTTACTCAGCCTGCTGGTTCAAAGGCATCAGGAACTCAGAGGTGGCCTTAGTATCCAGTTCAATAGAATGTTTCTTGTACTTCCTGGCAAAAGTACTCCCTGCTGTGGAATCAAGGCTTCTAGGCTAGCGGAGTTTAAGATTTACAGAATAAGAAGTGAAAATTTGGCTAGCGAGAAACTTGTGTAGATGGTGAAAGGTATAATTTCTACTCCTTGATTCCTGGACCCATGAAGCCTGAGAAACAATACCATAGATTAGACTGTGATTCAGAGCATTTTGAGAGAACCCTGCCACATTCCCTCAGGCTACTGCCAAGTTGTTGGAACTGTAACTATTTCTTTAAAAAGTCATTCCACTATTTTATAAAGCCAACTACTTTAGATGTTAAGGGCAGCAAAATCCATGGGCAAGAGCCCATTGCCACACTTCTTTGGCTGTGAAGTGACAATGCTATGTGGAAGACTGTGACAGGGGATAAGGCATTGGGTGCTTCCACAGGTGTTTTGCTCTTGAAATTCCCTTCTTTATGTGTGTTATGTGTATTTTTGATCAGACAAATAAATGCTCTCAATAAAGTGTTTCATCTGACATTAATTTGAAATGAAAATCAGAAATGAAGAGATAGGTAGATTTACTGCACTCATGATAATTTGCTTCATTGGATAGGAAAGAATGTAAGGTTTTCCTTACATTCCTTAGTATTCTCTTCAGCAGATACATCAGATGACTCTTATTAATCCTCTTTACCCTGTCATCCTTTCAGAAAATAATGCACATGTAAAAAAAAAAAAAAAAAAAATTGCCTCTGGCTCCTGTAATGAGCTGTGAGGTCTGGGAAGCTTGGTGAAGTCATTCAATTACAAATGATGGTCTGGTATCGGCAGCTTGTCCATTGACACCATGCTTCTTGAGACCCTGAAAGCATTTTAGTTTTCTTAGCATAATGACCCACTATTAAGATCAAATTCCTTCTCAGCTAATGACTTATTTGTTGACAGCTATTGGTGATAGCAACCTAGATTCAATAAATGAGTTTTGAAAAACCATACAATATCAAATGAGAAATGGAGGTATTACTTCTGTGTCTATTATGGCATGTATGTTTTGGATTGTCATCTTCAGGCCAAATTTCTATCTTTAATGTGTGCAGTGCGCGCGCGCACACACACACACACACACACACACACACACACACATGCACACCAAGCCCTATAACTCAATATGTTCAGAATTGAATTTATTACCTGTGATAGTTAAGGTGTTGTCAACTTGATCTGTTTAGTAATCCACAGGCTGCTTCTAGGAAGGATCAACTAAAGGAGGAGGTCTTTCCCCCAGGGTGAGCCCTTCCCCCAGAGTGGGCAGTCCCGCTCAGAGAGGGACTTGATATAAGGAAGCTCTGGGTAGAAGAGTTCCCTTTTTTCCTTCCTTCCTTCCACTTGGCTGCCGGAGCTGCTCCCTACCTTCTAGCGTGGATTGAAGACCAGTACGGACTAAAGACCAACATCAACTGAAGACCCACGTGGATCGAAACCCAGCGGCTCCTCAGGAAGCCTCCAGGCTTTCCGGCTCCTCAGGAGGCCTCCAGGCTTTCCGGCACCATCTGCAGTGCCAGGTCGGGACTGCTGAGGCATCTGGCCACGTGGACTGAACAGCTACCAGGTTCGGTGATTCTCAGGCCTGCAACTGCTATTGGACTACTGTAAGCTAATCCAATAAATTCCCTTTATAAAATAATTCATTCTAGTAATTCTGTTCCTCTAGAGAACCCTGACTAATACAGATTTTGGTACCAGGAGTGGTTCTAGAGAAACAGAATTGTAAGGATGGATTTCTCTAATGGGCTTAGTGCTATCTGGGGTTGGTTCTCCAATTTCAGTGCTACCAAAGGCCCTACTGGTGATAAGGAGAGTGCCTGTACTGGAAATAAAGAGGGCACTAATAATCCATGGTGTGAACTTTTTAAAGAACTCCATGAGATAGATGTATTTGGTGACCCTGACTCATGTCTTGTGAGGAGCAAGGAATTTACTGACTCTGTATTTAAAACATTTGAATATTTGTGGAAAAGTAAGACCAATGATGAGGCTGGTTGGTTGCTTTTAGCATCTCTAGACAAAGTACTGAGGGAACAGCAGAAGCTCAAAAAGGAAAATTCCAAGCTTAAGACCCACATACATGATCTCAAGGTTTCTAAAGGTGCCCTGGAGGAGAGTCTCCTCTCTAGCCAGAACAGGGCTCAAATTGCAGAAAACCAAACCCAAGCTCTCATTGTGAGATTAGCTAACTTGCAACGTAAGCTTAAATCCCAGCCTCACCAACTATCAGAAGTTAAAGTGAGGGCACTGATTGGAAAAGAGTGGGATCCTGTGACTTGGGATGGTGATGTGTGGGAAGACCCTGAAGAACCTGGGGACATTGAAGTGTTAGATTCTGAAGATGTTTTGGATGAAAATATGACCTGCCCTCCCTTAGCACCAGTTGTATCCCCACCCCCACATCCTGAAGGATTATCCTCCCCACCCTTGCCTGGGGGAATTCATCCCTCTTTGTCTGAGGAATCAGCAGAAAATGCTGGTGATTCTCAGTTCCCACCCATCTTTGCCTCTAGGCCTATAACCAGACGAAAGGCTAGGCAGGCTCCTAAAGGTGAGATAGAAAGTGTGACACAGGAGGAGGTGAGGTACACTCCTAAAGAACTTCAGGAGTTTTCTAACTTGTATAGGCAGAAGCATGGGGAATATGTGTGGGAATGGATTTTAAGGGTGTGGGATGATGGAGGAAGGAACATAAGATTAGATCAGGCTGAATTTACTGAAATGGGCCCATTGAGCAGAGATTTTAGATTTAATAATGCAGCTCGTGCAGTTGGAAGGGGTGCCAAGAGTTTATTTGATTGGTTGACTGAAGTATGGCTCCAAAGATGGCCTACTGTGAATGAGCTTGAGCTGCCTGATATCCCTTGGCTTAATGTCGATGAAGGGATTAAAAAGCTCAGAGAACTTGGAATGCTGGAGTGGATTTGCCATGTAAACTCATCTTTGCCCCCACAATGGGAGCAACCAGAAGATGTGCCCTTCACTAAGACCATAAGAAACAGATTTGTGAGGGGAGCGCCAGCATACTTAAAGTCCTCTATCATTGCTCTTTTATGTAAAGAAGACCTCACAGTGGGAGCTGCAGTTGCTGCATTAGGCGATTTAGATGCAATGGGCATAACTGGATCTCGGGGTAACAAGGGCCAAGTGGCAGCGCTGAATCGCCAAAGGCGGGGTGAACGTGTTTTTCATAATAGACAGCATAGGCAAAATTATGCACATAAAGGTATGACTCGTATGGACCTTTGGCGTTGGCTGATTAATCATGGTGTTCCCAGAAGTCAAATAGATAAGAAGCCTACTGAGTTTCTTCTTGATCTGTATAAGCAGAAAAGTTCCACAGCAAGGGGACATAAAGCCACTTTGAATTATAGCAACAGAGAATCAAGGCCTCTTAATCAGTTTCCAGACTTGAGCCAGTTTACAGATCCTGAGCCCCTTGATTGAAGGGTTGGCCGGGTTCCCTCGGGGAAGGACCCCCCTACAATTGCCAAAAGTTTCAATATTAAACTTACACCTATCCTTCCTCAGAGGGACCTGAGGCCTTTTGCTAGGGTAACTGTACACTGGGGGAAAGGAAATAATCAGACCTTTTGGGGCTTACTGGACACTGGCTCTGAATTGACATTGATTCCAGGAGACCCCAAAAAGCACCATGGCCCTTCAGTTAAGGTAGGTGCTTACGGAGGTCAGGTGATCAATGGAGTTTTGGCGAATGTTAGACTGACAGTGGGTCCACTGGGTCCCCGAACACATCCTGTGGTTATTTCCCCTGTCCCAGAATGCATAATTGGGATAGATATACTTAGCAGTTGGCAGAACCCCCACATTGGTTCCCTGACTTGTGGAGTAAGGGCTATTATGGTTGGAAAGGCCAAATGGAAGCCATTGAGGCTCCCACCACCAGGGAAAATAGTGAATCAAAAACAATATCGCATCCCTGGAGGGATTTCGGAAATTAGTGCCACTATAAAGGACTTGAAGGATGCAGGGGTGGTGGTTCCCACCACATCTCCCTTTAACTCTCCTATTTGGCCTGTTCAGAAGACAGATGGATCCTGGAGAATGACGGTGGATTATCGGAAACTTAATCAGGTGGTGACTCCAATTGCAGCTGCTGTACCAGATGTGGTTTCTTTACTTGAGCAGATTAACACATCTCCTGGTACCTGGTATGCAGCTATTGATCTTGCAAATGCTTTCTTCTCCATACCTGTCCATAAGGACCACCAGAAGCAATTTGCCTTCACCTGGCAAGGTCAGCAGTACACCTTTACTGTTTTACCTCAAGGTTATATTAACTCTCCAGCCCTGTGTCATAGCTTAGTTCGCAGGGACCTTGATCGCCTGTCCCTTCCACAGGGTGTCACGTTGGTCCATTATATTGATGACATAATGCTAATTGGATCAAATGAGCAGGAGGTGGCAACCACTCTGGAGTTGCTGGTACAGCATATGCGCATCAGGGGATGGGAAATAAATCCATCCAAAATTCAAGGACCTTCCACCTCAGTGGAAATTTCTAGGAGTTCAGTGGTGTGGGGCATGCAGGGATATTCCTTCTAAGGTGAAGGACAAGTTGTTGCATTTGGCCCCTCCTACCACTAAGAAAGAAGCACAACGTCTAGTGGGCCTATTTGGATTTTGGAGACAGCACATTCCTCACTTGGGTGTCTTACTCTGTCCCATATACCAAGTGACTCGGAAAGCTTCTAGTTTTCATTGGGGCCCAGAACAAGAGAAGGCTCTCCAACAGGTGCAGGCTGCTGTGCAGGCTGCTCTACCCCTTGGGCCATATGATCCAGCAGATCCGATGGTACTTGAGGTTTCAGTGGCAGACAGGGACGCTGTTTGGAGCCTTTGGCAGGCCCCCATAGGTGAATCACAGCGGAGGCCCTTGGGATTTTGGAGCAAGGCCCTGCCATCATCTGCAGACAATTATTCTCCCTTTGAGAGACAGCTCTTGGCCTGCTATTGGGCCTTAGTGGAAACTGAACGTTTGACAATGGGCCATCAAGTTACTATGCGACCCGAGCTGCCCATTATGAGCTGGGTGTTGTCTGACCCACCAGGCCATAAAGTTGGACGTGCACAGCAGCAGTCCATCATCAAGTGGAAGTGGTATATACGTGATCGGGCTCGAGCAGGCCCTGAAGGTACGAGTAAGTTACATGAGGAAGTTGCCCAAATGCCTATGGTTGCTACTCCTGTTGCAATGCCTTCTGTCCCCAAGCATGCACCTATGGCATCATGGGGCATGCCCTATGATCAACTGACTGAGGAGGAGAGATCTAGGGCATGGTTTACAGATGGTTCAGCACATTATGTCGGCACTGCCCAGAAGTGGACAGCTGCAGCATTACAGCCCCTTTCTGGGACAACTCTGAAGGACTGTGGTGAAGGGAAATCTTCACAATGGGCAGAACTTCGGGCAGTGCATATGGTTGTGCATTTTGCTTGGAAGAAAAAATGGCCAGATGTGCGGTTATACACTGACTCATGGGCTGTGGCCAATGGTTTGGCTGGATGGTCTGGGACTTGGAAGGAGCACAGTTGGAAAATTGGTGAAAAGGACATTTGGGGAAGGTGTATGTGGATAGACCTCTCTGAATGGGCAAAGGATATAAGGATACTTGTGTCCCATGTCAGTGCTCATCAGAAGGTGACCTCACTGGAGGATGACTTTAATAATCAAGTAGACGAGCTGACCCGTTCTGTGGATAGTGGTCAACCTCCTTCCTCAGCCACCCCTGTCATTGCCCAGTGGGCCCATGAACAAAGTGGCCATGGTGGCAGAGATGCAGGCTATGCATGGGCCCAACAACATGGACTTCCACTAACTAAGGCTGACCTGGCTACGGCTACTGCTGAGTGCCAAATTTGCCAACAGCAGAGGCCGACTCTGAGCCCCCGATATGGTAGCATTCCTCGGGGTGACCAGCCAGCAACCTGGTGGCAGGTTGACTACATTGGACCTCTTCCATCATGGAAAGGGCAGCGTTTTGTCCTTACTGGAATAGATACTTATTCTGGGTATGCATTTGCCTTTCCTGCACGTAGCGCTTCTGCCAAAACTACCATCCGTGGGCTTACAGAATGCCTTATCCACCGTCATGGCATTCCACACAGCATTGCTTCTGACCAAGGAACTCACTTCACTGCCAAGGAAGTACGGCAGTGGGCTCATGATCATGGAATTCACTGGTCTTACCATGTGCCCCACCATCCTGAAGCAGCTGGCTTGATAGAACAGTGGAACGGCCTTTTGAAGAAACAGCTACAGCGCCAACTGGGTGGCAACAGCTTGGAGGGCTGGGGGAGTGTCCTCCAGCAGGCTGTATATGCTCTGAATCAGCGTCCTATATATGGTACTGTTTCTCCTATAGCCCGGATTCACGGGTCCAGGAATCAAGGGGTGGAAATGGGAATGGTCCCACTTGCCATCACCCCAAGTGACCCATTAGCTAGATTTTTGCTTCCTGTTCCCGCAACCTTACGCTCTGCTGGACTACAAGTCTTGGTCCCAGAGGGGGGAGTGCTTTTGCCAGGAGACACAAAGAACATTCTATTGAACTGGAAGCTAAGACTTCCCCCTGGTCACTTTGGGCTCCTAATGCCCTTGAGTGAACAGGTAGAGAAAGGAGTTACAGTGATTGCAGGGGTGATTGATCCAGATTACCAGGGGGAAATTGGGCTGCTCCTCCACAATGGCGGTAAGGAAGAGTATGCCTGGAGTGCAGGAGATCCTTTAGGGCGTCTGTTAGTGTTACCATGTCCTGTTGTCAAAGTCAATGGACGACTGCAACAACCCAATAGAAGTAGTGTGATAAATGGCCCAGATCCTTCAGGAATGAAGGTATGGGTTACCCCTCCAGGTAAAGAACCAAGACCTGCTGAGGTGCTTGCTGAAGGTGGAGGGAATACAGAATGGGTAGTAGAAGAAGGCAGTTACAAATATCAGCTAAGGCCACGTGATCAGTTACAGAAACGAGGACTGTGATTGCAATGTTTCTGCCCTGCCTTGATAACAGAGTGTTATATCTACACCAATATTAAGATTGTATCATTAGCTAAACTGTTGAATTTATATTAGACCCATTGTATTAGAGACTAAGCTTGTGTTGGGGGGAAGATTTTGCGGTTCCGGTTGTACGTGTGATAGTTATGCGATGTTAGGCGGAATTATGAGCTTGTTACTGTTTTCATTTGGAAATTAAGTATGATGTAAGGAGACATGATTTGATGCCAAGTTGACAAGGGGTGGACTTGTTATAGTTAAGGTGTTGTCAACTTGATCTGTTTAGTAATCCACAGGCTGCTTCTAGGAAGGATCAACTAAAGGAGGAGATCTTTCCCCCAGGGTGAGCCCTTCCCCCAGAGTGGGTGGTCCCGCTCAGAGAGGGACTTGATATAAGGAAGCTCTGGGTAGAAGAGTTCCCTTTTTTCCTTCCTTCCTTCCACTTGGCTGCCGGAGCTGCTCCTTACCTTCTAGCGTGGATTGAAGACCAGTACGGACTAAAGACCAACATCAACTGAGCAGCTCCTCAGGAAGCCTCCAGGCTTTCCGGCTCCTCAGGAGGCCTCCAGGCTTTCCGGCACCATCTGCAGTGCCGGGTCGGGACTGCTGAGGCATCTGGCCACGTGGACTGAGCAGCTACCAGGTTCGGTGATTCTCAGGCCTGCAACTGCTATTGGACTACTGTAGGCTAATCCAATAAATTCCCTTTATAAAATAATTCATTCTAGTAATTCTGTTCCTCTAGAGAACCCTGACTAATACATTACCTGACTACTTCTCCTTTCCACAAATCTTTCCTTCTGCTATTCCTCAAACTAGTGAGTGGCAATTATAAAAGCTAGACACGTGGGCCACATCCTAACTTTAGCTTCATTGTTCTTTCAGAATAACATACCATACAAAATGTGTCTGTCATTTAATGGGTGCCTCCTTCAAGGCAGGGGTTTTAGCAGGAGATACATATATATGTTTCCATGTATGTATGCATATATACTGTCTTATTTAATATTAATTACTACCTTCTAGAATCTATTCTGGTTCCATTTTTTTTGTCCAGATAAGGAAACCAGGTCTCAGAGAGGTAAAGTTATATCTTCTTGACCATACAAGTTATAAGTGGAAGAGTCAGAGTGTACAATGTTCAGGGTCCTTTCAAGTACTTCAGTGCCCACTAGAACTGGCCTTCTTTACTTCTTTATTTGACTCACTCTTCCACACGGGACTGGCTTCTAATGTACTTCTTCTTTGGATTTTGGTCTTCCAAGCCTGTCTGGGTGCATCTTCAGCCCCTAATTCCCATAGCTCATGCTCTGGGATCATCTTTGTGATGACTATTCTTGGCTGTCAACTTGACAAGATGTAGAATATCTGTGGAAACAAGTTTCTGAATATGTCTGTAAAGCAGTATCGAAATTAAGTTACTTGAGGTGGAAAAAACCCCTCTTCATGTGGTGTCACCATGCTATGGACTGGACATCCTGGAACGCAGTGCTTGCTGAGGACTTGCATTCACCACTCTCTGGTTCCTGACTTTGGACACAATGTGATCAGCTGCTTCACATTCCACAACCAGGCCTTCCCTCCTACATAGATAGTATCCCCCAAACTGTAAGCTAAAATAAATCCTTCCTCTTCCCTAAATTGCTTTGATCAGGTGTTTTGTTGCATCAACAAGAAAAATGAAGTGATACAATTTTCTTCACAGTCTTGTTGAATTGCCTGCATTCATGATTAGACTATACTCAGGCCTTGGGAGGATAGGCTGAGATGTTGCCACCAACACATAGGCACAGCATGTAGCAGATCAGGAGTACTAGTTTATTGAATGAAAGAGTAAATTGAGAAGAAACATAACTATGTGGAAATAGAAATAATTTACTCAATACAGAAGAAAATATGGGGATGTTTAAGAAGAGTAAATATGGAATTATAATACTACCTGATATACCAATCCTACTTCTGTCTCAAAGACTGAACTTGATATGCTGTAAGGATTCCTGCAGGCCCGTCTTCAGTGAAGCATTACTAGTATCAGGGAAGGTACAGAAGCAACTGGGTGGTCATCACTAGTTAATAGATGCTGGAAACATACACGGTACACTGTTAGCACAAACACAAAGGAAGAGAATCCTGCCATTGAAAAGAGCATGGCTAAACCTATAGAACTCTGTGACATGCCAGGCACACAAAGACAAATACTGCATGACCTCACTTCTATGTGAAACCTAAAAATGTTAACATCTTAGAAAGAGAGAACAGAAATATGGTTACCAGGGACCTTGACCTAAAGGTAGAAAGTTTGTATTGACAGTACATCTAGCTTTAGTGATTTATTACATTAAAAGGTGTTTATAATTATGTATCTCAAAATCAGTAAAAGGGTAAATTTGAAATGTTTCAACACATGTAAAACAGTACATATGCAAAAATTGATGTGTGACAAAATCTGATTGAATCATTATATATAAACCTATATGCAAATGTCATATTATTTCCCACAAATATATACAGTAACTATTGCCAATTAAATATGCATAGATTTTTGAATAACCAAAAATATCTTAACAGAATAAAAAGAAGTACAAATTATTTTCTTCTGACCACTGTGCTCAGAGTTGACCCTATAGTAGTTTTGTTTCTCCAGAACTGGTCTCGACCGTTAATGCAATTCCATCTGAGTTCTCCTGGGTCCAACTCATTGTCAGGTCCAAAGGCCCACTCAATTGCAGAGAATAAATCCAAGTATTTACTTTTTTATTTAACAAAGCAGAGGGTTTTGCTTTTTGATGTTCTATCTGTAAGATTAGAAGGGATTTGACTTTCTTATTTTCTCCTCTCGATGATGCCATTTCATGGGATTATAGTGTGTCCCTGTTCAAAAAGAATTTGCAGACTATTTGATAAAATTCCTCAGAGGAAGTAGAGTCCCAGAAAGATAAGATGGATTACTCAAGATCCTGCTGCCAGCAAGCAACTCTGCCTGTTTCTGTCTTAAGTACGCTATGTCTCCCTATCACTCTGCTTTTGGAGGTCAGGGTGATCTCTATTTGGAAAGGTGGCCACAACTTCTCATAATGGCTCTCCCAAAGGATTCTGGGCTCTCTGGCAGGCTTCAGCTCCATGCACCCAATCCTCCGGCTCAGCCAAAAAGCTGACTGTGGCATTGGAAGACCTTTCTATTATCTGGTGGTAGCATATCCTCAGAGCAGCCAGTGGTGGCTAGATACTCATTAGCAAGGGGAGTGCTAAAGAGAACAACAGCCAGTTTTGTCCCCTATCCAAGGATCTGTAGCTCAGCCATGACATCTGGAGAAAATATCTGCCAAATCCAGAATTGAACTCAATGAGGATATAGGCTCACATCTGGAGTCTAGACCAAGTGGCTCTTTCTTGTGGGCCCCAGACGTTTTCTGCCTCCTGAATGCTGAGTCTCTCACTTTACCACTTTGTCACTTTGCCAAGTGTATTTCACCCATCTTCCCCTCAAGTCTTTTATTTTAATGTTTCTTTATTTTTCAAGTCATACCTGACTTAACTTTTTTACAAATTAGCCTGATAAATATCTCAGATGAAGGTTTTCCCAACAAGAAAGAATTTATAAAGATACAATGTTGTGGAAGATAATGTCTTAGTAAGGTTTGGCAAAAAGGTTTTCAACCAAAAAAAAAAAAAAAAAAAGAAAGAAAAAACTTGCCAGGCGTGGTGGCACATGCCTTTAATCCCAGCACTCAGAAGGCAGAGGTAAGAGGATCACCATGAGTTCGAGGCCACCCTGAGACTACATAATAAATTTCAGGTCCACCTGGGCCAGAGTGAGACTCTACCTTGGAAAAAAAAAAAAAAGAAAAGGTCTTTTAATAACCAGCTGCATTCTTTAAAACCATATCACTGGGTCTTGACTTTTTTCTTGCATTTAAAATGAAAATGTTGAACCATATTTGTGGTGTTTTACATTTTATTTTAGAGCCAAACCCCTACTTCAAATAATGTCTTAAGGTACAATAATATAGAGAACTGTTAAGGAAAATATTTTCTAGTTTGTGTGGGAGACGGCGGAATGACTTGCTGAACTTCAGGAATTACTCATGGGTACTGGGAGTTGCAGAGTCCCTGCAACACACAGTGGAAGACCCTGTTTCTTCTTCTGGTAAATACTAATGATTGTCCTGGATTCTATATCCCACAATTCCTTGCAAGGAAATGCTGGCATGCAGACAATTCTTGTGAATTGTGAAACAAAATTATTGTTACTTCTGAGTTAAGGCAGTGAAAGCTCCTGTGCAATTCTTCATGGTTTCCTCAGAGTGCAGTGACAAAAGACATTACCTCTCACCCAGGGCACAGTGAGAGGTGGTGGACTCGTTGACATTCTGCTGTCCTTGAAACACTGTGGAGGAGAGAATATTGCAGTGCCACAGTGGACAGATACTGTGAATGTGATTGGAGCATAACCCTTTGCTGTGTTAATCCTGTGTGGGATTTAGGGGGTTAATATTTCCTAGACTAATGTCAGTGTATATTGATAGCTAACTGGTAAAAAGTATCAGTGGAATAAGTTCAAACTCTCATGTCAGATGTTACTCAAGTATCTGTGCAGAATGGAGCTAGTCTAAGTTGAATCACATCACCAGACAAACCAGGTCAGTCTGAATGAGTGTGTTTAAATGAAATTCAGCAGGAAAGAAAGGGCCTCATGACTCATATACTGTTATTTTAAATGGAATTTTTTTTTTTTTTTTGCTGGTTAGAATTATTTTATTTTATTTTTTTATTTAATTTTTATTAATATTTTCCATGATTATAAAATATATCCCATAGTAATTCCCTCCTTCCCCACCCCCACACTTTCCCGTTTGAAATTCCATTCTCCATCATATTACCTCCCCATTACAATCATTGTAATTACATATATACAATATCAACCTATTAAGTATCCTCCTCCCTTCCTTTCTCCACCCTTTATGTCTCCTTTTCAACTTACTGGCCTCTGCTACTAAGTATTTTCATTCACACGCAGAAGCCCAGTCATCTGTAGCTAGGATCCACATATGAGAGAGAACATGTGGTGCTTGGCTTTCTGGGCCTGCGTTACCTCACTTAGTATAATACTTTCCAGGTCCATCCATTTTTCTGCAAATTTCATAACTTCATTTTTCTTTACCGCTGAGTAGAACTCCATTGTATAAATGTACCACATCTTCATTATCCACTCATCTGTTGAGGGACATCTAGGCTGGTTCCATTTCCCAGCTATTATAAATTGAGCAGCAATAAACATGGTTGAGCATGTACTTCTAAGGAAATGAGATGAGTCCTTTGGATATATGCCTAGGAGCGCTATAGCTGGGTCATATGGTAGATCAATCTCTAGCTGCTTTAGGAACCTCCACACTGTTTTCCACAATGGCTGGACCAGATTGCATTCCCACCAGCAGTGCAGAAGGGTTCCTTTTTTTCCACATCCCCGCCAACATTTATGATCATTTGTTTTCATGATGGTGGCCAATCTGACAGGAATGAGATGGAATCTCAATGTAGTTTTAATCTGCATTTCCCTGATGACTAGTGACGTAGAACATTTTTTTAGATGCTTATATGCCATTCATATTTCTTCCTTTGAGAACTCTCTATTTAGCTCCATAGCCCATTTTTTGATTGGCTTGTTTGATTCCTTATTATTTAACTTTTTGAGTTCTTTGTATATCCTAGATATTAATCCTCTATCAGATATATAGCTGGCGAAGATTTTTTCCCATTCTGTAGGTTGCCTCTTTGCTTTTTTTCACTGTGTCCTTTGCGGTGCAAAATCTTTGTAATTTCATTAGGTCCCAGTGGATAATCTGTGGTTTTATTGCCTGAGCAATTGGGGTTGTATTCAGAAAGTCTTTGCCAAGACCAATATGTTGAAGGGTTTCCCCTACTTTTTCCTCTAGCAGTTTCAAAGTTTCCGGTCTGATGTTAAGGTCTTTAATCCATTTGGACTTAATTCTTGTGCATGGCGAGAGAGAAGAATCTATTTTCATCATTCTGCAGATATTTATCCAGTTTTCAAAACACCATTTCCTGAAGAGGCTGTCTCTTCTTCAATGAGTATTTTTGGCATTTTTATCGAATATCAGGTGGCTATAGCTACTTGGGCTTACATCTGGGTCCTCTATTCTGTTCCACTGATCTACATGTCTGTTTTTGTGCCAGTACCATACTGTTTTTGTTACTATGGCTCTGTAGTATAGGTTAAAATCAGGTATGGTGATACCACCAGCCTCTTTTTTGTTGCTCAGTATTATTTTAGATATTCGAGGTTTTTTGTGATTCCAAATGAATTTTTGGATTATTTTTTCTATTTCCATGAAGAAAGCCTTTGGAATTTTGATAGGGATTGCATTAAATGTGTAGATTGCTTTAGGTAGGATTGCCATTTTCACGATATTGATTCTTCCAATCCAGGAACAAGGGATGTTTCTCCACTTTCTAGTCTCTTCTGCAATTTCTCGCATGAGTGTGTTAAAGTTCTCGTTGTATAGATTCTTTACTTCCTTGGTTAGGTTTATTCCAAGGTACTTTATTTTTTTTTGAGGCAACTGAGAATGGGAGTGATTCTCTGATTTCATCCTCTGTGTGTTTGTTGTTAGCATATATGAAGGCTACTGATTTCTGTGTATTTATTTTGTATCCTGCTACATTGCTGTAGGTTTTGATCAGCTCTAACAGCTTGCTAGTAGAGTCTTTAGGGTCCTTTATGTATAGAATCATGTCATCTGCAAATAATGATAACTTGATTTCTTCCTTTCCAATTTGTATCCCTTTTATGTGTGTCTCTTGCCTTATTGCTATGGCTAAGACTTCCAAAACTATATTAAATAGAAGTGGGGACAGTGGAAACCCTTGTCTTGTTCCTGATTATAGTGGAAAAGCTTCCAGTTTTTCCCCATTTAGTAATATGTTGGCTGTAGCCTTGTCATAAATAGCCTTTATTATATTGAGATATGTTCCTTCTATTCCCAGTCTCTGTAGGACTTTTATCATGAAGGGATGTTGGATTTTGTCAAATGCTTTCTCTGCATCTAATGAGAAGATCATGTGATTTTTGTCCTTCAACCCGTTTGTGTAATGTATTACATTTATAGATTTGCGTATGTTGAACCATCCCTGCATCTCTGGGATAAATCCTACTTGGTCAGGGTGAATGATCTTTTTGATATACTCTGGTATTCTGTTTGCCAATATTTTGTTGAGAATTTTTGCATCTATGTTCATGAGGGAGATTGGTCTGTAATTTTCTTGTTTTGTTCTATCTTTGCCGGGTTTTGGTATCAGGGTGATGCTGGCCTCATAGAAGGAGTTTGGTAGAATTCCTTCTTTTTCTACTTCCTGGAAAAGCTTAAGAAGCAATGGTGTTAGCTCTTCCTTAAAAGTCTGGTAAAATTCAGCAGTGAATCCATCTGGGCCTGGGCTTTTTTTAGTTGGGAGATTATTGATAACTGTTCGGATCTCCATGTTTTTTATAGGTCTATTTAAGTGATTAATATCATTTTGATTTAATTTAGGTAAGTCATATAGATCAAGGAAATCATCCATTTCTTTCAGATTTTCATACTTTGCGGAGTATATGCTTTTATAGTATGTCCCTATTAATTTTTGAATTTCTCTGGAATCTGTTGTGATGTTACCTTGTTCATCTCTGATTTTATTAATTTGTGTCTCTTCTCTCTTTCTTTTGGTCAGATTTGCTAAGGGTTTATCAATCTTGTTTATCCTTTCAAAGAACCAACTCTTTGTTTCATTAATTCTTTGGATTGTTCTTTTTGTTTCTATTTCATTAATTTCTGCCCTAATCTTTATTATTTATTCCCATCTACTGATTTTTGGTTTGCCTTGTTCTTCTTTTTCCAAGGCTTTAAGGCGAAGCATTAGGTCGTTTACTTGCGACCTTTCTAATTTCTTAATATAGGCACTTAAGGCTATAAATTTACCTCTTAGAACTGCCTTCATTGTGTCCCAGAGATTTTGGTATGTTGTGTTCTCATTATCATTTGACTCTATAAATTTTTTGATTTCCTTTTTGATTTCTTCATTGACCCACTCATCATTTAGTAGTGTATTGTTTAGTTTCCATGATTTTGTGTATGCTCTATAGCCTTTCTTGCTACTGATTTGTAGTTTAATTCCATTGTGGTCAGATAGAATGCAAGGAATTATTTCAATTTTCCTGAATTTGTTAAGATTTGCTTTGTGTCCTAATGTATGGTCTATTTTAGAGTATGTTCCATGTGCTGCTGAAAAGAATGTATATTCTGCAGCCTTTGGATGAAATGTCCTGTATATATCTGTTAGGTCCATTCCCTCTATGACCTCATTTAGTCCAGATGCCTCTCTGTTTATTCTTTCCCTGGATGACCTGTCAATTGATGAGAGTGGGGTGTTAAAGTCACCCACCACCACTGTGTTTGGTGTTATCTGTGACCTTAGTTCTAGTAGTGTTTGTTTGACGAATTTGGGAGCCCCCATATTAGGTGCATATATGTTTAGGATTGGAATGTCCTCCTGTTGGAGTGTGCCCTTAATGAATATAAAGTGACCTTCCTTATCTTTCTTGACTAACGTCGGACTAAAGTCTACCCTGTCTGATATTAGGATAGCAATCCCTGCTTGTTTTCTAGGCCCATTTGCTTGAAACACCGTCTTCCAACCTTTCACCCTAAGATAATGTCTATCCTTTGTAGAAAGGTGAGTTTCTTGGAGACAACAAATTGTAGGATCCTGCTTTTTAACCCAGTCTGCAAATCTATGTCTTTTCGTTAGGGCATTGAGACCATTGATATTAAGAGATATTATTGAAAGGTGTGTATTTATGTTTGCCATTTTTGTGTGTGTGTGTGTGTTACTGGTTCTACCTGTGCTCTCTTCTGTTAACTGGTATTTGAGTATAGCTTGTTTTTTCTAGGTTCCTTATATGTGTGCTTTTCCTTTTGTTTAGCATGGAGGATTCTATCAAGTATTTTCTGTAGAGCTGGTTTTGTCTTCAAATACTCCTTTTACTTGCTTTTGTCATGGAATGTCTTTATTTCTCCATCTATTTGAATGGATAACTTTGCAGGATAAAGTAACCTTGGTTGACAGTTGTTATCTTTCAGAACTTGGAATGTATCACTCCAAGCCCTTCTGGCTTTAAAAGTTTGTGTTGAATAATCTGCTGTAATCCTGATGGGCTTGCTTTTGTAGGTAACTTGATTTTTCTCTCTAACTGCTTTCAATATTTTTTCTTTGGTTTGTGTGTTTGGAAGTTTGATTATAATATGGCGAGGAGAGGTTCTTTCTGGGTTTTGTCTGGCTGGGGTTCTAAAGGCTTCCTGTATCTGTATTGGCACCTCTTTCCCAATTTGGGGGAAATTTTCCTCTATGATTTTGTTGAAGATGCCTACTATGCCTCTGGAGTGGAGTTCTTCTCCTTCTACTATGCCCTGAATTCTTATATTGCCTTTGGTAGGATTGTCATTTTCACAATGTTAATTCTGCCTATCCAGGAGCATGGGAGGTCTTTCCATCTTTTCAAGTCCTCCTCAATTTCTTTTTTGAGAGTTTTTATATTTTTGTTGTATAGATCTTTTAATTCCTTGGTTAACATTATTCCAAGGTATTTTATTTTTTTTGTTGCTATTGAAAATGGGACTATGTCCTTTATTTCTTTTTCTGTGTCTTTGTCATTTGCATACAGAAATGCTACCGATTTTTGTGCATTGATTTTGTATCCTGCTACTTTGCTATAGGAGTTAATCACCTTCAGGAGTTTTGGGATGGAGTCTCTCGGGTCTCTTACATATACAATCATGTCATCAGCCAATAGAGCTAACTTAACTTCTTCCTTTCCAAATTGTATCCCTTTTATTTCCTTCTCCTGCCTTATTGCTTGGGCTAGGACTTCCAGAACTATATTGAATAGCAGAGGTGAGAGAGGACATCCCTGTCTTGTTCCTGATCTCAATGGGAATTCCTCCAGTCTCTCAAAATTAAATATTATTTGGGCCTTTGGAGCTTTGTATATTGCCTTTATTATGTTAAGATGTGAACCGGCCATGCCGATTCTCTCCAATGATTTGATCATGAAGTGGTGTTGTATCTTGTCAAAGGCCTTTTCTGCATCTATCGAAATGATCATGTGATTTTTATGTTTAAACTTGTTTATATGGTGTATTACATTGACAGATTTTCATATGTTGAACCACCCTTGTGTTCCTGGGATAAATCCCACGTGGCTGGTCTACTCACAGGATCAGAGATCAAGGGCGAGGTAGGAGGTCTCAGCTTCAGTGCAGCAGGCTGGCAGGTGTGACTGGTGGGTGCCCGATCAGAGCACAGCCATGCAGGACATGCGGAGGGTGCGTGGGCGGGTGAGCAGATGGGGCGCGCAGGGTGCGATGGGGTGTATGGAGCGAGTGGGGCACGCGGTGGGGCAGTGCGAGGCACGCCGGGGCACCGGTCAATCAGGGTGGGACATGCAGGAGGCAGCAGGGCTCAGTGGGCACGGGGTGGGGTGCCCTGGAGGGGCGGGGGTCGTGGGGCACTCTGGTTGGTCTGGGGGGGCCAAGGGGCGCGCCGTGGTTGCGGGGGTGCCGCGCGCGCAGAGGGGGTGTGCAGGGCGTGGGGGGTCGTGGGGCGCCTGGGGGTTCAGGGGGTGTGTGGGGCACGCAGGGAGGGCACGGGGTGCGCAGGGGGGCGCGGTGGAGTGTACGGGAGGCGCAGGACGCGTGGCTCGCCGCGGTGCATGGGGGGCTAAGGGTGGGGGGGTGCAGGGGGCACAGGGTGTGCGGGGGGCGCGGGGTGCACGGGGGGAGGGTGCGCGGGGCACACCGTGATGCGGGAGGCCACGGGTCGCCGCGGGGTGCTCTGGACTAGCAGGGGGGGCGGGGCGCTTGGGGGGGTTGCAGGGGTCGCGCAGGGGGTCGCGGGTCGTGGAGGGGCCGGGGTACACTGAGGCATGCTGTGGCTCAAGATGTGTGGGGGGGCGGGGCGCTGGGAGGGGCTCGATGTGCCCGGGGGTGTGGCGCGGGGGTTGCGGGGCACGCCTGGGCACACAGGGGTGCGCTCAGAATGCGTGGGGGCACGCGGGCCGTGTGCGGTGGGAGTACGAGGGGTGCGCAGAGTGGGGGGGGCGGGAGGCGCAGGGCGGGGCGTGGGGCACAGGGGGTGCTGCAGGGCGCAAGGGGCTCAGGGGTGCTGGATGCCCTGGGGTGCATGGGGGTGGGGGCGCGGGACGCCCAGGGGGGCAGTGCACAGTGGGGCGGCTAGGAACAAGGAGTGCGGGCGGGTGTGTGGGGGCGCTGGGGTGGGTGCAGGGGGCGAGGGACGCTGCGGGACGCCATGGGTGCTCTGGACTCGGGGGGAGTGCGGGGGCGGTTCGCGCGGGGGAGGGGGTGACGGGTCAAGTGGGGGGCGTGGAGCACGCTGAGGTAAGAAGGGGAGCGGAGCACGCTGAGATAAGAAGGGGCGTGGGAAGCCGGGACGCCACGGGGGGCTCTGGATGCGCATGGGGGGAGCGGGGCGCGCTGGGGGGGGGCTCGGGTTGCACAGGGGTGAAGCACGCGGGGGGCTTGTGGGCGCGGGGCACGCCTGGGTGCCTGGGGTGCGAGATTCCATGGGTCGCTCCGGGCGCGCCTGCCGTGAGTGGATAGGGAGTGTGGGGCGCGCGGGGGGGGGGGTGCAGGGGTCTCCAGGCGTGCAGGGGGCGCGGGGTCGAGGAGCACGCCTGAGCGCCAGGGGCGTGGGAAGCCAAGGGGCGCTCTTGGTGCGCCTGCTGCGTGTGGATAGGGAGGGTGGGGCTCGCGGGGGGAGGGGAGCGCGGGGCGTGATGGGGGGGTGGGCGGGCGTGGGGCGCAGCGGTTGTGGGGCGCGCGGGGGTTGTGGGGCCCGCGTGGCCACTGGGGCATGTGGGGCTTGGTGCGCGTGGGGCCGCAGGGGCGCCCGGGGCGTGGGAAGCCAAGGGGCGCTCTTGGTGTGCCTGCTGCGTGTGGATAGGGAGGGTGGGGCTCGCGGGGGGAGGGGAGCGCGGGGCGTGATGGGGGGGTGGGCGGGCGTGGGGCGCAGCGGTTGTGGGGCGCGCGTGGCCGCTGGGGCATGTGGGGCTTGGTGCGCGTGGGGCCGCAGGGGCGCTGGGCCGCGCCTGATGCGTCCGGTCGCGGCGGGCGGGGTGGCGGGGTGTGGGTCGTGGGGGTGTGTGCTTCCCTCTTTTACCCTAATCTGTGCCCTCCCTCTTGCAAAAAATTTCTAATTTCCCTTGAATACTTGCCTTTGTTTTCCTTGTTGTCTGTAGTGCTGCTAGGCGGTCGCCATCTTGACCAGAAGACTGTTGACACCTTCTATACTTACAGGCAACAACCCATGGAATATTTTTCCCGTCCCCCACTTTCCTCTTCATAGCTCTGCTATCCATCCTATCTCATCCCTCTCTCCATTAGTCTCTCTTTTAATGTGATGTCATCATCTTTTTCTCCTATTATGAGGGTCTTGTGTGGGTATTGCTAGGCACTGCGTGGTCTTGGATATCAAGGCAAATTTCTATCTGGACAGTTCTATGTAAGGAGTGGTACCCTTCCTTTGGCTCTTACATTCATTTTGCCACCTCTTCCACAATGGATCCTGAGCTTTGGAGGGTATGAGATGTTTCAGTGCTGAATACTCCTCTGTCCCTTCTTCTCATCACTATGTTGCCTTTTGGGTCATCTGAGTGGTCATCACCATCTGAAAAGAGAAGCTTCTCTAACCAGAAGTGAGAGTAGCATTAATATATATTATATATTATAATATATATATATTATATTATATTATATTATATTATATTATATTATATTATATGTATTATATAATATATATATATTAATATATATATTAATGTAGTGTTTTCACGGCAATTTGGTGAGAGTAATATATGCATTTATCCAGACAAGAGCAGGCTTTATACCCCTAAGGCTCATGACCTCCCGTGCCATAAGCTTTTTTTTTTTTAAGAAATATGACTCATTTTTATTTTTATTTATTTATTTGAGTGTGACAGACAGATAGAGAGACAAAGAGTCAGTGAGAGAAAGAGAGAGAGAAGAGAGAGAGAATGGGCACACCAGGGCCTCCAGCCACTGCAGATGAACTCCAGATGCATGTGCCAACTTGTGCATCTGGCTTATGTGGGTCCTGGGGAATCGAGCCTCGAACCAGGGTCCTTAGGCTTTACAGGCAAGCACTTAACTGCTAAGCCATCTCTCCAGCCCCTGACATAGGCTTTTGATTAGGTTTTCAATACCAGGCATGTATTCCCTCCCATAGAGTAGGCCTTCAGTCCAAATAGAGAGCAGTTGGCTTCCACCAGAGCAGACATGCCACTATTGCACTCATTCAGTCATTTGGCCTGTCTGGCCAAACTTGAGGTTTCCAGTGTCCAGTGTTTTCACTGCTGATGACTTTTGTCTCCCATAAGACTGCATACAGTGCAGCTTTTTCCAGCTTTCAGTTAGCTGGGCTACAAGTAGAAGGTTTTCTGCTCATCACCAGCTTGATTTCTCAGTGACTTTGCCACTCAGACATGTGAAGTCTTTAGCAGTAGGGTCTTACCATCTCTTTCTAACAGAAATCCAAGGGCCTTTCCAATAGCCTACAATATTTTGGAGGCAACAGGGACCTCCCTGGCCAACAACTCACTGGAAGGTATCCCAGCCCTGGCACTGAAAATTTTCTAGTAACAATCTAGGGCTTCTGGATGTGCCATTATTCAAGAAAGTAGATTTTCATATGTCTTATTCAGAATATCTTAAATTTTGAATGACCCTCCCCCACATCTTTCTTTTATACAATTTCTTCCCCTGACCTTACGTAGGCCTTTCCCCTCCCTGTAATCTGTTCTTCTATTTACATATATACAATACCATCCCCTTAAGACCTTCCCTCTCCTCCCTCCCTTATAGCCTTTTTTAACTTATGACACACAAGTCTATACATTTGTAGCTAGGATCCACATATAAGAGAGAACATGTGATGCTTAGCTTTCTGGGCCTGGGTTACTTCACTTAGTATAATCCTTTCCAGATCCATACATTATTCTGCAAATTTCATAATTTTAATTTTCTTTACTATTGTGTAGATGTACCACATCTTTATTATCTATTCATCTGTGGATGGACATCTAGGCTGGTTATACTTCCTAGCTATTGTGAATAGAGCAGCAATAAACATGGTTGTACAAGTATCACTAAGGTAGTGAGGAAAGTCATTAGGATATATGCCTAGGAGTGCTGTAGCTGGATCATCTGGAAAATTTTTTTAGCTGTCTCAAGAACCTCCACACTGATTTTCACAATGGCTGTACCAGATTAAATCCCTACCAACAGTGCAGAAGGGTTCTCCTTTTACCACATCCTCACCAACATTTATTGTCATTTGTTTTCTTGATGGTAGCCATTCTGACAGGAGAGAGATGTACCTCAAGGTAATTTTAATTTGCATTTCCCTGATGGCTAAGGATGCAGAACACTTTTCAGATGTTTATATGCCATCTGTATTTCTTCTGATGAGAACTCTCTATTTAGTTCCATAGCCAATGTTTTGATTGGGTTATTTGATTTCCTATTGTTCTGTTTTTTGAGTTCTTTGTATATTCTATATATTAATCCTTTGTCAGATGTGTAACTGGCAAAGATTTTCTCCCATTCTGTAGGTTGTCTCTTTGCTGTCCATATGCTTTGTAATTGCGTGAGATCCCAGTGGTTGATTAGTGGTTTTATTTTCTGAGCTATTGGGGTTATATTCAGAAAGTCATTACCTATGCCAATATGTTGAAGGGTTTCCTATACCTTTTCCTCTAGCAATTTCAGAGTTTCAGGTCTGATATTAAAGTCCCTGAACCACTTGGATTTGATTCTTGTGTGTGGAGAAAGACAAGGATCTATTTTCATCTTTCTACATATAGATACCAAGTTTTCCCAGAACCACTTGTTGTGTCTTTTCTCCAATGAATATTTTTGGCATTTTTGTCAAAAATCAGATGGCTGGGCTGAAGAGATGGCTTAGCAGTTAAGCACTTGCCTGTGAAGCCTATGGGCCCCGGTTCGAGGCTTGGTTCCCCAGGTCCCACCTTAGCCAGATGCACAAGGGGGCGCACGCGTCTGGAGTTCGTTTGCAGAGGCTGGAAGCCCTGGCGCACCCATTCTCTCTCTCCCTCTACCTGTCTTTCTCTCTGTGTCTGTCGCTCTCAAATAAATAAATAAATAATTTTAAAAAAATCAGATGGCTGTAGCTGTCTGGATTAATATCTGGGTCCTCTATTCTGTTTCATTGATCTACATGTCTTTCTTTGTGCCAATACCATGCTGTTTTTGTGGCTTTTATGGCTTTGTAATATAGCTTAAAATCGGGTATGATGATACCACCAGCCTTATTTTTGTTGCTCAAAATTGTTTTGGCTATTTATTCCTGTGAAGAATGCTATTGGAATTTTAATGAAGATTGCATTAAATGTGTAGATTGCTTTTGATAAGATTGCCATTTTCACAATATTGATTCTTCTGAACCAAGGACAAGGGATGTCTTTCCATTTCCTTGTGTCTTCTGCAATTTCTCGCTTGAGTGTTTTAAAGTTCTCGTTGTAGAGATCCTTCACTTCCTTAATTAAGTTTAATCCAAGGTACTTTATTTATTTATTTATTTTTGAGGCAATTGTGAATGGAGGAGATTCCCTGATTCCATTCTCTGCACACTTGTTCTTAGTATATAGAAAAGCTACTGATTTCTGTGCATTTATTTTGTATTCTGCTACATTGCTAAAAGTGTTTATCAGCTCTAACAGTTTGCTGGTAGAGTTTTTAGGCTCTTTTATGTATAGAATCAGATCATCTGCAAATAGTGATCATTTGATCTCTTCCTTTTCAATTTGTCTCACTTTTATGAGTGTCTCTTGCCTTATTGTTATAGCTAAGAGTTCTAGTATTATATTAAATAAAAGTGGGGACAGTGGACATCCTTGTTTTGTTCCTGAATTTAGTGGGAAATCTTTGAGTTTTTTACCATTTAGTATTATGTTGGCTGTAGGTTTGTCATATATAGCTTTTATTATGTTGAGATATGTTCCTTCTATTTCCAGCTTCTGTAATACTTTTTTCATGAAAGGATGTTAGATTTTGTCAAATGCCTTTTCTACATATATTGAGATGATCATGTGATTTTTGTCCTTCAGACCATTTATATGATGTATTTCATTTATTGATTTGCACATGTTGAACCATCCCTGCATCTCTGGGATAAAGCCAACTTGGTCAGAGTCAAGATTGGTCTGTAATTTACTTTTTTGCTCTGCCTTTGCCTAGTTTTGGTATGAATGTGATTCTGCCTTCATAGAAGGAGTTCAGTAGAATTATTTCCCTTTCTATTTTATGGAAAAGTTTGAGAAGTAGTGGTGTTAGTTTTTCCTTGAAGGTCTGGTAAAATTCACCAGAGAATCCATCTGGGCCTGGGCTTTTTTCAGTTGGGAGACTTTTTATAACTCCTTGGATCTCTGTACTTGTTATAGGGCTATTTAAATGGTTTATCTCATCTTGATTTAATTTTGTTAGGTCATATGAATCAAGGAAATCATCCATTTCTTTCAGATTTTCAAATTTAGAAGCATGTAAATTCTTAAAATATGTCCTTATAATTGTCTGAATTTTTTTGGTATCTGTTGTAATGGTGGCTTTTTCATCTCTACTTTTATTAATTTTGTTTCTTCTCTCTTTAGTCTGGTCAAATTTGCTAAGGGATTATCAATTTTGTTTATTCTTTCAAAGAACCAACTTTTTGTTTCATTGCTTCTTTGGATTGCTTTTAGGTTTCTACTCCATTAATTTCTGCTCTAATCTTTATGATTTCTTCTCATCTACTGATCTTTGGTTTGCCTTGTTCTTCTTTTACTTATTACTTGAGATGAAGCATTAAATTGTTTATTTGAGAACTCTCTAATTTCTTAATATAGTCACTTAGAACTATAAATTTTCCTCTTAGGATTGCCTTCATTGTGTCCCAAAGATTTTGGTATGTTGTATTATCATCATCATTTGATTCTATGAATTTGTTGATTTCCTTTTTGATTTTGATTTCTTCAATGGCTCATAGATCATTCAATATTATACTGCTTAGTCTCTGTGAATTTCTGTATGCTCTGTAGCTTTTCTTGCTTCTAATTTGTAGTTTAATTCCATCGTGGTTAGATAGAATACAAGGGATTATTTCAGCTTTCCTATATTTGTGGAGATTGGCTTTGTGTCCAAATATATGGTCTATTTTAGAGACTGTTCCATGTGCTGCTGAGAAAAAAATGTATATTCTGCAGCATTTGGATGGAATGTTCTGTAGATCCTGTGAGGTCTGCTTGTTCTGTGACATCATTTAATTCAGATGTCTCTCTGTTTATTTTTGCCAGGATGACCTTAAATTGATGACAGTGGGGTATTGAAGTCTCCCACTACAATTGTGTATGATGTTATCTGTGACCATAAGTCTAATAGTGTTTTTTTTTTTTTCTTTTTACGAAACTGGGAGCCCCCGTGTTAGGTGCATTTATGTTTAGGATTATAATGTCCTTCCGACCTTCTTTATCTTTCCTCACTAATGTTGGTTTGAAGTTTATCCTGTCAGATATTAGGTTAGCAACCCCTGCTTGTTTGCTAGGCCCATTTGCTTGAAATACTGTTTCCCTCCTTTTACCCTAAGGCATTGTATATCTTTTATTGAGAGATGAGTTTTCTGGAGGCAACAAATGGCAGGATACTGCCTTTTAGTCCAGTCTGCAAGCCTGTGTATTTTGGGTGGTGCATTGAGGCCATTGATATTAAGAGTTATTATTGAAAAGTATGCATTCTCACCATTCTTCTTATTTTGTAGTGTTTCCTGTGTTCCCTTTACTCATTTTTTTCAACTGTCATTTGAATGTGGTTTATTTTTTCCTATTTCATCTTGTGTGTGTTTTGCTTTCTCTTTGGCATTTAGAATTCCTTCATGTATTTTCTGTAGAACTGGTTTAGTTGTCAAAAACTCCTTTAGACTGTTTTTGTTGTAGAATGTCCTTATTTCTCCATCAATTTGGATAGATAGCTTTGCAGGATAAAGTAATTTTGGTTGACAGTTGTTATCTTTCAGAACTTGGAATACATCATTCCAAGCCCTTCTAGCTTTTAAAGTTTGTGTTGAGTACTCTGCAGTTATTCTGATAGGCTTGCCTTTATAGGTGATTTGTTTGTTCTCTCTCTGCTTTCAACACATTTTTTTTTTTGGTTTGTATGGTTAGTAGTTTAATATAATGTGGAAAGGAGAGGTTCTTTCCATGTTTTGTCTGTTGGGTGTTCTAAAAGCTTCTTGTATCTGAATTGACCTTTCTTTCCTAATTTGGGGATTTTTTTTCTTCTATTGTTTTGTTGAAAACACCTACTAAACCTCTGGATCGAAATTCTCCTTCTGTTATACTCTGAATACTATTTGATCTTTTCATAGTGTTCTGGATATCTTGAAATTCTCATTCATACCTTCTTATTAGCTTGTCTTTCTTTTTGTTGGACTGTACTAGATCTTCCATCAGCTTCTCTAGTTTAAATATTTTGTTCTCTTCTTCATCCATTCTACTTGTGAGACTTTCCACAGATTTTTTTTATTTCATTGACTGTTTTATTCAGAGCTAGAATTTCAGCCTGTTTTTTCTTCAGTATTTCTATTTTCTTACTCATATCTGGTAATGATCTCTTCATTTTGTTAAGCTGGTTTCCTGTGTTCCCTTCCAGAAGTTTGTTTTCTTCTTTAATTCCTTTGTTTTTTTCTTTGATTCCCTTCATTTCTTCTCTGATTTCTTTGAGCATAGATGCCATCATTTTCTTGAAATCTTTGTCATGCATTTTATCTAAAATGGTCTCATTAGTGATCATTTCTGATGGATTTATAGATTTTGGTGGGACTTATTGTTTTGATTCTTTGAGTTTCTTGTATCCTGAATTGATTTGATGCTTGGGTTTTCTACTCATCTGCAGTATTCCCAGATGTGGCAATCCACATCTATAGACACTGAGGATATGAATTCAAGGTTCCACGTGTAGCTCTTGTCCACCAATTAAGCCATAGAAGTAATCCTAGGTGTTGAGTTTGCTAGCTAAACAAGTATTCTAGTGGACTGTGTGAAATAATTTACTGGAAAATTCTAAACTTCAACTGAGTAACACATAGTCAATAAAACCTAGCACAAAGTTTGAAATTTTGGGGATTATAACATACAGATAGCTGTATAAAGCTCAAATCCCTAAGAGTGTGTGTTGTTCTACATCCTTAAAGAGTGTATTTTGCTGGGGTTTTGCTTAAATCCCTCCCTAGGCTGGTTTGGCATGGCTCCTATGCTGCAATCTTACCTGGAAGTCTTATTTTTAGTTTTGTGTGTGTGTGTGTGTGTGGTGTGGTGTGCTGTGGTATGTGTGGTGTATGCACATGTGTGCAGATTCCTTTCCTCCACACATACACATGCATAGGCCAGAAGATAATGATGGATATCTTCCTGTTTTTCATCCTGTATTTTCTTAAGATTGAGCCCCAGTTATTCTCCGGTCTCCACGTCTCACAGGAATGGGGTTATGTACATACATGGACATTACCAGTTATTTATGTGGGTGCTAGAGAAGATAACTCAGGATGAATCAGACCTTTGCAATTGTGTGGCAAGTGCTCTTATCCTCTAAACCATTCCTCTAACCCCAGTCAGAGTTGTTACATATTCATGGAAAAGTGGTGGATTGTACATTGGAAATGATCAGCCAAGAGCAGGGGAAAAGGTTCAGTTCACTGAGAGGCACAATGTCTAAAAGGTTTGTGCTCTTTTGATATATTTTTAAATATTTTTATTTATTTATTTGAGAGATTGAGAGAGAGAAAAGAATGAGAATGGTGAGCCAGGGCCTGTATCCACTGCAAACTAACTCCAGATATATGTGCCACCATGTGCATATAGATTATGTGTAGGGAGCTAATGCAGACGCCATTACAAGATGGCGCTGGCTTCCTGCCAGTCTTGAGGTAAACAATTCCTTATTTAGGCAGCGCCTTGGCGCCAACCTCGCTTGAGGTTGCGCATGCGCTTGATGCACCTTGTCCCAAGCCTATCCCGTGGCTCCTGTGGGCGGGTGAGCCTATGGCAGCCAATCAGCAGGCGCCCCGTAGTATTCTGCCCTATAAAAGCAGCTACACTCCTGCGCCCCTCACCCCTCGCCATCAGCATTCCTGTTAACCAAGAGGCTCTCCAATAAAGTGTGATCAAGAAGGATCTTCGTCTGGTGGTCGTTCTTCTCCTGCAGGACAGGGGGCTCGCCCCAATTATGTGAGTACTGGAGAATTGAACCTGGGTCATTAGGCTTTGCAGCAAGTGCCTTAACCACTAAGCAATCTCTCCAGCCCTCTGTAGGTATTTGAGTGAGTAAAATGAAAGAAAGAAGGCAGATGGTCACAGAGTGTCTGATTTCATGAGTCCAGGAGTGGCAGACTAACATATCACACATTTAACATCTGGGCACAGAAAAGGATATGTGAAGGTAACTAAGGACAATGAAGAAAAGATTTGAAAGAAATATGTAGACCAGAGTGAAATAATATTCCTCATCCTTGTTACTTATGAACTCCATATTTCTAAATGTGTACTTTAAAGTTTTTATTTTTATTTTCTTCTCAAAAGCATTGGCATTGTGAGATTTTTTTTTGTTTTTTTTTTTTTACTTTTGCAATACCACCCTCCAAACATTTTGCTTCATAACTCCAAATTTTAAGTGTTTCTTTTCAATGAGAGATAGAGAGAGAGAGAGAGGGAGGGAGAATGGGTATTCCAGGGCTTATTGTCACTTCAAACAAACACCAGATGCATGCACCACTTTGTGCATCTGGCTTTATGTGAGTACTGGGGAATCAAATCCAGGCAGTCTGGTTTTGCAAACTAGCACATTTAATCACTTTGTCATCTCTGCAATATATTGACTTTCTGTCTTTTATAAAATTACTTGTAAAGACTAGTTGAACTATGGATCTGAGCAGTTGCTTACTAAATTTCTGTCTTCATCCCAGTGTAATAAAGAGTATGAATCAGGGCTGGAGAGATTGCTTAGTGATTAAACGCTTGCCTGTCAAGCCTAAGGACCCTGGTTCGAAGCTTGATTCCCCAGGAGCCACGTTAGCCAGATGCACAAAGGGGCGCACGCATCTGGAGTTCCTTTGCAGTGGCTAGAGGCCCTGGCATGCCCCTTCTCTATCTATCTATCTACCTCTTTATCTCTCTGTCTGTCGTTGTCAAATAAAAAAAAAAAAAGAGTAAGAATCAAATAAAAGAAACAAGTTCATTACATTGCTACTAGCAAGAGCAAAAGTTGGAATTGTCTGAGACTTTCTGATTTTTTTATTTATTTTGTTTTGTTGGTGTTATTTATTGAACTCAGGATCCTGTGCATCCTAAACATGTGTTCTGCAACTAGGACACACTGGCAACTCTTTGTAAAACAGTTTTAATTGGGAAATGACTATAGCACACTCATTGTATGGCTATAATAATATTTGATAACTAAATCACTGAATACTACAGGGAAAGAAAATGTAGATTACTTTTTCATTTTTTTCTTTCTTATTAGTACATGCATTTAGCTTTGGCTAGCCCTCCTTCTCCTGCTCTGCCCCATCACCCTGGGTTAGGGTGGCCCTAACCTGCTTTTACTTCTCCACCACTGGCACTCTCCCTTAGACTTTCATGTCACTGAAGATCTGAGAACCAAAATCCTACCATTTTCTTCCATAAGACTTCAACATGGTGAAATCAGACACACCTGATTCCTTCTTCTCCCTTTTCACAAATCCTCCAACTGTGCACAGGGAAGTGTGTCCCAGTATCATAAGGAGCCAACCTTTACTTCAGCCCCTTCCACACTTCCATCTCACTTTCTAGCAAATAGTCACTCTCATCTCCTGTTTTGGATTAAGCAGTCCTGGAATTTTGCTAAAATTTGTTAGTGTGCCTTTGAGATTAATTCTCTCTGTTAAGTGAACATGAATGGAAATGATTAACCTGTCACTTGGTATCTGCAGCAAAAAGCATAATTCCAGTAGCACTAACATATTTTATAAGCCATTACTTCTATTCCATTCCATCTCTTCCCACATGTGACCATCTGGTTCACTGAATGCAGCTGTTCCTTTGGGTCAATTGCATGACTACAGGTCCAAAGAGCCTAGTCAGAGGCAAAGCCAAGCCATGGACTTGTAAGTAGAGAGTTGAGTTATGTGCCTCTGGAGTTCTCATTTTGGATAATTTCATAAAATGTGCACTATGTGACTTCTGGATGATATGATTGTGAAGTTAATGTTCTGACCTCAGAAATGGAATGTAGACATAACAATTGGTATTTGGGAAAAGAAACTTGTTTATAGCTTTATGTGTTTAAGTAAAAGATTACATTTAATAAGCAGGAACACAATATCCCCTGTCTTTACTTTGTATCTATTCTGAGCGTGAGAAATGAAAGCTATGAGATATGGTTCCTGACATTCAGGATTAGATGCATAACCTACCTTGTCTAACCTTCTCTACAATCTTGAAGGCTTCTCTGCATGCAAATTTGATTCTGGGGCATTATCAAGTTTTAAAACCGTGCATATAATATTCTATTTATTCCAGGTGATGTTTCTTCCAATTGTCTTAAATACACCTGTCTTTTTTGTTATTGTTGTTATTATTTCATTCTCCTATTTCTTGTGCTTTTCTAGACATCTAACAATTCCTTCTGAACAATTGCAATTGTTTCTAATGTTTTTCTGTCCTCTATATATTCTTAATATTTTTTCAGTGATGGAGACTCAACGTAGTGCCTTGCACATGCCAGCCAATCACACCACTATTGAGCCATATGCTCAGTCTTAAGCTTTTGAACATACCACTTTCATCACAGCCAGTTTCTTCAAAGATCCCTACCTTAAGACATACTTTTCTTCTTCCTAAATGAATTCTCACTATACAGAGATTTATTTCATTCATTTTGTACATTTCCTTGAGCACATTTCTTCTTTCTTTGCGTTTTCATTTCATCTTTTAGTTCTAGATCATCCTTTTATGTGGTGTAATGTTTTTAAATCTCAATTGCTTTCCAAAGTTACCTACTTCCAGGAAGGTGACTTCATCTTTTTTATTCCATTCAGTCATCCTACCATGGTCTTTCCTGTGTTGCTTATTCCTCTCCTAAGACAAGTCCTGGCATGCCACTTCCTGCCAGAATACACATTATATATTCCAAAACACAAGAATTTATGCTCTTCTGAACCTTCACCAATAGCTTGATAGATAAATTTAAGTGCTCAAAAACTAGATTGGCCTTGTAATAATAAATCAATACTTTGAAAAATAGAGAAAACAATATATCTAACTTCAACTACACTTTTATAAAGGCAAATGACATGTTCATATATATTCATGGCTCACCATTATAAGTATCTTCAGAGGAAGCTAACTGCAATGAAATTTTTTCTTCTGTAGAGGCAAGGGAATTATGATGGTTAGTGAACAGCTGTGAGGATGGAGTTACTGGAACAGGTAAAATAAAATTAGCACTGTCTTCAAGATGTGTTAGAGAGTTGCTAATAGCCTAGGAATACCAAGATAAGGTTCTACATTTCTGTTAGGGATATAAAATGACCAAGGGAAAAAAAAAAAAATCATTTCCCTTTCTGCTTGCTTTTGCTATTGCAGAGGAAAAGGACCTTGTAAAATGAGGAAACCAATAATATAAATCATATGATGAAAGAAATTCTGATTTTACGTTGCAGATAACATGCCATGATGCTGGCCAAATCACATTACAATTTGATTTTGGAGTCTTCATCTACTAAATGAACATCATAATGATTTTTCCTTAAGAATGTTCTAGAAATTCAAGGACATAATGTCTTTTTTGGTCAGAGATTGATAAATTAACCTATGTCATTCTGGGACTGGTTTCAGAAGAAGGTGTGAAGTGAGAAGCAATCCTTTTACCAAGAAACATGAAACCTTTATCCTAAAACCTTCCTCTGCCACTACAACTTTCAGCACCACAGGAGGAGTAAAGAGAAGAAAGTGATCTTGGCTACACTTGTATTAGGAACAACAGACATTCTCCTTGGGTTTCCCTAGATATAGGCATGCCAAGGCCTATTTATTTTTGAGGATATAATTGCCTAGTATGCATAGATTTCCTCAGTTCCTGCCATATGCTAGGTAATAATCATATATATGTTTTATTTCATCTTGTTCACATCTCCATGACACAGGTAGTGTGAATGCTTAATCTTGATTTTCGGCTTGATGAGATTTAGAATCAAAAAGGAAATTCACTAAAGGGTACATATTTGTGGATGTTTCCAGAAAGACTTAACTGAGGAGGGTTGACCCATCTTAAATGTGTGTGGTATTCCATGGGCTGGATTTTCAGGTGAACAAAAAAGAGAAAGCCAGGTGAGAACCAGCATTCATCTCTCCATTCTTCTTGACTACAGATGCAGTACGACTAGCTACCTCACATTTCTTTAGAACTTCCCTGTTGCAATGGACTGTTCCCTTAAACCATGAGCCAAAATTTGTCCTTCCTTCCTTAAGTTGCTTCTTGCCAGGTATTTTGTCACAGCAACAACAACATTAATACACAGATCAAAAACTAAAAACACAAATGTAAAGATGGACTTCTTAATGATGGGGCAGAGAACTTTTTTCACTAAAGATGATACTCTTTTCCCTATCCCAAGATGGCATCCTGATGTTTGCATGACCTACTAGTAAACATTCTAGAAAAGGCAAGCTGATATAAATTATATGTATAAAATATTTTGTCTAATGTGAACTGTTTTTTATTAGAACCTCAAATACTTTCTTTAGGATAATATATGTGAAGATATATGAATTAAGAACACTGAAGAGCAGAAATAAAATTAAACAAAGGTAGTGTATCCAGGATTATGAAACAAGTTTTACAACATTGTTAGGTAATAGAATTGCATTCTTCTGTTTTAGCCCAAGAATCACAGGAATAGATTGTTTTGCATCATAAGGGACCTCCACTGCTCCATAGGTATATGGTGGTCTTGGGACAGTAGGGGTGGTCCTTATGTGGTGGGTGGCCAACTAGCATGGAAGTATTAGAAAGGCTTGGGTGCAGAGGAGCTATCAAGCATAAAACCAGAGCCATATGTCAATTTCATGTACTAATGAAGCTAACATGCTACTCTAACCTGGGAGTCCCAGTGACAAGTGAAGCAAATGTTCCCACGTAGCACAATCCCATACATGTCAGCTTGTGGTAGGGGTACAGTACTACTGCAGTTATCTTTTCATTGCTGGGCCAAAGCACCCAACCAGAGCAATTCATGACGGTTGATTTCAGCTTTCAGTCTTGAGGGAAAGCTTCATTATACTGGAGAAACCATGGTAGAGTAGAGACTGGGCACCACATCTTGCCACAGAAGCCATGAGGTAGTAACAAGAATGAGCAGAGCTCTAGAAAGGATGGGGGTGGCTTAAGCTAGAACACCCGAAGGCCAACCCCAAGCATCACTTGTCCTCCAGCAAGGCTCTACTTCCCAATTGCTACTACAACACATGAGGCTTGGGATATTTCACATTCAAACTACCCCAAGCATTCTGCTCCATAATAATTTTGTCCATCTATAGTGTCTGTAGCTTGGCAGCTTCAAGAACCACTTATTCTTAGGCAAGAATGGTAGAACTTAATCCCAGCACTTTGGAGGCACAGGTAGGAAGATAACCATGAGTTCAAGGCCACACTGAGACTGCATAGTGAATTCCATGACAGCCGGGGATAGAGTATGACCTTACCTCAAAAAAAAAAAAAAAAACAAAAAAAAAACCCTTTGATTCTTTAATTCTTCAGTTACAGTCTTTGCATCTGGAAAAGTACAAGAAAACCAAGCTTATGCAGAGAGCATCTCAGGAGGCTTCTGGGGGTTAGGGCTGAAAATGGAATACTTTGCTTTCTCCCACATTCCACTGGACAGAATTCAGCACATGACTTCATCTATGTGCAATGGAAGCTATAAATATAGTTTAGTTGTGTAAACAGAAGAAAAAGCAAGTAGGGGTTGGAAAAAAATCATCTGAAAGGGTGGAAGTGTCTAGTTTTTTGTTGTTGTTGTTTGTTTTTGTCAAACTGTAATGTAATTTTTTTTTAAATGTAATGAAAGTATTAGGACATTTTGTACAAATTCACAAACTATAGCGGTAATACATTTATTGAATATAAATAAAGAAATTTTATGTATTGATTCAAATCTTACAAAAGGAATGGTACTATTAAAACATACAGAGGTATTCACTTTTGTGCCAACTTGAAACTTAAAAAAAATTCTTAATGGGAAGTTAAAATTCATGAAGTACTGGGGATAGAATTTGCATTATATATAATATAATATATATATATAATTTAATGAATGGTCTTCAACACAATGAAAAGCAAATAGAAACCCATAAACTAGGGCATTACTTTCATCCAAATTATTTCCCTTAAGTAGAAATAGAAAAGATTCATGTTGGATAAGCATAATTCTAGAGATAAAACAATCTTTTAGATAAACATGTTCTTTTCTACTCATTCAAAAAGTATAATGACAAGTATTAAAAAAAGGTCAACATGTAGGGAATAGTTATTTGCTGTAATGTTCTCATATTCTGTTATCATAATAATACACTAAAAAAACTCCAGAGTTGTTATGAATACCAAAAGAATGCTATGTGCTAAGTTATCACATAGCAAGAAAAACGAAGCCTAGTTCAGATACAGTTATCAGGGGACTGGAATTCCAGGTAATAGAGGAACTGAGAAACCAAATAAGAGACAGTAGGGAAATAAAAGAGATTCCAGTCCTCGGGGGCCACAAACACTCCTACTTTGACAATGCAAAGAGAGGGTGGTGTTTCCTGAGCTCTGGAAATGGGTACTCAATGCAAGCTGGAAACAGCAGATATATCAAGTAGGAGCTCAGGCTGTGGAAAGTGTGGAGGAGATGGCGTGTGCCATGTGGGAAAGCATTGCTTTGGAGACTACTTGAAGCAGAGAAGTCATATTTGGGCTTCTTGTCTCACCTGGTCTTGAATCCCTGCTTAATTAAGCTCCTTCCTGTGTATCTTCCATTCACCAAACACAATCAAAATATAGTTGAGAGACAGATGAACAAACCCTGTGGGCCACCTTTTCCCCTGATGATGAAAAGAGGAATAGTAAAGGGAAGAGAATGGTGTGGAAGTATGTAGTATGCCTGGGCCAGCATCATCTATTCTTTCTAGAATCCACTGAGCTAACTGGTCAAACGTGAGTGATGGCCTCTCTCTATGCAGCTACTTAGAGAATAAGTACCAGCTCAAAAAGTAATCCAAATGCCTATGATGTGACTCATAGTGTTCAGATAAAAGAAATCACTACTACAGATTCCAAAGGGCATCTTGGAAATGTGACTTTTAAGTCTGTGTGTTTCCTTACTGCAGTGTGTGTGTGTGGGACGGGGGAAATAACCCAAAGCTAACATAGGTTAAAAAAAAAAACAAAAACAAAACTGTGAAGATCTCCAAAAATAAGTGGCAAGCTTAGGAAGAAAATTGTGTTCTTGAGAACCAGAGGTCTAAAACTTCAAAACCAAATGTCAACCTAACATAATCAGGGGATTCTTTTCCCAGACAGCCAGTAAAAATTACACATTCTCATGTTTTCAACACATCTCTCAAAATCTAAAAACGCTCTTTGGAGTTTACTTCACATAATACAAATATCCTCAAAAATAAATAATTTTAGACAGGCAGCTCTTTGAAGGTGATAGACAGGAAACCAAAGTAGAAGAAAGAGAGTTGCACACAGGGTCTCAGGACAGTAATGAAAGTGACACAGCAGTGCAGAACCTCATTAAAGAAATGCCTAGAAACACGTAAAATGCTTAATAGTTCATAAAAATAATCAGGGTTCTCAACAACTTTAGTAAAATGGATGTCATAGCAATACCCTAAGGATAGCATCTGATGTGTGCTTTGCCAGTGAAAGGCTTATTTTTGTTTTATTGTTTTGTTCAGAAAGGACTATGACCTAATTAAAATAAAACCTGAGCTACATGATCAAATAAAAAAAAATTAAGATTCTGATTTCAGCCTCCATTGAGTGTATATGTTTGGAGAAAGACCTATTACTACTGTCAGCATCAGAATTTTAGTGATCAGAGTATATAACCTCTCTCATTATGCATGATAAGAATGAGTAATAGTGCTTATAACAGACATGACACATGTCAAACTGGTGTCCAGCAGTTCTTCCTCATAATTATCTTATTCTTTTATTTTGGATATTTGTGTATCATGCTAATTGGCAAGATAGCTTCTTACAACAATAAAATTTCTTTCTTGTCATCAAAATGATTAATATACTTTGTTGGATACTACTTTAAAAATGCAAACATGCACAGAGAGGGAGATCAATATCTTGAGGTTGTTTTTAATACCTCTGCACAGAGAAAAACTGGGTGGGGTAGCTGGAGAGATAAAGGAAGATTTAGAGAAAGTTATTTCACATGTTATTTGAAGTGTGTGTTTCAAAAATGCAGGACACTTAGACCAGGTATGTCAATACACATGTGGTAATGCCCACACTTGTAAGGTTGAAGCAGAAGGATCACAAGTTTGAGACTAGCCTAGGCTATACTAGTGAGAATTTATATCAAAATATTTGCACATCACAAATACCATTTCTAACATAAGGAATCCAGTCAGTTGTCTCTAAATGACATAGTATGAAATCCCACTTTGAGAGTTACCACTATATGGGAAAGAGAGGGGGTAACACATCTATAAATCCAGCATCTGGGAGATAGGGGAAAGATCAAAAGTTCAGAACCATTAAAAAATCTGGGGAAATGGCTTGTCAGGTAAGAGCACTTGTTGTTCAAGGATGAAGGCTTCAGAGGACCTGAGACAGCTTGAGTTCAATTCCAGCGCCCACGTGAACAGCTGAGTGTGGTCACACATGTCTGTAATCATAGTTCCATGAGGAGCAGAGATTGGAGAATTGCTGGACCTCATTCAGCAAGTCTGACCACAAATGGTAGGTCCAGGTTCTGTGAGACTCATTGTCAAGGAAACAAGAAGAAAGGTGATAGGGGAGGACACCTGGTATTTTCCTCTGGTTGTCACATGTGAACACACAGGCATGTACTTTTACACACACAAGTGTGATGTGGTATAATCACATATGTCTCACACCACAAGTACGCCTTATCATATGTTATGGTTTGAGTTAGGTGTTCCCATAAATTCATGTGTTCTGAATGCTTGGTTTCCAGCTTGTGGCAGTTTGGGAATTTGAGCCTTCCTGGAAGAGCTATGTTGTTAGGGTTAGGCTTCTGGGTATTACAGCCAGCTTCCCCTTGCTAGTGTTTGGCTCACTCTTCTGCCATGGTTTTCCACCCACCATGGCAAGGTGGTGATCAGCCATCATGGAGTCTGTAAGTGAAAATAAACATTTTTCCTTCTACTGGCTGCTTTGTGCCTGCAACTGCAACATCATACATGCTATACACACAAGCAAAAAAAAAAAGAAAAAGAAAAAAATTAAAAATGTTAAGGACCAGCCTTTGATTTGTATAAGTTCAAGGTCAAGGCTAGCTTGAGTTATATGAAGCTTTGTGTCATAAATAAAAACAACACACAAAAACGAAGTCACTGCTTAAAAATAAATAAAGAGGAAGAGTTGTCAGAAGAAATTAAGAGTGATTAGTGATCATCCCACAGAGTAGAGTTCCTTTACACAATTTTGCTCTCAGAAATTTTCTCAAACTTCTTGTTTCTGCCTCATCTCATTGCTATGTGAACAAGAACAGACAGTAATTCTGGATTTCCTCAATATGGTGAGGTCCCTGCGGCTCATCTAAGGTTGAAATAGTGTTTCTTCTTTACCACTTAGTCTTAACCTTTTCTTGCCATTCACCATTTTCTGAAGTCTTCCATCTTCTTCATTTTGTACTCCTTCCACCTTCTATTCTCCAGCTGCTTCTCTTAATCCCAGCGTCTTGAGTTTTCTTGGGATCGTCATGGCCATTCAGCCACACTGCTTATCTAAAGTTATAATAACAGGTACTATCAGAAGGCATGACTACTTCCTGTAGTAATACCCCTGCAACTACCAAGGAAAAAAAAGAATAGATCAAATGTATGCAAGGGAAGCTGTTACAATTTTCATATGGAAAACCTCCCAGAGGCTCTGTGTCAGCAGCCCTCCTCCTGTGCTGATAGGGCTGCTTTGGGAAGCTGTGGAACTGTAGAACCTTTAGAAAGTGGAGCCTCAGTGGAGAAAGTTTTTACTGAAGGGTGAGTCTTGTGATTTATGACCTGGCCCTGCTTCTTGTGCCGTCTCTGCTTTCTGGTCTGCTGAGATATGATCAAGCAGTCTCATGATCCTGCCACCAAAGCTCTGAGCTCCTTACAACTTCCAGGTTCTCTCTGCCCCGGTTGCCTGTACTCTGAAACCATAGGCCAATCAACTCTTCCTTCCTTTTTTTGTCAGCAATTTGGTAATAGCAGTGAGAAAGTAACTAACAAAGAAACTTAAAACTTTTTTTATTTATTTCTGTGTTTGTGCACACACACGTGTATGCACATACACACAAGCAAGACCTCTTGCCACTGCAGATGAATAAATGAATGCAAGATGCTTGCAGCACTTTTTGTGTCTGGCTTACATGAGTGACTGGGAAATTGAATCCATGCCCATAAGCTTTGCAAGAGCCATCTTCCCAGCCCTTACAAACATGGTTGTCTAATATAAGAGATTTAATTTTTTTACTGTTAATTCCATTTTAAAAACCTTAAAAACACACAGTTCCATTATTAAAGAACATTTTTCAGGGGACAGATGAGAGGCCTTCCGTAAATTAGTGTCACATTCAAATCAATACCCATTTGCCCATCTCCCTATAATATGGTCTTATTATGACAAAAATAAATTCAGATTGCCAAATCACAAAGTAAATATGTAAGCTAAATAAATGTAAAATGCAGTGTCCCTTCTATTTATACTGTTGTACATGAAATTGAGGACCTTGTCCTTGGATCCCTTTGACAATTTAAGGGCAGTATACCCATACAATGAGCCTCGTCCACTCTTGATATCTGTAGACATGGATGGTTTATATACTGAGAACAAACCTTCAGGAAAGTCCCAAGGTCAAGTCCTTATCTAATCTGATTGCATTGAGCACCTCCTCTGACTTTAGGCCCACAGGTCTGTCACTGTGAGGCTTGAGGTAGTTATCAATCCCAGGGGAGGTGATTGCATAATCTAGTATGCTATGTCATGGCCGCCACAGCTGGCTTGTTCCTTGCTCTGAATCTGAACTAAAGGTACATTTCCTAACTCTGGTTCTTGATAAATAAGAAGCAAGTATAAAAATGTACATTTAAGCATTACTTCTTATTTATAATATTTGCTAAATACAAACTATAATAATTAATATTTTAAAGTTAACACTATTTTTATATGCAGTTTTAGATTACAGAATCATTGGGGAGACAGTAGAGACTGTTCCCACAACCCCTCTTCCTCCCTGAGGTTCTACTCACTTATTAACAATGGGTGTTCATTGTTCACCAGGCTAGCTAGCCCATGAGCTTTTGAGAATTCTCCTGGGTGCCTCATTTTCTCATAGGCATGCTGGGCTACAGAAGCTCACCATGACTTCTGCCTTTTACATGAGGTCTGGGGATCTAAATTCAGGTACTCACATTTGAACAGCAAGCATCTTTTCTCCCACTAGGCCATTTCCCTGTCCCTTATATGATTGTTTTGGTTAATTATTTGGCAGTTTTCTAATCATTTTGTTGTTGTTTTTTAAGTTATTTGGTTATTATTATGATAATAGCACACACACACACACACACACACACACACACACACATATATGTAAACTTTAAAGTTATTACATATAAGTACTATTATATGGAAAGTTTTGTTTGCATTATATGCACATTATAATCATAATTATACACAAAAATAATATACACTAAGCAGCTATAGCACATGAAAAGCACAATAAGTAGAGAGTATAATTGTACTGTATTATGAGGGACAGATAGCTTTTTATTGTCAGCAAAATGGTAAGTGCCTCCTTAACATGGAACCTACCTGGTTCATTTCAATGTTTTGGAGCCACTATGTTAAAATTGGACAGGTAAAAGCAATATATTTGGCAGTTAGAAAAAAAAAACAATAGCTCTTATCTTTTATACATTATACTTATCACAAGTGTTGCAGACAGCTTTGGTAAGAAGCCTTCAGATGGAAAACATTTGTGAAACTAGGAAGTACGTTGAGGACTACAAGGAAGGAAAGATATGCTTGTGGCAGAAATACATTAAAGAAAGCCTTATTTTAATTTATACTTTTTTCTACCTATCTAAAGCCTCCATTTCCTCTCCCACTTGCAAAGTAAGTAGAGGAAGTAGAATTGAAGGAAGCGTTCAAAGCCAGCTTATCTTTGAGACAGTCTTGTTAATGTGACACCAAGGCCCCTCACAGTGGGTCAGTTACCTAACAGTCTCTTCTTCAGTGTGCGTGAGTCAAAAGCAAGATGTCATACCTATAAATAAGAGGGGCAATGTCTTCTTTCCAGAGGATATTAACCCCTGAAGACATGAGACACCTTCCTACTGCTTTTTCCATCTCTAGTATTTTCATAGCCTCGGGTTAAATCACAGGGTACTTTTAATAGTTTTAGCTTTTCCATGAAGAAAAAGAACACTGATGACTGGGGAGATGGCTCAGCAGTTAAGGTGCTTTAGTACAAAGCCTAACAGCTTAGGTTCCATTTCCTAGTATACATGAGAAATCGGATGTACAAAGTGGCGCACACATCTGGAGTTTCTTTACTGTGGCAAAAGGTCTTGGAGTGTTCGTTCTCTCCCACTGTCTCTGTCTCACTTGCATCACTGTCTCTCTACTTGCATATAAATAAATTAAATTTTTAAAAAGTTAAAAAGAACTATGACAATATTTTCACTATAAAAATAAAAGACATTGCATGGTGGATAAAATACAAGCATACAATCAATGGCATTATTATTCTTAAGCATCTTAATGCTTTAACATATTTTATTGGATAATTTGGTCAAAGATTTCTTTTGCTACATGATATACAACCTAAACAAGTAAAAACATGTCACAGTACATTAGCCTGCTCTGCCAGTTATGGATTGCATGGTATAAGACAGCTAGTTGTAGAAATTTGAAAGTATTTAAATATTTATTCATATATATGGATTTTTAACTTTCCAAGCTGATTTATGACATCTAAAAGAAGCATAAAGTGTTTTTTAAAAATGAGTGAGAGAAAGAGCAAACTGGCAGTTCAGAAAGCGGGTAGCACTATGGCTTGTTAGTGAATCGTTTAGTCTAGTATTCAGATGTAAATTTCCCATGGGTGTTCAAACAGATAAACCAGGGATAATTTCACTTTTTAAAGAAACAAGAAAGAAAAGTATCCTTGCTTATTTTCCCCTGGAAACCTCTTCATCTTAGATCCAAGTATAATGGCAGATGGTCTGGTCTATGTGGTAAATGTACTATACTTGAAAGCCTGTATAGCCACATCTTCATCAGCGGTAAATCTTCAGTAGAAGGAGAAGGGGTTCTTTCTCTATGTGCTACAGGTTAAATCTCTATAATGCTCTTTATCAGTCATGATAGATATAATGAAGCAATGAAATAATAAGAAGAAAGCAGGCTGAACTGTAATGTAAACACCAGCTTTGGAAACATCTATGACCACTTGAATCTATAGAGAGTATTTCTATCATCATGGCTGTAACTTGTGTCTTCCTTTTACTTTCTCCCAGACATCTCCTATGTTAGGAATGAAAAATAGATTGTTATGTTAAGTTACACTTTAGCTCAATTTTTGGATAGTAGTAGATATCCTAAAACTAAATTTTGAGGAAAAAAAGTGTCCTATTTTTTAGCACAGGGGAAGGACAAATGTGATACATGAGTGCGTGCCAGGAGAGTGGGGGAAGGCAGCATTGTGCTGGGTGCTTCTGATTTCAAGTGGTTCTCACTAAATTTTAGAACTGTAAGAAACTGCACCCATATCACTTTCTTAAGACTATTTTGTGACTTTATATAACATGGGACAATGCATGATTTCTTCCATCCTGCCATGTGATTGATTCCAAGTATGCTGGATGGTTTCAAAACAGTGGCCATGTGAATGGAAATATATTCCATATATTAGTCAGGATTTTCCAGAGGATCAGAACTAACAGAATGAATATGTGTTATAAAAGGAATTTATTAGCGTGGCTTCCAATATATGGACTGAACAGTCCAACGATGGCTGTCTGCAGGCTGGAGAGTCAAAGAACCTGGTAGCTGGTCAGTCCATGTGGCTGGATGCCTCTGCCAACCAAGTCTGCACTGGTTCTTGAAGTGGACTTTAGCATTGGCCTTCAGTCCACATTGGAAGGATGGAAGCAAAAGCATCGAGGCACTCAGCAGCAAGCAGCATGGGTATCCAGACAAAGGGCCCTAAGTTCTATTGGAGCCTCTTTATATACCCCACCATTGGAAGGGTCACCCCAATCTGAGGGAGCATCTTCTTCCCTCCATCAATCATTCCTCGCAACACTTTCACAGACCCACCCAGGAGACCTGTCTCTTTTTACTCCTTATCTGATCAAGTTGACAACAAACTTAACCATCATCCTTCCAAATGTTAAAAATAAATCTCCAAAATCAAGTAGAGTTGGTTTCAATTGTAGAGTAAGGATAGGAAAAGAGATCCCACAGCCCCTTATCCATGATTCTCTTTTCTTTTATTCCTGTACAAACCCCTCCATTATATTAGTTTATCCTCGAGCCAGGGTTGTGCAGTTCTGACACCTTCCTGCTTTTCTCAAAGGTAGGTGGTGTCAAGATTGAGATTTATCCTATTATGCAAGGTAGGATGATTTTAGGTCCAAAGTAAGTCATATTTGCTAAGATACCAAAGGTATGACTTAATCCTGTAAGAATATGAAAAGTATTGTGGACATTATCATGAATTAAAGCAAAAACATGCATGCATTTGCCAATAAATTTCTGAGCCTGCATAGTGTGAGAACGTCATCTATGGAATTCCAAGAACTTAAAATGCTGTGGGAAACCAGTTTCCAAGGAATTATGCAATATCTGACAATCAACTTTCTTCCTACTAATCATTTCATTAAGATTCAATATCCTTCATAAGGCTTGTTGGTTTCTGAAACAACTAGTAATTTTACAGGGGAAATTGAAAACTGTAATGAACTTTATACAGTGATTAAAATTTTTGTGTGATAAATTCAAAATTAAATGATATATATATATATAATTGAAGTTACTATGAGTTTTTATGTTTAACTATGTACTATGTTAATCTATAACACAACTCATCTCTAGGGTTATAAGGGGTTCAAACTGCCTCAGACAACTAAGATATGCTCAAATAAATAGGAAACATGCTTTTCCTGATGTTGGATATATAGTGTGTGTGTGTGTGTGTGTGTGTGTGTGTGTGTGTGTGTGTGTGTGATGGGATGTGAACAGATGTCTATGGAGAGATATCACAGTGAGAAGTGTTCATGGAATTTCCATACTTGGTTTCCACCCAATTGTACATATTTCATAACATTTCAACTAAATTAGCACATCCATTTTTGTGTTATATGGGGGTGGGAAAAAACTAACCTTTTTGAGCTCTTTAAAATTAAACAGACTTTTTTTTAGCTTTCAATTTAGGAAATGAAAAAGAAAGAGTTGAAAATATGAACTTCCACCTTGGCAGAATTAAAAATGCATCCAAGTGTGAAGTCAATCAGTGTCATATAGGAGAAAGACGGGATGGGAAGAGTCAGGGAAGTTTGAAGCATAATGTCACTGCACAGTGACTGTCCCCTTTGTAGTGACATCCTTAGTGGATGCTACTCTGTACATGGCATGAACTTGTGAGATAGAAAGTATGTAACGTTCGCTCATCAGCAGGGCTTCTTTATGGAGGAGGTAGTTTGTGGGAATCTTATAACCATCATTGACCTATGTGAAATGTATATGTGGCTTATTCATAATGTGTTTAACATTGAGTAACCCTTCTCCCACTCTTCTACTTCATCCCCCTATCCTGACCCCATTTATACCATTCCACCCCCAGTATACTGCTTACCTAGTTAAATATGGAAACCTACATTTTCACTGGCTAAAAAATATACATGTTAAAAAAAAAGAAGAAAGAAAAAAAAGTTTGATCAGAAGCACCTTCTGGAGGTGGATAATGCTGTATCCAGATGCCATAGATTGTTACAAGAATTTTCAGTGCCAGGAGTGGGATACCTACCAGTGGGTTGTTGGTTAGGAAGACCACTGATGCTCCTTAAACAATACTGGCTATTGCCAAGGCTCATGTTCATCCCCCAGAACTGGAAGGTCAGATCCTATTACTGAAGACAACACATTCATTGGTTGTATTTCATTGAAAAATCAAACTGAAATTGAACTGGAAGCCTCCTTCCTGTTGACTACCTGTCATGATGCTGGAAAGAGCTATTCAGCCTACCAGGAAAGAAAAGTAATCATTGGTCTTAACCAGTCAAAACCCTGAAACCTACACACTGGCCAGCCAAGCAAAATGCACCAACTGATGGAATGATGGCATGTCTCTTATGGGGGGAGCCAGCTGCTCCCTTAGTGGTTTGGAGGTCTACATCACAAGAAAGTGTTTATGACTGGCATTGTAAACATAGCATATAGCCAAGAAGATCAAAAGCCTTAGTGGGGAAACTATTTCTTTTGTTAAGCTAAACAGACATATTAATGCTTCAAAATTGTCCTGTAACTAATTAGGTTTATTTCTATATAATAATGCTATCTTAACTTTTGCTTAGGCAAGTGTCTCTTTCCAGATGATAGAAATTACCAAGGAGACTCAAAATTTACCAAAGTGTCCAGAAGAAATGATAGTGGAGTATTTAGAGCTAAGTGAGACATCTCTATCACACCCTCTAAGGCTCAAGGACCATTGCAAAAGATCTGTCAAAATGAATGCAAGAGCTAGAAGATGGGGAGGAGTGCTTTGGAACTACCTGTATCCAATACCTGCATAACACGAGGGGAAAACAATGATGACATGAAAACAGAAGAGGAGTATGGTACCCTGCACCAGAGTGTGTGCATGCATGACACAGAGTGAGTAAGTGAGATCCTTGTTCCCAAACTCCTCCCAGTGCCCTGGTCCCAATACCCTGTGCTGGAGGGAGTGTGGCAGAGTGAGTAGAGCAAGTCCCAGTTTCCTGGCTCTTCTCAGTTCCCTGTATGATATCTTGCACTGGAAGGTGCACATGTGTGTTGTGGAGTGAGTAGCCTAGATTCCTATTCCCCAGCTCATCCCAGTTCCCTGGTCCTGGTAGGTCTCACTGAACCTGACTTATGGAGGTCTTGTTCCCTGTGGAGAAGCTGTGGAAAAAGGCCTTTTGCTCTGGTATCCTGACAGGCCACTGGGTACCAACATCCCTATTCACCTCAGTCAGAGGGTGCACAGACCACTGTAGGAGCTTCTGCTTTCCTCTGGTTCCCCAACCCATGATCCCTGCGTGCTGAAGAGCAGGTGCAAGTGGAGTGAGTAGGCACGAGCTCCCAGTTCACCAGGTACCTTGGATGCACCTGCAATCTCCACAATCTGCACATTTGTGGTAATAACTCCATTGTACACCAGTACACAAATCTTGTTCACATTTAGAACAGAACACCCTCTGAAGATCCTAAAGGACAAAAACTTGCTTTCTACCTAATAGAATAAACCATCTCTCACAATGCAAAAAAGCCAATCAAAGTCAGATAACTGATAGATCTCCACCAAGGATGCCTAGTCTTACAATTGAAGTCTCCAGAGAAATCAATAGAAATTCAATCCCAAAATGAAAACAACAACCAATGAGCCTGATTTTTTAAAAAGTCTGATCTTAAAATAAACTATTGAAAACAACAACAATCATATCAATGAAATCGAACAGAATCGTCTCTTAGGGTGTTCAGCTTTTGACATTAGGCTTCATTTCATGGAAGAAAATGATAGAAACCTTAAGAGACATGAATAAATTGAAGGTGAGTCAAGAAATGGAAGATCTCACAACCAATTTGTTAAGCTTAATGAAGACTTGATCAAATGTAAGAAGGAATTCCAGAAAACATCAATAAAATCAGAACTTGAACTGAAATCAACCTCAAAAAATAATGGACATGATGCAAAATAGCACAACAGTAAACAAGAATCAAATAGAGCTTACAAAAACCTCTCTAGAACTCCTCACTAACAGAGTTACTCCTATGGAATACAGAACCTCTGACTTCAAAGACAAGAGAGCAGAAATTAATCATGAGGCCAAAAACTTTACTAAGTTCAAAAAAAAAAATCAAGCAAACAGAATACAAGGGTGTGGGATACCCTAAAATGACCAAACATTTGAATAATAGGTATACCAGAAGGAGAGAAAATCCAGGCAAGAGGCATTGACAGCATATCCAACAAAATTATTGAAGAAAATTTTCCCAGTCTCTCAAAAGAGAAGGCCATCCAGATACAAGAAGCCCACACCAAAAAGGCATGACCAAAGAAGAAACATTCCAAGGACATCATAGTGTTAAAATCAGAAAGAGGGAAATAACTCACAACATACAAAGGCAATCCCATCAGAATTGCATCAGATTTCTCAGTGAAAACCCTGAAAGCCAGAAGGGCCTGGAATGGAACACGTCAAAGACTAAAAACTTATGGTTTCCAACCCAAGCTTCTCTACCCAGCAAATGTATCTATCCCTCATAATAGATGGAGAAGGGAAAACTTTCCATGAAAAAAGTCAACTCTATGATTATATGAACACAAAGCCAAACCTACAGATAACACTTCAGAGGATACCCCACACAGAAGAGTCAAGCAACCAATCTCAAGAGCCAACAAGAAGATCACAATAACCAGAAATAGACCAGGCTCAAAATAGCACAAAACATAAGAAAGCACCAGACCCCATAAAACACCTCATCATGGCAAAGATTAATTCAAACCTCACAGTAATAACCTTAAATATTAATGGTCTTAACTCACCAATCAAAAGATACAAGTTATCAGGGCAGATCAAAGAAATGGACACTTATATCTGCTGCCTTAAAGAAACCCACCTAACCACTAAAAATAGATACCTTCTCAGGGTGAAAGGATGGAAAATGACATTCCAAGCAAATTGAAATAAAAAAATGTAGGTGATTCTATATTAATATCTGATAAAATAGACTTCAAACCAAAAGCAATGACAAAGGACAAAGAATGCCACTTTTTACTTATCAAGGGAATGATTCAACATGAGAACATCACAATCATAAACCCATATGTGCCAAACTCAGGTGTACTACAGCTTATAAAACAAAATCTGCTCAACAACAAAACAGAAATAAACACCAACACCATCATAGTTGGAGACTTCAATACTCCACTATCATCAATAGATCATCCAAGCAGAAAACTAACAGGGAAATAATAAAAAACTAGACCTAAAGGACATCTACAGAACTTTCCACCCTAACTCTACAGAATACACATTCTTCTCAGCAGCACATGGAACATATTCCAAAACAGACCAGATAGACCATAAAGCATGCCTCCATAAATTCAGAAAAATTTAATTAACTACCTGAATCATATCAGATCACAATGATTTAAAGCTAGTAATTAATAAAAGGAGACCAAATAACTTTTAAACAATGAATGGAAGAAATCAGAAAGAAATTGTAAAATTCCTAGAGTTAAATGATAATGAAAACACAATCTAACCAAAACTTATGGGACACAATGGAGGCAGTCCTAATTCATAGTGTTAAATGCCTTCATAACAAACACAGAGAGAGCCCAAATTAATAACCTAAAAGTCCACCTAAAGACACTGTAAAAACAAGAAGAATCCAAGAGCTCCAGATGGAAGAAATAACCAAGATCAGAGCAGAAATTAATGAATTAGAAACTAAGAAAACAATATTAAAAATTGATGAAACCAAGAGTTGGTTCCTTGAAAAAAACAAATGATTGATAAACCTCTGGAAAATTTGATCAAGTAAAAAAAAAGAAGTCTCAAATTAACAAAATCAGAAATGAAAAAGGAGAAATCACAGCAGATACCAATAAAATTGGAGGAATCATTGGGCCAAACTTCTAAAACTTCTACTTCACAAACTTGATAATCTGAAAGAAATGGACGAATTCCTAGACACATATCACCTACCAAAACTAAACTCAGAGCAGATAAATCTCCTAAACAAACCTATCCCATCCATGGAGATTGAAAAGGTAATCAAAATCCTCCCCCAAAAGAAAAGTCCAGGACTGGATGGCTTCTTAGCTAAATTCTATCAAACCTTCATTGAAGAACTGAAAACAATTTTCTCAGACAGTTTCACATAATTGTACCAGGAAATTCCCTCCTACTTATTTCCCTGAAGATAACATCACTCTAATACCAAAACCAGACAGAGATACAACAAAAGAAAACTATAGGCCTATATCCCTGATGAATTTAGATGCAAAGATCCTGAAAAAATCCTCACAAATTGGATTCCTTCAGTAAAGTGGTGGGATACAAAATCAATTCACAAAATTAGTAGCCTTTCTATATGAAAAGGACAAATATACAGAGAAAGAAATGAGGGAGGCTGTCCCACTATCAATTGCAACAAAAATACTAAGTGTTTTGGAATAACACTAACCAAGGATGGTAAAGACCTATGTAATGAAAACATTAAAAAAACCTCATGAAAGAAATTGAGGAGTACTTGAGAAGATGTAAAACCTCCCATGCTCCTGGATAGGTAGAATTGATACTGTGAAAATGGAAATTCTACTAAAAGCAATATATAGGTTTAATGCAAGTCCAATAAAATTACAAGAATCTTTCTTCACAGAGCATGATAAAAATGATCCTAAAATTCATATGGAATGGCAGCAGGTCTAAGATATCCAAACATGTCCTCAGAAAGCAAAAGCAAAATCACCTTAAGCAGTATCACTATACCTGACCTAAAGCTATTTTACAGAGCCATAGTATCAAAAACAGCATGACACTGGCATAAGTACAGAAACTTAGACCAATGGAACAGAATTGAAGATCCAGAACTTAGTTCAAGTAACTACAGCTGCTTGATCTTGACAAAGGTGCCAGTAATGTAGACTGGAGAAAAGGCAGCATATTCAACAAATGGTGTTGGTCAAATTGGATGACCATATGTGGAAAAATAAAACTAGATCCACTCATCTTTTCATACACAAAAAACAAGTCCAAATGGGTTAAAGAACTCAATAGAGACCTAAAACTCTTTTCCTACTGAAAGGAAAAAAAAAAAAAAAAAAAAAGAGGTTCTTTCCATGATATAGGAGTGGAGAAAGATTTCCTAAACAAAACCCCAGTAGCCTAGGAAATTAAACAAGCCCTTAATCAATAGGATTTCATGAAGCTAAAAAGTTTTGCACAGACAAACACATCATAAGCAGAGCCAATATATTACCCACTGAATGGGAGAAAATCCTGATCATCTATACCACTGACAGGAGCCTAATATCTAGAATCTACAAAAAATAAACAATAAAATGTCAAACAACCCCCTTCAAAAGTGGGGAAGAGAACTGAATAGGGAGTTCTCAGAGGAAGAATTACAGATGGTCAACGTCTGTCCAATCAACATGAGGTCTAAGCTACTCAGAAGCATACAACCTGACACAATGCTCACATAAGTGCAACAGTGGCACACAGCCATGGTGAATCACCAACTGCTCTTGGATTGGTTAACAGGGCCACTCAGTGGAAAGGAAGCCATATCTGGAATTGGGAAACAAGTCAGAATAATTTCCAGACAATGATTTTGCTTGTCACTATCAAGTTTCCACTAATCTTGGGCTATAAGAAGATCTAAATCCACTAAATTTTCTCTAAATTAATGGGTATCCCATTTAACCTGTGCTGATTTCACTCTCCATTGGAGAAACTGCTTCTCTTTTTCAGACAGGAGTGGGACCTGAAGAGATAAACTACCCACTGCACTTCAACCAGGCCCCAGATGAAAACACAGAGGAATTAGGAAGTGAGCAATAGTGCTGTTTTCTCCTTGAACGTGATGTCAGCACAGGGTGAAGGAGACAGACACTGAGGACACTCAACACCTACCAAATCAGAGATCCAGAGGCTCCTAAGAGCCTAGCACTGAAATAGACTTAAAATGCATCCAACATGGCTCAGGGAATTTTGTGGAACAGGGAGCAGAAAGATTGTTAGAGCCACAAGTTTGGATATTGTGAACAGACATTGCCTCTCCCCCATAACTGATTGCTGTCCCCACATTGAAAGACCCACAGTCCCCATGGAGATGACCTGCATCCTCAATGAGGCAGGCCCCTTTGGAAAAGAGGCAGGAATATGGGAAAGGATGGTACCAACATGTATTGTTTATATACTAAATATGTCCATAACTAATAAAAATAAATTTAAATAAAACATAAATGGAACTCAGAAAGAGGCTCAGTAGAGGGGGATTATGATCAGGATACATTATGAATATGTATGGAAGCTGTCAATAATAGTTTAAAAATAAAAAAAAAAGAAAATGTATATATGGAAAATGGAAGTTCATGTCCTTCTAATGACATTATCAAGCGTTGACTTAGAGGTTGCAGTTAAGGGCTATAGCTGAGTATGCTATTTGATCACTCAGCCAATTTTCTTTTCTTTTCCTTTTTTTTTTCTTAGAGAGAGAGATAGAGAGAATTGGCAATCCAGGGCTTCAGCTACTGAAATTGAACTTCAGGTGTTTGCACCATCTAGTGGGCATGTGCAACCTTGTGCTTGCCTCACCTTTGTGTGTCTGGATTATATGGGATCTGGAGAGAGATTGAACATGGGTCCTTAGGCTTTGCAGGGAAGTGCCGTAACCACTAAGCCATCTCTCCAGCCCTGCCAAGCCAAAGTTTAATTGTTCTTTTTATATACCTAGACCCACATTTCTTTTTTTTTTTAATTTTTTTTAAATTTTTTATTTATTTATTTGAGAGAGACAGACACAGAGAGAAAGACAGATAGAGGGGGAGAGAGAGAATGGGCGCACCAGGGATTCCAGCCTCTGCAAACGAACTCCAGAAGCGTGTGCCCCCTTGTGCATCTGACTAAAGTGGGACCTGGGTAACCGAGCCTCGAACCGGGGTTCTTTGGCTTCACAGGCAAGTGCTTAACCGCTAAGCCATCTCTCCAGCCTGAGACCCACATTTCTTAACCTCCCTTGCAGTTAAAGTATCCATGCAACTCAATGCCTACCAAAGGTATATGGCACTTCTATCAAGATCTACTCTATTTAAAAAACAGAATTATTCTTTTTTCAAAACCCTTTATTAACTTTATACTGAAACCTCTTATTCAGGAAGGAATTTGTTAAAGATGCTAATCGAAGGGTGGAAAACAGTAATCCGGACCCAAACAGCAATGGTACCATAAAATTCTACTTCCTAAAAGACAGACCAAACAGCTGAACCTTCACTAGACCCTTACAGGAAACACCTGAATCACAAGACACTGGAGAGGGTAGGATCAAGACCGACCTAAATCTCCTACATCTTCCCTCCCTCCCTCTCCCCCTCTCCCCTCTATCTCACTCCTCTCTAACTCTTGTATATTAGTTATGTTCTTCCTCAATTTCTTAGTGGACACTGACCTGTAACCCCCACTTCCAGCTTGGGCCTACCATCCACAATGAGCTTTTCATCAGAGAAACCTACAAGGTTTCCCAAAACAATGACAGACTTCTGTCAGAGTACTTGATGACTCACCAAAGGCCAGTGGTAAGACCCTATTGCTGAAGACTCCATATGCAGCTGACACGTAAAATGGAATGACATGGGTGGAAGCCAGGAGAGAGTCAGTCCCCAGACAGTCAGCGTGTCTAGTGCCAGAAGGTGCTACATAGGCAACTGGGGGAAATGCCCAAGATCTGTCCAAGCAACACATTGTTTAACCTAATTAGCAACAAATAACCAGATGTGATGCCCACACAAGTGCAATAGTGGTACACAGCCATGGTGAGGAACCAATTGCTCTTGATTTGGCTAACTGATCCACTCAGTGGTACTAGACTCATAGCTGGAGCTGGGAAACAAGTCAGAACCATACCCAAACACAAGCCCACTCTACAATATCAAGCTACCATCAATCATGGGGTATAAGAGGGCCTACACCTATCATACTGTCTATCAAAAAAGTAAGTGTTATCTCAATTTTCTGGATGCTATCTTACTCTACGTTGGAGAATCTGCTTCTCTTTTCCAGATAGATGCAGATCCTAAGAAGAGAGCTGTCCCAACATACCCCAAAAGGGGCCCAACTGAAACTAAGGACAACTGGCGAAATAAGCAAGGGTGATGTTTTCCAGTGAACCAGATACCAGCACAAAGGGGAAGGAGACCAACGCAGAGAAAAATGAACTCCTACCAAATCAGACAGCCAGAGCCTCAGAGACCCCCAACACTTCAGCACTGAAGCAGACCAAAAATGAACCCAACATGGCTCAGGGAAATTTTGCGGAAGAGGGGGCGGAAAGAATGTCAGAGTCACATGTTGGGTCATGATTTGCAGAGACATTTATCATACCAATAACTGGGGGCTAACTCCACAATGCACGACCCATTTTCATTAACAAGGAAGGTCTAATGGGAGGGGGTAGATCACAGATGAGCCTAAATAATGGTACCAAACTGCCTGTATTTGCTGAAAAGAAAACTAATAAATTAAATTTAAAAAAAAAAGATGCTACTGCAGAAGCTACTCTTTCAGATGGTGGCAATTACCAGGGAAACTCAGGACTTATCAAAGTGCTGAGAAGTGACATAGACATTTTCAGAACTAAGTGAGACATCTCTATCACTGGGGGTAAAAGGAAACCAGGACATAAATCAGTTCTAGAAAGCAACCATGCAATCAGAAATAGGTACTGTGATATGTAGTATGCTTCTTTTGTGTTAGTCACTGAGACATTTAATTGTTAGTTTAGTTGTCATTACCCTAAAATGTAGTTAATTCTCTCTTATTTACAAAAATTTCTTCAAATATCCTCAAATGAAACACACTAAGTAAAATCTTTGCTTATGAGGTAAATCCACTTTTCAGATAAATGTAGTTGATCCATAACTTGCTTCTAGACATATGGTGGAATAAACCCCTTACCTCTCACTTGTTATCAGTAAGTTGGTGTGGGGGCATCAAATGATACACCCAATGTAAATATTACGTATATAATGGGTTATCTTTGAAATAGCATTTAATAATGGTGTGATATAGTAAGAAAAGCATAGTCTCTGAACCCTGATTGCTGGCACACACATCTCCTGAAGGCTTTGTATATAAGAGTGTTAGGAAACACTTTTATTCCATTGTTTGATCTTTGACCCATGAAGCAGAGCTCCAATGAAGTTGGTAATGTCCAGGTTGTTAAGATCATCAGGCACAGAACTTGAATCCTTGGGTTTCCAGAGTGGAAGGAGAAACTTTGATTCTAATGAGGTAATCTTTGGTGAGCCCTATGAGTGTGCTAAAATGAGAATTGGTTATCATGAAATCCAACTATGTGAGAAGATGACTGGAACCTGTAAGCCTTTCTCCAACTTTCATAGAAGACAGAGGACTGAAGATTGAGTGGATCACCAATCGCCAATGATCATGCATATGTGTCAATCCTGCATATGTAATGAAACCTGCTTAACACTCAGAAGAGCTCTATTGGGTAGCATCTGTGTTGGAAAGTACATCCACATGTCAGGTGTTGTTGCACCCCAACTCTGCAGAGATGGGGTATTCCATATTTAGGATCCTTCTAGATTATGCCCTATTAAACTCTCCACCCATCTAGTTACTGGTATACTTTATTACAGCCTGTATTAAGAAACCAGTAACCACAAGTGCTTTTATGAGTTCTGCAAGATGCTCTAGAAGTTAATGGAACCCAAAGAGAATGTCATGGGGACCTCAAATTCTAGCCCATTAGTCAGAAGTGGATCACAATGTGCAGCATGAAATTGATATTTGAAGTGAAGGCCAGAATTGTGGAATTGAGCTCTTTACTTGTAGGGTGGGACACTATATACATAGACAATTTAAGAATGTAAAGGTATTAGAGGACACTGCATTTGTCTCCCATGTAGAATTGCTAGGTATGTAGAGACTAAACCTTAACATCTACTCACCAGAGTGTCATACTGATTGGTATGTGAGAATATGAAACATGCTTCTTCCCTTATCCTCAACAGACTTTCCAACTCAATTCCAAGAATTGCCTTTAGTTTTCTAAAAAGCAAACAAATGAGCCAACCAACCCTGGGATTATAAACCGCAGGACAGTTTAATCAACATCTAGGCATACGAAGTTAAGGTGCATGGTCTATGGTGACAGAGTCTTTGTTAATGTTTCTGGATGCTTTGGTGTTTGCTTGCTGACTTCTCTCCTTTCTTCACACGAAGTGCTGAAGAAATTAAAATTTTTATGTCAGGCTAAAGAGTGGCTAAAACATGAAAGCAATCAATGATTTATGTGCCAATTTGAAATGCAATTATGTGGACTCACAATTGTCAGATTGAAAAGTCAAATTTGGTGTCAGTAATTTGGAAGGTGCCAAATATTCACATGTTTAATACTTAGTAAACAAAAGTTTTAATAACTCTGTATTTTTTTCAGCTTTTGGGCAAATACTTACTGTATGTTAAAAATTACTTGAGGTAATGTATTTCACACATGCATGATAAGTTTTGTGATAATGTACTACTATCAATATTTTAAAACCTTCAGATATAGCTTTAATAGGAAACTTATTAAGGTAAACTTTGAGTGTTTGTTAACTGAATGATTCTGGCAAGACATTCATATGATATCTCTCTAGAAATATATGACAATGGAGTAATTTTGCTAAACATTTTCTATTAAGGGATTACTATGTCCCTGTATATGTTTCATATTGAATGTGAATATGTCCACTAAGTGATGATTTTCTGCAATCATTGAAAACAAAACAGAAAAATGCAATTATGTAGCTGGACCTGTAGGTGAAGAAAAGTATTGCTTTTTGGCAACCCTGGTCCATGCTCCATTTGAGGTACTACAAGTTGGCTTCATTATAGTCAGATTCAAGATCATTGCTGTGAGCCTGAATTACCGTTGGGATTGAATGAGGAGAAAAGGAGACTCTCTAAATTTGCATCCTTTTCATGCTATGAAGTTCCTGTGTCAGAATCTAAGGATTATCATGGTAGAAGAGAATATGAGGTTAGCTTGACTAGGTTACATTTTAAATTTCACAACATAGATAAGTACAGTATTTAATAAATATCAGTCATTGGTCACATACTAGATACAATGGTAGTGTAGTATTCTATTTATGGCAGAAAAAATATCCATAGTTTTACAAAACCTTATGATACAGAGCCAGTATTGGGGCTGCAGAGATGGCTCAGCCACTAAAGGTGCTTTGATTGCAAATATTGATGGCCTGGGTTTGATTTACTAAGACCCATGTAAAGCTTATACACAAAGTGGCACATACATCTGGAGTTCAATTGCAGGACAGGAGGCTCTGGCATGTCCTAAGTTGCTCTCTCTCTCTCTCTCTCTCTCTCTCTCTCTCTCTCTCTCTCTCCCTCTCTCTCCTTTTCTGCCTCATAAATAAATAAATAATAAAGCTAGGGGTGGAGGGGCTGGCCTATAATCTTAGCATGAATGAAACAGGAGGATCAAAGATTTTAAGGCCATCCTCTACTAAACAGCAAGTTGGAAGCACTGTAGTCTATGTCTATAAAACAAAAAGGAAAAAAAAAAAGAGGAAGCAAAGACAGAGAAGAGAAGAGAAGAGAAGAGAAGAGAAGAGAAGAGAAGAGAAGAGAAGAGAAGAAGAGAAAAAATGAAGAGAAAAGAAGCAAATCTTACAATTTAGTCAGTTTACAGAAAGCAAGGGTATAAAGGATAATAGGAAGTCACTGCACTACAGGGATACAGAAAGAGGATTGGTGTTCAGTTGAAATGAACCAAAGCGCTCAGATCTTGAGGCTGATCTTCATGAGAGTGATATGAATTGGGAGAGAGAACTCCAGACTACAAAAGACTGAGAAGAAGGAGGGCTCATGGGAGGGAATTTACATTTACTTTTTTTTTTTTTTCATGTAGGTGGGAAATGAATTTACTTTCAGAATGCAACATCCATGAATTTTACTTTTTCTGTGACACTTTCAGCAGATTTTTTACTTTGTAATTTCCCTCTGTCCTTGGTTGTAAGATATTTATGCTTGGCTATATTCATTGTTTTTTTGTGATCTTATAAAAACTTCTTTTTTATTAGTCTATAAAAGCTATGTTTGGAGACAGTCTAAAATAAAAATTAGCACAAATTATCACCCTACACATGGAACAAGTGTCTGTTTCGGTCTCCATTTAAGCACTAAAGATGATTGAAACCTAATAAAAAAAAAATTGTTCCCCTGCCCTTCAACCCTAAGTAGGAAGCAAAGAGCAGAAGTGTGTAAATTGCCCACAACCAAAGAGAGGTCTGCTGACAGCCGCATCACTGAGACTCCAGAAACAGGTGTATTGTGTCTGGAGGCACAAATCTGGGCTTTGCGAGGGAGCTAACATTTATCATTTAGCATTCTTCTTCCTTAACCACCATTACTGTATTAAAGAATATCCTCTTGATTGTGGCAGGACACTTTGCCTTTGAAAGCCTTGTTCTTGTATGTATATAAAAAGGCTTACTTCTGTATGATCCTAGAATAATAATTACAAGTGGTAAGACATGAAATTTGCTAAATTGAAGGTATGTTTCATAGCTGTCTTCCCATCACAACGAGGAGGCAAGCGATAGCAAATACTTAACAGGCACTGGTTTGGAAGGGCATACCCATATAGCAATGACAAAGGTATAATAACAATAAGCATATTATAAAATAAATGTTAGTGCACAATTCTGTAAATGTGATTGTTTCTCAAGGAGGCTGGGCTTCAGCTCACTTCTCAGTGGTGTCCAGGGATGCTGTGTAGCTTGCCAGTGCATGTGGTGTGAGTCTAGTCACCAGCATACAGAATACTGAGAATTGAGAGGGAGGAAGCTGAGTACAGCAAGTGTTCCCTATACTCTCCATCTATTCTGCTCATGGCATAGGCAAACAGCCTTAGAAAGTTGATTTTCCATTTTTCCCACTTACCCTGGCTTCCTGTCCTTGACCTGGATGAGGAATCTTCAAGGGAGCAGCATGCCCTTTACTCGAGAAAAACAGCAGTTGGTGGTGGGAAGGAGGTTCATAACATATGCGGAGGTAAGGAAATACACCCCAATCCTTTTCCATTATTTATTCTGATGCATTTAAGGAGATACCACCATCCTTGAGTATTTTTCTTTCTGTATTCCATTCCATTTCCTCTGATTCTCTAGCCCCTTATGTGAACTGTGAAAATCAAACACTTTGTCTGGTTAGTTTATGGAAAAGTATGTGGGCTCTCCCAAATGTGACAAGAAGCCAGTCAAAATGATCTGGGTGTGAAAACAGCCACAGGGGAAGGATCCCCGCTAAACAAATACCATCTGTACCCCAAGTGGAAGCTCACTGTGTCCAGCTTCTTGACCTGAGCATGCCTGAGTGAGCTGCTGTGCTTCTGTTCATGAAGCCAGGCCTGGAGTTCCCAGGACACAGACTAACTGGATGTTCTATGAAGACATTATGAGAATTTTTTTCACTTTTCCTATGGGCCTGAAATCAGCAAGCCAAAAAGAATTTTATCCTAATATAGAAAAGAATCAGACAGCAGATGCTCCTCCACAGCAGCCTGCATGCTGAGGAGAGAAAAATGGTGCAGCCCTCTCTCTGGCAAGAGTTAGGACTGAGTCATCATGGGAGCGTTCATGCTGAAATTATATTTTTCTCTTCCATGGTAAAATTATTACTACTGGGCTATGGACAGAGAGTCCAGAGTGACTTTGGTAAAATATCCTCTTTTCATCACATAATGTGTATCTTTGGCTCCAAGGGAACAAAACATCCAGGAATATGTTGTTATGGGAGGAGAGCAGATAGAAGACCCAGGAAAAAATGTTGGCTGAGATCAAGAAAAGCAGAGAGCCAACAAAGCAATGAAGAGGATTTGCTTTCTTCTTGAACTAATGGTGGGGATTGGGTCCTATCACCATAATCATGTGAAACCAATGGTCACTCAATTGAACAATTTTCCCAGTGGTCCTTCTGAGACCAGCTACAAAATTAATCCCATATCACTAAACATGTCACACAATGCTTTCTTACAACTGATGAATGAAAAACTCTTTTTGCTTGTTACCTCATTTCTCCAGGTGTGTTCACAGTAGAAGTATGAGGAGGACTAGAATGTTACTGAGGAAGCCTCTTCTGCACTGAACCACTAGTTTCTCACACAGTCCTGCAGCTGTCTGGCCCCTGCAGATGTCTGGCTTGACTTCTTGCCACTGGTCTTTTCTTTCATTTAATCACTGCTTCCATTTTGCCTTTGTATGATTGTTTTAAAGATTAAAATGTTTCTTACATTTTTCCCTTTCTTATCTTCATATCCATGATCTATGCTCAGCTTTCTCAACCTAAATATATATGTATATTCTGTATATGTATATACAGATATATATATATATATATATCTGTAAAATACATACATCCTTGACTCCTCCAATCCTATCTTCCAAGAACCCCGTGACACCAGATGACTTTCTTCTCAATATCCCTCAAGATAATTTCCTTTTTATTTATTCATGACCTTGATTATGCCCTTCTCCTTAAATGGCAATCCCTGTGCCCATCTACCTCTCAGGTACATCCCTTTCCCAAACCTCTGTTAAGGCCATTGTCCTCTTCTCAGATCTGTCCATCTCTAGAATATGCAGGGCTTGGACAGTAATTCTGGCCACTATTAAAGCTTCTTTGAGTCATTTCAGCATAATTATGTATTTGTACAGTATCTTCCCCATTAAGACTGAAACTATTTTACCATAGGTATGATGCCATAGGGATTCTATATTCCTGACAATAGTACAAATATTTGAAGAAAAGTTTACCCCAAATATAGTCAACCTATGGCCTTTTAGCCTCATTGCTAACTTTGGGTCTAAAAATGTCTCCAAGAGGCAAGCCACTACACAATCCATTAAGAATGGGGCTCACCCAGATAGCTCTTTTGGTGTCATGGTATCTCTGTTCTTCTCCTCTGCCTACACCAAGAATTTCCCCTAATGGGGCCTTTGTATTAACAGGAGCATGAGATGACCTAGTTCTGAACACTCACTTTTAGGGATGGTGGGAGTAGTGAGTTAACAGCTGGAGAAACCCAATATAGACCAGGCAGCTAAAAGATTTACAGCAGAGGCCTGGGCTTGTGGCTCAGCTACAGGTCTTACTGAGCATTCGAGAAGTCCTGGGTTGGATCTGTAGCACCACCATATAAACTGGGCATGGTGTCAGGCACCTGCAATCTCAGCACGTTGAGGTGGAAGAGGCAGGAGGAATAGTAGGTCAAGGTTATCCTTGGCTACAAAGTGAGGTAGATGCCAGCCTGGGCTATATGAGATTCTGTCTTAAAAAAAAAAGAGTTAAAAGTAGAATTGAAAAACCATGTTCCCATGCACAGCTTTTTAATTTCTTTTTTGCTGCATTGCTTCTAACTGTAGACGTCACATGACCACAAGACCAACAAATACTGATTAATTTGATTTCAGCAAAACAAACCCGTTAGAGATAAAAGCAGAAAGGGAGGGAAATGAAATTTATGGTTGGCATAAATAAGCTCCTTGTATTTCAGTGTTTGGTGCTTCAGGAATCTACCACGGCATAGGCCATGCTTGTGCTTTTTCCACTTTGTTTTCATCTGGATTTTTCTTTGACATTTTATAACTTGCTTTGCATTGAACTGGCCATTTGGCTTACATGACTATTTATGTGCTGTATTCCACATGTGCATTGTTAAGTTACAACTTCATTAATTGGAGGAATAATCTTTTAGAGAAAGAGGCTTTACATTGGCCCTGGAACAATAATACGCAAGAATTCCTAGGAAACATTTTAGGTGGGTATGTTGTCTCACACTGTCACCTCTGCTCCCAGGATGATGAGGTAATAGGATCACCATGCGTTTGAGGCCAGTCAAGACTACTGGCTTAAAAAAAAAAAAAAAAATCTAATACACAAACCAAAAAGAAAGTACTAATAAAATATTCAAAAATAGAAAATGTTTGCTATGTAAAAGGATATTGGGAATGAGATGCCTTTCAGGCATTGTTTAAGGTCTCTCACTACATTTATGGCACTATGCAGGGAATTACATTATATTAAATTACATTACATTACATTTCAAAATGACTTTCAGAAAAGAACTCTAAAGAATGATTCAAAACTCCTGGAATGTAACTCCCTGTCAAGACATTTTCTATTAATTTTCTTGAGCCTCAATTTCCCCATCACATGAAAATTACAGTAGGAGTAAATGTAAGGTATATAAAAATGGATTGCTTATTCAATTTGTTTTTCATGGGCTCAAAGAAAGATTGCTCCCTTAGCTGAGGTTTCATTCTGTGGTCGGTTATACAGACTTTACAGGTTCACTAGGCAAGATGAAAGTAATAATAACGTTTCTGTTATTTAAATGTGGAGCTCACCATCCTCGCTCCACTACAGAAGAAATGATGCATGTGTGGCACAGTCTACTATTTAGATGTCTATCCGGGCTTTCCTGTATTCCTCTGCTCTCCATGTGACCCCATGCTAGTCACTGTGCCTTGTTCTCCTGGTTCTCACTCCTAACCAGAGTGATCTCCAAGAAAAGGAACTGTTCTGAAGAGCTACACCGCTCAACACACCAGCAGTCTTTGCACCTAGCCTTCCCTGTTAGACGTGGATGTGCCCAGGAGAATGACAGAGCAGAGGACGGACGATGAGCAGCCTGGCTCATTGACATGGATGAAGTTCTGCACACTGGGATAGTCACCTGCCCACCAACCTTGTAGGCAGGGTGACACTGATTAGGTCCATTTAACCCTTTTCTGTGATTTTGTTGAGTATGAATTCACATAGGCTTATTAGAGAGATACTGAAAGCTGAACAAAAGATAAAAATAAATAAATAAAAACACCCTCCCATTTTCCCTCCCACAAACACTTTTCCAATCACTACATGGTGAATATTATTAATATTTATATAGGGAAACAATGCTTTATATATGTGTAATGGGTTTCTGTTAATCATTGATTATAATCCAAGTAATTTCAGTTTCTCTGTGTGTGTGCATGTATGTTCTCATGTGTGTGCCCACACATGTATGCAGGTGTGCATGCACGTGTGTGCACATGTATGCCAAGACCAGAAGTTGACGAAATATGTCTTCCTCAATATCTTGCCACCTTATTTACTGAGGCATAGCCTCTCATTTGAACCCAGAGCTCATCACTTCTGTTAATCCGGCTAGCCTGCTTGCCCCAGAAATTTCTTGTTACTACCTCCCACCACACCCACCTGGTGCAGACAAGGGTACTGTAGATTCAAACTCTGATACACAGCATGCGTAGCAAGTACTTTACCAACAAAACCATCTCTCCAGCCCATCACCTTCTTCTTGCAACATAAAGTAGCATTTAATAGATCAAACTCTACAGTGATAAGCTGAAGGGAAGAATGCATCACATAATTATGGAATTCATGTTTAAGAATAAAAAGATACCATTTATAGTAGCACCCAAATTATCTCATACCATAGAAAATATGTGGGAAACCTTTGTTCAATGAAAATTAGAAAGTCTTGGGAGAAATTAAAGAACATCTAAATATAAAGGCATATTTCATGTTCACAGATTAAAAGCTCAGTACTTTATTAGCTTATTTCACTCTTGGAGCTGGAATTCTACAATAAACATTTCATTAATTTTGTCCCATTTGGTCACAGGAAATCATCAGTTTAAAATGCTTATCAGAGGGAGTCACATTATGTCTTAAGACTATCAAAACAAAGTTGCCTCATGGTATCCTTCTACAGTACCATCAGTCTATGTGTGGGATGGTAAGAGCTAGTGTTTGTCATAATAGTGTTAGGTTCAATAGTTGATGAGTTGCTAAATTGTCTATAACCAACCATAGCAATGGTGTGAACAGTAGAATATGTAGAGTGACTAATCATAGTGTAATGGATTGACTAGGGTTATTCCCAAATTCACAAAGACACAGTGTGTTTAGTTTGTTAATCCTTCCAAATTGTTCTATATGGTTACCACAATACCTGTAAGAATCTCATAGGCTTTGCTATCGCCCTTGTAGTAGAGAGCAGAGGCATGGAGATTGTCAAGTTTGTTTAAAAATAATATATATATTCATGTGAAAGGCTATCTAGAGGAAAACCACATAGAGACTAACACTACCAGGTGTCACAACTTAGTCTAAAGCCTCATTATTAAGACAATGTGGTGCTGATTAATAATTAGCAAATAAACCAACATGATAGAATAGAAGAGAGATTCCAGAAAGAAACCTACAAATCTATAGTCAAACAAGGCATAACAAAAGTGTCCTGGAATGTACTAAGGGAAAAAACTGTGTTTTCAGCACATAATTTCAAAAAGATGAATTTCTATTTAGCATATATTTGAAGATAGAATGATTTTGTCAAAAATATGATTCTAAAAACCTAATCAAGAGAAAATTTTGGCAAACTGAACAAAATTATAAATAAAACTTAAGTTTATTAATACACACCATTAAGAGAGTATTAAGGCAAGCTCCAGAGAAAGATGATATTGGCAACACATAGATAACAGGAGAATTCTATAAGGAATAAAGCAGGAAATCCTACCTATCAATAATTAAAAGACTTGTCAGTAGAAACTTAGCTAAGCTTTTAAACAAGCACTTCTCAAAAAGCACATCTAAATGGCTAATAAGCTTATGAAAAGTTTCCACCTTCATTAAGTGTAAAGGAAATTCTAATTAATACTCCCAACTAAATTGTCTCAAATAATAAACACTTGCTATATCAGGAGATCAAGAGGATGTAGAGTAGTTAGGGGCTTCACACACTTTTGATGGTGTGAAAACTGGTAGGGCTATCTTAGAAACAATTTGGTAATATTTACTCAGTGCAATATATAACTGCTGTGATATAATTTATGATATCCTGCACTGTCATATAATTATAATGAATACACTTATGATTCCAAAGTATATTTCTACAATAAATGCATATGCGTGTCTATTAAAATATTATTGATCACACCACTTGTATGAGCCAAATATCAATGAGCATGTAATATATTACAGATGTGTATAGCAGGAAATTGCACAACAGTGAGAATTAACAGGAACCTTTCATGTGCTGTGTCATGAAAGAATCTCCACAAAAATATTCAGAGAAAAGGGTAGATATATAAAATAAATATACTACATCATTCCTGTCACATAAATTCCAAACACTGCCTGAGCTAAACTCTAGAGACAGAGGTCAGGAGAGCAATTGCTCCCTAAGGGATGGTGACTTGACAGTACAAGGAGGCTTTGGGGTTGTGTTTTACTGTTGCAGTCAGGTTTGCATGCTGGAAGAAATCACCTGACCAAGAGCAAATTGTGGGGAAAATAAAAGGTTTATTCTTGGTTTATAGACTCAAAGGGAAGCACCATGATGGCAGGGGAAAACAATGGCATGAGCAGAGGGTGGCCATCACCTCCTGGCCAACATCAGGTAGACAACAGGAACAGGAGAAGGTACCAAACAGTGTCAAGGGGAAACTGGCTATAAAACCCATAAGCCCACCCACAACAGTACACTGCCCCCAGAAGGCATTATTTCCCAAATCTACATCAGCTGAGAACCTACCACTCAGAACACTAAGTTGATGGCAGACACCTGAATCAAACCACCACAAGGGTGCTAGGTAATGGTCTGATTCCTTATATGGTTGGTGGCTAGAGGGATGTGTTTGTGCAAATTCATCAGATTGCAAGTTAAGATTTTTGCATTAAGTCTTAATATGTACATTTAAGTTGGCCTTGAACCCACTACCTAATCCAGGCTAACATTGAACTCTCAATCCACCTCTTGATTGCTAGGTTAACAGTATGTGCCTCACCACTAGGAACTTTTTTAAAAGCATTCCTCATTGATAACTGTCTGCTACTTATTCTAAAAAATCTAATGTATTTTCTGTTGCTCTCTGAAATTGCTCTAAATTATCAGTGTGGTATGTACAATGTTGCCTGAAACAATCAGGAAATTCCACCATTACAAGTTCCGTGTTGATATCCTTTAAAACTCAACACACATAAAATCAGCTTGTCAAGGACCCTGCTTGTCTAGCTGAGATAGGGAGATTCAGGCCAAGAAAGGAATTTTAATATGGTTATGCATTATCTATAACCTATAGGATGAATAAGATAAGAATGAGAGTGGACTTAGCTGCCTTGTGATTAAAATCAAGTCACTTTATTTCAATGACACTCATTCCACTGTGATTCTTATCTCATGTTGATTTAGTTTTGAGGTTCAAACCGGGCATTATTTTTTTTTTGTTGTTGTTGTTGTTTGCCTTTCATCCTTTTTATTTAATTCTTCAAGTCTGCAAGGTCAATGTAACCTATGGAAATGGAATTGCCCTTCTAGTAGCTTTGCACAATGTCATTGAAGACATAGTTGAAACGGAAATCAGGTGTGAAGCTAAAAGTATTTGTAGTCTGAACTACTTGTTCTGAACTTGAATTTCAAAAACATTGTTTGAAGTGATTGGGATGGCATTTTAACTTATTCTCTTAGAAATAGTCCTTTCTCAACCCAGTCTTGCAAGCCAGCCACAAAAACTAAAGAAGAAGTTTGATGAGGAGAGAAAAGACACAAGTAACATCTTCCAGGCCAACAGAGGCTCGTGTTTTCAACACATTTGGTGCAGCAGTCATCGCAGATGAGAATTCTTGTCCAGATGATTTTTACCACAGTTTAGCTGCTATGCCAGCTTCCCCCACAGGTCTCACCTACACACAGAACTTAGTTGTTCCTGTATTCCATCCTGTTCTCTCATCTTGTTCCTCATTATATTTGGTCCATCCAAATGCATAGGCAGAATCCTTTGGGAAGAATTTCCATAGAAGAATAGACACGTAGTTCATTGTGATTCCATCTCATCCCAATCAGAATATTAATCATTAAGAAAATAAACAAAAATTGTGGTGGAGAAAAGGAAATACTTAAAAAACATCTGATGGGGCTGGAGAGATGGCTTAGTGGTTAAGCGCTCGCCTATGAAGTCTATGGACCCCGGTTCAAGGCTCGGTTCTCCAGGTCCCACGTTAGCCAGATGCACAGGGGGGCGCACACGTCTGGAGTTCATTTGCAGAGGCTGGAAGCCCTGGCGCGCTCATTCTCTCTCTCTCTCTATCTGTCTTTCTCCCTGTGTCTGTCGCTCTCAAATAAATAAATAAAAAATGAACAAAAAAAATTAAAAAAAAAATCTGATGGGGATGTTAAACTGATCCAGAACCTATGGAAAGTAAAGCTAAGGAGATGGGACATGGTTAAAGATGCTTGCTCCACAAGCCTGCCTACCAGAGTTTGGATCCCCAGCATGTAATGCAAGAAGTACTTTGGTACATGTGTCTATAATCCCAACACACCTATTGTAATGAGAGGTGGAATCAGGATCATCTTATAGCTTGTGAGCCAACTATCTGGCTTTCCCAATTGCAAACAAAGACAAACACATCAAAACAAAACAAAAAAAGACATCCTGTCTCAAAAAAGAAAATGAAAGAAGAGGACAACAACTCATTTCACATGCATGCTGTGGCACATGCATACCCATACACAGCATACACAAACATAGACACACACAAACCCCCTAAAGTTAGCTTTACAATGTGATACAGCTACATGTCATAGGTAATTACCTGAAATCATCATATCACAGTGATACAAGTATATCAATGTTTGTTGCAGCATTATTCACAATAGGTATATTATGGAATCAGCCTAGGTGTCCATCAGCAGAGAAAGTATGGTGTACATATAAACACTGGAATTTTATGGAGCCTTAAGGGAAAGTGAAATTATGTCATTTTCAGGAAAATGCATGCCACTGGAGATTATCATGCTGTCAATTAAATTAGGATCAGAAAGATAAATATAGCATGTTTTCTCACATTTGTTAATCCTAAATTTTACATAAATACATAAAATCTTGCATATATATATAACATGAAAGTAGAAGCAAAATTATTAAGGGAACAAAGAAAACTAACAGAAAGGGAGAGAGAATTAAAATGAGAGGGAAAGAGCATGGTGGGAATATGCAGTAGAATGAACTTGTCTGAAAAGGAAAAAGGTGATACTAGTAAAGGGACATTTTTCACTTCTCAGAGCCTCAGAAGACTCAACAGTTAAAGGTGCTTGTCTGTAAGCCTGCCAGCCTAATTTAATTCCCCAGCCACCCATATAAAGTCAGATTGTCTTGGCAAGAGATGCTGACACTTTTACACATACACACACAGAAATGCAAATACATATTTTATTAAAAATGCAATGATCAGTTTCAATAAAAGATGGTTAAGGCTCTTGCCTATAGAGCCTAATGACCCATATTCAATTCTCCAGGTCCCATATAAGCCAGATGCACATGGTGGTGCATGCATCTGGAGTTCATTTGCAGTGGCTAGAGGCCCTGGTATACCCATTCTCTCTCTCTTTCTTTCTCTCTCTCTCTCTCAATCCCTCCTACCTGTCTCTCTGTCTCTAATAAATAATAAATAAAAATAAATCTTTTAAAAAGATTAATGCAATGAACACACCATGCTTACTATCAAGCAACTTTTATCTCTTCACTGATTCCTTAGGTCAGCTTATCTCTTAGACTGAAGTTTACTTTTCCCACATTAGCCTTTATAGCCATAGCTCTATCTTCTACCCATGTATATCTATGGAGAAAATTTAGGTTCCAGCATGGTAACTTGCCCCAAGTCACCCTCTCTATCAGTGTTCAGAATATTGCTGTGATGTGATGGTGTGAAAACAGATGCTTGACTTAAAGTGCCTTCCTGCAAATGAAATGTTTATACCGAGGCTCAACCCACTTTCCTCACAGGTGGAGTGTGTGCTTTAGCTTCTCAAGGGCACAGAGAAGTGCTAATAGTCCGTGGTTGTGGTAATGCCTCCTTGTAAGTAGTGTTGGAAAGTTATTAAAAGACAGCTTTTCCCAGCATTAGTGTCTGTGGTGCACATATGGACACAGGGATGGTCAATAAAAGGAATGGGCATTCAACACATGCTACTCAATGAATAAAGAATGTACCAAGTATTGTTCACTCTTATACTTTCTGGTAGGCATGAAATTCATATCAAGTATTTGATTTAACATTTGCAAATCTAAGCTTTTAAATAACTAAGGGTATTGAGAAACAAGAGCACTTAGAAGTAACATTGTTTTATATACATATAAGTGTGTGTGTGTGTATAAATTAGGTGAGACTGAGAATTTTTTATTGAAATATCAGGAAAGGTAAAAGGAATTTGTCCATCCAGTAGAAAACAAATGGAGTCAGACTCTGAGTGTCAATGAAGTTGGCTTGGTCCAAAGGACAACTAAATTATACACACCTTAGAATTCACATCTCATCACTGGTACATTAACAGTTCCCATGCAAAATGAAATGCAGTTTAATTTTGAAGAAGGTGTGTTATAGAAGCATCACTTCTAGGGTGTATTAATTTAATTAATGGGCAAGCAAAGGATTGCATGGAGGGAGAAAAGCAGATATTTTACAGATGGAGAGAAGGTTTCAGACAAAAATAAATAAATAAAATAGTCTTTCAAAGATGGAGAGAAAAGCAGGAAATTCAAAATGGTTCAAAAGAAGTTTTAGGCTAGAACTAAGAGAAATTCAGTAGCTTGTCCAAGTACATACACTGAGACAGGGGCAAACACATGGGCTAAAGAAGAGCTCTCTTCATTTCTGGTCTGGTTCTGGCAGTGCTACACCTTTAGAAGGTGAGATTTACATATCTGTACCTCAGCACACCTTGTTCACATACTATAGAATTATTTTCTTACTGGCTGTCAGGAAAATATGTGCATGTGTGAAAGTAGCACTGTTGCATAAGGAGGAAAGGAGGAGCCGTTACTGCAGTTCTCATTGCCAATTCTGGGCTCCAGCTGAAAGCCACAGTCTCCAGTCTCTTTGTGTCCCAAATGCAGAATGTGTTAACTATCCCCTGGGGACTGTTTTGCCATGGGCCTTAAAGATGGAAAGAAATTCTGAGATGAAAAGATAGTACACTGAGTCCTTGCTTAATGTGAGTTCCTCCTGACAGTGGGCCCACAATGTTTGCCTCTATAGGGTTAGCTTGCAGGATATCATTTTGAATTGCAAATAGATCTCAGTTACAGAGTATCTTTTTAAGAGTTTCTATAATTTCTTAAAATACTAAAATATATTACTGACTTTTCTCTGTCCAGTGACAGAGGTGAAGCTTATTTAATTCATTTTATGTTGAGAACCAGAAAGCTCATACAGTCTGTATCTCATTTTAAAATATATGACTCACAGTTGCCTAGGAGTCACCTACCCAACTGGCGTGCAGTCATGCATGTTTCTTTCTTTTGTCATTGAGGACTGGCTATGGCTGAGGGCAGAGCACAGTGGTAATGCTGGCTCAGAATGCTCCAGGCCCTGGGTCTGATTACCAGCCCTGGCAAAACAGTCCTGCTGTAAGCTTAAACTCAATATTTTCACATAAATGTGAAAAAGAGAAAATGCCCAAAGACTATATTTAGATCAAATGAGTACTCTCAGTGACTATGTGGAAGGGAGGATCATTCAAAAAGTAAAGCAAGAGAAGCAGATGAGTGTGGGAGAAGCAAGACTGTATGGAGTGAATTCGGCATGCATACCTGTACACCAAGAACTCAAAGTCTCATGGGAAATCCAAATTAGCAAGGACACATACAATCAGTATTTATAGGTGAATGCCAGCAGACATGTGGGATATCCTGAATTTGGGGCTTACATTGGAGCTTACAGATATGTTTACACCAGAAACCATAAAGAAGACTGTTGCAATTTTTACACATGGCATCAGAATTTACTTTTGCATGTATGTGTATGCACATATATGTGGAGGCCAGAGGTTGACATCAGGTGTTTTCCTCACTCACTGACTCAGCTGACCTTGCTAGCCAGCTTGCCTCAGGATCCCTGTCTCTGTCAAAACACCAGGATCATGGGATGGAGGCACTGTGCCTAATGGTATCTACATGAGTGCTGGGGAGCGAACTTCTGCTGCATCCTTCTTCACCAGTGCTTCATCCACTGAGCCGTCTCCCCAGCATGAGAATTCCTTTTCAGAGAGGAAACTATGTTTACTAGAAAATGTAGAAGCATGGGAGAGAAGGGGTGATCCTTATTTGATTGAGGATCTAAGGTCTTCTAGTATAGAGCTATGCTGTTCTGCTAAATACTGAGTAAAAGGAAAGAGAGAGGGAGGGCTGCAGAGATTGCTGAGTGGTTAAGGCCCTTGCCAGAAAGACCAAAGGACCCAGCTTTGATTTCCCAGTACACACATAAAGCCAGATGCACAAGGTGGTAATGTATCTGGCGTTTGTTTGCAGTGGCTAGAGGTCATGCTATGCCCGTTCTCTCCCTCTCTCTCTCAAATAAATAAAATATTTTTTAAAGCAGAAAGAGCAAGAGATTGGGTGAGAAGGATATTACAGGGTATGCAAGACTAAAAAAGTCTAGAGTACTTATAAATCTATATGGATTTTTTTGTAGATTTTATGGTGCATGAAAAGTCTAAGATTTACAAAGGAATTTTTTTTTCACTCACTACAATGACATTGTCCTATTACAAATGCAGGATGGGCAAAATTTCTGGGTTTAGCATGAACCAGGTAGTGGTATTAAGAGATTGTCTTTAAAAAGCCGGGCATGGTGGCACACACCTTTAATCCCAGCACTAGGGAGGCAGAGGTAGAAGGATCGCTGTGAGTCCGAGGCCACCCTGAGACTCCATAGTGAATTCCAGGTCAGCCTGGGCTACAGTGAGACCCTACTTCGAAAAACCAAAAAAAAAAAAGAGAGAGAGAGAGATTGTCTTAAAACTAATTTGGGGGCTGGAGAGATGGTTTCACTGTTAAAGCACTTACCTTCAAAGTCTAAAGACCCAGGTTCTATTCCCCAGTACCCATATAAGCCAGATGCACAAGGTGGCACATGCATCTAGAGTTTGTTTGCAGTAGCTAGAGGCCCTGCCATGCCCCTTCTATCTGCTTCTTTCTCTTTCTGTCTTTCTTTCTCTCAAATAAATAAAATATTTGAGAAAAACAATTTCATTTAAGAATGTCTTTGTTAAGGCAGTAATATTAATTTTAACAAATCTCAATTCTTAAGCATATATCTGTACCTTTCCAAGTATATACTTGAATAAGGCTGGATTTTCTTCGTGCACACCAACAGAAACTGTTACAATAGGTAAAAGCAGATCTGGGGATCAGTTAATTTTGATAATGTCAGATGTTAACAAGGTTTGCAAAAATGCACAGCAACAGGGCCACATTTTACATACTTGAGCTGCCAAGCTACCTGCTACAGTGGCCACAGACACACGTGACTCCACGCAAGTTAGATAAGTTCAAGGACCCGACTTTCCATCACAGACTGCTCTCCTGGGTGCGCTACGGCCACTGTGCTGGAGGCCACCACCTCAGACGACAGAGAAAGCATTTCTGTCATCACGGAAGGTTCCATCAGGCAGTGCTCTAAGAGTGTCTATGGAAAGATAGCTTTAAGTCCTAAAAGGAAAGTAATTTCGAGAAAAAGAGTATTTCCAGTGGGATATATTAATAGAAGAGTCTCTCAGGGGGAGAAATCCAACGTCCACCTCTTCAAGGCATCCTTTGTGTGCTTAGCATACTGAATTACCATTGATAGGTTTATTTCACATCCTTGATCAGAGGAAAGAAGGTCTTTTTATTTTAACTTTATTGTCCAGACGGCATCAGGCATCAACCTCAGAGTACCCCTGAAGAATACGGCCATCTTAGGTTAGGAGCCCTTGATTCAAGTACTGTTATTGCCAGGTGGGATCTGCTAGAGATGTGAGGGAGGCAGAGGAAGTGTTTGTTTCTTTGCAGAGTGAATGCAAGATACCTTCCTGTGGAGGTTAGAAGGGGAAATGTCCAGCTGATGGCACTGATCAGGCAGATTGTGGAGCCTTTTAGGAGGTGGAGCCTGGCTGGAGGAAATGTGTCCCCGGAGCAGGCTTTGAGATTTTATCTCCAGCCCATGCACTGTTCTCTCTCGTTCTCCACCCCCCCTCTCTCTCTTTCTCTCTCTCCTTTCTCTTTACTTCCTGATGGCCAAGGCTCCCGGTTCCAGCCTGCTGCACTTCTCCTGCCTTGACAGACTCCACCTTCTGGGACTGTAAACCAAGGTAAACCGTTTGCCTTCCGTAAATTGCTTCCTGTCAGATACTTTGTTCTAACAAGAATGTAACTGATAGACTTCCCAAGTGAAGTTCTGTGATGGCACCTTTCCTCCCATGGTTCCCTTTCTTCAGCCCACTTCTGCCATATCTGTGGCACACGCTGTTGATGTGACCACTCTTCCCCAGACTTTGCAAGCTTGTGAAGAAGTGCGACGAGAGAATGCCTGTTGGCAGATGCCAACACTTTCTTTCCCCAATATTTTCTCTTCCTGTGATAACAGCCATCATCATTCTTGTTTTAGGAGACAAAAACCCATGCACAGAAATGTGTGTGCTGTGATTCGCAAGGTAACGATATTTGAGTGTTTACTCTCACGCTGGTGTTAATTAGTTCACAGCATATTTAAGTTTGGGAACAACACAAGTCAGCTAGCATCTCCGAAGGACATCTTTTACACAGCTACATTATGTTCTGACAAAACCCAAGCAGCATTGCCAAGACACCAATGGTGCCTGGTAAACACGGTTTTGGCAGAGCACAGAGGGATTTTTCTCAACTGGCAACCAGGCAAATCCAGGTTTACAAATGTGCCACCCTTGGTTAATTAGTGACAGTGCTGGCTTTTAATTTAATTTGAAGCAACATGAGAAAAAAAAAGCCAGGAAAAAACATGTGGGTAAACAAGCCCATGAGTCTCCCTGCTAGAGGAACAAAGTTACACAAGCATGAGCGATCTAGTCCAGCGAAGGATTTGATGGATGTAGTTATGTCTGAAACGCAAGAACATCTGGCTGCCTTGCACAGCTGAGAGAGAGAAAAGAAAAGTACACATTCATGGATGCATTTCTGTCACCAACATCCGGCAAACAGATGGCACTGGTTCCAAATAAAGTCTCATGGATATGCTGAGAAACTTTGAAATTCATATGTCCATAATTGCATTTTTTACCCCTTTATTTCCAGCCCAGTGACTTGTCATCAGTTCCTTCTTTCTCTTGCTGTCTTCACTAAAGAGGCATTTATGAAGGTAGAAGCAGCATTTGCTTGAAGGTAGACTGTACTAGAGTACCAGTCTAGACCACAACCCCATTGTCATGAGTATCAGAGTGTCCCAGTCTTGCAGTTGGTTAATGTACACTAATGGCAAGGAACTAGTAAACACAACACTCGAGCCACTGTCTGTGACCCTTATTGGAATGTCATATGCCAGCTACTTAGCTCAAATATCTCATTTCTTAAGACAGAAAGATGTAGCCCTGTAATCCTAGCACTTAAGAGACTGATGAAAGAAAATCTGGGCAGTTTGATACCACCATGAGCTATATAGGCACACTCTGTCTTGTAAAAGAACAAAAAAGAAGTTCAGGCACACATCTATGAAGTTACCCAATCAGTAAGCAACAAACTTAAAGTCTACGCTCTGGTCTCTGTTGGTGAAAGAAGGGTCTTTTAATCTCAGCCCTGTAAAACACATGAATGTCTGTGAGAGCTGGCTGGGATGTGTTGCTTCAAGCAATGAGTTCCTGCAGACTCCTGTGCAGATACCCTCCAATCTTACCTGTTAGAGGAGTGCTCCTTCCTGCTGAGATCTGCCTCCCACCCCACATTTCCTTCCCTCTAGGACTAGGGCAGGAAGGGTTCAGACTCCAGGGAAAGGTCGTAGAGCCTACACCTGTTGGAGACCTCACAGGCCTCATGAACTGTGAGTAGCATCTCAGGAGTTCCTACATTGTCCCCAGCTGAAACTAGTCATAAGGAATGAGGCTGGTGAGGAAACATCTCTAGGTTCACTTTTGACTTTTCTCATGGATTATCATAAAGGTTCATACATATCAACATCCATTCAGGTGAGATAAAACAACATACACATGCTAGAATGCCTTGAACTTAATGACTCAATGACAAATAGATACAGTGGACAAATATATCTCTATCTCTCCATGTCTATTCCTATCTACCTCAACCTCTACCTCTAACCATTTCTATCTGTACAGAAGCCCAGAAGCTAATAGCAGACTGAACAAACCTACTATATATATGTGTATACTTATAGAGTGTGGGCACACCAGGGCCTCTTGCTACTGCAGATGAACTCCAAATACAGGCTGTACTTTGCACATCTGGACTTACATGGGTATTGACGAACTGAACAGACCATCATGTTTTACAAACAAGCAAGCACCTTTAACTGCTAAGCTATCTGTCCAGTCCCAAACCTACTTTCATTATGTGTGGCTCTTAAGATCTAATTTTTTTTCTCCAACCAAAGAGAATGAAAGTGAGAGTGGTAATGGTGTCATTGATGCAAGATTTTTTTTTTTTTTTTTTTTTTTTTGGTCCAGGTAGGCATTAAATTCTACAAAGATTCAGGAGGTCCCAGGCTCATTGACTCCAATTTCTGAGCCATTAAATTAGCAAAGAATTGAAAAAATGGATTCTGAGAAGGGTAAATTATGAATTAGGGTGAATTAGGATCCATGCTGGGGGAGTCTAGCTGAAAGTCCCAAGCCAAAGTAGAGTTCTCCTTGCTCAGTTGGAAAGGAGAGGACGAGATGGAGAAAATTCCCTCACATCTCTGGGGAAGAAGCTTCCAAGGAAGACACACACACACACACACACACACACACACACACACACACACGGCAAAGCATGAAACGGCCAAGCCAAGAAACCCCTTTCACCTTCACACACACACAGGAGGTCAGGAAAAGCTAAGAGATTGAATATAAAGAGGACCGAGCTTAGAGAAAGATCACACATATAGTAAACAGGAAATCATCCAGAAACAAATTACAAGTAGAAAACAAGCAGGAAGATACTGAGTTAAAGAGAAGCCTTCCCTCTTCCTAGCCTGGAAGTGGGGACAGCCTACCAATGGGGGTCAGGAAGCAAAGCTCATGAGAGTAAAGAAGAATGCCAAGAGTTTTACATACATGGTTAGGCAAGAAAGCCCCCAGAACAAGGTACACATAGAAAGCATGCATAAAAAGCACTACAATAGGGCTGGAGAGATTGTTTAACAGTTAAGGTGCATGCCTGCAAAGCCTAAGGACCTGGGTTTAATTCTCCAGGTCCCAAGTAAGCCAGATGCACATGGTGGAACATGCATCTGGAATTCACAGTGGCTAGAGGCCCTGGCATGCCCATTCTCATTCCCTCTCTCTCTTTCTCCCTCTCTCTGTCTCTCCCTCTCTCTGTCTCTAATAAATAAATAAAAATAAATCTTTTAAACAATTTAAAAAACACACCACAATAGAAAAGTAAAGGTCCAAAGAGTCAGTGCCAGGAGAATGCAAGGGTCACGAAGGAATTGCAACACATGGTTAGGCTCCATTATAGGGATTAGATATCCAATTAGAATGAGCTTTGTCATAAGGCTCAGGTGTGTAAAGAAGAGATCTGATTGGTTGGTGGACTCAAGAGGCTGACCCAGGTGTGCCAGGCCCAGGAAAATTTGAAGAAGCAGGAAGCACTGCTGAGCCTAGATGAGACTGGGTCAGGTGTGGGTTCTTATATTGCCAGGACAGGCAAGGTAGCAACCATGTTCTCCTTAGGCTTTTGTCCCTGGCCAACTGCCAATAATAGGAATAATGGAAACAGCTATCTTGCTCCTATTCCTCCTCCATTATCACATGACATATGCCATGCAATTTTGGAGGCCAGACTGTGGCTCAAAATAATAGTGAAATTTATATACAATCAAAAAGGATTTATCTGTGTTTTTGAGTTTAGGAGTAGTATAAAAAATCATATAATAATTGGGTTCCTTTGATTTTTCTTATGTGGACGTTGATTTGTGGTGTCCACTGAAGATGCGATAGATAAATAATTGGAATCTTCATATTACAGGCCTGGAACAGAATTTTAGAACTAAGAGAGAGACATGAAGTTTTAAGATTCTGTTATTATTCATATAATAAAAAAATGTAATATAGTAAAATACCTCACAATTTATGCAGAAGTAGAATGTGCTTTGTGTGGTTTGTGGAATATGTTTAAAATTGTTATGCATATTTCTGTCCTCCTTCCACTGGATACAAGAATGATAGCTGAATACCACAAGACCTAGAGCCAGCTCAAGGCTGAGATAAGCCAACAGGGGTGAAAGGTAATTATGGGCACCCTTACTGCACCAAACAGCAAGGAAAACACCAGCCACAGTATAGCCCTGATCCCAGAAGATGGACAGTCTTATGAACATGAGAAGGTCATTAACTGTCAAAGTCATTAAGGCCCCAAATCCACCCATCTGTGGAACAGCTGCAGATGTTAAATGGAAGTAGAAATGATGATAACACAGCATTTGAGATGTGTCATGTCCCAGGCAGTTCTCAACCCTGTGTGGATGTTATATCATTGCAATAACCTGATTTAGTAAGTTCCATAATTAAGACAGTTAATTCCTATGAGGAAACTGAGGCCCAGAAATATTAAAACCTCCCCAAGAGTGAACTTTGCCAAAAATAAGCCAGAAAATTATGGAATCTGGATTTAAATCTGGTCCCTTGGAGGTCAGAGGTCTCGTATTTAACTGATGTGTTCTGGTGAGACTATGAGAGGCTGAGGAGTGCAGTGACATATAATTTAGCACCCTCCTTGAGGCATGTTTGAAGGTGAAATGGACTTGTTATTGATAATTGAAAGACAACAATAACATAAATGCATTACATGACACCCTGCTTAGGAAGGGACTAACAAGAGATGTGTACCTGCTTGTGAGAGAAAGGGACAAACTTGAAGCCATATGGTCATTAAATCATGTCAACTCTCCTTTTAAGAAAAGACTCCGCTGGGCGTGGTGGCGCATGCCTTTAATCCCAGCACTGGGGAGGCAGAGGCAGGAGGATCACTGTGAGTTCAAGGCCACCCTGATGCTACAGAGTGAATTCCAAGTAAGCCTGGGCTAGAGTGAGACCCTACCTCAAAAAAAAAAAAAAAAGAAAAGACTCCAAATGAAAGACTACCAGCACTAGAGGGGCATCTTCTCTCACCCGTTTTGGATAGGTAACTGCTCACAGTTACCAGAGTCTCTCTCACTTTGATTTTGAAAATGCATTTTACATTTTATTTATTTATTTTTGCTTTCTGTGTGTGTGCATGTGTGTGCACACATGCCTACTCACCCATGTATATGGATGCACTCCCTAGTGCTGGGATTATAAGCATGTGCCACCACACAACCTGCAAAATGAGTTGTTTCATACAGAGATAAGAAGGAGAAATTATAAAAACCTTGCACTCAGATGAACTTTTTGACTGGTTTTATTTCCTTCCTCTAAAGAAAATATGCATGAAGCTTTTGACTTAAAAAATCAGTTACCCCAGGGTATAGGAGTCTGGCATTTGGAGACCAACCTCTAATATATCCTTTCATATATCTAATATACCAAATGTATCATTTTTAGGTCAATTGTATTTTTTTAAATATTGTTTATTATTTTTTTTAATTTAATTTATTAGTTTTCTTTTCAGTAAATACAGGCAGTTTGGTACCATTGTTTAGGCTCATCTGTGATCTACCCCCTCCCATTGGACCCTCCTTGTTGATGTAAATGGGTCGTGCATTGTGGAGTTAGCCCCCAGTTATTGGTATGATAAATGTCTCTGCAAATCATGACCCAACATGTGACTCTGACATTCTTTCCGCCCCCTCTTCCGCAAAATTTCCTTGAGCCATGTTGGGTTCGTTTTGGTCTGCTTTAGTGCTGTGGTGTTGTGGGCCTCTGAGGCTCTGGCTCTCTGATTTGGTAGGAGTTGATTTTTCTCTGCGTTGGTCTCCTTCCCCTTTGTGCTGGTATCCGGTTCACAGGAAAACATCACCCTTGCTTGTTTCACCAATTGTCCTTAGTTTCAGTTGGGCCCCTTTTGGGGTATGTTGGGACAGCTCTCTTCTTAGGATCTGCATCTATCTGAAAAAGAGAAGCAGATTCTCCAACGGAGAGTAAGTTAGCACCCAGAAAATTGAGATAACACTTACTTTTTTGATAGACAGTTTGATAGGTGTAGGCCCTCTTATACCCCGTGATTGATGGTAGCTTGATATTGTAGAGTGGGCTTGTGTTTGGGTATGGTTCTGACTTGTTTCCCAGCTCCAGCTAAGGGTCTAGTACCACTGAGTGGATCAGTTAGCCAAATCAAAGGCAATTGGTACCTCACCATGGCTGTGTACCACTACTGCACTTGTGTGGGCATCACCTCAGGTTATTTGTTGCTAATTAGGTTGAACAATGAGTTGCTTGGACAGAACTTGATCATTTCCCCCAGTCACCTATGTAGCGCCTTCTGGCATTAGACATGCTGACTGTCTGGGGACTGACTCTCTCCTGGCTTCCAGCCATGTCATTCCATTTTACGTGTCAGCTGCATATGGAGTATTCAGCAATAGGGTCTTACCACTGGCCTTTGGTGGGTCATCAAGTACTCTGACAGAAGTCTGTCATTGTTTTAGGAAACCTTGTAGGTTTCTCTGATCAAAAGCTCATTGTGGATGGTAGGCCCAAGCTGGAAGTGGGGGTTACAAGTCAGTGTCCACTAAGAAATTGAGGAAGAACATAACTAATATGCAAGAGTTAGAGAGGAGCGAGATAGAGGGGAGAGGGGGAGAGGGAGGGAGGGAAGATGTAGGAGATTTAGGTTAGTCTTGATCCTACCCTCTCCAGTGTCTTGTGGTTCAGGTGTTTCCTGTAAGGGTCCAATGAAAGTTCAGCCATTTGGTCTATCTTTTAGGAAGTAAAATTTTATGGTAACATTGCCGTTTGTGTCCGGATTACTGTTTTCCACCCTTCGATGCCATCCCCGCCCTCCCATCCATCCTATAGTCTAGTCCATGAGGAGCTTGCTGGGTATGTAAGATATCTTGAGTAGATTCAGATTAGGTGTTGTAGATGAGTGAGACTATGTGTTGATTTATTTTTCTGTGATAGGGTAAGATCTCTGAGAATGATCTATTCCAGGTTCAACCACTTTTCCTCTAATTTCTTTATGTTGTTTTTTCTTACTGCTGTATAGAATTCCATTGTGTAGATATACCACATCTTTGTTATCCATTCTTCTAATGATGGACATCTGGGTTGATTCCAGCTTTTAGCTATTACGAATTGAGCCGCTATAAACATGGTTGAGCAAATCTCTCTGGCCTTTGGTTTGAAGGTTTTAGGGTAGATGCCCAGTAATGGTATAACTGGGTCTGTTGGTATTTTTATAGTCAGCTCTTTCAGGAGTCTCCATATTGCTTTCCAAAGTGGTTGTACCATCCTGCATTCCCACCAACAGTGAATGAGTGTTCCTGCTTCTCCACATCCTCGCCAGCATTTATTTTCATTTGGCTTTTTGATATTGGCTATCCTTATTGGGGTAAGGTGGAATCTCATAGTTGTTTTAATTTGCATTTCTCTGATGATTAGGGATTATGAACATTTTCTTAGGTGTGTGTTTGCCATTTGTATCTCTTCCTCTGTGAATTGCCTGTTCAATTCTGCGCCCCATTTTGTGAGTGGGGTATTTGTCTTCTTATTGTTTAGACTTTTGAGTTCTTTGTAAATTCTAGAGATAAGGCCTCTGTCAGTTGGATAACCTGCAAATATTTTCTCCCATTCTGTGGGTATTCTATTGGCTTTGCTTATTATATGCTTGTCTGTAAAGAAACTCTTCAGCTTCATATGATCCCAATGGTTGAGTGACTGTTTAAGAACTTGAGCCACTGGGGTTTTATTCAGGAAGTCTTTTTCCATTCCTATATCATGGAAAGTGCTTCCTAAATTTTCTTCCAGTAGTTTTCGAGTTTCTGGTCTTATGTTGAGGTGTTTGATCCATTTGGATTTGAGTGTTGTGCATGGTGAAATGTGTGGATCAAGTTTTAGTTTCCTTCATGTGGTTATCCAGTTTGTCCAGCACCATTTGTTGAAGATGCTATCTTTTTTTCCAGTCTATATTGTTTGGGCCTTTGTCGAATATCAAGTAGCTATAGTTGCTTGACCCAAAATCCAGGTCCTCAAGTCTATTCCATTGGTCTATACTCCTGTTTTTATGCCAGTACCATGCTGTTTTTATCACTATGGCTTTGTAATATAGCATTATATCGGGTATGGTGATGCCACCAGAAGTATTTCTTTTGCTGAGGATATGTTTGGATATCCGAGCCCTTCTGCATTTCCATATGAAATTTGAGATCATTTTTTCTATGTCTGTGAAGAACACTGTAGGGATTTTAATTGGAATTGCATTAAATCTATATATTGCCTTTGGTAGAATTGTCATCTTCACAATGTTAATTCTGCCTATCCAGGAGCATGGGAGGTCTTTCCATCTTTTCAAGTCCTCCTCAATTTCTTTTTTGAGAGTTTTTATATTTCCGTTGCATAGATCTTTTACTTCTGTGGTTAACGTTATTCCAAGGTATTTTATTTTTTTTGTTGCTATTGAAAATGGGACTATGTCCTTTATTTCTTTTTCTGTGTCTTTGTCATTTGCATACAGAAATGCTACCGACTTTTGTGCATTGATTTTTTTTCCTGCTACTTTTCTATAGGAGTTAATCACCTTCAGGAGTTTTGGGATGGAGTCTCTCGGGTCTCTTACATATACAATCATGTCATCAGCGAATAGAGCCAACTTAACTTCTTCCTTTCCAAATTGTATCCCTTTTATTTCCTTCTCCTGCCTTATTGCTTGGGCTAGGACTTCCAGAACTATATTGAAAAGCAGAGGTGAGAGAGGACATCCCTGTCTTGTTCCTGACCTCAATGGGAATTCCTCCAGTCTCTCTCCATTAAGTATTATTTGGGCCTTTGGAGCTTTGTATATTGCCTTTATTATGTTAAGATGTGAACCGGCCATGCCAATTCTCTCCAATGTTTTGATCATGAAGTGATGTTGTATCTTGTCAAAGGCCTTTTCTGCATCTAATGAAATGATCATGTGGTTTTTATGTTTAAGCTTGTTTTTGTGGTGTATTTCATTGACAGATTTTCATATGTTGAACCACCCTTGTGTTCCTGGGGTAAATCCACTTGGTCAAGGTGGATAATGCTTTTGATCTGTTGTTGGATTCGGTTTGTGTGTATTTTGTTGAGGATCTTTCCATCTATGTTCATTTGGGAAATAGGCCGGTAGTTTTCTTTTCTGTGGCATCTCTGCCTGGTTTTGGGATTAGGGTGATACTAGCTTCATAGAAGGAGTTGGGTAACTTTCCCTGTTCTTCAATTGTGTGGCACAGTTTTAGAAAGATTGGTTTGAGATCCTCCATGAAGGTTTGATAAAATTCGGCTGGGAATCCATCTGGTCCTGGACTCTTCTTTTATGGGTGGTTTTTTTTTATTACTTTTTCAATCTCCGTGAGTATGATGGGTTCATTGAGGTGATTAATCTGCTCTGAGGTTAGCTTTGGTAGATAATATGCATCCAGGAATTTATCCATCTCCTCCACGTTTTCCAGTTTTGTGGAGAAGAGGTTATTGAAATGGGTCCTTATGATTCTGCTGATTTCACTCATGTCTGTTGTGATCTCTCCTTTTTCATTTTGAATTTTGTTAATTTGGAGTCTCTCCTGTTTTGCTTGATCAAATTGGCCAGAGGTTTGTCAATCTTGTTTATTTTTTCAAAGAACCATCTCTTTGTTTTGTCAATTGCCTTAATTGTTTCCTTTGTTTCCAATTCATTGATTTCTGCTCTGATTTTAATTATTTCTTTCTTTCTGGAGCTCTTTGGGTTGGATTTTTCCTGTTTTTCCAATGCCTTTAGATGGATGGTTAGGATATTGATTTGGGATCTTTCTGTCTTTTTTATGGAGGCATTGAGTGCTATGAATTTTCCCCTGAGGACTGCCTTCATTGTTTCCCATAAGTTTTGGTATGATGTGTTCTCATTGTCATTCAATTCCTGGAATTTTGCAATTTCATTTTTTATTTCATCCACTATCCATTTATTGTTTAAGAGTACGCTATTAAGGCCATTAATATTTAGGGTGATGACTGTGAGATTTCATTTGATCCCTGTCATAATGTGGTGGTAGAGATGTTTTGGCTGTTTTTTGGAATTTAAGTTTTTGTTTTTGTTTTTTTTTTTTTCTGTCTACTCTGGGTTTGGTTGCTGTGGTCTGCTTCTTGTAGGCATTTGTGTTTGGTTATTTGTTTCTTCTCTGTGGAGAATTTCCTGGAATACTTTCTGTAGGTTTGGTTTTGTGTTCATATAATTATAAAGCTGAGTTTTGTCATGGAAAGTTTTCCTTTCACCATCTATTATAAGGGAGACTTTTGCCACGGCGGGGTGCGGGGGGCGCGGGGCACGCGAGGGGGTGGGGCGCCGCGGGGGGGCGTGCGGAGGGGGGCGCAGGGGGCTCAGGGCGCGTGGGGCCGCAGGGGCACAGTGCCGGGCGCATGGGGGGCGCGGAGGTGCGAGGGGGGTTGGAAGGACAGGGCACGTGGGGGGGTTGCAGGGCCCATGGGGGGCCATGGGGCTCGAGGGGGTGTATGGGGGGGCGCAGGGCACACGGGGGTCAGGGGCATGAGGGGGGCGCAGGGCATGCCGGGGCACGCGGGGGGGCGCAGGGCGCGCGAGTGGGGGCATGCAGGGAGCACATCGGGGAGCAGGGGTCAGGGGGGTCACGGGGCGTGGGTGTGGGGGTGTGCTTCCATGTTTTTCCCCAATCTGTGCCCTCCCTCTTGCATAAAGATCCTAATTGCCCTTGAATACTTGCCTTTTTTTTTACCCTGGTATCTGGAGTACAGCTAGGCGGCCGCTTGGCCGGAAGTCTAAATTTTGTTTATTTTTATTTGTTTATTTGAGAGCAACACACAGAGAGAGAAAGAGGCAGAGAGAGAGAAAGAGAGAGAATGGGCACGCCAGGGCTTCCAGCCACTGCAAAGAAACTCCTGACACATGCACCCCCTTGTGCATCTGGCAAACGTGGGTCCTGGAGAATCGAGCCTTGAACCAGGGTCCTTAGGCTTCACAGGCAAGCGCTTAACCGCTTAGCCATCTCTTCAGCCCAGTTGTATATTTTTCACACATTGTATTCCTTAAAACATTCGTCTAACAGTGGCACCTCTTTCAAGCAAGGCTTGCGTGTCTCGCCTCTCCCTGCACGTTGTCTACTGTCTCTGCTGCTTTGGTGGAACTTCGTTCTAATGGCGTTCTGGTAGTTGTCTTCTCAGATTCTTTCCTCCTCTGTCACATCCACCTCTTCTCCCAAATCCTCTGAATCTTGCCTCCAAACCAGAGCTCACTATTGATTTACATTTTTAAAAATATATACATTGTCATTTGATTACTATCTTCATGGATTTCATAAATATTTCCATATGGTATAATTTGTAGTTAATTTATCTACCATAACAGATGATCCTTCTCTCTCAAACTTTAACACTCTACTCACCTAAAACTCCCTACCAAGACAACGCCTGGCATTCGAGCACAACTCAAGCTGGCCTCACCTCTGGTCTTCTCTCTAGTGCTCTCCGCTTCCCTACACACCACCCACCCCAAATTCGCCTCTTCCATGTGCTTTCTCTTTCCAAATGACACAGGTTAACCCAGGCTCACACTCTTTGTATTTTCATTCATTTCCTCATCCAAAACATAATAACTTGAAAAATCTCAGATCTATTGATTCAATATCTCTCAGATTTTATAACAGACTTTTTCTAGCCAAACTTGTTCAGACATTGTCTCTCACCTGAAATATGTTACTGGTCACTGCTCGGGTTAGACAATCTCTGCTCTCCATGACAAAACACCTGACAGAAATTAATTTAAAGTGTAAATATGTATTAATATTGTGTGTTAATCATGACATCGAAAGATTCAGTTCCTGTTCACATGGCTCCATAGTTTTCTGGCCTGTAATGAGACATCATGGCAGAGAAAATATAGCAGAGACTGCCTACCTCATGATAGTGAGGAAACAGAGAAAAAGAGAAAGGGGAGAAAGGGAGAAGAGAAGAAAAGAGAAGAGAGGAGAGGAGAGGAGAAGAGGGGAGGGGAAGGGAGGCAGGAGGGGAGAGAGGAGAGGGGAAGGAAGAAGAGGAAAGGGGAAGGGAAAGGAGGGAGGAGGGAAGGGAGGGGAGGGAAGGAGAGGAGAGGGGAGGAGAGAGGAGAAGAGAGAAGAGGAGGAAGACAAACACGTTTTTTAGTGATCTACTTACTTCATTCAACTAGTCCACACTTTCAAGTTTTCAAACCCTGCCAGTAATGCCATCAAATTATGCATACATCACTGCGTCAATCTACTGAGAAGAACTCTCATTATCCAGACACGTCCCCAAAGCCTAGAGGTTGGCAAATGAATCTCACTCCTGAGCTTCCCAGTGGGAATTTCAGATTCTAAACAGCACTGCTACTCTGAATCCCTCCATGGTTCTCATCCTGTGCAGCAACAGGATGAAACTGTTTAAAAAATATTCTGGGTTATTACACCATTTTTACTTCCAATTTCAATTAAGGAAATAACATTCTTCCATACAGTCCAAATTTCTCAGCCTGGTAGCCAGAATCTAAGGCTGGTTGGATCTCACCCCACCAGCATTATTCTCTTCTCGGCGACAAGACAGTTTTTATGGGAGTTCTTCTCTGACCCCATGACTGGGCTGTGTGTAGCCATGTTCTTAACTTTCACAGAATCTGCTTCCCCCACAACAAAGCCTGCATGAAACTGGCTTGCAAAGACTGGTGTTACTGCTTGATATGCTCTTAGGCTTTATAAAATACACAATAAAAGAGAGGGGAAAAAAAAAACAACTATGTAAAGTTGTATTTCCAGCCCTTGTCCCATAGTAGAACTTTCAAAAATATGAGTTAAATTGACTAAAATTAAATGACGATAGTCAACATTAAAAAAATAAATGGATTTACTCCCCCTGGAAATACCATGGTTCTGGAGAAAGTGACTCAGTGTCTAAGTTGACCCATTTTCCGGCTTCAGTGCCATCCTTTGTTGGTCTTATCTCTCCATTTGAATGTGGATAAACTCAAATTTGACAACCATAACAAGATTTCCTTCAGTGAGGAAACTTACTTTCCGGCTCTGAGACATGATCAGCCTGTTCCTCCTGAGGCATGAGCAGCCTGCTCTACTTTAGTACTCTTATCTTCGTGCCTCGTTTATGATAGCATGTGCATTTTTAGCTCTCCAAGAGACCTGTCATCTCCCCCAAGACAGAAACCCTTTGCTTTATTTCAGACACCCAACTTACCTAGGATAATACTTTCTGGGAAGAGGAAGTTCAGTAGAGTAACATATATTGCATTGCACTGAACAAATGTATTTATTAATTCTACAAATAAAAACATACTTTCTTACTTCAAGCCATCAAATGTGTATTTATTATAACTGGCTTGTAAATTTTTGTCCTAACAGCTCTGCAGTTGGAGAAACAGTTAAGATATATTCCTCAGTGATTTTAAGATTTATTTTTAGCTACTAGGCAAAAATCTTTATTTAGGGAGTTGGTTCTGCGTGTGTATATAAACACATGCATGGAAATGTTTCATTTTATTATATATGATCTTATTTTCTCATTGCTGTAAAAAAAAAGAAAAAAGAAAAAAGTTATCACAGGAAATATTTATTTTGGCTTGTAATTTGAGAGGTTTCCACCTCTTATAACAGGGAGGACTTAGAAGAACAGCAAAGCTCACATGATGATAGCCAGGAAAACGAATGATATGTCTATATTAATGAACCTTCTCCATTTTCCTCCTTTATTTCACATGGGCCTAAATTTATGGGATGGAGCCAACACCCATATTTAGGGTGAGTATTCCACCTTTAGTTAGTTTTCTCTGGAAGTGGCCTCACAGACACACCTAGTGATATGTTTTACTAATCTCTTACACACTTCTCAAGTCAATGGACATAACAGTGTGGACTGGGATTAGCCACAAGTGTACCTTTGTCATGCACATATGTAGCTTCTGCATATCAGCCAAGAGTTCATACTGAATTCTTCAACCTAGTCTATTACTCTGTGGATCACTGTATCCTCCTGTGGTGATTTAATTCAGGTGACCCCATAAACAAAAGTGGGTGTTCTGAATGCTATGTCCCTCACTGATGGCAATTTGAGAATAAAACCTCCTGGAGGCAATGTATTGCTGTGATTGGGCTTATGGATATTATAGCCAGTTTCTCCTTGCCAGTGTTTGGCACACTCTCCTATTGCTGTTGTCAATCTGATGTTGGCCAGGAGGTGTTGTCCACCCTCTGCTCATGCTATCATTTTCCCCTACCACTATGGAGCTTCCCCATGAGTCTGTAAGCTAAAATAAACCTTGGTTTTTTTCCCCCACAAGCTGCTCATGGTTGGATGTTTTCTGCCAGCAATGTGAACCTGACTGCGACACCTCCCTTCCTTGGGCATCTCTAAAGTCCCTGTCCTATAGCTTTTATATCTGCAATCCATTGACTGCACTTCTTATTCCCCATAGACACATGCAGCAATGTTAGAATGGCTGACCTGCATCTCTGTGGGTGAAATAGCACAGAGAGCTATAACATGTTTTGCAAACTTGCATATGAAAACATAATTCTAAGGCTCTTTCTTGTTTGTTCCTCTTTATCCACTTTCCAAAGGAAATAAAATAGATAGACCAGAATAAACACAGTGTTATCAAGGAAAAGACTGAAATAGTATAAACATACAACCTGTAAATATGAATAGGGAGTTGTATGGCAGGCTATGAGGGCTGTTAATACAGTTTCAAAGATGCCTGTGCCAACTACAACACGGACAGGTATTGCTCACTGCATTTCAGTACAACCCTGACTGATTGACGGATTATCTAAAAGCTGGTGACAAGCAACAGTAGCTCACCCCTTCCTGCATTAGTCTTAGGAACAAAACCAATGAAATGAATACATATGACAAGGGGGATTTATTAGATTGGTTTACGGGATATGGCCTAGGCAAAGCGCTCTGATACTCGCTGTCTACAGGCTAGCAAGAACCCAGCAGCCACTCGCAAGGCTGTATGTCTCAGCATTCCCAATCTGGCACTGGAGGCCTGTAGGGTTCCTGAACTTATCTTTGGTCACTTTGGAAGGCTGATGAAGCTGAGTTCCTTGTCCACAAAGGATAATAACAATAGATTAGATGCATGCACAGTACCACAGGAAGCCAGGAAAAAGCACTATGTTCCCATGTTCCCCCAGAGCTTTTTTATATGTAGTCCATCACCAGAAGCACTATCCTCTCTGGGGGAGGTCTTCCTCATCCATCTCTCCTCTCATAGATCTGTCTAAGAAGCATGCCTTCTTTTACTTGATTCTTAATCTGTCAACTTGAAAACAAACCTTAATTGTCACGCTCCCTTTCATTTGTACTTGGAATATCAGTTATCTCTCATTGCTGTGAACAAATGCCTGATCAGAGAAACTTATGGAATAAATGAGCTTTTTGGGGCTCATAGGTACAGAAGGTGCAGTCCATGTTAGGGAAGGCATGGCAAGAGCAGGTGTCAGCTCCTCACATGGGCAGAAAGCCAGCAAGGAAGAGCAAGAAGTGGGATCAGACTATGAAAGCTCAATTCCTGTTCTTAGTGACACAATTCCTACAACAGCTCCACCTCCAAAGGTTCAACCCCCAATCAGTTCCATCAGTTGAGGAGCAAATATTCAGACACATAAGCCTCTGGGGAGGCAGAATATTTCACATTCAAATTATAACACTTGGGCTTCAGAAACACCCCCATGCCTCACCACCCTTATCATTGCTAGATGATAGTATGATATGATGATAACAGATGATAGATAAAGACAAATCCAGTATCAGGCTATCTTCCTTCCTTCCTCCTTTCATCCTCTCTCTCCCTCCTTCTCCTTCTCCTTCTTCCTTCTTTTTTTTTTTTTTTTTTTTTTTGAGATAGCATCCTAAAGCATACATTCTCAGATAAGCTGCCTTCACTCATTGATAAGCATTGAGGTTTCCTCCTTGCCATTTATTTTAAGTGTTGAATAATATTTTACCATCTGGATGTGCTACTGTCTATTTATCTATTCATCTATTGAAGGATGGTTTAGTTGCTTCCAAGTTTTGGCAATTATGATTGAATATTCTGGAAGCATCCATGTTTGGTTTTTGGGTTGATGTAAGTTTTTAATTCATTCCAGTATGTAACCAGGATTGTGTGATTACTAGCTTGGGTAATAAGAATGTGCTTGTTTTATAAGAAATTGTTAGGCTGTCTCTCAAAGCTGTTTACCCTTGCATATTCCTGCCTGCAATTAAGAAGCATTCCTTCACTCTGTGTCCTAAACTGCATTCAGCAATATTAGTGTTGTGAATTTTCTCCATTCTAAAGTTTGCCTAGAGGTAACGTCTTGATTCACAATTCACTAATGATAGGACTTTGAACATCTTTCATGTGCTTATTTACCATCTGTGTGTCTATTTTCTGAGAAGCCTACTCAGACCTTTGGCTAATATTTCTCACTAGGTTATTTGTTTTCTTATTGTTGATGTTTATAAGATCTTTGAACCTTTTAGATAATAGTCTTTTATCAAGCTTCTGTTTTGTAAACATTTTCTCAGAATCTGCAACTTTTCTTTGCACTCTGTTGACTGAAGTTTGTAGGAATGAACTTTTTTAATTTGAATGCAGTCTAACTTGTATTATTAATTTCATGGATAATGCTTTCAGTCTTGTATTTAAAAAGTCAATGTCAACCCTGATATCCTTGAGGTTTTCTATTCTACTGTCTCCTAGGAGTTTTATTGGTTTCCATTTTATGTTTAGGTCACAGTGATTTAGTTAAAAAATTCGGGCTGGAGAGATGGCTTAGTGGTTAAGGCACATACCTGCAAAGCCAAAGGACCCAGTTTGATTCTCAAGGTGGTGCATATGTCACAGTCTGCTGGCAGTGGCTGGAAGCCCTGGCACACACATTCTGTCTACCTCTTTCTCATTCTCTCTCTCTCTCATAAACAAATATTTTTTTGTTTAATTTAAAGATGAAAGTTCTTTGTGTAGATTCACTATTTATTAGATTCCTGACCCATAGTTGTTCCTGTGACATTTGTCAAGTAGACTCCTTTATCAAGGCACAGTGTTGCACACGTGTAATCCTAGCACTTGGGAGGCTGAGGCAGAGGAATTGCACATTCATGACCATCTTGGGCTTCACAGTGAGATTCTACCTAAGAAGAAAAGTAAAAATCAAAATCAAAATCAAAACCTAAACAAAATGATCTTTTGCCTATCTATTGCCTTTGTTTCTTTGTCAAAGATCCGTTGTCCACAGGCGCAAGTCTGTTTCTGGGCTCTGCATGTCCCTCTGGCTGGTCTGTGCTTTACGGCGTGGCCCATCTCTGTTCCTGCTTCTCTGAACTGAAGTTGGGCAGTGTCACTCTGATTTATAACTCTCTAAATGATCTTTGTAGACCACTTCTTTTTTATTGCAATGCAAACATTTGGCCATATTCCCTTGTTCTCTTTATAGCTTCTTTTTCCTTTCTCTTCTTCCTTCTTTCCTTCCTTTGGCTATTGTTAATTGGTGTTGAATATTGAAATAGGGCCTTCCACAAGCTGGCAAGTGTCATAACACTTCTACCATATTCTTACTTTTTATTTTACTGTATTTCTATTTTTTATTTTGAGATAGGATATCATTATGTTACTCAGGCTGCCTTGAACTCACTTTGTAGCCCAGAAAAGCCTTGAACATGCAATCCTCCTGCCTCAGCCTCTAAAGCAGTTTGGAGAATAGGTCTGAATTTTCTGAATTCTATTTTCTAATGTTGATCACATAGAGCAAAAAAAAAAAAAAAAACCTGCAGTTTTTAAAAGTATGAATAATACATAATATTTCATTTGGGAAAAATGTTCACATATTTAGTACTTTTCAAAACAGGCTGGGGAAAATGAATCTAAATGCTTCAGCCTGAAGTAAGTCCTTCAGACTGCCTGTTGTTACATCAATGTGGTTCATTTACTAATTCATATTTTGTAATATATTGATAAAACCATAATTTTAGATCACTATCAGATTTCTAAATATGCAACACAAGCAATTTTCATTTTTACTATTCTCATAAAAACCAAAACTGTGTGTCCTAGGGATAGGTCTTGAGTGCTCTCTCAGGTCTGAGACATTCATACTTTCACAGGAAGTGCTCTTAGATGCTGAGCCATCTCTTCAGCCTTACATCATTCTTTTTATATTCTTCACTGTTATTTATTTTTTTTTTCTTCACTGAAGGCTTAGAACCTTCTGTTGGACTCCTAAGCTCTCATCAGGTATTCCTACTATGGATAGTTGTTTAAACCATCACTTTTTTAGGGATTTGAGGCTGTACCTTCTATTATGCCACCTCACTGATATCCAAAATGGCATCTTTGTTACTATTGTGGTTTGTAATTTTTTATGTTTTTCTATTTCAGAGATGGAGTTCAACTCTATGGCCCAGGGTGCCCAGAAACTCACTATGATGCCCAAACTTGCCCCAAACTTATGGCAACCCTTCTGCTTTGGCCTTCCAAATGCTGAGATTACAAGTGTGAGCCACTAAGTCCAACGATCAAATGGTGTGTTTGTTGCAAGAAACTTGTTTCCCATGTTCTCTTTATATTTCTTACTGCTGTCCCTCCAACTTCATCCTTTAAATTTCGGTTCACCAATGCTCTGTCTCCAGTGACTCCACAGAAACCCTCTATTATGCCATAGAAATTATTTACAATTCCATGTGTATGAAAATTAGATTTTTTTTTCTTATTGTAGTTTAGTTGAGTATTAGTTTCTTCTGTTTCTGCAATAATGTTCCAAAAAAAGGCTCCACCCAAAGTAGATGATTGAATAAGTTTTTGAAAGGGCTCTGAAGTTTTCTCTAAAGCTACCAAAAGTTCCAGTGAATCTATTATAATGTTCAAATAAAATTTAATTTCTCCAGCATTAGCATTTTTAATAAAAATGATTTACTCTTCAATCTTATGTTTTGTTTATTTATGTAGTGTATCAAATTATATTTTATTGAAAGTCTAAAACAGTCCTGTTATATTTTGGGCCAAATAGACTGTCTTAATGAGCTTTTCGTGGAGCCTAAATAGTATTACATTGTTCCTGTTTGGACATATGACATGAGGTCCAAATAGCTCAACAATATTCTTCCCAACAAACTTTCATTTCAAAAGTAACTTCCAAATTGATGAAGGACTATAAATATGTTCTGAGCAGTCACTACATATGTGTTAATTAAATATAGTTTGTCTTAAGAACATCTTCATATTCCATTGTCTTGTTTTCAGAAGTAGGGAGATATAGATGGCAGATAGATAATATAGTCCTTTTCATAGAACAAAGGTGAGAGTCGGTTTATCAGTTCTACAAAGTTCTGTCTTTGTGAAGTATTTCTCCTGTTGCCATTGCATTAGAATGCAATACCAAGATATTGATGCATGCTTGTCTGTAATTTAAAAGCCCCCAGTTGCAATAGATTTGGTCCCATTTAGTTCCTCAGCATCCTCATAAAAACTATGTAGAAATGGTGTTTTCTTCTACAGTAAAATATTTGCTCATTTTTACCTTGTATAACTTTCCTTGTTATTTATTTAAATACTTGTGATAGTAGAGGTTATCCACTCTACTATCTAACCCAACTATTTTATAATTTAGTATTTTTCTTAATATAAGTAAGAACTTTATTTTTTGATGCAGTTTATATATTTTCTCTGGCCAGAAATTAATATATAATTTATTCAAAAACAGATAATACCCATATTTCTGTGTTAGTAGCCAAAATGCTAATTGAATAGAAAACAATATAAATTTAATGGCTTTGGGGATAAAATTTAAACTGGCTTCATGTACATTTTTTAGCAGAACTGTATTTAAACTTAGTAATCTTAAATATATTGTTTTGCCTCTTAATTTTAACAAAACCATTTGATCTTCAAAAGCACTGTAAAAGAAAGAAAATTAGTTAAAATATGTCATGATGTCTTAATGTTGCAAATCAGAGTTATCTGTATGTGTTCTTCAAATACTTAAATACATTTTCCTTTCTCTAAGCCCAATATTAGGTATAAAACTTCCCATAACAGGCTATTCTGGTCAATATTTCCCTGGTAGAAGGTGTTGTATATCTCAGAGGTAGCATAAGCACCCTTAGATGTGGTGTTGCTATGGTAACTGTTCTCTCTTTTTTAATTGAATAGCATAGTAAGTAGTCTTATAAAACCCACCAACCCATAACTTGCTAGTGCCCCAAGGCAGCTTTAACTTAAGAACCTTCTCTTTGTCTTTATTTTTCCAATCTAAGTAAGTCAGGTGTTTGACTACATCTGTTTTATGAGTCTATTATGTTTTGGAGCTTAAATCCTTGGTTTGTTGACCACAGATAATTTCTACAGAGGAATATGAGACGCTTATAAAACCAAGAGAAGAATACAAAAAGCCCATTGCAAAAAGAAAACAAGTATACTTCTGCATAGGGCCATGTCTATAAAACTCAAACTGAATAAGAACCCAATACTTGAACATCTGACTTCACCACAATTTATCTACACTTCATCCAGTGCAAAAAAAAAAAAAAAATCTAGAAACACAGGAGCCCAGGAGTTGTACTAAAATAAATCTTGGCTAGCTGAAATACATATTTTGTTTAAATAGAAATTCTCCTGGGATCTAAGAGTACCATTTCCATTTCTGCCTCAAGCACAGACACTGTAAAACATGTACACCCTAGTGCAGAGCTATTGCATGAAGCCAGTAAAATCTACCATAGCTCCCTCTGTTCTCTCCCTTTTGGAGAGAGTAATTCCTTTGATTATTTTGGAAATTATTTATCACTGAACTGTTATAAGCCTTTTTAAAATAGAATTAAATATATAGGAATTGGTAGTGCTCTATAAGACATAGAACTGTTACAGCCTGTCCTACTTGTGTATGACAGGAATTTGTTATTGATAAAGATAACTCTAATAATATTATGTGTCAATAAATTCTCCCTTCCCTGTGAGTGATAATGCCATTTCCCCAAATGCCAGATAATTGCAATTCGTTGTTTACAAGCTAATGTTATTAATATCCTCTAATAATATCCAATAAACCTCAAATTGACAATTCAGAATTTTTCTCTTATAATTTTTCATATAATTAATGATCAGTTTTACAGAATTACCTGTTAATCTGAAAAGTTGGCTATGTAATTTCTCAAAGTTCTTAAGATGATTACTTCCCCAAATTTGCTACTTTCACTTTACAAAGTAATTAACTTAATTTACATCTATGCAATGAATAAGAACCATAGTAGAAGGGGTAGCTATGGCAGCTTACTTTTTTTTTTTAATTTTTTTTTTGTTTATTTATTTGAGAGTAACAGAGAGAGAGAGAGAGAGTATGGGCGCGCCAGGGCTTCCAGCCACTGCAAATGAACTACAGACGCGTGTGCCCCCTTGTGCATCTGGCTAACGTGGGTCCTGGGGAATCAAGCCTCGAACCAGGGTCCTTAGGCTTCACAGGCAAGTGCTTAACTGCTAAGCCATCTCTCTAGCCCCCGGCAGCTTACTTTTTGCAGGCCATTTTATCTCAGATAAAACTGAAAGGAAGTAAAATATTTGGCTCTATAGAATTCCATTGTGTAGATATACCACATCTTAGTAAGCCATTCTTCTAGTGATGGACATCTGGGTTGATTCCAGCTCTTAGCTATTACAGATTGAGCTGCTACACACATGGTTGAGCAAATCTCTCAGGCCTGTGGTTTGAAGGTTTTAGGGTAGATGCCCAGTAAGGGAATAACTGGGTCTGTTGGTATTTCTATAGTCAGCTCTTTCAGGAGTGTCCATATTGCTTTCCAAAGTGGTTGTACCATCTTACATTCCCACCAACAGTGGATAAGTGTTCCTACTTCTCCACATCCTCACCAGCATTTATTTTCATTTGATTTTTTGATGTTTGCTATCCTTATTGGGGTAAGGTGGAATCTCATAGTTGTTTTAATTTGCATTTCACTGATGATTACAGATGATGAACATTTTCTTAAGTGTGTGTTTGCCATTTGTAATTCTTCCTCTGTGAACTGCTTGTTCAGCTCTTTGCCCCATTTTGTGAGTGGTGTGTTTGACTTTTTACTGTTTAGATTTTTGAATTTTTTGTAGATTCTGGAGATTAGACCTCTGTCAGTTGGATAACCAGCAAATATTTTCTCCCATTCTGTGGGTAGGCTACTGGCTTTGCTTATTGTATGCTTGTCTCTTAAGAAACTCTTCAGCTTCATGTGATCCCATTAGTTGAGTAACTGTTTAAGATCGTGAGCTACTGGGATTTTGTTCAGGAAGTCTTTTTCCATTTCTATATTATGAAAAGTACTTCCTATATTTTCTTACAGTAGTATTAGAGTTTCTGGTCTTATATTGAGGTCTTTAATCCATTTGGACTTGAGTGTAGTGCATGGTGAAATGTGTGGGTCAAGTTTCAATTTCCTGCATATGGTTATCCAGTTTGTCCAGCACCATTTGTTGAAGATGCTGTCTTTTTTCCAACCTATATTGTTAGGGCTTTTGTCAAATACCAAGTAGCTATAGTTGCTTGACCCAAAATCTGGGTCCTCTAGTCTATTCCACTGGTCTATACTCCTGTTTTTATGCCAGTACCATCCTGTTTTTATTACTATGGCTTTGTAATATAGCTTTAGATCAGTTACGGTGATGCCTCCAGAGGTATTTCTTTTGCAGAGGATATGTTTGGATATGCGAGGCCTTCTGCCTTTCCATATGAAATTTGAGATCATTTTTTCTATCTCTGTGAAGAACACTGCAGGGATTTTAATTAAAATTGCATTTAATCTGTATATTGCCTTTGGTAGGATTGCCATCTTTACAATGTTAATTCTGCCTATCCAGGAGCATGGGAGGTCTTTCCATTTTCTCAAGTCCTCCTCAATTTCTTGTTTGAGTGTTTTTATGTTTTGTTGTATAGATTTTTCACTTCCTTGGTTAACGTTATTCGAAGGTATTTTTTGTTGTTGTTGCTATTGAAAATGGGACCATGTCCCTTATATCTTTCTCTGTATCTTTGTCATTTGCATATAGAAAGGATACTGATTTTTGTGCATTGATTTTTTTTTTTTGTTATAGGAATTAGTCACCTTCAGGAATTTTGGCTCAATGAATGAAGTATGAGAATAAAATGCATCTATGTTATTTTTGAAAGAATACCCTGCAGTACAGTATAGAACTCCAGAAAGAGATGTTTGAAGGCATTTCCCCTTTTATATATTTTCTTCTCCTCTCCTGCTGAGTATGCAAATAATTCAAGGCCTCAAATACTCTTTACCTAGACATCTTTCAGTGTTTTGTTTCAATAAGCAATCCTTAGGGGATAAGATAAAGTGTCTTCCTGGGACTAAGAGGCTTGCTTACTGTTTGCTATAAAGCAACAGGACCCCAATTATAGTGTTGCTTGACTGCAAGGCAAAGCCTCACATATTTACCATCAGTCCGGGCTTTCTGCATTGTTCCTTTGGGGCATGGGACCCAATAATAAAGGTTTACAAATGTGCTGGGTCTTATGCTACTTGATTTGCTATGAATATTGAAGTTTTAGGTCTCTTATTCCAGAGTCTTGTACCTTCACATCATTCAAGAAACAGTAACAGGTTTTCTTTTTAGCTTGTATGTAGGGTAAAATCCCAAACTAAAGAAGACAAAAACTGCAGGACTTCATTCCAATATCCCTTTTGGAGTGCAATAATAGATCATCAGAACTGTAACCTGTTTCCTGACACAAAATCAAACTGAAATTATTTATTTATTTATCTATTATTTGTTTATTATTAATAAAATATTTTGCATTGATACATCATATGTTGGTACCCTCTTTTCCCTCATCTCTGCCCCCATTCCACTTGGGGTCCTCCTTTTTAGGTCAAGATGGGCTTCTCAAAAGGGAGTCATCAAGGACAACAGGATGGTAACAGAGAGATATAAGGAAGTGGGTCATCCATATTCCTCAAAGAATTGCCCAGCCATTAATGATGCCTCAGGTCTACATTTACTGCCCCTCTATCTCACTGGGTCACTTCTGGTCTCACCCTATGGCTAATGCAAAGAACAGAGATTTATTGCCCCAACAAGGAAATTCCTTCCCTTCCTTCCCCCAACTGAAGAGCCTATAAAGCCCACTATCTGTAACCCCAAGCTGACTGCTCCAATCTTGAGAGTCAGTCCTGGCAGCTCATGTTTTCCTCCCCCCCCAAATAAAACTTCCATCTTTGCCTTAGAGTGCTCTCTGTGGTCTTGGTCACTCCTGAACCTTACACTCCTCGTGGGGTTGCAGATATTCCCCATGGGATGGTGGGTTATGTGTTGTGTTAGCAGCAGTCAGTTTTTGTGGCAGGGGGTGGAGGGAGGCAAGGCCTCTGGACATGATGTCTCAACCTGTGGCTCTTACAGCCTTTTCTTCCCTTCTTCCACAAAATTCTAGGATGTATGGTGGGTGTGTTTTAACTCTACATCAGTGATGAGCTCTTAGGAACCTCTATATCTCTTTTTTGGTATCCTCAGGGTCTGTCTCCTTCACCCTAGCAGTGATTATCAGGGTAATCAAGTGCTTTAAAGAAGACTATCTTAGAGACCTTGTAGGTCTCTTTGATCAACAACTCATTGTAGGTAGAAACAAATTTCTGGTATTTGGAGTTACAGGCCAAAGACAAAAAAATTGAGATAAGGCTTCATATGACCCTCTCAAGGGTCCTTCTTTTTCAGGTGCTCCTCCTATATTCTTGTGGAGGCTTATATCTTTTAGTCTATTGTATTAGTTTGAATAGATTACCCGCAATATATTCAGTGTTTAATTAGTTTGTAGTTTGGTTCTGAAGCCACATGGGTGTAGGAGGTGTCGTTGGCCAGATCTTAGGGTCCATCCCTAAGATGTGGTGGTGGATTTGCAATTCCAGTTTAAAGATATGCATGTTCAGACTTCTGGTTAAGATGCGGGCATAGGTACCACGCCAAAGCAACCTAGGGGGGAAAAAGACCAAAAAAAATCTCAGCAAAATACACGCTTTTACTAAAAAGTGAGGTGTATAGAAAATTGAAGCAGCAGCAGAGAAGTAGAAGAAATCCAGAGCATCCAGAGCCCGCACAGGTGGCAAAAGTGGCCCCGGCAGCTCTGCCAACTGCGACAGGTGGCAGTGCTCCTGAAAGCCGCCAGGCTCGGCTTGAGCCACACGAAAAACCAGGTGCGGGGAGCTTCCACTCACACTGGCGCTCTCCACAACTCAGGAAACATGAAGGGAGAGCAGCAGTGAGCAATGGAGGAGCAGACCACGAGGTAGAAGAACACGTGGAACAGCGAGAGAACTAGAGCAGCTGAGGCTCCCTCCCCTCCCCCACCACCTGTGCGCAGCTCCAGTGAACAGAGCAGTGCTCCGGGACCTGGCCACGCCAACTTGAGCCGACAGCGAGACCCAAGCAAGTGCAGAGTCCAGCAGCAACATCAGGAGCTTCAGCACTGGTAACAGCGGCCCCAGCAGCAGCAGATCCAGTAGCAGCAGCAGCGGCAGACCCAGCAGCAGCAGCTTCAGAGGCATCAGCGGCAGATCCAGCAGCAGCAGCAGCCTCAGCAGCAGCAGTGGTTCCAGCAGTGGCAGCTACAGAAGCTGCACTTCCAACAGCAGATGTGCTGATCTGCAGGGCCACAGTTGCTAGGCTTGGTTTGCCACACAGGAGAAGCCAATGCCCAGATCCAGAAATCAGAACAGCAGACCAACGACCCAGGCAGCAACTTGACTGAGACCAAAATCATCCAACGTAACTGGGATCACACCACAGAAGGGTCTCACTTGGTCACAAGCTGACTTGGATCCCTCAACAGACCAGAAATCTTAACCTCTATGCTGATAGAGGATCTGGTTGTTATAATAACTACTCTTGCATACATACTTGGGGCTGTTTTTGATTGAATGGGTACAGTGTTTAGTTAACTTTTAGAATCTACCTGTATTTTATTCCACTCAGCCTACTTGAATACTCCCATAGCAGGGAAACTCAAACCCTAGGAACACCTTTGTAGATACTCTGAGAGTCTTAAGAGCCACACCTAACACCTTAAGCTCCTACCCTGAAAATATATAACATCAAATCAATTGATACAGCTAAGAATACCCAGCTATCTAGAAAATCCAAGCATTAACTTAATCCAAGATGCAAAAATATATACATTATAACACAAGAAACACTAAAAAGCAGGACGATATAAATTAATGCATCAGAAATGACCTCCAGTGAGAACAAGTTAGAAGAAATGCCTGAGAAAGATTTCAAAAGAATGATTGCAAATATGTTCAAAAAGGTCAAAGAATAAATCAAAGGTATCAAAGAAGAAATCAAAGAGGAAATCAAAGGAATCAAAGAAGATGCAGGACACCAACTTAATGAAATAAAGAAGGCAATACAAGACATAAATAAGGAAATAGAAATAATAAAGAAAAACCAGTTAGAATTACTAGCAATGAAGAACACAGTTAATGAAATAAAAAACTCTGTACAAAATCTCACCAGTAGAATGGATGAAGGAGAGGACAGACTATCTAAGTTAGAACACCAGGTGGCAAATCTAATACAGTCCAACAAAGAGAAAGACAAACTTATAGAAAAGTATGAGTGGGAATTTCAAGATATTCAGGACATTATGAAAAGATCAAATATAAGAATTCAGGGCATAATAGAAGGAGAAGAATTCCACTCCAAAGGCATAGTAGGCATCTTCAACAAAATCATAGAAGAAAATTTCCCCTAATTGGGAAGGAGGTGCCAATGCAGATACAGGAAGCCTTTAGAACCCCAGCTAGACAAAACCTGGAAAGAACCTCTCCTCGCCACATTATAATCAAACTTCCAAACACACAAACCAAAGAAAAAATATTGAAAGCAGTTACTTTATATTGATTAAGGGCACACTCCCACAGGAGGACATTACAATCCTAATCATATATGCACCTAACATGGGGGCTCACAAATTCATCAAAAAAACACTGTTAGAACTAAGGTCACAGATAACACCAAACACTGTGGTGGTGGGTGACTTTAACACCCCACTCTCGTCAATTGACAGGTCATCCAGGGAAAGAATAAACAGAGAGGCATCTGGACTAAATGAGGTCATAGAAGGAATGGACCTAACAGATATATACAGGACATTTCATCCAAAGACTGCAGAATATACATTCTTTTCAGCAGCACATGGAACATTCTCTAAAATAGACCATATATTAGGACACAAAGCAAATCTTAACAAATTCAGGAAAATTGAAATAATTCCTTGCATTCTATCTGACCACAATGGAATTAAACTACAAATCAGTAGCAAGAAAGGCTATAGAGCATACACAAAATCATGGAAACTAAACAATACACTCCTAAATGATGAATGGGTCAATGAAGAAATCAAAAAGGAAATCAAAAACTTTATAGAGTCAAACAATAATGAGAACACAACATATCAAAATCTCTGGGACATAATGAAGGCAGTTCTAAGAGGTAAATTTATAGCCTTAAGTGCCTATATTAAGAAATTAAAAAGGTCATAAGTAAATAACCTAATGCTTCACCTTAAAGCCTTGGAAAAAGAAGAACAAGGCAAACCAAAAATCAGTAGACGGGAAGAAATAATAAAGATTAGGGCAGAAATTAATGAACTAGAAACAAACAAAAAAGAAAACAATCCAAAGAATTAATGAAACAGAGTTGGTTCTTTGAAAGGATAAACAAGATTGATAAACCCTTAGCAAATCTGACCAAAAGAGAGAAGAGACACAAAATAATAAAATCAGAGGTGAAAAAGGTAACATCACAATAGATTCCAGAGAAATTCAAAAAATCATAGGGACATACTACAAAAGCATATACTCCACAAAGTATGAAAATCTGAAAGAAATGAATGATTTCCTTGATTTATGTGACCTACCTAAATTAAAACAAAATGTGATTAATCACTTAAATAGACCTATAACAAACATGGAGATCCAAACAGTTATCAATAATCTCCCAACTATAAAAAGCCCATGCCCTGATGGATTCACTGCTGAATTTTACCAGACTTTTAAGGAAGAGCTAACACCATTGCCTCTTAAGCTTTTCCAGGAAAGAGAAAAAGAAGGAATTCTACCAAACTCCTTCTATGAGGCCACCATCACCCGGATATCAAAACCAGGCAAGGATAGAACAAAAAAAGAAAATTATAGACCAATCTCCCTCATGAACATAGATGCAAAAATTCTCAACAAAATATTGGCAAACAGAATACAACAGTATATCAAAAAGATCATTCACCCTGACCAAGTAGGCTTTATCCCAGAGATGCAGGGATGGTTCAACATACACAAATCTATAAATGTAATACATTATATAAACGGGTTGAAGGACAAAAATCACATGATCATCTCATTAGATGCAGAGAAAGCGTTTTACAAAATCCAACATCCTCTCATGATAAAAGTCCTACAGAGACTGGGAATAGAAGGAACATATCTCAATATAGTAAAAGCTATTTATGACAAGCCTACAGCCAACATATTACTAAATGGGGAAAAACTAGAGCTTTTCCACTAAAATCAGGAACAAGACAATGGTGTCCACTGTCCCCACTTTGTTTAATATAGTTTTTGAAGTCTTAGCCATAGCAATAAGGCAAGAGACACATATAAAAGGGATAGAAATTGGAAAAGAAGAGATCAAGTTATCATTATTTACAGATGACATGATTCTATACATAAAGGACCCTAAAGACTCTACTAGCAAACTGTTAGAGCTGATAAACACCTATAGCCATGTAGCAGGATACAAAATAAATACACAGAAATCAGTAACCTTCATATATGCTAACAACTAACACACAGAGGATGAAATCAGAGAATCACTCCCATTCACAATTGCATCATAAAAGTAAAGTACCTTGGAATAAACCTTGCCAAGGAAGTAAAGAATCTCTACAATTAGAACTTTAAAACACTCAAGCGAGAAATTGCAGAAGACAATAGAAAGTGGAGAAACATCCCTTGTTCCTGGATTGGAAGAATCAATATTGTGAAAATGGCAATCTTACCAAAAGCAATCTACACATTTAATGCAATCCCTATCAAAATGCCAAAAGCATTCTTCAGGGAAATTGAAAAAACAATCCAAAAATTCATTTGGAATCACAAAAAAAAACCTTGAATATTGAAAATAATACTAAGCAACCAAAATAAGGCTGTGGTATCGCCATACCTGATTTTAACCTATACTACAGAGCCATAGTAACAAAAACAGTGTGGTACTGGCACAAAAACAGACATGTAGATCAGTGGAACAGAATAGAGGACCCAGATGTAAGCCCAAGTAGCAATAGCCACCTGATATTTGATAAAAATGCCCAAAATACTCATTGGAGAAAAGACAGCCTCTTCAGCAAATGGTGTTGAGAAAACTGGAAATATATCTGCCGAAGGATGAAAATAGATTCTTCTCTCTTGCCATGCACAAGAATTAAGTCCAAATGGATTAAAGACCTTAACATCAGACCAGAAACTCTGAAACTGCTAGAGGAAAAAGTAGGGGAAACACTCCAACATACTGGTCTTGGCAAAGACTTTCTGAATACAACCCCAATTGCTCAGGCAATAAAACCACAGATTAATCACTGGGACCTCATGAAATTACAAAGATTTTGCATTGCAAAGGACACAGTGAAAAAAGCAAAGAGGAACCTACAGAATGGGAAAAAAATCTTCGCCAGCTATATATCTGATAGAGGATTAATATCTAGGATATACAAAGAACTCAAAAAGTTAAATAATAAGGATTCAAACAAGCCAATCAAAAAATGGGCTATGGCTAGAATGAGACCCTACCTTGAAAAAGAAAAAAAAAAAGGGCTATGGAGCTAAATAGAGCATACTCAAAGGAAGAAATACGAATTGCATATAAGCATCTAAAAATATGTTCTACGTCACTAGTCATCAGGGAAATGCAGATTAAAACTACATTGAGATTCCATCTCACTCCTGTCAGATTGGTCACCATCATGAAAACAAATGATCATAAATGTTGGTGGGGATGTGGAAAAAGAGGAACCCTTCTTCACTGCTGGTGGGAATGCAATCTGGTCCAGCTATTGTGGAAATCAGTGTGGAGGTTCCTAAAACAGCTAAATATTGATCTACAATATGACCCAGCTATAGCACTCCTAGGCATATATCTGAAGGAGTCATCTCATTTCCTTAGAAGTATGTGCTCAACCATGTTTATTGCTTCTCAACTTATAATAGCTGGGAAATGGAACCAGCCTAGATGTCCCTCAACTGATGAGTGGATAATGAAGATGTGGCACATTTATACAATGGAGTTCTACTCAGCAGTAAAGAAAAATGAAGTTATGAAATTTGCAGAAAAATGGATGGACCTGGAAAGGATTATACTAAGTGAGGTAACCCAGGCCCAGAAAGCCAAGTGCCACATGTTCTCTCTCATATGTGGATCCTAGCTACAGATGATTGAGCTTTTGCATGAGAATGAAATACTTAGTAGTGTTGTGCCAAGATCCCTGACCAGGAACCAAGACCCCCGGTCACCCAGGAGTCACCTAGAGGACCGCCACAGAAGCTGAGACACTCGAACGTAAAAGCAACAGGTTTCTTTTAATGTCAAGCTTAAGCAGGGACTCAATCCACCCAGACCAACGCAGCGGGAGTGGGAGAGTGTCCCGACCTTTTAAAAGTAGGGGTTTATAAAGGAAAAGAGCGGGAAGGGGGAAAAGGGGTTACATCAGATAGCATCTTTTAAAATGATTGGTTCCAAGAAGGTGCACGTGGGAACATTTCTAGTTGCTCATCTCTGGCAGGCAGACTGCTTGTAGATCCTATCTTTTGCAAGGGGCCGGAGGCCCCCACAGCTAAGTATTTCTGGAATGTCCTGTTGAGCAAGCGAGCATGAGTTACAGAAGCAAAGGTTGGCACTTTAATCAGTTAGTTCCTTATCTGAGCCAAGCCTGGGATCCTCCTTTGTTCACAATGGTTTGTTCTACAAAGGCAGTGTCATTGTTTAATTAGTTATGTGTTATTTCTTTTCAGTCTCTCAAGTAGCAGAGGCCAGTAAGTTAAAAAGGTGATATAAAAGGAAGAGAAAGGAAGGGAGGAGGGTACTTAATAGGTTGATATTGTATATATGTAAGTACAATGATTGAGATGGGGAGGTAATATGATGGAGAATGGAATTTCAAAGGGGAAAGTGTGTGGGGGGGAATGGAGGGAATTACCATTGGATAGTTTTTCTTTATTAATCATGGAAAATGTTCATAAAAATAAAATAAAATAAAATAAAATTGGATGGAAAAAAAAAGATATGCCTGTTCTCTATAGTGCCTGAAGTGTGCTTGAGTGTGTTGTGGCTTTGGAGGCTTGGCTTGTTGGTTTGGTCTCTCTTTGCTCACACTCTTTGCAGGCCAGCTTCTTCTGTCATTATATAACTTCCCCTGCTTCTGTAAGCTTCAACAAATCCCTTCCTCCATAACTATGTCTGATCTGGATATTTATCTCAGTGACCTGGAAATTGTCTACTATAGAAATGGGTACCATAATGTGGGGCAAGGTGAATCTCACTATGTGGATTTTGGTCTTTTGGAACTTTTATCTTAGAGAAATGGGCTTGGATTTGGTGCTTGCAACTGAAGATGCCTTCTGTAGTGGTAAGCCAAGTATTATAGACTATAAAGATGCTGGTTTGAAAATTATAAGTGCAGAGCAAACTGTGCTTGGATACTTGGCTTATGAACTTTATAAGGGGAATGAAAGACTGTAGAGGACTTTGTTGGAAGTGGGCTACTGACACAAGAGATGACTGTGTTCTGCTGCCCAGGCCCAAAGAGTTGGATCAAGGTTAAATTTGTAATGAACTTATATGTTTGGCTAAAGGTATTGGACTGGAATTTTAAGATTTTAAGTTGTAAAACCTCAAGCAAATTTAAATTACAGACACTGAGATTAGTTTTAGGTTATTAAAGTTGCTATTGTTAAACACATTAGCAATCTTAAGGAAGATGGCCTAACTGCTTTACATTAAAACAATGGAGAAGATGCCTGAGAAAAGACTGCAATAGAAACACAAATTCTTTGGGAAGAGTTGATAAGAGGAGGAATCTGCTTTTCAGGGTCATGATTTCTTTCATTCCTGAATTAAGACTATGGCTGTGTCCTACACACCTGGTATTGGTTTCAGAACATGAAAAATGTGTGGAATGGTCATGAAATGCACACGGTTTCAGGAACCAATGCTGAGATGCAGCATGAGTCAGGGCCTGATGCCCTGATAGGCTGAAGTAGCCTTTGGAAGACGGACCATGGTTTGCATGAAGATGTGAAGATGTTTTGGATATACCAGGACGATGCGATGCAAGGGCTACCATAGAGCACACTGTTGGCCTGAGTTGGAAGTGTTCCCTAGCTACTCTGCCCAGTGTTTTATTAGTGTGTAGTTTGGAGCTGCAGCCACCTGGGTGGAGGAGGTACCATTGGGCAGATTTTAGAGTCCATCCCTAAGGTGTGGTGGTAGATTTGCAATTCCAGCCTAAAGATGTCCAAAGTGCCTTGAGTTCCTGAAGTGTGATTGTGTATGATGTGGCTTTGGTGTTTGGCTTTTAGCTTTTTACTCTCAAAGCTTGGGACTGTGAAAGCCGGCCAGCTTTTTCTGCCATTATGGAACATCCCTTGGATCTGTAAGCTTCAATAAATCCTTTCCTCCATAACTATGTATGGTCTGGAAGTTCACTTCAGCAACCTAGAATCTGTCTATTACATCTATCTTCAAGAATAAAGGTTTCTACAGTACCAGTTCATTTTGGGGTTAGTTTTCTTTTTGTCTAACTGTAATTTAATTGGTCTAATTAAAGAATTAATGTGAAGCCATTATTTTGGTAGATTTTGCAGGAGTGAATAAAATATTTTTGTAAAGCACATAAAATAGAGCAGGAGGGGAGGTAGCATTGCTCAAGTAATGTAGTCTTAGTTCTTGAATGAACTGGGGCATTCCCCCTCTCTTGAAACAGGTAACCCCTCAGCTAAATCACAACATTTATAATAGGATTTTAGACCTTTTATTGTTTTTGTATTTGAATGGTAATGTTTGAGTCCATCATAAGCAGAATCTTGGTGTGATTTGGAGACTTTGAAAGCCTTAAGCAAAAGTTTATTTAGGGTTAGGACTGGCTTTATTAGAAAACCCAATTGACATGGGAAGATGTTAGATCCATCGCCCCCATAGATAATTCTTTGGGCATAAGTGCTAGTATCAAATGGGGGTATGAAATCCAGTCCTCATGTTTACACAAGAACTTTACTGACTGAGCCATCTCCCCAGTCACAACTCCTCCTATGACCTGTGACATTGCATCTCCTCTCATAAAGGCAAATGTATGTATGTTTGGTCATGTGAGTCACATTGCCCAGTGGCATATAATTTGTCATGATGTCCTACTTCCAGTCCTTTGCCTGAATAATCCTTGAGTATGTGAGTCAGAGAAGACCACTCATTATGTGATGATCCATAACTACCAAGCCTACAGGCTAGAGAAATAATGTTTCTGAAGACAGTCTGAAAAATATTCAGTCTATTTCTCCAGATGGATAATTTCTCTAACATTTGTTGTTTTAATAACAAGCTTGAATAGTTAACTTTCTTATTGTATGGCAAATACCTCACAAAAGAAATAAAGGAAAGGAATGATTTATTTTGACCCATGATTTGAGGTATAGTCCATCATGGAAGGGAAGGCCTGGCAGCAGGAGCTTGAAGCAGCCAGTCACCTTGAGTTCACGGTGAGGAACTAGAGAGCTATGGATGCCAATGCTCAGCTTAATTCCTGCTTTCTAATTAATCCATGGGATGGGGCTGCCCATAGTTAAGCTGGGTCTTCTCCCCTCCTCTTTAAGCTTCTCTGAAAACACCCTCAAAATTTCCCCCTCCCCACCCAGAATGCTATACCAGGAAAGTTAACAATAAGTATTTATCATCACAAAATTTAAGGAATCTCTTTTAGCAAGTATGGGTATGTTTTTTGTGTTCATGTATGTGCACCTGCATGTGTATATGAGTACTTGTGCATATGCAGGGTCTTTCAGCCACCATTCACCCTTTTATTGAGACAGAGTCTCTCACTGGGCTAGGATTCACCAAGTAAACAAGAATGGCTGGCCAGTGAGCCTCAGGGATCTGTCAGTTTCCACCTTCCTAGTACTGGGATTACCATGACCAGCTCTTTTTACATGCTTCTGAGAATCAGAGTCAGGCCCTCATATTTGCAAGGTAAGTGCCTTACCAACTGTGCTATTTCCCTAGTCACTTAGCTTTTTGAATTATCTTCTCCTTTGGAGTAATTCTTAAATTCATGGTGCTATAAGAAAAATCACTATGGATCCAGTATAATATTATAAATCAATGGCCATGGGAGAAGTAGAGCAAAATGCTAATTATAATTCTAAATCATATTTATCTACAGAATTTAATTTTAACATTACCATTTTGTAGCTATGTGACCTTGAGAATCTGATTTATAATGTCCAAGTTTCAATTCTCCACTGTGTAAAATGAAGAAAACTTATGGGGTTATATAAATTGTCAGTGTTCAACCGTGTTAGTTCTCAAATGCATACATGTGTGCAAGGTTCTTTCCATAAAGATTTTGCAGACGATATTCTCATAGGTCATCCTATCAAGAGTTGAGTTACTAAGTTGTGCTAGGAGGGCCAGCAGTAGATATTAAAAATAATGATTGATGGATCAGACAGATTCCTTTCTTTTCACCTCTAAAGTGTTCAAGTGCCACTTGGGTCCTGCATTGCCAAGAACATGTTAATTCTTGACATTTATCTTATTCCTGATGTTAACTTACGTCCTTATTCTTTTCTTGCTTAACTTGGCTGTTTGGCATTATAAACTCAGACTTGAGCTCTGCATCAATTACTCCTTAACTGGTTATTCTTATTTGAATTCTTGTTTCCTTAGCATTTCTTAACCCCATCCATAAAATAGTTTTAATATTTGCTCTGAACTAATGATGGTTCTGAGCCAAGTACATAAGACCTAAAAGTAATAAGAATTCAATATATGTCTATATCTTTAATTATGTACATCATTTTGTCTTAGATTTTATGTGTAAAATACTATAAATGATTTTTGAGTCTGGTGATGAATAAATAAAAATATACCTGGGACATTACCATGACAACAGTGTCTTCTCCACCAGGGTTTAGAGTCTAGGGATTTTCTTACACTTTTATTCCACTTGGTTAGTGAGGAAAGATGTATAGAATTTCACCCACTCCCACCTGACCAACTAAGCAGACTTTCACATTCATGTCTATAATTGTGATAATGACCTGAAGACTAAGAATAAGGATTTGTATTATATAATTATTATAGTAATAGTTATAATGCTGGAACCTGCCCCCAAAGCCTCTGTAAAGCAGGGAAACCATGCTGCTACATGCCTGCCTCACAGCTCCTAATAGAATTATTTTTTTATGTTTTCCCTGTATGTCTTGGTGGGGTACCCTGTGCTTGAACTAATATCTACAATAATCCTCAACACAGATTAAAGCCATAACTTGTTTTCTCACTTCTATTTCCTTGAAAGGTTATTTCATCCATTTGCTATAATAACATTATATGTGCTGTGCCTAGTTTAGCATAGACTTGTTATCAATGTAAATTTGCCTTTTGTTTCCATGTTCTTTTTCATGGGTTCATATTAATCCTTTGATTCATACAAGAAAAGGTTAAAGATGTATTATCTTGAGTTATTTATAGCCTCATTTATCCTAGTAAGAACATACCTCAATACAAACACAATGGCAGAGTCTTTCACCCTCAGTGGAGTTTTTTTGCTTATTTCTTCTCAGAGACATCTAGATATTAATGAGAAAGGGCAAAAGAAAAGAGAAATAAGGAAGCCTGGTGTTGGATATCTCATGTAACTTGTTGAATACAGTACACTGTCAGATATCTCTGTTTACAAGTACCATGTATGTCTGACTTTTATTAATAAGAATGGAAAACATTCAGATATGTTTGTATATTAGTATCAGTGAATTATCTGTTAGGCTACCTAGTTTAAGCTACTTCCTTATATCACTTAAATATTTATAAAAGTTATATATTCCCTCATAAAGACAAAGATCCTAAATATTGTATTGTATATATCTTAAAGATATGATGAAAATCTCTATGAGATGAAATTGAGGCCAATTCATACTATATTCAAAACAATTTTTTCTCTGTCCTGTGATTTTAAGTGCAAAGACTTACTAAATAACTTTCATATGCAAGTTATGATTTCTGAGAAATTAAGATGTGTGGGGTTCACTTATGTGTCGAGAAATTCCTTTTTCTCCTCTTCTCCAATGGCTTTTATCTCTTTTTCTATTATTATAGATTGAATTGTTTTGGGACACAAAAGGTAGCAGAATTGATATTTCATCCTGAATAATACAGAAGATAATACATACAAGAAAGTTTTTCCAAAGCATGTCTGAGTATATACCTTTGAATTTGACTGGGAAGCATGTCACTCCATTCAGCACTCTGAATTAAGATGCACTATTTATTTTTTTCCTGGAGGCTATTTTAAATTAGGCTAATAAATTGCTACTCTCTGCTTTGCGTGATAACGCATTACATTATCTACTGATGTACATGTATTGTTTGACTCTAATGGTGTGGAAATTAAATGTTAGACATGGACCAGATGTTCCTATAGATGAATATGAAGTATGACTGGCTTAGCTATGTCTCACTGGGATGGACAGGAAGAATTCCACAATCAACAACAGAAGCAACCATAAAAATAGATTCTGATATCCATGTCTTACAGGAACTGACACAGGGTAGGGCTGGATGGGCCCTCAGCCTCTGTCTTTGATGACTGTTCTAAATGTCAGCAGTATTTATACTTGTTCATGAGGCAGGAAATCCTATTTCCTAAAATAGAGAATAAAATAAATTTGTGAATAAGAAACTACTCATAAAAGTGTCTGGATTGGGCAAATATTTGTTGTCTTTATTTGACAGACAGACAGCTTGGGATATTTTCAGGGTTTTGCACCTCAGTATGGCAGTGAGGTTTCCAAGGGTTGTTCCTCTATGCACAGCTCACAGCAGGGTGGGAGGGATATGGAACTTGGGGGATGGGAAATGGCAAACTAATGGGCCTTATGGTGAATTTTAATGAAGATTCCCTGCTGATTTTAGTCCCATTGGGGAAAAAAGGAAAAAAAATAGGAAAGAAAGAAATCCATAATCTCCTATCTGATAGTAACTTACAAATGTGGTCATAATTCAAATAGTACAAATATGACATATGGAGGTATGTAAGTGGTGTAGGTAGGATGCTTGTGGGTGATGCTTCTAACTAGGCTTGTATATGTAGATATAAGTTTGACAATCAGCAGGAAGAATAAGGAGAGTCAAATGCATTACATCATCGCAGTGAAAACCATCCTTTGCACAACTGTGATGCTAGAGGTAGAAAGAATTCGAGAGGCTTCAAGGTGAGTGCACTTCAGCCATGGAGAGAAAGAAGAGCAAGACCTAAGTAAGATCTGAGAACTTCAAACAGAGGCCCACACCCACTAGTGAAAGGCCTGGCCAATGTCTTCATCTCTTAAACAATTTGCTGAATTCCAAAGGGAATATCAAAGGGTTAATGTAAGACGAAGAAAAAGAAAAATTTGTCCTTTCAAGAATGATTTGAGCTATGAGTATTGCTATCACTTTTCCCTTTGCTCTCTAGTGAGTTACCAAAAATACGGATGTGAGGGATTTACTGCTGGCATGGGAAGTTTTGCATGCAAGCCTCATATCGTTCACACTTATGTTTCTTGTCTGACTTATGTGAATTGATTTTTTTTACTCCCTTTATTTAGCATCATTTCCCAATTTCATTTATTGGAAATGATTTCTCAAGAGTAACTCAATTTCTATCTTTTGCCTTAATTGCCTTCTTATTTCTTCATATACTGGATCATCTGAAACACATGTATTTAAAATAAAAATTTCCTATTAATCATAAGGTAAAGTGATGAGATCTAACTTTCATGAATTGTGTACACACATGAATATCATACCTTTTGAATCTACTTCTCAAGTAGAAACAATTTTTTTCCTATTTAAATGTGTTATGTATTACATATTGGTGTACAACTGTAGTCCCTGAACATGCAAGACTGAGTCAGGAGCATTTAAAGTTCAAGGCATTTTGAGGAGAGCAAAGGTTGAAACCCTCACTGGCCTTTTCCTCTAGACCAGTATTTTCTTTGAAGGAACAATAGGCAGGCAGTAAATACTGCACAGCTTGTGTGACATAAGTCAAGAACATAAGTCAATGGGTGAGGTTGAAATAAAATCCCATCTTGTCTACCTACTAGCTATGTGATCAGATTATTTATAATGACTCCACCTCAGCTTTTTCACCTGTACTGTATAGTATGAGCTTATAGTATGTGGTTCATAGATTGTCAAGGGTATTTCATGAAATGCTATATATTAAAATGTTTAGTGCCTAGAATAGGTCATGCTATCTGCTGTTAGTGGCACAACTGATAATAAAAACCACAACAAAAAAATGTTAGGGATTGTTTTCCAGGTTCCTTATATGTGTCCTAAGAGGGAAATATATAGCTTTAAGTGCCTATATTAAGAAATTAGAAAGGTCTCAAGTAAATGGCCTAATGCTTCACCTTAAAGCCTTGGAAAAAGAAGAACAAGGCAAACCAAAAATCAGTAGACAGGAAAAAATAATAAAGATTAGGGCAGAAATTAATGAAATAGAAACAAAATGAATGCAAAGAATCAATGAAACAAAGAGTTGGTTCTTTGAAAGAATAAACAAGATTAATAAACCCTTAACAAATCTGACCAAAAGAAAGATAGAAGAGAAACAAATTAATAAAATTAGAGATGAAAAAGGCAGTATCACAACAGATGCCAGAAAAGTTTTAAAAAATATCATAGGAACATACTAGAAAAATATATACTCCAGGCTGGAGAGATGGCTTAGCAGTTAAGGTACTTGCCTGAAAAGTCAAAGGACCTTGGTTTGATTCCCCAGGACCCACATAAGCCAGATACACAAAGTAGATCATGTGTCTGGTGTTCATTTGCAATGGCTGGAAACCCTGGCATGCCCATTCTCTCTCTCTCTCTCAAATTAACAAATAAAATTAAAATATTAAAAAACATACCCTCCACTAAGTATAAAAATCTGAAAGAAATGAATGACTTCCTTGATTTATATGACCTATCTAAATTAAATCAAGGTGAGATTAATCACTTAAATATACCTATACCAAGTATGGAGATCCAAACAGTTACCAAAAATTTCCCAACTAAACAAAGTCCAGGGCCAGATGGATTCACTACTGAATTTTACCAGACCTTCAGGGAAGAACTAACACCATTGCTTTTTCAACTTTTCCATAAAATAGAAAAAGAAAGAATCCTACAAAACTCCTTCTAGGAAGCCAGCATCACCCTGATACCAAAACCAGGCAAAGATAGAACAAAAAAAGAAAATTACAGACCAATCTCCCTCATGAACATAGATGGAAAATTTCTGAACAAAATATTGGCAAGCAGAATACAAGAATATATCAGAAAGATTAATCACCCCAACCAAGTAGGTCTTATCCCAGAAATGCAGGGATGGTTCAACATATGCAAATCAATAAAAGAAATGCATTATATAAATGGACTGAAGGACAAAAATCGCATGATCATCTCATTAGATGCAGAGAAAGCATTTGACAAAATACAACATCCCTGCATGATAAAAGTCCTACAGAGACTGGGAATAGAAGAAACATTTCTCAACAAAATAAGGGCTATTTATGACAAGTCTACAGCCAACATATTACTAAATGGGGAAAAATTGGAAGCTTTTCCACTAAAATCAGGAACAAAACAATGGTGTCTACTGTCCTCACATTTATTTAATATAGTATTGGAAGTCTTAGCCATAGCAATAAGGCAAGAGACACACATAAAAAGGATACAAATTGGAAAGGAAGAGATCAAATTATCATTATTTGCAGATTACATGATTCTGTACATAAAAGACCCTAAAGACTACCAGAAAAATGTTAGAGCTGATAAACACCTACAGCCATGTATCAGGATAAAAAGTAAACACACAGAAATCAGTAGCCTTTCTGTATGCTAACAACAAACACACAGAGGATGAAATCAGAGAATCACTCTCATTCACAATTGCATCAAAAATAAATAAAGTACCTTGGAATAAACCTAACTAAGGAAGTGAAGTATCTCTACAATGCAAACTGTATAACACTCAAGCAAGAAATTGCAGAAGACACTAGGAAATGGAAAAACATCCCTTGTTCTTGGATCAGAAGAATCAATATTTAGAAAATGGCAATCTTACCAAAAGCAATCTACATATTTAATGCTATTTCCATCAAAATTCCAATGGCATTCTTCACAGAATAGAAAAAACAATCCAAACATTCATTTGGAAGCACAAACAATCTCGAATACCTAAAACAATACTGAGTAACAAAAATAAGGCTGGTGGTATCACCATGGTGGTATCACCTGATTTTAACCTATATTACAGAACCGTAGTAACAAAAACAGCATGGTACTAGCACAAAAGCAGACATGTAGATAAATGGAACAGAATAGAGGACCCAGATGTAAGTCTGTATAGCTATAGCCACCTGATATTTGACAAAAGTGTCAAAAATACTCATTGGTGAAAAGACAGCCTCCTAAGCAAATAGTTCTGGGAAAACTGGATATGTATCTGTAGAAAAATGAAAGTTGATCCTTCTCTTTCTCTCCACTCACAAAAATTAAGTCCAATTGGCTTAAAGACCTTAATATCAGACCTGAAACTCAGAAACTATAGAGGAAAAGTAGGGGAAACCCTTTAACATATTGCTCTTGACAAATACTTTCTGAATATAACCCCAATTGTTTAGACAGTAAAACTACAGATTAACAAAGGGAAAGGACACTGTGAATAAAGCAAAAAGGCAACCTACAGAATGGGGAAAAAAATCTTTGCCAGCTATATATAGAGGATTAATATCTAGGATATACAAAGAACTCAAACTATTATATAATAGGAAATTAAACAACCCAATTAAAAATGGGCTATGGAAATAAATAGAGAGTTCTCAAAAAAAACAATACAGATGGAATATAAGCATCTAAAAAATGTTCTACGTCCCTCACTAGTTATCAGAGAAATGCAGGTAAAAACTATGTTGAGATTCCATCTCCATCCTGTCAGATTGGCTACCATCATGAAAACAAATGACCACAAATGCTGGCAAGGATGCAGAAGAGGAGCCCTTCTACACTACTGGTGGGAATGCAATCTGGCCCAGCCATTGTGGAAATCAGTGTGGAGGTTCCAAAGACAGCTAAAAATCTACAATATGACCCAGCTATAGCACTCTGTGGTGGTTTGATTCAGGTGTCCCCCCATAAACTTAGCTGTTCTGAATGCTAGGTTCCCAGCTGATTGATATTTGGGAATTAATGCCTCCTGGAGGGACTGTATTGTTGGGGCAGGCTTATGGGTGTTATAGTCAGTTTCCCTCTGCCAGTGTTTGGCACACCCTCCTGTTGCTGTGGTCCACCTTATGTTGGCCAGGGGCGGTGTCCACCGTCTGCTCATGACATCATTTTCCCCTGCCATCATGGAGCTTCCCCTGAAGCCTGTAAGTCAAAATAAATCTCTTTTTCCCAGAATCTGCTCTTGGTTTCTACCAGCAATGTGAACTGGACTGCAACAGTAAAATGGTACCGAGAAGTGGGATTGCTGATGGACACCTGACTGTGACTTTGGCCTTTTGGAGCTGATTTTCAAGAGAATGCAGGATGATTTGAAACCTTGGCCTAAGAGACACCTTGCAGTGCTGTAAGTACAGCTTGATGGACTATTCTGTTCAGAGTTGAAAGGCCTGAATGCAGTAAGAACTATGGACTGTGAGGTTTGGCTTATGAGGGTGAGAAAGAGCTTTGCTTAGACTGGGCTAGCAGTTTGTGTGAGAAGCTTGCTCATATGCCTATGTCCTGAGAAGTTGTGCAGGGTTGCTTTGCATAGAAATGAACTGGTGTGAGCAGAGGGATATGGCACAGAAAGAAAAATCTTTGGGTGAACTGTTGCCCATTCAACTGCAACTGAGAGATTACAACATTTGATCCTTTGAGACTGGGCTAGGTGACCTGCGCTGGAGCAACAGGAAGAATGTCAATTCTTTTGAAGGGGCCTGAGTGCTCAAGGAGTCCTGTTCTTCAAAGTCTGTTTTATTCCCCCCTAGATTAACAAATTGCCACCTACCTGGTATCATGGAGTATAAAAAATGCAGGAAAGAGGGTCATTGAGTTTGTAACACAGTCTTATGTTTTGGAAATGGCCAAGGGCAGCGTGAAGCAGGTTTGCTGGATGCCTGCATGGAAACCCTATGGGGACAGGAGGATGAACTGTGGCTTGCAGTGGAGACCCAGTGGAGATGCCAGTACCGTGAGATGGCTGCCAAGGAGAGTTGCTGGCCCTGATGAAGTTTTACAGGACTGTGAGTAGCCTAGCTGGAGGGGCAGAATTGGAATGCCAGAGACTTGTTAGAATTATTGGACTTGGAGACTTGTCACTGACTAAAGTGGGTGGACTTAGAATTTGAGTTTAATGTTTGCCCTGGTTGTTTTAAATCTTGTATTGGCTGAATGTTTCTTTGCTATGCCCAATGCCATCTTTTGCATTGTGATTATTTATTCTGTGATATTCTGGGTTTTTTGAGGTTATTTTTTGGTGTTATGGCTCAGTTAAAAGATCTTGGACTATGGGGATGTATGAACATCATTGGAATTGATAAAAACTATGAGGACCTTTAAAGTTAGATGAAAGCATTGCATTTTACATCATGTATGATTATCAGTTTTTGGGGGCCAGGGGTGGAATGTGTTGGTTTGATTCAGGTGTCCCCCATAAACTTAGGTGTTCTGAATGCTAGGTTCCCAGCTGATGGATATTTGGGAATTAATGCCTCCTAGAGGGACTGTATTTTGGGGGGTGGGCTTATGGGTATTATAGCCAGTTTCCCCATGCCAGTGTTTAACACACCCTCCTGTTGCTGTGGTTCACCTTATGTTGGCCAGGGGGTGATGCCCACCCTCTGCTCATGGTATCATTTTCCCCTGCCATCGTGGAGCTTCCCTCGAGCCTATAAGCCAAAATAAATCTCTTTTTCCCAGAAGCTGCTCTTGGTTGGGTGATTTCTACCAGCAATGCAAACTGGACTGCAACACACTCCTAGGAATATATTCTAAGGACTTGTCCCATTACTTTAGAGATACTTGCTCAACCATGTTTATTTCCACTCAATTCACAATAGCTGGGAAATGGAACCAGCCGAGTTGTCTCTCAACTTATGAGTAGAAAATGAAGATATGGCACATTTACACAATGGAGTTCTACTCACCGGTAAAGAAAAATGAAGTTATGAAATTTGCAGGAAAATGGATGGATCTAGAAAGGATTATACTAAGTGAGGTAACCCTGGCCCAGAAAGCCAAGCACCGCATATTCTCTCTCATATGAGGATCCTGGCTAGAGATGATTTGACTTCTGTGTGAGTAGGAAGAAAACTCAGTAGCAAAGGCCAGTAAGCTAGAAAAGAGAAACAAAGGGAAGAGAATGGAAGGGAGAGGGGTACTTAATAGGATGGTATTATATACATGTAAGTAGAAGAACAGAGTAATGGGGATGAAAAGACCCATGTGAGGTGAGGATAAGAGATTGAGTAAAAGAAAGGTGGAGGCCAGGTAATCAAAAATCTAAGAGGATATAAATAACTCATGTGGAAACCTACTTTTTTGGACAAAGAAACACTCAAGAGCCATAGATTGTTGCTAGACACCTGACTGTGTGGCTATGACCTTTTGTAGCTGATTTTCAAGAGCAATGTGGAAAAATTTGAAACCTTGGCCTAAGAGATTCTTTGCAATGCTATAAGAACAGCTTGATGGACTATTCCAGTCAGAGTTGAAAGACCTGAATGCAGTATAAGAGCTATGGATTGTGAGGTTTGGCTTATGAGGTTGAGAAAGAACTTTGCTTGGACAGGGCTAGCAGCTTGTGTGAGAAGTTTGCTGTTATGCCCATTCCTGAGAACTTGTGCAGGGTTATATTGCATAGAAATGAACTTGTGTAAGCAGGGGGCTATGGCACAGAAAGAAAAATCTTTGGTTGAACTGCAGCCTGTTCAGTTGTAATTGAGAGCTTACCTTTGAGACTGGGCTAGCTGACCTGCGCTGAGACAACAGGAAGAATGTAGACTCTTGGAGGGGCCTAAATGCTCAAGAAGTGTCCTGTTTTTCAAAGTCTGTTTTATTCCCCCCTGGATTAACACATTGGCACCCTACCTGGTATTGTGGAGTTTAAGAAATGCAAGAAAGAGAGGGTCATCGAGTTTGCAACAAGATCTTGTGTTTTCAAATGGCCATGGGCAGTGTGAAGAAGGTTTACTGGTTGCCTGAATGGAGACCCCATGGGACCATGAGATGAACCATGGATTGCAGTGGAGACCCAGGGGAGATGTCAGGACCATTAGATGGCTGCTAAGGAAAGCTGCCAGCACCAATGAAGTTTTCCAGAACTGTGAGTAGCCTAGCTGGAGGGGTGGAATTGGAATGCCAGAGACTTGTTGCTAGTTATAATTAGAAACTTATTACTGGCTAGAGTTGTTGGACTTGGAGCTACAGAGTTTGGTGTTTGCCCAGTTTAAATTGTGAATTGCTTGAGTATTTCTTTACTATGCCCAATGCCATCTTTTGCTGTGTCAATATTTATTCTGTGCCATTATGATTTTTTTGAGATAATTTTTTGGTGTGATGGCTCAGTTAAAAGATCTTGGACTATGGGTATGTATGAACATCATTGGAATTGATAAAAACTATGAGGACTTTTAAAGTTAGATGAATGCATTGCATTTTACATCATGGATGGTTATCAGTTTATGGGACCAGGGGAGAATGTGGTGGTTTGATTCAGTTGCCCCCATAAACTTAGGTGTTCTGAATGCTAGGTTCTAGGTTGATGCAGATTTGGGAATTAATGCCTACTGAAGGGAGTGTATTGTTGGGGTTGGGCTTATACGTGTTATAGCCAGTTACCCTTTGTCAATGTTTGGCACACTCTCCTGTTCTTTTCTTGTCATTATCTTCTAAATAATACACCACTGTGTTTCCTGAATAATACAGTGCAACTATCAGCATTATACTTATAAGCTTACATTGTACAAGGAATTATATGTAATATAGAAATGAGTTGAAGTATATGAAAGGGTCATATGCAAATTCCACAGTAATTTATGTGGGGGACTTGATAGACCTCAGATTTGTACATCTGTTCATGCCCTATAACTAATCTGCACACCCACACACCCAGGGACAACTGTAGAGAGTATATTAGGCCTTTGAAATCTTCCTAGTACACTTTTCTTCAGAAGTAGCTAATTTTATTGAGTTCAACGTATACTCCTCTAGTCTCTATATTTCTTCATAAATAACTGTCCATATACAGATAGAAAAGCATACATCTATATATGGCTGAGACTTTATTTTATTTAATAACTTTCTCTTCTCCACAATTATAACTTGATGAAATTTTGCTCGCATGTTCTTTTGAATGCTTGAAATTGATTAAACCAAGGACCTCATGCATAATCTTTTCTATACATTGAGAAGAAAATTAAGAAAAAAACTGAGGGGCAAAATGTATAGCACATGTTGGGTCATGATATACAGAGACATTTATCGTACCAATAACTGTGGGCTAACTCCACAATGCACGACCCATATACCTCAACAAGGAGGGACCAATGGGGAGGGGGTAGGTCACGGATGAACCTAATAATGGTACCAAATTGTCTGTACTTGCAGAATAGAAAACTAATAAAAAATTATACAAAAAAGTCATTTTAAATAATTTGATGTAAATTTATTAAGCTAAAGTAACCATGGTAAATTAAAGAATTGTAGAACTTATGTTTTTCATTACATGGTGGAATTGATATTTTAAGGAAAATCTACTTAAAGAATTATTAAATTATAGGCAGCATAAAATTATTTAAATTTTATACTTTAATATTGATCAATATCATAACTTAATGTCATGAAGATAATTAGTAATCAGTATTCCTTTCTTTTCTGAGTTTTTTCTTTTTTAATGCCTTATTTGTAATAGTTTATGACATATATGTCTTATTCTGCAACAATATTTACCTCAGTTATTTATTCTGGGGTTACATTTAAGTAAAGAGCTTGGGCCCTTATCCTACTGCGCTGTAAAAATTCAAATTCTATAAATATTATTATGATTAATCTCTTCACTAATTATACTTAATTGTCAAGGTTTATATTAAAATTTAGTTGTTACTTAGTCTCATTAAACCTGTGGTTGTTTAGATCTAAAGAAAAAATGCATTGATACAATGGACATTTGTTGCATAGTATCAGAAACAATTTTTTTTCATCCTAAGGTCATATTTTCCATTTGTAAATTATTTTTTCTTCCTTGAAATCCGAGGGAGATTTTATTTTTGAAGTTCAATAATTTAATTACATTTCTTATATCACTATATTTATATCAAGTTTTGTTAGTCTATGCTTTTATTCTACCAGCTGTAAGGGTTATTCATTTGCCTTGTCATCTGTTATATCTGTGATTATTTTCTGTCCAACTTATTGGCTATTTCACTTCAGGGATATTACTGTATTGTCTTTTTAAGTATTTTTAAGTTTATTGTCCCTACTTTTGTTTCAGTTACTATTATTTTCTATAACTAAGATAAAGCTTCATCTGCACAATGTTTTTGTTTATTTTCTCCTTGTTTATTTTATTTATGCTATTTAGTTTTAGGGGTTTTTTTTCTTACAATATCTCTTTTCTTGTCATTCTGATCTTTTATTATATTACAATGCCTCCATTGTTTCACAGAGCCCATGTTTGTATTGGATTATTAATTTACATAAACATCAATGCAAAAATACCTTGTTTTCTTGAATTGTATATTCTTTTGGCTTAGATTGCATGTGGCGCCTTTTAAACAATAATAAAATAAAGTAAATGCTTTTTCCACTTGTAAATATTTGGTTATGTTTTAAATAACATTCATGCCAATTATTTTCCTCTTCTGCCTTTGATCAGATCCTACTTTCACTCTAATGTGGTATAAGTATGTCCTCTTCACACTGATTCCTACCTTGTCCAGATCACTTGCCTTCCCTAAGATGCAGGTGACAGAGCATGGTGCCATGCAAGGGAAGCACAGTTGACACTGGCTGCAATGTGTGATCTGGTCCTGGGTTCACTCTTACTGCTGAGACCCCATCAGAGCCCTTTATTCAAATAAATCCCACAAATTTGGCTGCAGTTCAACTCCTTTGGGCTTTGGCTCACTCCTCTGATTTTTCACTATGTTTGGGAGCAGAGGCCTTCCTACCATGGCTCAGATATAGTACAAATTACCTACTTAGTAATTTTCCATGGCATATTAATTCACCCCTTAATTGCCTTTTTTCCATGTGCATTAGCTTTCTGTCCTTTATCTGTGGTTCTGCTTTCCATGGACTCAATTATCTTTGGTCAACTGGTTTGAGAGTGTTAAATGGTAAATTCCAGAAATAATTCATGTTCTAAATTGTGCACCATTCTGAGCAGTGTGAAAGACTCTCTTGCTTTCCTCACTCGTGGTGTGAAACACTCCTTTGTCCAGAGTATCCAAGCTGTATATGCAACTTGCCCTTTAGTCATTTGGTAGCTGTGTCAGTGCTTGTGTTCACGAGACTTTACTTTACTTATTTCATTGACTCTCACTTTTTGAAGTTTATTTCATCTCTCTTTGTTTTCTATTGCCAGAAACTTTGGGACAGAGTTACTTTTATTTTAACTAGAGGAGGAAGACCCTGTAATAGAAACTGGCACCAGCATCTCTCAGACTCAAAAGTTACTTTAAATGTATCTGTGAAGAATTTATCTCATGAGATTCGAGAAAAAAAAATGTTATACTTTAGAAAGAAGCAGATTTGTGAACATATTCAATGGCTTGAACTATCAAATACAAAGGCTGAGCAATATTGAACAAATATCCGTACGGCACAAAGAATGGGGCTTGGTGATCTGTGAGCTATAAACAAGAGTGAGTTCCTAAAGACAGTAATAGAGAGACAACTATATTTAGCTCATTCTACATGTTTTCATTAAGTACTTTCAGGAATAAACTATAGGCAAAATAGAGAAGTACAATGGAGCATAGAGGTAGAAGATCCATTACAGGGACATCTGAAAGTATAGTGGAGAATATGGAAGTGATGACAGATTCCAAAGATAAGAAGGGCATGGAGGTAGAAATGCTTTAAATGAAGTTTTAAACAAGCAATATATTAAGCACTTAACTTCCCAATTGGTAGTGAGTGGGTAAGCAGTGAAAGTGGTGTGTGAAGAGGCTGTACAAGTAGCTGAAATCAAAACTGATTCACCCATATAAGATAATGGGCAATAGACAAGTATTCACAAAGTGTAGTGTGGCACATGCCTATATGACAGCACTCAGGAGGCTGATGTAGAAGGATCTTCAGTTTTCGGGCAGCCTGGGATACATACATAGTAAGACACTATCTCAAAAGCAGGAGCATGATAGTAACAGCAGAGCTGAACTTAACCTGGTTACAAGAAGACCATCATAAGAGGAGGGAAATATCATGACATCCAAATAAAAGAGAGACTTATTGAGATGGGGAGGGGATATGATGGAGAATGGAATTCCAAAGGGGGAAGTGGGGGAGGGAGGGTATTACCATGGGATATTTTTTTATAATCATGGAAAATGTTTTAAAAATCGAGAAAAAAAAATAAAATAGGATCAAAAAAGTGAAGAGAGAAATAAAAAAAAAAAGAAAAAAGGTAAATCCTAGAACAATGGTAAAAATGCCACATAGGTGTCATAAGACTTTAATTCTTGGTTTTTGTTGTTGTTGTTGTTGTTGTTTTGTTTGTTTGGTTGGTTATTTTTTTTTTTTTTTGCCATTGTCCTGAGATGTGTGAGCTTAAATGAGTAATTTGAGCTCTTTTAGTCCCATTGAGCTCTCAGTAAAGTAAGGTTGATGAACTTAGCTTCTGATATTTAGTAAAGTGTGTAAATTACATAAAGCTATGTGTGATAATGAGGAAAATATGGAGAATTTGGGAGCTCTTTTCTTATAGTAATAATTTTGGCAAAATACATTATGGTGATTGGAGCACTTGCAGAAAAATGCATGCAAAGGAATTTGCAGAGGTGGTATCAAGAAATGGGAGAGATTGCATTTCAGGATGATTCCAAGTTTCTTATTTGGAGTTTAAAGAATACAGATGATTCTCAGAAGAGTGAAAATCAAACAAAGAAGGTATGTTGAAGATCAGGATCATTGTGTCTTCACGAGATATTGCAAAGTCAAGGCAGGGAGGCCTTTGTGTAATGAGGAATGGTTGTTCACAAGAAATGTAAGGCTGATGCCACAAAAGGCAAACACAAGAGACTTAGGTCTCAACACTATTAATATGGCTAGTGAGTGACAGAAATGAACTATGAGCTGAACTGTGCTCCAACTTTTCATCTATTGGTGTCACCTCAATGTGATGACATGTGAAGGTGATTAGGTTTACATGAATTCATGAGTATAGAGTCCTAATGGTGGGAATTTGTGCCTTAAGACATCAATGAGCAATTAACATGCTCTTTCTCTTCACTATCATCATCATATTTGGGCACAGCAAGAAGACATCTTACTCTCTCCTTACTCTTTCCAGCAGGCAATGATTCAGCTGGAACCCAGATCATGAGACTGCCCAGATTCTGGAACTGTGAAAGATAGATGTCTGCTATATAACCTACCCAATCTATTGTATTTTGTTATGCTAGTGGGATATTGTTTGTGAGCCACAGAGATAAAGGGAAAGAGGAAATGTAGCATAAAGTCAACTCATAAAGGAATGCTTATTAGCAGTTAAGATGAGTTAGGCAAAATGTAAGTGATAGAGAAATGAAAGATGATGACACCAATATCATTTAGTCATTAGATGCTCCTAGAATATTGACTGAAAGGCAGCACACTGGTACATTATGAAACAGACATGAATTTCACTCTCTAATCTGATGTGATGTTTTTACTTTGCTGTATTTTGTACATCCATTAAGAGAGTGGTAGATAAGTACCTTGTATATTACACAGAGAGAAAATATTACTTCCAAGTGGGAGATGTACAGAAATCTTATTTGAGATGCTAGTCTAAGCTAAGTCTTGAAATTTTCTACATGTAGTAGGATATTCTCCTTTTAAGTTTTGCATTGATTTTGAGACAGGATCTCATGTAACCCAAGCTGCTCTCTAACTCACTCTGTAACAAGATCTTGGATTCCTGATACTACTACTTCCACCTCCCAAGTGCTGAAATCGTGGGCATATATTATCATACTGGACTATTTTCCATGTTTTGTTGATGAAATTTTCACATGGAGAGAGAATGCTATATGGTAGATGAAGTAATTGGCAGTGTTTTGAAGTGAGTGAAGACGGGGGTCACAGAAATGAATTCTGACAAGGTTTTGCTCCTGGGTGGAGGGCGGAGGGGGATGTAGGCACTGGAAAAGATACTGGTGCAGGGAGAGAGCAGGATGGGCAGGCCTTCTTCCTCCTCCACACTTCAGCCTTCCTCTCGGTCTCTCATCAACTGATCCCAGTTAGAAACAGGGAAGTCAAGGAGCCTCGGTGACATAATCAGTAGGGACAGCTGTCTAGGGACTAGTGGAAAATAACCACCATAGCTACTTTGGAGGAAGATAAGAAAATGTATAGTTGATGAAATAGATAATTCTTGTTAAAATAAATGGTACAGAGGGGTGAGAAATCAGAGATATGCATATAAAAATAAATGGCTGTTCAAATTCATTAGGATTGTGACAAGGGAAGAGAGACATTGAGAATTTGTGTTTCTGCTCCTTAATTCATAAGTGAAGGTTGGTAACACTCATTGAAATGGGAAAAAAAAAGCCCAAAACAAAAACCAAGGATGGGAAGAAATGACTTTATAATAAGAAGTATACAAAGATAAGTAAGTTTTTAGAAATGTTATTGTTTCCATGTCCAGGAAAGTACAATAGGGTAGAAAGAATATAGCTGTCTGTGAGTTTATGTCAGCAGTCTTTTTCCCCAGCCCATTATAGAAATTACAAATTAAGCATGCTCAAGTCCTTTATGTAAAATGGTCTAGCATTTACACATAACCTATGCATGTCTTCTGTGCACTTTAAATCATCCCCATATTACTTACACTCCAAAGACAATTCAAACACTATGTAAGTAGTGGTTCCAGTCTGTAAGAGAAACAATGCTTTCCGTGCTCAGGATAGACATCTATACCATTTTGATCTGTGGCTGTTTAAACTCACAGACATGAAGAGCTGACTGTACTTGGATTCTTCCTTTCTCCTCACTCTTCATGTGAATCTCCAGTTTCACTCCTGGACAAGAGCAGCATTGTCCTCAGTTACACACACAGATCATCAGGAGCACACAACTTCCAGATTATGACCACCTTAGGGGAAATGATGAAGAGAAATGTAATGGTGGTTCATAACAAAATAGAAGACAGTGAAAAGGATCTTGGGGGCAGTGGAAGGGGAGGGCCAATAGGATGAGGGGAGCTGAGATGGGGCACATGAGTGGTTTTATGCCTAGAATGGTGACTTAGAGAACCAGAACTGTGCTGTTGGATGGTATGTCATTTACTTCTCATTGCTGCAAACAAATACCTGACCAGAAGCAAGGTAAGGAAGAAAAGCATTTATTTTGGCTCATTTTTCATAGAATATGTCCATTACATTGAGAAAGGCATTAATAAAGGCTGACTCATCTCATTACAGCCAGTCAGGAAGCAGAGAACCAGAAAATGAACTGGAAATGGGACCAGCCTATAAAAACTTGAAGGTTCACCCCAAGTAGCCCATCTCCTCCAGAAAGTCTCCACTTATTAAAGGTTGTACAACTTCCCCAACAAGACAACCATCTGGGGACCAACTGATCAAGCACATGAGCATGTGGGACCTTTTGTACTCAAAGCACAGCACAAGGTTCATCACATGCATATTAACCTCTGTGGGGTTCTATAGTCAGGAAAACCAGATACATGACCTTACAAAATTTAGTTTATGTTGACATGCAAACTCAGAAGACAAGAAAGAATGGGCTTCTGGAAGGACTTGGTGGTAGTTAGACACACATACTGAGGGGCTTTTGAGCTCAGTGACTGCAACTCCAGAGAGCCAGTGCTATGCATCTCCTTCCAACTTGGGTTTAGATACCTGGTATCCTGAAAAAAAGTGATAATGTATATATTTGCAACACATAAATTAACCAATATAATAACCATGATGACCCTACCCCCATGACAGGATTCTTTTTTTTAAGATTTCCTAGAAAGCCACTGAACTGCTGTAGACTTCAAGTGAGGCTACAGCTTGAAGTAACAAGGGGACATTGTGTGTCCTTCATGAAGTTCTTCCCTCAGGATCAGAGGTTTCTGGTGGAGCTTTCCTGGAGAAGGCAATAGCATGCTTTTTTTTTCCCCCAAAGACAGGAGGGAATGATTGCTTCTCATCCAGAACTGTGCATTGGCTGACTGTGGCAATCTCAGCATGTGGGAAACAAAGTCTTGAGGGTCATGAGTTGGAGGTCAGCCCAGATTTCACAGTAAGACCCTGTCTTAAAGGAGAAAGAAGAAAACACATTGATCAGTCTGATAGAATTCTACATGGTATAACCCAAGAGAAGTTGATCAAATAAAAATAGATAATCAAGGCAGGGAGATAGCTCAGCAGCTAGCATATCTTGATGCACAAGAATGAGGGTCTTAGAGGGCTTCAGACCATTCCCCAACCTCTACTTTAAGAGCTAGACATGGAAATGCCTGTCTCTAACCCAAGTCTTGGTGCAGGGGGCTGGGATGGGGAGGAATTGAAGACACTGGAGAATAGTTGGGTCTCACTGGCTGACAAAACTGGCAGCTCTGCATTGACTGAGAGACCCTGTCTCAAGGAAATATGCAAACGAGCAAGAAGAGGACACACCATGTTCTTCTCTGGCCTGTGCATGTGTGTGCATGATGAACATGCATATGCACACACATGTGCATATGCTATACATGCATCACCATCACACATCACACAACACATACTCTACACATGCACACACGAATAAAATATAAATGTTAATAATAAATCATGAGTAATCCTTTGAAGTACAGATTAACCCATTCCTTTGAGGGATACTTGATTTAGCCTCAGTGAGCCATCCTGTTTGCAATCCTTTCAAGGAGAAAAATCATGTCCCTCCCACATGTACCCTCCCATGCTTACTTCTACTTCTCAAGGAACTCTTTCGACTACACCAGCCCTACTACTGCACATCATTAACAGTGAGGTCTAATTCCCATTTTTGGTGAAAATAAATAGTCTTGGTACTTAGAGGTTGCTTTTCCCCTCAAGCTTCTGATACTTTGTATGGCTTAGTGGACTCACATTGACTCTGCTGCTGGGTAGAGATAGTTTATTCTAGGCATATAACACCTGGTACAAAATAGAGTCATTTATTTTGTATGTCTTTACATTTGTTCCCTAGCAACCTTTTCTCTTTAACTTCCCTTTTCAATTTCTTCTTTCTGGTATATTTTCTCTGTCAGTAATACACATAGAGTTTCTTATGGACTAGAAATACATAATAAGCTTAATGGGTAGAAATTTTCCTACTTGATATTGCTCACTTAGCAAAGTCACTTACTTTTTTTCCAGGGTGTTTAATCATCTACATATGATAACACATGATAAGATTTAGGCATCTTTCATCACAGAGCAATGACTCATAAGCTTATAGAAACAGAGTACCTATAGACATGCATGTGGTGCTACCCTGAATTAGGTTTGAAATTACTAACAATATTTTTTTTAATTTTATTTATTTATTTGAGAGTGACAGACACAGAGAGAAAGACAGATAGAGGGAGAGAGAGAGAATGGGAGCGCCAGGGCCTCCAGGCACTGCAAACGAACTCCAGACGCGTGCGCCCCCTTGTGCATCTGGCTAACGTGGGACCTGGGGAACCGAGCCTCGAACCGGGGTCCTTAGGCTTCACAGGCAAGTGCTTAACCGCTAAGCCATCTCTCCAGCCCACTAACAATATTTTTATCAGTATTTCCCTAAATACTATTAGTTATTGGCTATTGAGTGCCTTTGACATTTGTTATACTTTTTTTATCCACACATATGGTAAGTGTTTGCTTCTTAGTCATGCCACAGTAAATGAGATTGCTCTAAGGATGCTGTGAAAGAGGGCTTTCTTCCCCAGCACCAATACATCTACAAGGATGCTGGGGGAGAGGGCTTTATACCCCTAGCATCATCACTTTTATGAGTGAGTATGTTCCAACCAAAAATGTTCCTTGCAGGCTGTCTTCAGAGCCTAGGGCATAAAATGCCAAATGCATAGGTCAGTCACATACTTAATCTCCCTAGTCTCAACTGATTTTTCTTCTAGTATAATAAGAACCTTTTATTAAATATAAATAATATTTATCATTAACTTTTTATCTTTATTTATTTAGTTGAGAGACAGACAGAGAGAAATAGACAGAGAGAGAGAAAGAAAGAGAGAGAGACTGGGCATGCCAGAGCCTCCAGCCACTGCAAATGAACTCCAGATGCGTGTGCCCCCTTGTGTATCTGGCTAACTTGGGTCCTGAGGAATCAAGCCTCGAACCAGGGTCCTTACACTTCATAGGCAAGTGCTTAACCACTAAGCCATCTCTTCAGCCCATATTGATCATTAATATAAGTTTGTTCCCTTAATGTGGCAAGGGGATCAAATTCAGGGCCCTATGTATCTTAGGCAAACACTCTACTATTGAGGGAGCTCTGTGCCCAACCCAAAACACCAGTTTCTTTTAAAAGTATTGGATATGTATGCATATGTTAGGCATGTAAGCTTTTCTATATGTGTGTGGGAACTTGCATGTGTGCAGATGTGTGTCTGTGTAGGGACCAGAGGTCAACAGTGAGTGTCATCCTCATTACTCCTTACCTCATTTTTTTGTGGATCTCTAGAATTCATTGATCTGGTTATAGAACTGACCAGTGAGTCCCAGTGATCCTCCAGCTGGAATTATAGGTTCAAGCCACTGCAACTAGCTTTAAAAAAATACTGTGGTCCTGAAGATACAAACTTTCACAGTAAGCAATTTACTGAGCTATTTTATCAGCCCCAACACCAGTTTCTTCAGCAAATCCCTACCCAGTGTCCTGAGTAAGTTTCTCTGATCACATGTTTGTGTTCACAAGAAAGAAACTATTTTGGAGGAGAATCATCAGGGGAGGAGAATGGTCACCAGTAGAGTAGGAAGTGAGGGGCCTGAGAGGTGCTACTTGTAGGCAAGATTTACTGCAATTAGTAGAATCTCAAAACAGCACTAGACAAATAAAAAGAAATTTTTCCCCATTCAGTGGCCTGGAGAGAGCTAGTAGGAGCTAGCAGTGTGGGCCAACTTCATGAGATTATGCAAGGACCCAGGCTCCTTCTAGCTTTGGGTTCCACATCCCTAGAATGCTAACGTTGTTTTGTTGTTTTAAGTGTTATTACTAGTACCTAGAATCCCTATGCATTTCTTCAGATGTGATCATGAAGAAATCTCTCTGTCAATCCCCACTGCTTCTCTAGAAACACCCTGACTCATCCTCTGGTTGCTACTGGAGATCCTGTAGTTGATACCACTGGTGCTGAAGAAACCCCCTTTTTTCCTGTTGAGCTCTAATACACACTGGCATTTTTTTTTAAATCAGTGGTGTTACTTTGTGGCTGGTCCAGAAAATACTTCTTCCCCCTCTGTATTGTCCTATATGTGCACCTACAAGGAGCTAAGTTGAACATACATCTGAGAAATAGCAACCATGCTGTTTTTTGAATCATTTTGCAGTTATAACTAAAATCTTTATTGCAGCCAGCTCATTAACCTTGGTTTCTTTCCACAAATAAAACCTCTTATCCTCATCACTGAATCCCACATAACTTTCTGGTGTGCCTGGCCTGCCAAGTAAAATTCTTTAATCACTCATATTAATGAGGCTCATGCAGGCAGATCATTGATATGATAGGGGTATGACACATTAAAAGATGCTACATGAGAAACAAAATGACAAAATTTTAACTTGAAGCACCCCACATTATAAGGGTAGACATGTGTTCACTGCTGACATGTGTTCATTGGGAACACTTGAAAACCTGAGGAGTATGTATATGTGTTAACTAGAACATTCCATGTCATGAGGGATGAAGATATATGTTAATTGGAAGCCCTCCACATCATGAAAGGTACATACATGCTGGTATGTGCTCACTGGAAACTATGCACATCATCATGAGGGGTACTGATACATTAAATGTATCTGAAGTCATGTCATTTGTCTTCAAGTTGCCCAATTACTAAGTGTAGGTAGCATCCTCCTTTTTGGGTTGGATCTACCAAGGGAAATTTTGTTGATTATAATGCAGACTTAGTTTTCATTGTATGTCATAAATACCAGTGGCTAAAAATGGACTTTAATGTTCTCATCAATAGCACTCCTTCATAGTTCCTCAAATGAGTTAGAAACCTATGGTAAAGAAAGACATGAGCATGGATTTTACAACAGTTTTATTCATCATTGTCAGAACTTACAAGCCAACCATATATCCATAAGTAGGTGAGTAAATATGGTGCATCCAGACAATGTAATATTACTCAGTCCCAAAAAGAAGGTGAGAAAAAATGTGGAGGAAACTTAAGTGCATGTTACAAAAAGAAAGAACCCAATCTGAGAAGGCTACATAGCACACCATCCCAACTGTGCACCATTCTGGAAAAGGCAGAACTAGGGATACAGTAAAAAGACTTGCCAGGATTTGGGGAAGGGAAAGGCAATCAGTCAAAGCATGTGGGATTTTTAAGGCAGTGAAGCTATTATAAGCCATGACAATGGCCACATGTCATTATACATCTTTCCATCAAGAATGGAGTACAGAGTTGGATGCTAATGATGTGACAGTGTAAGATCACTGACTACAATGCACTACCAGTGTGGTGCTGATGTGACAATGGGGAAGACTGTTCATATGTGTGGGAAGGAGATATGGAAATTTACAATGCTTTCTGTACTTCTTTGCAAACTTTGTGAAGTGGACTGGGGTTCCCTGCATTTCTATGGACATCTAATTCCTCCCAGGCCTCCACTCTTACATCAACCCTGAGGGAAAATTGCAGTCCAGGTTCAGTAAGAATTTTTTTTTTTTCTGAAGGAAATAGCATTGGAGAAGACAGAAAAAGTATAGAAGAGGACATTTCACATTGTTCCCTGGTGTGGTGATTTGATTCACATGTCCCCCATAGACTTATGTGTTCTGAATGCTCGGTCCTCAAATGATGGCAATTTGGGAATTGGATCCTCCTTGAGGCAATGTATTGTTGGGGCAGGTTCATGGGTGTTAGTCAGCTTTCCCTTGTTTGGGTTTGGCAAACTATCCTATTGCTGTTGCCCACCTTGTGTTAGCCAGGAGGTGATGTCTATCCTCTGCTCATGGGGTCATTTTCCCCTGCATCTTTGAGCTTCCCCTTGATTGTATAAGCCAAAATAAACCTTTTTCTGCCACAAACTGCTTTTGGTTGAGTGTTTTATGTCAGCAATGTTTAGCTGACTGCAACAGTAAAATTGGTACTGAGAAGTGGTATCATTTTGCTACAAACCTGACTTTGTAGCTTTTGGCCTTTTGGAAAAGACTTGTTGGAAGAATGTGGATGAATTTGAATTCTTGGCCTAAACGATACTTTGCAGTGCTGTAAGCACAGCTTGATGGACCATTCTGGTCAGACTTGAAATACCTCAGTGCAGTAAGAACTATGGACTGTGAGGTTTGGCTTAAGAGGGGAAGAATGAGCTTTGTCCAGACTGGGATAAAGGCAGTTTGTGAGAGAGGCTTGCAGTAATGCCCATGTCCTGAGGACTTGTGCAGGTTTATATTGTATGGGAATGGGCTGGCATGGTCAGAAGACAAGGCACAAAAAAAAAAAAAACTTGGAGCTGAAACTGCTGTCCATTCAGGTGCAATTGTTTGAGTGATTATAACAATTTACTTTGGGCCAGATGATCTGCACTGGGGCAACAGGAAGAATGCAGATAAAGGAACTTGAATGCTGAAGGAGTGTCCTGTTCTTCAAAGTTGACTTTATCCCCCTGGGTTAACAAATTGGTGGCTCTCCTGGAACTATGGAGTATAACAAATGCTATATCGCATCAAGTCTCATCCAAGATGACTACAGGCATCAACTCCAGTGACAGCTTCCTGCTTCTCTACCAGCTTTTCCTGGGCTTAGTGGTTTGGGCTGGCCCTTCCTGAGTCAGCCCCTTAAGCTCACCAACCAATCAGATCCCCCCTTACACAGCTGAATCTGATAATGAGGTTCATCCTAACTAGATGTTTGATTCGTAGAAATAAGCCTGCGTCGTGGGTGTCTGCCCTCTTCTGGCTCTCTGCGCTCTTCGCTCACTTTCTCTAAAGTGAGGGCAATCTCCTGGGTCTCCTTTTCTACTCTCCAGCAAGGCTGGGAAGAGGAGAGATTCCTTTGGCTTGGGCTTTCCTATTTACCTTCCCTCTGAACCTAACTCCCCCTAAAATAAATTTCATAATTCATAATTTACCCCTCTCTGAGTTTGTTTTTCAATTGTTTGATAACTTGGAAAAGGACCTATAATTGAGATTCAGTAGCCTGGGGTTTCCTGCATTTTTTATGGACATCTAACTCTTTCCAAGATTCCACTATTATATGGATATGACTGGGAAAATGCAGTCTGGGTTAAATGAGAAGTTTTTTTCTCAAGGAAACAACATTAAGGATTGGTAGGGATGGACACACACCATCCTCCTCCAGGTTTTGCATGCATGCACACAGGAGTGCCATCAGTACACACACACACACACACACACACACACACACACACACACACGTACATACACAGTACACATAACAGAAATAAAGAAAAGTCAAATACAGATGTAAACATTAATATCCTTGGTGTATTTCAAATTCCATGAACAAAAATGCAGCTCTCAAATACAACTGGGAAAATTCCTTTCATTAAATTTGTGAGCCCTGATATTTTGACAATAATAAATTACATGAATATAGGTAAAGTTTTTGAAAAAGGCCACTGAGAAATTTTAAAAACAAAGAGAAACACACTCCTTTCTTTGGGATTTCAGGAATATATTCCATATGTTCTGAGCGCAAGTAATTAAATAATCATAACCATCTGGATGAGATCTTTACCATTAAAGGATTCAGGGGAGGGTGCCTCTAAAAGTTGGGATATGCTGATTTATGAAAGCTACAAGGAATTCATTATTTCATTGTAAACTCTAAAGCAACTTTTAGGCAGACATTATTATTCCCACCTTATTAATATTTTGCATGAGATAGGGCCAGATTTTGATCTTACAAACATATTTTGTTTTGAAATGCCTAATGCTTCAGGTGCACAAACTCCCCGATTGTAGAAAGGATCATCACTTTCTTCTAGCTCATTTGCTCAGAGTTTTATGAGAAAAGTTAGAATCCAGACCAGTAGTCTTGAATAATAATAATACAAAAGCTTGTAGACATAGATCTACTAGCTAGTTGTAGGAACAGCCAATAGACTAGATAGAACTCAGGTTGATGACAAATCCTTCGGAAGGAAAGAAACCTTATAATATAGGGAAAAATTAGAAAATTTAGCCATTTATTTAACCACAAGGTAGAAGGAATGTGAGCAATGAAGGGTGCAAATGTTAAAAAGAAGAGGAGTAAGAAAACACAGCAATGGAGACATCCACCAATTGTGGGCCAGTGGTAGAAGCTGTGATGGCAGGCCATAACTTAGAAGAAAGGGTTAAATTATATATATATATATACACACACATACATATATATATCACATAATAATATTATAAAATAACATATTTTAATATATATTATATTACATATATACGTGTTGTATATATACTATATATACAATATATACTAACATGTGTTAAATCAGCCACTCTAACAAGTTTACTTCTGGGGTTCTGAATCTGAAATACTGGAAATGGTCCTAATACTAAGAACTAGTACCTTGTGCATACTAAAATGAGTGTTTTCTCCACAATGCCATGCTGGCACCATGGAGTGGTGACATAAAACAATAATGATTGAGGAATCTAAAACAAGTTGACAATTCCTGCCCTTGCCTCTCTTTTCCTCCCTTCTGCCTGATAATTTATGCATATTTCTGACCTCCATCTCTTTAGCCTGTTCCACTCATGAGAATTACCCGGTGTTGCATACTTTTCAGCCACCAATTTGACTCACCAATTGTAAAACTCAAAAAGCTCTGTCCCAGGGCTGGAGAGATGACTTAGCAGTTAAAGCACTTGCCTGCGAAGTAGACCCAGTTTCAACTCCACAGTACCCATGCAAGTCAGATGTGCATGGTGGTGCATGCATCTGGCATTTGTTTGCAGTGGCTGGAGGCCCAGGCATGCCCATTCTTTCTTTCTATCTGTATCTTTTCCTCTTTCTCTCTCAAATAAATAAATAAGAGTAAAATATGTTTTAAAAAAACTGACTCCCACCACAGATAAAAAATGAGCCAACATCAATAATGATTATAACATTCCCCAAGTGATTCTAATGTCAGTCAAGTATCAGGACCACTTAGGAAGAATACCATTGTCTCTAAACTTTCCCTGATGAAATGAAGAATTGCATGTTGTTTGTTTAATAGGTTTTTATTTATCATATACAAACTAGGGCCTTTGCTGTGAGATCATTTTCTTATCAAAAATATCTTCAGGGCTGGAGAGATGGCTTAGTGGTTAAGCGCTTGCCTGTGAAGCCTAAGGACCCTGGTTCGAGGCTCGGTTCCCCAGGTCCCACGTTAGCCAGATGCACAAGGGGGAGTTCGTTTGCAGAGGCTGGAAGCCCTGGCGCGCCCATTGTCTCTCTCTCCCTCTCTCTGTCTTTCTCTCTGTGTCTATTGCTCTCAAATAAATAAATAAAAATTAAAAAAAAAATCTTCAAACTGGACTGGAGAGATGGCTTCGGTTAAGGCCTTTGTCTGAGCATCCTAAGGAGCCAGGTTCACTTCTCCAGGTCCCACATAAGCCAGATGGTGGCGCATGTGTCTGAAGTTTGTTTGCATTGGCAAGAGGTCCTGGCATACCCATTCTCTCCCCCCACCACCTCTAATAAATAAATAAATAAAAATAAAGTTTAATAAAGTATTTAAAAAATCTTCAGAATGTTTTGGGCCCTGTGACTTCTTGTACTGAGAATACAAAACAGCACATAGCAATGTCACAGTGCCAAAAGGCGCCTTGATTTATAGAAATCTGGCATTTTTCCTGTATGGTTTATGTTTTGAGAAGCATTTGCTATCATATTCTCTAAGAGAAATGGCAAGAAGAAAATTCTACAAGATGAAACCAGGGAGAGGAGCTCGATGTATCATCTGGTGCTACGGTGTTGCATCCACTAGGGTTGCACTGACCTACTGTGGGTACATTTCAGTCATCTTGAAAGTGGATAACATCAAAACACAACCCAGTGTAGAAAAAAAAAAATGAAACTTGATGTCTCTCCAAAATTCTCTGAATTCCATCATGTTGGTATCATAGAGTTTGATAGCAAATTACAAAATAAGTGCACAATAACAGAGTATTATTCAACAAAAATGCATACAATAGAAAATGAAACAATAACAAACACCTTTTGTGTTTCTCACTGGCGAGTCTCCAGTGAAACAAGAGATAAAATTGAAAATAAAATAACAAACCTGCCCAGGAGTTGCTCAGCATAAGACGTGTTTAGCAGCCAAGATCAGATCATCTTCTCCACTTTAACCTTATATATAAAGACAGAGAGAAGCATGTTTCTAGCTAACACAGTAACACAATCAGTGCAGCACAGAGAAACAGGCAATACGGAGTTCCAAGCCACTTGAAGTAAATATTTCCTAAGGAAAAAGGCTTCCAGAATAAGAGGGATTTCAAGAACTGGAGTAATTGCCTAGTGGTTAGGGCAGTTGCTGACAAAGGCAAAGGATCCAGGTTCTGTTCTCCAGTACCCACCTAAAGTGGCACATACATCTGGATTTTTGTTACAGTGGCTCTCTCTCTCTTTTTTTCTCCTTCTCTCTCTCTCTCTCTCTCTCTCTCTCTCTCTCTCTCTCTCTCTCTCTCATAAATAAATAGTAAGGACTTCAAGAACTGTCTTGTACAGCTCTCTTTCCTTTTATGTTCTTTTGGATCTGAGAGTGTGAGTTTAAGTACAATGACCATATTATAAATTCCTTAGGAAACCTGCTGGATTTCATGAAATAAAAGCAACTTTCAGCAATGAAAATGTTTTTATTAAATTTCAACCAGGGCTGAGAAGAGAACTAGTTGTGGATATAAAGATAAACATGTAGGAGGCAGTTTGACAACACATATGTTTAGCAATACAATAGTAGGTTCTTCCCTAGAGCCTACATTCTCTCCAGCCACGAGCTCTTGTTCTAGTTGCTAGAGCCAGGTGTGAATTCCTTCCCATGGAGCAGGCCTCAAACTGAACCACAGAGCCATTAGTTACTCCTATTACCTTCATGCCACTGTTGTACCACAGGGCATCTTGGCCCAATGTGGCACTTTTCCAGGGCTCAGGGAACATCTTCGGTGATGAGATTAAAAGGAGGTAATAGCTGGAGGACAGGGAGTGGAACAGTGTAATTCTCTTGTCTGGATATGACAAGGCCACTGCACTCATGAATTCACACCAAATATGGTTACCTGCATAAGACTGATACATGAAGGGGCCAGTCTGTTATTTTGGTATGAATAGGGAAGAGACTTGAGAGACCAGTCCTCTCCATGATGAATTAATAACATGTGATGGTTTCTGGTGGAAGAGAGTTATTTTATTTCATGGCATAACCACTGGTTATGAAAAGAAAGAATACAATGGATTTGAGAGGGATAAAAGAGTCTAAGGCAGGGTACATAAATATGATCCAAATGTAATATGTATATGTATATATATGAAAATGTCAAATAACATATACAAATGTAAACCATATGCCATCAACATTTCTGTTAAACGTGTAAAGAATAGGTTAGAAGATGGTTATGAACATGTTTTTCACATGGGGTTTAAGTGGAGGGTTTGATATAAAATGGTTACTTTGTTTACCACGTAGGTTTTGGAAGTTTGGTAATCATACCAGTTTCTCAAAAAGATTGGCCTGAGAATTCTACACTCTAGAAGTCAGAACGAGTAATGCTCCAAAAATCTTTCCTTCTCTTTGTTCAACTCCTGTGATGGTTTTTCTCTTTGACACAAAGATCCTGAAAAAGTTTTGTTCATTCCTGAAGAAGCTGTACAGAGGATGCCGGGAAAACAGGGCAGCAGTAAATCTGGCAGCAGAAACAGGACTCTGTGCTCTGGACATTTCCTGTTCCTCTGGGAAAATACTGATGCCTGGAAAGGATAGGTTACAAGTGTGCAGCAGATGCACTGATCTTTGTGGTCCTATCCCACGCAAAGATGCTTTGACCTTCAGTGTCTTACTCCGGCCCTGGTTTGCTGAAGTGCTCTACACCCAAATGTTCTGCCACTCTGCTTCCCATGACAAGTGGCAGGCAGGGCCTGGGAATGTGGTCTTACTCGGTGGTGTCTTCCTGGGTCCCTAAACCAGCCTGATAGATCCAGCTTGAAAAGACAGTAAGGGCTGGACAAAAGCCAAGAGGCAAATAGATGGGTAATAATCTTCTCTTTTATTGTCAGTCTCTATGGAGGGTTATTCAGCAAAATTCAGCTCTCTGCTTAACAGAGCCCTGGAGAGCTTTGTGCAAAGAAAATGATGGCATTCTTCTTGTTTGCTTCTGTACTCTGAGAGAGAAGGTAGGAGCATATATTCCATATTCTTAACAGTGGAGAAGGCTGCCAAGTACACTGATATCCACTGGTGTTGGGTACAATCAGCAGTGCGATGCCAGAGGGTGAGAGTGCTCCATTATCATGGATAGAGATGTGTATGTGATGGCCACAGTCACCTCCACCTGCTTCCAGAGTCTCTGGTCTAAGATACAAAGGGCTTAAGGAAAGAGAGAGTGTGTCTATCTACAGTTCTAAATTGACCCTGGAAATCAGAGTCATCTATATGCACAAATGGGTAATAATTTTCCATTTTATAAGGTTTTAACAAATTCAGCATTCTCTAATTTGAAAATCCTTAGCTTTGGATTTGGGGAAGGCATACACTCTTGGCCCAAGTTTGAGGGTATAGAAAGTCAGGTGGTATTTGCTAAAAGGAGAAGATAATTAGTCACTTTTATATTTTATGTGGCCTGTCAGTCAGCATCTTAACCCCAGAGGCCTGGCTCTGAATATATGCATCAGGTCCCATTGGCCTTTCTAAATGGGGGGATGCGGCATAAACTCCAGAACCACCACTACAGAACATACTTAGCCACTGACTTGCCATGGTGCTGGGGATGATTTTGCTTTTATTTATCCCTGAGACATAGAACAAAATGTCTTCTGAGCTTAACTTCTGAGTTAACATGGTCAATGTTTCCTCCTACCTAGGGAGAGAGAGAGAGAAGTGACTTATGAGGGACACCTAACAATACCTCTAACATTGTTGCTCAAGAGAGTGTTCAAAGTTTTCTCATCACTCTGACAAAAACACCTCATAGAAGTAACTAAAGCAGGAAGGATTTACTTTGGATTATGGTTTCAGACCTGGAATGTATCATTAAAGGGAAAGTGTTTGGTGGAGGCTCTATATAGCCAAGCTATAGCCCTTAAAAGAGTGCCCTGAGTGACTCACCTCCCCCAGCTGTGCCTTTTCCCCCCAAAGTTCTCCAACCTCCCCAAGCAACGTGGCCAACCAGAGCCCATGTGTTTCAACACATGGGTGTAGATGGTTATTTCACATTCAAACCATAACAGTCCACCCATACCTCACATAGGTCCATGGGCATCTCATAATCCACAATTCATCCAGTCCAACTTGATAAGTCCCAATAGTTTTAACTGTCCCAACACTGTTTAAAAGTCTAGAGGCTCTTCTAAGACTTAAGGCAAATTCTTAGCTACAAGCCCTTGCAAACCCAAAAACAAGTTATATACTTCCAACATACAATTCCACAGAGTAAACATTCCCATTATAAAAGGGAGGCATGGGAGGATAGCAAGGAATAAAAATCTACCAAAGCAAGACCAAGCCACAACAATGAAAATATCAATTCCTACAATTTCATGTTCAGTATCCAGGGCTCATGGTCACATTGTCTGTGCTCTAATGTGCCTGAGTAGTTCTGCCACTGTGGCCTTGTTACCTGAAGGACATTTGGCCTCATCTTTGAGTCAGCTCTGCTTGGTCAAGTTCTGCCATCGTTAGCATCATAGGCTTTTCATTGTAACTTACACTTCCTCCTTATAGTTTGGTTCATAGTCCACTGTCTGGCTTCATACAGAGAACCTTATCCTGCTACATATTTCCTGGCCTCGGCAAGATTTTTTCTGAAACCTTGGCACAAGCCTCAGTAAGTCTGCATACTTGTGAAAGCATCACTGAGTGAATGCTGCCAGGTTCTGCCAACAACTCAAGATGTGTGTTTTCAGAGCTACAGTAGCCTCGAGTTCCTGTGTGGCTCACTGTGGGAAGCCTTACCCGGCCAGCTTCAGGCGGGGTGTCTTTGCTGTGGTTCTCTAGCCAGTCATGGTGCTATCAAGCCATATCTTTGCAATGAGTTTTTCAAGTGAATTTTCATTTTATACCTTAGACTTTTGATGGGTGGGTTCTCACTCTCAATGTACTTTATGCTCATCCTAGGGCAGAGTCTGTGCTTCTCTTCAATGGTGTTTATCTCTTTAACAGATACAGTTATTTTATTTGCCCATGCCATGTCCTCAGCTTTAAACACACCTGTGTTCCTAAACTATGTACTTTTCATAGCTCTTTGCTCCACTTTTGCTATGCAGTCTCACTCTCGCTGTAAATCTGGCCAAATGCAGCAAGCAATAATCACACTCCTACTTGAATGTAAGCTGTCACGGATTCCCCTTCACCACACAAATAGCCCATTACTTTTTTATTTAACCTTGCACAAATTTTTAGAATATGGGCAAAATATTGCCAGATTCATAGCTAGAATATAACATGAATACCTTCTTGACCTATTTCCGAAACAGTCCTTGCTCTCATTTGAAAGCTCATATACTTGGCCTTCACTGCCCACATTTCTTTGTCTTCTAAGCTCTCTGAGCTCCCAAAAGAATGGAATGGCCCAGTAAGCCATTCTGGATGTGTAGCATTCTAGAATGTTTCTAGCCTGCAAGTCAAAATGCTTTCACATTCCTCCTTCAAACCAGATCTGAAAGTCTATGAACTGCATTGCCAGGCTTACCACAACAGGTCTACCCCTCCTCAATACACATTTTCTATATTACATTTCTCTGTCTCAAAATCCTAACAACCAAAGCTTTAGGGAAGAAGGATTTATTTTGGTTTATGATTTCAGTCTACCAAAGCAGAAAAAGCAAGGTAGCATGAATGACAATAGAAATATTTGGGCAATCAAGAAGCAGAGAGCTCAGGCTGGAAGTGGGGTTGGACCACAACCCTCAATGGTCCAATACCCAGTGACCATATCTGTTAGCCACACCTCCCATCCCAATGGTTCCTCATCATCCAAAACAGTGTCATTAAGTGGGGACAATTGTAAAAACACATGAGTGCATAGAGGACATTTCTCATTTAAGCTGCCATGGATGTTTTGATACACAGAAGCAAAAATAACTGATACTACACATTGAGTTCTTGAGAACACACTGCTGAGTCATATATTGTTTATTCTCTCTTAAAAATGTTGTTGCTTGTTCTCTGACGTAATTGTGTTGAGATGTCTTGGCACTTTTAACAGATGTTTGGGTCAAGGGATGAATCCCTAATGAGTGTGATCCCTTTCTTATAAGATTTTTCTCTTGTGGGGCTTGATTAGTTAATTGTGAAAATATACTGTTCTAAAGTAATCCTGGCCTATGTGTTTCTTTTGCTCAAACCAACTTGTTATTTTTCCCACCATGTGTTGAACATGGACTCACCAGAGGTTGAAAACACGTTAACTCATTTCCATGGTCCCCAGTGATACACCCCCAAACTTCTTTTCCTTTATAAATTATGCAGCTTCAGGTTTATTTTAATTGCCATGAAAAATGAACATGAACACACAAACACAAATACTGTTAGAGTCTCACATGCTCAAAATAAAATAGGTGGTAGACTTCAGGGCCCAGGATAATCCAGTTCCAAATCTCATCATATTAAACCAAGCTACCTTATCCATAGCACTCTGTTGTAATTATTGTTGCATAGCCTAACAGTACTCTATCTTCCTTTTCTTTCCCCTTATTCACCTTGTAAGTCCCTAGAGGGCAAGACTTATAGTTTGTGTTTCCTTGTTTCCTCCAGAGGCAAATATAGTCTAGGAAGCAACATGATTTCTGGACCTCATTATAATGATTATATCTGGTAATTACAGATAGTTTTTGGATTCAGTGTCCCTCACAAACTCATGTTTTGCTGGTGGCACAGTTTTAGGAGGCTGTGGGCCCTCTAGGAGATGGGACCTGCTTAGTAGAAGTAGGTCACTATGGAAAGGCATTGATCATTATACCTTAGTCCAAGGTTCTGACCATTCCCTTTCCTTCCTGGTTTACTACCATAAACAGCTCTGCCATACACTCCTGCTGTCATGGACAGACTCACTCCCATACCACCACTGAAATGATGGATTGCATCCCTCTGCAACCATGAGAAACATAAGGCTTTCCTTCCTTAAGTTGCTTCTGTTCAACATTTTGGTCACACTAATGCAAAAATAATAAGTACAGATATTATTTGATTGTGCTCTGAGGCCTCAAACCTGCATTAGATTTGAAAGATGAGATCAGAATAATTGCTATTATGTTTCAGGGGGCCTCATATGCTGTATGAGGTGAAGAGGTCTAAGTATCCATGTGGCTCTTACATTTTCCAGACATAGCCTGCATTAGAACCATGATGAGTCCTGAGGAATCATAAACTTAAACATGCCACATCTGGACAGTGATGACTAACATTGATTTTCCATCTCTCCTCTTTCCTTCCTGCACTGTGCTGACCTGAGATAGCAATGTCACAAGAAAAATATAGCCTGAGTTTCTCATGGGTTAATTGGATAAAAACTCTCATGATATTTTTCCCCAAGAAAGCAAAAAGTAAGCACATTTTGTTTTCCTTAAAAGACTGAGATTTGGGATTTATGTCATTCCTGAAAATCCTACTCTGATTTTCTTTTTATTTCAATTTTTTTTTCAGCTAGCATACCAGTAATAAATTTCCTTATAGGATTTTCATACATATGCACATTGTTATACTTTGTTCTCACTCCCTTCCCCTCCCCCATTTCCCTGGCCCCATCTTCATGGCCTCCCCTCCTGTCTCAAAGCAGTTCCATGATGACCAAATATATAGACCATTATTTTCAAGTATTTGTTGACCATTTGTACATTTGTTTTTGTGAACTCTGTAGTCATTTATTAGCCTATTTATTGATTGGATTTTTTATTGTCATTGTTATTGTTTAATTTTTACAGTTCCTTAGATAGTCTATATATCAATCCCCTAATACACACACACACACACACACACACACACACACACACACACACACACGTAGTTAGGAACTTTTTTCTCTATTCTGCAGTCTAACTCCTCACTCTCGTGACTGCTTCCTTTGTCTTGCTGAATTTTTGTTTATGGTGCTGACTTTTGCATCTGCATTTTCTTCACTCACTTTGCTGACTTTTCCTCTGAATTCTTCAGTGGTTACAGTTTTTTGGCGGAATCATGTTACCTTGATTTTCCCGATTTTTCAAGTATCACATGTTTCTGTGTTGTTATATGCATATTTGTTATTCGTATAGCCACTCCAGTTTTATTTGTGGATCTTCTTATGGAGCAGCCTTCTCTAGACTGCTTAATTCCAAGTACTACTCAGAGAGAACAGTAACAATAAACTATATGAGATACGGATGTACACTTAAAACAGATTAAAAGCCACTAATCTCACCAATGACCAAAATCAAAGAATTACAAAACTAAGACAGATATATGGAAATATTAAATGAATAAGATAAAGATGACAAAGAAATCCTCCCATATTTCTCCTACAAATCAGTTCCAAAATTCACACAGATTTCTAGTAGCAATGACTCCAATACTTGGTACCAATTTTCTTTTATAAAAAGTTATTTATTTATTCATTTGTGAGATGGAGAGAGAGAGAAATAGTAGGGTTTCTAGCCACTGAAACAAGTTTTAGATGTAAGTGCCACCTTGTACATCTGGCTTTACATGGGTACTGGGGAATCAAACTCAGGTCCTTAGTCCTTTCAGACATACACCTTAACTGCTGAGCAATCTCTCCACCCAAGTATTTTAAATTTAATTAATTTGAGAGACAGAGAGAGAATGGTGCCCTAGGACCTCCAGCAACTGCAGACAAAGTACAGACAAAGGACCTTGTGCTTCTAGCTTACATGGTTACTAAGGAATCAAACTTGGGTCCTTAGGCTTTTCAGGCAAATACCTGACCTGCTAAGCCAATTTTCTGTTGTCCTTACTTTCCTGTTACTGGAACAAAACATCCAACATGAAGGATTTAGTTTACCTTACTGTCCCAATGGGAAGCTTCACGATAGAAGAGCAGAAACTGGATATCATTTCTTCCACAGCAGGTATAAAACACAGCAAGAGAGTGAGCTGAGCTCTGGAAAGAGAAAGCTGGCTATAACAACCCAATGACACACCTTCTACATCAGGGCTCCACCTCCCAAATTGCCAGTAACTAGGGACTAGGCATTCAAAATACTTGACTTTATGGAGTACATGTGATTCAAACGGCCAAATCATGCATACATGAGGTACTTAAAGGACCTAACTCACCCAGAGTTCAGCCCCTAGCACCCACATAAACAGCTGGCTAAGTCTATACAGGTCTGCAAGTCAAGTTCTATGGGGAGCAATGACCACAGAATCTCTGGGGTTTGCTGCTCAATCAGCCAGACCAAAAACATAGAAGTTCCAGGTTCAGTAACAGGCATTTTATCTCAAGTAAATATGCAGATAAGAGAAAGAGGACACCTGATGTTTTGCTTTGGCCTCTGTATGTGCACAAGGTATGTGCATCTGCACACACAGGCATAACCACACATACATATCACCACCACACAGATCATACCACCTATACTACACAGAAAGAGAGAGGGGGTGAAATAAATGAATAAAAAGCAAATTAGTCACATCTTCATCTTTTTCTCTCCTTGGAATTTTCCAAAATCTTTTACTTTACACTCATTCATTCAGCAATTACTTACTGAATTCTTGTTAACCACTTTGTCTACTACCATGTGGCTATTTTTGGACATTCAGATAAGTACATTATTTATTAAATATTTAAGTAAAAAATATGTTATTCCAGACATATCTTAGTATTTGTGCAATGTTTATTTAATTCTCATATCAGTGCTACAAAGCACCATTGTGACCATGTTTTGCATATGAAGTACACTGGGAACTAACTAGTTCGAGGTCAAAGAGCTGGCAGTGGATAAGCCACTCCTTTTCCAACATCTTTATTTGGTTAGTTATACCCAACTTTTTCCTATCCTTGAGTCTTAGCACACTGGTTTCACTATGTAAATGTGCAAAGCAAATGTCTGATACATGATGCAAATGAAAGAATGAATACACTAACACAATCATAATGATTACTCTTCATTGTCCACCTGACTGGACTTATAATTACCTGGGGGAACACACCTCTAGGCATGTCAGTGAAAGTGTTTCCAGAGAAGATTAATCAAGGTGGTAAGACCCAATTCTGAATGTGGATAGCAAAACAATGTCTCAGGATCTAGTATCTCAAACTAAATAAAAATGAGAATGTGACATGTGATGTTTACATAAAAATATATCCATATCTAATAAAAATAAATAAGTAATGAGAATGTGAGATGAGTATAAAAGTTCACCTCTTTCTGCATCCTAACAGGATGCAATGTGATCAGCTCTCTCATTCTTCTGATTCCATATCTTCCCTCAAACTGAGCCCAAACAAACCCTTCTTTCCTTGAGTCACATATTTTGTCACAGTAACAAGAAAAATAAGTAATGTGACCACCTATTCCTTAACTACCACTAAAATTTGAGCATCATTGGACAAATCTGGTGAAATAGTTGGGTTGACAATCTAGCTGACTAACATTCTGAGTATAAACCATATTTTCATAAGTGGGAATAGTGTCCCTTGAAAAATACAAAAGATAGATAATACCTTCCATCCTTGTCTCCTTTCCCCACCTCCAGCTCCCATGTGGGGATGTAAATGAAAGCAGTTTATAAACTCAGATTTCTCAGTGTCAGCAAATGTGCAAAGTAACAGTTTGTGGTATAATGTTCAATAACAAAGTAGTAGTCTAAAAAGCACTTTATACATAATTACTTATTTTATACTGACAATAATTTGGTAAGTTATATATAATCAATTCTTATTATTTATAGTAGCAATGCTTTATTAGTTTAGAATAAACAGAAAATTAAATAATATTGAGGCCCTGATATTAGGACAAACAAAAGGTTAAGCTCCTATGACATTCTGGTAACCAGATTATCATCAAGTGATCAATATGTAACCTGAATTTTTGTGTGTTTGTGTTTAAAAACATGTTGATTAGTATGCAATGTAGGTTCATCCACATTAGCTTCGTCACTATAGTTTATACCAGAATATTTTTCCTCTCTAAGTCACATCACAGTCTATTGCATTTATGAACCCTTGAAAATATTCAACAGTATACCTGGTCTATCTTAAAGTGTGAAATCACCATGGAGGAAGGAACAAAAATGTGTTAAATGTGGCTCTGAACAGACTGTGGAAAGGATACGGTTTGTAGGTAAAGCTGAGACCACAAAGCAGAGAGTCACTTTGGCATCAGCTGGGGCCCATGTGGATGAAGTGACACATTTTTCACTGCTTTGTACAAGGACTACAGATTACCACATAAGTGCCACAATTATTGGGGACTATGAGTAAATTATAGTGGGTATGCAAAATCATACTAAAAATGATGAGTAATGAGTGGTATGAATCGAATATTTGTGTCCTAGAGTCACATGCGGAAGCCCTGCTTTGCAATGTGGCAATATTTGAAGCTGGATCCTAAAGAAGTAAATACGGTTAAAGAAGGTGATAAGAGCAGTCCTCTCTCTGACAGGATTAGTGTTCTTATGAAAAGAAGCAATGGGGAGCTAGTACACGTGGGGTGCTTGTGAGTCTCTCTCTCTTCCTCTCCCATTCTCACTCTCTTCTTTCCCTTTTCCCTTTCCTATACCATCTATTTCCCTTTCCCTCCTCCATGTCTCCTCATCTACCTCCTTGGCTCTCTCTTCCTCCTCCCCGTCTCTCTGCCTTAGCTGCTTTCTCTTACACACACACACACACACACACACACACACACACACACACACACACACCCCTTCCTCTGGAATCTGTAAACCTGAACCTTTTCTTGCCATAAATGATTATTTTTTATGTAATATCATCCACAAAAGTCAAAAGATCATACATCCCTGATAATTGTCCAGTAGAATCATGAGGCTGAGCTCTCAAGCATGTTTCTTCCATTCTTGACAATACAGGCTTTCTTCTCATCTCTCAGACATCCCCATAACTTGGGTAGAAGCAAGAATGTAGACAAGGCCCATGCTTGTCAATCTGTTCTAACTTTATTTTCCTCAATTCTGAGAGACCAGTCACTGTCCTCTTAAAAGGGTCATCTCTTTGCCTATATTAGGTCCATTACCTTTTCCAGGTGGAATGTTTCCCTAGATCCCTATAGACTTTCTCATAACCTCATAATAGAAACAACCAGTTGCATTGTTTCAATATGGCAGAGTATGGCCAATGCACTTTATATTTAACCCTTTAATAACAATTTAATAGTTAATTGGCTATTAAAAAAACCATTAACCCACTCTGAAAATATGAAAAATTATGGATATTTTGCCTCCCAAAATGCACATGCCCAAAGAGACAGGAGCTTCTGCATAAATTACAGGGGTGTGGAGATTGACAGAAACCCATGCTCCCACTGAAAGCCCTTTCTGTTGATAGTGGCATCATTTTTACAAGAAGTATGGAGCCTCTAACTCCACTGTATGTGACAAGGACAAGTGAGCCATCTAGGCTGGAAGGATTGCACTTCTGTGACTGCATGTCTGGCCACTGCAGAGCCTCCTGTTGCATTGCATCAGAAATGTCCTGTGGTTCAATGTCTCTTCTTTATTTTCCCACACTCCTACAGCTGTTTGCAAGTTCTCCTTATCCCTCAGAAACAGGAGCAAAGTACAGCACATAGTAGGAAATAAAGAAGTTTTCTGCCTCCCTTTTAAGGGGTGCTGTTCTCTGAACCTTGGGAAATGGGTGATGTTACAACATAGCCAGCTAGAGTTTCCAATGGCAACTGTAAGCAGAATAGCGGAACAGTTCACCAGCTGACACCAAAACACATTTGTTATGTGCAGCAGCCTTAAACCCACCAGAGCCACTGGGAATAAACTTTGTGCCCTCTTTTCTCTTTGCTTAATACCAAACAGGTCAGGAGGAAGCACTGGATGCTTTCACAAATGCTCTTATAATGTTGAAGCCAGGTTGTGTGGGTACACATTGGAGATAGTTGTTCTCTCATGGCCTGCTCTGAATAAACAATCGGGGCTCTGTGTGATATTACTTCTTAACCAGATTCTAGCACTGAAGTGCTGGCTCGCCATGGTTACTTGCATTTTAAGCTGGTCAGTCCTTTCCTTCCCTTCGGCCAAGATTTTTGCTTATTTGGCAATGCTTCCTTCTCATTTGAACTTTTGCCCTTTTTTAATCTCCACCAAACTTTAGTCTAAAAGAACTTCTCATGGGTACCCTTTGTTACTCCAATTTCTTTCTTGTGTGAGAACCAGCATAAGGAGTGGTTACTGGAAAACACTCCACGGCTGTCTTCCTCCTCTGTGAAGCCAGCAATGACAGGCTGTTTTGTGTATGTACAATTCTCATTTTTTTTTTTAAATTAAGGAAACATAAGTAGCATGCTGTTTGCTGAAAACAAAATGTTTGCTTTCCAAGGCAAGTGAACACACACGTCCACATATGTGTATGGACCTCATTCTTGTCTGGACACCAGGACTTCCTCTTTATTTATCCAGCATGTTGCTTTATACAAACTTATTTCAGAGCATTGAAAAGTTTCACTCCTTCTGGGATTTCCCATACCAGTCACAATTCAGCAAGGCCTTCCAATATACACATGGCTATTTCCCTTTCAAAAGGGTCACTGGTATTTCAAACCCTCTTCCCATTTTATAAGTAGACAATCTCCTCCCTGTGTAAGAAGACCTGCTATTTAATTTCAGTCTTATGCTTCTTCCTGTCCATTCTCTGAGTGCTTCTCTTTATTTAAAAGGAAAAAGAGAGGGGGAGAGAGAGAGAGAGAGAGAGAGAGAGAGAGTAAGCATGCTAGGGCCTCTTGCTACTGTAAATGAATCCCAGGTGCATGCACCACTTGTGCATCTGGATTTACATGAATACTAGAGAAACAAACCCAGGCCTTTGCAAGCAAATTCCTTAACTGCTGAGTCATCTCTCCAGCCTCTGCCTTCCCTTTTTTATTTCCCTCTTGCTTACCTATATGATCAGAACTGTCAGGCACCAACACTGGTATACCACTATAACTGGCACCTCCTTTAGAGTCTGATAGTTGAAGCAAGCTCCTTTAATCTCTGAGCCATCTCCCTTGATAGTGCCTGATAGTTCTGTCCTGCAAATTATTCCCTACCCTTTGTGGAGTATTATAAACCTTCTATTTGTTATTTTCCCCTCACCAATCTCAATGTCCTTCTTCCTTTCTATTGGATACAGAAGAGGGGCTTCCTGACTTAAGCTACTACTCTTTCTTTTATTTTTACTAGATATGGACATATTTAGTATGTAAACAACACATGTTGGTACCATCCTTTCCTTCCTCCCTGCCCCTTTTCTAATGAAGCCCTCCTTTGGGGGATGCAGGTCAACCCCATGGGGATTGTGGGCCATGCATTATGGGGGCAGCAGTCAGTTATGGGGCAGAGGCAATGTTTCTGTGCAAAATGTCCTAACTTGTGGCTCTAACAATATTTCTGCCCCCCTCTTCCACAAATTCCCTGAGCCATGTTGGGGGCATTTGAAGACTACTTCAGTGATGGGCTCTTAGGAGCCTCTGGATCTCTGGTTTGGTAGGTGTTGAGCTTCTTCAGTGTACCTCTCCTTCACCCTTGTGCTGATATCAGATTCACTAAGAAAGCAGCACTCTTTATCACTTCCCCAATTCCTCTGTGGTTTCAGCTAGGGCCTAGGTGGAGTGTGCTGGGTTTTTTGTCTCCTCAAGTCCAGTTTCCATCTAAAAGAGAGAAGCAAACTCTAATGGAGAGTAAAGTCAGCACCAGTTAAATGGGATAACCATTATTAAGTTAGAGGTAATTTAAAGGGTGTAGGTCCTCTTATAGCCCAAGATTAGCGGGAGCTTGACAATGGAAAGCAGAATCATTATCTGGATATGATTCTGACTTGTTTCCCAGTTCCAGATGTGGTTTCCTTTCCACTGAGTGGATCTGTTAGCCAATCCAAGAGCAGTTGGTTACCCATCAAGGCTGTGTGCCACTATTGAACTTTTGTGAGTATCACTTAGGTTGTTTGCTTCTGAGTCACTTAGATTTGAGTTGCTCAGACAAATGTTGGCTACTTTCCCCAGTAGCTCATGCAGTGCCTGCCAGAACTAGATGGGCTAATTGTCTGGGGACTGGTTCTCTTCCAGATTCCAACAAGATCTCTCCACAGTCCACGCCAACAGCATATGGTGTCTTCAGAAGTAGGGTCTTACCATTAACCTCTGGTAGGTAGTCAAGTGTTCTGATAGAAGTCTGTCTTATTTGTTTTGGGAGACCTGGTAGGTCTCTCTGATCAACAGCTCATTGTGGATGTAGACCACATCCTGGTATAGGGAATTATAGGGCAACACCAAGAGAAAAGAAAAAAAAGAAAGGACAGAGAAGAAAGAGAAACAGGAGAAATTTAAGGTTAGGGTTCATTTCACCCTCTCCAGGGCTCTTTGACTCAGATGCTCTCCCTAAAGTCCTCTTGAGGGTTCCACCAATTAGTCTACCAGGAGAGCTACTACTTTAAAAAAATATTTATTTATTTGTTTGTTTGTTTATTTATTTATTTATTTATTTATTTATTTATTTATTTATTTATGAAAGAGAGAGAGAGAGGAGGAGAGGGAGAGAGAGAATGTACACATCAGGGTGTCTAGCCACTGCAAAGGAGCTCCAGATGCATGTGCCAGCTTGTGTATCTGGCTTATGTGGGAAATGGGTCCTTCTGCTTCACAGGCAAGTGCCTTAGCTGCAAAGCCATTTATTCATCCCTTAAGCTACTACTCTTGCTCATACTCTGTTTTATACACACTAGTAAATATTCACACACCATCATCCAGTCCTCAAGGAGAAGATAACTTTTCTTTCACAGGCTAAGTTCTGAGCTGTGAGTGCTCTAGAAACAGTCTTCTCAGGCAGAAGTGTTGAGGTTTGAATGTAAAATGTTCCCCTAGGCTCATGTGTTTGACATTGGTCCCCAGCTGGTGGTACTGCTAGCGAAGTTTGTAGAACTTTGTTGGAGGAAAAGGGTCACTGAGAGTCAAGCCTTAAGGTTTTATGGCCCAGCCTCATTTTCTGTCTTCCTTCTGCTTCCAAACTATGGATGCAGTGTGACCATCTGCCCTGCCCTGTCCCATGCCTTTCCTGCTATGATGGACAGTATCCCTGGAATTGTGAGTTGAAATGAACCCTTTCCTGAAGCTGCTTCTTGTTGAGCATCTGGTCATAGTAATGTATAAGGTAAGCAGTGCAGAGGAGTACTATGACACATGTTTGCTAAGATGAGGGCTACTGTGCTCCACTTTCCTCAGCCGTACATTCAGCTACTTACTACTCCTTGGCTTTCAAATATGCTTAAGTTATCTAAAATAGCAACAATAAAAGACTTCCAAAGACACTTGTTCCATGTGTCCTGATTACTATCCAACCTATTTCCACCACAACAACCCACACTGGAATTGTGTGTGTGGCCTGTTTCTATGTTGTCAGCTCTTCTTCAGCTCTCTTGTCTCTGGCTTTCAGCCTTACAGAGCTACTGGGACTTTTCTTCTTTACTTTTCTCTTCTCTTTATTTTCTTTCTTTCCCTCTTTCTCCTTCCTTCCCTTCTTGCCTTCCTCTTCTTTTCTTTCTTTCTTTTCTTCATTCACTCTCTTTCCCTTCCTTCCCTTGTTCCTTCCTTCCTTCCTCTCTTTTCCTTTCCCTTCCCTTCTCCTTCCTTCCTTTCTTTTTTTCTTTCATACTAGTAATCAAACCCAAATTCTCATGCATGGCGGATGTGAGCTCTACCATGGCCCTACATTATCAGCCATTTGAACTTTCTTATGAGGTCATAAATAAACACAATATTTCTTTCACCTTCAGTCTCCTTATGTTTCTGCTATGTATGGACTACTTTTAAAAGAATTCTTATTTTCTGGTTATTGCATTATTTTAATTTCCCTCTCTTATGATACCTAGTACATCATCACTGGTACCCATATTCAAGGCTTAAGCATTAACTCAGTTATATTAAGTTTGCAGGGCATCCGTTGGATATGGGCTCCCCGTAGCTATAATAGGATGTGAAATAGGGGGATATTCTTATAATCTAGGTATTTTACCCTCATACTTTAATCTCAGTGATAGCTGATAGTAGTCAAGCATGTCAGTAACATGGTCATAAAAATCCAGAAAGAGTGTGGTTTTTGCATGCGTGCGTGTGTACGTGTGCGTGTGCATGTGTGTGTATTTACTGGGAATTAACCCTAATGTCTCTTGCATGTGATCTGCTACTGAGCTAGCCACAGCACTCATTGAACTAGAAAATTCCTATCTTCCCGAAGTGTCATCATTCCACTGTCTTGGTGGATCTGTCCCCAAGTATGGTCACTTCAGTGTCCTGCTGGGCCTGCCCCTGAGTGTCATCACTCCACTGTCCTGATGGGTCTGTCCCTAAGTATCATTACCCCATTATCCTGATGGGTCTCTCTGCCAGAAACACCTTTATTTCCTAATGAGAGATCTCCAGAATTGAAGGATTGAATCCTGGATCCACAAGGTCTTCCCAGACTATGGCTCTAATACCATGGTCTGAATCTAATCCAGTGGTGTTCTCCATGGGCTCATGTGCTTACTGGAAATCAGCCCTGTAGAAAACTACCTTTGACTTTCAAACAACTTCTTGGGTTTCCCTTGAGCCAATGGAACTGAAGTTTCTTTCTCTCTCTCACTCCATCCACCCTCTATACACAAGATTTTTGTGAGAGAGATATATACTGAAGAGAGAGACTTATCTCTTATAAGAAAGTGCTAGTAGTGGGAGTTATTACCATAAAGAACGTCAGAGTTTCCCACCTAACTGAGTAAAGCAGGTTACACAGAGTCCTTTGCAGAAAGTTGGAATGTACACATAGGACAACTCACTGGATCATCTTCTAAAATCAGATATTTTCCAGCTCCAGAAATTTCTAGGCTTAGTCAGCACACTGGCATTTAACAAGAGAGGCCTTGGGAACATTTGACATTTAGGAGGAATTTATGGGCATCCCCTGAAGTTTGACAGTGTTCTTAAAAATAGATACTGGCATCTGCTGCTGGTCTGGAAAAATCAGAAAAGCTGGCTGGAACTTCTTTACATAGCAGGACAAGAAAATAAGAGTGTTTCTGAGGCCAGAACTACCCTCTTGCTGGTATGAAGGTAAGGCAGGAGTTGCATTTAGGACAAGTGAGCTTGTGGTGTCTTCATGGAAGCACACAGTAAAGAATGTGATGTTGAGGAAATCCTGACAAGTGAGCTTGTGGTGTCTTCATGGAAACACACAGTAAAGAATGTGATGTTGAGGAAATCCTGACAATGCATTCTTGGGGACTAGGTCTGGCAGGGTGTCACCCCAGGTCAGATGGAAAGAGTATCATCCATGTAATGAAACAAAGACCTGAAACAATTTCAATGCACAGTGTTAGAGGATACTCTGAAGGACCCAATGAAGGCAGAAGAGGAGGGAGAAGAGGGACAAGTTAAGGAACGGAAGGAGAGTAGAAGAAGGGAAGGGAGTCCAGAGAAGCACTCCCACTCCTGGCATAATGAAGAACATACTGCCCACTTATTACTAGTCAAGAGAGGACCATGAAAAAACAGCAGCTAAACAAATGCTTGACAGAGTAAGGAGGAATTGTGAAAATTGCGATCAGTGCCCTTCCTCTGCTAGCCTCAGAGCCACAGAGCTCCCCTGAACTCTGAGAAGAAAAAAGATATTCAAATCAAACTACTAAGATTGGAATTTTTATTTCAATTTGCCTAGCTTGGTGAAAGTGTTATATGGACTTAAATTTGATTAAAAATTGAAAATTACAGGAAAGCTGTGGAGCCATCCCAAAAATTCAGGGAAGGAAGGGAAGTATGGCCAGCCATGTCTATACTTACCTGGCTAGTTATTACTTAAGTGTCTTAAACAGTCCTATCATGGGTACACTTTTGCTATTAGATGTTTGTTCAAAACTCTTCCTGGAAAGAATCTTGATTCAAATACATGTGATCCAAAGGGTGACACAAGGAGGAACTATAGAAGTAGTTTAGATTCATATATAATCTAAGACCTCACCAAAATGTTTCCAAGATGTTGGCTTTCTTGTTATCAAAATCTATCTGCTTTTGTTTGCCTTGATCCTGCATGCATGCTCCTCCTTGGTTGCAGACATAATTCCTTGACCACTTTCACTTAGAAATTTAAAAATAAAAAGATAAAGCAGCAATACATTCATAATGCTTTAGTGAAATTGGCCCAGAAATTTTGAACTCTACACAACAGAGTTAACTGTAAGATATCATTCATTGAAATGCATTATTACTTAAAAAAGGCAAAATAAAAATTTTCAACTATGCTATGACACAGTGGTTATGAAACAGCAAGAACACAAAATTTAGAGATACTAAAAGTAAAAAACAGATATATTCCACAAACTCAAATAAATGTTAGTTGAAACAGAATTGTAATAAAATGTGGGAGTATCTGATAGTTTATCTACTTCAGTATTTATTTATAAATTACAAAGTTGAGACTTGAAGATTTTAATAAACATAGACATAAAGGTATTAAATCAATCACCTGGAACCAGATGAGCTGCATTGTTCCAGTGTTAACATTTCACCATTCTATGCACTAACATTAATGATAAAAAGACAAATGTCTTATTCTGATGTTAAAGATAGTTCATTTATCTTAACCAAAAGTTGCCTAAATTTTTTTATATGTCAAAGCCTGAAGCCTAGCATCTATCTCCTGTGATAAAAGGGCTTGCCTAGAAAGAAAGACCTAAATTCAGTTTATTGCAGTCAAGGAAATGCCTAATGAGATACATGGATATCTAATGATATATGTGATTCTTTTTTTTTTTTCTCCCTCTGCTGCCAAAGGCCATTTCCATTGGCATTTGATATTCACTATTTTATAGGAAGAATGAATCAACTTTGCTATCACCATGGCAAAGCTTGAACTCACTATTTCAAGGGCAAATTTAAGTTTAATTTCTTTAGTAATATTTAGTTTCCTTGCAACATAATGTTTTAAGTTTTCTTTAAAGGCCGTTTATTCCCCTTCTCTTCATCGTGTCATTCCCTTAAGACTGCAATAGAAAAAACTCCCCCTCAAGTCCACCCCCTCGCAAACTCCCCTACCTGAAGCCTCGTTTGCTCATAACAAAAACATCTTCATTTTCTCTGGAATTCATGCAGAAGAAACATTTTAAGCTCAACTAAATAATTATCCACCTACTTTATACTTCCTCCTAAAGGGGGGGGGTGATTGACTGAAAAATCACCAGATTGTCACCAGAACCATTAAAGCAAACCCTTTCTTACATTCTTCCTTTCTCAGCTTTCTGTTCGGGGCGTGGGTAGTGGTAAAATTAAGGAAATTTTTGGCTTGTACTAGAACTGCCACCTGATAAATGAAGGTACATTTAATTGAGCTAGTCATCACAAATGCATTCAGTATACAACTGGCACACCAAAGCAAACCACGGAGCAGGAAGGCTGTGCAGTTTCTCTCAGCCAGCCAGCCACCAACTCTTAGAGCTCTCCAACGAGGTCCCCTGGGGAGTGGGCTGGAAGCAGTACTCACAGTGCAGGAAATAGCAGGGAGGATGGTCAGGGGCTGCCAGCTAACAGTGACTCAGCACACAATGCTGGCAACCTCATCCTCCGCCCCCACAACGCATTTCATCTGTCCTTTGCAGGAGACTCTGCTTAGAACGGATGAGAGATAATCATGAGAGTTGCTGGAGGTCTCTGACAAAAACAACCTCAAGATGACTGTGCACGTACATGCATATCAAATCCATTTTTCACCAGTGGAAAGATGTTCTTTCTTTTAAAAAAAAAATATTTTGCAAATGATAGAGGTGATTACAGGAATAAAGAGCTGGCAAAGTCACCAAGAACAAGTGAATAAGTGTTCAACCCAAATCATGACATCTTTAGATTTATCACACCCTTGAAAGCTTGGGGAATCTTGGAGAAGAGGGAGCAGGAAGAATGTAAGAGCAGGAAGGTGAGAAGTGGGGTTGCAGAATGTTGTCTTCTGGATATGACACATCCACTGTACTCGTGGACACACAGCAGAAGGGGTTTCCTGCACAAGACTAATCCTGTCAATATTTCATCACAGATGTGGTAGCAGTCAATGAAAGCCCACACCTCCCAAAGAAAATAGTGGCAACTGATAATTGCTGGCAAAAGGGAAGTCCTGTCCTTCAGTGGTATAGCCACTGGAGCAACCATTCTCCAGTAAATAACCTCCTGCCCATGATTATATAAGCAATCCTAATTTTCATCAGTGAGTCAAAAGAAAAAAAAAATATAGGCATAAAAGTAGAATGGGGGCTGGAGAGATGGCTTAGCGGTTAAGCGCTTGCCTGTGAAGCCTAAGGACCCCGGTTCGAGGCTTGATTCCCCAGGACCCACGTTAGCCAGATGCACAAGGGGGCACACGCATCTGGAGTTCGTTTGCAGTGGCTAGAAACCCTGGTATGCCCATTCTCTCTCTCTCTCTACCTATCTACCTCTCTCCCTCTCTCTCTCTCTCTGTCAATCTCAATAAATAAAAATGAACAATTTTTTTTTTTTAAGTAGAATGGGTATCTAATGAGAAGAAGGGCTTTAGAGTGAGGGGAAAGTGGAAGACAGAGGGCAACCAGAGGAACCAAAATGCATTGTACATGTATATGAAATTGTCCAAACTTAAAAATTTATGAGACAATGAAAACAATTCCTACTGTGGGTATGTGTGTGTACATGTTACATCATGCGTGTCAAGGTTACAGGACAAACTTGAGGTATCTGTGTGTCAGCTTCTTTGAGACAGGGCCTCTTGCTGCTGCAGCCACAAGCTTCTAATAGAAGTCTCCTGGCTCTGCCTCCCTTTGTCTAGGCAGCATGCTGGGCACCACTGACACATGCCCCACTTTACTTTGCGTTTGGCTTTATGTGGGTTCAAGTGCATCAGCTGAGCCATGTCCTAAGGCCCTAAAAAGCCCTTGCTGAAGCCAGAGTTACTCCCTGAGCAAAACTGTAACCTAGTAGTTTGATTTGCTGTGTCTTTTCTCATGTGTATGCCGTCTTTCTAACCCAAGAGTCTCATTTCACTTTTCTCTGACAGCTTTAAGTTTCTCATTAGTTTGTTGAGAAAGTGGGTGTCTTTGCCTCTTTGAGTTGCAATAACAAAATATCTTGGCCTGAATAGTTATAAACATCATCTGTTTATTTAATTTCTAAGTCTGGAGTGTCCAAGACTTGCTACCTAGCGAAGACTTGCTTTCAAGGCAGTGCTTGTACTTTGCCTCACAGGGCAGACAGGGTGCCTCACTTCCTTCACACTCACCTGTCGGACACTAATTTCACTCCCAAACTAAATCGTGTTGCTAAAGGCCTCAGGTCTTACTTCCCTACACTGCAGTTTAGATCACAATATATAAGTTTGGGGGAGGAATACCAACATTCTAACTACAGTGCACAATGTTGGGACAGCTGCCATATCAGAGGTCTCCTCCATGACAGTGGAAGAGTAACCCACAGAGAAGGGAGAACTTGGTGCCTCTATCAGGGGCCTTTTCAAGGACAATATCAGAGTAGTCCACTGTGAATAAGAACTTGCTGTCTGATCAGAGGCCTTCTCAATGTCATTCTTTTTTGACCTTCTCAGCCTCTTAGTGTCCAGGAAGAAGCTTCTACTGGGCTGTTTTCTGCTTCTAGTGGACATCACCTACTGATAGCTTCAAAAATGTGACGCTCTAAAAATGGTCCTCAAATGTTCAGCTTAAACTATTTACACATTTTATAAATTTAGAATTGAAGTCCAAGGAGTCAAGAGAATCACCACCACAGGAAGTCCCAACCCACCTCAGATCCCCAGCTCAGTAGTTTCCAGAAATCCTGCCTTGAGGAAACTAATACAATTTAAAGGCCTTCAACTTTGCACACCTGACAACCTAAATAGTTTAGTGCATGTGATCTGTGAAGACTGGAGGAATATGTCTAGTTTAAGGACCTCATCCCATGTCTAAGAGGTATTTAAACGGAAATAGCTTATTATTTCTCTCTCTCTTTAAGTAAATTGTTTTAAAGGGGAGTCTTTAGACTTAGTCTTATGCTGCCACAAAGTCCTGATTAAAATAATGCAATGTGTTGGACAATAGAAGTCTGCTCCAGCCTTGTACCTGAAAGGACCTCAATAAAACTCTTTTAGATATCTGCCTCTATCCTGTGTCTCACTAGATGCTCTGAAGACTTCCTGATACAGTACATTACACACAAATCAAAACAGTACTCTTTGCTCACTTTTTATCTTTTCTGGAGTCTCCATATTGATTTCCGTTGTGGTTGAACAAGTTTGCAGTCCTACCAGCAGCAAATGATGAGGGCTCCTATTTCCATGCATCTTCAATAGCATTTATTGTCATTTTATATTTCAAAGATTGCCATCCTTTCTGGAGTAAGGTGGGATCTCATATTTGTTTTAATTTGCATTCCCCTGATGGCTAAGGATATTGAACATTTGCTCAGATGGGTATTAGTCACTTGTATTTCTTCCCTTGAGAATTACCTCTTCAGTTCTCTGCCCTATTTTTTGAGTGGATTGTTTGTTTGTTTGTTTTTTGCTTAGTTTTTTGAGTTCTTTTTAGATTTTACATATTATGCCTCTGTCAGTGGTGTAGCTGGCAAAGATTAAAATACAGCTAAAAACAGACCCAGCCATTCCTCTACTGGGCATCTACCCTACCGGCTCTACTCTTCACTGCAGAGATATTTGCTAATACTCTATTCACAATAGCTAAGAACTGCATGCAGACCAGAAGCCCGTGGTTTGACAAATGGATAATGAAGACATGATACATATACACAATGCAATTCTACTCAACAGTAAAAACAAAAAATTATATAATGAAATTTGCAGGAAAATAGGCAGACTTGCAACAGATCATAGTAGGTGAACTCACACAAGCACAGAAAGACAAACATCTCATGTTTTCCTTCATTTGTGGCTCTGGAATTTTTTTTGCAGACATACTGGACAGACAACTTAAGAGAAAGACTGGAGGGAGAGAAGGATTTCAGCGGTAGAGAATGGGAGGGAGGGGGCAGATATACACAAAACCATGTCCAAAATGAATTCGTACCATAGAAACCTTCCTCCTGGATACACTAGAAGATATAACCCTCGATAGAAGCATGGAGGGATCATCTGGTAAGAAGGGCCCTGAAGAGTGTGGGATGAAGCCTAACCCTAAAACATCTGGCTTGGGCTTGCAACGATCAGTACCAGATGATGGACTCCAGTGGTAATCTCTCACTAATATTTTTTCAAATTTTAGGTTGCACCCATCAAAATCTCTCTAAATTAACTCTCTAAATTATCCCTTCTAACTTATCCTGATATATGATTCAACAGAAGAATCTGCTTTTGCTTTGCTTTCTAAGAAAGCAGCAAGAACCAAGGACAACAAAAATTTATCAAAAAGACCAGAAGAGTTGACTCCCTTGCAGGAAATGAACCACCCTTCACAGAGCAACTAGAACCTAGATGAAACCACAAAGGAACTGGTGAGATGAACAAATGAGCTGCAAGCCTGGTAAACTGGGCCTGGGTGATGGAGACAGACACAGAGGATACTTAAAACACACCAAAGGAAAATTCCAGAATCTGCTGAGAGCTCAATACTAAAGTAGAATTAAAGCACATACACCAAGGCTCATGGAATTTTGTGGAAGGGGAGGCAGAAAGAATGTAAGAGACATAGGATGGGAGAGAATATCCAGAGACATTGCACCCCCCACCCACTGACTGACTATTGCTCTCACAACTCATAACCTACAAATCGATGGTAAATACCAGCAATCCCACTAAGGAGAGCCCTCAGTGGAGTGGGGACAGGGAGTAGAGAAATGATGGTACCAACACATGATGTGTCCATACAGCTCACGGTCCCTAATAAATGTATACTCTCCACTTCCAAAGGGACTCTCTCAGAAAACTGACATGTTGCAGTGGGGTCTTTGTTGGAGACCCCTGCAACACTCCCCCTACTCCCCATGGACCTCCTCCCCCCAGCTGGCTATGTCCCCATGACCTGGTCACTGATTTCTCCCAGACTGAATAACCCAGGAGGGCAAAAGCCAGACATCATACCCTAACTTGTAATGAGAAACAGGGCCAATTTGTTACCATGGGGGTAGAAAATTCCAACAAAGGAAGAGAAGAAAATGAATAAATTAAATTTACCTTAAGAATTTCTGATCATCACAGCCATAATGAGATAATTGGGGAAAAAACTGGGAAATTCAAGACTTTTGCAATTCACTTGCAAAAGGATTGGCATCTAGAACACATAGATAATGTCTACAAAGGAATGACAGGCAACAACAGGCAGTCAGACAAAGCCCCAAACAGATAAGTATGTAACACACATGTAAAACTTTCCTCATCACTGTTCATAATCAAGGACACAGAAACTACAACCATAACCTGGCACAGTTTAACACTGAGCTGACAAGTCGAAGAATTCAAGAGAAAAAGGAGTAATAGGAAAGGGAGAAGGCATCATATTGTTAGCATCACTTTGAAAGTGATTTGCATTCTCTTCCTAAGGTGAATATTCTCACATCACCTCTACCCAACAGTTATGTTTCTAAGTCAGTGATTTTGACCCCCAGAGAACACCTGACAATTTCTGAAGACACTTTTAGTTTTCACAACTTGGGAGCAGTACTGGCATCTAGGGGAAAGAGGGCAGGGATGCTGCTGAGCATCTCCCAATGCACAGGACAACCCCACACAACAAAGTGTTAAGGCCAAATACCAGGAGTGTCTAGATGAAGCCCTGCCCTAGGTAAGTGCATTGGAGGAATTCCTACATGTATTCATTGACATAGAAGAATATATTCATAGCAACAATGGCAACAAGCAACAACTCCCCTTGACAGGAAAACAGATGTGGCACAGTTATTTAAAGGAACATGCCCACTTGATGGGACTTCTGTAAAGACCCAACATGAATTTGGTGAATTTAGTGCTTCACTGAAAAGTAAAAAGCATGCACATCTCATGAGAAGACAGCGAGTATGAGATAGTGAATGTAATGCTCAAAATACTCAAAACCAACCCTCTTATATCAGCACACTTACATGCATATCAGAAAACCTATTAAAAAGAAAAACAAGGGCTGGAGAGATGGCTTCGCAGTTAAGCGCTTGCTTGTGAAGCCTAAGGACCCCGGTTCGAGGCTCGGTTCCCCAGGTCCCACGTTAGCCAGATGCACAAGGGGGCGCACGCGTCTGGAGTTCGTTTGCAGAGGCTGGAAGCCCTGGCGCGCCCATTCTCTCTCTTCCTCTATCTGTCTTTCTCTCTGTGTCTGTTGCTCTCAAATAAATAAATAAATAAAAATTAAAAAAAAAGAAAAACAAATTCCAGGCCAGCCTAGACTACAATGAGACCCTGCCTTGACAAAACAAAAACAGAAAAAGCTAAGCAGTACTGAAACTACAGAGTAATTGGGGAAATGAGCAAGAGTGCTACTTTCTTGGTGAACTTGGTACCAGCACAAGGGTGAAGGAGATAGATACAGAGAACACTCAACTCCTACCAAATCAGATATCCAGAGACACAGTGGCTCCCAAGACCTCATCACTGAAGTAGACCTAAAACAAACCCAACATGTTTCAGGGAAATTCACGGAAGAGGGGGTGGAAAGATTATTAGAGCCACATGTTGGGATATTATGCACAGAGACATTGCTTCTTACCCATAACTGATGGCTACCCCCACAATGTATGACCCACATTCCCCAATGAGGAGGGTCCCTGTGGAGCATGGAGGACAGGGAGGAGGCTAACAATGGTACCAACATGGTTATATACACACTGTGTACATAACTGATAATATATAAAAAAGAATGTAACTGCTACAGTATTAGCACAAATTTAGATGTGTAGATCAATGGAACCAAACCGAAGATCTAGATATAAAAATAAATCTCAAAATTCAAAGTACCAGTTACATGTTGTGCAAAATATAAAGAAGATTTGGGTGAGGAAGAGGGAAGGAAAATTGAAAGGAAAGTATTCTAATGATGTTCAAATACTTGGATCAGATGGTAGAGTCACAGCTATTCATTACGCTGTTAACTTTATAACTTGCCTGCACACATGTATGCCTTAAATATTCTTTCACACAAACATTATGTTGGAATGTAAGTTAGGGCTGGGAAAATGGCTCAGTAGGTAAAGTGCTTGACACGGAAGCATGAGGATATGAGTAGAAATCCCAAGCACCAGTCTAAAAGCTAGGCATGACAACACACACCTATAACTCCAACACTGGAGAGTTAGAGATAGGATTTCAGAGGATCTCTGGTATGCTAATAAAGCCAAATCAGTTCATCAAGAGATCAGTCTCAAAAAACAAGTTGGAGGTTGAGGAAGACAACTGACATTGGCCTCCAGCCTCCACACTGGTGTACACATGTATATATGAACAGGGTATTCACATATGCATACCACACACACACAAATGTAAATAAATTCATAAGAATTATTTAGGGCATAAATTATGGGCTGCGTTTTATAACATGACCTCATAATATGCCTTGCTTTAAAATCCAAGGCAATCAATTCATTTTTGTTTTGAAAAGAAACATTGCAGCTATTTTGGCTGAATTAAGTGGAAAATGGCCAGCTTTCATCTGATTAGCTCTCCTCTGTCAGCGGACACCAGCTTTGTTGGTTTGGACATCTCCTACTTGTGAGATATGCTGGCTATGCACACAGGCCATAAAAGACACATAGAAATGGAAAGACCTTTTTCTTTATGTACAGTGGTCATCCGTCTATGGGGATTAGAAAACTGAAGGATCTCAATTATACAAGGTACCACCCTGACTACCTACCTTCTAGTTTTAAGCAAAAGTATGATGATTTCTTTTCCTTTTCTTCTTTCTCTTTTTCCTTCTTATTCTAACTAGGTTTCTAAGTACCAGCTTGCCCCTTGTTATTATTCTCAGCTGACTTTCGAATAATCCCTGCTAGAGTGTTAATTGAAAAGCAAGGTATTAAGTGATTATAGCTTAGTATGATCCCTCCTAGGGTGATTTTTATTTTCATAGGGGACTCATAACGGTTGGTGTGGATAGCAGGGAGTGAAGGCTCAGACATGACCTTCGGCACGCTGCAGCTAACTTCAACACCACGGAAGCAAATAAAGGCTAGTTGTTATGCGGGCTCTGGAAGGTAGGCAAAACCTTGCTTCAGGCCCTGATCAAACACCCAGGGTCCATCCAGTACTTTTGGAACTGAACTGCAATAAAACCTATTATTTTCCTAACCCAAGAGGAAATATTTTATGAATAACAATGCAGAGAATTATTTGGTCAATGTTTAGACCAGAAATACGCTGAAGAATGAGAAAGCTAAGGAAAAAACTAGATTTGGAGAAAGTGAAGAGGCCAAAATCAATCAATAAAATGCTAAGGAGTGTAAAGAGAAGAAGCTTTACAAGTGCCTTGCTATAAATGTCAAGAGTATTTCAGCAAAACCCAGTGCTTGAGGTGTGAAACAAAATGTGGGGTGCTGGGGCGGGGCAGGTGAATACGTCCAAGGAGAAAACCGGCTGTGAGAGAAGGGCATCTCTACTCGACCACTGATCCACCACTTCCCTTTTTTGCAGTACCTGATAGTGCATTTGCTTGGCCTCAAAGGAACAGTATCAGCCTTAATGAAAGACGCATTCCTGAGTCAGGTGTTCATCAGTGCTGAGCCGACATGCAGGTGTGCAGTGGCGGTTCATGGAAGCCCCTGTGAGCACTCATCTGATGAGAACCAATGAAGGTTCCGGAAGCTTAAGGGGCGAATTTACTTTATCAGGTCCAGGGTAGGGTCCAGGCCAATCATCTGATTCTACTGCAATAGGCCATAGAGAGATTGGCTTAATTCAGAATTTGTGCTTAACATGTGTTCCCTCTCTTCCTGAGAGACCTTCCCCTCCAAACATGGAAGGCCTGTGCCCACTCATGCAGACACAGAAACGAAAGAGGAGCACCTAACACACCACTGAGGCACTCCTTAAACAATGCTGATAGAGGCAGGAGAAAAGCGTCCCCTTGTTCTATGCTTCAGGATGTTCTATAGTTCATTCCACATGACTTCCCCATAGGGGAAATTGCAGGAATGAACCCCAGTTGTCCATAATCTGCCTTACTTGTGGATCTTCCAAACATGTTTTACAGCTAAGGTGGAAATGAGCCTTAGATTTGTAGATGAACCTAAACTGCTGTTTCACTTAAGTGCTAAATTAAGTCATTAAGACAAGAGGTATGTATCCCTCTTGATAGGGTTTAGTTTAATCATAAGGATGGCAAGCCAGGGAATGCACCCTTTAACTAATGTTCCCTTTCTGCTGTTCTTCTCTTCCCCTCTCCATAGTTCCCCAAGTCTGTATCCTAAGATTTCACAGAAGGAAATCACCTACATGTGTCCATGGAGAAAACCCAAGCTGAGCGTTGTCCCTAGTAAGGTTTGCCCAAAGAAATGGGCCTGGAAACTCAGGGCAGGATGCAGGATCATGAGAAGCCTTGGGCGATCCACTCAATGCTTTGTCACTCTGAGAAGTCCCTTGGATCTACTTTGTATTTCATGTTTCATTTTCTTGAAAAATTCAAGTTGTGGAACCAAAGACAATCTAATTAATAGAAAACATTCAATCTTGACAACAGTGCCTAGAATTTTGCTACTCATACATATGAAAAGAAATTTGTACTATCCTGGATGTTAGTCTTCTTTTTTATATCACAGGGCTATTGAGAAAATGTAACATAATTATTAGTAGATAATATGAGATAAAATAACAGCAATGGCCTGTATGACCCACACACAATCTTTCTATCTCTACAATCTTCACTAGGCATTGGCTTGAACTCAGGAGTTTGTTCATACCATAACCACTTGGAAAAGACTCCATTAATTAGAAGCTACATACATATTTAGTTTTGAGAAAGGGGAGAGAAAGAAAAGGAGGAAAAACTCAGTAAAAATTAAGAAAGACAAAGCAGGATTAGATGTCTTCCTAACTTCTTCATAATACAGGGACCAATGTAGTTAGTCCAATCTTATTCTGTTTCTCATCCCATAATTTATTTCTTTGGTTACCTGGTAATCATCAGGCAGACATGCACCTTATTCCTTGTAATGCTAGACATTTCTTTAGAGGGAGCAGACTAAATATCAAAGCCTTGTTTGTTATACAAGAATTGGAATACTTTGTTATTTGATCTACACACATCTCTATTTGCTCTCAAGCTCTATCTGTAGGGGAAAAAAGTAAAACAAGACCAAAATAAAGCTATTATGGATAGTGTACCATATTTATATATGTGCAAGTAAATCTTATTGAATAAATATAGAAAATGTAGGGAAATGTATAGCTTGTGAAAGTTTCACAATAAATATGCCCCTATACCTATCACATACCACAGTTTTGATAATTACAAGCACCCAATTAACCTCTGTTAGTTTCTGCTCAGTTATAACTTCCACCCCAAGAAAACTAATTCCTGATGTCTATTACCATTATTTTGTTACTTTGTGAAGTTTGTATAAATTTAATTATAGTTTTTCTGTTTGGTTCTTTTATTTAATATTATGAAGTTCATGCACATCATTATTTACAGCAACAGTTTACTCGCATTGCCTTCACTGGCATAAATATGAGAAGATTAATTTATTCCTTCTAGTGTATATCCCTTCTATTTTGGTTGTGTGTATTTCCAAGGTTGTAGCATTGAACATTCTTGTATGTTTTATGATATGCCTACATTACTTTGGGAAATGTATGCAAAAATGCACAGCTATGTGCCAAAATGTTTTCCAAAACTTATTGGTAATTAATAAGATGATTCAGAATGTACATATTCATATACAGGGATAAGCACAGCTAAGACAACCTAGAGAGAGTACTCTCTACTTTCAAAAAATAAGTGAACTGTACCAAGTATAGCTGGTTATAAAGCTACAACAATGGAGCCAGTATGGTACAATAGTCAAAGGCAGTGGGGCATATTATAAAGTGTAGAATATGAAAATATGCATAAGTACTTGATTTATAATAAATAAAACATTACTGACAATTATGGAGAGTATTTTCAGTATATGATGTTGATATATGATCGGTATTATAACCATATTGAGAAATCAAATTTTGACCACAGTCTTACACCGTATATAAAATCTACCTATACATTTTAGTTTTTACCAGTACTATTGTGTTAGAAATTAATGAACTTCTAATGCCTAATAGTAAAAGACTTTATTTGTATTTGTATCATGGCTCATGTTAGTACCTCAGATATTTTGGCCAAGATTAAAATTAAAGTTTACATATACCCCTTAGTCCCCCCCCCCATTGCTTCTCTCTTGTTCCTCTTTCTGTCCTCCTTTCTCTTCCTGCCCGCCTGTCATTTGTTCTTTCATTTCTGTCAGAAAATACAAATGATATTAGAATCACAAATGCCAGCCATGTGACAAATGTTACCTGCAGGGCAATTTTAAAAACATGGTTTATAGACTCCTGTTGCCAATATGATGGTGGAATTTTACATGACATCCAGTGATAGAAAATCTCTTATGGACCTGACAAATCTGACGATCATGGGCCATTAGTGGTTTATGATGACAGATTGCAGAATTTTGTGAAGTTACACTGGGCAGCCCTCTCACACTCACCTGAGTCCTCCTGGGTTGCTTTCCTGGCACACTCACCTGAGACCTCCGTAGGAATATAAGATTCTTGCCACCATGAATTCTTAAGTAGAGTCACTAGATATAAAAATATGTTCCTAAAATTATAGATGCATACTTGTCAATATTGTTTTCTATTTATACACAGTTTTGATTGTCCTACATATGGTAGCTGAAAAGATTTTCCTCCTCCTCTTCTCCTTACTCTTTAGTTTTGGGCATAAATCCCTTCTTATTTTCACAGGAACATTAGCTCAAATTTGCAGATAGTATCTGCTGCAAATAAAGCTGTTACATTTAAACCATATGTCACACTGAACTGTTCAAGAGGCATGAGGCCTTTCTTATTCACAGATCTTTAAAGATATAATTGTATGCTCAGTTAAGATGGAAAAGAGCATTAAGTTTGAAATAAAACTCCTTACACTGGAGACATATTACTAAATTATTTCACCAAATTACTGGGTAGCAAGTAGAGTATACTGTTTAAAATGACAACTTTTTAAAGTTACATATGTTTTCCAACATATCAATCATCTCCTAGGATTATAACCTTGATGGCACTGAGGTAGTGATGATACAGCAGGTCCTGCTCCCCGCTCATGTACACATTTACATTCATGTTTTAGAAAATTATAATAAAGACCCCAACTCATAAACTGGTTATGAATCATTTAGCATTTTATGGAAGTTTGTACTCTGAGCTCATCACTGTAGTTACAGAGACATAAAACTATTTCCATTTCATACAGGTAAAGAGAAAATCAACTCAAGTTCTACATAATAAGTAGTCCATAACTGCAAAATGTCCTTCAGGAATAAGATTCATTTTGCTATAACTATTCTTCACTCCCAGACACATACCTTGGGCATCTTTTCAGACACAGAAGCACATAATGGAAGTATACATTTTGTTTTAAGAAAATATGTCCCCAGGCTTCATTCTTTTCAGAAGTACATCTCAGACAGAAAGTAATTTAAATGAAAACCAAACTAAAGTCAGATCTTAGTCTTATAAATTTTATTTCAGGCCTGTGGATGTAGCTTAGTTGGTAGAGTGCTTGCTTAATATCCTTGAGGTAGTGGGTTCATTTCCCACTATCACGTAAAATAAGTATGCCTGTAATCCTTGCTCTGGGAATTGAAGGCAGAAGAATCATAAGTTTAAGGTCATCTTCAGCTCATAGAGAGCTTGAGGCCAGTCTGTGGTACATGAGTCACTATCTTTTAGAAAATGCCTTCATTCAGCTGTCTTGTGTACATGTGTAGATATTTATTTATGAAATTTTTATTATTCAACTGAACATGCAGAAAGGTAAAAATAAGCCAGGCGTGGTGGCGTACGCCTTTAATCCCAGCACTCAGGAGGCAGAGGTAGGAAGATTGCCATGCGTTCAAGGCCACCCTGAGATGACAGAGTTAATTCCAGGTCAGCCTGGACCAGAGTGAGACACTTCCTCGAAAAACCACAAAAAAAAAAAAAAGAAAGGTAAAAATAAACAGGATAAAAACAATTAATGAGGGTTCATATGAAAAGTTTTCTAGTAACCAAAACTTCAGTATCATTTAGGCAATGTAAGTCATAAAAATAACAACATTAAGGATGCAACATTCTACATTTACAATCAGTTGACAGGATGACTAGTCAGTGAGGAGCACACTCACATTTCCTCAGCGTAGACCAATTTCTGGTTTAGAAGTACCAGAGCCATGAATGCCGCCCATCACCGTTGAAGCATAACCCATCTGAGGACTGGGACCTACTTCCAGACAGATTCTCATTGGGTCCCGTTCTTCCTGCTTCCCTCTTCTGCCCTGACCATTTTCTCTCTTCTGCCCTAACCCAGATGTTTGTTTTGAACATCAAGAATAAAAAGCAAGTATATCTGCGGGGCTCCTTCCCGCACAGGTAGTGCCGAGGGAAGGACCAGGCCTGCTGGTTCCTCCCTAGAGGTTCAGGGGATGATGAGCGTCGGACGACCCAGAAACCTCTCCTGGCCACCGGAGACAAACCACACTGAGTCGGGAGTCTTTGCAATGCAGGAACAACTCGCTTTATTACTCTGAGCAGTTGCCTATATCAGGTTGGGGATGAAGGCGGGGATTTTAGGGTGGGAGAAGAGGTAAGGGCCAATAGTAAACTTTAACTATTGAAATGGTAATTACAATTACCACGAGGAAGTAGCAGGCCAGAAGCCCTTAGGCATCCTGCTGAGTCATAGCTGGCCAGAGACAGGTCGCCAAACTTTAGCTAGGCTCAGGAAGTTCCACTAGGCCTCACGCCTAGGCCTTTCAGGGCCCAACATATATCATATATAGTCTTTCCCCCAAAGTTTTCACCCACATCCAAGCACCCTGGATGAAAAGAAGAAAAAGGATTCATGCTCAAGACACATAAAGGACATAGGAAGACAGCTTTGGCAGTCTTCTGCTGGTCCAGTTAGCTGCTACTCCTTCTTTTACATATGTTAGTTCAGAAACTGTTCTCCAAATCTTTCCAGTTCCTAAATATATTTAATAGTCCTGTCCACCTAAATGTCCCTTTCTTGCACTAAGCCATGTATCATAAAAAATATCTTCAACGTTCAACATTCTTATGTCCATCTGATATTATGTCTCTAGCTACTTCTTTGTGATAGAAGACTTTTCATGAATTCTTCTGAATGTTCAATCTGACCTTACAATTCTAAGATGACTCATCAGGAAATAAATTTTATTAAGAAATAGGTTTTAGGGCTGGAGAAATGGCTTAGCGGTTAAGCGCTTGCCTGTGAAGCCTAAGGACCCCGGTTCGAGGCTCAGCTCCCCAGGTCTCACATTAATGCACAAGGGAGCACACGTATCTGGAGTTCGTTTGCAGAGGCTGGAAGCCCTGGCGTGCCCATTCTCTCTCTCTCCCTCTATCTGTCTTTCTCTCTGTGTCTGTTGCTCTCAAATAAATAAAAAAAAAATTTAAAAAAAGAAATAGGTTTTAAATAAAAGGTTGTGTGAACATTTCCTTTTACATTCCCCTATGCAAAAATCAACAGTATAATCCAAAATAAATCAGTCATCAAATATTCTACTTCTTTTTCTGGTTAGAACTTGGATTTCCCCTTAGCTGAGATGTGCATGTAACCATCATGCTTCCTACATCAGAATGTTGAAAAATAGGCACCTTATTTTCACCAGGGAGTTTCATTTCTTCCCCTTACTGTATCAAATTAAGAAAAGAAACTCATTTGTGTTCACAGTCTCATTTCAAGAAAGAAAAAGCAGAACCAATTTTAATTAAAACTCTGAAGACATCTATTCACCTAGCCAGCCAGACATTAATTCTACACAGTGCTCTCCCTTAAAGATTATTACCTTCTAATTAACACACTATCTTCTCTTGTAAATGGGGCTGGTATTAGAAATTAGGAAAGAAGCTGATTTTTAAAATCAAATTTATTAATTAACTGCAAGTCTTTTGTTTTGTTTTGTGTTGTTTGAAACAGGTTCTCCCTCTGTAGCCCATGCTGGCCTTAATTCATTATGCAACCCAAGCTGAAATGGAATTCAAGGAGCTCCTTCTGCCAGCTTCTCAAGAGGTAGGACGGTGGGCATGAGTCACATACACAGCGCAGGCTACAGATATTTTATGTGAACATTCCAATGAATTTTGGCAGGTGAATGCATTTGCAAAACCGTCTCCACTGTCTTCCCTAAAACCCAAAATTTTCCTTATTCACCCTTAGGATTCTTACCCCTCTCTAATTCCAAGTAAAATACTTATCTGCATTTTGTCACTTAGGTTCTCTGGAATATGAACTCTTCTAAATCTGCTTTCTTTCATGTAGCACAATGTTTCTGAGGCTAACCCCTTGTTCCGTGGATCTTGTCACCGTCTGTGCAACATTTCCCACTGAATGAACGCACAACAAGATGCCACGTCCATTCGCTTGGGGGTGAAGTCATTTCCAGTTTGGGGCCTATGAGAGATAAGCCATGTAAGTACGTTCATGTCCTTTGTGTGAATATATGTTTCCCTTTCTCTTAGTTAAATGCCTAAGAGCATCATTCTAGGGTGATAAGCAAGTGTTGCATTAAACTTGAAAAGGAAGTTCCAAACTGTTTCCTAAGTGGTTCAAATATTTCACTTTCCTGTCAGTAATGCCAGTTCAGCCAAGTGATGATGATTCTTCTGCCTTGCAATTCTTCCATGTCTGATTGATTCTTTTTCTCTGTTTTTAAATTCCTTATTGATAATGGAGTGTTAAAGATTTTCCCCCAGCTGTCTTTGAGACTCAACATTTATTTGGCACTTGCAAAGTTGTTATGCTGCTTTGATGAGTTTACCTTGAGGAAATGTTCCCTTTTCTCCCTTGATTTTCTGAAGTATAATTTGACCAGTGTTAGTACAGCCATCTTGATTAGCTGTTGTATTTTATATAATTTCCTAACCCTTTACTTTTAAGCTACCCATATCTTTATTAAGCACTTTTCTTATAAACAGCATGAAATTGTAGCTTAGTTATAATCTATTCTGTCAACCATGATTTTCTTCTAATGTGTGTGAGATAGAGTGTGTGTGTGTGTGTGTGTGTGTGTGTGTGTGAGAGAGAGAGAGAGAGAGAGAGAGAGAGAGAGAGAGAGAGAGAGAGAGTGTGCCCATGCCAAGATTAGTGGACCTTGGGTGTTGGTCCTCTCCTTCCCTCTCTGAAACAGCATTTCTCTTGTTTTGCCCCTAGGGAGAGAATGTGTGTGTTTCCTGATTTTGTTTTTCATTCTTTGTTAAAACATGTTATTTTCCTGCATCAGTAGATATAATTATTACTAATTTTGTACTGCTAAGTATGAATTTTGTTGTTTTATATAAAAATTTCTGAATTTTGCTGTGGTGGTTTGATTCAGATGTCCCCCATAAACTTAGGTGTTCTGAATGCTAGGATCCCAGCTGATGGAGATTTGGGGATTAACACCTGAGAAGGCTGTATTGTTGGAGGCAGATTTATGGGTGTTATAGCCAGTTTTCCCTTGCCAGTATTTGACACACACTCCTGTTGCTATTGTCCACCTGATGTTGGCCAGGGGGTGATATCAACCCTCTCTGCCCATGCCATCATTTTCCCTACCATCATGGAGCTTCCCCCTTGAGCCTGTAAGCCAAAATAAACATCTTTTTCCCACAAGCTGTTCTTGGTTGGGTAAGTTCTACCAGCAATATGAACCTGACTTCAACATTTGTTCTGGTACGCACAATTTGGGTTAATCCTTTCAAAATTTGTTTAACTTTGCTGCAGCATGCTTAGAGCCCACTTTTCTGCAGATCTAGGTGAGGTGGCCCTCCTGAAAAATAGTCTGGATCATGACCTCAAACACAGATCTTGTATGACTATAGGCCTCCCCTTACTTGGCTTCCTCCTTTTGGCATCATTATTTTGTTTTAGTTTTTTGTCTAATGTATAAAAGATTTGTTCAGTATATTTTTCCATTTTTCTAGCGATGTCCCTTTTCATAAACTTTTATTGTATAAGTATAAATTGTAAATTCAGCATGGCTGCAAGCAGAACTCTGACACCTCTTTACAAAGAGGTACACAGGGTAGTAGTGACCCTTCCACACTTTGTAGCTTAAAATAGGAAAAGATTATCTTTACAGAACAAAAACCACTATTCATCCCCAAAATTGTTATCATAGAAAATTTCCCAGTGGGCTAAATGGCTCTTCAAGTTTAGATTGTTTTTCTTCTTATAGAAATGGAGGTTATTCTCTATTATATACACCATCCATTCAGGAAAGAAGCTGAAGTTTTCTATGCAGTACCAGTTAGTAATGTAACAAACCATCTTAAAACTTCCGTGGTTTAATGTAACCATATTGTCTCATGAGTCTTTGGGTTCTTTAGTTCTTCTGATGTGTGTGACATTCCAGAGGCCTATTCCTTGGTCTGTGCTCAATTGTAGATCTACTACTTGTCTTTCCAGCCTTATCTTGATCCTTTCTCATATCTCATGTATTGATTGGAACAACGAGAAGAAATCAACACTATTCCCTAAATTCTATGTTTGGTCTCATGATGGTGGAAGTTTTCTTTAAAAAAACAAGTGAAATTGGTTTCCTTCTTGAACTAAAGACATCTACCTGAATTATTTTGGCCAATGAAAGTCACAGGGTCAAACATATTCAGAGTTGGAAGAAAAGATATTCCCCTGCCTATCATTGTATCTGTTGATGAAAGGAGTTGCCTCACATTGAAAGTACTAGAACTCAGAGAGCACTAGGAACTGGAGCCACTTTTTAAAATATTGTTTTCATTAGTTATGTACACATTGAGTATACAACCATGTTTGTACCATTGCTAGCCTCTTCCCTCACCCCCCTCTGCAGGGACCCTCCTCACTGGGGAATGTGGGTCATGCATTGTGGGGTTAGCCATCAGTTATGGATGGGTAAGAAGCAATGTCTCTGTGCATAATATCCTAACATGAGGCTCTAACAATCTTTCCATCCCCTCTTCTGCAAATTTACCTGAGCCATGTTGGGTTCATTTTAGGTCTACTTCAGTGATGAGGTCTTAGGAGCCTCTGTGTCTCTGGATATCTGCTTTTGTGGGAGTTGAGTATTCTCTGTGTCTATCTCCTTTACCCTTGTGCTGGTACCAGTTTCACCAAAAAAGCAGCACTCTTGTTCATTTCTCCACTTACTCTATGGTTTTAGCTGGGACCCAGGTGAGGATCTGGGTCCATCTGAAAAATAGAAGCAAATTCTCCCATGAAGAGTGAAGTCAGCACCAGATAAATGTGATAATCATTATTAACTTAGTGAGAATTTAATAGGTGTAGGCACTCTTGTAGGCCACAATTGATGGGAGCTTGATAATGGAAAGTGGGCTAATTTTTTTGGATATGGTTCTGACTTGTTTCCCAACTCCAGATATGGGTTCCATTCCACTGAGCAGATCCATTAGCCAAGTCAAGAGCAGTTGGTTATACACCATGACTGTGTGCCACTATTGCACTTATGTGAGCAGCATGTCAGGTTGTTTGCTGCCAAGTAGCTTAGACTATTAGTTGCTTGGACAGATGTTGGTAATTTTCCCCCAGTCACTCATGAAGCATCTTCTGGCACTAGACGAGCAAACTGTCTTCTGATTGACGCTCTTCCAGATTACAGCTATGTCACTCCATGTTCCATATCAACAGCACAAGGTGTCTTCATCAGTAGGGTCTTACCACTTACCTTTGGTGGGTCATAAAGCATTCTGACAGAAATCTGTCTTCTTTTGGGAAACCTTGTAGGTCTCACTGATCACCAGCTCATCATGGAAGTTAACCACATGCTGGCACTGGGAGTTACAGGCCAGCACAAAGGAAAAGAAGGAAGAAAAAGATAGGTAATATTAAAGAGATAGAGAGCAAAAGAAAGAGAAGAGGGAGAGAGAGAGAAAAAAAAAAAAAAAAACAGGAGAAGATTAAGGTTACTCTTCATCATCCCGGGCCCTGTGATTCAGGTATTCCCACTAAGGACCTGAAGAAGGTTCAACCATTTAGTCTGTCTTTTAGGATGTAGAAGTCTATGGTGCCATTGCCATTTGGGTCCAGTTTTGTGTCCCTCACTCCCCCTCTTACCCTCCCCTTCTGCCCCACCCTCCCTATTGTTACCCCCAAAGCTCCTCCCCTCAGTTCAGAAAGATTTGCATCAATGCCTATGTCCATAATGAGAAGAATGGATAACCAAGATGTGGTATATCCACACAATGAAATTATACACAGCAGTAACAAAAAATGACACAATGAAATTTGAAGAAAAATGGTCGAACCTAGAACACATCATTCTCAGTGAACTCACCCAATTGCAGAAAGATAGTTGTTGCATAATCTCACTCATCTGTGGCTGAATCTACCCAAGATGCTAACATACCTAATAAGCATCTCGAGGGAGCCACTTTCACAATTCATCTGTTACATAAGCTTTACCTTTACAAATGATCTTATTTTGGGAAACTAGCTCAGAAAGGTTATAGTAACCTGAAATTTTCTCTGCTAAGCTTCACACATCATTATGAGTCACTGGAGCATACCAAAAGCAGGACCACTAGAGCATCTCAATGACATCAATGTCTGTCTCCTTGAAGCTTCTGCCCATTACTCTCATTGTCTCCTTTGCTTCCTTCCCTGCCTTTTTGCACAGCCTTGAAAATAGGTCATAACTCATGATTAAGCAAATTCCATATCACAATTCTTATCCTTGTCTTGGAAAAAGCATCTTAACAATTTGTACCTTCATCTTATCACCGTTGCAAGCTTTGACCTTTCACTTCAGCTTCTTATTTAAGTGCATGACCACTTACTATACTATCTGGTTTTGGAGAACAAATTCATGTCCTTTTTATACTGCATTTTCTTAAAGATTAATTTGGACCACTTTATATAAATAGCTGCACCTTTGAATAAGCTGAATATAAAACAAATTTATGGATACGTATGTTAGCTAGTTTTCTACTGAGCAAAAGTAATGGCTATAATTGTACTGATTCCTATAAACCATAGTAGCTAGCATTTATTATAACCTATGAATCTAACACATCACAGTAAACGTGAAGATAACCTAGAAGAAATACTAGAGGATACTAGATAAGAAGTGGTTGAAGGAGACAGAATAATGCTTCCTAGTCCTCACAAACTGCCCATATCGTAATTCCTGTAACCTGTGGATATGTGACCTTTTCAGAATAAGGCGAAGTCCTTTGGAGAGGTAGGTACTCCTGAAAGATCCTGGAGGCTCTACTTAATCATCTCTCTAGATATGATCAGAGAGAAAGGTGGTCATGGAAGAAAACCAAGGAGACAGATGTTCATGGCTTTGAAAACTTAGGGAAGTCACTAGCCAAGAAAAGAAGACATGCTCTCAAAGTTTGAAAACCCAAGGCATAAGATTCTGTGCTGAGTTCTTCAGAAAAGCAGCATAGAGTTTTGATAACACCTTTGCATGAGACTGGTAAGAACCATGTTTAGTCTTTTGTCCTTCAGACAGAATTCAGTAATAAGGTTGTGTTAATCACAGGAAACTAATGCAGTGGAATGGACAAGAATGAGGAGAACAGGCATTTTTCAAGAATGTTCAGCTATATTCAGATGCTCTGTTTTGGGTGTTCATTACTGAGATTTGAACCCTCTTTTGAAAGTCATGGGCTATGACCTCTCCCAAGACAGTAACATTTCTTCTCTAAGGTAAAGACCTTCAAGGAGAACTTTGCCTCACCCTCCCCATGAATCTCTATGCCATTACAAACCATAAATGAAACAGTTAACAAAAGCAGTGAATTTAGAGATCTTTACACCTCTACCATTATCACTGCCCACAGTCACTCCACATGTTTGCTGCATACGAGATATGCGGCTGTTTACTGAAGTTTCAGAAAAGTGAACACATGTCTGTTTTCTTGTTGAAATGTTTGTTTTTAGGAGGAGCTACTAAATGTGTGACCATACCCCACCACAAACACCAGTGAAACCTTTTCCTTTTCTATGCTTGACGGTGATACTTGAGGTTTTCAGTGAAAGTAGATTGAGAAGCCACAAAATTAAGACATCTGTCTCTTTCTACCCACTGTACTTACAAAGGCAAAAAAAAAAAATTTTTTTTTTCAGTAACTTTTTTTGTATTTTTAAGGTAGGGTCTCCTTCTAGCCCAGGCTGACCTGCAACTCACACTGTAGTTCCAGACTGTCCTTGAACTCACAGCAATCCTCCTACCTCTGCCTCCAAAGTGCTGGGATTAAAGGTGTGTGCCATCACACCTGGCTCCAGTAACATATTTTAAGAAGGCCCAACTAAAGGATCACATGAACAAAAGTTCACAATCTCTTGAGTGTCTGTTAGTAAAGATGACAGCATGCATTCACAACCAGTTTAGCAATGATATTGATGGATGTTTCCATGTTAATTATGTAGAGGTAAAGGAAATGGGTAATTGTTTTTCCAACAGTAATAAGGACCAAAACATTATATTAGTATATATTTTAGCTTTTTATAGCTCTTATTATAGCTATTGAAAAACTGTGTCTTTTAAGGTGATTGACTTGAGATGAATTCTATCTCTGATACCTTGTAGTGGTATAATTTTGGAAGAGCTGTTTAACTTTAGTCTTTAAAACATGTGTAAGTTTGGGAGTCAAAGACATGCTATCCCTATTAGATTGTGCATGTTAAAAGACTTTAAATCTACCCAGCATATATTTAGGATGTATAATATCAGTATAAGATCTTTCATTCAATCTTTCATTTGTTCAAAACCTACTTGGCATTTACAAGCACAGTGACACAGCCCTGAATGTAATAACTGCACATACCTAGGATCTTCTGACATTCAAATCTCGAGATCTGCAAATGGAGTTGCCAAAACACTTCAGCATAGCAATTATAAGTTAACTCTCTTTTGTTTCATGCATTGTTTTAGATGTTTCATAACTAACTCCTTTGGAAATGAAAAAAACATGTAGCCCATCAGCATTTTTCAAGCACACTGGGATTTGAGCAGATGAATGACAGTACCTCCTCCAGGAGCTTTTCTGCTCGCAGAACCTGAGACAACAGTCATATGTCTCAGTTTAAAAAATTATGAAAATAAACCTCTAATGCTTTTTCTACCAATATTTTTCTGATATCAGAATTTGGATACAAGCCTTCAGGTTTGAATTAAAAAAAGAAGGTAAGACTCTTCTAAATTCTTTGTCTGCCAATCCATAATATAGGAGTCTATGTGTGCATACATGCACATGCATGTGTTCTTGGTTCCTGACAACCCAGGGAATCTGTTTTTGCAGGCAAGAATGACTGTATAAGTTTTAAATCCAAGAGTTACTAAAGTGCATTCACTTCACCTTGTAAGACAGCTAACCCTTACGGGCTTCTTTACTGTAATTCCCTACCCAGGGTAAAAAATAAAGTGACCTGGGTGTCCTTGAGCAAGTACGTAAGTGCAGAAGGTCTAATTTAATTTACTTATGGTATGTTGGAATTTTTAAGTCTCCAAGATGACTTTAATAAGTTGCCAAAGTTGTGAAATAATATCCTGCACTCCTGGTCAGTGGTACATGGTCTTGTAGTATATGAGAGTTAGCTGGGGGAGGTCTACCAGTGCTAATGTCTAGTACACACATAAAGTTTATAAGTCCGAGTGAGGGAGGTGAGAATCCAGCGCCAAGGATATTTTTAAGACCTTCCTGCATGTGTGGCCCAGGAATGAGGTCCCCCAGCATGTGCTACTGAGGCTTGAGACTTTTCATCTTGGCTTCACATATAAAATTAACAAAACTAATTTCATGTTTTCTCATACCTTCACTAAGATGATTACTGTGTGAGTGATTAGAGAATTGCCTCTTGTATTTCTGACATATTTGCTTTCACAGTGTTCTGAGTTTCCCAGGAGCAAAAGTAAGTATTATTCCACACAAGTAAATTTTCATCTGGAACTGGTCCTGAACAATTCATAATTTTGGGGGGTCTTTTCTTCTGTCTTTGGTGGAAATTTTATCCTGATATGTTATATTATAAGGCCTTTTTAATTATCTAGATGGCTTTGGTTAAACCAACTACTTCCTGTACACTATCTTTAATATCTGCTAATCTTAGATGAACTTTTCAATATTCTAGCAAAGTATAGGGTCTACATTTCTTTTATTATCATCATTTTTCTAAAGCTTAATCATACATTATAGAAGTCTCAGTGATGTGTAATGTTATCTTATAACCTTTATATTATTTTCCATACATAGAACTGCCATTACTTTGCTCAGTGTATTTTGTTACATAGCAATGGAAGCATTGGCCTGGACTTACTGAGTAATGTGACTATATAACACTATAGGACTCCTTCCTGCTGGGGATGATTACACATGTCATTACATGGTCTTTGCTGGTCCTCTTGCAAAGCTACTTCAGGACAGGATACTCAGATGACTAGATTAAAATGAGGGCTCATAGGATATAAAATAAAATGTACAGTCTTTCTGTGTTAGTGTGTTAGAGCCTGTATAGAAATAGATCAGTCCTAATGAAGGGACTATAGTCTTACCAAAATGTGAACACTTTTGATTCCAAGTTAAGTACCATGTTCTTTCTTCTGAGTTACTCATTTTTCTATGACTATCTGAACTTTAAGAAATTACAAATAGCCAAACAGCATTCAAATATTTTATAAATAAGAGAGAAAACAATAGCATTGAACAATGCATTGAGGCTCATGCCAGTAATCCCAGTACTGATGGCTGAAGAATATTTATTGGCATGAGTTTTGGGGCTAGCCTTGGCTACATGGTAAATTCCAGTCTAGCCTTAGCTATGTGAGACATTCTCTTGAACAAATAAACAATATCTGTATCATCATAACTAAGTGATGCTAAAATATTCTGAAAAACCACATTTGTATGAAGGTTTGGATGGTCTTTATTTTACTTCTCTTGTAAGTCAGGTGAGTTCCTTCTCTTTCACTTTATATTGGTATTTTGTCTCACAAATTGATTCTCTGCCATTAACTCATCAAGTTTTCCAAATAAGGCCCTTAAAAATCTTCGTGGAATATAATGGTATATATTGTTGAGATAGAAAGGGTTGTCACAATTTATCTTCTTTATGCACACACAGGAATACCCACACACACACACAGCTATCTCAATGTATCTACAATTTGGATGGCCACTCTGCTGTGAATGGGAAAGAAGTAACTCACTCAACTCTTCTTTTTGTTTGTATATTAAGCCATGAGGAATGACAGCTCTGTTCCTCTGAGCCGTTCCTTAACTCTCCTTTAACCTCCTTTACAATGCAAATAGAAAGTAAATGCAAGCCTTGTGGGCCATGTGCACAGCACCACACATGGAAACAAAATGATGAAAGTAAGATGCATAAGAACCAAGGATTCAGTCACCCTCAGGCCTGAGCTGCCATACAATGTGGAGAATGTACACAGCAATACAAGGAATCACATTCGCTCCCTATTTCCCCCTTTCCTGAACAATTCTTTTCCTTTCTTTTTCTTTTTTTTTTTTTTTTTTTTTTTTTTGGTTTTTCAAGGTAAGGTCTCACTCTAGCCCAGTCTGACCTGGAATTCACTATGGAGTCTCAGGGTGGCCACGAACTCATGGCGATCCTCCTACCTCTGCCTCCCAAGTGCTGGGATGAAAGGCATGCACCACCACACCCGGCTTATTTCCTGAACAATTCTTATGTATGCTCGGTTCACATGAAATAGTCTTCTGCTAAAGTCTCCAGCTTCTCCAGTTCTAGAACCCTGGTTTTATTTATTTACTTTTTTTTTTTAAATTTTTATTAACATTTTTCATGATTTTAAAATATATCCCATGGTAATTCCCTCCCTCCCCACCCCCACACTTTCCCATTTGAAATTCCATTCTGCATTATATTACCTCCCCATTACAATCATTGTAATTACATATATACAATATCAACCTATTAAGTATCCTCCTCCCTTCCTTTCTCCACCCTTTATGTCTCCTTTTCAACTTACTGGCCTCTGCTACTAAGTATTTTCATTCTCACGCAGAAGCCCAGTCATCTGTAGCTAGGATCCACATATGAGAGAGAACATGTGGTGCTTGGCTTTCTGGGCCTGCGTTACCTCACTTAGTATAATACTTTCCAGGTCCATCAATTTTTCTGCAAATTTCATAACTTCATTTTTCTTTACCGCTGAGTAGAACTCCATTGTATAAATGTACCACATCTTCATTATCCACTCATCTGTTGAGGGACATCTAGGCTGGTTCCATTTCCCAGCTATTATAAATTGAGCAGCAATAAACATGGTTGAGCATGTACTTCTAAGGAAATGAGATGAGTCCTTTGGATATATGCCTAGGAGCGCTATAGCTGGGTCATATGGTAGATCAATCTCTACCTGCTTTAGGAACCTCCACACTGTTTTCCACAATGGCTGGACCAGATTGCATTCCCACCAGCAGTGAAGAAGGGTTCCTTTTTTTCCACATCCCCGCCAACATTTATGATCATTTGTTTTCATGATGGTGGCCAATCTGACAGGAGTGAGATGGAATCTCAATGTAGTTTTAATCTGCATTTCCCTGATGACTAGTGACGTAGAACATTTTTTTAGATGCTTATATGCCATTCGTATTTCTTCCTTTGAGAACTCTCTATTTAGCTCCATAGCCCATTTTTTGATCGGCTTGTTTGATTCCTTATTATTTAACTTTTTGAGTTCTTTGTATATCCTAGATATTAATCCTTTATCAGATATATAGCTGGCGAAGATTTTTTTCCCATTCTGTAGGTTGCCTCTTTGCTTTTTTCACTGTGTCCTTTGTGGTGCAAAATCTTTGTAATTTCATTAGGTCCCAGTGGTTAATCTGTGGTTTTATTGCCTGAGCAATTGGGGTTGTATTCAGAAAGTCTTTGCCAAGACCAATATGTTGAAGGGTTTCCCCTACTTTTTCCTCTAGCAGTTTCAAAGTTTCCGGTCTGATGTTAAGGTCTTTAATCCATTTGGACTTAATTCTTGTGCATGGCGAGAGAGAAGAATCTATTTTCATCCTTCTGCAGATATTTATCCAGTTTTCAAAACACCATTTGCTGAAGAGGCTGTCTCTTCTCCAATGAGTATTTTTGGCATTTTTATCGAATATCAGGTGGCAATAGCTACTTGGGCTTACATCTGGGTCCTCTATTCTGTTCCACTGATCTACATGTCTGTTTTTGTGCCAGTACCATGCTGTTTTTGTTACTATGGCTCTGTAGTATAGGTTAAAATCAGGTATGGTGATACCACCAGCCTCTTTTTTGTTGCTCAGTATTATTTTAGATATTCGACGTTTTTTGTGATTCCAAATGAATTTTTGGATTGTTTTTTCTATTTCCATGAAGAAAGCCTTTGGAATTTTGATAGGGATTGCATTAAATGTGTAGATTGCTTTAGGTAAGATTGCCATTTTCACGATATTAATTCTTCCAATCCAGGAACAAGGGATGTTTCTCCACTTTCTAGTGTCTTCTGCAATTTCTCGCTTGAGTGTTTTAAAGTTCTCATTGTATAGATTCTTTACTTCCTTGGTTAGATTTATTCCAAGGTATTTTATTTTTTTTGATGCAATTTTGAATGGAAGTGATTCTCTGATTTCATCCTCTGTGTGTTTGTTGTTAGCATATAAGAAGGCTACTGATTTCTGTGTATTTATTTTGTATCCTGCTACATTGCTGTAGGTTTTGATCAGCTCTAACAGCTTGCTAGTAGAGTCTCTAGGGTCCTTTATGTATAGAATCATGTCATCTGCAAATAATGATAACTTGATTTCTTCCTTTCCAATTTGTATCCCTTTTATGTGTGTCTCTTGCCTTATTGCTATGGCTAAGACTTCCAAAACTATATTAAATAAAAGTGGGGACAGTGGACACCATTGTCTTGTTCCTGATTTTAGTGGAAAAGCTTCCAGTTTTTCCCCATTTAGTAATATGTTGGCTGTAGGCTTGTCATAAATAGCCTTTATTATATTGAGATATGTTCCTTCTATTCCCAGTCTCTGTAGGACTTTTATCATGAAGGGATGTTGGATTTTGTCAAATGCTTTCTCTGCATCTAATGAGATGATCATGTGATTTTTGTCCTTCAACCCGTTTATGTAATGTATTACATTTATAGATTTGCGTATGTTGAACCATCCCTGCATCTCTGGGATAAAGCCTACTTGGTCAGGGTGAATGATCTTTTTGATATACTCTTGTATTCTGTTTGCCAATATTTTGTTGAGAATTTTTGCATCTATGTTCATGAGGGAGATTGGTCTGTAATTTTCTTTTTTTGTTCTATCTTTGCCTGGTTTTGGTATCAGGGTGATGCTGGCCTCATAGAAGGAGTTTGGTAGAATTCCTTCTTTTTCTATTTCCTGGAAAAGCTTAAGAAGCAATGGTGTTAGCTCTTCCTTAAAAGTCTGGTAAAATTCAGCAGTGAATCCATCCGGGCCTGGGCTTTTTTTAGTTGGGAGATTATTGATAACTGTTCGGATCTCCATGTTTGTTATAGGTCTATTTAAGTGATTAATCTCATTTTGATTTAATTTAGGTAGGTCATATAGATCAAGGAAATCATCCATTTCTTTCAGATTTTCATACTTTGTGGAGTATATGCTTTTATAGTATGTCCCTATGATTTTTTGAATTTCTCTGGAATCTGTTGTGATGTTGCCTTTTTCATCTCTGATTTTATTAATTTGTGTCTCTTCTCTCTTTCTTTTGGTCAGATTTGCTAAGGGTTTATCAATCTTGTTTATCCTTTCAAAGAACCAACTGTTTGTTTCATTAATTCTTTGGATTGTTATTTTGTTTCCATTTCATTAATTTCTGCCCTAATCTTTATTATTTATTCCCATCTACTGATTTTTGGTTTGCCTTGTTCTTCTTTTTCCAAGGCTTTAAGGCGAAGCATTAGGTCGTTTACTTGCGACCTTTCTAATTTCTTAATATAGGCACTTAAGGCTATAAATTTACCTCTTAGAACTGCCTTCATTGTGTCCCAGAGATTTTGGTATGTTGTGTTCTCATTATCATTTGACTCTATAAATTTTTTGATTTCCTTTTTGATTTCTTCATTGACCCACTCATCATTTAGTAGTGTATTGTTTAGTTTCCATGATATTGTGTTTGCTCTAAAGCCTTTCTTGCTACTGATTTGTAGTTTAATTCCATTGTGGTCAGATAGAATGCAAGGAATTATTTCAATTTTCCTGAATTTGTTAAGATTTGCTTTATGTCCTAATATATGGTCTATTTTAGAGAATGTTCCATGTGCTGCTGAAAAGAATGTATATTCTGCAGCCTTTGGATGAAATGTCCTGTATATATCTGTTAGGTCCATTCCTTCTATGACCTCATTTAGTCCAGATGCCTCTCTGTTTATTCTTTCCCTGGATGACCTGTCAATTGATGAGAGTGGGGTGTTAAAGTCACCCACCACCACTGTGTTTGGTGTTATCTGTGACCTTAGTTCTAGTAGTGTTTGTTTGACGAATTTGGGAGCCCCCATGTTAGGTGCATATATGTTTAGGATTGTAATGTCCTCCTGTTGGAGTGTGCCCTTAATCAATATAAAGTGACCTTCCTTATCTTTCTTGACTAACGTCGGACTAAAGTCTACCCTGTCTGATATTAGGATAGCATCCCCTGCTTGTTTTCTAGGCCCATTTGCTTGAAACACCGTCTTCCAACCTTTCACCCTAAGATAATGTCTATCCTTTGTAGAAAGGTGAGTTTCTTGGAGACAACAAATTGTAGGATCCTGCTTTTTAACCCAGTCTGCAAATCTATGTCTTTTCGTTGGGGCATTGAGACCGTTGATATTAAGAGATATTATTGAAAGGTGTGTATTTATGTTTGCCATCTTTGTGTGTGTGTGTGTGTGTGTGTTACTGGTTCTACCTGTGCTCTCTTCTGTTAACTGGTATTTGAGTATAGCTTGTATTTTCTAGGTTCCTTATATGTGTGCTTTTCCTTTTGTTCAGCATGGAGGATTCTATCAAGTATTTTCTGTAGAGCTGGTTTTGTCTTCAAATACTCCTTTAACCTGCTTTTGTCATGGAATGTCTTTATTTCTCCATCTATTTGAATGGATAACTTTGCAGGATAAAGTAACCTTGGTTGACAGTTGTTATCTTTCAGAACTTGGAATATATCACTCCAAGCCCTTCTGGCTTTAAAAGTTTGTGTTGAATAATCTGCTGTAATCCTGATGGGCTTGCTTTTGTAGGTAACTTGATTTTTCTCTTTAACTGCTTTCAATAATTTTTCTTTGGTATGTGTGTTTGGGAGTTTGATTATAATATGGCGAGGGGAGGTTCTTTCTGGGTTTTGTCTGGCTGGGGTTCTAAAGGCTTCCTGTATCTGTATTGGCACCTCTTTCCCAATGTGGGGAAAATTTTCCTCTATGATTTTGTTGAAGATGCCTACTATACCTCTGGAGTGGAGTTCTTCTCCTTCTACTATGCCCTGAATTCTTATATTGGATCTTTTCATAGTGTCCCGAATATCTTGAAATTCCCACTCATACTTTTCTATAAGTTTGTCTTTCTCTTTGTTGGACTGCATTAGGTCTGCCACCTGGTCTTCTAGCTTAGATATTCTGTCCTCTCCCTCATCCATCCTACTGGTGAGATTTTCTACAAAGTTTTTTATTTCATTAACTGTGTTCTTCATTGCTAGTAATTCTGACTGGTTTTTCTTTATTATTTCTATTTCCCTATTTATGTCTTGTATTGCCTTCTTTATTTCATTAAATTGGTGTCCTGCCTCTTCTTTGATTCCTTTGATTTCCTCTTTGATTTCCTCTTTGATTTCTTCCTTGATTGTTTTCATGTGTTCTTTGACCTCTTTGAACATATTTATAATTATTCTTTTGAACTCTTTCTCAGGCATTTCCTCTAACCCTTTCTCTCTGGAGGACATTTCTGATGCATTAATACTTTTAGGTGGATTTATATCATCTTGCTTTTTAGTGTTTCTTGTGTTATAATGTATATATTTTTGCATCTTGGATTAAGTTTATGCTTGGATTTTCTAGCTAGCTGTGTATTCTTAGCTGTATCAATTGATTTGATATAATATATTTTCAGGGTAGGACCTTAAGGTATTAGGTGTGGCTCTTAAGACTCTCAGAGTATCTACAAAGATGTTCTTAGGGGTTGAGATTCCCTGCTATAGGAGTATTGAAGCAGGCTGAGTGGAATAAAATACAGGTAGATTCTAAAATTTAACTAAACACTGTACACATTCAATCAAAAACAGCCCCGAGTATGTATGCAAGAGTAGTTATTATAATGACCAGATCTTCTATCAACAAAGAGTTTTAGATTTCTGGTCTGTTGAGGGATCCAAGTCAGCTTGTGACCAAGTGAGACCCTTCCCTGGTGCAATCCCAGTTACCTTGGGTGAATTTGGTCTCAGTCAAGTTGCTGCCTGGGTCGTCGGGCTGCTGTTCTGATTTCTGGAGCTGGGCACTTGCTTTTCCTACGGGGCAAACCGAGCCGCTGCTGCTGCCTCTGCTGCTCCTATAGCTGCCACCACCGGAGCCACCACCGCTGCTGAAGCTGCCGCTGCCGTGACCACCGCCGCTGCTCACCCCGAAGCCGCTGCTGCGGGATCTGCCGCCGCTGCCGCTCCTGGGTCCGCTGCTTCTGGGGCCGCTGGTACCGGTGCTGGAGCCGCTGAAGTTGCTGCCGAACTCTGCTCCTGCTTGGGTCCCGCTGTCAGCCCAAGTTGGCGTGGCCTTGTCCCGGGCCGCTGCTGTGTTCGCTGGAGCTGGGCTCAGGCGGTGGGGGAGGGGAGGGAGCCGCGGCTGCTCTGGTTGTCTCGCTGCTCCACGTGTTCTACCTCGCGGTCTTCTCCTCCCCTGCTCGCTGCTGCTCTCCCCTCACGTTTCCCGAGTTGCAGAGAGCGCGGTGTGAGGGGAAAATCCCGCACCTGGCTTTTCCTACGGCTCGAGCTGGTCTGGCGGTTTTCTGTTGCGCCGCGTCTGCGGCGTTTGGCCGAGCTGCCTGAGCCGCTGGAGCCGTTTTTCCCACCTGTGCGGGCTCTGGATGCTCTATAAGTTTTCTACTTCTCCGCTGCCGCCTCAATTTCCTATACACCTCACTTTTTAGTAAAAGCGTGTATTTTGCTGAGTTTTTTTGGTCTTTTTCCCCCCTAGGCTGCTTTGGCGTGGTACCTACGCCGCCATCTTAACCGGAAGTCCCTTATTTATTTACTTTTGCTGCTACAGAGTGAAACAAGGGTCCTGTTCATATGATACACTTTACCACTGAGCTATAGTCTAAGCCCATGCTTTACAGTATGATTAACTGCCCTAGAGAAGAGGGAAGCCAGGGAGAAGTCCTAAACCAGCAGATTTACTGGCAGATTAGAGCCAACTTCCTGGTTCAAACATGGCACCTTCACATTGCATCCTCACATGGTGGAAGGAACAAAACAGCTCTCTGGGACATCTTTATAAGGACACTGATCATATTCTTCTGAGCATCTTTTTAATGGTTTATTCATCTCCCAAAGGTTCACTTCCTAATACCTTTGCGGTTAGGATTTCATTTTAGGATTTGGAGAGGGTACAAACATTCAGACTATAGCTAAATTAATGTTACCATTCTATACACCACTCTGTGTAACATAATTACATACATGTTAAAATAAATTCCTCTACAACCCAAAAATTACACTCCTAGGGATATACTGAACAAAACTGGGTACATATTTACTCCCAAATCAAATAAATAGTGTTCACAACAGCACTCTTTACAATAGTTTAAGACTCAAAAATCCAAATATCCATCAATAAAAATTCAAACATCTATAAAGTGATGAATTGTATTGTATACCTATAGTTGAATATTATATTTCAGTGAGAATAAATAATTACTGTTATATAAAAAGTAAATAGGAATTTTATAGTTGGACAAAAGAAGATGGATGCATTATTTCTCTTACATAAACTTCAAAAACAGGAAACAATAACTGATAATACCCAAAGAAGACCTGTAGGCATTTTTATAGATGGAATGTGAAAGGGAACTTTAGGGATGCTAGAATATTCTTTGTCATGTGTGACTGATTATATCAGTGTGATTTTTTTTTTTTTTTGGAAATTCACTGAACTCTATACAGGGTTTATGCATGCTTTTGTAATTATGTTATGACTAAATAATAAAGTAAACAGTATCAATCATTAAATCAGAATAAAAGAAGCATGCCATTCTCTCCAATGGGAAGTGGCCTTTTCTAGAAGTATGTTAAAAAGAAACTTTTCTGATTAGGCTTTGCTTCCTCTATAACAGTGTTTTCAATAACAAATATTCAAGTGGTTTTCCTTGGAAGAGAGAGATTATAGTACGAGGGCAGGAAATAGATGAAGGTAGTCTAAATTCATTGGAAAGGGATATATGAGGCCAAGTAGAAGCATCGCCCCAGAGATAAAAATCACAGGAATGGAAGTTCAATTATCTATAGGATGGAGGCAGATGATAAGAAGCGCTCTACAGCTTCTAGTTGGTAGATTTGAATGATTGCGTGCTTGAACAAAACTGGCCTTTGTGGTTGTGCTTTGTCTGAGTTACTACAGGATGATTCTGGTGGCTATATTTTCATGTTATTGAAAATATGAACCTGGAACTTGTGGAAAGTACACAACTAGAAATAAATTTTTGATTCTCTTTAAATGTTTTAAAGCTAAAGCATGGGAAATATATGAAACTGCTCTTTTCTCACTCTGGGGAAATGCATAGTATGAAGAGATGGAAGAATAACAGGCAAGTAGGGGATGATTTAAGAAGGAGATTCTAAGCAAAAATCCAGGTGTTGTTTACAACTCAACTATTTTGAAGTGTTTGTAACATAGCTAAACACTCAGCTGACCTAAGTAATTATCACGCCTTCTTGTTCTTTGTTCTATTTCCAAAGTATAAAAAATATTATTAGAAAACTTGCAAGTAGTACCTGGTGTTTGGATTCTACCTACTTTGCCACTCATATATGAACTCTAGTATTACCAGAAAACAGGATAATGCTGAGTGTTTTATAATGATCATTATTTCAGAAATCTTTTACAGATTAAGTAAAATGGATGCAAATTTATCATTTTTATAGTCTCACAGGGAATATCATGGGTATGAGTAGGATACCCATAATAATCTCATAAAATTAAATATTTTTGAGTGGAAATATGATTCATAGGTTTGTATAAGATGGTCAAGAAATATTTATAAAAATATCCTTGTTGACAAAAAGATATTGTTCCAAAGTGTTATCATCCCTCCCAGTTTTCTTTTCTTTTCTTTGTTTTTTTATTATTAGCTATGTACACAGTATGTATACAGCCATGTTAGTACCTTTGGTAGCCTCCTCCCTGTCCTTCCTCCTCCATAGGTACACACTTTATTGGGGAATGTGGGTCGGGCATTGTGGGATTAGCCATCAGTTTTGGTTAAGACACATGTCTCTATGCATGATTTCCTAACATGTGGCCCTAATGATTATACTGCCCCTTTTCATGCGAATTTCCCTGAGCCATGTTAGGTTCATTTTAGGTCTGCTTCAGTGATGAGGTCTTGGGAGTCTCTGTGTCTCTGGATATCTGGTTTGGTAGCAGTTGAGTGTTCTCTGGGTCTATTTCCTTCACCATTGTGCTTGTACCAAATTCACCAAGAAAGCAGCACTCTTGCTCATTTCTCCAATTAGTCTATAGTTTTAGCTGGGGCCCTGGTGAGGTGCAATGAACTGATTCTCCCCTCAAGGGCTGCATCCATCTGAAAAGGAGAAGCAATTTCTCCAACAGAGAGTGAAGTCAGCACCAGATAAATGAGATAACCATTATTATTTTAGATAAAATTTTGTAGGTGTAGGCCCTCTTGTAGCCCATAATTGGTGGGAGCCTGATAATGGAGAATGGGGTCATTTTTTGGATATGGTTCTGACTTGTTACTCAGAACCAGCTATGGGTTCCAGTTCCCTGAGCAGATCCATTAGCCAAATCAAGAGTAGTTGGTTACCCACCATGGCTGTGTGCCACTATTGCACTTGGGTGAGCATCATGTCAGGTTGTTTGCTGCTGAGTAGCTTAGACTATGAGTTGCTTGGACAGATGTTGGCATTCCCCCCAGTCACACACCTTCTGAGACTAGACGAGCTAACTGTCTGGACACTGACTCTTCCAAATTCCAGCCAGGTTCTGTACCAACAGTATGTGGTGTCTCACTCTAGCCCAGGCTGACCTGAAATTCACTCTGTAGTCTCAAGGTGTCCTCAAACTCATGATGACCCTCCTACCTCTGTCTCCCAAGTGCTGGGATTAATGGTGAGTGTCATCACACCTGGATACTTCTCCGTTTTCTGGAAGTCACAATATATCCACTAAATCCACACTAACTATGAAAGAAACCCACTCTGTTTCCCATTGTGTAAATCCATGGTTCTGACTATTGTGTAAATAAATATACCCAAACCTAGTGATTTAAAACATATCCCATTTCACTGTTGCTCACAGTCTGGGTGTATTGGGAGAACTGGCAAAGTTCCGGTGGTGACTTTTCAACTCTAATGACATTGATTGAGGTCCACTGGCAGTGTTAAGGTGACAGATATTTAGAAACAGAGGAGATGATTTACTCATATTTACTAATTTTCTGGCCATGGCTGGAAGTCTGGCCTGAACTGTGACTCTCAACAGGAATACCTGCAAGGGACCTTTCCAACTTGGCATTCTTAAGGTGTAATCAGACTTTCACCTGATGCTACAGGTTTCTGGAGACTAGGTCCTCATGGACAGGAAATGGCTGCAACTGTTTTCTTAAGGGTTGGTCCTGAACCAGTATTTTGGGAACAATTATTTTGTCTATAATGAAACTAATCAATGTAAAGGGAAGTACATCAAAGAATCCAAAGTTTCATTTAGTCCATGACACACATTAAAAAGATATATGGGCTAGAGAGATGGCTTAGTGGTTCAGGTACTTGCCAGTGAAGCCTAAGGATGCATATTCCACTTTCCAGGTCCCATGCAGACCCGATGCACAAGTGATACAAATGCACAAGGACACAAGTTGACACACGCATCTGGAGTTTGATGGCAGTGGCTGGAGGTCCTGGGACACCGATTCTGTCTCTCTTTCTCTCTCTCTCTCTCTCTCTCTCTCTCATTAAAAAAAAAAAAGGCCACTCTGTTGGGTTTGCATCAAAAATATCTCATTTATAATTGCAGATTCCAAAACCTAAAATGAAAGTAAACCTGAAAATATTAATTGATCTTTCTTTTCTAAGCATATGTGATTGTATCTAGATCTTAACAACCAATATATGGAATTGAAATTTGAGAATAAGAAAGAAATAAATGATTTTTGATTCTTTCTGATGGTATTAAATAAGTAATGCGGCAGAACCAGAGAAAAATTGTGATTATTTTGATCCTTTGATTACCAAAAAATAAATGAAACTCTACTACATAGAAAACGATAACCTTATACAACTTACTACATAATCTCCACATGAAGTTCTGATACTAAGTGTTAGGAAAATACGTGAAAATTGTGTCCCTCATGGATGCGATGCCTCATGTTAGGCACATTATAAAGTTTAACTAATCCTCAAAATCAATCTTTCAATTAGTTTTTTTTTTATTTTCATTTTATAGATAAGAGGACTAAGATGCATTTCTTGATTATTTTATTTATTTATTTATTTATTATTAGTTTTCTATTCAGCAAATACAGGTAGTTTGGTACCATTATTAGGCTCATCCATGACCTACCCCCTCCACAATGGCCCCTCCTTGTTGATGTATATGGGTCATGCATTGTGGAGTTAGCTCACAGTTATTGGTACGATAAATGTCTCTGCATATCATGACCCAACATGTGGCTCTGACATACTTTCTGCCCCCTCTTCCGCAAAATTTCCCTGAGCTATGTTGAGTTCATTTTTGGTCTGCTTCAGTGATGAGGTGTTGGGGGCCTCTCAGGCTCTGGCTCTCTTTTTTGGTAGGAGTTAATTTTTCTCTGTGTTGGTCTCCTTTCCCCTTGTGCTGGTATCTGGTTCATCAGGAAAACAGCACCTTTGCTTGTTTTGCCAATTTTCCTTAGTTTCAGTCAAGGCCTTTTGGAGGTACGATGGGGTGGTTCACTCCTTAGGATCTGCATCTATCTGAAAAAGAGAAGCAGAATCTCCCACAGAGAGTAAGTTAGCAACAGGACAAATGAAATAGCCCTTACTTTTTTAATACAGAGTTTAATAGGTGTAGGCTCTCTTGTACCCCATGATTGATGGTAGCTTGATATTGGAGAGTGGGATTATGTTTGGATATGGTTCTGACATGTTTCCTAGCTCCAGCTATGGGTCCTGCACCACTGAGCAGATCAGTTAGCCAAATCAAGAGCAGTTAGTTCCCCACCATGACTGTGTGCTACTATTGCACTTGTGTGGGCATCACAAAAGGTTATTTGTTGCTAACTAGGTTAGACAATGAGTTGCTTGGACAGATCTTGGTCATTTCCCCCAGTCGTCCATGTAGCACCTTCTGGCACAAGACATGCTGACTGGGGACTGACTCTCTTCTGGCCGCCCGCCATGCCGTTCCATTTTACGTGTCAGCTGCATATGGAGTCTTCATCAATGGGGTCTTACCACTGATCTTTGGTGGGTCATCAAGTACTCTGACAGAAATCTCTCATTCTTTTAGGAAACCTTGTAGGTTCCTCTGATCAAAAGCTCATTGTGAATGATAGCCCCATGCTGGTACTTGGGGTTACAGGTCAGTGCCCACTAAGAAAATGAGGAAAAAGATAACTAACATACAAGAGTAAGGGAGTAGGGGGAGAGGGAGGGAGGGAAGATGTAGAAGATTTAGCTTAGACTTGATCCTACCCTCTCTAGTGTCTTGTGGTTTAGGTGTTCCCTGTAAGGGCCTGGTGAAGGTTCAGTCATTTGGTCTGCCTTTTAGGAAGTAGAATTTAATGGTACCATTGCCATTTGGGTCTAGATTAGTGTTTCCCAGCTCTTCGATACCCTCCCTTCCCTCCCCATCCATCCTAGTGTCTAGTCCATGAAATGCTTTCTGGATATGTAAGGTATCTTAGGTAGATTAATTTTAGGTGCTGCAGGTGAGTGAGACTATGTGGCAATATTTTTTCTGTGATTGGGTATGTTCACTAAGAATGATCTACTCTAGGCTCAACCATTTTCCCTCAAATTTCTTTGTGTCATTTTTTCTTACTGCTGTATAGAATTCCATTGTGTAGATATACCACATCTTAGTTATCCATCCTTCTACTGATGGACATCTGGGTTGATTCCAGCTCTTAGCTATTATGAATTGTGCCGCTACAAACATGGTTGAGCAAATCTCTCTGGTCTGTGGTTTGAAGGTTTTAGGGTAGATGCCCAGTAAGGGAATAACTGGGTCTGTTGGTATTTCTATAGTCAGCTTTTTCAGGAGTCTCCATATTGCTTTCCAAAGTGGTTGTACCATCCTACATTCCCACCAACAGTGGATGAGCATCCCTGCTTCTCCACATCCTCACCAGCATTTATTTTCATTTGATTTTTTGATGTTTGCTATCCTTATTGGGGTAAGTTGGAATATCATAGTTGTTTTAATTTGTATTTCTCTGATGATTAGGGATGATGAACATTTTCGTAAGTGTGTGTTTCCCATTTGTATTTCTTCCTCTGTAAACTTCCTGTTCAGCTCTTTGACCCATTTTGTGAGTGGGGTGTTTGACTTCTTACTGTTTAGGTTTTTGAGTTCTTTGTAGATTCTAGAGATTAGGCCTATACCAGTTGGATAAACCACAAATATTTTCTCCCTTTCTGTGGGTAATCCATTGGCTTTGCTTATTGTATGCTTGTCTGTAAAGAAACTCTTCAGTTTCATGTGATCCCATTGGTTGAGTGACTGTTTAAGATCGTGAGCTACTAGGGTTTTGTTCAGGAAGTCTTTTTCCATTCTTATATCATAGAAAGTACTTCATAAATTTTCTTACAGTAGTATTTTAGTTTCTGGTCTTATATTGAGGTCTTTGATCCATTTGGATTTGAGTGTAGTGTATGGGCAAATGTGTGGATCAAGTTTCAGTTTTCTGCATGTGGTTATCCAGTTTGTCCAGCACCATTTGTTGAAGATGCTGTCTTTTTTCTAGCCTATATTTTTCAGGCCTTGGTCGAATATCAAGTAGCTATAGTTGCTGGACCCAAAGTCCGGGTCCTCAAGTCTATTCCATTGGTCTATACTCCTGTTTTTATGCCAGTACCATGCTGTGTTTATTACTATGGCTTTGTAATATAGCTTTAGATCAGTTATGGTGATGCCACCAGAGGTATTTCTTTTGCTGAGGATATATTTGGATATTCGAGGCCTTCTGCCTTTCCATATGAATTTTTTTAAATTTTTATTTATTTATTTGAGAGCGACAGACACAGAGAGAAAGACAGCTAGAGGGAGAGAGAGAGAATGCGCTCGCCAGGGTTTCCAGCCTCTGCAAACGAACTCCAGATGCGTGCGCCCCCTTCTGCATCTGGCTAACGTGGGGCCTGGGGAACCGAGCCTTGAACCGGGGTCCTTAGGCTTCACAGGCAAGCACTTAACCACTAAGCCATCTCTCCAGCCCTCCATATGAATTTTGAGATCATTTTTTCTATCTCTGTGAAGAACACTGTAGGGATTTTAACTGGAATTGTGTTAAATCTATATATTGCTTTTGGTAGGATTGTCATCTTCACAATGTTAATTCTGCCTATCCAGGAGCATGGGAGGTCTTTCTATTTTCTCAAGTCCTCCTCAATTTCTTTATTGAGTGTTTTTATGTTTTTGTTGTATAGATCTTTCACTTCCTTGGTTAACGTTACTCCAAGGTATTTTATTTTTTTTGTTGCTATTGAAAATGAGACAATGTCTCTTATTTCTTTCTCTGTATCTTTTTCATTTGCATATAGAAATGCTACCGATTTTTGTGCAATGATTTTGTATCTTTCTACCTTGCTATAGGAGTTAATCACCTTCAGGAGTTTTGGGATGGAGTCTCTCAGGTCTCTTACTTATACAATCATGTCATCAGCGAATAGAGCTAACTTAACTTCTTCCTTTCCAAATTGTGTCCCTTTTATTTCCTTCTCCTGTCTTATTGCTCGAGATAGGACTTCCAGTACTTTATTGAAAAGCAGAGGTGAGAGAGGACATCCCTGTCTTGTTCCTGATCTTATTGGTAATTCCTCCATTCTCTCTCCATTAAGTATTATTTGGGCCTTTGGAGCTTTGTATATTGCCTTTATTATGTTAAGATATGTACCTACTATGCCAATTCTCTCCAATGTTTTGATCATGAAGTGATGTTGTATATTGTCAAAAGACTTTTCTGTATCTATCGAAATGATCATGTGGTTTTTATGTTTAAGCTTGTTTATGTGGTATATTACATTGACAGATTTCCTTATGTTGAACCACGTTGTGTTCCTGGGATTAATCCCACTTTATCAAGGTGGATAACGTTTTTTGATGTGTTGTTGGATTCAAAACTCAGCTTTACAATTATATGAACACAAAACCAAACCTACAGAGAGTCTATCAGGAATTTCTGCACAGATAAGAAACAAATAATCAAAGTCAAATGCCTACAAGAAGAAGATCACAACAACCAATCACAGAGGAGGCACAAAAAACTTCAAAGCCCATGAAAACACCAACACACATCTAATACCACAACCCCTCAATCTTCTGCCTTCAAGAAACCCACCTTACCACTAAAGACAGACACCACCTAAGGGTGTAAGGTGGAAACCAATATTCCAAGCAAATGGGAATAAGACACAAGCAGGTGTAGCTATATTAATATCAGATAAAATAGACTTCAAACCAAAAAAATCAAAAAAGACAAAGAAGGCTACTTCCTACTTATCAAGGGAATGATCCATCAAGAGGATATTACAATCATAAATCTGTATGCACCAAACACAGGGGCACCACAGTTCATAAAACAAAACCTACTTGACAATAAAACAGAAATAACCACTAACACAATCATAGCTTGGGACTTCAATATACCATTATCAGTAATAGACAGATCATCCAAACAGAAACACAACTGGGCAGTAAGAGAGCTCAACACTTAGACCTAATGGACATCTACAGAGCTTTCCATCCCAAATCCACAGACTACACGTTCTTCTCAGCAGCCCATGGAACATTCTCCAAAATAGACCATATATTGGGTCACAAAGACTGCCTCCACATATTTAGGAAAATTGACATAATTCCCTACATGATATCAGATCACAATGCTATATTGCTAGAAATCAACAACCAAAGACCCACCAAGAATCCCAACAGCACCCGGAAACTGAACAGCACACTATTAAACAATAAATGGATAGTGGATGAAATAAAAAATGAAATTGCAAAATTCCCAGAATTGAATGAGAACACATCATACCAAAATTTATGGGACATAATGAAGGCAGTCCTCAGGGGAAAATTCATAGCACTCAATGCCTTTATAAAAAAGACAGAAAGACACCAAATCAATAACCTAACCATCCACCTAAAGGCACTGGAAAAACAAGAAAAATCTAACCCAAAGAGCTCCAGAAGGAAAGAAATAATTAAAATCAGAGCAAAAATTAATGAACTGGAAACCAAGGAAACAATTAAGACAATTGACAAAACAAAAAGCTGGTTCTTTGAAAAAATAAACAAGATTGACAAACCCCTGGCCAATTTGATCAACTAAAAAAAAGAAGCTTCAAATAAACAAAATTCAAAATGAAAAAGGAGAGATCACAATAGACATAAGTGAAATTGGGAGAATCATCAGGACTTATTTCAAAAGCCTCTACTCCTCAAAACTGGATAATGTGGAGGAGATGGATAAATTCCTGGACACATACCATCTTTCAAAGCTAAACTCAGAGCAGATTAGTCACCTCAATGAACCCATCACACTCACAGAGATTGAAAAAGTAATAAAAAACCTCCCCCCAAAAAAGAGTCCAGGATCAGATGGCTTCTCAGCCGAATTCTATCAAACCTTCATGGAGGAACTCAAACCAATCTTCCTAAAACTGTGCCACACAATTGAAGAACAGGGAAAGCTTCCCAACTCCTTTTTTATTAATCAATTTTTTAAAATTATTTATTTATTTATTTATTTATGTGAGAGCGACAGATACAGAGAAAAAGACAGATAGAGGGAGAGAGAGAATGGGCGTGCCAGGGCCTCCAGCCTCTGCAAATGAACTCCAGACGCGTGCGCCCCCTTGTGCATCTGGCTAACGTGGGACCTGGGGAACCGAGCCTCGAACTGGAGTCCTTAGGCTTCACAGGCAAGCGCTTAACCGCTAAGCCATCTCTCCAGCCCCCCAACTCCTTTTGTGAAGCTAGTATCACCCTAATCCTAAAACCAGGCAGAGATGCCACAAGAAAAGCAAATTACCAGCTTATTTCCCTAATGAACTTAGATGCAAAGCTTCTGAACAAATTACTCACATTCTTTTTATTAAATTACACTTCTTCTTATGTGTATGTGCTGGTACTCATGTTTGCATGTGGATGACAGAGGATAACTTTGGGTGTTGTTCCTTATGCACTGTCTACTTATTTTTGAGACATGATCTCTGCTTGTCCTGAAACTCACAAATTAAACTAGACTGGCTGGCCAGTGAGTCCCAGGTAGTCCTCCTTAGTGGCAGGATTACATGTGTGTACTGCTATCCTGGCTTATTTATTTGGGTTCTGGGGATTGAACCTGTTTGTTAACACTTGCAAGGAAGCACTTTAGTGATTGAACTTTATCTCCCTGGTTCACAAAAAAAGTTTTTCTAGATGATAAATAAGTAATATATAGTAGATAGATAGATGATAGATAGATAGATAGATAGATAGATAGATAGATAGATAGATAGATAGATAGATACACAGATTGATAGAAACACAATACTTAATGTATTCCTATTTGGTATTTAAAAATTAAGCCTATGCCATAATGATACCTTGTGTTGTAATGCTTATGTTTCTACATATGCATAGCCATGCTGAGCTGGCAGCTAAGGAAAGCCAAGATGGTCACCCTCATGTGCATGGAAAAGTCAGGACTACTGCTAGTATAAGGCACAGACCTAACCATCAATCCTCTTGATAACATCCTACAAAATCAGAGCACAGAGAACTCACTTATGTCTGCCTGATACTCTTTAGAGATATTTATATAAGGTATTCACTTGCCTGTTTTTAAGAATAAATATTTCCGGTTAATTGTTGCTTGAAATATTTATTCTTAAAAACAGGCGATAACCACACAAGTGCAATAGTGGTACAGAGCCATGGTGAGGAATCAATTGCTCTTGATTTGGCTAACTGATCCACTCAGTGGTAGTAGACCCTTAGCTGGAGCTGGGAAACAAGTCAGAACCATACCCAAACACAAGCCCACTCTACAATATCAAGCTACCATCAATCACGGGGTATAAGAGGGCCTACACCTATCAAACTGTCTATCAAAAAAGTAAGTGTTATCTCAATTTTCTGGGTGCTAACTTACTCTCCGTTGGAGAATCTGCTTCTCTTTTCCAGATAGATGCAGATCCTAAGAAGAGAGCTGCCCCAACATACCTCAGAAGGGGCCCAACTGAAACTAAGGACAACTGGCGAAATAAGCAAGGGTGATGTTTTCCTGTGAACTGGATACCAGAACAAAGGGGAAGGAGATCAGTGCAGAGAAAAATCAACTCCTACCAAATCAGAGAGCCAGAGCCTCAGAGGCCCCCAACACCTCAGCACTGAAGCAGACCGAAAATGAACCCAACATGGCTCAGGGAAATCTTGCGGAAGAGGGGGCGGAAAGAATGTCAGAGTTACATGTTGGGTCATGATTTTCAGAGACATTTATCATACTAATAACTGGGGGCTAACTCCACAATGCACGACCCATTTTCAATAACAAGGAGGGTCTAATGGGAGGGGGTAGATCACAGATGAGCCTAAATAATGGTACCAAACTGCCTGTATTTACTGAAAAGAAAACTAATAAATTAAATTAAAAAAAAATAAAGAAAAAAAAAGAATAAATATTTCATCTGCATCTGTTACTTTTTCATTGCTGGGACAAAATATCCAACCAGAAGCAGCTTATGGAAGGAAAGCAAAAGGCATAAGAGCACCAAGTGGAGCTGGACTGAAACACCTCAAGGTCTATCCCAGCTCTCCTCTAGCAAAGCTCCAAGTCCTAAATGAGTCATAACTCTCCCAACATGAGTCCAAGGGAGCAATCCATATCCAAACCACCACACTCTGCCCTACCCCCATAGATGCTTTGTCTATGAACTCAAAATTCAGCCAGTTTCTCTGCCAGAATATCACATGGACTGTACCTAGCCCAGTTTCTAATAAGGGTTTATACTACAAAACATCATAATCTGAGCCACATTTCTTTTGGGATGTAAGTAACTAATATAGAAACTCAGAAGTTTACACACAGAAGGTGCCTGGGGGTTCAACTGAAAGTGATGGGCACACACAGATCTGCACTCATCAGTCTTTGCATTAAGGTACTTCTCTTGTTGCTGTAAAGAAAACTGGTAAAAGCAACTTAAAGAAGAAGGGTTTTAAAGGCTTTCAGAGAATGGGGTTACACACCAGCATAATAGGGGAGACATGGAGGCATAAGCACACAGCAGCTGGCCACATTGTGTCCACGGTCAGATAGCAGAGAGACATGAACATTGGTTCTCCCCTTCTTTTCTTCTTTGCATTCAGTCCAGGACCCCAGTCCATACAATGGTTCTGCTCCCATTTATAGTAGGTCTTCCCTCCCTAAGTAAACTAATCTAGAAAATCCCTCACAGACATGCCCAGAGATTTGTTTCCATGACGACTCTAAATCCTGTCAACTTGACAGCAGAAATTAAGCATCACAGTCCTCTTAACACTCCAGGTGATCAAATAGAGAAAAAAGAATGATATGCATTTAACCTTGAGGTAACTTGTGCTGGACTCTTTTAACAGTAACAGGAAACCTGGAATTCTGACTTCTGAAGTATTATCCACTGCTAATAAATACTGTAAGATCATACAAAAAGGAGAAATCTTATGAGAGAACAAAACATCCATGGACAAAGTCTCATTTGTAAAGATCTTCACTGGAAAGAGGTGTTTTATTTTATTTTATTTTTTCTGTCACTGGAATGCTTATTAAGAGCTTCAATCTTTAGAGCTTTAGAAGGTCATTGGTCCCTTCTGGTGCATTATAAAACAAGTCCACATTGGATTCCCAGTAAAGAGAAAATGGTCCTCTGCAGGCAGTGACACAGATGACTCCATCCATTACAGGTGCTGAGACTAAGTTCTGACTCTGTCATGAGCATTATGGAACGTTACACCTTGATGCCTAAGATTTCAGGCTGTGGTGAAGAAAAATGGTTAATTTAGTATCTGTACTATAAGTAGTCCTCGATGGAAAAAGACCCATGCATTTTGTAAACTTCTGTCCATTTAAATGGATATAGTGAACAAAGCCTGGCCTGCCTAGCCACAGGTAGCACACAGAATTCTCCATTGGTTCAGCCATTCTGGTCTATAGGCTGCAGGTCTTATTTATGCAATCTAAAACATTAGGAACTTGGCTTAGATTACATCTAAAGATATCTTTAAAACCCTAGCTATCTCAAACTAATTTTGCTTTTCTATGCCCCCCAAAAGCTCCAAACATGAGCTTCAATGCATAATTTTGTGAAAATAAGAGCAATAAACACAGTGCCAGGCTTGAATTTTTGTGACATGGAAAATAGCAGTTTCCCACAGCAGAAGAGTAACAGCAGCATATTGACCAACAGAGAAAAAAAGGGAAAAGAGGAAAGAAGAAAAGAAATGCTTTGGAAAATTATGATGTGTACTTCTCCCAGCACTATAGAAATGTTCTAACAGCCATAAAATTACACAGATAAGAATGAACTTCTGCTGTATTACTCATTTCAGCTTAATAGAAGCCAAATTTGGATGAAAAATAGAAACTATTTCCATGTACAGAAACAGGCTTCTACGCTGGCCAAAGAAAAGATGTGTCTAGATTCCACGCTCTGAATTTTAAACAGAGAGCTACTTTGAAATAATCTCAATTCAATTTGCATATAGAGAAGTCTGTGTTTGTCCCACTCTACCAGACATAAATTTGGTTCAATCCTGGGATGAATGGACATGCCCCCTGACAAAAGATATGTCCACTCATAATCTGTGAATGTGACCATATTTGGGGAAAGCAACTTTAAGATGCAATTAAGCTAATATTCTTGAGATGAGATCATCTAGATGGGAGGGTGGCTAAATGCAATGACAAGTATCTCTAGAAGGGGAAGGGAGTGGGGCATTGGACTGCAGACAAGGATCAATGTGATGATCGGCTAAGCTGAAGTCATTAAGTTACAAGCCAAGCAGTGCCTGGCAGTGCTAGAAGGCAAGCAAGACTTCTCCTCTGCTACCTTCATAGGGCATATGGTCCAACTGACACCTTGTTTTCAGACTTCGGTCCTTCAGACTGTGGGAGAATGAATTTGTGTTGCAGTGATTTGTTACAGAAACCATAACAAACTAAAGAGGGGTCTAAGCAGATTATTGGTGAAGAACAAGAAAACATGGGTAGGGAGAAGAGAAGGTGAGAAGATGAAGAGAAGGAATGAGGATGCTTATCATGTGTCTTTATATGGACTGTCAACTCGCCAGGACCTAAAGTCACCTGTGAGAGATCACCTAAACTAGGTTAGGCTTTGGGCAGGCCTCGGAGGGATGATGTTAATTACTTTGGAAAGACCCAACTTAATTGTGGGTCTTTCCATGCGCTGTGGTCCTGGACAGTATAAAAAGGGCAGAGCTAGCAGAGTACCATTCATTGCCCTTTACTTCCTCACTGTGGACAGAATGTGACCAGCTGCTTCAAGCTCCTGCCGCCAACCTTCCTGGCCATGATGGACTGTAACCTGACACTATAAACTGAAATAAACTCTTCCTCCCTTATACTGACAAAAATCAGTTTAAGTATCTAGCTCCAAGTCAAGGAGAAAGTAATGGATACACTTATCTAGCCATTAATATGAGCACCTAGAGCTTCAAAGTGTGGGGAAAATTCTAAGAGCCAGCATAAAATATGTGCATCTGAGTTACTGAATCTAAAGAGCAGGAAACTAGGGTATTTATTTTCTCCAGTTAGAGGGCTTCCCATGCCCCCTACCACTTGCATTAGGAATACCAAAATCAGTTTTGGACAATGGCCCCATATAAAGAAGTGCTGACAACTGTAGGTCTGGCCACAGTGGATGTTTTCAGTACATCATTTTGGATAAGATGTAGTAAAGTTATGTGTAAGTTAAGAAGAACAAACCAAACAAGCTGTGAGAGATTTTTCGTGCTTTTACCAAAGTTTCCAAGGGAGGGGATGTGCAAAGCAGGGCTTGGGATTGGCTAAACTGAAAAATTTTAGTGAACACTGTGGATGGGTGCTGTCCAATCTAACACTGGAAGGGCATGTGGATGAGGGCATAGGGAGGAAGCTGAGGATGTGGATGTGTACAGGGAATGAGTTTTTCCATGGCCTCAGACTTGGTGCCAGATCATTTTTTTGTTGTTGTATGATAGCTTGTTTTGGTTTGGTTTTGCAGTACTGGTGATTAAAGCCAGGGCCTCACACATGCTAGGAAATCACTCCACCACTGAACTCTTTCTTACCTTTTATTTTGAAGATAAGCTTTCATTATGTTTTCTAGGTTGAAATTGAACTTTCAATTTTCCTTCTTCTGATTCCTGAGTATCTGGAATTGCATGCTTGTACAACATAGTACTCAAAGCCACTAGATTAAAGAATGAAATTTCTGGTGAGATATATAAAAAGATAAATAAATTGGCAGTCCATGTTTGTGAATAGGAAGACTCAATACGGTCAAAATGTTTTTCCCAACTTGATTTAAAGGTTTAATGGCTTCTCAATCAAAATGCCAGCGAATTATCTCATTGTTATGAATGAAGTCATTATAAAGCTTATATGGGCAAAAATAGATAAGGTGGCAGTGGAGAATACAAAGGACTGACATGACTCCGCATCAAAAATTACTACAAAGCTATGATAGTCAAGACCGTGTGCTATTGAGAAATAACAGGAAAATAGACCAGTGTAACAGAAAAGAGAGACCAGAAAGTCACCTGATCTACAGCCAAATAGCAAAAGATAGTCTGCCAATACATTATAAAAGAAATGGGGGGGAGAGCAAGGAGGGGTGGGAGAAAATACAGCTTTACACTTAGAAATAGACCATAGGCATAAATGAAAACTCAAAACCCCTAGATAACATAGAAGGAAGTTTATGTGGCCTTGGGTATACTTATAAGATAGATAAGACAACAGAGAAACAAAATTGGTAAGTTGGATCTCGCTAATACTAAAAAGTTTTGTTCTATAAATCACCCTGCCAAGAGAGCATAAAGAAAAATTACAGATGGAACGTATTTATAAATAAAATATAAAATCTGGTGAAGGACCACTGTCTAACAAACACAGAGAATGCTTTAAACTCAAGATGGCAAAATAGGGCTGGAGAAATGGCTTAGTGGATAAGGTGCTTGCCTGCGAGGCCTAAGGAACCAGGTTCAATTCCCCAGGACCAACATAAGCCAAATGCACAGATGACACATGTTTCTGAATTTTTTTTTTTTTTTGCAATGGCTAGAGGTCTTAGCATGCCCATTCTCTCTCTCTCTCCATTTTTTTCTCTCAATTAAATAAGTAAAATGTTTTTAATTAAAAAAAATATTTTTTAAAAAGAATGGCAAAATAAGCAACCTATCTGAAAATGGACCCAAGACCTTAATACATACTTCACCAGAGAAGATACGCAGATGGCAAATAAGCATCAGGACAGAGGCTCCACATCACAGGTCATCAGGTAATGCAAGTCAAATCAATAATGAGATGCTATCACACATTTGTTAGCATGCCCCAAATCTAAAGCAGCATCAAATGCTAGTGAGCAGAAGGAGCAACAGGAAGTCTCATTTACTACTGGGGGAGAGGAAAATGGAACAGCCTCTTCGGGCGACACTTTACAATTTCTTATGGAAGAAAACACATTTACCATGCAATCCAGCAGTTAAACTCCTTGGTGTTTAATCAAAGAAATGGAAAACTTCTATCTACACAAATATATACACAGATATTTATAGAGGGTTTGCTCATAATTGCCAAAATGTCTTTCAGTAGATGAATGGATAAATTATGATACCTCTATCTAATGTAATTTTATTCAGATCTAAAATCTAAGCCATGAAGAGACACAGAGAAAACTTAAATATCCTTACTAAGTGATGGAAGCCTAAATGAAAAAGTTACATGCTGCATACTTGCACCTGTTTACATACTAGAAAAGACAAGAGAATGGAGAAAATAAAAACATCAGTAGTTGCCAGGATATAAGGAGCTAGGGAAAATAAATGGGCAAAGTATTATAATACAGTAATGATAAATGCATTTTTCAAAGTTTATAAGATGCACAAAACCAAGAGTGAGCCCAAATGTAAGCTATGGGCCATTAGTGATAATCATGTGTCAGTATGGGCTCCTCATTCATAAGAAATACACCATTCTGGTGGGGAATGTTAGCAGTGAAAGGGATTATGCATGTATAGAGGCAAGGACATACAGAAAATCTCTGCTCTCTCCTCTCATTTTTGTAATGAACCTTAAACTACTTTATAAAATGCATATTAAAGAAAAAGAAAAGCTATATGACAGGTAAGGATATAAGGCTAGCACATCAACAAAGGTCGTTCTAAGAGAATTGTTCCTTTTGACACACTGCAGCAAAAATAAAAGTAAATTTCCATCATATACATAAATCCCAGGGAATATTCATAATTCTCATTTAAACCCCTTCAAACAGTGACTTTAAAAGTTAGTTTATATTATTTCTTTTTTCCCTTCTCTCCTAATCAAAATATTAAAATATTTGTGCATTGATTTATTCTATTTACACATGTGATTAAGTGTCATTATGTAATAAACAAAACAGACACCAACATTTTTCTTATATATATTACATTCTTCATAATTAGGTCAAGTGAGAAACATGAGCCAATAAATATGTAAACATAAATAGTATGACAGGCACAGTGACTCTTTGTGGAATTAAAGATCTCCCATCTGGCTTTACAGTAACTACAAATTAAATGATGTGAAAATTTATTTCAGCATCAGATAATAACATCACACTTTCTCCATGACATCTTTCATCATTAGGTCTTGTGGAAGTGTTACATGATACCTGTCTTTCGAATACTACTGCATTTTGCTGGCCTCCAACAAACACTGTCTTCTTAGGAAAGGATATATACTTTCAAATCCACAGAGTAGAAGTAAGAGATACTGTTTGAAATGGTTGCTATGGGATGACTCTATGTAAATCAATTAGCAAACATCAACTATGGTTTCAAAGGGCACAGAAGGTCTCTCACTTGAGAAGGGAGAATTACTCTGTAATGGCTGAAAAAAAGGTCGGGGTTTTTTGCATACCAGCAACATTATATTGAACAATACCTTTTTTTTGGCGGGGGGGAGGGTTTAGAGGTAGGGTCTCACTCTAGCCCAGGTTGACCTGGAACTCACTATGTAGTCTCAGGGTGGCCTCGAACTCATGGCGATCCTCCTACCTCTGCCTTCCAAGTGCTAGAATTAAAGGTGTGCACCACTATGCCTGGCTTACCACACAATCTTGTTGTCTTTCTGTTTTTATCCTTCTTTCTCCCCACATCCTTTCTTATTTTCTATAGTTTTATTTATTCTTCCTGTTATTCTCCCTTTGTGGCATGGGGCAGGCAGGGAATGTGAGCAAAACATAGTAATTCCATCTCCTTCAGAGGGCAAGCCTGCAGAGACACCATATATGGGGTTTTCACAGTGACTAAAAAGTACCCAAAAGTATTAATGGAGCAATGGATAACCCAAGAAAGTTATATCAGAGTTGAAAAATGTTGAGGGTTATTTCTGCAAAAATCTGTGAGAAGTAGGGTTAGGTTGGAAAGTGACATAAATCTTTTTGTTGAGAGTTTTAAAATATTGCTCTACATAGTTTTATTACTTGTTTATAGTTTCTTGAAAAGAACTCTTAGTTATCTATTCAAGATGTTTAATTTCCATAAAGAACATACACTAAAACATTACACTGCTCCCATACATATGTACCATGATGTGCCAGCATACAATTGTGTGCCAATTTCAAACTATTTTTGCTTTTAAAACAACAAAATTTAAAATAAAATGAATTAAAACTCTAACTCAGGAGTCTGACTGGGACCAAAAAATCAAGATAACATAACAGTTTATCTGATGACAAGTTAATTGAATTTTATAAATAATTATGAAAAACCAAAAACCAGTATCTACTACTCAAGTATATTCAAGCAAACATCCCAAAGCATTACAAGTAAAATGAATGAAGGAAATATGTGGAAAATGTAAATATGATTTACTTTCCTTTTAGAATTAGAATTTATTTTTTAATATTTCATTTATTTGAGAGAAAGTGAAAGAGGCAGGTAGAGAGAGAGAGAGAAAGAAAAAGAGAGAGTCCAATATTGGGAGGGACATGCCCAGGAGCTTGATGAAATTCCTGATGAGTCCCTTGTTGATTTCTAGCTTTAAAGCATTGTGATCTGATATGATGCAGGAAGTCATATCAATTTGCCTGAATTTATGGAGGCATGCTTTATGGCCTAATATATGATCTATTTTGGAGAAGGTTCTATGGGCTTCTGAAAAGAATGCTTATTCTCTAGCATTGGGGTAAAATGTTCTATAGATGTCCATTAGGTCTAGGTGATCTATGTTGTTGTTGAGCTCTATTATTTCCCTGTTGATTTTCTGTTTGGATGATCTGTCTATTGATGATAGTGGAGTATTGAATCCCCATCTATAATGGTGTTGGTCTTTATTTCTATTTTGTTGTCAAATAGGTTCTGTTTTATAAACTGTGGTACAACTATGTTTCATGCATATAGATTTATGATTGTGATGTCCTCATGTTGGATCATTCCCTTCTTTGTCCATTTTGATTTCTTTTAGTTTGAAGTCTATTTTATCAGATATTAATATAGCAACACCCATTTGTTTATTTCCATTTGCTTGGAATATCATTTTCCATCCTTTTACCCCAAGAAGTTGTCTGTCTTTAGTGGTGAAGTGGCTTTCTTGAAGACAGCAAATTGAAGGGTCCATTTTTCTGACTGACCCTATTAACTTCTGTTTTTTGATGGGTGAGTCAAGATGCTTAATATTTAAGGTTATAACTGTGAGGTTTGATTTAATCCCTTCCATGTTGGGGTGTTTTATGAGGTTTTTTGTTTTCTTGGACTTTTTATTTTTTGTTTTGTTTTTTGAGGTAGGGTCTCACTCTAGTTCAGGCTGACCTGGAATTCACTATGTAGGCTCAGGGTGGTCTTGAACTCTGGGTGATCCTCCTACCTCTGCCTGCCAAGTGCTGAGATTAAAGGCATGTGTCACCACACCTGGCTGGACTTTGTAACTTTTTGAGTCGACTCTAGTTTTGGTTATTGTGATCTTGTTCTTGTAGGCTCATGACATTGTTTGCTTGACTCTTCTGGATGGAGAATTCCTTGAAGAATTCTCTTTAGGTATGAATTTCTGTTCATATAATTATAGAGCTGGATTTGTCACAGAAAAAGTTTTCTTTCACCATCTATTATGAGGGATACTTTCACTGGGTGCAATAGTTTGGCTTGGAAAGCCACAGTTTTTCAGACTTTGAAGAGCTCCATTCCAGGCCCTTCTGGCTTTCAGGGTTTTCCATTGAGAAATCTGATGTAATTCTGATAGGATCACCTTTGTATGTAATACATTATTTCTCTCTTGCTGCTTTTAGCACTCTTTCTATGCTTTCATCATTTAAAGTTTTAATGATGATGTGCCTTGTAGAAGTTCATCTTTGGTTCAGTCTGTTTGGAGTTCTGTTATCTTATTGTATCTGGATGGAACTCTCTTTTGAGAGGATGGGAAAGTTTTCTTTGATAATTTTGTTGAATAAGTTCTCTATGCCTTTGGTATGGATTTCTTCCCATTTTGGTATACCCATTATCTGAATTTTAGGATGTTTTAGGGTATCTCACAGTTCCCTCTTGTTCTGACACAAGATTTTTTTGAATTTATCAAAATCTTTGAACTCCCAAACTATTTCTTCTGTTTTGTCTTCCAGCTCTGAGGTTCTATCCTCCACATGATTAACTCTATTCTTGAGTGGGTCTGGAAAGGTTTTCACTAGTCCAATTTGATTTGTATCTTCTTTTTTTTAATTTTTTTTTTTGTTTATTTATTTGAGAGTGACAGACAGAGAAGGAGGCAGAGAAAGAGAGAGAGAGAGAGGGAGGGAGAGAGAGAGAATGGGCGTGCCAGGGCCTCTAGCCACTGCAAACGAACTCCAGACGCGTGTGCCCCCTTGTGCATCTGGCTAACGTGGGTCCTGGAGAATCAAGCCTCGAACCCGGGGCCCTTAGGCTTCACAGGCAAGTGTTTAACTGCTAAGCCATCCCTCCAGCCCTGATTTGTATCTTCTTTTTACCTTTTCTATATTGTATACATTGTTTGCAAAGTTCCAGTTTCAGATCATGTTTTGATTTTCTTCATGCTTCTTGGAATTTAGTCCTGCATTTATTTATGTCTGCATTAATCTTAACAAGCTGATTACTGAGACTCTCTAATTTTTTGCTCACTTTCAGTTCATTTATCTCTCTTTTGATGTCCTGGTTTTTGTCTTTAGGATAGCCTAATGAAGATAGATATGTGGATTTCATTTATGTGGTCATTGGGTTTTCTAAAATTATTTTTCTTTATTTTTATTTATTTATTTGAGAGCAACAGAGAGAGAGAGAGAGAGAATGGGTGCACCAGGGCCTCCAGCCACTGCAAACAAACTCCAGATGCTTGTGCATCTGGCCAACATGGGTCCTGGGGAATCAAGCCTCAAACCAGGGTCCTTAGGCTTCACAGGCAAGTGCTGAACCACTAAGCCTTCTCTCCAGCCCATTTTTTAAAAATTTGTTTCCTGTTCTGCAATTTCCTTGTCATGGTCACATATCTTGTGTCTTCATTTTGAGGTTCTATTACTTTTGCCTCCTCTGGGTTTTCACTGGAGACTTCCATTGTAGGTCTAGACAACCTGTTGGAGACCACTTAGTTTGTGGTTTTGTGTTGTTTCTTTTGTGTTGTAGTCTACCCAGAGGAAGCAAGAGGCTTCCCTTGTAGTATCTTCAGTGATTGTTCCATTTTATGTTTGAATAGAAAAGGCTTATGATGGCTTTGTATTTTGTGATGAGCTAGTTGTAGAAAGCGTAAGTGTGTAGCTGGTGCTTACTACCAAAAGTGGAATTGGAGACCTGGGATCCCTTTGACCTGGTGTCAGCTGTGTCTTGCCTGTGGCTCACAGGTCATAGCACTAGCCTTTGCTTTCCTACTATACCCAAATGGGCAGATTATGGAGGACTCACTGGTTCTCTCTGGCAGGTGATTGCCTGGCATTCCTGTGTTACCCTTCTAGAGCTGAGGTGATACCCCAAGTACTTACTGGGAATGGGGTGGGGTGTTATAGAGATGGTGGGTGGTCACTGAGTTCCACAGCCCAGGTCAGACTGGGGAGTTGGCTGGTGTGGGGGAGACAGGGACACGGGCCAAGAGGTTCACACAAGCATGCCTATAGGCAGCATAGCATGTGGAGGATCTGTAAGAAGAAGAATGGGAAAGGCAGCTTACAAGCCAGCCCACTAAAGAGGCAAGACAGGGAAACATGTGTAGACACCAGGGGAGCCTGTAGGAGCACAGAAGGAGATAGGTGAGCACCAGTGGACCATGGGCTCAGTCAGCAGAGTCTGCAAGAGCTTGGCCAGAGACAGGAGCATGGGTGGACCTTGGGCTCAGTTGGCAGGGCCTTTGGGAATACTGTAGGAAACAGGGTAGTATAAGCAGACTGTGGGTTCAGTTGGTGGAGCCTATGGGAGTGAAAAGGGGTAGACAGGACCATGGACTGATGCAGTAAAGGTGGGAGCCTGTGGGTAGCTCAGCAGGAGACAGGGAGCCTGTGGACATTGGTCAGAAGCAGCAGTTAGTGATAGTGGGTATAGTCAGCCAAGCCTGCAGGTAGCACAGCCAAAAACTTGGTCTAGGAATCAGGGACATCACTGCTGGGGCAAGTGGTTAGGGGTCCTAAGGTTCTACTGGGCTCTCTGAGGGTGTGGGAATTAGGAGACTCCCAACAGTGCCCTTCTGTGCCTGCCTGCTGGAGGTCTGTTAAGACCTACTCTACCAGGAGCCCCAAACATCTTGCATTATATTACCCTGGGAGTTGAAGCATGGTTAAAAGGCTTCCAACTTGACTGGAAATCAATTTTATAAATCTTTAAATGATTTATTTATTTATTTAAGAGAGAGAAAGATAGAGAATGCATGCCAAGGCCTCTATCCACTTCAAGTGAAACTCCAGACACGTACACCACCTTGTACATCTGGTTTACATGGGTACTGGGGAAATCAATCTGGGTCCTTAGACTTCACAGGCAAGTGCCTTAAGTGCTAAGCCATCTCTCTAGCCCAGTTCTTAAAGTTAAATTTAAGAAAAAATAAAAATGAAAAGCTAAATCTGTACTTTACTAATTTTATATTACCAAAACTCTGGCTTCTTTTTCTTAAAAGTAGCTTTCACAAAGATGAAGAAGGGGAAATTCCTGTGTCCTGACTATACACTAAGCTAGTTAGTTGTAAGACCTGCAAACACTTCATTCAAATAAGCTTTACACTGTAGAGAAGACTGCTGTGCTAATAATGAAGGAAGAGAAAAACCTCATCTTTATCCCCTTCTAATCTGCTGGTGCATAAAAGTTTCCCACTCATTCCTTGTAGACCGTTGGTTTATTAGCACAAAGGTAGCTAATTCTCTAGTTCTCTTTGGTTCTGATGGTACCACAATAGAAAAAAAGTTTCATTCTCATATTCAAACAGTTACTGAAGGAATGGAATAAGTTGGACATTCTAACATAACCTGTTCACTGCTATTTGAAATGCACTGAGTCACACAACTCACCTTGTACATTTGGCAAAGGTGGGAAGGTTGGACTTTCACTTCATGAAGATGCAAAAGTGAGTAGAAGATGCACCATGAGATTTATTAAATAAAAGGATAACATTGGCTACTTGCTTGGTTGATACTAGCCAGAGCTTCAGGAGTAGTGGGAAGAGAGCAGCATGTTGAAATAGTGCTCTCAGCTCAGACACTCATAGAATGTTCCTAGTATAGCAAATACCTCCTGATGGCTTTGGTGTGACTCAGTGGTTATCAAGTGGCAAATTTGTCTCTTAGCTGTTGTTTTAAGTTTGTTGACCTTAATACTAGCTTCACAGTAACTTAAGAAGAAATAGAAGTATGAAAATCAATCCAAGAGGGTGGGGAGATAGCAAAGTTAACGGATTCCTCCTATCACTGAATTTTGATAGGGACTTGGCTTAGTATCAGGCACTGGCATTGGTTTGTTCTTTCCATTCCAAACTCTTGAGTCATCAGAGGAGGTCTAAAGTGAGAAGGACTAGGACTTTCTCACGCCAGCCCTGGGGCCTTCCCTCTGACTTGACATCTCCACGGAATGTGCAGATGGCTTGCTTCTAAGTTGATATTAGTGAACCAAAGAATGAGTAATTGGGAAAGGCAGGTCGAGGACCCATCCTTTTAGTAAGTTGCCTTCCAAATGCACAAAGGAGATCACACTCAGATGAGAATTCTTTAAGAAAACTTCAGAGGCAGGAAAACAGGTCGAAAAATTTCCATACCTCTTGTATTGTTCAACTATACTAAATCATTTCATATTCATTTCAACTAAAGACTAATCAGTTTTCAAAAAATCCCAAACCAGAAATGAAACAAGCATTTTCCCTTGCAAAGAGGGATTGTTGTAAATTTTTAGGATCATCAGCTAGGGAAGACTTCCTTTTTGTCAAGATCTAAGCAGTCATTCGCCTTAGTTCAGCCTTCAGTTCCAGAGACTAAAGAAAACCTGCCACTTTCCATCCACAACCAGCTACGATTGGCCCAGAAACCGGTGACACCAGCTTTCTAAAAGCACTGCCGAGATTCAGCTTGCCTTCCTGGAATAGCAGCTCTTTGGAGGTTGACAGCCGATGAGCGCCCCCTGGGGGCAATGATGCTTCTCAGAGGGACCATACAGGGCTGGTTGCCAGGAAACAGAGACCTTGAACTTCTAGGGAAAACAAGGGAGGGGAGGCCCCAGTATGTAGCTGAGTGAAGAGGCATCACCACTAGGAGCATATCGTTGAGAGCTCATCCAAGAAGTTGGACTCCTAGAATCCCAGTGAAGGAATTCAACACTTTCTCCTTCTTTGGGCCTCTTCTCTCCCTGCTTTCCTTACACTCTTTTTGTTATTTTTTAAATTTGCTCTTGCAAACGACAAGCAAAGCTGGAGCCAGTACATAGAAAATAGGTAGCTGAGCTCCAAGAGCCTTACAGCAACGTTCATTCAGGATGGTGTTTTATTCTTATGGCTTCATACCTACAGAGCTCTCCGAAGCTGGAAGAACAATTTCAGCCTTGATTTTTGCCTCTGCAAGATGCCAAAAGGTTTTAGAAAATACCACTTCAAAAGAAGGCTCTAAAGAAAACCATGCATACTTTCTGTGATGACTGCACTTACGCACCTTTATAAGACACATAGTTAGTTGTTGGGCCAAACCTTTCAAAATTTTCATCATCCTTTGAATAGCTTTCAGGAAGGATTTTGCAAGTATGTTCTTGCCACCATGGACCTGTGTTTGTGTATCTCCTTGGCAAGGACTTCCATGATGGTACTGTTTAAATTTTTATTTATTTACTTGAGAGATATGGGGAGAGAGAGAAAGAGAGAGAATGAATATGGGCCACAGGAGCCTCCAGCCACTGAAAATGAACTCCCGATGCATGTACCATCTTGGCATTTGACTTACTTATACTGCAGAATAGAACCTAGGTCCTTAGGCTTTTCAGGCAAGCGCCTTAACTGCCAAGCCATCTCTCCAGCGTGATGGTAGTGTTTGCAAGGCACCTCATTCCCCATCAGTGCTCCCTTTTTCCTGCCCTGCTTAATTGTCCATAATGCATGTATCACTCAGGGGGTCTTCAGGAAACTCAGGCCACTGAGAGCAGCGAGAATCATAAGTTATGACACAAATGAGACCCTACAAAGATAGGTGCTGGACAGTCAGAGGCTGAGGAAATAAGCAGACCAGAGAAAAGACCTGCACCAGCCATCCGGAAGCAGAGATCTGGTGCGCAAATATTAGCTTCCAAGAGTGGCAACTTGGGAGATTGGCACATCCAGCTAGAGGTGGGTGGCCTAGGAAGCAGTGATGCCTTCAGAAGGAGGCTCTTGCCTCCTCCTCTGTTAATCAAGCAGAGGTTTCTGCAGGTCAGCCAGATCAGAGAGTCTGGACAAGGACCTGGACACAGGACAAGACAAGAGAAGGCAGAACCCTCTTCCTCTGCAAAGCCTTTCTCTGATAGTATCTAGCCATGTTGATCTTTTATAGCATGTCAGCTGCTTCCCTTCTCTTTTCCATACTGGGCAAAGTCTTCTTGTGGCCAACTCTAGCCCATAACCATAGACAATCATTGTGCCAGCTTAGTGAAGAGGAACCAGTATGCCATAATGTTTTCATTTCTGTTTTACAAACTGTCTACTCCAATTACAAATTTATTTTCATTTGTATGTAAACACCCATATAACCCTATGGTGAAATGAGAACTGGCTATATTGCTAAGGAACTCCCTTGATGATAATTCAGGCACACAATATTCTAGGTGCCAATATGTACACTAGAGCCTTCTTATCTGAACTAGAGCTTTATGCCCCTACATCTTTGCAACCAGGACATCAGCCACAATGGTTTGTTTTGCTAATAAAAGGAAACAATACAATGTGCCTTGAGCAACCCAAAAGGCTTCTTGGTGCAAGCTGTTGGCAAACTTAGCTTTGAGGCATGGACTAATCAGAGCCTCTGAATGCAGTTCTTTTCTTGTTTCTTCATTATTTCCTTATATCTGCTTATATCTGCTTATTCTATCTGTGACCCTCTGATGAGCTCTGTAAGACTGTGACCCACAACGACTGAGGTCACATGCATCCTTACTCACATGCATCAAACAAAATCCTCTGAGGTTTGTGTTAACTAGAGTCCTCTGAACCAATTTCTGGGTCCAGGGAAGTATTGTCAGATTAACTAGTACAGGTCGCAGTTAGCCTCAACAGTTCCGATGGGGTAATGAATTGGCTTAGTAAGAGTTCAGTGTAGGATAATGAATGGTTCATGGGCTTGTCAGGGCTGCTGTCATAAACACACACACACACACATACACACATGCTCACACCCTTCCCTCACATACACCAGATGACTTGAACAACAGAAATGTATTCCTGTGTAGCTCTGCACCTGGAACACCCAAGATGAAGATGTTGTCATTGTCATGTGACTTCTGAGTTAAAGATGGCCACTGTCCCACTTTGTCCTCATAAGACCTTTACTCTGCATATTGTCTTTGATATATTTTGTTCATCTCAAAGGATATAAGTTCCATTGGATTGGGTCATCATGACCTTAATTGATGCATTAAGGTCTTGATTCCATATATGGTCACATTACAGTTAGGCTTCATCATATGAATTTGAGGAGCACACAATTTAGTCAACAAGTGCTGAATAGGGGGTGACTTCAATAGTGTAGGAAAGAGAGATATTGAGGACTCAATCAAAATATATATTCCAAAACCCTCTAAATTCAGTTTCTTTTACTCATGAATAAATAATAAGCTTCTCCAGAACAAATAACTACTAGATAGATTGCTTGGGCTTATTATTAAGTCTAAGTGAGCATTTCTAAAAGTATAGTCCAAGAAGCACTTGTCTTACAATATCTATACACATACACATGCACTCACCCACATTTGCAATCTCTTGCTTAAATAAATAAAAGTAATGGCAATGTATTTGTCAAGTTACTGACTTCAACATATTAAATGACTCTAACATATCCCAGAGCCTCTCCAGTGCAAAGAAAAAGTTTATTATTGTGCCACATGGCATTTGCAACATAACGTTTTGTCAACACAAGGTTTTCCCCAAATCTGACTTATCATATAGGGATCGCTATTCTCATAAAGTTTTTCTCTTTACTCACAGTATAGAGAAATGAATAACAGGCATGAGAACACTGCAGGTTGAATGATGCCACAGGCATTATGTGATGAAGGGTGGGGCACTTTATGTTAGTCTGATTCAGTTTTATTCTGCTTATTTTTTTCCAATAAAAATCAAAGTTTCCTACTCTGGGAAGGGAAGCTGATTGATTTCATTCTTGGCCTTTGACCCTGACAGGAGGATAACGCTCATGCTGCTTCACAGAAACCACTCACATAGAACACCTGAAAGCTACTGGTCATCGCCTATTTGCACCTGCTACGGCCACGGGCTGCAAGAGACCAAAACGAGAACAAGAGACTTCAAGGTTAATGAAGTATTATAATGAAGTATTTGTGCCAAGCTGGTTGTGCACTAGGAACTCTGCAAAACAAAGAAGTAAAGAGCCAGTGACCAGAGGAGAAAAATCAGCAGCAGCAGCCCAGAGACCAGCACGGCACAGAGAGTCAATTTTCAGTGACTGCACGGACTGGCATGCCAAGAGCTCAGCTCCACCTCCTTGCTCTTGGGACCCTTTTTCCAATTTTAAACACTTGGACACCATAAGGAGTGAATGCTTCCAACACATAACCCAAGACATCTGTTAAAGCAAACTAAAACAGAAAAAAACTGAAGGTAATTTGGAGATTTCCAAACACCTGTGAGTCAGACAACATGCAAACCTCCCCTTCTCCTTAAAAGCACAGATGAGCTTGAACCTTCTGGGCATTTCAGTAGTTTACCATCTGTACCGGAACCCTTGTCTGCAGTACAGAGAGTCTTCTAGGAGGATGTAAAATCTAGGAACCAAGATAAGGAAACATGTTTACACCTGCTACATCTGTTTCATCATTTTCAGGCCCTTTTTCACAGTGGACGTTCTGCACGGGCTTACTTTTAAAAATGTATTCATTCATTTATTATTTATTTGAGAGACAGAGAAGCAGATAGAGAAGAGAAAATGGGCATGTCAGGGTCTCTAGCCTCTCCAAACAAACTCCAGACACTTGTGCCACCTTGTGGATCTGGCATACATGGGTCCTGGAGAATCAAACCTGGGTCCTTTGGTTTTGCAGACAGGTGACTTAACTGATAACCATCTCTCCAGTCCAGGCTTACTTTTGAAATCATTATTGTCCATTTAAATTTCACATATGCTCCATGAAAACAGGTAAGAAGAAAAAAGACAAACTTAGGAGCCTTATGTCCAGGGTGATGTTTAAATTGGAATGCTAGCCCTGTTTTCCTTCTACCTTAGAGAGTGCTCTGAAGTCATTACCAACAAGGTAAGCACAGCTCCAGAGGTAGACAATAAAATCATACAATATGGGGAGGGCATGAAGCAGTTTCTCCTGGAAATAAAAGTCTTTAGAACAGCTAATTTCAGTAAAGCAGTAGATAAAATAATGCATCAAAATAACACAAATCATAGTTATCCTTATTTTCTCTAGAAAAAGCATTAGTAACTCCAACCAGCTTCCCCATTCCCAGGATAAGTAGCTACACTGTGTGCTCCAAAGAGGGAAGTAAAGCTGAGGAACAGCATGGCTTTCCCAAGCCATTCCAAGAATGAATCTTTTCATGTGTTCAATGGTTAAGGAAAGAACAAAAGGTGTGTGGGAGAGGGAGAGTACAAAGATACACAAGGGGTTTCATATAATGCCCATATAAATAAGATGATGCATGACACATTTTGCCTAGAAAACTTTGGAAGGTAGGCTGGATTATAGAGGAAATAGTATAATGGTTGTGTTGCAATGCTTATCACTTCTTATCTGTTCAGAGCATTTAAGCTGTGACATTCATGGAAAATGGTTGATATTCCTATTACTGGACAACTGTTTTGTATCTTATAACATTGACACTCACACTTAGAAGTCGTGGAGGACTACAGTCAGCCAAGGCATGCACAGTGACAGACAGCAGACCCAACTATCCACTGAATTTGTGCTTCAGGGTCTACTTTGTTTAATTTTTACTCATTCAAAATTGGAATTCAAAATTAAAATTAAAAAAAATCAAACTTCAAAATTAATTGTAAAGCAGAAAGTATTAAAGCTAATTCATGTAGCCTACTCTTTCACCCTGTCTTCCCTAAGTAAAATGTGCCAACTGAGGCTAAGAATATTTTAGCATATGGCCCAGGGTGTCAGTGATGATGCTCAACTATGGGACCAGATCTCTCCTGCAATGCCCCACACTTAATCAGAGACCCCTGTAGTCAAGGTCCTAAAAGAGACAAACTCTGGCTATATAGCAAGCATGTGTTTTCTCTGAAAATCTTTCAGTTACTTACATCTTCAACCAAGGTTAGTGTTTTCTACATAATCATTGAAGGATAACACATTGCTCAGGAATGGACAGTATCATTTTGCCTAATTATACCTACCACATCTGTTTTGCCCACTTGCTAAAAGAAAGGATATCAGAAAGAAAGAAAGAAAGAGAGAGAGAGAGAGAGAGAGAGAGAGAGAGAGAGAGAGAGAGAGAGGAAGGGAGAAAAGAAGGGGCTGGAGAGATGGCTTAGTGATTAAGGTGCTTGCCTGCAAAGCCTAAGGACCCAGGTTCTATTCCCCAGAACCCACACAAGCCAGATGCATGGTGGCTCATGTATCTGGAGTTTGTTTGAAGAGGCTGGAAGCTCTGGCATGCCCATTCTCTCCCCTTTCTTCCTCTTTCTCAAATAAGTGATAAAAAGGAGAAGAAAAGAAAATGTGATTTAGCCAATGAAAAAAAAAGACATCAGTGGTTGTAGACTATGTATACCCTGCACCTTACTCCAGGACCCTAGAGAAAACTTATATAGAAACAAATGCAAAATGCCACAGTTTATATTAATATTTCTTCAAATAGTATATGTTCTACATGTTCAATGCACTTGATGAATTGAATTACATCACTGAGAGCTGCTACAGAGAACTAAGAATTGGATTACTGCCTATATTGTTACCCTTCTCATTGCTGTGATCAAATACCCAACAGAAGCTCTGTAAGGAAGGTAAGTTTGATTCTTTCTGATCTTCAAGGATTCTGCCCTTAGATACTTCACCCTGTGCACTCTTGGACAGAATACCATGGCAGAAGGAACAACTAGCAGAGCCTGTTCTTAACTTTTTTCAGATAGGACAGAGAGAAGAAAATGCTAATAGTTATCTGACTTATTCCTTTCCCTCTTTTTTTTTTTTTAGTCTGAGCCCATGGCTCATGTGATGGTACTGCCCACATCCAAGGTGGGTCATCTTCTCTCTGTGCCTCACCAGTTTTCTAGGTATTTCTAAATGCAGTCAAGTTGCCAATGAACATTAATCATCACACCTTCTCTAAAATGATAAAACCTTAATACATCAGGTCTTCTCAACTCAGTGGTGTTTGTTCCCATCCTTTGTACTTTAATTTGACCTATCACAATCTTAGCTAAGATGTCCCCTCTCTTCTCTGAACCATTGCTATTTCTGAATCATGTGTAGAAGAAAAGAAAGCCAATCAGTTTTCTGTTACTCTGTAATATATTGCTTCCTAAGAAATTTTTTTTGATGTTCTTCTAAATCTTCTTTTCCCAGTATGAAGTATAAATCAAAAGTATCCAGCTTGTTTTATCACTCTGAGTTTTAGAAGCTATAAAAGAAGGAAATAGCTATTTCTTCAACTGCACTGGTAAAGCAACTTCTGCATCCAGAGCACTAAGATTGAAATATTGAAGATGAACTAGATTCTCTGTGAGCCTCACCTCCAAGGGGCTTCTTCACTAGAATAGACGATGGAGGCCATCATGCTGGAAGTGAGGAAAATGTGGTCACCAACCTTTTTCCTGGGATTTTTCCTCATGAAGTACGTAATAACTTTCATATTGCATGTGATTTTCGTCAGTATAACATCCAGCATCTGTAAATGGACTTAGGTTACCATTGTTGTTGGAGGCAGTAACATTTTATCTGCAAGAAAAGTATCTATTCCTAAACCCTTAAACCTTACTTAATATAATTTAATCATTGTGTGAAGAGTCTTTTATATATCTTAGCAGGTCTGATATTCTTATGATTTATAAAGCCAACTTATTTTAGAGAATATAAATGAAACTGCCCAATAAATCTAAATTTCTGTTGCTCCTCTCCCTCCACATCCAAATTTCAATGTCAGATAATATTCTTTTTTCTTTTCTTTTTCAATGTAAGGTCTCACTGTGGCCCAGGCAGACCTTTAGTTCACTATGTAGTCTCAGGCTGGGTCAAACTCACAGTGATCCTCTTACCTCTGCCTCCCAAGTGCTGGGATTAAAGGCATGGGCAGGAGACATGGGGAGAATGCTAAGAGACATTTTCCTCTTGTCTTTGGTGATATGAGATTCAGAGTCTGCCTCCCTCTAAAGTACAGGATGTGCAGCAGCTACCTGAGACATTTGGTCCCATCTTCCCAGTGAAGCTTCAAAGAGGTGGACATTAAAAGAGCTAGTCTTTGTCACAGATATCAGTGGACTCTGGTGACTATTCTATGACACAGTGAGGTGGCTGGCCATTGGCCACTTTTCTCTCTGGAATCAGAGTGCATCACTCAGCAAGCCTAGGACAAAGTGCACCACAGTTTCATTTAGCTCTGCCTCGTGGATATTGTGTAGTACACAAACACATACAGCAGTCTTCCCTTATCACCCTGTGACTGAATCTTGCTTGGCTTCTGTTTCATAACATGTGAAACAGGGATAACAATAGTTCCCCCAAGACTTGGAAGAGCGAGATAATAGTTTATGAAAAGTGACTGGCTCATGGTTGGAATTCAACAATTGCTCACCTGCTTTCCCCTGTAAGTCAACTGTACCATCAACTCCCAGTAGTCTAGTTCACACCAAAACCAGATTTTCTGGAGCTGTTCCCTCATCTCTAGCCTCCATATTAAGTGACTTTTTATTCATGAAAATTTTTCTTTCTCTTTTCTTGCTTTCAAAATATTTTGAGAATCAATTATAACGTGGATACACACAGAATACACATGCTCACACAGAAACATATACTTTTATATGCACACATCTGTATAATTATATATAATCTTTAAACCAATCAGGCTGATATTACCTAACATTAATTGTCTCATTAGGATTCCTGTTAGCCAGAGCTAGAGCTGGGAATACTTGAGAAATAATTGAGTCAGGTTAATTGTAATTCTTCCTAGGGATTTTATTATGATAACTCCTAATTTGATTCTTACAGTTTCTCCACATTAACTCAGTATCAAGATTTTTCATGCAACTTCTAGGATAAAAGGCTGGGTGATATTATATTTATCCCAAATCATACTTGTCTTCCTTCTCCACCCTCTCTCTATCTTTAGTGTTTAACACTTTTCTATATTTCTTTGTTTCCTCTGTATCTGTGTTTGTTTCTTCTTTACTATATCTTTCTTACTCAGATCTATTATAAGTTTCTCATCTCCATAAACTATCTCAGTGAAAGGTAATTAAGCCAGGTAGGATCAGAAGGATGTAGGTACACATTCCAGATTTATGTAATTATCCAAACACAATTATTATTTAGCAATACTGACACTTTCAATTGTCAGGACTTTTAGATATCCCTTAATAGCAAGGAGATCTTCTAATTTCAAGCTTCACTGTTATGTGACAAAGAGAACACTGAAAGTGGGTATTTAAACTGCGAGCTCATCAGGGGCCATGACATATTTTTCACACCCATTCTTACCCCAGGATCTAGAACAGATAGGATATTTGCCAAACGTTGTCAGCTCAAGGGTAAATGTTCATAATAGACAAAATGGAGTACAGACCTAGCTGGATATAGATTTAAAAAGAACAGTGAACAGTGAGGTTTACTTTTCTTAGTAGGTTCAGCAAATGGTTGATCCCCTTTCATTCTCTTTCTCCTGAAAGTCCTCTGACATCTCTGTCAGGGGAGTTTGTTTATCCCAAATCACATCTTTGCTGCTTTCTAGTAATGCCATGTTTGGATGTTTACCACTCAAATCCAGCATAAAAGTGTTTTCTTTTTTAGGTAAGATCAGGCAAAGAGGTACTGAATGAATAACACTTGATTGGGGATTGTAAATAGCCATGTAATTAAACTGTAAACACTGTGTGTGGTGATTTTAATGTAATTTGAGGACTTGTAAATTACATGGTCATAAAATGGCACTTGGGCTTATGCTTTGCAAAAATATCCATGTTTGCATGAGATTAATTAGTGCAGTTTGCATAAAGACATTGAGTAAAACACTCTCAGAGCATTCTCATTTGTAAGATTTTCTTATTTATAAGGCCTTCTTGAGTTTTGTTTCTACCTCTCATGCCTCAAGAAATTATCCTCATTGTCTGCAGATTTTTGTAGTTGAAAATTAACATAGACTCCATAAACAGTCAATGGGCTTAAGTTATGCTTATAAATAGCTTTTCTCTCTTTTGGAATGGACTGGTTATACTATGAACTGAATATGTGGTTAGTTCTTTGATTTAATTCATTTGATTTAATCAGATGTCCAAATGAGGCTCTTTGGCTGTTAGGATTCATATAAACAATTCCATGAGTCATAGACACCACAGGCCAGGAAAAGGAAGCATGGCAGAGGTGGACACAAAATGTCCTCACCATGATCTTCCTCTCATGGCAGGAACTGGCCAGCTTCTCTCTTCTTTTGGCCCAACTGATAAGAATTGTAGAGTACCCAAGAGACCCCCATCATCCGAACTTTACAGCACTTCCATTTTGCAAGTGCTGACTCAAGCTACCACAGCACTGTTGGGAATTCTCAAAGGTTTATGTGATCATGAAACCATGATGGGGATGAAGATGGTGTATAATTTATATGAAGTCTACTTACCAGGTATTTTGCTAAGTGTTTTATAAGCATTATGTCACTTAATTCTCACAATGATATTGAGTTGATATATTTTAACTTTCACTTTATTCATGAAGAACCTGAATGAAATACTAAAAAAGACAAGTAATTTGTCCAAGAACCCACAACTCTATAGGGTTAGGTTGAGAACCAGCTGTGGTTATCTCTGCAGAAACCTTGCTATAATCTCTTTGTTAAATTGCTGTAAAAATTAGTGTTATATATCCTTGAAATCTTGTAGGCATCCCATTTTTTCTTTTGATGTCCTTTGTTCTTTCAATAGTTTTTGGGAAGGATCTGTGTTAACTAAGAGACAGAAAGGCCTGACTACTTTATGGTGTATCGCCCATAGAAGCACGGACATTTTCAATTTATGGCACAGCTGGGCTCTGCTCCTTCACGCTGCATATACACTTTTACTATGCCAGAAGGACCACAGGCTATGAGCAAGTCTACTATCTTACTCTTGCAGAGCTGTGTAGGGAGAGAACAGATGTCATCAGAAGAAAGTTTGGTATGCTCTTACAGACCAGACTTTGAAACACATGGGAGACTTTTGACAGGAGAGGACTAAGCTGAAATGAAATAGTGGCTGAAACATGACCCTCAAATGACCATGAGCTAACATCACAAGGGATGCGGAAAAAGAATATTGGCCACAAATCTCATCACTTTGCACAAACATTCTGTTTGCATCATTATGACTGCCTTAAAGAAGATATAAAACAGACATTCATTCACTCCTAAGCACTTGATTATTAATCCATAACAAAAATATGACATAGAGTGCCATATTTTCATGGGCCCAAACAATCATAAAACTCATTAAAGCAAACAATTGAAGCTAGATAGATGTATCTTAAAGGGAAAATAGTCAGCTTAAGTGTGCCACAGCCTGGCCATTTCATTCAATGCTTGGGCATTTTGAGCATCTACTAGTATCCAATATCATGTCAGTTGTTGAGAAGATAAAGATGAAGAGAACATAAGCCTGTGTCTTGTCAATCGAAAACTGCATATTGATTTTGGTTCAGAAGTGACTACTACTCATAAAACATGTTACATGGCCATAAATATCAACGACCTGAGAACAGCCTGTGAGCATAACTTTTCAGCACAGGTGGAGCTAAATATAGATGGCTATTTTGATTTGGACAGCAACATTATCCATGGCTGCTCTGATCAAACTTCTGTACATGATTCGACATGCTCTCACCTCCCACATGGTTTTAGTGATTAAGTCCAGCTGTTTGGCTTCCTTCTCTGCAACAAGCTCAGAATCACCTTTCCTCCTTGAGGCCTTACCACCTCGTTCTTATCTAGACCTGTTGGCCTTGTTCTAATAAAAGGCAGCTAATGAAATGCTGTCTTGGAGAGGTTAATTCTGCTGTGCTGTGCCTGCAAGTATACCAAAGAAATCTGTTCAAGCCTTTGGCTTTTAGTCACTGAATCTGTCACCTTTTTTGTCCTTAAATTCTGATGAAAGGTATCACCTTTCAATACTGTACTATTCAGCTTGTGCCCACTGAAGCAAACTTTTTCAAGTATTTGATTTTTTTTTCCTCAGATTATTTTACTCACAGGTAAATTAAATATCAGTGTGAGGCATAGCTTCCCCCATGTCTGGGTGCCTTTATCCTATCTAAAAAAGGCATACAGAAACAGCCCACACAGCATTGTGAGTGTGACAATATTTTATCATACCCAAACGCTTTTCTCTAGGTGGACATGCCTCATCCAACCAGAAACTCTGGAAAGGAACCACAAACCTCAATATTCATTGGACCCCATTCTGTATGGCTTCAAGCGAAGCAAATTTGTTCTTTTGTCAAATTTTATTACATACTATGTGCCACCTTTTCTTGAACTTGGAAAATTAAAAGAGAAATGAAAGGGCAATAACTTAAGAAACTATATGGAATGAAAGAAAAACGTAAAAGAAAAAAACGAATGCACTTCTCCCAAATTCTTCCCAGGAGCTTCCTTTCAGAATTGTCTCTCCCCTTCCTGTCATCCACCCTATCCCTGACCTTAAAACCCACTGTGAGGCAGAGAAAATCCTAGTCTTCCCCAAGAATCCAACTCAAGTAGACTGGATAGCAACAGTGCTAGAGCCCCTCGGGTTGCCAGAATCTCACATCTACCTCCAGGAATGTATGTGACATCAGACCATGCATAAGCTGCCATCACTTTCCTTCAGCCTCTTGCTCTTGGGGTATGAATTAAATGAAAAATACACCACTTCCAAAGTTCTAGGTAGATTGTTTTTAAAGTCAGTCTTTCAGCGGAACGTAGTCTGCCTGCAGAAATATTTCAGTATTTGCTGCAGCCACAGGCTATTCACAGAGGAGCCACACTTCAGACAGTGGGCACCTCAACCACAGAGTCAGCCAAAGAATGGTCTTGAGATCAGGGCCCCTGGAGGCGGCAAGTCCTTCCAGTGTCATTCTCTAACCTGGTTTCCTTCACGGCTCATTACTTAGAACCCAAGGGCTTAATACTAAGTGAATTAAAAATGAGTTTCACATGAAAATTCCAGTAAAGTCCTTTACCTATAGCTACTTCCTGGAGAAATACCAAGGGAAGAAAAAGCATATATCACATGAACTTGGGCATTTTTAGACAGAAAGCATTTGATATATGTATCTACCAATCTATAGCTCTATCACAAATGACTTTCCATAAACTTGGAATTTTAGAGCAGCCAGGACTCATTATGAACCCTAGAATGCTCCATCCTGAGGGTTGTTGGGGGTTTCATACAGTCACAGAGGAAAGGACTACCAACTCAATTGCAAGAGATTTTGTCTCTGAAAATATGGACTCCTGAAGCACTGGTGCTAAGAGAAATTCCAAGGTCTAGGAGGAAAGTAGTATGTTTTGAAACTAACTTTGTTCAAAACACTTGGTGTAATTCAATGATCCATGAAGGAGAGCCCTGTCTGGGAACAGGACCAAGTTCCCCCATCAAACAAACTGGAGATACAATCTGGCCTATTGACACTAAAGGAATATTCCACTTTCTCCACTGTGAGCAAAATTAGACTCTTAGGCAGCATGATCTAGTCAGAATAGACTCAGATCCCTACCAGCTGCTGCCTGCATTATTGCCATCCCTGGGCCAATAAGAGAGCGCACTGCTGAATGTGAACTGCTTCTTGTCCGTCTCTGGACTGCAATTTTAGCCATTCTGAGGATAGATGGCTGGTTTAAAAATGCTTTACATCAAAGTGAATCTCACATCAGTATGCACTTCATATTCATAACTGTCTTACCCTAAGTAGCTTTTTAATATTTTATTATAATTCGTGTATGTAGTTGTGTGCCCCTCTCAAAACTAAATTTTTATTAACCCCAGATGTTCTGTGATTCAGTAACAAACAAATGCACTGGGAAAAGTCATAAACTAATCAACCAGTAGTTATGGAGCATCCGGTGATGGTTATGTTGGAGCTGCATGAGATCAGCAACTTCAGCATCACCAAGCTTGTAATTTATTATATTTTACCACTGACGCCTTCGTGAGTTGGAAAGGAAGAGAAACATTGCTACTAGCCTGATACTGCTTCTTCCCAGTTGCTGGACACATTGTAGACATTCAGTAAATGTTTCATGAATTATGGAAGACCTGAAATTTTCCTCCCAAGTTCCTGCTAAACTGTCTTAGTGATGAACCCACTGAAACAGTGCATGACCCCCCAAGAGCCACTTATTTTCTCTAGCTAAAAATTTACATTAGAAGCAAAACTTCCACATAACATATTTTCCTACTCTTACTTCTGGCCCTCTTTGATTCTTCCTCCTTACTTCTTAATGGCTGAAGAAAGATAAAATGAATTTTCCTGATTTCTGGCCAGACTCTACCCCTGGAAATTCCAGGTTCCTAAAGCCTCATTTTATAATGAGAACAATATCAGCTTATTTTCTAATGGAATAGGTGAAATTTGCTCTGTCATTAATTTTTATCCTTAAATTTATAAGTGGGTTCCAAGGAACAAAGAAATCTCTTAGAAATTTAAATTCATTGCTTTTCCTGTGAGAGTTTGTAACTTTCATAAGACTCTCTGGTGCAATGTTCTAGACCAGGCCACTTCTCAACAAAGTACAGTGTGCACAATCTGGACAGACTGATGCCCAGAAGGAAGCTCAAAGCTGCAGGAAAAAGGCCAAGATGCTAGGGCTTCAAGCTCTGTGCTTAACACCTGATTGAAAAGTTGACGACTAATTAATAAAAACGACTATGTACATGTTACTTAAAAACTAATTCTAGCAATGTATGGACACACACAGTAATACCAGCACTAAGGAAGCTGAGGCAGGAATATCATGATTGTGAGGCCACTGTCAGCTGTGCAGTGAAGTCAAGGCCAGGTTAGACTATATTACTAGACATTACAACATTTAATTTTCAAAGTGATTCTAAAGGGCTATGGATATAGCTGTGGTGGTTTATATCAGGTGTCTCCCATAAACTTATGTGGTCTGAATGCTTGCTCCCCAGCTGGTAGCAATTTGGGAAGTGGAGCCTAGCTAGAGGAGGTGTGTTGCAGGGTGTGGACCTTGAGGTTTATGAACCCCTAGTTTGCCAGTGTGAATTCGGCTCACTCTTCTGCTGATGTCCACCTGCTGTGGCAGAGGTGATGTCCAGCCTTTGCTCATGTCATCTTTTCCCCTGCCACCATGGAGCTTCCCCATATTACTGTAAGCCAAGATAAAGTCTTTCCTCTCATTGTCTGCTCCTGGTCAGGTGTTTGCACCTGCAACATAAAGGTAGCTGTAACAGTAGCTCAGTGGCTCAGTGCTTGCTTCATATAGGTAATACCCTTGGGCTCATTTTCTAGTTTTGAAAAATAAACAACAAAAATCTTATTCTTTTTTCTATCAGAATCATTAAACTTCTCTTTACATGCTTTTTAAAAATTTCTTCTTTATGACCTAAATTAACCTAAATTTCAGTATTTTTCTTAGGAAACCATCTGATAAATGATTACTTTGATGTTGATTTTTATCTAGTATATTAGAGGAATTCCATATTAGAAAAATTATTTTGAAAGATAGAAAGAGAGAATGAGAGAATGGGTATGCCACAGCCTTCTGCCACTGCAAACGAACGCCAGGTTCATGGACCCGCTTGTGTGCATGGACGACATTGCACACTTACATCACCATATGTGGCTTAAATGGGACCTGGAGATTCAAACATGAGTTTTTAGGCTCCACAGGCAAGCACCTTAACCTCTATGCCATCTCTCTATCCCTAAGGAATTCCATTTTAGTTTTCATTAAGAGACCAGGGGGTCCATCCATAGTTTGTTTGTTGTTGTTTTGTAGCTGTTTTCAACTTGTATTTTAAAAAGCCATAAGAGGGTGCTGGCTCAGTTTGAGTTTGGACACTCTGTACCCATATACATGTCAGTCATGGTAGCATTTACCTGTAGTCTCAACACAAGGGAGGCAGGTATGGGCTAACCTGAGCTTACTGACATGTTATTTTAGTCAAACTGGTAAATCTAGGATTGTAGAGGGAGTGAGATCTTGACTCAAGATGCAAGGTGGTGGATCCAGAGAAATGACTGTGTATAAAGCACTTGCTGTACAAGCTTGCCTGCCTGTGCTCAGATGCCAGAATCTACACAGAGCTAGATACTATATCATGAACACCTGCAATCCAAGTGTGCCTATGGCAAGATGGGAGGTTGGCTCAAGAGGATTTCCTAGAAGATCACAGGTTAGCTATTTAGGTGTGTGCAGTGGTGAACAGGAGACCTTATCTCACACAAGGTGCAAGGCAAAGAATGGCATCCTAAGGTTGTCCTCTGATCTCTACACATGCTACTTGGAATTCATACAGCCATACTCAGACATATGAACACACACATATTAGGATGAATATACATGTACACACACACACATGCAAAAAAGGTTGTGACAAAAAGTAATGAAATACACTTTCATATTTCCTTCAAAGATTTAGTACTAAAATAAGGAGCTGGTTGACTAAATGTCACAATTGTGAATGGAGAATTGGTTCCATAACCCTAAACATTATTCAAAAGCAATGATGTTGGGTGATTGTTTCTGGAATGAATATATATGGAAACCAAAGACAAAATTAAATGGGAATGACTAAGTAATACTACCATAGAGAGAAGAGCTGTTGAAAACATTAGAATATGTTCTAAACAATGCAGGCAGTCACAAATGCATGCAGGATATTAGAAATAGGTCTCTACCATCCACTTTTCTCATTTTAAATGCCACAATAAGAGAACACAGAAAAAGTTGAGGATCAATATAAAGCAAGACATGAAAATGAGTTAATTATTTTCAACTCAAGCAATAAAAAATTTCCTATTAGCCTGAAAAGAGCACAGTGGTTATTTTATTAATAGAAAATCTAAAATATATCAAAATTCTCATATAGGTATTAGAACAAGTCTACTCTTCAAAACATAAAAATATTAGATGAGACTACATAAGTAATGGCTACAGATATTACAGGGCATTGCCTGAACTATCCCTTTATAAAGGAGGTTAGCATGCCCTGCTTTTAGAACTCTGTAGAAAGCAGCAGACTTTTGTAACAACAGTGTGTGTCATGTCTATCCCTTCCTTCATCCCAGTGGGTCTCTACTGTAAAAGAAATAAACAAACAAGGACTTAAATACTCTCTAGCAGAGAAGGATTTCCCTTTTGACCTCACTTCTGTGTTCTTTTGAACATATGGCAGCAGTTGAAAGGATTTATAACAGAAGCAATTTGCTAGCAACTCTGAATGAAATACCATGTGTATCAACAGCAAAAACTGATTTTCTGTTTCTAAAACATGATCCAAACAGCTTCTCTGTCTTTTTGGTGTGTATGATAGTTGCTTTTCCAAAATTAAAAACTCTATAGCAAAAGTTATTAATTGAATGGTGAGTCTGTGCTCTGTGCCTATGGGTGTGGACAGTTGAGGGAACTAAATATGCATCTGATGACACTACTAATTTATCTATCATTTCCTCCATTTAATTTTTGAAGTACAATGATTTTTTGATAAATAACTAATGCTTAAGAAAATACATTTCTTAAATATTTTATTTATTTTTATATATTTCACAGAGATAAAGAGAGAAGAGGAAGAGGTAGATATATAAAGAGGGAATGGGTGTGCCAAGGCCTTCAGCTACTGTAAATGAACTCCAGAAGCATGTGCCACCTTGTATATTTGGCTTACATGGGTTCTGGGGAATTGAACCTAGGTCCTTTGGCTTCACAAGCAAATACTTTAGCTGCTAAACCATCTCTCCAGCCCAAGAAAATACATTTTAAAACTTTTATTTAAGAATAAATCCCCTGTAACTCAGGCTGATTAGGAACTTAAATTAACTACCCAATAAGCTTCAAATCTTTTAATGTGCTTCAATCCCTTCAGAACTGCTCCCTTGGGGCCTGATCCTATGGCATGTAAGGCTCTTTAGCAGTATATTTATGTATTTTCTCTTTTTTAAATTTACTTTTAACCCATGTGAGGATTTCATAGCATTTAGAGCCCTTGTCATGTATGTATTCAACCAGTACCACTATTCTAGGGAACCCAGTTTGCCCTTATATCCTCAACAGAGGCTGATGTTCATCCAGCCATATGAGAATGTGATATGTGCTCTTCACCAGAGTACTGCAGAGTTTGATAATGGCATGCTCTCCACAGATCTTCTTAATCCTTGAGGAAATTCTTATTATCCTAGTCTGTGCCTTATAGATCATTAGAAAGAGGCTGTGGAGGTATCCTTTTGGATGCTACATGGTTCTGTCCTGGTAGCTAATTGCTCTCATATATTTTTGCAAATGCATAGAACTCATAACATAGTTTCACAGACTTAAAAACTTCCCTGTTCTCCATTCATTTATCAATTCCTTAATACCAGCAACCACTATAGATTCAAGGTTTCCACAGGTTGTTTCTGTGGAGCTTATAACCAAATCCAGGACTTTGTGAATGTTAAGCAAGGCTATGCCACTGAGCTACACACCAGTCCTGTCTCCATATTTTGTTACTAGAGTTTCCCATTTTTCTTATACTCTCTGTCCCCATCCCAGCTATCTTAATGCCTTTCCATTTTTCATGTCAATTTCCTAGCCAGATAATATAACCACAACCTCATACATACCCTTCATTTTCTTTTCTCCCTTGCCTTCATTACTTTCATCATATTCACCTCAAAAAAAAAAGATGGAAATTTCTCTGCCTAGTCCTCAGGGCAACCTTATGGATGTCCATACTGACTACTTTCAATGTAAATTTATTGTCATGAATTTCAAGTGAGCATCAAACCTGCCCAGCAAATACACTCCATGGTTGTTTCATTCACTTTGTCACTCAGATTGGGTTGTTTCCAATCGTTTTCTTCTTTATCTTACAATATCAATCTCTGCTTTACTTCTCAAGTAATGATATCATTGTGATGTTATTAGGAATCATTGCAATCAATATGAGAGACAAGCAAAAGCAGTGCTGAGAGGGAAGTTTATAGTAATGAATGCATAATCCAAAAGTAGAAGTTTCTGAGTACAATTCCAATAACTCAGGAAGCAATCCCAAGAATCAACAAATGCAACTACATGAAGTTAAACAGCTTCTTCGGGGCTAGAGAAATTGCAAGAGCCTTGAAACCTAGGTTGAATTCCCTAGTACCCATGTAAAGCCAGATGCCCATAGTGGCACATGGCACTTGTGTCTGGGGTTAATTTGCAGTGACTAGAGACCCTGGCATGCCCTCTCTTTCTCTGTCTCTCTCCCCACCTCTTTCTCTCTCTCATAAATAAATGAATAAAGATATTTAAAGTTCCATGCATGGTGACACATGCCTTTAATCCCAGCACTCAGGAGGCAGAGGTGGGAGGATCACCATGAGTTCAAGGCCAACCTGAGACTACATTAATTAATTAGTTAATTCCAGGTCATCCTGGACCAAAGTGGTTCTTGCTTGTAATCCTGACTCAGAGCCTGAGGCAGGAAGATCACACATGTGAAAATGACTTGGGATACATAGTAAATGTAAGTATCCACAAAACATGTCAGATAAGCAACCTAACATCACATCTCAGAAACTAATTAGTAAAAGGAAAAATTAGGATCACAGGGCAAATAAAAATGACAATTAAGAGCTCACTGCAGTGGAATAAAGAGCTAATTTGTTTGTTTGTTTGTTTGTTTTATAAGGTAAGGTCTTGCTCTAGCCTGGGCTAAACTAGAATTGACTGTAATCTCAGGCTGGCCTCAAACTCACAGTGGAGATGCTTCTACCTCTGCCTCCTGAGGGCTAGGATTAAAGGCATGCACCACCATGCTGGACTTAGGTTTTTTGAAATGACAAAATTAATAACTCCTTAACTTGTCTAAACAAACAAACAAACAAAAAACTGAGAGTGAAGACAGAAAGACCCACAGACATGAAACTGAAGATGAAGATGATGAAATTGGTGATAGTTTGAATATGTTGAATGTGATATGTAAATGCATGGACCCATAAACTCAAGTGTTTTATTATTAAAATTAAACTTGTAATTTGGGTCTCCAGCTCTCACTGGGGAGTGGATTCTGGAGTCCAGCCCTAAGGTGTGTTTCGGAGAAGATCTTGATTCCAGCCCAAAGGTGTGGAGAGAGCAGCTGTTGTTCTGGAGGCTTTGGGCTTGCTTGTAGTGTTGGCTGTTTGGTGGGTTCTCTGTGCTTGGATGTGTGGAAGGGAGAGAGCTTCTTTTGCCATTGAAGGAACTTCCCCTGGATCTGTAAGCCTGAAATAAACCTGTTCTTCCCACAAATTGTGTCTGGTTGGATGTTTGTCCCAGCAACACAGAGCTGACTACACCAATGTTAAAGCCAGAACACAAAAACACAAAAGATCCTAAGAAACTGGTATAAACAGTTAAATGCTGTGGTGGTTTGATTCCGGTGTCCCCCATAAACTTAGGTGTTCTGAATGCTAGGTTCCCAGCGGATGCAGATTTGGGAATTAATGCCTCCTGGAGGGACTGTATTGTTAGGGGTGGGCTTATGGGCTTTAAAGCCAGTTTCCCCTTGCCAGTGTTTGGCACACCCTCCTGTTGCTGTGGTCCATCTTCTGTTGGCCAGGGGGTGATGTCCACCCTCTGCTCATGCCATCGTTTCCCCCTGCCATTGTAGAGCTTCCTCTTGAGTCTGTAAGCCAAATAAATCTCTTTTTCCTAGAAGCTGCTGTTGGTTGGGTGATTTCTATCAGCAATGCAAACTGGACTGCAACATTAAAATGGTATTGAGGAATGGGATTGCTGCTAGGCACCTGACTATGTGGCTTAGGCCTTTTGGAGCTGATTTTCAAGAGGAATGTGGAAACCTTGGCCTAAGAGACGCCTTGTAGTGCTTGATGGACTATTCTGGTCAGAGCCGAAAGACCTAAAGGCAGTAAGAATTAAGGACTGTGAAGTTTGGCTTATGAGGGTGAAAAAGAGCTTTGCTTGGACTGGGCTAGCAGTTTGTGTGAGAAGCTTGCTCTTATGCCCATGTCCTGAGAAGTTGTGCAGGGTTGCTTTGTGTAGAAATGAACTTGTGTGGGCAGAAGATATGGCACAGAAAGAAAAATCTTTGGGTGAACTGTTGCCCGTTCAGCTGCAACTGAGAGATTACAACCTTTGAGACTGGGCTAGCTGACCTGTGCTGGAGCAACAGGAAGAATGTTAACTCTTTTGAAGGGGCCTGAGTGCTCAAGGAGCGTCCTGTTCTTCAAAGTCTGCTTTATTCCCTCATGGATTAACAAACTGGCACCCTACCTGGTATCGTGGAGTATAAGAAATGCTGGAAAGAGAGTCACTGAGTTTGCAACACGGTCTTGTGTTTTGGAAATGGCCATGGGCAGTGTGAAGCGGGTTTGCTGGTTGCCTGCACAGAGACCCCATGGGGCCATGAGGATGAACCATGGCTTGCAGTGGAGACCCATTGGACATGCCAGGACCATGAGATGGCTGCCAAGGAGAGTTGCTGGCCCCGATGAAGTTTTCCACGACTGTGAGTAGCTTAGCTGGAGGGGCGGAATTGGAATGCTAGAGACTTGTTACTGGTTAGAATCATCGGACTTGAAGATTTGTCACTGGCTATAGTTGCTGGACTTGAATCTACAGAGTTTGATGTTTTTCCCGGTTGTTTAAATCTTGTATTGATTGAATGTTTCTTTGCTATGCCCAATGCCATCTATTGCAGTGTGAATATTTATTCTGTGCCATTATGGGTTTTTGAAGTTCTTTTTTGGTATTATGGCTCAGTTAAAAGATCTTGGACTATGGGGATGTATGAACATCATTGGGATTGTTAAAAACTATGGGGACTTTTAAAATCAAACTGAATGCATTATATTTTAGATCATGTATGGATATCAGTTTATGGGGGCCAGGGATGGAATGTGGCGGTTTATTCAGGTGTCCCCCATAAACTTAGGTGTTCTGAATGTTAGGTTCCCAGCTGATGCAGATTTGGGAATTAACACTTCCTGGAGGGAGTGTATTGTTAGGGGTGGGCTTATGGGGTTTAAAGCCAGTTTCCCCTTGCCAGTGTTTGGCACACCCTCCTATTGCTGTGGTCCATCTTATGTTGGCCAGGGGGAGATGTCCACCCTCTGCCCATGCCATCATTTTCCCCTGTCATCGTAGAGCTTCCCCTTGAGTCTGTAAGCCAAAAAAATCTCTTTTTCCCAGAAGATGCTGTTGGTTGGGTGATTTCTACAGCAATGCGAACTGGACTGCAACAAATGCTAAAATCTTGGATAATCTACAAAAATAGATGATGAGACGAGTCCTTAGGATATATGCCTAGGAGTGCTATAGCTGGGTCTTATTGCAGATCTATTTTTTGCTGTCTCAGGAACTTCTACACTGATTTCCACAATGGCTGCACCAGATTGCATTCCCACCAACAGTATAGAAGGGTTCTTCTTTTTCTGTTTCGTCACCAGCATTTATGGTCATTTGTTTCCATGATGGTAGCCAATCTGACAGGAGTGAAATGGAATCTCAGAAGAACAGATTACTGGGGGTGAAAAGGCCTAAATTAGGTCAGGGGAAGAGATTGAGTAAAGGAAAGGTGGAGGGAGAGCTAATCAAAATCTAAGAAGATATAAATAAGTCATATGGAAACCTACATTTTGGACAATGGAACACACAGGAGCCATAGATTGTTACTAGAAAATTTTAGTGCCAGGGATGGGATACTTTCCAGTGAGTTATTGGCCAGGGAGGTCCCTGCTGCCCCTAAAACATTACAGGCCATTCCCGAGGCCCTTGGTTCCCACCAGGAATAGATGATAAGATCCTATTGCTGAAGACTCCACATACTTGGGCTGCAAGGTCACTGAGAAATCCTGCTGGGACTGAGCTGATAACCTCCTCCATGTAGACCAGCTGACAGAAAGCTGGAAGAAGCCATTCTGCATGCAATTCAATGGAAGAGAGAGAAATCACCAGTGAAGATGCCTAACAGTGGACATTGTAAGCCTTATATTTGGCCATCCTGAAGTAGCCATGAGCCTTAGGAGTATAAAGTCTGCTGGTGTCTGGCCAAGTGTATGTACTATACTCACCAAACTGCCCAGTAAGCACTTCTCTTAATGTTCATACACATATATTAATACTATTCTTTCTTTTGGTTAGAGAACCTTTTCTTTTCAGATGGCAGTGACCTTGGGATGACTCAGAAGGCACCATGGTGCCAAGAAGAAGTCACAGAGGCGTGCTCAGCACTGCAATATATCAACCACACCTTCCAAGGCTCAGGGTGCATCGTGGAAGAGGTAGTGGAAAGAATGTAAGAGCCAAAGGCAGGGTAGGATTCCTTACAATGTGATCTGCAAGACACAAAATGGCCTGGATATTCATGACCTTACAGTGCCTGACACTACCTATACAAGACCATCATAATAGGAAGCAAAGATCATGACATCAAAATAAAAGAGAGACTAACGGAGAGGGGCAGGGGATATGATGGAGAGTAGAGTTTCAAAGGGGAAAGTAGGAGAAGGGAGGGAATTACCATGGGATATTGTTTACCATTATGGAAGAAAACATCTTAGAGATAGTTTTATTGCTAATGTTACATGTTAACTTGACCAGGCTATGGTGCCTAGATGTTTGGATATTTATGTGCAGATGATTTTTTTTTTTATTAAACTGAATCTGAAATCAGTAAACTGTGAGTAAAATGTAAAAAAAATAAAAGAAAAAGAAAAAATGACAAATTAAAAAAGGCACGTGCCACCACAGAAAGATAAATTACTTAATATATACAACCTACAAAAATTGAATCAAGAAGAAATAGAAACTCTAAGTGACCAATAATAAGTAGTGAACTAAAGAAATAATTTAAAGTCACTAGTTTAGAAACAGTTCAGGGCCTGATAGACTCTCTATTGAATTCTATTAAGATGTTGAAATAATTCCAATTATTTTTAAATTATTTCAAAAATTTTAAATGGAATTCCTTCCATTTAATCTGCTAAACTTTTTTCATGAGACCAGCATTACTTTATTATCAAAATTATGCAAAGATAAATCTGGGTGTGGTGGTGCATGCCTTTAATTCCAGCACTTGGGAGGCAGAGGTAGGAGGATCACAATGAGTTCGAGGTCACCCTGAGAATACAGAGTGAATTCCAGGTCAGCCTCGACTAAAGTGGAACCCTACCTCAAAATACCAAATATGTATATGTATGCGTATATGTATGTGTGTATATATATATATATATATATATATATATATATATATATATATATATATATTAGAGAGAGAGAGAGAGAGAGAATTTAAAAACTATATGCTCCTATTCCTGAAAAACATAGGTACAAAAGTTCTAACTAAAATATTAACAAACTATGGGGTGTAATGGCAAGTGTACTCCTACTGGGAAGAGTAAGTCAGGACATTCATAAGTTGTATTCTCATCTGAACAGGATAGCAAGGCACCATCTCAGCAGAAGAAAACCTTTGAGCAACTGCTTTCAACTGCACATCAGAACATGCCAAGATCAAGTAAGATTTGTGGATGACCATAATCTAGTACATCACTTGAGTGCAAGAGCAAAATATGTGAACATTTCAGTAGACACAGAAAGAACACTCAATGAGATTCAACATTTATCTCTTCATTAATAAAACTCTTACCAAATTATGTTTAAAAGAAACATACCTCAAAATGTTAATGGCTATCTGTGAAAAACCCATGCCAGGATCACACTGAGGGTGGACAAGTTGGCTGTATCCTCTGTGACCAGAAACAAGGCAAGAATGCTCACATCCAGAACTCTGGAATTGTAGTCATGTTCATATAAAGCCATGCCATCTACAAATAGGATAATTTAACTTCTTCCTTTCCAATATGAAGGCACAATATTTCTTTTTTATTACTTAGCCAGTCTCGTTAACACTTCTAACTGTACAATATAATAACTACTCCATCAAAAGCTACCAGAATGTAGAAATGAATTTAATAAAGTTACATGACACAAAATTAACATACAAAATAGTAGGGTGTTTTTGAAAGTACTGAGAATTGAACCGAGGGCCTAGTACCTTGAAACATCAATAATGATATTGCTGAGAAAAAAAATTCTGAAAAGGAGTCCTGTTCATATTAGCTAAAATAACTAAACATTAAGGAATAAATTTAACTAAGGGAGTAACTGTAACAAAAAATACAAATCACTGATGAAAAAATTGTTGAGAAAATGAGAATTGTGTTCATGCAGAGGAAGAATTAGTATTACTAAATGGCCACACTATACAAGGTGAGCTATAGAAACTATGCAGTTCCCATGAAAATGGCAATGACCTTTGCCACAGAAACAGAAAAACATCTAAAATTCACATGCAACCATAAAAGAAACCTCAACAGCAAAAATACAAAGGCTGGAAGAATCACAATATTTAATTTCAAACTATATTACAAAGCCATACTTTCTAAAATAAGCACAAAACAGACACATGCATGAAGAGAACATACAGGACCCAGAAGTGAAGCCATTTTCATATAGTGAACTGATTACTAACATTAGGGTCAGAAACACATTGCAGAAAAGAAGGTCTCTTCAATAAATAATGCTGTCAAATGTGGGCATGCATACAGTGAAAACTGCAACCAGATCCCTTCTTCTCATGGTACACAAAATTCAACTCACACTAGAAAACAAGCCTACATCTTGTGTTAGAACTATGAAGCCACCACTGTCACAAGAAAACACAATTGACACAGGCAAATTTTGATGGGTCCAAAACCATAGAGCACAAAGTAAAATGGGATAACATCAAAATAAGTCACAGACACAGCAAAGGAAATAATCACCAAATTGAGATACAATCTAAAGAATGGGAGAAAATACTTTCTGACTATTCAACCAACAAGAGATTGATATCCAGAATAAATAAGGAACTCACACAGTTGAACACACACATGCACACACAAATACTCCAATTAAAATAGACTAGAGAACTAACTAGACATTTCTTTATTTTTTGAGTTAAATGTCTCCCTCTAGCCCAGGCTGACCTGGAATTCACTATGTAGTCTCAGGCTGTCCTCAAATGCACAGTGACCCTCCTACCTCTGCCTCCCATATGCTGGGATTAAAGGCATGTGCCGCCACACCTTACCCCTAACTCGATATTTCGTAAAAGAAGATATATAGAGAGATATTGAGATATGTATAACAATATTCAGTGTTGTTTCATAAAGTAAATGCTGATCAAATCCACAATGGGCTGTCAGTCTACCACTAGTGAATAGCTGTCACCAAAACAACAAAACTAAGTGCTGGCAGAGATATGAAAGAAGGGAATTCTTCTATACTGTTGGTAGGAATCTAAGTTCCTAAAACTAGTACTGAAAACCATATGGAGATTGTTGAAATATCAGTATAACTACTATCTGATCCAGGAATTCCATTATTGGACATAGACCCAAAGGACAGAGAATCATTCTACCTCACATATACCACACAGACTAGGGCTGCCTGTGAGACAGGGAATCTGGCAGCCCATGGACCAGCTGCTCTTGTGTGCTAAGTCACCCAATATGGGCCTAGGTACCTGTGAGGGTCTGTACTCAGAAGATTCCTGTGCCCAAGTAACATGACAATGAATTTTAAAAAGGGAAAAAGAGATTACCCAAGAGAGTTATCATAGACAGTCCCATAAGTCCAGCAACTCAAGAAGCTAAGGCAAGGGGATAATAAGTTCAAGGACAGCCTGGACCACCAAGTGAGTTTAAAGTGAGAGTGTGAAACTCAGTGAACATTCTCTCAAAAGAAAAATTAAAAGTCAAAAGTGTGTTAGAGATACAGTTCAACGCAAAAGCATTTACTCAGTATGCCCACGGCCCTGGTCATACGCCCTGGTCATAAGCACAGGGAGTGAGAGTGGAAGACAATAGCAGACAGGTATATGTTTACCACAGTACTAGCTTTACAGACACTAAAATGCTTTCCACCCAACTCCCCACGGCTCTTTGAACAAGGAATTCTGATTCTCAATGAACACGGGGTCAGGTGACCATGTGGCTGATATACCGGTTTCAACTTCTTAAATGACCTTCCATTCCAATCTGACTTGCCCACATATTTCAGAAGCACCTTGATGGGCACATGACATGACAGAAACTCTTCTTTAAACTTCTACAATGTTCTAGATCGAAAAATGTCAGTTATTATGTTACTCGTTTATATGCTGCTGATAAAACCTTGCTGTCATGGTACTTAGAATATGTGCTGGCCATTTATGTGTGCCTGTCTTGTGTCATAGTTATTCACACATGTGCATTCAAATCTCTTCAGCACCTAATCATGGCCTTAACGTGAAATTGCTGTTCAATAAATGTAGCATGAATGACTCCATCAAGAAAGAACAAAGGGTGTGTTTTGGCCTCTTCCTGACAGGAATCACCTTCATGAGTGTCTTCCTTTGCTCGCCACAGTGATGCCAGGAGTAAATGAACAGATGCTACTAAGTTCTGGTACCTTTTCCCAGTGTGGTTGCTTTGTCATTAACTAAGCTACCATTTCCTGACATCTCACACCAGCTTCAAACCAGGCAAACACCAAGTGCACAGAAACTTAGTCTCTCTTAACAACAAGATCTTGTTTATTCACCCTAGCACTTTCACTTTGCATTCAGAAGGCAAAGCAGCTGACAGGAGATTGTGGAGAGAAGAATCAGAAGTAAAGGGGTGGGGAGGGGTCATTCGCTTGTCACATGCAGCCCATGCCCTGTCTGGAGCATCTTTAGCCTCCTAATTATCTCCCTTCCCTGTCCTGCATCTGCCTCTCACAGCTGAACACTCCCAGACAGCTTTACAAATTGGCTCTGAAACTGTTAGGCAGTAAAAATTCCACAGGGTCTGAGAAATACCTACTTTCTCTGCCCGTGTTTATTAATCAGTTGCTATGTCATGCCTGTCCTTGTCCACCATGTCCACTGCACACTGCCCTAGGCAATCCTGAGGAAGCAGCGCACTTGGGATCTGTCCCATGCTTCCTCCATTCCTGGTCTGCATCTTTCTGTACATTAAATGCCTCTTCCCTATTTCTTTTCAGGGTTCTCTTGAATTCCTATCAGATTTATATCCTCATTCATACCTGGATATTACTGACATAATATATCACTCTGCCTAGGAGGATTTGCATTTTAAAATACATTGCCTAGAGAGGAAAATGTTCAATCTAAAGGAATCAAAACTCCAGTTCTATAATTTCAAATGCTAGTGGGGTGGATGGATGTGCTATCTCAGGTCAGGGGACTCCTGGCAGCCTTCAAATCATACTCAGAATGGATCTGCTCGCTGCAGATACCGGAATTGTGATCCCTAAAGCTTCTCCTTCTGTTGTTACAGAATTAAGAGAGCTTCATTTCTGCAGGGCACCATCACTAAATATCCGCCGCCACTGCACTCAGCCCAGGAGGCCCGGATGGAACGTGAGCTGAAGCACATTCACACTGTTTGAGTGCCTTTCTGGTGTTCTAGGTCTGACTTCTGTGAACATTTGCACAATTTTGACAGATTCTTAGGAAAAGGCCAGGCTTTCAAAGTCAAAGCTGATGTGCAGTGTCTCCCACAAACAAGCATGTTAATCTGTCCTTGCTTTCTTGCACTGAAAGTTGTTTACTGGCTCTCCACGTCCTGACCTTCCTTCCTAGCTTTTTCTCCTTCTAATCACCCCTTCCTCCTGTCTCTATGCTCTCCTCCCCAAAGTCCAGATATCCCGACAGTATGGACACTCGTGCTCAAAGACCGAGGGGTAGAGATACTTCCTTGGACCCAGGCACATTTCTCTGTACTGTTTTGTTTCAAAATATCTCTAGCCTCATATTTTTTTAATATAAAATATTATCTTCCTTGTCTGGTTTGGGGAGATGGCAGATAAAGTGCTTGCCTTGAGAGCATGAAGACCATGGTTTGATTCCCAGTGTATATGTAAAAAAGAGCCAGGCATGGTGGTGTGCCCCTGTAATTGCATCACTGGGGAGGTGGAGACAGGAAGATGCCTGGAGCTTTCTGGTTAGACAGTCTAGCCAAATTGGTGTGCTCCAGGTCAATGGGGCATCCTATTTCAAAGAAAAAGTAGGCAGTGCTCCGGAGGCTAACTCATGAGTTGGTTCTCTGGTCTCCACACACACATGCACCACCACCCCCCATCCACAAGAACTGCATACAAAGGCACATACACACCATATATACATACACACATGCAAAAACTATTTCCATCCCTTTAGCTTATGCCATATGTCCATTATAACACTAACCATTACACATTGCAACCGTCTATGTACCTACTCCTAAGACTGCAAGTTCCCTGAGTTTTAGATTTCCATGTTTCATGGACCTATCTCAGAGCCTGTCACATAGCACATATAGAAAATTCAACTGACTAGTCATCAAATAAATGAAGGTAGCCATGTTTTCAAAAACTACATGGTTCTGTTCATCTTCTAAGTGCACTGGAACTTTCCTTTTAGAACTTTAAAACAGTGGTCAGCAAACCTGCTTTTGGGTCAAATCTACCCTCCCCTCGTTTCTGTTAGTAAAGTTTTATTGGCATACTGTCAAACCCACTCATGTAGAAATCCTCTATGGTTGTTTTTAGCCAGCAACAGCAAAGTTGCAACAAAGAGCCACTAAAGTTAAAATTGTTCCTTATATCTTAATAGCTAGTTTGGTAACATCTGCCTTGGTGGGGGGGGAGCACTAGTATGCTGGATGTAAAATGGAGAATGGGAAGAGAAACTTCAGAGTACCTAAGATATGAAGTGGGATGATGGCCTTCAATTTTTTCTGCTCTAAAGATCAAATTTCAAACACCATCTCAGATTGGAAACATGATTCTCCTAGTAAAGGCAGGAAAGTGAGGACAGCTCCACCACAGGAGCCCAAACCCAAGGGTGTTGTTGTCAACTGTTTATGAAGGCAGAGAGAAGGGCAAAGCTGAAGTTAGTAAGAGCACCTGTGCCTAATAATAATTATAGCAGCGAGCTTTTCAAGTGCCCTATTAAAATAATGCTTTATCCTAATAAACACCAGCATAACAGTCTGTTCTTAGAGCCCCCTTTTGCACTTTATTCTTTATGATCCTTCTAATGAGTGTGCCATATTTATTTCCTTGAGAGACTTATCATTCCCCATCTCAGCCTGTTATTTAAATATATGATGTGGTGTGCAAAGCTCCCAAAGGAGCCAAGGCTATCTCTGTTCCTTTCAATAGCCTATGTCACCTCTTCAGGACATAGGGAAGTATATGAACAGGAATTGCAAAATAAAATACTTTCTACAAGGCAAAAGATGCAAAAGATATAAAGTAGCACTAAACTCAAGGTTAGTGTCTAGGTATATTTATCTAATTTCATTTAGAGAATAATTACTTCCCTGCCCTGTGTCATAGGGCATCAGCTCTTGGCTCCTCAAAAGGGAAGAAATTGAGAAACAAGTAGCTTATTTAGAACTCAGGACTTATATCAGAATTCATTATCTCTTTATTTTTTATTATTCAGGCTCAAGTCTATAACCCAAACACCTGGAGAGCTGATTCAGGAGAACTAACTTGGATTCAAAGCTAGCCTTAACTTCAGAGTAAGACCCTGTCTCAAAAAAGAAATAAAATAAAATAAGAGAGTTATCCTATACCTTTGAATTGAGTCATTTTGAGGCTGGAGAGATGATCAGTGGTTAAGGTGTTTGCCTACAAAGCCTAAGAACCCAAATTCATTTCCCCAGTACCCATATAAATCCAGATGCACAAAGTGACATGTGCATCTGGAATCCATTTACAGTGGCTACAGGCCATGAGATGACCATTCTTCCTTTCTCTCTATCTGCCTCTTTCTTTCTCTCACTCTCTCAAATGAATAAATAAATAAAATATGTTTTAAAATGTCATTTTGGGTTATATCAGGTTCAACATGTAGGTGAATATTCAGATAGGTAAAGATTTACTGTTGGTTTTCTTTTCTTTTTAAAATTTTTATTGATTTATTTGTGAACAGACAGAAAGGGAGAGGGGTACACTAGGCAGAGCCTCTTGCTGCTGCAAATGATCGCCAGACAAATGCACCACTCCGTGATTCTGGCTTTATGTGAGTACCAGGTAATTGCATCTGGGTTCCCAGGATTGGCACACAGCACCTTTAAACACTGAGCCATTTCCCCAGACTTTACTGGTGGTTTTCATTGCTAAGTATTGCCACACCCATAAACCCATGAACTTACCTACCTTATAAAAGAAAAGGGAGAAAAAAACCAAAAAGAATGTAAATTCTGTAATGAATTACATAGTTCCAAAAAATATCCACTCGGGTCAAATTTTCCCCATTGCCTCATAATTATTGTGTAGAACAAATGTAGTCTCTGTTAATTTATGGGTTCTCCCCTAATGTTAAAGAAAAAAAATTTTTAATCCCACATAATTTGAACATACTTAATATGGCTGATTGTACCTTTTTGGTATATGCTGCTGTATATTTTCTATAGTTAACACTAGAAGTTTGCAATGCTTAAAACTTTTATGCTTCAGAGAGTCATGTTGATAAGTGACAAAGTTCTAGGATTTTCCTTAGACTAATTCAATGAAGGTTAGAGTGTAGAAAGTGGAGCTATCAAAGAAGTGAGACTGCACAAGAGGTTGATTGTTGAAGCTGGATGATGGGCACATGGTCTTATCTTATTTTTTCTACTTCAGAGTATATTTAACAATTTTTTAAATTTCCTGTGGATGTAGTTGCCACCCCCAGGGAAAACATGGCTTACCTCCACCTCTTTAACTACTAGCCTATCCTCAGAAGGCTAGCACAACAATACCACAAATATCAATGCTCACTTTCTCATTAAGGAGAATGTATAAACCATTGAAATGACACTGTCCAGCAGGTATTTCCATGATGACAGGAGTATCCAACACAGTAGCTATTCCTTACTGGCATCTGGTGACAACTTGAACCTTTAAGACATGTGGATGGTACGGCTGATGGGTTTTGATGAGATTCATCTCAGTGGACACAGGAAGGAATGCTCTAAAAACCACTTGTTAGCTTGGAGCAGGGCCACACTGAACAGCACTTTGAGTTCAGGGCTAAGCTAACTCTGTATCACTGGTCCCTGCTCTGGTCCCTGAGTTTCCACTTTTCCAGAGCTCAGGCCATGCCTCTGCCCTACCCCACATTGTGTCTGCTCCCCTCCCACACCACTGGCACCTGCATGAATCCCCAGGGTGCCAGGGTCACTTCCCAGACTTCTGTCCCACTCAACACCACCTGTTTCTGCTCCTCTGGTCCCTTCAGATTCTTAGGTGTCAGAGCTAGGGACTACTTCTTCTGCCCTGCCTTAGCAGCCAGCCCCTGTGGGGACCCAATCCATACCTCTGACCCAGAAACATCCCCAAGCAACCAGCCTTGGAGGATCTTTCTGACCTCTGCTACCTCTGATTACATCAAGCCAAGACACTGGCCACCTCCACGTACTGAAGCCTCCACACCAGCCACTTCCTCAGCCCACTGTCAGGCCTAGTTCCTGGATCCCAAAGGTCCCCTCACTTCCCTCTCCTACACTTTCCTACTACCAGTATCCACCTACCAGCACCCCAGACAGGGTTCATTGGAATATCTAGCATTCCCATGAGGGTACCAGTTCATCTTCTATAGCTTACTCAGCTGAGGAACAGTGGAGAAGCAGGGGCAAGTCATATTGCTCCTGAGTCCCACAGCCAAGGCACTGCTGGCATAGTGGAATGAAGAGATTCTGGATCTCCAACTGCAACTTTTGATTCAGCCACCAGCCCAGAGTTGCTGGGGCATCTTCAACCTCCACAACCTGCGCATCAGTGGATATAAGACAATCCCACTCCAAGCCACTTCAAACCCAAAGTAGAATGCTCACTGAAGACCCTACAAGGACAAATTCTTGCTTTTGACTAGTCCCACAATGGAAGTCTCCAATGAAAACATAGAAGAGACAACAGAAATAGAACCCAAAAAAGAATACACAATAAGCTATATGGCCCTCACCAAGTGAATCACTGAACTGGAAGCAATCCATCAAAAAACCAACACAAACATAAACGAAATGCACATAGCTGTCATCATTAGGCTCAACTTAATGGAGGAAATCCAGAGATGTAGATAGAGTCATAAATGAATTGAAGATGAGTCAACACATAGGGGATCTCAACAAGCAACTGATGAAGCTGAATGAAGACATGATCAAGTGCAAATATGAACTCCAGAAAGCATCAAGAATATCAAAACTAAACCTGAAATTGGACCTCAAAAAAAGAGATGCACATGATGGAGAAAAACACAATAGAAAATAAAAATCAAATAGAGCTTTTAAAAGCTTCTCTAGAATCCCTCACTAACAGTCAATCATGTGGAGGACAGAACCTCTCAGCTGAAAGACAAGATAGAAGAAATTGTTTGGAAGTCCAAAAATTTGCACAACCACTATGGAAATCAGTATGAAGATTCCTGAAAAAGATAAAAGTGGTGCTACCAACTCAGCCATTCCTCTACTTGGCATCTACCCTAATCACTCCCCTCTTCACTGCAGAGGTACTTGTTCAGCTGTGTTTATAGCTGCTCAATACACAACAGCTAAGAATTGGAATCAACCCTGATGTTTCTGAGGTTCACTGACTTATTTAGAGCTCATGTGTCTTCTAAAATTGTATAGCTTGAGGGAGGAAAGTCAGTAATATTAGTAAGTTCTCTCATCTCAATTTATCGAGTTTAAACTATATGCTGGGGAGGTTTTTAAGCAATTAACATTCATTTAAAAACTCTCAGTCATCATTGTAGCCTCAGGAAAATGGGTCTTGCATAATTCACAGATAATAAAGACAGGTAGAGGGCTGATGAGATTGCTTAGTGGTTAAGGCACTTGCTTGCAAAGCCTGAGAACACATGTTCAAATCTCCATATCCCAGGTAAGAAGACTCAAAAGTGATGGAAGCATGCAATGTCACACATGTGCCACAGGTGGCACACACATCTGAAATTTGTGCATAGCTGCTAAAAAGGCCCTGGTGTGCCCATTCTCTCTCTCTCTCACTCAAAAATAAAATAATATAAAAGAAAGATAGGTAGAAAGTTTGCTATTTAATATTTATTGTGTGTAGACATATGTGTGCACATATGTACATTTGGGTGCTACATGTGTTCATGTGGAGTCCAAGGACAACCTTGTATATCATTCTTCAGGTGCCATTCAGCTTTTGGAGATAAGGTTTCTCACTGGCTTGGAACTTGCCAAGTAGGCTAGATTGGCTGGCTAGTGAGCCACAGAGATCCTCATGTTTCCAACTCCCCAGTTCTGGGATTACAAGCAGGTGACATCCCACTTGCCTTTTCTCCGTGAGTCTGATCTCAGACTTTCATGCTTACAATACAAGCAATCAACTGACTTACTTATTTTCCCAGCCTCAAAGTGTTTAAAGTGTAGGAATAAACAAGCAGTTAAAAGGACGTAGAGATGCCTCAGCAGTTAAAGGTACTCGTTTACAAGATTCCCAATCCAAATTTGAACCTCACCAGTGCCCACATAAAGCCAGATACAAAGGGACAAACACATTGTGATTATAACCCCAACATACCTACAGCAGTGGGAGGCAGAGCCAGGAGACTGTGGAAGCTCACCAGCCAGTTAATCTGATGCACATAGAGGTGCAACAAGATATTCTGTCTTAAAAGATGGTGGCAGAAAAGGACTGATGCAAGATGGCGACCGCCTAGCTGCACTACAAACAACGAAGGAAAAAGAGGCAAGTATTCAAGGGAAATTAGGAACTTTTTGAAGAGGGAGGGCACAGATTGGGATAAAAGAGGGAAGCACACACCCCCGCGACCCACGCCCTCCCACCCCGCCCGCCGCGAATAACTGCATCGGGCGCGGCCCCGCGCCCAGCGGCCTGGCGCCCCGTGCACACCAAGCCCCACGCGCCCCGGCGGCCCAGCGCACCCCACAACCCCCGTGCCCCACGCCCGCCGCACCCCCCGCACCCCCCCAGCGCGCCCAACGCTCCCTATCCACACACGGCAGATGCGGCCCAAGCGAACCAAGGCTTCCCGCGCCCCGGGCACCCAGGCCTGCCCCGCGCCCCCGTGCGCCCAAGACCCCTGCGCCCCACCCCCGCGTGCCTCGAGACCACCCCACGCCCACCCCACCATCCCACGCGACCCACCCCCCGCGCGTTCCGTGCTCTCTATCCACACACAGCAGGCACGCCCCAAGCGCCCCGGCGCCCCGGGCACCCAGGCGTGCCCCGCATCCCCGTGCCCCCCGCGCGCCCCGAGACTCCCCGCGCCCCACCCCCGCGCTCCTCGAGCCCCCCCCGTGCACCCCACCCCCGCCGCGCGTCCAGACTGCCCCGCAGCATCCCGCAGCATCCAGCACTCCATCTTACCTCAGCGTGCTCCACGCCCCCTGCACTACCCGCGACCCCCTGGACCCCCTCACCCCCCCCGCGCGATCCGCCCCCTCCCCCCCTGCGAGTCCAGAGCACCCCACGGTATCCCACAGCGCCCCACGCTCCTAGCTGCCCCCCCTCCCCTCACGCCCTGCTGTTCTCACATCACTTGCCGCCGGTCAGTTTCTGCTGTGTCCTGATTCCATACCCACATCATCTGCCTCTGCACTACAATTGCAAGTGCAGTGGGCCCAGTCCCACAGCAAGAGCCACATAAGTCCACACTGAGTCACTAGCGCCAGCGCAGGTGCCATCCCCTACCTGTACATCGCCACCCATCCCCCACTCCCCTGAGGCGGAAGAGCATAGACTGTTTACAGACCCCAGTGTACCCAGCCAGAATCTAGGCACCTTCAAGGCTTGCTACCTCAGTCCCTTTTCAAGCTCAAAGGCAGGCAGCTTAGGTGCATTACTGGGTGAGAATTCAGGCAACTTTGGTGCCCCTGTCAGGCTATAGGTAGGCGGCTTTGGCAAGAGTGAGCAAAAACCCAGGCTGCTTACAACTGCCCCAGGCTGCCTTGGATTCGCATTAAGCTAGATCCCAGGCTGCTCCACCCACCTACCTGCCCATACACTGACATGGGTAGACCACAGCGCAAAAGAAATAACTCAAAAAATAAAATGGAAGAAAATCCAGACAGATCACCCAGTCCAACAAGGATCACAACAAACCAAAACATAGAAGAGTGTTTAGGATCAGAACATCAAGTGGAAGCAATGAACAATGCAACCCTGACCAAACTACTGCTAGATCTGACAGGAAAGCTACAAAGGATAGATAATCGTATGGATGCTACCATCACTAAGCTAGAGCAATATGATAAGACACTGGAAGGAATTCAAAGAGAGCTAAGAGAGTTGAGGGAGAATGAAAAAAAAGAGGACCTTAAAAATCAGCTGGCCACACTAAATGAAAACATAAAGAAATGCAAGGATGATCTCCAAGAATCATCAAGAAAATCAGAAAATGAGACAAAAAGGGAGCTGGACAAAGCGATGGAAGTGATACATAGGAAAGTAGTAGAAAATGCAAACTTAATTGAACAAGTCCAAAACTCACTAGAGGCTCTCAAGAATAGAGTCAGCGAAGTGGAAGATAGAAATTCTGATCTGGAAGACAGGATGGAAGAAACAGTTCGAGAGTCCAAAAATTTCAGTAAGTTCAAAAGTTCCTGTGAACAGAACATGAGAGAATTGTGGGATACACTTAAACGTCCTAATATCAGAATCATTGGAATACCAGAAGGAGAAGAATTTCAGACCAAAGGCATGGAGAACTTATTTAACACCATAATTGAAGAAAACTTCCCCCATCTCTTAAAAGAAAGGCCCATCAAGATTCAAGAAGCAAACAGAACTCCTAACCAACTAGACCAAAGGAGAAACTCCCCAATGCATATTATCATTAAGACTCTAAACATTGACACCAAGGAAAAAATCCTAAAAGCAGCTAGGGAAAAACAGCACACCACTTTCAAAGGAAACCCCATCAGAATTACTTCAGACTTCTCAATGGAAACCCTGAAAGCTAGAAGGGCCTGGAATGATACTCTCCAAACTCTAAGGAACTATGGCTTTCAACCTAAACTACTCTACCCAGCAAAAGTCTCCCTTATAATAGATGGTGAAAGGAAAACTTTCCATGATAAAACTCAGCTTTACAATTATATGAACACATAACCAAACACAAATGCCTACAAGAAGAAGATCACAGCAATCAAACCCAGAGTAGATACAAAAAAAAAAAAAAAAATTCCATGGAAATGCCAACATACCTCTACCACCACAAAATGACAGGGATCAAATCAAATCTCACAGTCATCACCCTAAACATTAATGGCCTTAATTCACCCATCAAGAGACACATGCTAACAGGGTGGATCAAAAAAATAGACCCCTCAATCTGCTGCCTTCAAGAAACCCACCTTACCACTAAAGACAGAAACCTCCTCAGGGTGAAAGGGTGGAAAACAATATTCCAAGCAAATGGGAATAAGAAACAAGCAGGTGTAGCTATATTAATATCAGATAAAGTTGACTTCAAACCAAAAACAATCAAAAAAGACAAAGAAGGCTACTTCCTACTTGTAAAGGGAACAATCCAACAACAGGATATTACAATCATAAATCTGTATGCACCAAACACAGGGGCACCGCAGTTCATAAAACAAAACCTACTTGACAATAAAACAGAAATAACCACCAACACCATCATAGCTGGGGACTTTAACACACCATTATCAGTAATAGAGAGATCATCCAAACAGAAGCTCAACAGGGAAGTAAGAGAGCTCAACAAAACCATAGAGCACTTAGGCCTAACAGACATCTACAGAACTTTCCACCCCAAATCCACAGACTACACATTCTTCTCAGCAGCCCATGGAACATTCTCTAAAATAGACCATATACTGGGTCACAAAGATAGCCTCCACATATTTAGGAAAATTGACATAATTCCCTGCATGATATCAGATCATAATGCTATATTCCTAGAAATCAACAACAAAAAAACCAACAAGAGCCCCAACGGCAACTGGAAACTGAATAGCACACTCTTAAACAATAAATGGATAGTGGATGTGCCGCGGACTGACTCTCGGGGAGATCAGGACCGAGGGAGAACAAGGGCGAAGGCTCATGGAGAACTCGGGATTCGGCGAGGAAATGACAGACAGACACACTCTAGGTAGAATATGCTGCTGCAATTTACTGAAGGTTTCATGAAGATTTTATACAGATTACACAGGGAAACTTAGCAAGCCAACAAGTGATCTCAGAAATCATTAATCTAAACAATCTTGAGTATTGTTCTATTGTAAGCATACATGTAATGTTGATCAGGCAGGAACTGTACCCATTTTTTAAGAAGGGCGCCTTGTATCATTGACCACAACATTATACAAACAGAAACTAGGTGTAAGGTGAATAACAGGTTACTTATTTCTTATACCCCAAGGACTGTATAAACACCAAGGCTTACGCTTCCTTGTTAAGCGTTCCCATAAATGGAAGAGAATGCCATAGCCTCCTTTTTTCTTCATAATTCACCCATCTATTACCGAATTCATCATATTCTCCCTCATAGGGGAATGGAACTAAGTAGATTCCAGCTCTAGGAGTCCACCATCTGCCCTTGATCAAGTACTGAACATATCCCCCAGGAAGTTTCCTGGTGGGAATGCCTAAGTTTTGTAACTCCTTTTCTGCAGAACTGTCATGTTTCTTATGAACACTACCGATCAACATTTCTACTTTCATATTCTCAGGCTCAGTATCGTTCTAAAACATCATAAGCTGTTTCTACTCTACACCATCTAAAAACTGTTCTAGAGTTAATCTTTTATTCCTAGTAGAGTTATACATTCTCTCCATTGCCCTAATCATAGGAGGGGCACATTCAATACTTAGATTGTTTCTTGTACTCTGATTGCGTGCATGATTACTAATAAGTGTTGAATTAGCTGTTCTTAGACAAACAGCTAGAAGAAAGCAGGAAAGAAACAGCATTGGCACCAGCAATTAGGTCGTCGTGACTTCATGGGCAGCAGGAACCTTTACAGTAACTGACTGCCAAGGGGTCACCGGGGGCATCCCTCCGAGGAGTGCTGGCCCTCTGTCCTCAGCTCTCTTCCAGTGCAGAAGCATTTCTGCTTGCTACACAGGCGAGGTCGCCGTGGACGTAGCATGGATGAAATAAAAATGAAATTGCAAAATTCCTGGAATTGAATGACAATGAGAACACATCATACCAAAACTTGTGGGACACAATGAAGGCAGTCCTCAGGGGAAAATTCATAGCACTCAATGCCTTCATAAAAAAGACAGAAAAATCCCAAATCAATAGCTTAACCATCCACCTAAAGGCATTGGAAAAACAAGAAAAATCCAACCCAAAGAGCTCCAGAAGGAAGGAAATAATTAAAATCAGAGCAGAAATTAGTGAATTGGAAACCAAGGAAACAATTAAGGCAATTGACAAAACAAAGAGCTGGGTCTTTGAAAAAATAAACAAGATTGACAAACCTCTGGCCAATTTGATCAAGCAAAAAAAGGAGAGACTCCAAATTAACAAAATTCAAAATGAAAAAGGAGAGATTAAAACAGACATCAGTGAAATCGGCAGAATCATCAGGACTTATTTCAAAAACCTCTACTCCACAAAACTGGAAAATGTGGAGGAGATGGATAAATTCCTGGATGCATATCATCTACCAAAGCTAAACTCAGAGCAGATCAACCACCTCAATGAACCCATCACGCTCATGGAGATTGAAAAAGTAATAAACAACCTCCCAAAAAAGAAGAGTCCAGGACCAGATGGATTCTCAGCCGAATTTTATCAAACCTTCATGGAAGAACTCAAACCAATCTTCCTAAAACTGTGCCACACAATTGAAGAACAGGGAAAACTACCCAACTCCTTCTATGAAGCTAGTATCACCCTAATCCCAAAACCAGGCAGAGACGCCACAAGAAAAGAAACTATCGGCCTATTTCCCTAATGAACATAGACGCAAAGATCCTCAACAAAATTCTCGCAAACCGAATCCAACAACACATCAAAAGCATTATCCACCTTGACCAAGTGGGATTTATCCCAGGAACACAAGGGTGGTTCAACATACGAAAATCTGTCAATATAATACACCACATAAACAAGCTTAAACATAAAAATCACATGATCATTTCGATAGATGCAGAAAAGGCCTTTGACAAGATACAACATCACTTCATGATCAAAACATTGGAGAGAATCGGCATGGCCGGTTCACATCTTAATATAATAAAGGCAATATACAAAGCTCCAAAGGCCCAAATAATTCTTAATGGAGAGAGACTGGAGGAATTCCCATTGAGATCAGGAACAAGACAGGGATGTCCTCTCTCACCTCTGCTTTTCAATATAGTTCTGGAAGTCCTAGCCCAAGCAATAAGGCAGGAGAAGGAAATAAAAGGGATACAATTTGGAAAGGAAGAAGTTAAGTTAGCTCTATTCGCTGATGACATGATTGTATATGTAAGAGACCCGAGAGACTCCATCCCAAAACTCCTAAAGGTGATTAACTCCTATAGCAAAGTAGCAGGATACAAAATCAATGCACAAAAATCGGAAGCATTTCTGTATGCAAATGACAAAGACACAGAAAAAGAAATAAAGGACATAGTCCCATTTTCAATAGCAAAAAATAAAATAAAATACCTTGGAATAACGTTAACCAAGGAAGTAAAAGATCTATACAACGAAAATATAAAAACTCTCAAAAAAGAAATTGAGCAGGACTTGAAACGATGGAAAGACCTCCCATGCTCCTGGATAGGCAGAATTAACATTGTGAAGATGACAATCCTACCAAAGGCAATATATAGATTTAATGCAATTCCAATTAAAATCCCTACAATGTTCTTCACAGACATAGAAAAAATGATCTCAAATTTCATATGGAAAGGCAGAAGGCCTCGCATATCCAAACATATCCTCAGCAAAAGAAATACCTCTGGTGGCATCACCATACCAGATATAAAGTTATACTACAAAGCCATAGTAATAAAAACAGCATGGTACTGGCATAAAAACAGGAGTATAGACCAATGGAATAGACTTGAGGACCCGGATTTTGGGCCAAGCAACTATAGCTACTTGATATTCGACAAAGGCCCAAACAATATAGACTGGAAAAAAGATAGCATCTTCAACAAATGGTGCTGGACAAACTGGATAACCACATGCAGGAAACTAAAACTTGATCCACACATTTCACCATGCCAACACTCAAATCCAAATGGATCAAAGACCTCAACATAAGACCAGAAACTCGAAAACTACTGGAAGAAAACTTAGGTAGTACTTTCCATGATATAGGAATGGAAAAAGACTTCCTGAATAAAACCCCAGTGGCTCAAGTTCTTAAACAGTCACTCAACCATTGGGATCATATGAAGCTGAAGAGTTTCTTTACAGATAAGCATATAATAAACAAAGCCAATAGAATACCCACAGAGTGGGAGAAAATATTTGCAGGTTATCCAACTGATAGAGGCCTTATCTCTAGAATTTACAAAGAACTCAAAAGTCTAAACAATAAGAATACAAATACCCCACTCACAAAATGGGGCACAGAGTTAAACAGGCAATTCACAGAGGAAGAGATACAAATGGCAAACACACACCTAAGCAAATGTTCATCATCCCTAATCATCAGAGAAATGCAAATTAAAACAACTATGAGATTCCACCTTACCCCAATAAGGATAGCCAACATCAAAAGGTCAAATGAAAATAAATGCTGGCGAGGATGTGGAGAAGCAGGGACACTCATTCACTGTTGGTGGGAATGCAGGATGGTACAACCACTTTGGAAAGCAATATGGAGACTCCTGAAAAAGCTGACTATAGAAATACCAACAGACCCAGTTATACCATTACTGGGCATGTACCCTAAAACCTTCAAACCAAAAGCCAGAGAGATTTGCTCAACCATGTTTGTAGCAGCTCAATTCATAATAGCTAAAAGCTGGAATCAACCCAGATGTCCATCATTAGAAGAATGGATAACAAAGATGTGGTATATCTACACAATGGAATTCTATACAGCAGTAAGAAAAAACGACATAAAGAAATTTGAGGAAAAATGGTTGAACCTGGAACAGATCATTCTCAGTGAACTTACCCAATCACAGAAAAAAAATCGACACATAGTCTCACTCATCTGCAACACCTAACCTGAATTTGCCCAAGATGCCTTACATACCCAGCAAGTACCTTATGGACTAGACAATAAGATGGATGGGAGGGTGGGGAGGGAATCAAAGGGTGGAAAACAGTAATCTGGACCCAAACGGCAATGGTACCATAAAATTCTACTTCCTAAAAGACAGACCAAATGACTGAACCTTCACTAGTCCCTTACAGGAAACACCTGAACCACAAGACACTGGAGAGGGTAGGATCAAGACTGACCTAAATCTCCTACATCTTCCTTCCCTCCCTTTCCCCCTCTCCCCTCTATCTCTCTCCTCTCTAACTCTTGTATATTAGTTATCTTTTTCCTCAATTTCTTAGTGGACACTGACCTGTAACCCCCACTTCCAGCTTGGGCCTACAATCCACAATGAGCTTTTGATCAGAGAAACCTACAAGGTTTCCCAAAACAATGACAGACTTCTGTCAGAGTAATTGATGACCCACCAAAGGCCAGTGGTAAGACCCTATTGCTGAAGACTCCATACGCAGCTGACACGTAAAATGGAATGACATGGCTGGAAGCCAGGAGAGAGTCAGTCCCCAGACAGTCAGCGTGTCTAGTGCCAGAAGGCGCTACATAGGCGACTGGGGGAAGGGACCAAGATCTGTCCAAGCAACACATTGTTTAACCTAAGTAGCAACAATTAACCGGATGTGATACCCACACAAGTGCAATAGTGGTACACAGCCATGGTGAGGAATCAATTGCTCTTGATTTGGCTAACTGATCCACTCAGTGGTAGTAGACCCTTAGCTGGTGCTGGGAAACAAGTCAGAACCATACCCAAACACAAGCCCACTCTACAATATCAAGCTACCATCAATCACGGGGTATAAGAGGGCCTACACCTATCAAACTGTCTATCAAAAAAGTAAGTGTTATTTCAATTTTCTGGGTACTAACTTACTCTCCATTAGAGAATCTGCTTCTCTTTTCCAGATAGATGCAGATCCTAAGAAGAGATCTGCCCCAACATACCTCAGAAGGGGCCCAACTGAAACTAAGGACAACGGGCGAAATAAGCAAGGGTGATGTTTTCCTGTGAACTGGATACCAGCACAAAGGGGAAGGAGATAAATGCAGAGAAAAATCAACTCCTACCAAATCAGAGAGCCAGAGCCTCAGAGGCCCCCAACACCTCAGCACTGAAGCAGACCAAAAATGAACCCAACATGGCTCAGGGAAATCTTGTGGAAGAGGGGGCAGAAAGAATGTCAGAGTTACATGTTGGGTCATGATTTTCAGAGACATTTATCATACTAATAACTGGGGGCTAACTCCACAATGCATGACCCATTTTCAATAACAAGGAGGGTCTAATGGGAGGGGGTAGATCACAGATGAGCCTAAATAATGGTACCAAAATGCCTGTATTTACTGAAAAGAAAACTAATAAATCAAATTAAAAAAAAAAAAAAGAAAAAAAGAAAAGGACTGATGCCTTGAAGTTGTTTTCTGACTTCCACACTCCTGCAGTGGCATGCACGATTCCCCCAAAAGCACACACAAAATAAGTTAATAAGGTCTGGACAGGATGTGATGGTACATGCCTTTAATCCCAGCACTGAGGAGGCAGAGGTAGGAGGATCTCCATGAGTTCAAGGCAACCCTGAGACTACATAGTGAATTCCAGGTTAGCCTGAGCTACAGTGAAACCCTACCTCGAAAAAAAAAAATAAGTTAATAAATAAATAACAGCTAAATATACACTTGGTAGTGAATACTATATTATAATAAAAAACAGTTCTCTACATAGACAAATAATGAATTGAAAAAATTCCACAAGGCATATAGGGTATTCTTTATGAGGTATGATGTAGAGGTAAAAAGAGGATTGATACAGAAATCAGAAAGGCAATTACAAAAGTTTAACACATTTACCTCTAGATAGTGGAATTCCAGCCATTTCATAATTTTTATATTTTCAAAATTATTTACACTTAATCTATACTGCTTTTAGGACTAGGAAAATACAGTAAAATTTAAGAATAGTCTACCTAATCTTCTTTCTACATATAACCAAATCACTAACTGCCAGGCTTGTTTATTTATATCTATTGATACACATTCTATGCAGAGCATTGTCTTAGGCTCCCTAGACATGCCAGTAAACAAGACTAAGAGGGATTGTGTTCTACACATTTGCATTTGAGTAACAGGAGACATGCATAAATCATTAGTTGAATGGACAAATAACATCCATTCAAAATGTAAAGAATAAGAAAAAAAAGCATAATAAACAGTGCACACAAGAGTCAGGAGATAAGATGGCAGCTTTGGAGCCCTACCAAACCAGCCTAGGGAGGGATTTAAGCAAAACTCCGGCAAAATACACTCTTCTTCTGAAAAGTGAAGGAGTACAGGTTATTCTTAGACACAGCATAGAAGCCAAAGAGACCAAGACCCACCAGAAAGGACGAAAACAACGAGAGTCCCACTGAGGAGGTCTTGGCCCTAGACCCACGCGGACCCACCCAGCACGGTCTCACCAGGCATGCCAAGCAGTGGCAGCAGCAGCAGAGACCAAGCCACAGATTTTTCAACTCCATCAGCCTTCTTGCAAAGTTAAGAAATCTGAAGGAAAGATCAACTAATGAGCTACTGAAAGTGCAAGCAACTCCAGAAGTCTGAATTCTCCCATCCTCCACCCTCAGAAATGAGAACCTCCAGCATTCAGCCCCCAGTGGCAGCACAGCCAGTAGAGCAGATCAGAGGTACAGCTGCACACCACACCACTGAGGGATTGAGGCAAGCACTCAGCATTGGTGAGACTGGAAGCCACCCCAAATGAGGCGAGGTTGAATGGCAAAAAAAAAAAAAACCAAAAAACAGGTACACAGTCCTCTCTTTCCTTGTCAGGGCAGGTTATGGGGTATATATTCTTGGTTGGCTCTACCATTTTCAAAAACCTGAATTTGGGGGTTAAATTTTATTGCCTTTGGTTGTTATATATTGCCTTTGTTTTTTGCTTCTGTCATTATTGGGGGCAGGGTCTGATCCAGATCCAGGTTGTCCTAGAACTCAGTTCAGAACAGAAATCTCTACCTCCAAGCTGACAAGATTAAGGGTATAGAACAACACACACCCTTAGGGATTTTGGCTTTAGATAACTATCTGTATGGTTTTTTTTTCTTTCTTTTTTCTTTTTTTCAAGGTAGGGTCTCACTCTGGTCCAGGCTGACTTGGAATTAACTCTGTAGTCTCAGGGTGGCCTCGAACTCATGGCAATCCTCCTACCTCTGCCTCCCTAGTGCTGGGATTAAACGCGTGCGCCACCACGCCCGGCCTATCTGTATGTTTTAATCCCCACAATTGCATATTTTGTGCTGGTATTTATTGATTATGTATATTCCTCAGTTGAAGTTTAGAATTTTCCAGTAAATTCTTCCACCCAGCCCATTAGAATACTTGCTTAGCAAACAAACTCTACACAGAGGATCACTTCTGTGGCTTGATTGGCAAACAAGGGCTACACCTGGCACCTTGAACTCATATACTGAGGGTATATAGAAGTGGATTGACACATCTGAGAACACTGCAAATAAGTAGAAAACCCAAGCATCAAATCAATTCAGGATGCAAAAGTCACTACAATATAGTACAAGCAGATGGGCCTCAGAAACAAGCAGATATTGCTATCCTACTATCTGACAGGATGGACTTCAAACCAACATTAGTGATGAAAGATAAAGAAGGTCATTTTACACTGATTAAAGGAACACTCCAGCAGGAGGATATTACAATCCTAAACATACATGTACCTAACATGGGGGCTCCCAGTTTCATCAAACAAACACTACTAGAGTTAAGGCCACAGATAATATCAAATGCAATTGTAGTGGGAGACTTCAATACCCCACTCTCATCAATTGACAAGCCATCCTGGCAAAAAATGAAGAGAAAGACATCTGAATTAAATGATGTCATGGAACAAATGGACCTAACTGATATCTAAAGAACATTCTATCTAAATGCTATGGAATATACATTTTTCTCAGCAGCACACAGAACATTCTCTAAAATAGACCATATATTAGGACACAAAGCCAATCTCCACAATTATCTCTATCTGACCACAATTGGATTAAACTAAAATTCAGCAACAAGAAAACTACAGAGCACACAGAAATTCATGGAGACTAAACAGTACAATACTGAATGATCAGTGGATCATTGAAGAAATCAAAAAGTAAATCAATAAATTAATAGAATCAATTGATAATGATAATACAACATACCAAAACCTTTTGGACACAATGAAGGCAGTCCTAAGGGGGAAATTTATAGCTCTAAGTCCCTATATTAAGAAACTAGAGAGGACTTCCAGTTAAGATGGCAGCATAGGTACCAAGCCAAAGCAGCCTGGGGGGAGGGGGAGCCAAAAAAACCTCAGCAAAATGCACACTTTTACCAAAAAATGAGGTGTATAGGAAACTGAAACAGCAGTGGAGAAGGAGAGATCCAGAGCACACATAGGCCAGCAGAAGCAGCTCCGGCAGTTCAGCCGATCGCAGCAGTGGCAGCGGCAGCAGCGCACCAGAAAGCCACCAGGCTCAACTTGAAATGCAGGAAAAGCCAGGTGAGGTGAGCTTCCACTCACACTGGAGCTCTCTGCAAACTCAAGAAACATGAAGAGAGGGCTGGAGAGATGGCTTAGCGGTTAAGCGCTTGCCTGTGAAGCCTAAGGACCCCGGTTCGAGGCTCGGTTCCCCAGGTCCCACGTTAGCCAGATGCACAAGGGGGCGCACGAGTCTGGAGTTCGTTTGCAGAGGCTGGAAGCCCTGGCGCGCCCATTCTCTCTCTCTCTCCCTCTATCTGTCTTTCTCTCTGTGTCTGTTGCTCTCAAATAAATAAATAAAAAATGAACAACAAAAAAAATTAAAAAAAAAAAAGAAACATGAAGAGAGAGTGGCAGTGAACAATGGAGGAGCAGATCACAAGGTAGAAGAACATGGGGAACAGCAAAAGAACTAGAGCAGCATTGGCAGCTTCCCCTCCCCCACCACCAGTGCCCAGCTCCAGTGAACAGAACAGCGGTCCAGAGACCGAACCATGCCAACTTGAACTGACAGCGGGACCCAAGCAGGAGCAGGGGTAACTGGGATTACACCAGGGAATGGTCTCACCTGGTCACAAGCTGACTTGGAACCCTCAATAGATCAGAAATCTTAACCTCCTTGTTGTCAGGATTAAGTATGTGAGTGGGGCACAATACACCCTAAGGGACAGTTAGAGGATCTGGTTGTCATAATACCTACTCATGGATAAATACTCTGAGAGTCTTGAGAGCCACACCTAATGCCTTAATCTCCTACCCTGAAACTATATAACATCAGATTGTCTGATAGATCTAATAATACTCAGCTAACTAGAAAATCCAATTATTAAATAATCCAGGATGCAAAAATATATACATGATAACACAAGAAAGACCAAAAATCAAGACAATATAAATCCACCAAAAAGTATTAATACATCAGAAATGAACTGCAGTGAAAACAATTTAGAGGAAATACTGAGAAAGATTTCAAAAGAATGATTATAAATATGTCCAAGAAGTCAAAGAAGAAATAAAAGAAGAAATCAAAGGAATCAAAGAAAACATAGAACACCAATTTAATTAAATAAAGAGGGCAATATTAGACATAAATAAGGAAATAGAAATAATAAAGAAAAATCAGTCAGAATTACTAGCAATGAAGAACACAGTTAATGAAATAAAAAACTCTGTAGAACATCTCACCAGTAGAATGGATGAAGGAGAGGACAGAATATCTAAGCTAGAAGACCAGGTGGAAGATACAGTCCAACAAAGAGAAAGACAAACTAATAGAACAGTATGAGTGGGAATTTCAAGATATTCAGGACACTATGAAAAGTTCAAACATAAGAATTCAGGGGGCTGAAGAAATGGCTCAGCCATTAAGTGCTTGCCTATGAAGCCTAAGGACCCCGGTTCGAGACTCTATTCATCAGGACCCACATTAGCCAGATGCACAAGGGGGCGCACGCATCTGGAGTTTGTTCACAGTGGCTGGAGGCCGTGTGTGCCCATTCTCTCTCTATTTCTCTGTCTATGTCTATCTCTTTCTCTCTGTGTCTGTTGCTCTCAAATAAATAAATGAAAATAAAAATACATAAACAAACAAAAAAAAAGAATTCAGGGCATAGTAGAAGGAGAAGAATTTCACTCCAAAGGCATAGTAGGCATCTTCAACAAAATCATAAGAGAAAACTTCTCCCAAATTGGGAAAGATGTGCCAATGCAGATACAGGAATCCTTTAGAACACCAGCCACACAAAACCTGGAAAGAACCTCTCCTCATCATATTATATTCAAACTACCAAACACACAAACAAAGAAAAAATATTGAAAGCAGTCAGAAAAAAACCAAGTTACCTACAAAGGCAAGCCTATCAGGATTACAGCAGATTACTCAACACAAACTTTAAAAACCAGAAGGGTGTGGCATGATGTATTCTAAGTGCTGAAAGGTAATTGTCAACCAAGGTTACTTTATCCTGCAAAACTATCCATTCAAATAGACAGAGAAATAAGGACATTCCACCACAAAAGCAAGCTAAAGTAGTATTTGAAGACAAAACCAGCTCTACAGAAAATACTTGAAAGAATCCTCCATGCTAAAGGAAAAGAAAAGCACACATATATGGAACCAGGAAAAAACAAACAATACTCAAATACTAGTTGTTGCAGTCCAGTTCGCATTGCTGGTAGAAATCACCCAACCAAGAGTAGCTTCTGGGAAAAAGAGGTTTATTTGGCTTACAGGCTCGAGGGGAAGCTCCACGATGGCAGGGGAAAACGATGGCATGAGCAGAGGGTGGACATCACCCCCTGGCCAACAGAAGATGGACCACAGCAACAGGAGGGTGTGCCAAACACTGGCATGGGGAAACTGGCTATAAAGCCCATAAGCCCGCCCCCAACAATACACCTCTTCCAGGAGGCATTAATTCCCAAATCTCCATCAGCTGGGAACCTAGCATTCAGAACACCTAAGTTTATGGGGGACACCTGAATCAAACCACCACACTAGTTAACAAAAGAGAGCAAAGATAAAACCAGAAGAACTACAAAAAAATGGCAAAAATGAATACACATCTTTCAATATTATCTCTTAATATCAATGGCCTCAATGCCCCAACCAAAAGGCATAGGTTCACAGACTGGGTTAAAAAGCAGGATCCTTCAATTTGTTGCCCCCAAGAAACCGACCTTTCTACAAAGCATGGACACTATCTTAGGGTGAAAGGTCGGAAAATGGTGTTTCAAGCAAATGGAACTAGAAAACAAGCAGGGGTTGCTATCCTAATATCTGACAAGGTAGACTTCAGTCCAACATTAGTTAAGAAATATAGGGAAGATCACTATATATGGATTAAAGGCACCCTCCAACAGGAGGACATTACAACCCTAAACATATATGCACCTAACATGGGGGCCCCAAATTCATCAAACAAGTGCTATTAGAAATAAGGTCACAGATAACACCAAACACAGTGGTAGTGGGTGACTTCAACACCCCACTCTCATCAATTGAAAGGTCATCCAGGGAAAAAATAAACAAAGAGTCATCTGGACTAAATGAGGTCATAGAAGGAATGGACCTAACAGAAATATTCAGGACATTTCATCCAAATGCTGCAGAATATAATTCTTTTCAGCAGCACATGGAACATTCTCTAAAATAGACCATATATTAGGACACAAAACAAATCTTAACAAATACAGGAAAATTGAAATAATTCCTTGCATTCTATCTGACCACAGTGGAATCAAACTACAAATCAATAGCAGGAAAGGCTATAGAGCATGCACAAAATCATGGAAATTAAACAACACAATACTAAATGATGAATGGGTCAATGAAGAAATCAAGAAGGAAATCAAAATATTTGTAAAGTCAAACAATAATGAGAATACAACATACCAAAATCTCTGGGACACAATGAAGGCAGTCCTAAGAGGTGAATTTACAGTTTAAATGCCTATATTAAGAAATTAGAAAAGTCGCAAGTAAATGACCTAATGCTTCACGTTAAAGCCTGGGAAAAAGAAACCAAAAATCAGTGGATGGGAAGAAATAATAAAGATTAGGGTAGAAATTAATGAAATAGAAACAAACAAAAAAAAATCCAAAGAATCAATGAAAGAAAGAATTGGTTCTCTGAAAGGATAAACAAGATTGATAAACCCTTAGTAAATTTGACCAAAAGAAAGAGAGAAGAGACAAAAATTAATAAAATTAGAGATGAAAAAGCTAACATCACAACAGATGTCAGAGAAATTCAAAAAATCATAGGGACATACTATAAAAGCATATACTCCACAAAGTATGAAAATCTGAAAGAAATGGATGATTTCCTTGATTTATATGACCTACCTAAATTAAATCAAGATGAGATTAATCACTTAATAGACCTATAACAAGCGTGGAGATCTGAACAATTAACAAAAATCTCCCAACCTAAAAAAGCCCAGGCCCAGGTTAGCTCAGGCTAACCTGGAATTCACTATGTAGTCTCTGGGTGGACTTGAACTCATGGCAATCCTCCTACCTCTGCCTCCCAAGTGCTGGGATTAAAGGTGTGAATCACCACACCAGGCTTGAAATGATTTTGAATTCTAGTTTTCAAAACTGGGAAATTGTTGCTTTTACATGATGGACATATTGTCTGGGTTTTTTTGCCTTGTTTTATTGTGTCTAGACTACTGTTGTTCAAGAGCTATTATGAAACAGATAGTACATTCTCATTGAAGATATAGCTTAATATTAAAAACAGGTCATGGTGTCATGAGCAAGTATTTCCAACTACTCAGAAGACTGAAGTAAGCAGACTGCATGAGCACAGGTGGTCAGGGCCAACATAAGCACATAGTGAGATCCTTTCTCATAGTTTTTGTTTCATTTAATTTCATTTTAACCACCAATTAACTTGAGTAATCTCAAATACTACACTTTTGTCCTGAAGATCAGCTCAATTCTTTTTACCATCATAACCTGTGCCATATCCCTGCATGTTTGAAGGTTTAGTTCGACACTGGCAAATTTCATACACAGATATTGGTGTTCCCTTCACTGTCTCCTTTGCAGAATTCCCTCAGCCCTTTGCTACTTCACACTGCCCTCTTGTTCTGTGAGTGGTCTATTAGAATTTTTGCTACTTTTTGTAGGTGACTATACCATATTCTCAATCTAATTGCCATATAAACTTGAAACTCTGTGACTTTTGTGAATAATCACTGTATAGAAATTTATCAGTTTTGATGATCATACAAACAAGTCAATGTTCAGCTTTATTCCTCTTATGATTTCTTCTTTTTTTAATATTCTATTTATTTGTTTATTTGAGACAGAAAAAGAGGCAGATAGAGAGGAGAAAGAGAGACAGAATGGGCATACCAGGGCCTCTAGCCACTGAAAAGAACTCCAGATACATGTGTCATCTTGTGTATCTGGCATATGGGGGCACTGGGGAATCAAACCAGGGTCCTTAGCCTCCACAGGAAAGTGCCTTACCTGCCAAGCCATCTCTCCAGCCCTTCTTTTATCAGTTAGGATTAATTCAGGTAAAATTTGGGAAATTATGTTAGTATGTGTTTGTACTGGTGATTTATGAGTTAATTTTTGTGATAAGAAAATATACTTTATATCTCAGTCACTTAAAGTTGATTGATCCTTTTTCCTGAACAAGCACATAGCCTATTTTGGTGATTTCTCTATATATACTGAAAAAGAATGTCTTCTGTGGCTGGAAAGGTGGTTCAGCAGTTAAACGCACTTCCTGCAAAAATATGAGGAGGGTTCTAACCACCTGATTTAGAACCTCCAGACCTGATATATAAAGCTGGGCATGGACATGTTGTGTGTAACCCTAGTCTCACAAGGCAGAGACCAAGGAAATCCCTGGGATTATGACAAACAGCAACTTCCAGCATCAGTAAACAAACTGTAGCTCAGATAAGACCTGGCAGAAGAGCGATGGAACAGGACACACCATGTTCAGCTACAGCCACCTCAGTTGAGCCTCCCCACTACTCCACCATGAGGACCTTCAAGGTCACATAGATATACATTTCACACACCATACCATGTTTTACACACACACACATACACACACACATGCACACATGACAAAACAAAAAGAACAGAAACAAGAAAAATGCATTCTGAAGGTTTGGAATGAAGTGATATATATATATATAAAACTTAGGTCAGGTTAGTTGATAGTGTTATTTGAGTCTTCTGTATATTTATTTATTATCCATTTAACTGTCATATACAATATGAGAAAGGAGTATTTCTACTATAATTGTGATTTTATTTCTACTTTAAGCTCTATCAGTTTGCTTCACGTCCTTTTAAGCTCATTTATAAGGTGTATAAACATTTAGACATATTATGTCTTCTTGATGAATCGAGACCTTCATCACTGTGAAGTTCCTTGGAGTGCTCTTTTCCAGCAGTCTACTTACCTGATATATTAATAGCCACCAGCCATCCCTGGTGCCAACATTCTAATGTTTAGAGATTATATGATATATTTTCCATCATCCTACTTTGAACTTATCTGCAGATTTATACTTAATGCACATTTTTATAAATAGCATAGAGTTGGGTATTGCTTTTCATCTCATATGACAACTTTTGAAGGCAAATTCTCATTGATTCTTACATCCACTGAGTAATACTTGCTGATTACAGTGGAAATGGGGAAAAGGAAGCCAAATTACAATGAACAGTTTGTTTCATGAAATGTTCTACAATAGAAGGCAATGGTATGGCATAAGCTTCCAGATAATTTGTGGCAGAATGGTATAAGGATTTAACTGAAAATTCCTCTGAAGCCATGTACATTGTCTGGACTTTGTGTACATGTGGAGATGCCAAGAGAAACTATAAAAGTACACAGCTGTAAGAAAACACAAGTGTCCCTCTGGTCCAAGCCCCTTGGCTTTATGGATATAGGAAGCAAGCCAACAAGACTAAATGACTTGCTCACACAAGGAGTAATCTTCCGGAAAATTATTATAGGAAATAATCTTCCTGAACCAAGTGTTGAAATAGTCTCCCACTATTTCAATAAGGGTTAGATAAACATTTGTTGTTTTTAAGCTACTAAATGCCCCTGCTTGTTTAGTAAGTCACTGAAAAGTGAGATTCTCTCATTCTTTGCCATGGACATATATGGATCACACTGCTCCCTCTCTCATATCAGCTTAAATGTAGGAATTTACTGTGCTCTGACAACTGGGACTCAAAGTGAGGGAGCCATGCATCACAGAGGGATGCTGAGAGTCTAGTATTTGCCAGGAAGAGACAGTGCAAAACATAAGGGACACTAAGTGGCATTTTTCTATATGATCTGTCCTCAGCTATATTCAATCATCCTTGGTTTCTATGAGTTTTATATGTATATTTTGCCAAAAGATTCTTTAAATTTTTCAGGTATATCTATTAAGAGTCACTTTGTCAGATTTTACTTAAGTTGCTTGTAATAAGAAATAGCAGATGAAACATTGAACCCTTTGTATCCTTATGTAAGTGGCAACATTACTATTAGAGATAGTAGAGACTTTTTTTTGCTTTTGCTTTATGAAATTGATCCATTAAACTGAGAAAACTTCTGTGTCTACTTGGTGACATATAATACACACACACATGTATATATTGCAATTCTTACATTAAAAGAAAATTCCAAGACAAGGGTTATGTAGAGACTTTTTAAACACAGTAATGAAATCCAAAGTACAAGTAACATTCTAACCACAAGAGCTCATTTCAAAGTCCTGTTCTTTTGCTTATTTGAAAAAGCACATCATCTTACCAAACCTTGCCTGCAACCTCACAGGGAACAGCTTAGCTAGCGATGTGTTGTGGCTCTTTAGTCTGTGGCAAAGATAAGATCTCTGGGTCACCACAGACCCATACAGAACACTTATGCCATTTATTGACTTGTCTGGCCGGGTAGGCATTTGATGTGTCTGGCCTGGTGGATTTTTGAGTTTGCAGCCCTTCTTCTAACTATGCAAGGTCCTTTTATGTTTCATATCTTGGTGACTTTCTATGTTTTACATTCTGTCTCATTTCCTTTTGATGCCTTCAACACCTTATAATTCTGCATGAGGTGACCAAAATCTTATTTCCTTTGAAGATTGATCTTATTTCCCTTAAAATGATGATTATTTCACAGCTTTCTATATATTTCTTCTGCTTTATTACCATAACTTCTTTATATACACACCTCTTCCTATCTGTGACCTCCTAGAAGGTGGGCAGACCTATTTTGTATGTGGGAGGGTATGGGGTGTAGGAACATGCATGCTTTTATCCCAAAGAGACAGGCACCAGCAAATGAATGACTGTGAACTTGGCAGGTCTCCTGCTATTACTTTCTTTACAAAATATTAGTAACAGCTTTTGCCTGCCTCATAGGAGTGCCTTAGGAATCAATTCACATTTACAAAGCACTCAGAATTTCTTGAGTTTGAGATACTGAAGAAGTGAACACATTATTTTTATTATCAACTTGAGGCAAATAAATTGTGAAGAGAATACAGAGGACAGGGATTGCTGCATATTTACAATAATATAAGCTTTTCTGGGAATGCTACCACTCTAGAAATATATATTATGGAATACACTTGCTTTCCCTAGAAGACAGTGCATAGAATGAGGCCAGGCCTCTGTGCTAGCTACAGTTCACTTCTTATACCCAGGGTGGCCTTTTACACACCATGCTATGGAAGACGTTGGACACCCTTAACGTCTACATGAACACTACAGAAAGATGTTTCTATGAAGCAGCCAAATAAAATGCCATTATTTATACTAAATCACATAAAGTAAGCTTTCTGGATATTTAAAGTTAGAAATCCAAATATTTTAGAGTTTTTGTTTCTTGCCATAGCCGTGTTTTAGAGAAAAATAAAATGCTTTCATCCCTTTCTCAACTGTCCCGGCTGGCATGCTCAAGCACAGCTGCTCCTGTGGAGCCCTTCACCTCCAGTTAACAAGCTGGTGGTCCCACCTACCCCTGGGAGCCTGCACCCATGTGCACACAGACACGTGAGAGCTTTGTGTGGTCATGAGCTCATCCTGACGATATTCAATAGTTTCCCCTTTGCCTGACACAAGCAAAAATAGTTAGAAATCATTTATGCCTGGAAAATGTTTCCACACAGCAAGTTTAAAGGCTGCATTCAACACCAACCAGAGTGTTGTGTACTGATGCCTGTATGTATGTAGGCTTGTTTGTGCAGATGATAGATAGATACCATTTTTAAACTTTATGAAATTCAGTACACCTAGTATATATACATTAATGGTTCTCAGCTTTATAAAATTATGTGTACAACACAATAAGAGGTTTCCATGAAATTCATGAGTCCTATAGCCTTTGCCTTTGTATTAGAAGGGTGCTTAATCATTCATGAATCAGTTCATCTGCTTTATAGGCTAAAATCTCCTTTTTGTATTTATATATTATCCCCATTTCTTATCAATATTAAAAGTTTTATTTTTATTTTTAGTTCTTCTACTGGTTATGTATATGACTTGAAATATACATTATGCTGCTAAAGAACATATAAGTATAATTTGTGTACCTCTGCTTCCTATTTCACCCACTTTAGTTCCTCACTAGGGAAAATGAGGAAATCTGTGTTGGTATCCTTCTTGTCACATCATCGTCCTCTTCTGAGCCCTGTCAGTGATGCCTTTTACACATGCATTATCAAGGTTGACAGTTACATTATATTCTTAATTTCTATACTTTGTATATACCCTGCACATACACTTTTATGATTCTGCAAGTATTCATTTAAGCTAGATCCAAATAAACTTATGCTTTTTAAAATTAAAAAAAAAAAAAAACTGTCTCTCTGACCTGACCACCTCTAGGCCACATATACCTTCTGGCAATGCCTTTCCCTCCCCTCCCGTCAGCTCTTTGCTGATGGTTGGCCACTGCTTTCCCATCTCACTGACAAAGCCTCTGTGCTTCCTTAAAAATCCCTGGTTCCCTTTCAACACTTATCTTCTTACACCCATGACAGCCATAACTGACCCCAATTCATTGGCCAAACACTCCTTGGGTCTCCAATGTACTCTGTAAATAATTCCATCAGATTATTTCATTATTCACATATGTTATTTTATATCCTCCTCCTATATTATACATTCCTTTCAGTAAATTACTACTAACTTTTATTTTATATCTATGGTCCTAACATAATCATCCTCCAGTGTCTGTGAGGATTTAGCTTTAAGATTCCCTATAGTTACAACATTCTAAGGATGTCCCCTACATAAAATAGTATAATCTTACATCAACCCTATATACATACTCTTGCATACTAGCTCATCTCTAGGAGACCTATATACCTACTGCAGTGCAAAATGCAAATGAATAACCTCTGGCCATATATTGTTAAAAAGAGTAAATACATAAATGCCAGGCTAGTAGCTAAGACAAGATGGAGTGCATTCTCATGTATGAACGCATGATACACAGAAGTCATAATCTTGGGAAGTTTGTGATGGTAGGGGTTTTTCACACTGTCTTAGGCTGACCCTAACTTTTTTCCCTTTAGGATCATAGTAGCCATATGTTTTCTTAAAAATGCTCTCAACATCTAAAGCTTTGGAGACCCAGTATATAAACACAAAGTTAACCAAAGTAGTATAATTTTTACCTACAGGATTTCTGAGAGTTTTTTTCCACAGACCATTAACATCTAACAGGGATATACTAGTATTGTACACATTTTTGGAGGGCATCTCAAAAAGTATGGGTAGTTTTATTTCTTTGTTGTTTTCATTAGTTTTGTTTTGTTTTGCTTTTTTTTTACTGCATTATTGATTGAATTACTTCACACATAATGGGCAAGTTCCAATAAGATGCATTTCCAGGTCACTTCATATTTTTATTTTAAGAAGGACCCCATGAGCTGAAGAGGTGGCTTAGCAGTTAATATGCTTGCCTGTAAAGCCAAAGGACCTGGGTTGAATTCTCCAGAACCCATGTAAGTCATATGCACAAGGTGGCATATGCATCTGAAGTTTGTTTGCAGTGGCTAGATGCCCTGATATGCCCATTCTTTCTCTCTGTATCTCTAATTTCAAATAAATAACTAAAAATAATTTAAAAAAAAAAAAAAGGAAGGATCATAGGCCGGTCTGAACGAGTGATCTTCCTTCCTCAACCTCCCAAGTAGCTGAAATGACAGGTTTGCACCACCAGGGCTTAGTACATGTGTTCTCTATAGAACTCTAGGGAAAATCAATGAGAAAAAAAAATGTTCTTACATTTGACACACAAAGAAACTGCTGATCAGAGATCTGTTTAATATGTCCAAACTGTTGCCATTAGTGCTGGGCCTTGTAAATTCTTGCCTATACCCCTTTCATTAAATAGTAATAGTAGAATTCTGAAGTTGTTGAGAGGCCATGCTAAGGACACAGTCTTAAAAGAGAATGTGAGAAACTCTCATAGCTTAATGGCTGAGATAAAAGCAGTAAGCACAATGGGATGTATGTGATACTCACCCATCACCTGTAGAACATCACTATAATAGTTATCCCTTTCTAGATTATGAGGTACAGGACACAAAGGATACATTTTGCACAGGGTTCTACTGTATCACCTTATTACAAGGGGAGACACTTGGCAAAAGAAAGACTTCCCAAATATACACACATTTTCAGTTCAAGAAAAACCATTTTATATTTCAAACATGATGAGAAAGATGTGGATACCTCCTGAAGATGTTTAAAATTAAAAGGGAAAATTGAGGGTGAAAGACCTGTATCATAGTTCTGTTTGCACAATAAACATTTTACAATGGTATTCAAAAATTCCTGCTTTTCAAAGTTTTACATTTTTTACTGATTGAAGAGTGTTGATCAGTGGTGCTTTGAAGTATGCATTTTGAATATGGGATTCTAAATATATTAAAATATAATGGATTTTAAACCCAATTTTCCCAGTGTTGGCATGGAAAGCCATTCAGGCTTCTGCCTCTTTTCATAATCAGCTTGGCCTAGAGTCGTTAGGCTAGCATTGTTGCTCCACACCAGCTGTTAGCTTTACTTCCTTGAGTATAATTCAGAAGGAAGCAGAGGGCAGAGTCCAGGTGAAACTAATTTAGGTACTAGCTAGAGGAAACTACTTGTAGATCAATTTTATTCTGACAGATAAATTTGCCTTTGAGATCCAATTATACACAATATTAAGACTAGCATGAATCACCTATCACACTTGGAAACAGCTGCTAATTAAAGCACAGAGATACTAGAACATCTGATAACACCCTGAAATCATTTTTAAGGATTCAAAATGAAAGAAAGAAGATATATTATTATATATTCCTGACATAATTTCTAGTAGCCACATTTCTAGAAAATTATTTCTGTGTCCAGTGATAAACAATGAAATCTTTATTTGATATTTTTTATTTTTAAGTTCATTTTTAAAAGTCCCTAACCTTCCCATATAGTGTTAGGATTCTAATAGTCTAGTCAAGAGCCCACAAAAAATATTTTTCCAAAGCAGTGTGTACTGGAGCTAAAAGAAAATATGCTAGAATCACTGTAGGGCTGAAAAACCCAACATTTCATTTCAGAGAAAAGGACCTGGATGATTCCAGTCTTTATTTAAATAAAACTAAGCTAAAGCAGAAATAAGGATACAAACTTTATGTATCATGGCAATGATTAAATGAGTTTATGTCTGTTAAAACATTGGGCAGTTTCTAAGAAAATACACACCAAAATATACAGTAAGCTTTTGTTTTTACTCAGATACTTTGAAAAAAAATGAGACTTTTCATTATGTTTCTCTTTAATCTATGAATAATTAGTCTTTACTACCTGTTTGGATGTGTCTTTAAATTACCAAATTTTATGGCATTTTAAATCACATGAGGGCTGGAGAAATGGCTTAGCAGTTAAGCACTTGCCTGTGAAGCCTAAGGACCCTGGTTTTAGGCTCAATTCCCCAGGACCCACGTTAGCCAGATGCACAAGGGGACACATGCTTCTGGAGTTCGTTGGCAGTGGCAGGAGGCCCTGCTGCGCCCTATCTCTCTCTCTCTCTCTCTCTCTCTGCCTCTTTCTCTCTCTCTCTGTCACTCTCAAATAAATAAATAAAAATAAACAAAAAAATTAAAATCACATGACTAATAGGAACAGTAATTTTTTTAGGGGAAGGCAATTAGAATACAAGAATCTACATCATGTACACATATCTGCACTGGATGGCACAGGCTCACTCCCTTCACACCTTGTGATCAAGCCCATGCACATGAGTCTCAGGGGTATTCATCAGGCAACAAATACTTTCCAGCATGTTGTCACTTTAAGATTCTGGAATTTCGCTGGGCGTGGTGGCACACTTCTTTTATCCCAGTACTTGGGAGGCAGAGGTAGGAGGATCACTGTGAGTTCGAGGCCACCCTGAGACTCCATAGTGAATTCCAGGTCAGCCTGGGCTAGAGTGAGACGCTACCTCAAAAAACAAAAACAAAAACAAAAACAAACAAAAAAAAAGATTCTGGAATTTCAGAATAGTGAAAGTTTTGTTGATAATCTATTTTGTGACATATATATATATATATATATATATATATATATATATATATATATCCTTTTCCCCTTTCAAATTATACTAATGGTTTTGCAACTCATGATTAAAAACGCTGCTTTTCCCCCTTCTGGCTAAAATGCAATGAAAAGATTTTGTCCTGCTGCTACCTAGTGGTACATGCACTGTGTCATCTACTGTGTGTTCTTTTACACTGGAAGCTTCAAGGAAACAGATGTGCTGGGAGTTAGATCACCAACTTATTACTTTGTAAAATCATATAAGAATCCACGTGGAAAGCCGGTGTGGCAGCACATTCCTTTAATCTCAACACAGCACTTGGGAGACAGAGTTTAAGGCCACCCTGAACATAGTGAATTCCAGGTCAACTTGAGGTGAAGTGAGACCCTACCTTGCAAAATAAATAAAGAAATAGAAAGGATCCATGTGGATCAGTTCACTGAGACTGTCTTGACATAGTTTATGGTAGTTCTAGTATTAAAGACAAATTCAAGATAGATATATATTCTTTCTGAGAAAATCATCAAAATAAACATTTTCAATTATTTATGCCTCATAATAAACATATTTTGGATTGTTTTACTTTTTAATTTTTTAATGCTTGTGTGTATGCATGTATGTGAACACAAGTTCCTGCATGTGGAGAAGCACCTGTGGGGAACACAATGCACATGTATGCATGTGAATGTGGAAGCAGAAGACAAGCTCAGGTGTCCTTCCTCTCAGATGCTGTCCACACAGTTTCTTATTGGCCTGGAGCTAACCAATTAGGCTGGACTGGTTGGCCAGTGGTCTCGTGGAATCCTCCTGCCTCTGCTTTCCCAGTGTTGGGAAAGCACACACTGCCTAGCATTTATGAGAATACTGGGGATCAAATTCATGTCATCATGCTTGTGAGGCAAGCACTTTACTATGAGATATGTCCCCAGTCTATAATGATAAATATATTTGAATTAAATTATATTGCCACGTGAGTTTAGAAAGAGTTACATAAAATTATGATGAGTGACAAGGCTCATTATTCTCAGCTAACTCAAACCAAAATCCCAATGAACCTTTTAAGGTAAAAGCTGGACTTCAGTAACCCAAACAAGCCAGGCTCAGCCATCTATCCTGATATGCAATTGATGAGGTGAGTGATGGTAAAAAAGCAGAGAAATGAGGAAAAATAGAGGCTGGAAAGATAGCTCAGCAATTAAGGTGCTTGATTTCAATTCTGCCAACATGAGTTTAATTTCCAAGTGCCCACCTAAAGCCAGACAGAAAGTGACACATGAATCTGTGATTTCAACATGCTTATGATAATGGGAGGCAGAGCCAAGAGAACCTGGAAGCTTATAGGCCCACTAGACTAGCACAAAAGATGTGGCAAAAATAGAATATAACAAGAGAGACCCTGTCTCAAGCAAAAGTGGAAGGAGGAGAAAAGTACCCCAAAGTTATCCTCTACCTTAGGATGTGGAGAAGGGCTGAATGAAATAATTTATGTGAAGTACTTCCAAGCACTTGGAAAAATGGGTGGCATGGAATTTTCTTTCTCTTTCATTGCATGATATGTGCACATGTGTGTGCCCATACACATATACATTATACACATCTACATGCACACAAACATGAAGGAAGCATGATTTGTATTCATCAAATAACACTTTCTATTCCTCCTTCCTGATTTAAACTGCTGTACAATCCCAATGAAATCCGAAGATCATGTAACCCATACTGGCCAAGGAAATGGAAATTTCATTGCGCTATGGCAAATGGAACATCCTTTTATGATTCCAAGGTTCTTTATTCCTCCAACAAAACCTAGAGGCCTGTAAGGTGATGCTGTAGGCACTATATGCTGGTCCCCAAGTGAGCATCTTCTCCCATCCTACATCCCTATCATTTTAATTACTAAATGCAAAGGTGCTTTATAAGATCTGGTGATTAATGTCTTCTTTGCAGCTTGACCTTCCCTGAGCAATATCTTGGGGTGGTCACATTCTGTACTACCACATATGTGTAACATGTAGGGCATGAGTATCTAGAGAGCTTGAAAAAGGAAGTCCATACTGTCCTGAGATGCTCACTTCCAAAACGGAGCTAGCTGCCTATGCATTTCATAAGCAGCAAATAGAAGTAAAAGTATTTAAATGGATATAAAAGAAAAGAAGTCTCAGAACAGCAGTTTAGATTGATAATAACAAACTTCAGAAAACTCATAAAATCCCATCTGTTCTGAGAGCATTCCAATAAAAATGACCACTTGGCGCTCAGTGTTCTGCGTCGCTGCTTGCATCATCCTGGTGTGTATTATTCTCCTATGCCCAAGTGTGCCTCAAATTCAGGGCCCCACAGGGCAGAATGTTTATTGTCTGTTCTGCATGACAGTCCACCTAAAATAAGTGAATAGAGGTGGAGAGAGTGAAAACAACAGAAAACTATCCCTTTCTACAGATGTGTATAATATAAAGTCAAGCTTACCAATATATAGACAGAGTGAATATTCACCATCGTGTCACATGCCAGTTCGTGGTGCTTCCACCTCTACAACTGAAAGGAAATTGAGAATTAAGTATATGTGGCTTCCTGTCCCTATGATACAAACAGCTGTTCTGTCCCAAAGAGTATGTTTTTGTTTGTTTATTTATTTATTTAGTTAGTTAGTTAGTTAGTTAGTTATTTAAAAGTAACAGACAGAGAGAGAAAGAGGCAGATAGGTAGATAGAGAATGGGCACACCAGGGCCTCTAGCCAGTGCAAAGGAACTCCAGACATGTGTGCCCCTTGTGCATCTGGCTAACGTGGGTCCCAGGTAATTGAGCCTTGAACCAGGGTCCTTAGGCTTGACAGGCAAGTGCTTAAACACTAAGCCACCTCTCCAGCCCCCAAAGGGTATGTTTTAATGTGGAATGAATGTGCCCATTTTTATATAATGATTGTTAACTGAGACTGGATATGTTGCTTAAAAATTAAAGAAAAAGAAAATGCCATGCCACCTACAATAGTCCAAGTGTTTGGAAATACTTCACATAAATTATTTCATTTATTTCTTCTCCAAATCCTAATTTTTTTCTCATGTGTGATATGAGATGATAAAATTATTTTTGATGAGTAAATGGAATTAGCTATTCTAGCATTATTTACAAATTATCCAGGAGTACTGTGGAAAGTAAAATTATTATTTTCAAAGTTAACTGTTTCCAAATCATTACCTGTTTTTCTCCACAGCACAGATATAGGGTGGCTTGCCTTACAATGGTTAATATTTAACAACTGTGGGTAAAACTATTCCTTTTCAAATATTTGCAATACAATTTTAAGATGCATTTTTTAAGATTTTGTATTTTGTTTATTTGAGAGAGAAAGATAATGGGTATGCCAGGGCCTGTAGCTACTGCAGATATACTCTACATACATGTGCCATCATGTGCATCTGGTTTACATGGATCTGCGGAATAGAACCTGGGTCCTTAGGCTTCACAGGCAAGTGCCTTAAGCCATCTCTCCAGCCCTAAAATACATCCCTATATGTTGCAAAAGGGAGGAAAGAAAAAGAGTAGAAAGGAAGAAGGGAAGACAGAGAAGGAGAAAGAGAGGAGTAAAGGAGGGGATGGAAGATAAAACCACATTAAACAGCTTGGAATGGTGGTATACAACTGGGGAAATTGAGGCAGAAGAATTGCAAGTTCAAGACCAACATGGGCTACATAATGAAATTTTCTCTCAAACAAACACAGCAGACTGACAAAGAAAGTAAGATGAAAGACTATATCAGCATTTTCTCATTGTGGGGACAAAATACAAAACCAGAAACAGCTTATGGAAAGAAAAAGGCTTAATTCTGGAGTGAGGGGAAGATTCATGGCAGGGAAGGCAGTACAGGGGTGGGCCACAGTGGCCATATTTCATACCGTGTGGAAGAATTGCAGATAGAGCTAGACTATGACACCTCAAGACCTGGCCCCAGTAACCCACTTCCTCCAGCAAGGCCCCATCTTCTAAAGATTCCACAACCTGAATAGCACTGCCAGCTGGAAATAAGGTATTCAAATGTATGAGCCTATGAGGGGCATTTCACGTTCAAACTAACACACAGAAAAGATCCGAGAAAATAAGAATGGTAGAACAGTTTTATGTAACTTGCCTGAGTTAATTTTGAGGATATTATTCCATTAAACCTATGAGATCTTGAGCTAGCTTTTTGAAAGTGAGTGAAAAGTGAGGAATAATTCTCCTTTGTGCATATTCATGGTAAAACAGAGACTTTACATCCTTACAGTGAAAGCACATTTTACATGCAGTTGCCTTGCACCATGTGAGGAACGGATGGCTACATGTGTGCTCAAGAGTCCTCAGTCAACTCGGTCTCCAGTCACACCTGGTCATCACACCCTGCAAGCACAGGGTAAACACTGCCTCCTTCACAGGTCTCTCTGACTAGTGAGGCAACACTGTGCTGCTGGTTCAGACACACAGCTCCAGGAGCCCTTTCCCACAATATAACTTTGGAGCATGTAGCAAAATATCAGCACCCTACTTTAGATCCAGCCATACCCTTCTAACTTTGAGACCCATGATATTCATGTTAAAAAGCACCCAACAGAGATGAGAAAAAAGAAGGTACAAACACATGATGCATCCATACGAAACATCTTGTTAACAACAATAATAATAATAGTAGTAAACATTTTAAAAAATCATCAGCAACAAAAAAGCTCCCAGAGGTTCATCTGCAACCAATTTCTTGCAAGGTCAATACTAGACACTAAGCAATGGAGAGAAGTAAGAACAGCCCCACCCACCTGTTCCCCACACCCACTGTTCCTCACACCCCTGCACCTTCCTCTAGGGTTTGCAGGTTTCCTCAACCAAACCTTCCAACCTGCCTCACTTTGCATGTTCAGAAGGAAAACTCAGAAACATTACATGATCAAAGTTAGAAGCCCCATCAGTGTAGAAGCCTAGCCAGTCTAGCTGCTGCCTTTTTGTATCCATGTTTTATTGAGAAAAACAAAACAAAAAGTGAAGGAATCCATTGCTCTTCTCAGCTTGCTGCATACTTATAGGCAACTAAAACACGACATTCAACAAGTGTTTGTATGTGTTATATAGTACTTCGTGAACTGGCATTAATATGGGGTCACTTCTCAGGATATGCTTAACACAAATACACAAGACAAAAATGTCACAGTAGATGGAGAAATATATTGAGGACACTCAACACCTACCAAGCCAAGCATCTAGATGCTCCTAAGTGCCCATCACTGAAGTGGACTTACAATGCTCCCAGCATGGCTCAGGGAATTTTGCAGAAGAGGGTGCAGAAAGATTGTTAGAGCTGCAAGTTGGGATATTTTGCGTGGAGACAATGCCTCTCCCCCATAATTGACTGCTGGCCCCATAATGAATGACCCACAATCCCCATTGGGTTGACCTGCATACCCAATGAGGAAGGTCTCTTCAGAAAAAGGGGCAGGGAGGAGGGAAAGGATGGTACCAACATGTGATGTTTACATACAAAATATGTCCATACCTAATAATAAAAATAAGTTAATTAACTAATTTTTAAAATGCCACAGTAATATAACAACTATTCTGAAAATTCTGGTCATGGAGCTGAGGAGATTGCACAGTTCCTTTCTTTTTTTTCAGTGTGTAAAGTGATTACTGTGCATGCATGGGGACTTAAGTTCAGATCATGTCTTTAACTTTTTTTCCTAGCATATATCCTTTGACATATATCAGTTTCTTAATAATAGATCTGTTCTTTGTATTTTTAGACTTTGACCATATTTCTACTTTACCCTCTTCTGTCCTCATCCCCCCCACTAGTCCCCTCCTGCTTCTCCAATATCCCCTTTTTATTTTCATGTCATATATATGTGTGAGTGTGTGTCACATAAGAGAAAAAGATGTGATATTTATTTTGCTGAAGATGATCTCCAGTTCCATCCATATTTTCTGCACATAGTGAAATTTTTTCTTTGCGACTAAATAAAACTCCAATATGTACATGCCACATGTTTGTTTTTTTAACCCCTGCATCAGTTGATGGGCCCCTGGGCTGACTGCAGAACTTGGCTACAATGTCACAGTAAACACAGATGAGCAGACTGACTCAGTTTCCATGCAGAGCATTCTCACAAGTGTGTAGTTAGATAAAATGGTGACACTGTGTTCAGGTGGGTTTTTGTTGTTGTTGTTGTTTGTTTGTTTGTTTGTTTGTGAACCTGCATTCTGAGTTCCATAGAGGCTTCCCTTGTGTATCTTCCAACCAGCACTATAAGGGTTTCTTTCCCCCACATCCCTGCAGGCATTACTGGAGACACAACCTCCTGCCAGCAAGGCAGGCACCTGCCCACAGAATCATGCCTTCGCCCTCTTTTCACATTTTGTTTTACGGGGCAAGGTCTCACTGAACTGCACAGCTTGGTCTTGAACTTACCCTACAGACCATGCAGGCCTTGAACTTACAATGGTCCTGCCTCAGCTTCTGGAGTAGCTGGTATTACAGACCTGTGTTCAAATGCTGTTGCTTAAAGTTATTAAACTATGGTTGTCAAGAAGGTCACAAGGGACCCATAGAAATGTTTGGAAAAGACTATCAGACATTAGAGATGTCAAAACATATGGGGTCCCATGTTAAGGTCAGCACCACACACAATGCCAAGGTACTTAGGTCAAAATGAGGGAACCATGATAGAAAGGAAGTTTCTTTCTTTCTGTGACAAAGGAGACTTAAGGAGGCAGCAGAGCGCACTGGCAGCGCTGGGGGCAGGAGTGAGGGCGAGGAGCCGCCGTAGCAGGAGGGAGGCTCCCAGGCTGCCCCGCTGCCCTTCAAGTCCTCCATAGGCTGACCTCCTCCTGAAGCAGAAATTAGCCAATTACCAAGGCAACACTATCCCAACTCTTCTACAAACATTTCCTCTGTTTAGTATTCAATGAATGTTTAACATGAAAGGGTTGCTGGTCAAACGAGTTTAGAAAATCAAGGCCACAATATCCCTCACTGAGATATTAATACCAAGCATTAGCTATAAGATCTGCCATAGACACATCTGCCAACTTATTCAGTCTAGTTTTATGAACATTTTTCTATAGGATTTTCCTTTTAAAATTATCTATACCTAGACAGAGTTTATTTGAGGAAACATCATTCAGTAGAGATGAGCTAGAGTATTCCGTCTGTCCTTTGCCTTAAAGGCCTTGAGATCTCTCATGGCAGCTGCCCACTTGCAAGCTAGTCTCCCCAGAAAGCTTTCAGTGACCACTCATGCTGATAATCCAAGGCAGACAACCTTCCTTGGTGACTAACAAAGGTCTCCCAGTATTTATATAAATGAGAAAAGGCTTATATTTACTTTTCCCAAAGCACTTTCTAAAGGATACTTTTAGCACCTGGATATTATTCTGTTTTCTACTTTTATACAAAAATGAAACAGATAGGTAAGCATAAAGGTTTAATCAAGTAACATTTGTTTTCTTAAATAAAAGTTAGCAATGAGAGGATTATATACAAGTCTTCTACTTCTCTCTTATGAAGGAAATCTATCAACAGAAAGGCAGGATGCCACAAAAGATGGTGATATCTGCACCTTATGACCTTTAAACAAGTCCTTTCTGGAAACTGCAGAAAGCTTTCAGAATGCTGCTACCTCATAGTAGAAATTAGGGGCTAGGAAGAGGGCTAAACTGGTAAAGTAATTGTTCCATAAGCATGAGTACCTGAAAGGACCCCCCACACCCATGTAGACAGCTTGAGAGGTGGAGGCAGGAGGATCGCTGGGGCTTGCTGGCCAGCTAGGCTAGGGGGAATCAATGAGGTCCAGGCTCGGCAAGAGACCCTGTCTCTAAAAGCAAGGTGGAGAGTATTCAGGAAAGACACCCGGTGTCAACCTCTGGCTTTTACACACACCTTCATGGACATTTGTACTACACACATGCATCACAGACACACACACACAGCATAAATGGAAAGTGGAAATCACCTCAAACATTTTAGATGTTTTCAAACACATTTACATACTTTAGACTTAAATATTTCTCTTTTGCAATAAGAATGGGGCACTAGAAATTACTTCCATGTTTTCATTAAGGTTAGAAAACATAACAACTAAAGAAATAACAATCCTCATAACTAAAGTTATCTCCTAAATGATGTAGCTAAATGTATGCCTTTACTTACCTAAAATAAAAGCAGTTGTAGTCTCCTGTAGCCATTGAACTTTAGAAAAATTCAAATATTAATGTATATCTATAAGAGGAAGAATTATACTTTTTTAGTTTGCATCATTGTCCATATCCTAAGTGATAATTAAAAAGTCAATATAAAAAGTCCCAGTACCTTCACACTTTGACTTGAAATTGGACTAGAACAACTAAGAAGCTTCAGGGTAAAAATATTTTAAATGATAGAAAATCATACAAACCAAATAATTAAAGTTTCATAAGAAGTGAAATGGTGCATTATAATTTGTCCTACATATTTCAACTTGGAGAAAAATTAAATTATCTGTTCTTTGCCAAATGAAAAGGTAATTTTAACATGCAAGTATTTTCATGGGTCACTTGAGATTCTGTCCTTTAGGCCTGAACTAGATTGGTTTTTGAGCATAACTAGCTATTGCTTACCATGTGACTTAATATCACTGATGAATAAGATCACATTTTGTATTTTGCTCTGTCTCTTAGGTAATTTTAACCATATCAATAGTACTAGTTACATGTATTTTGAAAAATTATGCAGTTACTTTATTAAATATTAATTAATAATTACTCATGCTAAATCACCCCACTAGGTTTTCTTTTTTTTTTTAATTTTTTTTTGTCTATTTTTTATTTATTTATTTGAGAGCGACAGACACAGAGAGAAAGACAGACAGAGGGAGAGAGAGAGAATGGGCGCGCCAGGGCTTCCAGCCACTGCAAACGAACTCCAGATGCGTGCACCCCCTTGTGCATCTGGCTAACGTGGGACCTGGGGAACCGAGCCTCAAACCGGGGTCCTTAGGCTTCACAGGCAAGCGCTTAACCGCTAAGCCATCTCTCCAGCCCTAGGTTTTCTTTTTAATATTTTATCTTTTTAAAGGAAAAATGGACTGGAGAGATTACTTAGTGGTTAAGGCACTTGCCTGCAAAACCAAAGGACCTAGGTTTGATTTTTAAGGACCCATGTGAGCCATAACCACAAGGTGGCACATGTGTCTGGAGTTCATTTGCAGTGGCTGGAGGCCCTTGAATGCCCATTCTCTCTTTCTCTTTCCCTCTTGCACTTTCTCTTTGTCTTTCTCTCAAATAAATAAATAAAAATAAAGCAAAAAAAAAAAGAAAAGAAAAAAGGATACCTCTAGATATCCCATAAAACAATGCCTTGCATAAACTATCAAGTAATAAATATTTTAGAATAAACAGTTATTTATATGGATGGCCAAATACATATTAAATTGAGCAAAGTATCCTACACATTGGTTCCTCATAAGACTGCAAATGAAATGATGCATTAGCCTCCCCTTATATAACAGAGCTTCCCAAAATTATCACAGAGGCATCATCACCCATTACTTTTTCCTCCAACCTAACATAAGTGCAGGAATGGCAGCAGAAGCACTCAGAGGCAGCCAAGAACCACTGGAGGAGAAGTGGCTTTATCTTTGCACAGTTTTGTTGCCCACACAAGTGTGACCTTACATAAGTGATCTCCTCCCACCTGCACTCTAGATGACTCAGCATCTTAATTCAGGCAAGACTGCGAATGTCCCTGCCAGTCTCTCCACCTTGACCTAGAGAGGGCTATGTCCTAGTAGACAGCTTCAGTTAGGAGCTGTGGGAGTCCAGTGATATAAAGAACAGAATCAGAGGTATACCTCCCAAAGCTCTATCTCTGTAGTTAAAATTAATCTAACTTGTCCACAGAAGCACCACGATCACAGAAAAATAAGTGTGAAGGATTTGTTGGCTCACTAGTCTAATCACCTTCATGTCTTTAAATCTTTATATGACTTCAAATCTTTGAATCATATACCACTTCCCTATAAAAATATGTATTGATTTGATTAAATAATTAATATGATCATCTTCATGCCTATGTAGCCCAAACTAACTATATGATGTTTGCTTACTATTTATTTATGACTATTGCCATTAATAGTAAAATCTCTGCCTTTCTGCCATCACCCTAAAGTGTGGCTCTACCTTTGAGAGACTGAGGAATAAGAGAGGGATGGAGAGAAAGTGAACAAACACTGCATAGCTTAACAGCACTCGCTCCTCTGTGCAAAGCTTGAGTCTTCAAAGTCATCCACAGTTTTACCAATGTTGGTCCCACATGCTAATAATATGAATTGATACTTACCTGTATAAGAATGTATCAGCTTTAGCGAAGCTTATATTTTTTCCTCATTCAAGAAATAAACCTTACCGAACATGGTGGTGCACACCTGTAATCCCAGCACTTTGGAAGCAGAGGCAGAAAGATTGCCACTAGTTCAAAATTACCTAGTCTACATACTGGGTTCCAGGCTAGCCAAGGCTACAGACCAAGGCCTTATTTCAAACAGTAAAGGAAAGAAAGGAGAGGAGAGAAGAAAAATCAGGAGAGGAGAGAAGAGATAAGAGGAAGTGAAGACATGAGAAAAATAAGGAAAATAGAAGAAAAATATAGAAAAGGAAAATAAACAAAGTTTATATCCCTGATATGGCCACATAACTAAAACAAATGGGATGTGATTATTCAGTCATCTCAGCTGATAGAACATTCCAGCAGCCCAGCCCTCAGGTTTGAGAAGTACACCACAGATACAAAGCATCCAGCATCCTTTCTCTCCTACTGGGGGAACTGGCATACTCAAGAGGGATTCTTTGCAGAACTGATTCCCCAAACAGCTTGTTTTGTTTTGTTTTGCTTCCTTTGTATGTAGGCAGAATATCTTAAGCTGCCAAAGTAGGAAATAAGTGGCATTAAAAATGTTTTCCTGTGAAGCAGCAAATGATCTCTTTTAGCCTAATATTCACCAGAGACTTCCTGGAGTTGTGAAAACAACACAAAGCCACCATGATGTTCCTATAACTCATTCTTTGGACTGCATATAATTTTGGTTTCTTCCTTTCTGCTCTCTGAAGTTGCTGATATCTATGGCAATATGCAATATCATGCCAGCTTTAATTCAGGTGAAGCTAAAATTAGAGGTGAACTTGCTGGCTTAGTGGTCTCATGTCACGAATCACAAGGAAAAGTAGACACTTAGGGCTAAATTGTAGAAGGGACTCTCCAAATCAGCATTCACAAAGCACTCATTGGTATGCAGGAGCAGCTGTCTGGTATCCTCCCACCTCACAGCAAGCTGGTGACTTACTTATCAAAGGCTATACTAATCACTGGTTAAGAGGATAATTGCAAGTTGATGAAACATTGGAACCATAGAAGTACAACCAACACAGCCTTACCCACTCAGCTAGAATGAACTTACCTGATCCAGTACTAACTGTAGTCTCAGTATTGGAACGTTTTCTGTAATGCCTGTCTTTTCTTTAACTGATGGAATACACATGATCATCTTTTCAAGCATCTGCTTACCTTGTCAGGATCATCTCCTCTGATGTCAAACCCACTCACTAGGGAATAAGGCAATTCAATCGTCATCTCCACCAGCTGATTTATAAATAAACAAACTAATCTAATAAAGTAGCTGTAATTCTTTCCTCCCATTCACTTCGTTTTTATATGAAGATTTTTATTGGCCAAGTGTTTGCATCTCCCCAAAATGCATGTGTTGAAGCTCTGACCCCCGCAGAGTAATATTTGGAGATGGTGCATTTAGGAGATAATTAAGGTTGGAAGTGAATGTTATTAGGTTGGATCTATCTGGTGGGATTAGTGCCCTAACAAGAAGAAATGGCAGAGATCTTGTTCTCACTCTAGCTCTCTCTGTTTCTTGCTCATCTCTTCCCTCCCTCCCTTTCTTTCATGTAACAACACACTGAGAAGGCAGTCTTCTAAAAACCAAGAAGAGAACCCTTGATAGAAAATAAGCCAGCTGTCACTTTGATCTTGAATATCTAGCCTTCAGAAGTAGAAGAAAATCTCCTGTTGTTTAAGCCATCCAGACTATGCTATGGCTGACCAAGCTGACTGAGATAGGGTTCCAGTTATAAAATGATATCATATGTAAGTCTATAAATATTAATGTGGTATTTTCAATGAAATGTGTATCATTCATTGTATAGTTACACATAAATTTAGATCCCAATGTACCCCACTAAGCACGACTGCAGTTTAAGTCTTTAGCTGGTAAAAGTTTATTTCTCTGTTTAGCCCATTTGGAAAAGGTATTCCCTTTGGGAGACTGTTTAATAAGTCAAAGACATAACAGAAACAGTGTTGACCTCATTAACATAAGCTCCCTTATCCTGTTTATAACTTGGTCATAAACCTTCATAACTGCTCAGTAAGAAAACCGTCTGGATGATAATAGTACTCTGAGGGGATGTTGTTTGCAGATCAGTGAAGCCAGGCCACATGTCCCTGCACCAAAGAGCTTTAAAAGTGCTACTATCAGTGAAAACAAAACTACTTAAAATTTATTAATGTATCAGTACCACTATGTAGAAGAAAATGTGGAAGAAAAGACATTTTTCCTTTGCATATTTGAGCCAAGTTAATGCAAGCTTTTCTTATACATTCCCTTATTCTGAAGTAGTCAATTGCAAGGAATACCTTAGATTCAAAGCTGTGTATCTGTATAAGTATGTATGCATTTGCATATAGACATAAATATATGTATAGATACACATGTATAGGCATTTGCATATATGTTTAAGGACATTTATGTGTATACATATATGTATACATTGACAGTGTGACTTATTTCAATTAATAGTTGTTAGTTGAAAAATATGTCACAAATTTTAGTAAATAAGTTACCTTTATTTTTCAAGTGCTGTGTGTGCACACATGTGCAAATTAGAGGATAGAAATCTTTAATCTTTCACTTATATAACAACTCAGAGGAAAAATAGAAGGTCACTAAATAGAAAAAGTTATAATTTAGATGTGACTGTTTCTTCCTTAAACAACAATATCTCATTAAGAAATTTCTGTAATTTCACTTTAATTTGAAAGATAAATTGAACATACTCATGTTTTTTCCATGTTGGTCTCTGTTCTGTATTCTGTGGCATCTTATTTTCATAATTACTGGCTTCTGAGATTGAGTACACATGGGGAGAATTAGTTGAGGTGAAGCATGGATTATGAACAGTTTAGAAGTGAATGCACATCATTTTCTGTAACAGCACCACTAAGGCGAGTCTTCTAGATTTCTTGGATATGCCTCAGACCCAAGCAGCTCTTCTAAACACTCTTCTCTGAAAACACATTGAGATTGTAAGTCTAACTAACTCCTGCTTAACAGGACTGTCAGCCTGCAGAGGAACAAGCTGAGCAAGGAGACATCCAGAGTAGAGCATTCTATAAGATGATGCTGGGTCAGCTCGAAAAGAGGCATGGCACCCAAAAATAGAGAGAGGGAGGGAGCATGGACCTGCAGTGGAGAGCTAAGAGACAACCAAACAGAATACATGGCACTACACATTTTTTTTTCCATTTCTCTGAACATTGCTTAGGACACACCAACAAATGGTCCATGTTAAAGCTAAGGAAAATTTGAATACAGACAATATAGACAGGCAATTCATGAAAATGAACTTTCAGGTGATGTAATACATGGTGCTAAATAAGAAAATGTATTCTTAGACAATGTTTTTAAAATTTTTATTGACAATTTTTAAAATTTTATTTATTGATCTATATATCAGATGAGAGACAGATAGAAAGAGAGAGAGAAAGAGATGGAAAGAATGGGTATGCTAAGACCTCTACTCACTGCAAATGAACTCTAGACATATAAACCATCTTGTGCATCCAACTTTATCTGGGTACTGGGAAATTGAAACCTGGGACCTTTGGTGCTAAGCCATCTCTCCAGTCCTTATTGGAAATTTTTTTTTTTTTTTTTTTTTTTTTTTTTTTTTTTTTTTTTTTTTTTTTTGGTTTTTCGAGGTAGGGTCTCACTCTAGCCCAGGCTGACCTGGAATTCACTATGGAGTCTCAGGGTGGCCTTGAACTCACGGCGATCCTCCTACCTCTGCCTCCCGAGTGCTGGGATTAAAGGCGTGCGCCACCACGCCCAGCTCCTTATTGGCAATTTTTAAGCAAGTGCCTTTAACCACTAAGCCATCTCTCCAAACCCTGTATTTACAATTTTCATAAATGTACATAATGCATTTTGATCATAATCCCCTCCTATTATGTTATTTTGCTTCCCCCTTCTACAGAACTCCTTCTTCTTTCCAAATAGTCTTTCTTCTATTTAGGTATTTCTACCTCCTTTTACCCAATGCTACTTGACCTTGGAGGATATGACAGAGATGCCTCATTTAGTGCTGAGCCCTCAATTATCACTTATTCTCATACTTTGACAAGTTTTGAGGCTTTCCAGTAGTCACCATCATCTGCAAAAAAGCAAACAAAAACTAGCTTCCCAGATAAAAGGTGAGCGAAGCATTAATCTATGGACACCAACAGAAATATGTAGAGGGCAATGTGATGAACACCACATGACCATTTAACCAAACAGCAGTAAGAGCTTCTTCCCTAGGTTTTATGACTTTCCTAGCCATAGGGTTTTGACTAAATTTTCTATACCAAGTATGAATTCCCTCCACAAATCCAATCATAGAGCAATTGGTTACCCCTATAACAGTCATGCTGCTAGTGCACAGTGGACACACATTATCTGGCTGGTCAGTTATGTAACTTCCAGGGTCTACTCATGGTTAAGACTATTGATAACTTTCTTTTGCTAGCATCCTACACAGCACTTTCCAGCACTCTGAAAGCTAGCTAGCAGGAAGGAGGCTTGAAGTTCAGTTCTATCTTGATTTCTAAGTGTCCTAAAACTGAAGCATGTGGTGTCATCAGCAAGAGGGTCTTACCATCTAGTTCTGGTGGAAAACCAAGAGCCTTGGAAATGTCCAGTATTGTTTGGGGGCACCAGGGGGCTCCTTGACCACAACTCACTGGGAGGTATTCCACCTCTGGCACTGGGATCTTCCCGTAACAATCTATCTGGAAGCACCATTATACTTCTGGGAGCATCATTATTCAGTCTTGAAGGGCACTTCTGCCTCAATCCTTTCTCTTTAAAGAATACATATTTTTAGTGCTGGAGAAATTGATTAGTGGTTAAGTCCCTAGCCTAAGGACCCACATTCAACTCTCCAGGCCCCATGTAAGCTAGATGCACAAGGTGATAAACATGTGCACGAGGTGGCACATGCATCTGGAGTTTGATTGCAGAGGTTGGAGGCCCTGATGTGCCAATTCGCTCCCTCTCTCTCTCTGTCTCTCTCTCTCTCTCTCTCCCTCTCTCATATTAAAGGCAGTCTGTTGGGCTTGCCTCAAAAAAAAAAAAAAAAAAAAAAAAAAAGGTCAGTTTGTTGGGCTTGCCTCAAAAAAATACATATTTTTAGATTATCTATCAAGAAGGCTCCCCTATGCTTTTGCATACTGCATTTAGTTTTGGAGAAACCTCTCCCCATTCCTTCCTTAACTCCGTCCCCTGACACCATTTGGACCTTTCCAACCCTAATATTCTACCATTTATTTACATATCTACTATCTACTCCTCTTAAGACCACCCCTTCTCCTATGGTACTTTTCTAGCTTTTAAAGCATTTGCATTTGAACTATGACAAAGTCTGTAACATTTTAAATAATTCATCATTAAAATATAAAGATAGTATACTGAATAGTACATGGCTATTCACTTTAGCTTGTGATTCCAGGGTGTTGAATATTCTAGTTTACATTCTTATATATTTGTAATATTCCTAATGAAAAGTTAAAGTGAATGAATCTGAGTTAATGAAATTGTTTACAAAGATACCATTTCATTGTTTTTAAAATATTGGATAAACAGGTACTTAAATGCACCAAAGACCTATTATTAGTGAATTAATTAGAAACATAATTATCATAAAATGCAAATCTCTTCTTTATTTCCTATTTGACTTAACTTGTAAACATTACATAACATCTGGGTTCATTAATATATTAGGAGGGTTATAACACTACCCTCAAAAGCATCTTGTGAGAATGCAATAATGTGATCTTTTATAAACTCCATGCTGAGATAGGAGATCTAAGTACAATTATACCTCTAGTCTAAGATGATGCTGGCCTTGTAATTTATCTTCTAATAACAATAAATGAAAAAGAAGGAATTCTACCATACTCCTTCTATGAGGCCAGCATCACCCTGATACCAAAACCAGGCAAAGGTAGAACAAAAAATCTAAATTACAGGCCAATCTCCTTCATGAACATAGATGCAAAAATTCTCAACAAAATATTGGCAAACAGAATACAAGAGTATATCAAAAAGATCATTCACCCTGACCAAGTAGGCTTTATCCCAGAGATGCAGGGATGGTTCAATATATGCAAATCTACAAATGTAATACATTATATAAATGGGTTGAAGGACAAAAATCACATGACCATCTCATTGGACGCAGATAAAGCATTTGACAAAATCCAACATCCCTTCATGATAAAAGTCCTACAGAGACTGGGAGTAGAAGGAACATATCTCAATATAATAAAAGCTATTTATGACAAGCCTACAGCCAACATATTACTAAATGGGGAAAAACTGGAAGCTTTTCCACTAAAATCAGGAACAAGACAAAGGTGTCCACTGTACCCACCTTTATTTAATATAGTTTTGGAAGTCATAGCCATAGCAATAAGGCAAGAGACACAAATAAAAGGGATACAAATTGGAAAGGAAGAGATCAGGTTATCATTATTTGCAGATGACATGATTCTATACATAAAGGACCCTAAAGACTCTACTAGCAAACTGTTAGAGCTGATCAAAACCTACAGCCATGTAGCAGGATACAAAATAAATACACAGAAATCAGTAGCCTTCATATATGCTAACAACAAACACAGAGGATGAAATCAGAGAATCACTCCCATTCACAATTGCATCAAAAAACATAAAGTACCTTGGAATAAACCTAATCAGGGAAGTAAAGAATCTCAACAATGAAAACCTTAAAACACTCAGGCAAGAAATTGCAAAAACCACTAGAAAGTGGAGAAACATCCCCTGTTCCTGGATTGGAAGAATCAATATTGTGAAAATGGCAATCTTACCAAAAGCAATCTACACATTTAATGCAATCCCTATCAAAATCCCAAAGCATTCTTCATGAAAATAGAAAAAACAATCCAAAATTCATTTGGAATCACAAAAAAACTCAAATATCTAAAATAATATGACCATACCTGATTTTAACCTATACTCAGAGCCATAGTACCAACAACAGCGTGGTACTGGCACAAAAACAGACATGTAGATCAGTGGAACAGAATAGAGGACCCAGATGTAAGCCCAAGTAGCTATAGTCACCTGATATTCGATAAAAAATGCCCAAAATACTCATTGGAGAAAAGACAGCCTCTTCAGCAAATGGTGTTGGGAAAACTGGATATATATCTTCAGAAGGATGAAAATAGATTCTTCTCTCTCGCCATGCACAAGAATTAAGCCCAAATGGATTAAAAACCTTAACATCAGACCTGAAACTCTGAAACTGCTAGAGGAAAAAGTAGGGGAAACCCTTCAACATATTGGTCTTGGCAAAGACTTTCTGAATACAACCCCAATTGCTCAGGCAATAAAACCACAGATTAATCACTGGGACCTCAAGAAAATTACAAAGATTTTGCACTGCAAAGGACACAGTGAAAAAAGCAAAGAGGCAACCTACAGAATGGGAAAAAATCTTCACCAGCTATATATCTGATAGAGGATTAATATCTAGGATATACAAAGAACTCAAAAAGTTAAATAATAAGGATCAAACAAGCCAATCAAAAAATGGGCTATGGTGGGCTGGAGCGATGGCTTAGCGGTTAAGCGCTTGCCTGTGAAGCCTAAGGACCCCGGTTCGAGGCTCGGTTCCCCAGGTCCCACGTTAGCCAGATGCACAAGGGGGCGCACGCGTCTGGAGTTCATTTGCAGAGGCTGGAAGCCCTGGCGCGCCCATTCTCTCTCTCCCCCTCTATCTGTCTTTCTCTCTGTGTCTGTCGCTCTCAAATAAATAAATTTAAAAAAAAAAAAGGGCTATGGAGCTAAATAGAGCATTCTCAAAGGAAGAAATACAAATGGCATATAAGCATCTAAAAAAATGTTCTATGTCACTAGTCATCAGAGAAATGCAAATTAAAACTACATTGAGATTCCATCTCACTCCTGTCAGATTGGCCACCATCATGAAAACAAATGATCATAAATGTTGGCAGGGATGCGGAAAAAGAGGAAGCCTTCTACACTGGTGGTGGGAATGCAATCTGGTCCAGCCATTGTGGAAATCAGTGTGGAGGTTCCTAAAACAGCTAAAGATTGATCTACCATATGACCCAGCTATAGCACTCCTAGGCATATATCCAAAGGAATCATGTCATTTCCTTAGAAGTACGTGCTCAACCATGTTTATTGCTGCCCAATTTCTAATAGTTGGGAAATGGTACCAGCCTAGATGTCCTTCAAATGATGAGTGGATAATGAAGATGTGGCACATTTATACAATGGAGTTCTACTCAGCGGTAAAGAAAAATGAAGTTATGAAATTTGCAGAAAAATGGATGGAACTGGAAAGGATTATACTAAGTGAGGTAACCCAGACCCAGAAAGCCAAGCGCCACATGTTCTCCATCATATGTAGATCCTAGCTACAGTTGATTGGGCTTCTGTGTGAGAATGAAAATACTTAGTAGGAGAGGCCAGTAAGTTAAAAAGGAGACATAAAGGGTAGAGAAAGGAAGGGAGGAGGGTACTTAATAGGTTGATATTGTATATACGTAAGTACGATGATTGTGATGGGGAGGTAATATGATGGAGAATGGAATTTCAAAGGGGAACATGTGGAGGTGGGAGGGAGGGAATTAACATGGGATTTTTTTTTTTTTATAATCATGGAAAATGCTAATAAAAAATTTAAAAAAAACAATAAATGTACTTCACCTAGGGGTGGTAATGCGCCCATAGATACAAAATTATAAACATGCACCTCTTTGACTATATCTCTTATTTTTCTTTCATCTACTAAGGAGAGGAAGACTAGCACCTTATTCACTGTACATGGTAAAACACGCATAAACACAGGGTCATTTATGGTTATTGAAGTTTATTCTCTCCGTATAAGTTTAATTTGTATTTAATTTATCTTACATCCTTCCTGAATACTGCTAAGATCAGAAACCAACATTGTCAAGTCATGGGTGATGTTGCTTTCATTTACCAAGCTATTTGAGAAGAGGGCACTAGCATCCAGCCATGAAACCCAAAGCCCAGAAGGTTTAGAAACCACCAACCAGATGTTCAGCTACTAAAACTTCTGAATGTCTTCACCAATCTCTGCTTTAGTTATTTGAACTTCATCTTCTCTGATTACATAACCACTGAGATGAACTGATTTAAGTTCATCAGATCATCAATAATTGATCAAGTTCATTGGAAATTAATTTTTGCCCAAGACATATTAACAGAATCCTTAAACGTTATTTTTGGTGTAAAAACATAAACTAGGGCTGGAGAGATGGCTTAGTGGTTAAGCGCTTGCCTGTGAAGCCTAAGGACCCCGGTTCGAGGCTCGGTTCCCCAGGTCCCACGTTAGCCAGATGCACAAGGGGGCGCACGCGTCTGGAGTTCCTTTGCAGGGGCTGGAAGCCCTGGCGTGCCCATTCTCTCTCTCTCCCTCTATCTGTCTTTCTCTCTGTGTCTGTCGCTCTCAAATAAATAAATAAACATAAATTACCTAATCACGGAATGTCATAATAAGGTTAGGTGTCATGGTGAAGGACTCTAATCCCAGCACGTGGGAGGCAAAGACAGGAAGATCATGAGGTTTGGGTAAGTCTCAACTATGCAATATACACGGTAAACTCCTGGAAGCCTAGGCTAGACATCAGTATTCTGTGACAAAATAAACAATTTGCAATTAAGTTATAATGCACCATCAAGGAATACTGGAACACAGAGGGTTTATTGTACTTCTGATAATTTTGTACTGTGTGTTTAATGTATTCTGATCAATATTTCCTCTCTTTGCCCCCACTTCCCTATCTCTCTTCTATCTTTCTTTGCAAATAGTTCCTCTTTTATTTTGATGTCTTCTTTTTTTTTATTTTTTGCCTTCTTCCTTAGTCCATGACTGAATATTGATGGGCCTAATAGCATGCAGGCCTTGTTCATGTAGCAATAGTCATGGTGATATCATGAATGTGATAATCACTTCATGCCCAGAAAACAGTGCTCCAAAGGCCCCCTCCCCATCCTCTGGCTCCTACCCCCTCTTCTGCAGTGGGGAACTTAGAATTCTTTTTTTTTTTTTGGTTTTTCGAGGTAGGGTCTCACTCTAGCCCAGGCTGACCTAGAATTCACTATGGAGTCTCAAGGTGACCTTGAACCCATGGCAATCCTACCTCTGCCTCCCGAGTGCTGGGATTAAAGGTGTGCACCACCATGCCTGGCTGGAATTTAGAATTATTAAATGCAGGGTGTGTCCAAATTTTCAGAAAATATGGCAGCAACACTATATGCATGAGTGTGGAACTTTGCATTTGGCAAAAGCCTAGAGTGCTCTTATGCCTTGATTAGTCATTAAAGGCCTTATTAGAAGTACTCATCCCCATGGAAAAAGTCCCTGTGTGAACTGGGCATAACCAATTTTCCTTTATTAGTTGATAGTGCTCATTTGGGGCTCAGCCCGGCCTTAAACATGAAGGCTACATGTGGGTTGGATGGCAGATATTGTCAATGGGAGTCTGAAAATGTCATCTACATACATGTATAACATCTCCCATTATGTCAGAAAGTAGACAAAGATTTGAAAAGGTTGTTATCACCCACTCCTCCAAAATTAGACCTTCCTTAAGAATACTGAATAGAATATCTTGCCAGAGATTTGTCATAACAAGGGGACATGAATATCTCAAAACAGAAGATTCAGGTTGCTCCAGTCAAAACCAGGAGTCAGATGTTAAAGAAGATTGGGAGAATGGGTAGGTCTGAAGGTTAGAAGGTAGTCCTGCAGCAAAAAGCAGTTATAGCACACTGGCTTAGCATATCAAACCCTGTGCTAAACAGCAGGCTCATGAAATATGACAACTGGAGACAACTGTGAGATGGAGACAAGAGTTCTTAGAGAATTCAAGATGTTCCCGGGGAGAGATATACAGGCCTATACACATCACCACTACAGTTAGAAACAAATCAGGAAAACATGCTGCCCTTGGCATTCAAGGGAAAAGTAGGGTCAAACAAGGTCATAAACACAAGCACTGCACAAATAATGACACCCCTTGATGTGTCGATGAGGCAAGAAGAAGGAGACTGACAATCAGCAAAAGCCCAGAGAGAAGCAATTCAGAGGTGGATGCATGGGTGGTCAGGAATACATGGCAACCCAGACGAGGCACAAAATATACACTCATCTGAATCAGATACAAAATGTTCTCTCAAACAACTAAAATGTTCTAAACCTTCCTTCATAGATTTCATATTTCACTTTGGGTTTCCATGTGTGACCCATGTCTTCCATCAACTTGTCATATAAAGACGTGATGTTTTTTGTGTCACCTTAGGGTGTGTGTGTGTGTGCTTGTACACATGTGTTAAGCAATAGTTATAGCAGTCTACATATCCCTAGTAGTTTAAAAATGTTTTAAAATAGTACAATTATTTTCTTCAACATACCCACAGAAGGATTGAAGAACAAGGATATGATTCTAATGAGCAGAATCAGATTCTAAATTTTTACCAATATCTGCTATTGACAACCTAAGTGTAAAGTAGATTTTAGGAAGGGAATTACATTCAAGACCTTTTTTTAAAAAAAAATTATTTATTTATTTATTTATTTGAGAGCGACAGACACAGAGAGAAAGACAGATAGAGGGAGAGAGAGAGAATGGGCGCGCCAGGGCTTCCAGCCTCTGCAAACGAACTCCAGACGCGTGCGCCCCACTGTGCATCTGGCTAACGTGGGACCTGGGGAACCGAGCCTCGAACCGGGGTCCTTAGGCTTCACAGGCAAGCGCTTAACCGCTAAGCCATCTCTCCAGCCCATCAAGACCTTTTTTTATATTGAGTTTCTAGAACAAATTATCATGATATCCCCATAAATTCAATAAGATATCTACTCAGACATTGTAATTAAACCAGGTGACCTCTCCCCACATCACACATTCAGCACCATGCTCTGGTAAAGACTCTAGCCCTGAACAATTTTCTTTCACGTCAACTTGTATTTCACTAACTGACAGGGTCATGAACTTTTCTTTTTCTGCCTTCTTGCCTTTTTTTCAAGCCAATGAAATATTCTTTTGGATTTCCCTCCAGGGCCTGATTTGTACTGATTTCTGTAATCACACCTTCTCTGACCATTCTAGGTTAGAATATGACAGCTGCACAGTCTATAAGGCTTAGCAAGGATACATGAGCCCTTGCTAAGGAGAACTGGATGCAAATTTCTATGAATATTAACTACCAAGAAGAATTTCCAGTTAATCAATAATATTAACATATTCTCTCAAACTGAAATGTTTCAACAAGTTCTCCATTATCAATGGTTTTTAAAGCTTTTTAAAAAAATTTATTTATTTATTTGAGAGCAACAGACAGAAAGAGGCAGAGAGAGAGAAAGAGAGAGGGAGAGAGAGAGAGAGAGAGAGAGAGAGAGAGAGAGAATGGGAGCGCCAGGGCTTCCAGCCACTGCAAACTAACTCCAGACACATGCGCCTCCTTGTGCATCTGGCTAACGTGGGTCCTGGGAAATCGAGCCTAGAACTGGGGTCCTTAGGCTTCACAGGCAAGCGCTTAACCACTAAGCCATCTCTCCAGCTCCGCTATCAATATTTTATTGTCAACACAGTTGGCAAGCCTTACTCATTAATTCATTCTTTTATCAACTAATGCATTATATATACTTTATTAAAAATATAAGAAAGTGGGCTGGAGAGATGGCTTAGTGGTTAAGGCAGTTGCCTGCAAAAAAAAGGACCTTGTTTCCATTCCCCAGGACCCACATTAGCCAGATGCACAAGAGGGTGCATGCATCTGGAGTTTGTTTGCAATGGCTGCAGGCCCTGGCAGGCCCATTCTCTCTCTCCCTCACTCTCTCTGCTTCTTCCTCTCTCTCTCTCTTTCAAATAAATAAATAAAAATAATATATATATATATATATATATAAGTAAGGTCTAAGAGGATTAAGGAGAGGGGATGGAGAAAAGGATAGAGTGGGAGGAGGGTTAATAAAAAACAAAGCTATTATTGTGAATAAGCCATATAGAAGCCCACTTCTTTGTTATCTAATTAAAAAGATATATAATTTTTAAAAAGAGAGGGTTTAGGATGCTGTGGGGATGGGTAATGCTGCTCCAAGAAACTATAGGTTGTTATAGAAAATTCCCAGTTTCAAGGGTAGGATACCTCCCAGTGAGTTTGTTGGTCAGGGAGGCTCCTGAGGCCCCAAACAAGATAGGTTATTTCCAAGGCTGGTGGTTACCCTTTTGCTGAGGATGCCACATGCTTTATTTCAGGACACTGAGAAATCAAGCTAGAGCCTCTTCCTCCCTGTCACAGTGCTGAAAAGTGCTATGCAGCCCCCTGGGGGAGACAAGTCATCAGCAGTTGTAACCATCAGTGGACCCTATAAGCTACACAAATGGCCAGCCACGTAAGATGTGCCCACTAAAGCAATAGTGGAATGCCTGTTATGAGAGTAACCAACTCCTTGCTCTCTCTGGTTGAATTTGAGGCATGCTCCATGGGAGAAAATTCATGATTAGTACTAAAAACCTAGTCAAAAGCCTATGATTGGGAAAGTCATAGACTCTAAGCAGGAAACAACTTTTTTTAAATTAAATGGATAATTATGCAAACAAATTGTTTTGTAACAGGCCACATACTAACACTACTGTCACTTTTGATTAGAGAAGCTTCTTTTGCAGATGGTGGTGACTAGTAGAGAGACTCAAAATTCAAAGTGCTGATAAGAAATGATACTGAGTGTTAAATGAGACATCTCTATTACACTCTCCAAGGTTCAGGGGCCACTGCAGAATTTAAGAGCCAAAGGATGGAGAGAATTGCCTTAGACTGCTGCCTTCCAGACTCAGCATGGCTATTACATTTATGAACTCACATTGGCTATCACTAGCTGCACAAATCTGTAACATGTAAAGGCAAAAATCAACATCAAATAGAAGTATAACAAGTTGGAAATAAACAGGAGATCAGTACAGAGGTGACAGAGCAGGAGTAAACCAAGGAGGAGATTATGATCAAGACACTTTGTTTGTATGTATAGAAGTTGTCAATAAGAAGAGAAACATTATGCTAGGTATCTCTCATATGCTCATATGTTGGGAGAAGTAATGGACCCAGATATATGACCATTATTAAAATTTCAAAGTAAAGTTAGTACTTGTTTCTATAGTGAAAATTGGAAGCATAACAATCCCAAAATATACTATTTAAAAATCAATCCTACATTTTTATTGGCTACTTTTAGACCCAAAATAGAATGGAGTGTCTACAAAGGATTGGTGATTAAATTTCTCATTAGCAAAAGTCAACACAGAAATTAATACATAATTCTGAAAAAAAATCTATGCAAAATCATCATTCATTTCTGAAGCACAGCCTGAAAGTTTATTACCTACCATCAAATCTATTTGAAAGAACTTCTAAAGGATTTTCTCTAAAGACAACTAAAAGATGAACACAAAAAATTATCAAATGTCAGTGCTTTAATTAATTATTGGCTGAAGATAGTAGTATCAATTAATGTGCTGAATTAATAATTACAATTAAAACAAAATTTCAGGTAAAACAAAAATATTTGGAGGAGTAGTCAAAGAAATATCACATTAGGCCTTATGTTCAGGAGTAGAAAATTTTTAGAAACACCCATAATACTTACAGATGGCAATAAATCAGATTCTGACTTACATATACTTTGGAAGAAATCATTTTAACAGGCGGAAACTATAATATTTTCTTCCCAAAAGATAGGGATAAAATAATAACTTTTTAACTTCACAATCTCTTCCACATTGTTCAGCTCTTCATGTCTTTTTTCCTCCTGACACATGTAGAGGCTCAACCCATGAAATCACAACCTAAGAGAACGCTGACCATCCTCTGCTCTAAAAGATTTTGAGGAAAATTGCTGCTACAGCTTCCATGGAAAATCCAGATCTCAGGTCACCTGTCTGAGAACAAGTTTTGTTCAAGCGTCTGTGTGCTAACATCTACAATGTTACACATTGAGATTTAAAATATAAATAAACATTCATTTATTTATAGAAAATGAATGATATCATAAAATAACAGTTATATGAAAAGTAAGAATCTTTCCAAATAAACACAATGTGTAAGAAGGGTGATAGTCTTTCTCAATTTGTAAGTCTCCCTAATGACTAGCTGGGCAAAAACAGCTGGATTTTGACAGTCAGGTGTGTTTTTATCCTGCTGATAGGCTGGTCTCTGAAACATATGAAGGAAATCTGAATTCACACAGATATGCTTCAGAAACAAAATGAGTAGTATTTTAATACCCTTTCCAGAAATTTCTGGATATTCTTTTCAGTCAGGGGAAGTTGCTAGAAGCTTAATAATATGGTGACTCAGGTTATAGAATTAGTTATTTTTATTCTTTGTGGAGAAATTTGTTTTGTTTATGTTTTTGTTTTGAGAGAATGTTTTATTAATCCTGATCCTTCCACCACTAACTAAACTGAGTGTAATATTACAGGCCTGCACCACCACACCCAGCCATTTTTATTCTTTATATAAATTTCATTAATATTGCACAGTGAATTTCACCATGCATGAACACACGATATCATAAACTGATGCTTTAGGAAATATGGTTAAGGTCATTGTCCAAATGTTCCTTTGTTTTTCTTTATATTGTCACGAATTCACATTTGCTAATATATCCATTGATGACGATGATTAGATAATAAAAATGTGGTATATATACACAATAGAGTTTACTCAACTATAAATAAAATTGAAGTAATGAAATTTGCAGGAAAAAAATGGATGAAATTGGAAAAACATTATCCTAAGTAAAATTAATAAGAGCCCAGAAAGACAATCATTTGGATGTTTTTCTCATGTGTGCATCTTAAATTTAAATGTCAGTATGTATGTAAATGAGGGAATGTGAGACAAAGTATAGGAGACCAACAGAGGAACAGGGAGTAGTGAGAAGGAATGAAAGACAGAAAGAAACATGTACTATGAAGTCAGAAAGAAAGCTAAGTTGTCAGGGAGAGTGCAAGGGTAGAGGAAGTGGAAAAGAGAGGAAGGGAAACAAAATAATTGCTGGAAAATACCATAATACACCCAATTCTTTGTATGGTAATTTCATTTTATTTATTTATTTTTTTAAATTATTTATTTATTTGACAGAGAAAGAGGGAGTGAGAGAGAGAGAAAGAATGGGTGTGTCAGTGCTTCCAGCCACTGCAAACGAACTCCAGATGTGTGCATGCCCTTGTGCATCTGTCTAACACAGGTCCTGGGGAATCGAACCTGGGTCCTTTGGCTTTGCAGGCAAATGCCTTAACAACCAAACCATCCTTCCAGCCCTATTTTAATTTTTTATTATTAAGAATATATTTTGTGTAGATACATCCTGTGTTGGTACCCTCTTTTCCCTCTTCCCCCCATGCCATGGGGGTCCTCCTCAGGGGGGTTGCAGGTATTCCCCATGGGGTTGTGGCTTATGTGTTGTGTATGAAGGAGTCAGTTATTATGGGAAGGCAGTGCCTCTGGGCATGACATCCCAACCTATAATTCTTACAACCTTTCCACCCCCTCTTCTGTAAAATTCCCTGAGGTTTGGTGGGTGGATGTTTTTTTGCTTTATCGAGGTAGGGTCTCCCTCTAGCCCAGGCTGACCTGAAATTCACTATGTGTCTCAGGGTGGCCTCAAACTCAAGGTGATCCTCCTACCTCTGCCTCCCAAGTGTTGGGATTAAAGGCATGCACTACCACATCCAGAAAGGTTAGGAGCCTCTGGCTTTCTGCTTTGATATGTATAGAGTATCCTCAGCCTATGTCTCCTTCATTTATTTTAAAATCATTAAAATCAGAAGCTCTCAATCTCACAAGGGTATACAGAAGGTTTCTAAAATTTACATTTAAATATTTTAACAGTAAAATGTAAATTTTATTCTGGTATTGCTAAGAAATACCATACATCTATGTTCAAACAAATGTCCATTTTATGCACATATCTGAACAACCATAGTTTGTGTTAAGAATTCTCTTAAGTAAAAATGATATTCCATACAAAAAGCTGTTAATTCATCCCACAATTCTACCTTACGACAACCTTCATCTTTCCACATAAAGAAGAAATTCCTAGTGTTATTTTCTCATTGTCTACCCAAATATTCATAATTTATATACCCCAAAATCAGGCTAAAAAATTAATAAAGTTTAATAATTGCATTTCTTCATAAAAACCATTCTTTCTCCATCCTATGTGGTACATATGCTGTGATGTGTATAGAAATAGTGTGTGGTGTGGTGTGTGTGCTGTGCACACAGGTCTGTGTTGATCTCACACCCTTTGTGCTCCTCGTGGCAACCAGAGGAAATTATCTGGGTACCCCCTCCATCCTTCACCCACCTGCTTTCCTCGTCACAGAATCTCTTAATGATTCTGGAGGAGGCCATTTGTGAGCCCCAGCAGTTAAAGACGTTGTCTTAAAAACCAGCTTTTTTTTTTTTACCTTAGCTACCATGAATACTGCAATAATCATTTTTCATTTCAATGTTATAACCTTGATGAACGTTAAGATGCAGGCTAACATCACCGTTTTCTTCATTGGAACACATGTCACTGGGTGAAAAGGGCATGTGCCACGACAGCCTCACTGCGAGAGTACGCGTGTGTCACCACAGCCTCACTGCGAGAGTACGCGTGTGTCACCACAGCCTCACTGCGAGAGTACGCGTGCCACCACAGCACAGTTGTAGTCAGGTTCCCAATGCTGTTAGAAAACACCTGACCAAGAACAGTTTGTGGGAAAAATGAGTTTATTTTGGCTTACAGACTTAAGGGAAAGCTCCATGATGACAGGGAAGATGATGACACAAGCAGAGGGTGGACATCACCAACATCAGATTGACAACAGCTGCAGGAGAGTGTGCCAAATACTGGCAAGAGGAAGCTGGCTATAACACCCGTGAGCCCACCCCAACAATATACTATCACCAGGAGGCATTAATTCCTAAATCACCATCAGCTGAGATCCTAGTACTAAGCACACCTAAGTTTGTGGTGGACATCTGAATCAAACCACCACAGACAGGTACCACCATAGATTCACTGGGAAACATGTACCATCACAGCATCACTATGAAAACACTTTTGACCTTGTGCATCTCCCAAATGTTTTTTGGGGTCCACCAGAGATTGGTGAACCACTGTTTGCAGTCCCTTCCCTTCAAAGATGGAGGGGAGGAGGCTGCTGTCAAGGAGAACATCCTATGAGCATTTTCTGACTGTATAAAGGATCCCTTAGTGTGGGATGCTGTGGGTGCTTAGGGAGGATGCAGCCCTCTGATCTGTTGGAACAAGTGCCACTCTTCTTTCTAGGACCCGTGTGAGCAAGGACAAAATTGTGCTCATGAAGTGGTGATGGGAGGGAAACATGAGAAGAAGCAGAATTTTTTAAAAAAGAAAAGACAACAGAGTGAAGGGGAACCTTTGCAGATGCAATAGCCGAAGCAGAAGCTGGAATTCTCTACTGTGAGGAGCGTACAGATACTTCCACTTAGACACTGCGTTCCATATACAAGTAAGTTTCTGCATACAGCCCGGGAGTAATTAGTTAACATTCAATGCACTCTAATTAGGATTACACACCACACAGTGTTTACAGGGCATGTGAAAGATAATCACAAGTCCACACTACCACTCTTACATATCTTGGCAGTGTCACCATCACTGGAAGGTTTTTTAATTAGAATGAGAAATGGTTTTTCAATGGTGGAATGAGCTCCAGATTAGCAGATTATCATCCCAGTGCTTCTGTCATTGCTGAGCCAAATGAAGGGTACAAAAGGAAAGTCAACATACAGCCTTGAGAAAGAGCTTGGATTCACTCAGCTTCAGCGGGTGGCTGCCACCCACCGCCAACCGTGAAGCCAGAGCGCTTTTGTGTGTGCCCCATGAGCCTGTACCTCAAGCTTGGGAAAGTGGCTTAAGAAGAGACAGCCAGGACTTTATTGAATCTATAAAAAGATTGTTACTCTTTAAAAACATATTTATTACTTGCCTGCTAATAAGATTCCATATGTATGGGAATTCACTTTGAGACTTGCCTTTGGAAACATATTGTGACAAGGTGGTCAAACAGAAGAGTCCAAATCCTCACTTTCCACAAATTAAAAATAACCTTCTCCTGGTTAAAAAAAATAAACTATCAATTTTAACAATTGAGAAAGAACAAAATTACTTCATCACAAAGGTGAGGCTAAAGAAAAATAGGAAGAAAAGAAATAAAATAAGCAACAAGTAACACTTTGTGTGTGGGGGGGATTGAGGTATGGTCTCACAGTAGTCCAGGCTAGACCTCGAATTCACTATGTATTCTCAGAGTTGGATTGAACTCACAGATACTCCTACCTCTGTCCCCCAAGTACTGGAATTAAAAGCATGCACCGCCATCCCCAGCTCTAACAGGTGACATTTGAATCAGCAAAGTGGCTAGATAGCCAGGGGTTTTCCACTGGAAGCATGATGTACCTAAACAGCAAAGGATTAACCTTGCTTAAAGATAACCTTGCATTCTTTGAAGTCATTGAAATATCCTGCCTCTTGCAATTCTTTGGCTGAGACATGGCTCGGTGGTTGATCATATATTTGCTCCCGTATGCAAGACCCTGTTTGATGCCCAGCACCAACAACAACAACAACAAAAAAAAAAACAATTAAAGGAAGTCAAAGTAGTTCTAGGGTCATAATACAAAATGTAATTTATTAACTCACACTCTGGAGGAGCTGTAGAATAAAGTCAAACCAAGTGCCAGCCAAGTGTATGCATGACTTAGTCTCAATAAAACCCCAGATATCAAAACCTGGGCCAGTGTCTCTGGTTGCCAGTACTCTGCACTCACAGTAATACTGAGACACGGTTCCTGTAAGCACTGTTCGCACAATTCCCCTGAGGGTCCCTGGCAATTTCATGCATAAACGTCTCTTGGACCCTGCCCCATGTACCTCTTCCTTGTCTGACTTTAATCTGTATCCTTTTGCTATAATAAGCCATGGCCATTAGTATACTAGCTTGTTATGAGTCCTGAATCCATCTATTCATTATTGAACCTGGGGATGGTTTTGGAGATGGAATGTTCAGCTGGTGTCAAAAGTGCAAGTGACTTGGGAACCCTCAAATTTTCAACTTATGTTAGACTAGGAATCACCCAGCTTTATAATATCATCTAGAAACCAAAGTGGGATGAAATGTCCAAGAAAGAAAATATACTGAACTGATATCTTCTTTTTTTATTATTATTTTTTAAATTTTTTTGTTTATTTATTTGAGAGCGACAGACAGAAGGAGAAAGAGGCAGAGAGAGAAAGAGAGAGAGAGAGAGAGAGAGAGGGAGAATGGGCGCTCCAGGTTCTCCAGCCACTGAAAATGAACTCCAGACACATGCGCCCCTTTGTGCATCTGGCTAACATGGGTCCTGAGGAACTGAGCCTCAAATCAGGGTCCTTGGGCTTCACAGGCAAGCACTTAACTGCTAAGCCATCTCTCCATCTCTTATTTTTTTAATTAGTTTTATACTCAGTGGATACCATCAAGTTGGTACCATTGTTAGCCTCCTCCCTGTCCTTCCCCCTCCCCCTGGCCCCTCCTTGTTGAGGTATATGGATCATGCATTGTGGAGTTAGACCTCAGATATGGGTAGGAGGAAATGTCTCTGTGTATCATGACTCAATGTGTGGTTCTGACATACTTTCCACACCCTATATGCAAAATTTCCCTGGGCCATGTTGGGTTCATTTTAGGTCTGCTTCAGTGATGAGGTCTTGGGAGCCTCTGTGTCTCTGGATATCTGATAGGAGTTGATTGTTCTCTGTGTCAATCTCCTTCACCCTTGTACTGGTACCAAGTTCACCAAGAAAATAGCACCCTTGCTTGTTTGGCCAATCATTCTTAGTTTCAGCTGGGGCCCTTTTGAGGTATGATGAGGTGGTTCTCTCCTTAGGATCTGCATCTATTTAAAAAGAGAAGCAGATTCTCCAACAGAGAGTAAGTTATCACCAGATAAATAGGATAACCCTTATTTTTTAGAGAGAATTTAATAGGTATAGTGCCTCTTGTAGCCCACGACTGGTGGTAGCTTGATTGGAGAGCGGGCTAATTTTTAGATATGGTTCTGACATGTTTCTCAGCTCCAGCTATATGTCCTGTTCCACTGAGCAGATCAGATATTTGTTGGTTACCCACCATGGCTGTGTGCCACTATTTCACTTGTGTGGGCATCACAATAGGTTATTTGCTGCTAAAAGTAGGTTAGAGGGCTGGAGAGATTGCTTAGTGGTTAAGCGCTTGCCTGTGAAGCCTAAGGACCCCGGTTCGAGGCTCGGTTCCCCAGGTCCCACGTTAGCCAGATGCACAAGGGGGCGCACGTGTCGGGAGTTCGTTTGCAGAGGCTGGAAGCCCTGGCGCGCCCATTCTCTCTCTCTCCCTCTATCTGTCTTTCTCTCTGTGTCTGTCGCTCTCAAATAAATAAATAAATAAAAGTAGGTTAGACCATGTGTTGCTTGGACAGATATGGGTCATTTTCCCCCAGTTGCCCATGTAGCACTTCTGGCACTAGACGCGCTGACTGTCTGGGGACCGACTCTCTTCTAGCTTCCAGAATGTCACTCCATGTTATGTGTTAACCGCATATGGTGTCTTCAGCAGTAGGGTCTTTCCACTAACCATTCGTGGGTCATCAAGTACTTGGACAGAAATCTGTCTTTCTTTTAGGAAACTTTGTAGGTCTCTCTGATCAAAAGCTCATTGTGGATGATAGTCACATGCTGTTACTGGGAGTTACAGGTCAGTGCCATGAAGAGAAAGAAGAAAATGATAAGTAATATAAAAGAGTTAGAGAGGAAAGAGAGAGAGAAAGAGAAACTGTAGAAGATTAAGGTTAGTCTTCATCATACCCTCTCTAGTGCCTTGTGACTCAGATGTTCCCTCTAAGGGCCTGGTGAAGGTTCAACAATTTGGTCTGCCTTTTAGGATGTAGAATTTTATGGTACCACTGCCATTTGGGTCCATATTTGCGTCCCCCACCCCCTCCCTTGCCCCCCTTCCTCCCCACCCACCCTATTGTCCAGTCCTCCAGATGCTTGCTGGATATGTCAGCATCTTGTGTAGATTAAGGTTAGGTGCAGATAAGTGAGACTATGCAGCTATTATCTTTCTGTGATTGGCTTTTGTTGCAAACTGGCATCTGTTGCAAGTGTCCAAATAGAAACCAAAAACAAACAAAACAATTTTACTAATTAAATTTCAAGGAAAACCACTGAATACCATGAAATTCTATGTTCAGTTCCCACTAATCAAATGTATTCCTTAGCATTTGATGAACTGGAATCACACATAGGGGAAAGTATAAAGCGTGGTCAGAACAGGTAGAATGCTAGATAACAAGGCAGGGGGATCCTGCTCAGGATTAGCTCCCCATCTCACCAGTTAGTTCAAAGCCACAATGGAGTGGAGAGAAAGGAATTGGCTTTCAATGAACAGTGGCTCTAAAGCAGTCTTTGTCCCTCCCTGTACCTCAGACAGCCATGACCCCATGTCCACACTTCACCTGATGGCAAAACAGTGACAAGTGAAAAAGGAAAGTTGGAGCCATGAGCACTTCAGTATGACCAACTTGTGCATTTCAAAGCAAGAAATATTTGAGAAACATGGTGCTTCTGACATCCTAGAGGTAAGAGTTATACAAAATCCCAAAGAACAAAGCTCTGATTTATTTCTCCTCCAGGACATTCTGTTTTCCTGTCAACAGCTTATGTGTACTGTACACACCAGCTAAGAGAAGACAGGTGAATTGCAACAGCCTATTTTACTGAAAGTTGAGAAGACAATAATAGTCATAATGGTGTGTGTGGCAGGCTCTAGCAACCATGCCCTCAATACTGTTACAAGAGCAGCTCTTGTGAAATAAAGTCAGTAAAACCAGCATGAGTTCACTTCATCTCAGAACCCACCCCCCTTTTGGCTAAGCCCAGGGCCACAACACACTAAGTACTTAAAAACTGTGTGTTCCAAAGCCAAGTAGAACTCCACTGTCTAGAGTAATTTCCTTAGACCCAGAGAGGCTCTGGAATTCCTGCTTTATCCTCAAGTCTATTTCATCTTTGACCCTTCCACTTTACCAATTTTCTCATTCATTCAATAAGCCTGTTTCTAAGTTATCAGAAAGACTCTCATGAAAATACATTCTTCAGAGTCCCAAATTTATAATTCAGAGAAAGTGGAGTTTTATTTCATTAAAGAAGTAGGGCTCAGGGATGGAGAGATGGATTAGTGTTTGAGGTGCATGCCGGCAAAGTCAAAGAACCAAAGTTTGATTCCCTAATACCCATGTAAAGCCAGATGCACAAGATGGTACGTGTCTGGAGTTTGTTGGCAGTGACTAGAGGCCTTGGCATTACCATTTTCTCCTCTACCCAAATAAATAAATAAAATATTTAAAAAGAAAGAATCGGGGCTATACAATTTAAGGATTGAAGCATCTTGTCTCAGTTTTGTGACTCCATGCCATTGACAAACTCGTGTGTGTGTGTGTGTGTGTGTGTGTGTGTGTGTGTGTGTTTGTGTGTGTGTGTTTGCTGCTCTTCCCACATTAAGAAGCAGACAAGAAGCAAGGGGATATCTGTGCTTAAATGGGAATTACCATGCTACTAGTGATATATCAGGTGCTCCTTGGTTTTAACTAGCTTCATTTAATTTAGTAACAATTTATTTTACCAAGCATATGTCAGGAAAATATGTTTTCTGTTATTGGGTTAAACTTTCCTGAGTTTCTTGATGACTATTTCCATCCATTTTTCTCTATTTCCTTCCCCATTTCTCTTATCAAGACATAGCTTTTCCAAAAGTCTACAAAATAGACCAGATACATGTGTTCTTTATAAATTTCTACTAGATTCTATTCTATTCAGAAATCCAAATCATAATCATAAGAGTTGTAAAAAGGGCAACAGGTATGGTGGCATACACCTTTAATCCCAGCTCTTGGGAGGCAGAGGTAGGAGGATCACCATGAGTTAATTCCAGGTCAACTTGAGCTAGAGCAAGACCTTACATCAAAATTTAAAAATAAAAAAGAGTTGTGAACAGGAAAGAGGTTGGTATTCATCCATGCATCAGTAAGTTATATATGTTAATCTTGGATGATGAAGTGAGACAGAATACTGTTGTAGTAGCCTCTCTCAAGAGTCAGCATCTGGGCTAGGGAGATGGCTCAACTGTTAAGGGACTCACCTGCAAAGCCTAATGATCCAGGTTCAATCCCCAGCACCCACATAAAGCCAGATGCACAGTGGCACATACATCTGGAGTTCATTTGCAGCAGCTGGGGGCCCTGGCACACTCATTCATATCCTTTCTTTATCTCTCTCCTTCTCCCTTTCTCTGTCTCTCTCTCTCTCATTCATACACACACACGCATGCACACACACACACACTTTGCTTGAAAATAAATAAAAATTAAAAAAAAATAAAGAAACAGCATCTAATGGAGAACCCCAATCAGGTATTTGTACTCGGCCATAGAGTACAAAGTATGGTATTAGGCTCACTTTACAGTTGTAATGATTATACAATGATTCTCTTTTTATAAGCTCTGATTTATTAGTCCTAGTGATTAGAAGGATTAAAATATACATGGCCAGCAGCAAATGCACTATTCATTCACTTGTATTTTCTGCATTTACTTTCATTCATAATGTATTCATAGAACAGTTGTCCTAGGAAATAATCCATCTTTACTCCATAATTCAATGTGTACATGGTGAAATATCAGACTACAGAATACTCAAAAGGTTATTGATATTAAAAGAATACATGTGCAAAATGTTTCAGGTGATTCTAATATCACATGTCTGCCACAATATAGACAAACAGTCAATACTGATGGCCCATATGATCTTGCTTTCCCAAATAGGAATATCCTATAATACACACAGCCTATGTCAGAATCAGCCTAAAAATCAATATATCTACTATTATGCAAGCATGTCCAGTGTATTTATTTAAAACTTACTTTTTATTATAAGGCATACTAAAAGGTGATGTTGGAGAATTCAAGAAGACTGGAAAGATCTGATACTCATTTCATAAGATTATAATAATTAAGTTGGTTCAATGTGCCAAATTGGGAGAGAAAAAAAAAAAAAGAAACATGTGTTGAAGAAAAAATCCACACCGGATGTAGGGATCATATTATGGGAGGAAGTTTAGTAAGGGAAAATCTTTGGAGGAGTGGTTGGACTGAGGGCTCCAGAGATGACAAGGCATAATTTCATTGGTGATCATTGGATAGAACTGGAGTTGATTCCTAAAAAGATGAAGCCCTTTTGCTTTCTTCTAAGGGGGAAATATATTCTGAACTCAATCATGAGTTTGGTTCCTGAGTCTGTCTGTCTGTCTGTCTGTCTGTCTGTCTGTCTCTCTCTCTCTCTCTCTCTCTCTCTCTCTCTCTCTCTCTCATACATACACACACACACACACACACACACATGCCCATAGCAACATTGTCCTCACCCTTGGGCCTTCACCCATTCCAACTGTCATTCCAATTTCTATGATCAGATTCAACAAATTAATGATTATTCTTTGTATCTTCTCATCTATTCTTCATCTATGCTGGTAGACTTTGTTAGTTTAAAAAGAAGATAGCTATAGTCATGATATATTGTTTGTAATTATGGACCTTTCCAATTTTAAAAGGTTTTTTTTCAAAAGAAGATAGATTCTCTTACTCCCCAATACACTTTGCTGAAACTTATGATGTGAAGACATTTTCCTTCAGTTTCAAATTCTAATAACTTTCAGGGATCAATTTCAAGGGCCTTTTCAAAGCCTTGGAGACAGTTAAATGATGAGGTAGTTAATGGGTGGCATGAAATTTCCTTCATGTATTAACCTGAGAATATGTCTTAGAAACAAATTAATGTGTGGGCACTTCCTGAAGCATACAACCTCTAAAAGGGTAGTTGTCAATAACATTACTCTTACATCTGATAATTACTAGAACTGAGCTCAAAGCAAGCCATATGCTTTATCATCATCTGTCACCGCCCACCACGTACTACCTCTAAAGGCCATCCTGGACAGAGTCTAGTTTACACACTCCATTCCTGCTAGGATCAAGTCTGGCATTATCATGGATTCTGACTTCATGCTTGGGAATCATAGGAGCCATATCTCTCCAACAGCGTCTCACCTGCTCAGGAGTATTTCCTTAAGAAGGCCTCTCCCCTGATGTACAGACATAAAGAAACGTAAATATTTTATTCCATCATATTTAGCATTATATGTGATTTTTCATACACAGATAAAAGGCAGAACTACTAAAAACTGAAGTCAGACCTCTTATGAAGAATTTCTGTAGTTAAGGGATGCATTGCTCGATTTCAGGATTCTGTCAGTCAATCTTCTGAAAGAGAACATTTTGGATCATTAAGAACTCCAGGAGAAGAAAATTTATAATACTATTTTGGGGATAGAGTAGAAGAAGGATAAAATTTAATGAACCTTCATTTTATGTAAATACAACAGAATGTTGGATTTATAGAACTGATAACATCAGGGAACTCATTTAGTTTTATATAACCCAAGGTCCCAAACTTAAGGAATTAATCTGTTAAAGTTATTACCCCATTCAATCAAGGGCCAGTAACTTTGTAAAATATGTACACCAAGACACCAGCCTCAGGTTGCAGAGATCAGAGTAAAATTTCAGCTGATGCAATATAGGAAGGAGTTTTGTAACACTAAAAGAATGCGGGCTTAGTCTCAACAAATGTAAATACAGAAAGGTACGTAAGTTGCTCATTCTTAATGCCATTACATCTTGTCAGAAAGCTATCTTTAGGAGCTGGTCCCATGAAGGATGCAGACCCAGAGAACTATGGCCAATGCCTTCTAGAAACACAGTAGAAATGAGGTGAAATGATTCCCAACATGACTGAACTCAGATGGAGACAATTTTCCACCAGATCTTGAAGGTAAGAGCCCTGTGAGAAAATCCATTAAACCATGATGCAAAGGATGAGGATGGAGTGCAAAAAATGATACTGGCTAGACAAACAATACATTTTTCAAAGAGAAAAACACAGTAGAAAAAGATACTAGAAAAGTGATTCCAGCTGCCTCACATCTTGTACCTGTTTTAGCACAGTACTAGTTAACCATTGACCATTAAGACATGAGAGTTGATATTCTCAAGGAAACCATAATAATAAAGTGGCTACTTATAAAGATGTAGGTAGGACACAGAAAAACTGGAGGACCACAATAGCCTTCTAGAAGTAACAACAGAGCCAACTTCATTCCTGCTTTAAGGAGTAAGACAAAAAACAGTCACTGAGCCTTAGAGAGTCATGGTTCAAAGGCCGCATTGAAAACTGAGGGGGAAGAATATATCTTGAAATTACTTTGTGGGGTAGAAGCTAATGAGAATAGCCAGATTTCAATCTCCTGTTACTCCTCCAGCTTCCTACCACCGTCCCCCTGACCACTGATGGAACCTCCCCAGAAGCCAGAGAGTATGACAGGTCGTGTAGTTCAGCCTCGTATGGCACAAATCATGGTGACCGAACACCGAGAGTGAGCACAGAGAATTCAGTGAAGCTCCCTCTCTCTCTTTCTGTAAGGATCAGACCACTTTGGAAAACTTGACAAATACAACGGAAAAACAGTTCTCAGTAGTCCATCCCAAGGAAAAAGTCTGTAGTCCAAACCCTCCATTTCATGTTGAATTCAGTTAATCCAAGATACTTTCTGTGATGTTTAAATCAGCTTGTCAGCTTGACAGGATTTTGATCACCATAGAAACAAATCTCTGATCATCTCTATGAGGAATTTGCTATATCAGATTAGCTGAAGTGGGCAAACCTTTCCTAACTGTGGGCTGCTGGGCTCCTGGAATGTATAAAAAGAAAACCCCTGGCTTCCTGCTCCTGCCATACACCCCCATGATGGAATGCCCCTCGAAACTGTAAGCCAGAAATAAATGGCTTCCTTCTTTAATCTGCTTTTATTCAGGTATTTTGCCTGAATGATGAGAGAGTAACTAATACACTTCCCCAAGAGTTAACAAAATTGAGTCTAAATTCAGTGCTGGAAACTGAAGAGGATTGAACATAACACATGACTCATTTCTAAGGATTTTACAAACTTGCTTGTCCCTATGACTATCAAGTACTTACTGAATTCTTAACACATGTTACATGCAGAGAGATGTCACATATAGGCCTTCAAAGATACTACATAATAATAAAATATTGATTTGAAATATCAAAGGCTTAAAAAGAGTATTACTGATTCCTCAATGATGTGTTTCCATCTCTTAGAACACTGAGAACATATAAGAAGGAAACATGAAAAATTCCTTGGATCCCTTATCAGAAATTTGGCAAGGCTTCTGCTGAAGCAGTGTTTTGAATGGCTGCTTCACAGGTTCTGCAGTTCTCCAGTGGTCCCTTCATCACAGGTCCCATTTATTCCATGAAGCCTGCAGCTACCAAATAGAGTGCAAAACACAAAACAGCAAAACAAAGATCTCTCCAAAGGCGGACCATCGGGAAACCACTTCTCTTTCACAGTGGATGTAGTCACAGGCCAGGGTGTTTGCTTAGATAACCAAAGAGGTAAGGAAACTGTGGCTCCTATTTATGCTCCTGCTGCAGTTTGTATGAGGAGCCCAAAGCATCTTTGCATTTATTCATCCAAGAGCAATTCCAGGCTTGCATACTAACATGAACAATTGCTTTGCAGTATTTTAATGTTACAATAAGAATGTGGGTGGTAATAGCAGCTATACTTTATGTGTAGGCCATAAATTTTAGAATTTAATCCTAGTATAAATCCCTTCAAAATGAAATTATTAGCTGCCAGGAACCAAAGAATAAAAGAAATAGTACTGCTCTTGGGTTAAACCCACACCTTCTTTCTCAGATTAACTCCATTGCTCCACAAAGATGTTTCCAAATCAGAAGCCATAGTCCTCTGAAATAACTTGTTATCTCTGTTGCTATGTGTGAATCTCCATGACACTTTAGCTATTTCCCCATAATGAATGCAACGTAGTGGATCACCCTGATCAGCACAACTGAGAAAAGCATGCTGGACACAAGAAATCCTATGATGTTGGCTCTACAACTTTCAATGGAATAGGAGGACTTAAAGCTTTTGATTTATACCTGTATGCATTACTTAGTAAAGTTACAGTGAGGCAAGATGCTTCTATTCCTCAGTCTCCTCATGTGTGTAATGTACTTTAATTAGAATGCTAAGGTCTCCTTTAGGTCTAATTGTTTATGGTTCTCATATGATTAAAAATAGAAATTATGTCTTTGACATAGAAGGTTCATGCTTTCTATTTTGAGTATCCTTCTAATATATCAGCATAGCATTATCATTGCATCCTTAAGCTCTGTCCCTAGTCTCCAAAGTCAGACATCCCAATGTCATTCTGTCAATTTTCCCTCAACTGAATTCTTCTGTGACTTCCACAATCCCCTGTATGGAAGGGTTTTCCCTCTTGCCCTCTAAGCCACCTGCTAATTGGCATGTGATGGAGCATCCCACCTGTACAATGTCTCTCCCCTGCTAATAAATGACACAAATTAAAATGATAACACTTATCGGATATTCCACTTGAGATTAAATAAGGGAATGTTTTATTCTGTGCAAGTATCTTCCAGATGTAGGAAGAAAATGTTAATCAGACGTTAAAGATGCCAAGAAAAATAAATTCAATGTGTAAATAGCTACTTTGAGTAATTAGCTATTTACTATTTAATAAATTCTAAATAAGATCCCCCAGCTCACTATAACACTGAAGAAAAAGTCTTGTCTTCAAAGGACACCATGAAAGAGTGGTGTTGATGGGAGCCTACAACCTTGATGGAACATCTAAGAGTTTAATCAGATTATTGTACAGTAAAAGAATTCACAATTAAAGCTTGATGGGAATGGGACTAGTCTGGGTAGGATGAGAGAAAGATGATAGTATGATGATAGCATAGTTCTTCCAAAGTCGGCAGAGTTGTCATCAAATATATAACAACTGTATTAGTCAAATTGTCATTGCTGTGACAAAACATCTGGCATAAACAATTTAAAAGAAGAACATTGGTTTTTGTCATAGCTACAGAGGCTATAGTCCATGTTCATTTGGCTCCATTGTATTATGGGCAAAACACCATGTTAGGAAATGTGTTACAGAAAAGTGGGTCGGTTCATGGAGGACACTGTAGGAAGAATCTTCTGAAACCATGAGTCAAATAAATCCTTCTATTTGTTTCATCAGGCATCTATTTTTTTTTGGGGGGGGGGAGTGGTTTTTGTTTTCTCAAGGTGAGTTCTCTATCCCAGGCTGAATTCTAGAATTCACTATCTAGACTCAGGGTGGCCTCAAACTAATGCAGAACTTCCTACCTCTGGCTCCCCAGTGCTGGAATTAAAGTCATGCGCCACTATGCTTGGCTCATCAGCTATCTTTTAACAATGACCAGGAAGGTAAAAAATACAGAGACCAACCCATCAACACATGAAAATATGGGTACATTTCATATCCAAACCACAACACAGATCACAAACCCTTTTATTTATATCTAAGTGCTAATGGAATTATAAGTAGATCTGAACCATGAGAAGAGATCATTCCTTGGATATGAACACCCAAATTAATTACTTTCACTAATGCTTTTTTACTGTTTGGACCTTGAAATTTACTGAAAGTTGTTATCAAGAAACTACAAAAAATAATAACAATAAATAAATAAAATTTAGCTCCCCAGTTTGAGTTCCTTGCACAGATAGTGTGTGGGCAGACATGGAGATTTGGAGTGAGTAGGCCAGAACCATTTCCGGGCTCCTCCCACCTCCCTGATCTGAGTTCATTGTGAGGACAGTATGTGGGCAGGTGCGGTGGTCTAGAGTGAGTTGGCCAGACCCGTTTCCAGACTCCTCCCACCTCCCTGGTCTGGGTTTCCTGCACTGGTCTGTGTGCTGGAGGGTGCCCTGATCCCTTCCTCCTCCCATTACTCTGGTCCGCATAGGTCTCACTGTGCCTTGATTGGGGAAGCCTGGTTCCTGTGTGAGCTGTGAAATCAGGCCTTTTGCTCTAGTATCCTGAGTGGCCACTGAGTACCAATATCTCTGTTCACCTGAGTCAGAAGGTAAATTGGTCAAAGGACAAAAACGTGCTTCATCCTCAATAAAATAAATAGTCTTTCTAAAAGGGCAGACAACAAAGCAAAAAGCCAACAGAAGTCAGAAAAATGAGACATCACCATCAAGGATGCCTAGACCTACAATGGAAACCTCTAATGAAATAAAATAGAAGAGACATCAATGGAAATTCATTCCAAAAATGAAAACAGAACAACCAATGAGACCATGATTTAAAAAAGAAAATGCTGAACTAGAAACAAACTATCAAAGAACCAATAATTGTATCAATGAAATTGAACAGAATTATCTCATACAGCATTCAACTTTTGACAATAGGCTTAACTTGATTGAAGAAAACCTTAACCCTCTAAAGAGATATGAATAAATCTAAGGTAAGTCAGTAAATGGAAGACTTCAACAGCTGGTTGATTAAGCTTACTGAAGACTTGATCAAATGCAAGAATGAAGTACAGGAAGTATCAAGAAAATCAGAACTGCCACAGAAATTATTCCTCAAAAAAGAGATGGACATGATGCAAAATAACACAACAGAAAACAATAATCAAGTAGAAATTATAAATACCTCTCTAGAACCACTCACAGTTAGTCATGTGGAAGACAACCTCTGATCTGGAAGATATGACAGAAGAAATTGATTGTGAGGCCAAAAGCTTTGCTAACTTCAAAAAAGCAAGTAAACAGAATAGGAGAGAACTGTGGGACACCCTAAAATGACCAAACATCTGGATCATGAATATACCAGAAAGAGAGGAAATCCAAGCCAGAGGCGTAGAGAACATATTCAACAAAATTATTGCAGAAAATTTTCCAAATGTTGCAAAAGAGTGGGTCATCCTGATACAAGAAGCTGATGGAACACCAAACAGACAGACCAAAGAAGAAACTCTCCACTATTATCAATAGACAGATCATCCAAGCAGAAAATCAACAGGGAAATAATAGAGCTCAACAACATCATAGATCAACTAGACCAAATAGATGCTTGTAGAACTTTCCACCCCAACTCTACAGAATACATATTCTTCTCAGAAGTCCACAGAACCTTCCCCAAAATTTACCATATATTATGCCATAAAGCATGCCTTCATAAAGTCAGGAAAATTGAAGTAACTTCCTACACCATGTCATATCACAAATCTTTAAAGCTAGAAATTAACAAGAGACATATCATGGACTCCACCAGCTCCTAGAGACTAAACAACACACTTTTAAACACTGAATGGGTCATGGAAGAAATCAAAAAAAGAAATTGTAAAATTCCTAGAATCAAATTGTAATGAAAACACAACCTGTGAAAACTTATAGGACATAATGAAGGCAGTCATAAGGGGAAAATTCATAGCCCCAAATGCCTTCTTTACAAAGACAGAGAGATCCCAAATCAATAACTCAACTGTCCACCAAAAGGCGCTGGACAACAACAAGAATCCAACCCAAAGAGCTCCAGGTGGAAATAAATAATCAAAATTAAAGCAGAAATTAATGAATTGGAAACTAAGAAAACAAGTTTTTAAAACCAATGAAATGAACAACTGGTTCTTTGAAAAAAAATAAATAAACAGATTGACAAACCCCTGACCAAATTGATCAAGCAAGAAAAAAAAAAAGAGAGAGATAGAGAAAAGTCTTACATTAACAAAACCAGAAATGAAGAAGGAAAGATCACAACAGACATAAATGAAATTGGAATAATCATCAGGACATACTTCCAAAACCTCTACTTCACAAAATTAAATAATCTGGAAGAAATGGATGAATTCCTAGGCACATACCACCTACCAAAACTAAACTCAGAGCAGACTAATCTCCTAAACAAACCAGTCACATCCATGAAGATTGAAAAGGTAATCAAAAACCTCCCCAAAAGAAAAGTCTAGGACCAGATGACTTCTTAGCTGAATTTTATCATCTTTATAGAAGAACTGAAACAATTTTATCAAATGGTTCCACATGATTAGAGATCAGGCAATCCTCTCCAACTCCTTTTATGAAGCCAGCATCACCCTAATACCAAAACCAGACAGAGATGCAACAAGGAAAGAAAATTATAGGCCTATATCCCTAATGAACTTAGATGGAAGGATGCTGAACAAAATCCTTTTAAATTGAATTCAACAGCACATCAAAATCATCATCCACCTTGATCAAACAGGCTTCATCCAAGGGATGCAGGGAAGGTTTAATCTATGGAAATCAGTCAACATAATATACCACATAAATAAACTGAACCATAAGAACCACATAATCATCTCAATTGATGCAGAGAGGGCCTTTGATAAAATGCAACACCACTTCATGATCAAAACACTGGAAGGAATAGGCATGGAGGGTATATATCTAAACACATTAAAGGCTATATATAAAGAACCCAAAGCCCAAGTAATAATTAATGGGGAAAAACTCAAGGAGTTCTCACTAAAGTTGGGAACAAGAGAGGGGTGCCCACTCTCACCACTTCTCTTCAACATAGTACTAGGAGTACTAGCCCAAGCAATAAGAGGAGAAAGAAATAAAAGGGATTCAAATGGAAAGGAAGTGGTCAAGTTAAGCCTATTTGCAGATGAAACAATCCTATATGTCAGTGACCCAAAAAGTCTCCATCTCAAAATTTCAGATGGTGATAAATTCCTTCAGTAAAGTGGCAGGATACAAAATCAATGCACAAAAATTAGTAGCTTTGCTATAAGAGAAAGAAATACATGAAGTTGTCCCATATTCAATAGCAACAAAAAAATCAAATTCCTCAAAGCCAGGCATGGTGGTGCACATCTTTAATCCGAGTACTCAGAAGGCAGAGGAAGGAGGATCACTGTGAGTTTGAGTCCACCCTGAGACTCCATAGTGAATCCCAGGTCAGCGTGAGCTAGAGTGAGACCCTACCTTGGAAAACCAAAAAAAAAAAAAAAAAAAAAAAAATCAAATACCTTGGAATAACACTAACCAAGGATTTGAAAGACCTATATAATGAAAACAAAAACACATTCAAGAAAGAGAGGAGGAGGACTTGAGAAGATGGAACGATATCTCATGCTCCTGTATAGGTAGAATTAATATTGTGAAAATGGCAATCTTACCAAAGCAACATATAGATTTAATGCAATACTAATAAAAATTCCATCATCACTTTTCACAAACATTGAAAAAATGATCTTAAAATCCATATGGAATGGTAGAAGGCCTTGGATAGCCATACATATCCTCAGGGAGGAAAAAATGGCACCTGGGTGGTATCATCATACCTGATCTAAAGCTATATTACAAAGCCATAGGGAAAAAAACAGCATGGTACTGGAATAAAAATGTAGCCAATGGAATAGAAATGAAGACCCAGACCTTAGGCCAAGTAACCACATTTGGTTGATCTTTGACAAAGGTGACAACAATGTAGACTGGAGAAAAGACAGTATCTTCAACAAATGGTGTTGGGCAAATTGGATGACCATATGTAGAAAAATGGAATTATACCCACTCATTTCACCATACACAAAAAATCAAGTCCAGCCAGGTATGGTGGTGCATGCCTTTAATCCCAGAACTTGGGAGGCAGAGGTAGGATCGCCATGATTTTGAGGCCACCCTGAGAGTACATAGTAAATTTCAGGAGAGCCTGAGCTAGAGTGAAATTACATAATATTAACTTGTCAATATTTTACTATGATTAAGCTTAATAATAATACTTTTCTGAATTTCCATACCTATTCTTACTTTTAAATTTTTTTATTATTAATTAATTTGGTACCATTATTAGGCTCATCCATGACCTACCCCTCCCCATGGCTCCTCCTTGTTGAGGTTTATGGGTCATGCATTGTGGAGGTAGCCCACAGTTATGGATAAGATAAATGTCACTGCACATCATGACCCAACATGTGGCTCTGACATTCTTTCTGCCCCCTCTTCCGCAAAATTTCCCTGAGCCATGTTGGGTTCATTTTTGGTCTGCTTCAGTGATGAGCTGTTGGACTAGTCACTAGGATGGATGGGGAGGGCGGGGAGCGGGGAGGGCATTGAAGGGGTGGGAAACACAAGTCTAGACCCAAACGGCAATGGTACCATAAAATTCTACTTCCTAAAAGGCAGACCAAATGGCTGAACCTTCACCCGGCCCTTACAGGGAACACCTAAACCACAAGACACCAGAGAGGGTATGATGAAGACTAACCTTAATCTTCTACATCTTCCCTCCCTCCCTCTCCCTCTCCCTCTCTCTCTCTTCTCACTAACTCTTGTATATTAGTTATCTTTTTCCTACTTCTCTTAGTGGGCACTGACCTACAACTCCCAATACTAGCATGTGGCCATCATCCACAATGAGCTTTTGATTGGAGAGACCTACAAGTTTTCCTAAAAGACAGATAGATTTCTGTCAGAGTACTTGATGACCCACCAAAGGTTAGTGGTAAGACCCTACTGCTGAAGACACCTGATGTGGTTGACATGTAAAATGGAATGGCATGGCTGGAAGTTTGAAGAGAGTCAGTCCCCAGACAGTCAGCATGTCTAGTGTCAGAAGGTGTTTTGTTTTCCAAGGTAGGTTCTCACTCTAGCTCAGGCTGACCTGGAATTCACTATGTAGTCTTAGGGTAGCCTCAAACTCATGGTGATCCTCATATCTCTGCCTCTCAAGTTCTGTGATTAAAGGTGGCCACCACCACTCCTAGCTAAGACCTGAAATTCTTAATTGCTTGGAAGAAAAAATAGGGGGAGCTAACTCTCCATGATACTGGAGTTGGGAAAGATTTCCTGAACAATACCCCAGTAGCCAAGAAAATTAAACAATCACTCACCCAAGTGGGATCTCATGAAGCTAAAAATCTTTGGTACAGACACACATACCATAACCAGAGCCAACAGACTACCTATAAAATGGGAGAAAGTCTTCTCCAGCTAAACCACTGACAGAGGTCTAATATCTAGAATCTACAAAGAACTCAAAAAAATAAGCAGTAAAATATCAAACAATCCACTCAAAAATGGGTCAGAGAATTGTATAGGGAATTCTCAGAAGAAGAAATTCAAATGACTAATACTCACTTAAGAAAATGTTTAACATCCTTAACCATCAGAGAAATGCCAGAAGTGTGGCTTAGAAGTATCAGAAGAGGTGGTTGAGGTCCAAACTCTGCTGAGTCAAGAGGTGTTGGGTGGGGAAAGAGATCCACGAAGGTGCTGGTGGCACCCATTGGGCACATAGGCCCCCCAAAACACTGTGCTCCTCACCAGCTCAGTGTGCACAGGCCCCAAACATGCTAGTGTCCCAAAAGCACATGCCCAAATCACAGGCCACACCCTTCACCATCCTGGAACTCACAGACCTCAAAGACATAGCTCCCAGCTCACCCACTTGGAGCACACAGGCCCCAGAAACATTGGTGCCCCATGGACAGGCCCCAGACACCTCATACCCCTCACTAGCTATAGAAGGAGCTATAGCTATGTGTGCTTTTGCTCAGAATAGGCTTTTTTTTTTTTAAGCAAGAATTGCTTTAAGTGGTTTTCTGTTCCTTCAAGGCCTTCTGAGTTAAGTGAAGTACATCATTTAGGGGAGTTGTCAGGCTTGTCAGGGACTGACTGCCTCTGATGTTTCTTCAAGGTCTTCTAGTCTTAGGGGCAATCATTAACCCTTTTGTTTCCTCCAGACTGAAGAAGGATAAATTATGAATCATTAAGTTTATTTAGAGAGAAATCACAAATTGTGGGGTATAGGAAATATACCATCATGTGTAAACATTGCATACTTTACAAGGTTTATCTAAGAAAAATTGAGGTTTGGGGAAAAAAAACTGGAGTAGAGCTGCAAGCACATTCCCCTCCCCACCACACCCTGGATTAACAAATTGGCACCATAACTCCTATTGTGGAGTATAAGAAATGCAGGAAAGAGAGGGTCATTGAGTTTACAATACGGTCTTGTGTTTTGGAAGTGCCCATGGGCAGTGTGAAGCAGCTTTGCTGGATGCCTGCATGGAGACTGGATGAAGCCGTGAGGATGAACTGTGGTTTGCAGTGGAGACCCAGTGGAGATGCCAGGACCACAAAACAGCTGCTAAGGAAAGCTGTAGAACCCAGATGAAGTTTTCCAGAACGGTGATTAGCCTAGCTGGAGGGGCACAATTGGAACTCCAGAGACTTGTTGCTGGTTAGAATTATTGGACTTGGAGACTTGTCATGGACTAGAGTTGTTAGCCTTGGACCTACAGAGATTGATGCTTGCCTTGTTTAAATCTTGTATTGGTTGAATATTCCTTTGCTATGCCCAATGCCGTATTTGGTAGTGTGAGTATGTATTCTGTGCCATTTTTGTTTGTGGGGGATTGTTTTGGTATTATGGCTCAGTTAAAAGACCTTGGATTCTGGGGATGTTTGAATATCATTAGGATTTATAAAAACTATGGAGACTTTTTAAAATTAGACTGAATGCATTGCATGTTACATTCATGTATGGTTATCAGTTTATGGGGGGCCAGGGGTGGAATCTTATGGTTTTTTATTTTCAGTGCCCCACATAAACTTAGACATTCTGAATACTAGTTTCCCAGCTGATGGAGATTTGGGAATTACTATCTCTTGGAGGCAGGGTATTGTTGGGGGCGGCCTTATGGGTATCATAGCAAGTTTCCCCTTGCCAGTGATTGGAACACTCTCCTATTGTTGTCTATCTGATCTTTGCTGGGGGGGGGGGTGATGTCCACACTCCTCATGTCATGGTTTTCCCTGCCATCATGGAGCTTCCCCTCAAGTGTGTAAGCCAAAATAACCCTTTTTTCCCTCAAGCTGCTCTTGGTCTGGTGATTTCTGCCAGCAATGTGAATCTGAATGAAACGCTGGGTGAGGGGGAAGCCAGACTCATGTGTGTCCCTGTGGCCAGTAAGAAGAAGAGGCAGGAAGACCGAGTAGAACCAGTAAAGTAGAGCTGAGCAGAGTGGAGTTAGTGATGGGAAGAAGACAGGAGCCTTTACAGGCAAGGAGAAGACCAGATTGGTTGGTAGGTTTGGAGGGCAGATTCCAGAGCCAGCCCACCTGGCCCATCTGTTTAGAGAGCATGATTGATTGTGAGCAGCAGGGGTGCTGTAGCTCAGTCTTGGTCAGACATCAGTTTTATTTATGCCAAGTTCTGTTCTCCTGTCAGGGCCCAGTGGCATGTGGAATATCATCTCCTTGTTCTCTTTATGCCTCAATTTCTAACTAAAATTTCCTTTAAAAGCTAGCTTTCTCCTATCTCCTTCATTATTTGACTTTACAACTAAGATCACATGTTTGAAAGAGGTTTTTCTGCCTTTCAGGCTCTTTGTCATTTTGCCTTTATGTCCCCTTCCTGGTAACACTGGAACATCTCCAGCCCTGAAAAGGTGTTCTGAAACCATCATCTTAGGTACTAGGTTGCACAAAACTTTTTCTCTGGGTGTGGAATAAGTAAATGGGGTAGAGAGGGTAAGTGTTGTGTTGACACTACAGAACTGAAGTACCATAGAGTCATGTATCCAACATTTGCCTCAGACCTCTAGCTGCAGGATAAATGGGCACAATTACAGAACCTTCAACATAGACCCGCTGTGGATATAAAGAGAGTTGATGAGCAGTGAGGCTCTTTGAAGAGTGATTAGCCCAAAGCAAGAAATTACAGCTTGCTGATAAGGCTTTCTATTTCCATTGTTTACAAACATGTTGACACTTTTACAAACATGTAAAAGGCTGAAGAGCATAGAAGATATAAATAATAAGACAATAAAAATATCTGTTCTAATATACAAATACACCCACTGCCATTATTTCCAAATACTTATACTTAACATATATATTTTATTTATTTATTTATTTATTTATTTATTTATTTATTTATTTATTTATTTGCAATCAGAGATAAAGACAAAGGAAGAGAGATTGCTTGCACCAGGACCTCCATTCACTGCAAATGAACTTCAGATGCATGTACCACTTTGAGCATCCAGCTTTATGTGGGCACGGGACTCAAATCCAGGTTGTCAGGCTTGCAGGCAAGTGCCTCAACCACTGAACCATCTCTCCACCCCATATATTTAATTTTATAATGAGACTAGTGTCATACTATTTATTTTATTTATATATTTGAAATATTTTCTTATGTTCTTAGTATTCATCAAAAGCATGTGTTTAATGAATATATTATAGAGTATACCATATGACTATAATTTATTCTGCCATCCATCAATTTATTACTAAGATTTTAGATGAATCTCAATTTTCCACTTTTAGAAATTACACTACATCAAATAACTTCACTGTTAAGTTACTTTGCTCCATGTCTTGATAGCCTCTGAAATAGGAAATAGCTCTAAGATTAATTTATGGTCATTTTTGTGGTTAAAGGATAGTGACTCAATTTCTGATATACATCCTATGCATTCATAGAGAAGCCAGGAGGCAAGGGCAAGGTGCAGGAGGTAGCACCAAGTGCCTTCTGAGGTTCTGTTCTGTGTTAGAAAGCCAAACACCACTGGGTTTTGATACAAGAATTCCCCCCCCCCCCCCACTCAGCCAAGGGTTAGCAGACAGGCCAAAATTCACGGTGGTGCACTGCCTGCAATTCTAGCACTTGTGAGGCTGAGGCAGAAAGTTCAAGGCCAGCCCTATTTACAAAGAGAATGCCAAGCTAACCATAGCTATATACTGAGGACCTATATAAGAAGATTAAAAAAGGACTCCCCTGCACCTGATGTGAGGTGGCTAGGACCCTGTACATGGAGGAAAATACCAGAACAAGCCAAATGTCTACCAGGAGATGGGTCACCTCCACCTCATCTGCTGGGGCCTAGAAGTCATTACAGGGGAAGTGGTGGTGACACAAATACTGCTCTCATAGAGAGCCTCAAAACCAGTTCCAGAGAAATGGTGTCAGACACTGTGGTCACACAAATATCATAAAAACAGAGATTCAGAGTCTATAAAGAAAGCAACTTTAAATCAGATGTTTGTCTTGCCCACCAAGGCTCAGGGAACATTGCATAAGAGGGGTCAGAAAGACTGCAAGAGCCTCAGACTGAGAGGGAATAACCTAAGACACCATGTTTCCCCCATCCCTGCAGAGAGTGACTGAGGCCTCTTGGTCCCCACAGTGAATACCAATAGCCCCACTGAAGACCCTCAGCAGTACTGGGGTGGTGGAGAGGGGGATCTATGTATAAAACCTTTTTATTAAAAAGTCAATAAATTAACAAAAAGAAAGATAGAAAGGGAGGGAGGGATAAAGGAAGGAAGGAATTAAAAAACAGAGGAATGAAGTAAAAGAGGGAGGAAGGAAGTTATAGAGGATGAAAGGAAGAAAGGAAGTGGAAAGGAAGGGATGAAGGAAGGAAGCAATGAAAAAGAAGGAAAAAGCAAGGAAGAGTGTGTTTAGTGTTGGGAGAATGATAAACCCATAAAGAACCATTTTTTCCACAGGTCCCTCCTAATTCTGGGGAAAGGGTAGAGCAATCCCAAGAGTGCTCATGACAAGAGAAAGATGGCACATCCCAAGTCTCAGAATCACAGCATCATTTCATTGGCCCCACCTTTGCTTCTGCACCCAAGTCCTCAAACCTTCAGGATACTATGTTGTGCAGCCTATGTTATTGTTCACCTGGGTGTTTTGTGAAACATAGACTCTCTAGAACAGTGAATCTTAAAAAAAATAGGAACATAACTGCTCAGGATTTGTGTGAAGGGTGGTAACAGAGATTTTGTCCTTGGCAATAAGGCTTTCTTTTATGTGTAGTACAAGAGATGTAAGTGAGGATAACACTAGTGTCCTGTACCCCACCCTTTACTAACTTACAGGAAGTGATATCATTTACCTGTGACCTTGAGAGGATCAATGTAACACATCAGCAAGAGCACATACTGGTGAGACAGACAGCCTTGGAGAATTTACCAATTCCCCTCTTCCACTTCAGAAACCTGCAGCTCTCTGCTGCAACCCTCGTGTGACTGGAGAGACACTATTGTAATCTGAGGATTCAGCATTAGAGATAGGCTCACCCCATAGGGCCAACTATCATTCTCGCCTTTAATCATAAAAGTAATCATATGTGTACTCCTTTCCATAGTTCTCAGTTGATTTAAAACGTCAGGAGATAAAGAGGATTGTTGAGGCTCCTACCATGAGTAGAGTAGTTACTAAAAACATACAGTAACCAGGATTCACTCCAAGCCATTTTAATTTCATAGTTTTTAGGTAGAACAACTTCTGTATCTTATTTTATTTTATTTCTAGGCAATATTTACTTTATTTTGAACAATATTTTCATGTAAGACTAAGATCAAGGCCAGTGATGACTCTGAAACACAGTAAATACCTATAAGAACATCAGAAAGATTTGTAAAACATGGGTGGCTCTCTAAATCCATATATTTAGAATTTTACTTTTTATTTAATTTTATATAAAATGTTTGTAGTAACAACTAATATTTACTTAGTATCTATTTTTACCAGTCATACTATCATGAACTTTACATGCATGAAAGGTAAGTCCTTAAATTATTATAAAAGTTATACATTTTTAGTCCAAATATTTTTATCTGAGAAATTCAAGATCCAGGGAAATTTCATAACTTTCCTTGGGCTTTGTAGACATGTATATAACATTTCTGAAGTTTGAACTCTCCTCAATTAGGTGAAATATCTCTCCCACTTCTCCATTATGTTTTCCTATCTATACTTATACTTACCCACAGGATGAGCTATCCAGAAAGCTAATATTCCTTCCTACCTTCTAAAATGTTACCTTCAAATCTGTTTTCTTCCAACATAACAATATTGTACCTGGATCTTTCTGGTGCTTATACTACACTCTAGATAACACCACCTGCCTTCAGTAAGACAAGAAGAGATGAAAGTAAGAGAGATAAACAGGTGTGAACTGATATCATATTCTGTACCTGATACTACATGGTAACTAATGAACAAATAATAACTAGTAGTTATTGCCTCATTTTCTAGGCATGTAGCAAAAGTGAGCAGTGTAATTCTGCTGGTGCAATGGAAAGTCAGAACCTAGAAGGAGATTGTAGATGCTAAGTGCATCTCCTTTACTCTGGCAAGGTATTTGCCCTGTTTCCTCAGTGAAAAATAAAAGGGTCAAAGTCAAGGTGGTATGTTCACACACTTCTCACTTTCTTCCTTGGAAATTACACTACCTGATCATGTGTTTTCCTTTTCCAATTACGGTTAAGGGATGGCTGAAAAATCTTCCCAGTCCAGGTCTCTGGAAAGCTAGACTCAAATGATATCATTGGCAAGTCATCAGCGCTCTAACTACCACACTGACATAAGTAGTAGCTGAAGTCTTTCTACCCTTAAGCCTAAGATTGCCATCAGTTGAGACAAGATAGAGTGGTAATTAAGTGGAAAGCTTTCCTCCTAAGCTTAGCATCTACCTCTGAGGGAGCTACAGGAAGATCATATTATCATAATGGCTTATTAGATATACCTGCTTTTGTACAACATTTCTATAACCAGCTATTTTTCTCCCTGTTGAAAAATATGCAATTTGATCTCAAAATGAGAAAAAGAGTAGAAATATTCTGCCATGACTTTTCTCACTCAGACGGTAGGAAGCAAAGCCACCAGGGTGTTGGTTCGGATACCTAGAGGAAAAGCTTCATGATGAGTGTGACCTCACATCAACTGTAAAGCTCCTAGGTAAGGAAGGGCCACACAGCTCTTTCTCTGTTCTGTGGCAGGTGCAGTAAACATGGCAGGGGCCACCAGGGCCTTGTTAGTGAGAGAATGTCAGCCTGCTCCCCAGCCACAAACCCCTCTCCTTCTCCCAGTTGCTCCTTCTCATAGCTCACACCTGGTTAATCACAGTCTTTGGAGACACCACCTTTTGGTAAATGAGCTGTCTGGAAGATGTCCACCAAGCAGAAACCTCAGCAAACTGTTACACCCTCCCAGAATTCAGAATCCCTTACAAAAAGTTCTCCATCTTCATTCTGAATCAGCTTCATACCCTTAAATAGCTCAGATTGTTAAATGGTATTATGTGTGTTCAAATCTGTAGGCATTTTCGTGACTCTTATCAAGCTTTGGTGTTACCAGTGCATTGCCTGGACATCTGAGTGATGTATAGATTTTTAGTGCTAACCTTTTCCCTGCCCCACCTTGATCAAACTAAGGAAACACACCTGTGATTACACATGGAGGTTCTGAGTATTTCCCATGTGATGTGAATTCTCCCTTCACTGATAATAAAAGCTTTGTGCCACCTGTGACCCAATAGGTTTAAGTTGTTTGTTTGCTAATCAACATGAAGCTCTCACCTACTTAACCCTGGACTTGACCCTCAATTGCCTCATATGCTAGAATCTAATAATTTCCCCTGAGTTCTAGTTACAGCGTGCACCTGGCATTTCCTCTATTATCAGAAGCTTTCTTCACAGCATGAGCCTGTGCTTGGGACACAAGGTGCTTTAAGGATGAAAGTCAGGTATTCACAAAACACAGAATTCAAGAACTCCCTGTCCTTCCCTGCCAGACATATCCACATAGAACACCTTGTGTGTGCTTTCCCTGAAAGGCTGAAAGGGCCTTTGAGGTTTAATCAGCAGATAGTGGCAAAAGGAATACACGGTGCTCATACTGGGATTCTTATCTCAGTGCTCCTGCTGGCAGAACACCAGCAGCTGCATGCCCTGCAGTTTGCTTAGCTGTTAGGAATAGGGGGTCAGTGGGATCTGTAGGTTACTGTATGTAAAAAAATACTACTTTCTCATCCCAGAAGTGATCTCTAGGTGATATGTAACTGCAACTTCTCAGAAGTTCAGGATGTAATGTTTCTTTTAAAGGGAAGGCATTCCCTCCCCTTATAGTTCATATTATTTCTTATACTCATTTTATCTCCCTTATGCTCATCTTCTGACAATTCTTGAGTTACTGATGCTGGTCCTCTTTAAAATACCTAATGCAACATTAAAAAACTAATCTATTGATGCACCAGAAAAAAGAAAATAAATCTTCCCTAACTTGCAGTGCCACAGCAGACAGGCAGTTTGATTGTGGATTCACAAGGAGCATTTAAATATTCTGTGAAAATTCCCGCTTTCCTCATGTAAAAATTGTGCCTGTTTCATATTTTCCTTATATCTTCTTATCACTATTTGGAGGTTCTTCTGGTTATGCTAGTTAGTGTCCCAATTATTTCACTAATCGAGAGGTCCCATGGCAGCACTCTATTGCAGTCCTTGGACATGCAGCTCTGGCATCATCTGGGAGTTGTTTGAAGAGCAGTGTTGTGACCTTCTCCCTTAATAACTCACAATTTGCATTTCAACAAGACCTCCATTTCTAACTGTTTGGAGAAACACAACACTGATTTCCATCGTGGTTGTTCCTTTGCACATTCTCACCAGCATGGATAGTTTTTTTTTTTAATTTTTTTGTTTATTTTTATTTATTTATTTGAGAGCAGTAGAGAGAGAAAGAGCGAGAGAGAGAAAGAAAGAAAGACAGAGAGAGGGAGAATGGTTGTTCCAGGGCCTCCAGCCACTGTAAACGAACTCCAGACGCATGCAACCCCTTGTGTATTTGGCTAATGTGTGTCCTGGGGAATTAAGCTTTGAACCGGGGACCTTAGGCTTCACAAGCAAGTGCTTAACTGCTAAGCCATCTCTCCAGCCCATGGGTAGTTTTCTTAATAATAGCCATTCTGGCTGGGGAGAATAGCATCTCAGAGTGGTTTCAATTTGCATTTCCCTGATGATCAAAGATGCTGGACACTTTTGCAAATATTTATTGGCCATTTGTGTTTCTTCTTTTGTGAATTACCTATTTGTTGGCCATTTGTTGAGTCAGGGGTCAATTTTTGTAGTTCTTTCTACTTTCTGGATATTATCCCCTATATGAAGTATGGCAAAGATTTTCTCCCATTCTGTAGGCTAGAAATAAAACTACAATATGATCTGGAAGGACAGAGCTTTGCAGCCAGGGAGGGCAAATCATGAGGCACAGAAAATTTAAAGGATTTTCTTAGAGCCAAGGTTAAATGCAACATACTTTATTCAGGGAAGAGCCAGCTATGCCAGAGCTTAGTGGGTATTTATCCAAGTCATAACAAAGGTAATACAATGAGGAAAACTTTATGTAATTTGACTGTAGCAGATGCACTCTCCTGATTTATCCTGGGCTATGCCTTGCTAGGGCCATCTTGGTTAGTACCCCTTATCTGTACTTAAGTATTGTCTAAAACATACCAGGCCTTTATGTCCCTCCTACATATACCACCCTTGGGCATACATCCAAAGGACTCTATATTCTACCACAGAAATACTTGCACATGCATATTTACTGCTGCTCATTTCATAATAGCTAAGAAATGGAACCAGCATAGATTCCCATCAATGGATGAATGGATAAGGAAAATGTGATACATATAGCCAATGGAATTTTACTCAGTCGTAACAAAAAATGAAATTAAATTTGCAAGAAAATATATGGATCTGGAAATAAAATGGTATATTATCTCATATGTAGATCCTAGCTTATCATACTTATATGTGATATATATTAAGGGGTACAAATGTGAATAAACTTTAAAAAAATTACTAGAATGGTGATCAAGAGCTAGCAACAAACGATGACAAGGAAGGAGAGGTAGGAGTAGGACAAAGGACACATGTGACATGTAACCAGCAAGGAGGGAACAAGGGGGGCTGACAATATAGCAGAGATGGAGGTGCAGAATCAGCTTGAACAAACTGAGTTTGAAAATGTCATAATCATACCTAACGCTCTGTATGCTAACTAAAATATAAAATTATTTTTTAAAGATTAATCTCTTGGTGTTTTAGATATATAATGAAATGATCCTGAACTTTCTTTCTCTGGTTCCATATTTTATTTTGTTTAATTGATTATTACAGTTTTTAGTTTTCATGAAAAATAATGGATTTTTTTCATTTTTAGTCAGAGCCTGAATGTCCCCAGCCCCACACTCAAGATCTCAGATTCAAAGTTCATGACTATTGGAAGATAAATTTTCAAACTTTTAAAATGTCATGTACTTCTTTTATGGCAAGAGCCCGGTGACATGCATTTTGTATTCGACAGGCTCTAAAGACAGCCAGTACTCAGGAATACTGCTGACAGCGGGCCTAGAGCACTGGCTTCCAAGGAGCGACGTTCGGGCTGCAGAAACAGAAGATAATCTAGTTGCCTCTCTTTTCCTCTCATCCTCTCAGAGCAGTGGGACTTAAGACAGAATGTCAGTATGGAACCCAGGTTGGTATCACACTGGTGGCCATCCTCCTGCTTCAGTTACAGGCCTATGCATGCCCAAATTCTTCTGGCTTTTCTACCGGGAATTTCTTTTTTTAATATTTAATTAATGTATTTATTTAATAGACAGTGAGAGAAACAAAGAGGTAGAGAAAGAGAAAGAAAGAAAGAATGGGCATACCAGGGCCTCTAGCCACTGCAAATAATCTCCAGACTCAAGTGCCACCTTGTGCATCTGGCTTTACATGGCTACTGGGGAATCAAACTCAGGCCCTTAGGCTTTGCAGGCAAGCACCTTAACTATTGAGCCTTCTCTCCAGCCCTCTACTAGGGAATCTTTATTGTCACGTTTTAATGGATTGTTCTCATTCCCTCCGCTAAACCATCTTAATCTTGATAAGAACAGGTTAATACAGGAAAACCAATCTTTTAGGTAATAAGAAAAAAGACATTTATCAGTGGTTAAAGAAAATGCTGTGTTAAAAGAACTTCGGTTTAGAAGTCCTGCAATTCTAGTCGGTGATGTTTATGGTCACGGCTCATTCACTCATTTTGAAGATACTTACTAATGATTCCTCCAGCTTCTACTCTATATTTAATGCATTAGCCATTATATATGTGTGTAAAATCATGCACAAAATTCAGATTGTTACATAGAAAATTAGTAAGGATAAATTTAGTAAGAAATCATCTTAGTTGTTAATTCTATAGGAGAAACCCAAAGTGCTTTTAAAGACATGGAAATGGGGAGCCCTCATGCAATCCAAGATAAAGAATTCACTAGAGACATGAGCTGCAAATGACCACTGGAAGACAAGTGGCATGTGAATGTTCACACGCAGGGGGATGAGAAAGAAGCGTGTGTTGGTAAACATATCTAAGACTTACAGTAAACTTGGTATACTTTTTTAATGGTGGATCTAATTTAGCTTAACATTTTTTTTTGTATAATAAAAGGAAATTGGTAAAGTCAAAAGTTGGTCTCTAAAGCTTATATATGCATCCCCAAAATGCCAAAATTCACCAAAAAAAAATGAACAATTTTAAGATATAATGGCTAGGCCTGTAAATAGGTAATGGAACAATCAATTAATAACTACTTTCAATTATGCTTATCTTTGTTGCTCTTGATTTTGTCTTCTTTTATTTTGTTTTTGAGACAAAAGTATATATAGCCCAAGCTTATCTCTAACTTGAATCTTCCTGACTCAACCTTGAGAGTTCAGATTATAGGCATGTATTGCTTTGTGTAGCCTCAAATTCTTAATTAAATAGATGGTATAGAAAATAATTTTATTATCAAACAATACAGCTAGGTGCAAGTTCTCCCTTCAATGTACAACTCATGACAGACTAGTTTATATATGCTAATATGATGTGCAATTAAGAGTCCCATGGTTTGATCTAATAGTGTTTGTTTGATGAATTTGGGAGCCCCCATGTTAGGTGCATATATGTTTAGGATTGTAATGTCCTCCTGTTGGAGTGTGCCCTTAATCAATATAAAGTGACCTTCCTTATCTTTCTTGACTAACGTTGGACTGAAGTCTTCCTTATCAGATATTAGGATAGCAACCCCTGCTTGTTTTATAGCCCCATTTGCTTGAAACACCATTTTCCAACCTTTCACCCTAAGATAATGTCTATCCTTTGTAGAAAGGCAAGTTTCTTGGAGACAACAGATTGTAGGATCCTGCTTTTTAACCCAGTCTGCAAACCTATGTCTTTTCGTTGGGGCATTGAGGCCATTGATATTAAGAGATATTATTGAAAAGTGTATATTTATGTCTGCCATTTTTTTGTGTGTGATTCTGGTTCTACATTTGCTCTCTTGTGTTAACTATTATTTGAGTATTGCTTGTTTTTTTCGAGATTCCTTATATGTGTGCTTTTCCTTTTCTTCAGCATAGAGGATTCTTTCAAGTATTTTCTGTAGAGCTGGTTTTGTCTTCAAATACTCCATTAACCTGCTTTTGTCATGGAATGTCCTTATTTCTCTGTCTATTTGAATGGATAGCTTTGCAAGATAAAGTAACCTTGGTTGACAGTTGTTATCTTTCAGAACTTGGAATACATCACTCCAAGCCCTTCTGGCTTTTAAAGTTTGTGTTGAATAATCTGCTGTAATCCTCATGGGCTTGCCTTTGTAGATAACTTGATTTTTCTCTCTAACTGCTTTCAATATTTTTTCTTTGGTTTGTGTGTTTGGTAGTTTGATTAGAATATGGCGAGGAGAGGTTCTTTCCAGGTTTTGTCTGGCTGGGGTTCTAAAGGCTTTCTGTATCTGCATTGGCACCTCTTTCCCAATTTGGGGGAAGTTTTCTTCTATGATTTTGTTGAAGATGCCTACTATGCCTTTAGAGTGGAATTCTTCTCCTTATACTATGCCCTAAATTCTTATATTTGATCTTTTCATAGTTTCCCAAATATCTTGAAATTCCCACTCATACTTTTCTATAAGTTTGTCTTTCTCTTTGTTGGACTATGTTAGATCTGCCACCTGGTTTTCTAGCTTATATATTCTGTCCTCTCCTTCATCCATTCTACTGGTGAGATTTTCTACAGAACTCTTTATTTCATTAACTGTGTTCTTCATTGCTAGTAACTCTGACTGCTTTTTCTTTATTATTTCTATTTCCTTATTTATGTCTTGTATTGCCTTCTTTATTTCATGAAATTCATGTCCTGTGTCTTCTTTGATTCCTTTAATTTCCTCTTTGGGTTCCTCTTTGACCCCTTTGATTTGTTCTTTGACTTCTTTGAACATATTTACAATCATTCTTTTGAAATCTTTCTCAGGCATTTCCTCTAACTCGTTCTCACTGGAGGTCATTTCTGATGCATTAATACTTTTAGGTGAATTTATATTGTCTAGCTTTTTAGTGTTTCTTGTGTTATAATGTATATATTTTTGCATCTTGGATTAAGTTAATTCTTGGATTTTCTAGCTACCTGGGTATTCTTAGCTGTATCAATTGATCTGATGTTATATATCTTCATGGTAGGAGCTTAAAATGTTAGGTGTGGCTCTTAATACTCTCAGTATATCTCGAAAAGTGTTCCTAGGGGTTGAGTTTGCCTGCTATGGGAGTATTCAAGTAGGCTGAGTGGAATAAAATATAGGTAGATTCTAAAGTTTAACTAAACACTGTACACATTCAATCAAAAACAGCACCAAGTATGTATGTAACAGTAGGTATTATAACAACCAGATCCTCTATCAACAAAGAGGTTAATATTTCTGGTCTGCTGAGGGATTCAAGTCAGTTTGTGACCAAGTGAGACCCTTTCCTGGTGCAATCCCAGTTACTTTTTTGGATGAATTTGGTCTCAGTCAAGTTGCTGGCTGGGTCTTTGGGCCACTGTTCTGATTTCTGGAGCTGGGCACTGGCTTTTCCTGTGTGGCAAACTGAGCCTGGCATCTGTGGCCCTGCAGAATAATAAAGAACCCTCACTGCTGGAACCGCTACTGCTGCTGCTGAAGCTGCTGCTGTTGGATCCATCACCCCTGCTGCTAAAGTTGCCGCTGCTGGATCTGCCTCGGCTGCTGCCACTGCTGCTGCTGTAGCTGCCACTGCTGGATCTGCCACCGTTGCCACTGAAGCTGCCACTGCTGGATCTGCTGCCGCTGGGGCCACTGTCACCAGTGCCGGAGCTGCTGATGTTGCTGCCAGACTCTGCTCCTGCTTGGGTCCTGCTGTCAGCTCAAGTTGGCCTGGTCCTGGGACCGCTGCTCTGTTCGCTGGAGCTGGGCACAGTCAGTAGAGGAGGGGTGGGAGCCGCAGCTGCCCTAGTTCTCTTGCTGTTCCATGTGTTCTTCTTTCTACCTTGTGATCTGTTCCTCCGTTGTTCACTGCTGCTCTCCCTTCATGTTTCTAGAGTTTGTGGAGAGTTCTGGTGTGACTGGAAGCTCCCCTCACCTGGCTTTTCCTGTGGCTCAAGCCAATCCTGGTGGCTTTCTGGTGCACCGCTGCTGCCATGGTTGGCGGACGTGCTGAGGCTGCTTTTGCTGGCCTGTGTGGGCTCTGAATGTACTGTATCTCTTCTACTTCTCCGCTGCCATTTCAACTTCCTATGCACCTTGCTTTTTAGTAAAAGTGTATATTTTGCTGAGTTTTTTGGTCTTTTTCCCCCCTGGGCTGCTTTGGCGTGGTACCTACACCACCATCTTAACTGGAAGTCCCTGTGGTTTAATCTAATGAAAAGGCATTTGTCTTTTACAGTAGTTCATTATGGACTTGAGCAACAATCTAAGGTTGGTCTTTTTCCTCAACATCCCCAGATGCCTGGCATGGTATCTACTCCATATATGAGCACAGTTCCATGACCAGCAACAGCATTTGGTAATTGTTGCTATGCCATTTCCACATGCCACTTTTCATGGATAGAGAAAGTCACATGGACATATTTTCAAAAAGTATAGAAAGGTACACCAGAGTTCTGAGTGAATAAAGAGTTTAACGCATCCCACAACCACCAGAGAGTACTGCTAAGAAGTCACTGCTGCCATGATTTGGAGATATGTTCCTGTGCTTGTTGCTGATATGTTAACACAGATAGCTGACTACAGCCTTTACAGTTTGATTATATTTTATTGTAAATGAATTTCTTCATGCTTTTATGACTGTCTGGATATATTACTTGTAACTTTTTCCATCCTACACTATTAGATTTATATTATTATTTTCAACTTTTTCTAATAGTGACTCTTGAGTATGGAAATTCTAAAGCATATCAACTTGCTAATTATCTCATTGTCATCCAGTTTCTTGTACCAAATTTCATGCCATTATGAGTGGTATTGTTTTTACTTGGTCAAATGATGAACTCAATATTTCTATGTGATAAAACTATAAAAATTACATATGTATATTCCATTTGTATAAGGCAAAAATTGGCTAAGTTAATTTGTTAATTCAAATATTTTAAATGGAAAATGTTTGGGTTTATCTAAATTCATAATAGTGTTGTCTGCTTATAACTTTATCATAAATGTTTTGTCATGTTTTCCCTTGCCTTACTTCACTGAATACATCTTCTTAGTCAATAAACAGTTGGAATTATTATGGAAGCTTCTTTCTCAAGAAGGATTTTTTCAATATTGTACCATAAAGTCCAATGTTTTCTATAAATGTCTAAGGGTCACCTAATTCTGACAGAGCCTCTCCATTCATGTTTACTAAATGTTTTATGATGTGGGTGAGAAATAGGAGCAAGGCAGTTTTGAGACAAGTAGTCACCTGGAGAAGTCCCAAAGAGAGTAAGTAAAGAGATAATGCCCCACCTGCCCTAGCAAGACTTGGCAAGAAACTCAGCATCTGACCCAGTCTCATCCTTCAGCACCAGATAGCACCCTCTACTTATTCAACAATCTGACACACCTAGATATGCTGGCCACTCTTGGCCCAGCCCCTTGAATAAAAAATAAATAAATAAATTCTCCCATGCTCACCCAAGTCTGACATAAGGCCCATCCCAATAAGCTAGGAGAGGGTTTTCAGGTGGGCAAGTGGTCTTAGCTGGTCATTTTTCCTCCTGATTCTTGAACCTCCATATCCCTGTTTCAGTAAGCCTTTCCTCCATTCCAGCCTGGCTGCTGAAATGGAAAGATTTTTTTTTTCCTTCTCTTTCTTTTTCTTCTTTTTTCTTTTTTCCAAGGTAGAGTATCACTGTAGCCCAGGCTGACCTGGAATTCACTATGGAGTTTCAGGGTGGCCTCGAACTCTCCTCTGCTTCCCAAGTGCTGGGATTAAAGGCATGTGCCACCACACCCGGCTTTCTATTGCTCTTTTCTAAGCTACAGGACCTTCACTAACTGATCTCTTGGCTTCTGTTTTTGTTTTTTTTTTTTTTTCTTCTAATATGAAGGACAAAGTCTCTACACCCTCCCACTTCACTTCCCACATGGGAGTGCTTGTGTTCCTTTAAATTGCCACATGTGTGTATACCTATTTCAGCATTTTCCTGTATACCAATTTTCTCCAAAGAAACCTTATGAAATTTAACCTTTTAAAATCTGTTTCCTCAGGCTGGAGAGATGGCTTAGTGGTTAAGCGCTTGCCTGTGAAGTCTAAGGACCCTGGTTCGAGGCTCCATTCCCCAGGGCCCACGTTAGCCAGATGCACAAGGGGGCGCACACATCTGGAATTCGTCTGCAGTGCCTGGAAGCCCTGGCACCATTCTCTCTCACTCTTTGCCTCTTTCTCTGTCTGTCACTCTCAAATAAATAAATAAAAATAAACCAAAAAAAAAAATCAGTTTCCTCAATACTGTGTGGGAATGGACAAAGATCTAAAGGTATGGAATCACAGGCCAGGAGAAACATTTCCTGATGCCTGAAATCCCATAACAAATAGATATTTAATTTATTTAAAATATGTAGAGAAATGCTTTCTCTACATATTTTAAGTGATCACATATTTTTCTACATTTTATTATTTTATTGATATTACAATGTTAAGTTAACCTATGACAGGATGAGGTCACTTCTGGTTGCTCACTTAGATGCCGCTGGCAAGGATGGTGTCCTCTGAGGACTCTAGTGTATTCACTGCACATGACTGCGACACATTGCTCTTCAGGCTTTTGCACCACATTTCTGCTGTGGCCTCTGTGCTTATCTCCCTCCACCCATATAATGCCCCTAGTTCCTCACAACACCTCAACACCCCACTTAGCCTTTTCCCTCTGGCTTGCAGTTCTGGTGTGTCTCAGAATGAGAAGACAACAACCCCATGCTTCTGTAAATGTATTTTACTTTTATTTATTAATTTGATTGCTACAAGTTTGCTTTAGACGTTCTATGTTCAAGGGTGATAATAACAGCATGACTGTATTAAAACTTGACATTTTTTCTTCTAATAAATCCCACATTAGAATACAGCATCTTTACTCAGTTTTGGAATGTTTCACCTAGTTATGTGTTAAATAGTCTTTCTAGGATTCTGACTCTACCTGTTTTGTTCATATGTGCCCCACATATCTCATAGTCTTTTTAGGATTTTGATTTTTCTTTCAAACTTATTTTGTACCTGTTTTTTGTTTTACAAAGACTTAGTTTGGATATTAGATTTTATTTACAATTGTTAATACTTTTACAATTTTAATATTTTGCTTTGATTTGTTATTTTTGTAGAGGGCCCAGTTTTCTGCTAAATCTCTATTGTGGATGCCAGGTAAGATGCCAATTAGAAGCTATGTCCATGTGACTCATCAGAGGGGAAGAGTCAGGAGAAGAAAAGACTCTATTTCTAAGAAAGAAGAAGCAGGAGAGTTTCAGAAACACACAAAGGAGTGACAGGATAGCAGACAAGTGTTAACCAAAAAAAAAATATGATGGGCTGGAGATTTGGCTCAGCAGTTAGGACACTTGCCTCCAGAGCCTAACAATAACAACTGGGGTTCTGTTCCCCAGTACCCATGTAAACCAGATGCACAAAGTGGCACATGCATCTGGAGTTTGTTTGCAGTGGCTGGAGGCTCTGCAGCACCCATACTCACTATCTCTCTGTGTCTGTCTCTTTCTCTCTGTTTGCAAATAAATCATAAAATACATTTTTTTACAAAGGTGATGAAATGAAAAGAAGTTCTTATGAGAGCAACAAAACTCCTCCTTAGGAAGAGGCCATGGTGAATATCCATCACTGGCCAGCACCAGGCCTACCCATTGATACTGCTATGCTAGTGGGACTCAGGCTCCAGGGTTTGCAGTATTTTCCAGAGAAGGTAGTTGTCTCCTCATTCTGAGCCACACCAGAACTGCAAGCTAAGTGGACTGTTGAGATGCAATCAGTTACTAGAAGCATTATGGATAGAGGAAGATGGACACAGAGGCCACAGCAAAAGTGTGGTACAAAAGCCTGAAGTGAGACATGCCACAATCATGTGGAGTAAATACACTCATTGTACAGTATATTCAGGGGATGCCGTTCTTACCAGCAGCATCAAAGTGAGCAGCCAGGAGACGTGACCTGATCCTGTCACAGCCTCTAATACACACAATCCTTGTCAAGCAAGGACTGTGGGGCCGTGCCAAAACCAGGTGAGAAGAAAACACCAGTGACAAAGATAAATACAAACCTAGGCATGCCTTCTACATGCTTCAGAACCTCTAAATCTAAAAGACACCCATAGCAAGTGCAATCATCTAGCACATCAGAGAGAAGGCTGTGGCAGGTGGGTGTAGTGAGGAAGGCTAGACACTAAGGGAGGCATCCCGCATTCAGTGGGAATCCCAGACAGAAAGCTAAGTCGGACACAGAACTCATCTTAGCAGAAAGGACATTATCATCTAACTTGTTTGAAATTATCAATTTAGCAAACTTCCAAACACTGCAGAATCAGCTACAAAGGACAACTGAGAGAGTAGTGGAAAAATTATACTCATCCCAGCTAGGAAGAAATAATATATATTAATTTTATTTTCAACACCTATGTTTGTCGAAAGAGTCTCTTCAGAATATACAAAGAAAACCTTCAAATCAACAGGGAAATGTAAAAGAAAAAAAAATATACAACAGTTCTAAAAAAACTATTTCTTTACCAAACTGTATACCTGAATGGTAACTAAACAGGAAAAAAAGGGTGAAGGGGACTCAACTTCATTATTCAATAAGAAAATGGAAGTTACAGTAGTGAAGTGCTGTTACCATTGCATATTGACAATGGCAGAATGAAGATCACAGATACTGAGGTTTGCTAATGATGTGAATTAATTGGTTTGATTAAGCTGTATCTTTACACCTTGTGCATTTTTACGTATGCATGTCAAATTTCATAAAACATTAGCTAAAATTATTGCCAACTCTTACTAACCCTCTTGACAAACTAGAGGGGGAAGGAGTTCCTTTAACCTCAGTAGAAGTTAATACTATGTTTTGAGAGCACCCAGTTAAACTTGGGAGTTCAGTACCAGCATAGGTCAACCCCGTTACAACCAGACATGAAGAGGAGCTGTGCTGTAATCTGTGTATGCCTTTCACAGGATGGCCTAATGCCAAAGTGCCCCGCCTACACCAGTGGCCTTTCACGTGGAAAACTTGTTTATACTAGGAAATGGCATCAGGAATCTTCTCTGAACCACGTTGACTTTATGCTTATATAACCATCACTTTTTTTCAACTGAAAATACTCAACTGAGGCAGCCCCTGGTTTACTGAAAAGGGGAGAGTATAGATTCAACAACAATCACAATAGGAAACAGGTTCAATGATTATCACTTACAGATTGCCAGGGAAGGTCCAATGAGTCAGAGGACAGTCCTCCATGCCTGGGTCAGGCAAGGAAGGAATGAAGAGTCAGTTAAAGAGGAGATGGGAGAGGCAGATAGGGACAGAAAGAGAAGCAGAGAGATAAAGACATTGGGCAACTATCAGTGCAAATAAGTTCATGGGAAGATGATAAATGTTCTTTGGAAGAAGTAGCTGAAAGGCCAGTGAGCTCGTCAGCCTGGCAAGGAAGATGCCTCTAGACACCTGTTTGAGGGGTGACTATTTGGGTGTGCCCTACAACTGACACTGTGCCAAGAATAACTGCTCCCTGCTGGTGTGAGAAAGTGAAGATATATTCAAAATGGACAGGAAGGCAACAGAAAACTTTATAAATTCAATACATGATGAAATATAGAAAGGCTTCCCCCAAATGCTCAATCATGGTTTCCATTTGGCATTTAAGGTTGATGAAACTCTGGCTGTACTACAAGTCCACCAAGCTAAAGAGGCTACTCAGAAAGCAGTGGACAGTGCCACTACTGTCCCAACAGTTTAAAATTGGTCAGAGACCATGAAAAGAAATTCATGCTTCACCAAAGAAAAAAATATCTAAACATCAAAAAATTTAAACATTATGAAAAAAATTGTAAAATGTAAAATAAATAAAAAAGAAAGGAAACTTTGAATCTTATGTACTGAGCAAATGCCAGGTCTAGCAGGTAATACTAGACCTAGATTACTTAATATAGTAACAACAAAGACACAAAAAAAATGGTAAAATATAAAAACAAATTAATGCTTTACAGACACTGGGGAAAAAATTTTTCAACCAAGTACAAAAATTTAAAGTATCCTTTAATATTTTAATTCTTTGCTATGGAATAACTCAGAATGTCAATTCTGTTTTTGTTTTTGTTGTTGTTATTGTTGTTTTGTTTTTTTCTTGTTTTTTCAAAGTAGGGTCTTGCTGTAGCTCAGGCTGACCTAGAATTCACTATGTAGTCCCAGGGTGGCCTTGAACCGGATCAAGGAAACATAATGTGGACTATAAAATCCTTGCTTTAAGAAAAATTCCTTAAACAGTACAAAGAGAGAGAGAGAAATGAAGTAAGGAAGAAGTAAGCATCATAGAAAATACAGTACATAGATAGTGTTGGCAGGGGCTGCAGAGATTGCTCAGTGGTTAAGGCACTTTCCAACAAAGCCTAACACCCTGGGTTCAATTCCCTAATGCCAACGCAATGCCAGATGTGCAAAGAGGTGCATGCATCTGGAGTTTGTTTGTGGTGGTTAAAGACTCTGGCACACCCATTATCTCTCTATCTCTCTTCTGTCTTTCTCTGCTTGCAAATAAATAAATAAATATATGTTTAAAAAGTACTACCAGGGCTGGAGAGATGGCTTAGTGGTTAAGCGCTTGCCTGTGAAGCCTAAGGACCCCGGTTAAAGGCTCGGTTCCCCAGGTCCCACGTTAGCCAGATGCACAAGGGGGCGCACGCATCTGGAGTTCGTTTGCAGAGGCTGGAAGCCCTGGCGCACCCATTCTCTCTCTCTCCCTCTATCTGTCTTTCTCTCTGTGTCTGTCGCTCTCAAATAAATAAATTTAAAAAAAATAAAAAATAAAATAAATAAACATTTAAAAAGTACTATCAAACTTGACATTAGGAATATACAATTTTGTATATTCCTTAATATGTGAAAATTCTGTAACGTTTAAAGTAAGCCATTTTCTAAAATACTAATTATAAAAGATACCAAAATTACCTAAAAGGCCAAGAATATGTTCTAAATCTCATTATGTATAAATGAAATACAAAGTGAAAGTAATATGTATAAGTCAACAGCATTGTTGGGTTGGAGATACAGTATGCTCAATGTTAGAGTACTTGCCTAGCATGTGCAAGTTCTGAGGTTTGATCCCCATCAATGAAAATCAGAAATACTAGAAATGAAAAACAGAGTAAGTCAAAAAGAAAACTCTGAAGAAAGTCTCACCAGTAGGATGAATCAAGGAGAGGACAGAATATCTAAATGAGAAGGCTAGATAACAGATCTGATACAGTCCAACAAAGAAAAAGACAAACTAATAGGAAGGCGTGGGAAGTGCAAGACGTGTGGGGCACTGTGAAGAGACCAAAGACAAGAATTCAGGACAGAGTAGAAGGAGAAGAATCTCAGCCCAAAGGCATAACAGGTATTTTCAAAAAACCATAGAAGAAAACTTCCACCAAGTAGAGAAAGTGATGCCAGCATAGATACAGGAAGCCTATAGAATGCCAAACAGACAAAATCAGGAAAGAACCTCTCACCATCATATTATAGGTAAACTACAAAACACAAAAACCAAAGAAAATATATTGAAAGCAGTTAGAAAAATCAAGTCACATAAAAAGGCAATCTCATCAGAATAACAGCAGATTACTCGACACAAACTTTAAAAGCCAAAATAGCTTATAATAATATATTCCATGTTCTGACAGAAAACAACTGTCAACCAATATTATTTTGCCCTGAAAAGTTATCCATCCAAATATATGGAGGAATAAGGACATTCCCCAACAAAAGTAGGCTAAAGGAATATATGAACACTAAACCAGCCATATAGTAAATAATTGAAAGGATCCTCCATGCTGAAGAGAAAGAAACATGTACACATAAGAAACATGGAAAAATAAACCATAGTCAAATGATAGTTAATATAAGAGAATGAAGCCTGGAAAAACTACAAAATAAGAAGAATGGCAAGAATATATATACACCTTTCAATAATAACTATCAATATCAATAGCCACTATGTATGTGCCAACCAAAAGACACAGGTTTGCAGACTGGATTAAAAAGCAGGATCCTTCTATTTGGTGCCTCCAAGAAACTAATGTTTCCACTAAAGATCGACAGTATCTTAGGGTGAAAGTCTGGGAAATGGTGTTTCAAGCAAATTGGCCCAGAAAACAAGCAAGTGCCACTATCCTAATGTCTGACAGGGTAAACTTCAAACCAACCTTAGTTAGAAAAGATAAGGAAGGTCACTTTATATTAGATGAAGGAACATTCCAACAGGAGGACATTACAATCCTAAACATATATGCACCGAACATGGGGGCTCCCAATTTCATCCAATAAATGCTATTAGAATTAAGGTCACAGATAACACCAAACAGACAGGTAGTGGGTGACTTCAACTCTCCACTCTCATCAACTGACAAGTCATCCTAGAAAAAAAAATAAAATAAACAGAGAAGCGTCTGGAATAATGAGGTCCCAGAACAAATGGAACTAACAGATATATACATAACATTTCATCAAAATGCTGTAAAATACACAGTCTTTTCAGAAACACATTGAACATTCTCTGAAATAGACCATATATTAGGACACAAGGTAAATCTTAACAAATATAGGAAAATTGAAAGAATTCCTTGTACTTGATCTGATGACAATGGGATTAAACTACAAATCAGTAGTAAGAAAAGCTATAAAGCAGACACAAAATCATGGAAACCAAATAATACACTACTAAATAATAAATAGGTTAATGAAGAAATCAAGAAGAAAATTATAAAAATTATAGCATCAAATGATAATGAGAACACAACACACTAAAATCCTTTTGGACACAATGAAGGCAGTCCTAAAAGGGAAATTTATAGCTTTAAGTGTCTATATTAAGAAATTAGAAAGGATGCAAGTAAATAACTTAATACTTCACCTTAAAGTCTTGGGAAAGAAGAACAAGGCAAACCAAAAATAAGTAGATGGGAAAACATAATAAAGATTGGGCAGATATTAATAAAATGGAAAACAAAAACAAATCCAAATATTCAATGGAACTAAGAGTTGGTCCTTTGACAGAATAAACAAGATTGATAAACCATTAGCAAATCTGGCCAAAAGAAGACAGAAGAAACACAAATTAATAAAATTAGAGATGAAAAAGGAAACATCACAACAGATACCGAAAAAATTCAAAAAGTCATAGGGACATACCATAAAAATATATACTCAAATAAGTATGAAAATCTGAAAGAAATGGATGATTTCCTTGATTTATATGACCTACCTAAATTAAATCAATATGAGATTAACCACTTAAATGGACCTATACCAAGTATTGGACATTACAAGGTCATCAAAAATCTCCCAACTAAAAAAGTCCAGCCCCAGATGGATTCACAGGTAAATTTTACCAGACCTGCATGGAATAACTAACACCAAAGCACATTATTCTCCTTGGTTTCCCTTGCTTCTGCTTAACTTATGAACCTCTTACCCCATGACATTCTGGTAACATCTTAAACAAGAAAGTCAAAGATTGTAAGCCAGTTAATATCTTACCCAGGCTCATGGAACTAGTCCAGAGCCCAGGCAGGTAGCTCTTGCAGTTATAAGGTGATAGACTTTTTTTTTTAACCTCAGAAAGGGCACTGTTAGCCACTCTCTACATCTTGTGGCCTGAGTAACAGTATGTTTCTCTATTGCTAATCCAGTACTGATTTAATAGCCTCTCTAAGACCTTTCTTTGTTGCTTCATTTTACAGTTTGGTCCTGACTTTGCAAGTCTCTTCATAAAAGGAAGATTTTGATATTGAACTCTTTTTCCATCTTTCCAGACCATCTTTACTCCATTAATGTATGCCCCTGTACATGGCATATATTGATCTATCCAACCAGTGTTTTGCATTGATGCCTTTCCTTTAGAAGTCCACCAAACTCTATTGTTAACTCTGAAAGTAACATATTCTGTTTTACTTCCTTGTGTGTGCCCAACCTGATTATTTCAAAGATGTTTACTTTTGCTCCCTAGCATTTCAGGCTCCTTTTCTAATAAGTCATCTGCAGGTTCAGGAAATATGCCCATTAATTCCTATAATAATAAGTAATTTTCTTGGGAACAATTGGTAAAGCATGTTATATAACATTGCAAGGAACCAGTCTCATTAGGTGAAATATGCATGTGTGGTGCACAGAAATTTTGTTCATTCAAACTGGTCATAGTTTTCAGAATCCATAATCTGCTTACCTGTTTAAACATTGCAACCTCATAAATTTCTGTAGAAATATTCTTTTCCAGTTTAATCATTGGTGACTGTATATATAATATATACATCTGAATTGGATTCCCCTATTACTACTTAGAAGGAGAAAATGAAAGCAAAATAAGTAGTAATAAGCTTATAATAATTCTAAAAATTCCAAGGAAAAGATAGCAATAGCACAAACTGTCAGACTACAGGCACTCCAAAAGGTTGCTGAAAGACTTCTTGGTCCTTCCAAAGAAAGTCTTAGATGCCACAGCCCTGCTGAATGTTGTCCCATCAGTACCACATTCCGGAATGGACTGTTGCTGCCATTTGGCTACCACCACATAGATGCAAAAATTCTCAACAAAATATTGGCAAACAATATGCAAGAATATATCAGAATGAACAACCCTCCCAACCAAGTAGGCTTTATCCCAGAAATGCAAGGATGGTTCAACATATGCAAATTGATAAATGTAATGCTATACAAATGGACTGAAGGACAAAAATCACATCTCATTAAATGCAGAAAAAGCATTTGACAAAAATCCAACATCCCTTCATGATAAAAGTCCTACATAAACTAGGAATAGATGGAACATATCTCAACATAAGAACAGCTATTTATAACAAACCTACAGCCAACATTATAATAAATGGAGACAACCTTGAAGCTTTTCTACTGAAATCAGGAACAAGACAAGGGTGTTCACTGTCCCTACTTTTATTTAATATAGTACTGGAAGTGTTAGCCATAGCAATAAGAAAAGATATACACATAAAAGGAATACAATTTGGAAAGGAAGAAATCAAATTGTCATTATTTTCAGATGCTATGATTCCATACATAAAGGACCCTAATGATTCTACCAGAAAATGGTTAGAGTTGGTAAACACTTAGAACAACATAGCAGGATACAAAATAAACACACAGAAATCAGTATCCTTCCTATATGCTAACAACAGGCATGCTGAGGATTAAATCAAGAAATCATTCCAATTCACAATTGCATCAAAAAATTAAAGTACCTTGAAATAACCTAACCAAGGAAGTGAAGGATGTCTACAATAAAAACTTTAGAACACTCAAGAGAGAAATTGCAGAAGACACTAGGAAATGGAAAGACAACCCATGTTCATGGATTAGAAGAATCAATATTGTGAAAATGTCAATCTTAGCAAAAGCAATCTACAAATTTAATGCAATCCCCATGAAAATTCCAATGGCATTCTTCATGGAAATAGAAAAAAAAAATCATAAAATTCATTTGAAAGCACAAAGAACTCAAATAGCCAAAACAATATTGAGCAACAAAAATAAAGCTGGTGGTAACAAAACACCTGATTTTAACCTATATTACAGAGCCATAGTAACAAAAACAGCATGCTACTGGCACAAAAACAGACAAATAGATCAATGGAACACAGTAGAGGACCCAGATGCAAGCCCAGGTAGCTATAGCCACATGACCTTCAACAAAAATGCCAAAAATAGCCAATGGAGAAAAGACAGCCTCTTCAACAGATGGTGCTGGGAAAGCTGGATATCTACATGTAGAAGTATGAAACTTGATCCTTATCTCTCCCCATACACAAGAATTAAGGCCAAGTGGATCAAAAGTCTTAATATCAGACCTGAAATTTTGAAAGTGCTAGAAGAAAAAGTAGGGGAAATTCTTCAGTATAGGCAATGACTTTCTGAATATAAACCCAGTTGCTCAGGAAATAAAACTACTAATCAACCCCATGAAATTACAAAGTTTTTGTACAGCAGAGGACACTATGAATGGAGCAAAGTAGCAACCTGCAGAATAGGAGAAAATATTTGCCAGCTACACATATGACAGAGAATTGATAATCCAGGATATGAAAAGAACTCAAAAAAAAAAAAAATTAAACAACTCAAAAAATGGGCTATGGACCTAAATAGTTTTCAAAAGAAGAAACACCAATGACATATACACATCTAAAAAAAAAAAAAAAAAAACGTTCTCATCCTTAGCCATCAGGGAAATGCAAATTAAAACTACTTTGAGATTCCATCTCACTCCTGTTAGAATGGGTACCATCAAGAAAACAAATGACAATAAATGTTGTTGAGGATGCAGGAAAAGAGGAACCCTTCTACACTGCTGTTGGGAATGCAATCTAGTACAGTCACTGTGGAAATCAGTGTGGATGTTCCTGAGACAGCTAAAAAATGATCTATTATATGACCCAGCTATACCACTCCTATACCAATCCTAAGGACTCATTGCACTACCTTAGAGATACTTTCTCAACCATGTTTATTACCACTTTATTTATAATAGCTAGGAAATGGTACCAGCCTAGAAATCACCAGTGGAGATTAACAACAGTGGATAGTGCAAGCCTTAAATTTGGCCAGCCATGCCAAATGAGCTTAGAATAAAATGTCTTGACTTAAGTGCATATATAAAACAGGTATGGGGGTACATGTACATACATGTAATCCCAATATTTGAATAAGTTATCCCTTTCTGCATAGTAAGTTCCAAGCCAGCCTAAAATGTGAGAAACTTGGACACCAAAGAAGGAAGGGAAGAGAAGAAGGTTAGTAAAAATCAAAAGCATATATAAAAACAAATGTTAGGAGCTCTTGTGAAGGCTCTTGATTACCACAAGAAATAGATGGTAAGACCCTATTGCTGAAAGCCAAATGCTTAGGCTACATGGTCCCTGAAAACTCAAGCTGGGGCTAAGCGTAAAACTTCCTTCCTATAGACCAACTGACAGAAATTTGGAAAGAGCTATTCTGCATGCAGGTCTGTGGGAGAGAGAATTTATCAGTGGTGGTAAACACCAGTAGACATTGCAAGCCCTAAGTTAGGCCACCCAGGTCAAATTAGCTAATGGTTGCCATAGTGGCATTTCTGTTAGGAGGAAACCAACCACTCTAATTGGACTGAAGGCTTGCTCCACAAGAGGGAATATATGCCTGTTATTGAAAACCTAGTCAAAGCCATATGGCAACGGAGTTCATGAGCCCTAGGGGTAACACCTGCTGTTGTCTGGTTAAATGCATATATTATGCTCACCAAACTTTCCTGTAGCACTTTTATTACTGTTCATTCCCATAATTTAATACTACTTTCACTTTTGGTAAGAGATGTTCCTCTTTCAGACAGTGGTGACATCTGGGATTAATCAAAGGGCACCATATGGGCTGTAGGGATGACTTAGTGGTTAAGGCATTTGCCTGCAAAGCCAAAGGACCCAGGTTTGATTCCCCAGGACCCACGTTAGCCAAATACGCAAGGAGGTGCATACGTCTAGAGTTTGTCTGCAGTGGCTTGTGGTCCTGGAAGGTCCATTCTCATTCTCTCTCTCTCTCTCTCTCTCTCTCTCTCTCTCTCTCTCTCTCTCTCTCTCTCCCTCTCTCTACCCCTCTTTCTCTGTTAAATAAGTAAATAAATAAATAAATAAATAAATAAATAAATAAATAAATAAATATAATTTTTAAAAGGCACTGTAGCTGGGCATGGTGGCGCACACCTTTAATCCCAGCACTCAGGAGGCAGAGGTAGGAAGATCGCTGAGATTTTGAGGCCAACCTGAGATTACATAGTGAATTCCAGGTCAGCCTGAGCCAGAGTGAGACCCTACCTCGAAAAAAAAAAGGCACTGTAGTGCTGAGAAGAAGGGACAAAGGAGTGTTCAGCACTGAGACATCTCTATCAAACCTTCCAGAGTCAGGGTCCAGTGCAGAAGAGGTGGTAAAAAGAATATAAGAGTCAAAAGAAGGGTAACACACTGCTTATAATGCCATCTTCCAGACACAAAAAGGTCTGGATATCTATGACCTCACAGCGCTGGTACTACATACACAAGATCATCATAATAGGAGGAAAAGATGATGATATCAAAATAAAAGAGAGACTTATTGAGAGGGGGGAGGGGTATGATGGAGAGTGGAGCTGCAAAGGGGAAAAGGGAGGAGGAAATTACCATGGTTTATTGTCTACAATTATGGAAATTATCAAAAAATTTATATAAGTATATGTAATTTTTAAAAAGAAAAAGTTTGAACAGAAGTGCAGGTGGTATATAATCCTACTGGAGGTATATAATCTTGTACTCAGAAGCTATAGGTTGTCACAGAAAATTTTCAGTGCCAGAGGTGGTATTCCTCTTAGGGGGTTGTTGGATAGGGATGTCCTTAAAGACCTACAAAGCAATGCAGGCTCTTGTTGCCCACCAAAACTAGACAGTAAGATGCTATTGCTAACAACACCACATGCTTTGGTTTTAGGACACTGGCCAAATCAAGCTAGAGCTGAGCTGGAAGCCGCCTCTCTACGGATTAGCTGCCACAGTGCTAGAAAGCGCTATGTAGCCTGTTATATAAGAAAAGTCATATGCAGTCTTAGGAAGCAGTAGACCCAGTAAGGTCCACAACTGGCCAACTAGACAAGATGCACTCACTACTGTAATAGTGGCATGTCTGTTATGATGCTAACCAACTGTTCTGTAATTATATTTGTGACCTGCTCTACAGGCGGAAATTCATGTCTGATACTAAAACCTACTTAAAAACCTATGGCTGGGGAGGTCATAAGCCCTATGGGGGAAGCTACTTCTATTGCTTAATTATATGGATATATTATATTCAGCAAATGTCTGTCTCAACACTTACATGTTTATGTCCATGTATCAGTGCTGCTGTCAATTTTGGTTAGAGAAATTTCTCTTTTCAAATGGTAGTGACTGGTGGGAAGACTCAAAACTCATCTAAGTGCCAAGAAGTGACAGGTAAGTTTTCATCAATAAATGGGACATTTTTATCACAACTAGAAGAAGGACAAAAACAATGTAAGAGCCAAAGGATAGGAATGAGTGCTTTGGTATGCTGTCTTCCAGACACACAAAGTCTTTGTCACATTCATGACCTCAAAATGTTTGCTATCACCTTCTAAAGAACTGCATATGTAGCATTCTGAATCTTAGCTACAAATAGGTTAAGAACTGCTTCCAAAACCATAGAAAAAAATGTTAGAGATGGCAGCAGGCAATTGGTCAAAACATGGGCATATTGTGGCTCAGAACAGCTCATCAGCTAACATTCCCAGGCCTCACATGCACTATCATCAGAATGTCTGGTGAACACCACTGGAAACCTTTCAATACACTTTGATCCAGGTCATACTTAGGCATGGAAGTTTTCATAGTGGCAAATACCATCTCCCTCCAACAGTACATCACTCATAATTTAATATCAGTCCCTCTAATACTAATAGATATATTTCTCATTATTCCTCCTTCAGAAACAAAATACTATAGTCAATATTGTAGTCTATTTAGAACTTGCAGGTTTTTCTCTTTGACATACATTAGATATATTTATAGCAATACAGGAGAAAATGTTGATAAGAAAAAATAGATTGTCAACTCAGTATTTTTGTGATCCCAGCATTAGGTGATAGACATTTAGAGGTTCAAGTTATGGGTCAAAAATCACAGTATACTACATCACATTTATATACAGATTGTTCTTGAATATTTTTATTGTTATTCTAGGCATTATGGAGAAGAAATACTGTACAGAAAGCAATCATCTGTATTAGAAAATGGCCTTGGTTTCCTCAGCCTATGTACAGAAGTCAGATGGAGCAAGAAAAAGTCACTGCTATTTCCTTCAACCTTGAAAAGAAAACCAGAATTTATCAACACACACATATTTCAATAGATTTTCATGGGCCAAATTTCATATCATGTATTTTGCTAGCAAGGGGGAGGGAGAGGAGCTTGACCACGATGGCAAGACCCCAGTAGTTCAGTCAGTTTTAAATCTTAGGAGCTGTGTTGGATCCAAATTTTAAATATGCTTATTATGACTTGTTAAATCCCATGAGCTGTGGAGTATGGCAATTCCTGAAAAAGTCATTCTTCTGGCAGATTAAGAAAACAGTTTGCTTTTGCCTCAGGCCATTAGCATTTTAATAAAATGGTTCTCAACTGTGCTAACAATTTATCTTTATAGGACTTTATCTATTATTAACCCTATTACATAACAAGTTTACTGGTGCTGACATGTAGACTTTCCAGCCCTCATCAAGCATGCTTCTCACTCTAGCTCCCTTTCACTCTCTATTTAAAATTTTAGTTCAATGAAGCTGAATTTCTGTGCCAAGTACATGTTTGCAAGTTTGTTGGTTTGTTTTCCTTTGGACCAATTTGAAAATGATTCTCATTTCCAATAATAGTTGATTAAGCCAGACACATTTTATGGGCTTTGTTGAGGACCACAGTCTGTTTAGCAGGGATAATTTACTACTTTTGACTGATTTAGGAGAAAATATACACTTGTCATACTTAAGGAAACTATGTACTAGGAATGAGCAAGATATCAAAAATATAAGCTTTAGGTTTTATTTTCACATTGGAATAAAGCATATGATGAGCAATTGTATTTCATACCAACAGTTTGATGTTCTAATTTATTGAAATAACTACAGATACCCTTATTTAATCTGTAATTCATAAAGGAAAACAAACTGAGCATTAAACTTCTATAGCACAGAACAAAGAAAACAAAACTACAGAAGTGTGTTTATCCATCATATATTGGGGGAAAATCAGCCTAACACACCATAATAACATCAAGGGCTATAGAGAGAAAGAGCATAGTTAGAACATAGGATAAAAGACTGTAAGCCAGGCATGGTGGTGCACGCCTTTCATCCCAGCACTTGAAAGGCAGACGTAGGAGGATCATGTGTTCGAGGCCACTCTGAGTCTACATAGTAAATTCCAGATCAGCCCGAGCCTCAGTGAGACCCTACCGGGCTCCTTCCCAGCAAGTAGTGCTGAGGATGGACCAGGCCCGCTGGTTCCTCCCAAGGGGTTGAGGAAGAGGGTATACATCAGACGACTCAGAACCTCTCCTAGTCACCAGAGAAAAACCACACTGAGTCAGGAGTCTTGTCAAAGCAGGAAATCACTTTATTGTTACAGGCGGTTGCCTATATAATGTTGGGAATGAAGGCAGGGATTCTAGGATGGGGGAGAGGTAAGGGCCAATAGTAAACTGTAACTATTGAAATGATAATTACAACTCTTGCACAGAAGTAGCAGGCCAGAAGCCATTAGGCGTCTTGCTGAGTCCTAGCTGGCCAGAGACAGGTTGCCAAACTTTAGCTAGGCCAGAAAGTTCCACTAGGCCTCGTGTCCAGGCCTCTCAAGGCCCAACATCTCCTCTTGTTTTTGTAAGAGCATTAGTCACCATGGCCCCTGTCTTAGGTTGTCCCCCTATGGGGATCTTAACCATCACTGGGTAGCATGTGTTTAGCTTGCTGAGAACCCACTCCATGGCCTGTCTTAGGTTGTCTCAGTTACTCTGAGGTCTTACCCATCACTGGTCACATGGAGGGCACAGGAGGTGGCAGTGGGTCATCTGAGGAACTTAATTCCTGAGTTGCCAGACTGTGGTAATGTATCTCAACCTGATGGAGTTTTATTGCCTCTAGTTGCTGGTGAATGAGTTTTGTAATTTTGTTAATTACACAAGGCATGACAGTGAGGATAAGGAGAAGGAGAAGGAGGGGCCTAAGTAGAGGGAGGAGGTAGGGTAAGAAGCCATATAAGCCCATCCACAGTGGGCTGTCCTGGAGGTCCCGCCGTCTCTTCTCCAAGTCCTCTTGAAGTTTTTGATCTTGTCCTGAATGATTCCTGATCTATTGGCATAGAAACAGCATTTTTCCTGTAAAAACAAGCATATGCCTCCCTTTTCGGCTGTTAGTAGGTCTAGTCCCCTCCTGTTTTGTAGGACTACCTCAGCCAGGGAATTTAGCTTCCAGGAAAGATATCTACATCTGGGATTAAGGTGGCTTGGGAACAAAGGCCTATCCAATTGGTGGGCAGAAAGTCATAGGCTATCCCACCTCCACAAACATAAACCATTCCAGAAGATGGGCAGCATTGAGTATTGGGCTCTGTTGTGTTAAAAGTACAGAAAAAAGGATGAATGTATCCCACATTTATACTGGAATTATTAGGGGAAGGTGGGGCCCAAATACAAGTTCCAGAGGAAACACTGGGAAAAGCTGGATGGGGATAGGGAAGGTGGCTGAGAAATTTTTTAAGGTCATATGGGCAACTGTATTGCAAGCAGCCAGGAGGCCCAGATCGGAGGCAAAGAAAGAGCAGGGTGAAGACCATTTTAGGAACAGTCCTCAGGGGTGGGACACTCCCTGGAGAAGTGATTGTCAGTGTTCCCTTGTTGGGACAAATATCTTAGGTCTCTTGCTGGTACCCAAATGGGTCTTTTTCATCTTGAGGGAAGACACATCCAAACCCTCTCCCTGCTGTGAGGAGTGGGTTGGGTCCTCTCCAGGCCCCAGAAAATTGGTCCCTCCATCTTACCCAGATAGAACTGTAGGTAATGGATGAGGAACAATGTTTTTGAAAGGGGGATAATTGTTTATTTTCTTTAGAAAAATTTAAAATATTTAGGGTAAATAATGCCTTTTTTAGTTGGTTGTGTGGGGGTAAGGATTCCCCCTTTTGTTTTTGTAATTGAGACTTGAGAGTCTGATTATCCTATTTTTAAAATTTTAGTTTCACTATGATAGTATAAGCCTTATATATGAGGTATAGAAATTAGATATACCTCATTTTAAATATCTAATATTTATAAATATCTCACATTTTAAATATTTAACATTTATAAACACAGGCAGAACCTGTCACCAGTCTTGAAAACAGTACCAATCGATTTATAGATTAACTCATTTAACCTAGAAATTTTTAGCACCTGTGTTTGAAAACATCTCTGGTTAGTTTAGATACCTGTGTTGTTACAAATTACCCAGAGAACTTTGGAAACAGGAACCATAGAGTTTAATAATTTCTTTAAACCAAAATAGCTAGCTAAATTTTAATATAACCCTTGATTAATCTTTTTGAAAGAAAAAATATTATTTTACCACCCATGATTTTAGCTTAAGTTTGATAGTTATTGATTTTATGTACGACAGAAATCTTTATTAATGTAAAACAATTTTATGTTATACCCATGACTTAAATTTGATAAAGCTTAAGTAAGCTATCCTAACATAACCCAGGAAGATGAAAGTTATCATTACTGAAATTAAATCACTTAAACCTAAGTGATTAAACCTAGTTATGACCATCCAGTAGAATTAGCTTAAATAAGACTGAAGCTATTTTTAAAGTTACAATGTCTTTAGGTATGAGTACTTTACCTTAGGAAAATAACAAGAGCCTTTATCTTAGGAATAGTTAAAACCTTGATGAAAAGAGGAACCTAATTTACTTTACTGAGAGAGTCTTAAAGCCAGTTTTATGACCCTTAAATCATAACAAATTAGCATCAGTGACATGTAAATGAGTGAGGTCTTATCATAAGACTCAGTTTCTCCATTGATTAAAATCTTGGCATCAGGTAAACATTAGATTTAATCCAATTAAATGTTTTAATGAAGTGGCCCTTTCCCTGATATACACATTAGGTAAGTCTGATGCTTATCTTATGTAAGGAGTTTGTAACCTGGTCAAATACCTTGACTCAGTTGACCTATTTAACATTTTGTCTAGTGAGAAATTTTATCTAACAGATGTGACTTTAGGTGTTTTTTTTTGACTCAGTTGGCCTATTTAACATTTTGTCTAGTGAGAAATTTTATCTAACAGATGTGACTTTAGGTGTTTAAAACAGAAGTAAAGAGAACCAAAGTTATATGCTGTACTCCTTTTTCTTTGTCAGAGACAATTGGCCATTTTGTCTCTAGTCAGAGTCTGGGGGACATGTGGCTTAAACTTGTATGGGGTCTGAGATAAAGGGGGTTTTACCCATTTTTTTAGTGTCCAGCTTTCCATGAATTTAAGTAGCATATGTTGGAAAGCAAGAGCAAAATGAAATTACAGAGCAGAGAGATAAGCATCTTGACATTTCTTATCCTATTCTGAAGTTGTTTGTTTTTACATAGCAAATTTATCCTTTTGCAAAACACAAGGTGATAGACTCTTGTCTATGTTTAACCTGGTTAAACCTCCAATTACATCTGTACTTATGACTTTGTGACCCACCTAGCATAGGCATCACCTGTGTCTAATGTAAGATGAATTTAGATTAACACTATGTCCTTATGTAAAACTTTTAGAGTATCCTTAAGAGTCTGTAAACAGTTGAAAAATCTCTAACTTTAGTCATGGCATTTAGGTTTAGCCTGAAAGTTTTTTCCTACATATGCACATCAATCCATTATAAATTTAACCTTCATTAAACTCTCTGGGCCTGGACAGCAGGATGCAGCCAGCCCTTATGCCAGTAGCCCAGTTCCAACAAAGTCCTCTGCAGTCTTTCTTTTCCCTTATAAAGCTCATAAGTCAAGCCTCGAAGTTCAATGCTGTTTGTACTTAGCATTTTTTAGACTCCCATTAGAATAGTCCATAAAATTTAGCTTACCACTCCAGAAGACACCTTCAGTTGTAAGCACCAAGTCCATGCCTATTCCTCCAAAACAAAGGTTCCAAAAGATCAACATCTACATGGTCAGGTTCATCTCAGTCCACTTCTCAGTACCAAGTTCAGTATCAGACAGCTTCCAGTTCGCCGAGATAAACTTCCAGAACAGGTACAGTTATGGAGGAAGGGATATTTATTGAAGCCTAAAGATCCAGGGGAAATTCCATAATGGCAGAAAAAGCTGGCCTGCCTTCACAGGCCCAAGCAGAGGGGTGGGGGGAGGGACACAAGCCTAAAAGTCAAAAGCCACACAGTGTATCCACTAGGGACATATGACCTGTTTAGAAATAAAAAAGCCACAGATGTAGCTTGCTGGCAAACCAAAAGTGAAAGGAAAGAGAAAGAGAACAAAGAGATGTTGACAAGCAAGTACAGATTATAGAAGCAAAGTTTAGCGCATTAAATACAAAGACTGCCTCATAACATATGAGGGTACACTCCACCACACATGTACACCAACTGACCTCCTCAACAAGAATGACTCACATGGGACACTAGTCTGCTGGGTTCCCAGAGCCCCACATTAGGATGCCGGGCTCCCCCCCAACAGGTAGGTTGTGCTGAGGAGGGACCAGGCCCGCTGGTTCCTCCCAAGGGGTTGAAGAAGAGGATATACATCCTAGTCACTGGAGAAAATCCACACTGAGTCGGGAGTCTTGTCAAAGCAGGAAATCACTTTATTGTTACAGGCAGTTGCCTATATAATGTAGGGAATGAAGATGGGGATTCTAGGATGGGGGGAGAGGTAAGGGCCAATAGTAAATTGTGACTACTGAAATGATAATTACAACTCCTATGCGGAAGTAGCAGGCCAGAAGCCATTACGTGCCTTGTCAAGTCCTAGCTGGCCAGAGACAGGTCACCAAACTTTAGCTAGGCTCAGGAAGTTCCACTAGGCCTCATGTCAAGGCCCAACAAGACCCTACCTTGAAAAACTAAACAACCAAAAATTAATGTTTTAAAATGAATTTTAGTCTAGAACAACTTGTCCTGAATCAATTGTATTAATAAACAACTAAAAATTCAAGTTTCCCAGAGAATTAAAACAACCAGTGACTATACAACAAAACAATAATAATGTGCAGGATACATTTCAAAATTTCTCAACTCAAAAGAAACTGGGAACTTGGAGAGGAAAGACAATAAGATGGTCAGACAAAGGAAAGATATTATAATTACTTGACAGTTTTTTTTAATTTATTTACTTATGTATTTACAAGGAGGAAGGAAGAGAGAGAAAGGAAACCAGAGGTGGAGGACACACCACACCAAGGCATTTTGTCATTGTACATGAACTCCAGATGCCTGTACCACTTTTTCACATCTGGCTTTACATGAGTACTGGGTAATTGACCACTGGTCAAGAGATTTTGAAAAATACTTTAAAGGCTGAGCCATCTCCCTAGCCCTGACAAAGATTTTGAACAGCTAGCATCACAATGATAAAAGTGTAAAGGCAAAAATACTTTAAATATATTCTGAGTCAGAAAATCTTAGAGACAGGCTGGAGAGATGGCTGAGGAGTTAAGGAACTCACTTACAAAGCCTAAGGACCCAAGTTTGATTCCCTAATACCGACAAAAAGCCAGATGCACAAGGTAGTGCATGTGTGTGTAGTCTGTTTGCAGTGGCTGGAGGACCTGGTGTGTCCATTCTTTCTCCATCTCTGTCTTCTGCCTCTTTCTCTCACTCTGTCTAAAATAAACAAATAAAATATTAAAAAAGAAAATCTCAGGGCTGGAGGGATGGCTTAGCAGTTAAGGCCTTTGCCTCCAAAGGGCCTAGGTTCAATTCCCCAAGACACCCATGTTAGCCAGATGCACAACGGGGAGCACACATCTGGAGTTTGTTTGCAGCGAGTAGAGGCTCTGGTGTGTCCATTCTCTCTTTCTCCCTTTCTCTGTCAAATAAACAAAAATAAAATATTTTTTTAAAAAGAAAATCTCAGAGAGAAGTAGAAATATGCAGAGATAAGAAATTATAAGTATGATGACTGAATTTAGATAGATTTATTATGAGGATATAATAGTCAACTTGAGCATACTTCTTAGAAGTTACCCAATCTGGAAAACATTAGGAAAAATAGAAAGAAAAAAAACCTAACAGAGACTCAGGAACCTGTAAGACAATATAAAAAGCAATAATTGTCATTAGAACTAGGTTGGAAAGCAATACTATTTGAAGAAATAACAGTGTAAACTCCCCAAATGTGGTAAAAGCTATAAACACATAATTCAAGAGACTCAGCAAATCTAAACAGAATTCTTTGAAAGAAACTCATGCTTCAAACATCAAAATCAAGCAATACAGCAAAGATAAAGCTTCAAAAACATCTAAGAAAAGTATGACTATGTATCAGAATAGTGATTCAAGTAATTGTATGTTTCTTCTCAGAACACCATAAAGCATACTATAAGGATTATAAGTAATGAAGGCTGTGCATAATTTTATGCCCATCCAAGTATCCTTCAGGAATCAAATCAAAATAAAGACCTTTTCAGACAAAGTAAAAGTAAAGAATGCACCATCATCAGACCTGTTTTATAAAGAATGATAGATAATTTCAAAGTCAAAAAAAATCATCCCAGCAGATTTTCTGGGTAAGTATATAATATACATTTTGCTTTTAAAATTACATATAAATATTTAAAGCAAAATAGTTAATAAGTAAGACAATATTGCCATAAAAGAAATTTAATATGGGATAAGACCCTTTTGAAATATTCCTATATTTATGTGACATAGTACAATTTAGGTTCCAAGTGGACTATGCAAATTTAAATATGAATATATTAATCCTCAAAGCAACCAAAGAAACATAATACAAAAAAAGCAAAAATGGGGAAGAGGTAGGTTATAATACCTAAAAATATGTAAATAATTCAAAAGTGGGACAGAAAGTAGGAGAACAGAAAATAAATCAGTAAAAGATCAGACCAAAGTAGAAGCAATAAATACTGTTCCTAAGAAAATACTTTAAATATCAAAACCAAGAGTCTTGATGATAATAATTTGCAAACTATATACAATGCATATAATAAGCAGGAGGTTGGGGTGGCTAGCCTAATTTCAGACAAGCCAACTTGAAGATTAAAAAGCCTGGAGATTAAGAGTCATATTCATAAGGAAAAATAGGAAAATGTGCCAGTGTGTAGTAAAAATAATAACTCTAGCCAACCCTGGTGGTATAGACCTCTGATCCTAGGACTCAGAAGGCTGAAAGATGATCAAAAGTTCAAGACCTATCTGACCTGCATATCAAATGATACGCTTACCTTAACAACTTAGTAAAATCTTGTCTCAAAGTTAAAAATAATATAAAGGTCTAGGAATATAGCTAAAGTTGGGTTCCTGCCTAGCATGTCTAAGGCCTTGAGTTTGAAACCTGGTGGCACAAAATTAAAGTGCAAGTAAGACTATTGTTTTATGTAACTCTTATTAAAATGTTATAGATTAAGAAAGAAAAATTGTTGCCCTTCCTCTCTGAAGAGTCTGCTTTCTTTCCTTTTCTTCCCTTCTCATTCTAAAATAAATGTTATTCTTTTAAAATCCCTCCAAAATTGACACCTCAAGTAAGAAATAGTCAATATACATTATATATCCCTTCTCTTGATAATTTATTGAAGGATTAACAATCAGGAAGGACAAAGAATAACTGGACAATATTACTAAACTTTTTTAATGCAATTTATATTTATAGAACCTTGTTCAGTAGCTTCAGAGTTTACATTCTTTGGTTACATGATATATTCACCAGGCTAAGTAATATATTGGACCATATAACCAGCGTTCATAAATGTGAAAATCACTTAAACTATGTCTTCTGACAAAACCAGTTAAATTTCAAATGAACAAAAAGATAACTCAGAAAACCTCAAATATATGGAAATTAAATAACACAAGCTTCTAAATTACTCATGGGTCAAATAGGATTTCTGTCATAAGAAAAAATAGACCATATTTTGACCTGATGAACAGCAGCAAAACATTTTTAGAAGGAAATGTTTAGGCTAAAACCCATGTATTAAAACATAAAAATATCTAATTACTTAAATTTCCACCTCAAGAAGCTTTAAATATATAAATTGAATTTAAAACAGCAAAAGCTGATAATAAATGCAAGTGCATAGTCAGTGAAATGAAAATGCAAAAACAATAAAGAAAATGAAGTTGAGCAAAGTGGCACATGGCTAGAATCCCAACACTCAGGAGGCAAAGGCAGAAGGATTGCTGCAAATTCAAGGCCAGTCTAGTCTAATAGCTTTGAAAAGTCTCAGTAAGATGGACCAAATCTAAATAATTTCATACCACATACTCCAAAGACAAAAAAAGGATATGGATATAATATCGCAAACAACTTTATGCAAAATTTGAAAACTTTGATAAAATTTTAAAGTATTTTTATTGTCTTTTGTTTTGATTGTGGGTGGAGGGGGGTTGTTTCTCATTTATTGTTTGTTTGATATTTTTATGCTTTTGTTTTGTTTCAGTGCTGAGGACTGAACCTCATAGCCTTGTACTTTGCTAGTTAAATACTCTGCCATCAAGCTAAATCCCTAACTCTCTATCTTTTAAGAACATTTTTTAAAATATTCAATTCATCAATGCTAACATCATTCCATGGTGAAAAGACTAAATTCTTTCCTCCTTTAATCAGAAATAAAATTGGGATACATATGGCCACTAAGTATATTCAGAGAACTAGAGATAGTAGACAAACCAACAGAAAAAAAAGTAAACACCTGATTCTTCCTTTTCTCCATTAGCAGATGATGTGTCTCTTAGTGAAAAATCATTAGACAATTACTTGAACTGAGCAATATCTGTAACAAGGTAGGAGATTAAAATACAAAATCAATTATATTGCTATAAATTAGGAGTATGTAAATACAATTAGGAGATTTTAGATTACACATATAGCAGATTAAAAAATATTTAAAAACAAGCCTACAAAAATACTCAAAGAGCCAGGTGTGGTGGCACACACCTTTAATCCCAGCACTCGGGAGGCAGAGGTAGGAGGATTGCCATGAGTTCAAGGCCACCCTGAGATGACAGAGTTAATTCCAGGTCAGCCTGGACCAGAGTGAGACCCTACCTTGAAAATCAAAAAAAAAAAAAAAAAACTCAAAGTATATATCTTGAGACATTATTATTTAAGAAAAATGAGAATACCTTTAAAAATGAGGTAACATAAAATGTTTACAGATTAAAAAATTAATAGTACTAATAAAGAAATTTTCCCAAAATAAGACACATATTCAATACAATCTCATTCAACATTCAAGTGAGGTTTCATATGAATTGACAAGTGTACATGGGAAGAAAAGTACTTCTAAGCTATTTTTTCATAAATAAGGCCAAAGTTGGTAGAGTTATTCTACCTGATTGCAAGCCTAATTGTAATGTTGTAAACATCAGAACAATTTGGTATTGGTCAAAGGTGAAGTAAAGAAATAGAACACAGGGGCATAGAAATGCAACCTACACATAGATGGCCAACTAATTTCAACAATATGCCAAGGTAAATTAATAAGGAAATAAATGAACCAAACAGTATGGGGACAACTAAAGATTTATATAGAAAACTTGCAGATTGACCTTTATACTCTGTGATATTTGTGTGAGTGTGTGTATGTGCATGCACACACACGTGCACACGTTCACATAGTGAATGGAGGGTGTATGCTGTACACACATGCATGCACATGCAGACATCCTGAATGTATACACAGAGATCAGAAAAGAATGCCTGGTGGCCTCCTCTATTGCTCTTTAGCATGTTTCTGAGACAAGAGTTTCTCATTGGACCCAGAGCTGCTGTTTTATGTCAGCCTGGCTGAGCAATGAACCCCAATGATTCCTCAATCTCTGCATCCTCCAGGACTAGGGTTAAAGGTGTGCATGGCCACACCCAGCTATTTGTGCATGTGCTATGGGATTGAATTCAAAGTGACTCAGACTTTCTCAGGCCCTCATGCTTGTGATGGGCCCAAAAGCTCATGTATGAAAGACTTAATCACCAGAGTGGCACTATTATCAGATGGTGGAACCTTTAATAGGTGAGGCCCTGTGGGAACTCTTTAGGTGCCTGCCCTAGAAGATTATGGAACCCATCTTTCCCTCTCCTTGATTCTCTTTGCTTCTTAGACATAAGATTTATCACAACATGTGTTCTAACCAGGGGGTGCTACCTTGCAGATGGCCAACAATGGAGACAATCAATTATGGTGGGATCCTCCAAAACAGTGAGCTAAAACAAGCTTTTTGTTTTGAATGGTCTCGTGGGAGTGGTGGTGCATGCCTACAGTCACAGCACATGGGAGGTAGAAGCAGGAGAATCAGGAGCTGGAGGACAGCTTCAGCAATACAGTCAGTTCAGAGCCAGTCTCAGCTACCTAAGATATTTTCAACACACACATACACACACAAAAACACACACACACATAATAATCTCAGGTATTTAAATATGTCAGGAAGCTAACACACACACTATATATGCAATTAACAAAAAATGAATCATGAATTAAGGGCAAGAATTACAAATAGAAAACAGGGTGAAATATTTACATAAAACAAAGCAAATGAAAAATAAAAGAAAAAATATGGGACTTGAGAGATGGTTCAGTGGGTAAAGTGCTTTCAATGAAAGCAAGAGACCCTTAGTTCAGATTATATTGCCTATGTAAAGTACCAGGCATGACAGCACACATGTAATCCCCGCTCTGGGGAGGTAGAAGCAGATAAGATTTCTGAGGCTCTCTGGCTAGATTATTTAACCTAGATGGTGAGCTCTAGGTTTGGCACAAGATTCTGTTTCAAAAGGTAACATGAAAAAGGCTGATGATATAGCTCGGTGGTAGAACACCTGCCTAGCATACATGAGAACTGAAGTTGAATTCTCAGGACCGCAAAAGAAAAAAAAAATTGTAAGTAATGTTGAGAGAAACTAAGTAAGAAACCTGATATTCATCTCTGCTTTCCATGTGCACCTATACCTTCACTCACAAGGAACCCACACATATACAAAACAGTAGTTGAAGTATATTAAGAATACTTACTTTCTGAAGGAATAATATTAAACATGTTTTTAAATTGTATTTATTTATTTATTTACTTATTATTTGTGAGAGAGAGGAAGATTGAGAGAATGGGCAGGCCACAGCCTCTAGCCATTGCAAAAGAACTCCAGATGTATGTGTCACCTTGTGCATCTGGGTTGATTTGGGAACTAGGGAGCTGAACCAGTTTCCTTATGCTCTGCAAGCAAGTACCTTAACTGCTGAGTACTCTCTCCAGTCCTAAACATGTTTTTTAAAAAATGCAAGCCATAGTCTATGAGACATTTCTGTCAACATGCATCATAATAAGATGTACAGACATAAGTTATAAAATAGAATGTATAAAATAACATGGAACACAAAATGTACAAGTACTATAGAAAGCAATATGTCAGTTTCTTAGAAATTAAAGTGGAATTACCATATGAATCAGAAGTTTTACTTCTGTGTATAACTTTAAAAGAATGAAATTGAGATCTTAAAGTATTGTATGTTCATGTCTTAAGTAGAGTTATTCACAGAGGAAAAATGAAAAAGCTTTGCAAATGTTGAGCAGTTGAAGAGGAACTAAGCAAAGTGGTGTCTATGCATACAGTAGAACACCATTGAGACATAGAAATATGCATGCCAGGGCTTGGATGAGTCTGGAAAGCATTATGTTATGTTAATAAGCCAGTCACCACAAAAACAAATACTAATGATTCTAGGTAGTTAAAGTCATCAAATTCATAGAGACACAGAGTGAAAGGGTGATTTTCCATGGGATGGGAAAGAGGAGAAACAGAAAAGGAATAAGTTACAGAGTTTTTCAAGAAAAAAGTGAATGTGCTTAACACTATGCAATGTGCACTTGAAAATAGCTAAGATGGTAAAATTTATGATGACGATGATGGACTGGAGTGATGGCTTAGCAGTTAAGGTGCTTGCCTGTAAAGCCAAAGGACCCAGGTTCAATTCCCCAAGACCCACGTAAGCTAGATGCACAAGGTGACAAGCGGCACATGCATCTGGAATTTGTTTGCAGTGGCTGGAGACCCTGGAATGCCCATTTTCTCTCTCACTCTCTCTGTCTGTCTCTCTCTCTCCCCCACCTCTCTCTCTCTCTCCTTCCCTCCCTCTTTCTCTGTGCTGAATAAATAAAAAAAATAAAAAATATTTTAAAAAATTATAATGTGTACTTTGACCACAATTTATAATTTTTCTTCTATAACTAAAGAAACAACCTCATAACAATGATGAAAATAACTGATTAGATACTTCATCTATTCCAATATATCAGCAGATCACTATTTATCAGGACAATGAAAGCTCAAACATAAACCATTATTATTTCTCATTAAAATAGATAATATTAAAATTACTTTCTCAAGTACCATGGGTCAGGTAGAGAGACACATGTGAATATAAGAGATTACACAACTAACTTACAGAGCTGCTTTATTCTTTACAAGTTATATACTGTCACTCCTCCCTCCCAGAAATTTCAAAATACATTCATGACCACATAAACACTACAAAATTCGGATTTGTATACTGAAAGAATCATTAAGGAGCTGGGGAGATGGCTTAGTTAACATAGTACTATCTTAAAAGCACTGATCCTTAGGACCCACATAAAATGATGGATACAGTGGTGCATGCCTGCCATCCCAGAATAGAAGAGGCAGAGACAAGAGGATGCCTGAAGGTTGCTGACCAGCTATTCTAGCTGATTTAGCAAGGTTCAGTGAATGACCCTGTCTCAGAAAGAGGTGGGTGGTATACCCGTGGATCAACACACATGGTTGTTGTTTGAGCTCCATATACACACACATACACACATTCACACAAGTGAGCCTACATGTATATACGCACACCAGACATATGATTGAAAACAAAGAACCATGGGCTGGAGATATGGCTTTGTTGTTAAAGGTACTTGCTTGCAAAGTCTTTTACCAGGGTGCCTGGGATTCAGGAAAGCCCTTGAACCCTAAACTCTAGGTCTGTGTTTACATTTAATAAAAGAATTGACTTAAAATCTAAGAAGAATAATTATTAAATCATTATACTTAGGAAGTATGGAGCCAGAGAAAGGTACCCACATGGCTAGAGATTCCATGTGGAGGGCCTGGGAAAACTGTGGAAAGAAAAGAGGGTAAAAGAAAGTTTAAAGAGTTCTTGCTCCATGGGAAGGTAGAGGAGATAATAAGCCCATGTGTAGATTAAGGGCTAAAGGGCTCTCCCCTCTGTTCAGCATGGCTGGGCCTGAGCCAAGGCCTAGCCGAGGAAAAACTCACCAACAGCTGAAAGCTCCCAAGTGGTCAGGCAGATAGTGTGCCCTTCCATTGAAAAATTACTTCTAACCTTACAGTGGTAGGCTCTGTATTCTGGCTCAGGTGAACTAGAGGGACAGTGGATTAGTTAGGGATATGGGCTATCTCAGGAAGAGGATAGCCAGATTCTGAGGCCTAAGCTTGACCAACCATAGTGTAATGATTTCCCTCCCAAGAGGGGCCCAGGTTGCTTGTGGAAAAACAGGTCTACGGAACTAGGCAAGAAATAAGAATCCAGATCATTCTTTGATGTGTAGCAAGTGTAGAGTTTCCTGCCTTTTTTACTTTCAGGGGCCCCATCGCCCTAACTGCCTACTTTCTCTCATTCCCCACTCTCTTGAGAAGAACTATAAGTGCAGTTTAGAGGAAAGAGGACATGGCTGGTCAGTCTTTAACTGCTTCCAGCTGGAAAGGGAAAAAGACAGATGGCAAGTAGAGGGTCTCTCCCAAAGAGGGAAACTATTCTAAAGGACCCCAAAAGTGTATTGATGGAGTGCAGGCAGATAATCTTGGGAGAAAATGTTGGAAAGAATAAGTAAGGAGTTCAGGAGAAGTAGGCTTACAGCAAACTGGTCACCTTTAGGGTTTTTTTCCTTTTCTCTTGTGGACTTCTAGGCCTTGGGGAGAATTTGAAGGAACCCAGGTAGAACAAGCTGGATTGTATCAGATCCATGTGAGCATGAGTTGGCTGAGATTTTTTTCCAGAATTGTTCACAAAATGGCATAATCATATCAGACATGGTCAGAATCTGTTCTTATATGGCTGATAAAACAGATGCAATATTAGCAGAGTTATCAGAAATATATAATTTAACATTGATAATGGTGAATATATTACATTTTGTAATTTAATCTCCCAGGGGGTACTTTTTTTTAATCTGTCCCAGGGGCAGCCAGGTCCACAGAGCCACTGTGTGTCATTAGGGGCTGTACAATATATTTCTGGCTTTAGGACTTTTTTTGTTTTTTTGGTTTTTTGAGGTAGGGTTTCACTCTAGCTCAGGCTGTTCTGGAATTCACTATGTAGTCTCAGGGTGGCCTCGAACTCATGGTGATCCTCCTACCTCTGCCTCCCGAGTGCTGGGATTAAAGACGTGCGCCATCACGCCCTTTTTTTTTTTTTTTTTTTTAGGACTTATTTAATGATGTCCTGACACAAGCTAGAAGGGATTTACTATATGTTTTTTTTTAATATTTTAAATTTTTATTTGCATTTTCCATGATTATAAAAAAAAAATCCCATGGTAATTCCCTCCCTCCTCACCCCCCACACTTTCCCCTTTGAAATTCCATTCTCCACCATATTACCTCCCCATCACAATCATTGTACTTACATATATACAATATCAACCTATTAAGTACCCTCCTCCCTTCCTTTCTCTTCCCTTTATGTTTCCTTTTTAACTTACTGGCTTCTGCTACTAAATATTTTCATTCTCACGCAGAAGCCCAATCATCTGTAGCTAGTATCCACATATGAGAGAGAACATGTGACTATATGTTTTAGTATAAGAAATTCTGTAGAAATAATTGACTCTTGATCACAGTTATCCATATGTATTTTAGACTTGAAAATAACCATTTTGACATATATAGTTGTTTTTCTTTATTGTAGAATTAGAACTATTAGAGAGGGGCCAACATGTCTTAAGACCTTGTTTGTTTTCCCTTTTGGTAAGTTCTTGCTGTATTACTTAATAAGTTATTTATATAATATTTGAGGTATCCCTTTATCTTTGGTTATACATTTCTCTCTGAGTGTTTAAGATGAACCAAAGGAGATTTTAGGGACCCAGGAGTAGCCCTATAGCTTCTCCAGTACTGGTGGTGTCTGTTAGGATGAGTCAGGGCTGTGTTTGCCAACTGGCTTTTTCCTCCTTCAGGAAGTCAGGAGGACTGATTGTTTTCTCAGTTGTAACTCTTCTGTTTCAGACTATATACCAGTTTTTGTTGGGTCTCTGTATCCTCCCTGATCAGGAAGAAAACTGACTTACCAGGGGTCCAGTGTAGAAGTGTCCCATCATCTCCAATGGCCTCATAACCTGGGAACACAGGCAAAATATTGGCCTTTTTAGCTACAGTGAATCCATTTGGCTTTGGCTTCTGCATAGGTTTTTAATGCACTTGGAAAGGAAGTTACACCAATCTTGAAGGGTGTGCATATGTGGCCCATTTAATTAGTAAAACATATCCAGTTAAAGAACTACACAAATGTTTTAAGTTACTTTGTCTAACCTCTAAGTTTAGTTATCTTGTGATGGCATAGACCATATCTGAAATATAAAAAAAAAAAAGCCTGCATGTCTTATTCTTTAAATATCCAATAGCCATGGATATAGGCAGAACCTGTTACCAGGCTTGAAAGTAATAAAATCTAAACCTAGTAATTTAGCCTAGAAATTGTCAGCTAAAGGACAAGTAAGTAAGTATAAAGACTTGGCACCTGTGTTTAAAAACATCTTTGATTAGTTTATACACCTGTGTGGGTAGCAATTACCCAGGGAACATTGGAAATGTAACTACACAGCTTGAAATTATCTTGTTCAGATGAGGACCTTTTTTGAGAATGAGGCTATACCCTAAAGTAGGGATTATATCTTAAGAGTTAATTTTCTTACAAGTAATGGACTTGGGATTTTAAAAGATGAGACATTCATTTAAATAAACTCTTCATTTAAACTATTTGATTACATACACTAGAGTAGAACCTGGCTATTATTGAGCCAAAACAGTCGAGCTCTAATACAACAATGACAAATCTGTTTTGAAGGAGAAAACACTGTTGACAGTTAATGTTGTGGCAAATATAGAATATAGAAATATTAGAAATATATATAGAAACAGTTAAGTGTTGGAGAGATGGTTTTGCAGTTAAGGCGCTTGCCTGCGAAGCCTAAGGACCAAAGTTCGACTCCCCAGGACCCATGTAAGCCAGGTGCACAAGGTGGCACATGCATATGGAGTTGGTTTGCAGTGGCTGGAAGCCCTGGCATGCCCATTCTCTCTCTCACTCTGCCTCTCTCCCTCTCTCAAACAAATAAACACAAATAGAAACAGTTAAATTTACTAAAAGCCTTAAAGTCAATTTTTATATTCTCTAAACATAACAATTTAGCATCACTGAGCTGGTAATGAGTGAAGCCTTAACCATAAGATTCAGTTTCTGCTATAGTTAAAACCTTGACAAATATAATAACCTAACTAACTTTCCTGAGAACCTTAAAACCAGTTTTTATATCCCTTAAACCATGAACATAGTGTACTATTAGACTCAGTTTCTCTACTGGTTTGAAAACTTGACATCAAGTAAACATATTTTAGAGCCCTCCCCTGAGCAACCTTTATTACCATTTTGATCTTCTGGTGATATCTAATCCTTTTCTTTTCAAATCTTCCTTTTTATTTTTATTTTTTGTTTATTTTTCCTTCTCAGCTTCCCAATTGTAATAATCAGAACTGGAGCAATTGTTTTAAGTTCTTGTTTGGTTTGGCTACCACTTTTTGTAATTTTTAATGAATATCAGGTGTTGAATGAGTTAAAAATTTATTTAAATTTTTTTTTCTTCATGGTGTCTGGAGTTACATTAGTTTATTCTTTATTTATTTTAGTTATCTCAAGTCTCTGAAGAAAAGTAATGGGCAATTCCTATTTTTTTTTCCTGTATTATCTAAATGAGCCCATTTCTCAAGGAGTCAGGCTAACAGACTTTTGGGGTATCTTGGAAGCCACTTATCCCTTCTGAAATGAAGTGGAGGTAAGAGAAGGAAGAACCTAGAGTCAGGTTATGCCCCATCCTGTCTTGAATCTTTTTGTTGGAGGGGGCATACCTCTAGCCAAACTTGGAAGAAGAAATTAGGATTTTTTTTAAAACATCTTTCCTAAAGGATACTTTACCAAAATTTCCCTGTTTTCTCCCCAATCAAGAGGGGACACTTACTGCAGTCTATATCTCTCCTAGAATAAGGAAGTCCCCAGATAAGATATTTGTGCTCATCCTACAAGGCCAGCTCTCAAAATTGAGTTTCTCCAGACTTTTACTCCAGCCCCTTGCAGTTATTTAGTCATGGCAATGAGAAAATATATTCAGCAAAGAGGAACCACTTGGCTCTTTGGCAATTTTACTTTCCATCCTTCTTTGGATCTAACCATCTCCCATCATCCTTCCATAGATATTCCCAAACTTGCCTTCCCTTTTTGCAACAATTACTGAAACACCTTATAAAATAGCCCCAAAAGTATAGAAAACAAAAACTGGGAAGTTGATTAAAAATTTAGATCTAGGGCTGGAGAGATTGCATAGTTGTTAAGGTGCTTGCCTATAAAGCCTAAGGACCCATGTTTGACTCCCCAGATCCCATATAAGCCAGGCACACAAGGTGATGATTATACAGGGTCACACACGCCCACAAGGTGGTACATGCGTCTGGAGTTCAATTACAGTGGCTAGAGGCCCTGGTACACCAATATTCTCTCTCTCTCTCTCTTGCTCTCACTCTCATTCTTGTTCTTTGTCATTAAAAAAAAAAAAAAGGCTAGTCTGTTGGGTTGGTCTCAAAATAGAATTTAGATCTAGGCAGGCTGTTACACTCCATAATCCCAGTGTATCTTTTCCTCATCCAATCCAAGAAAGCTTAGCAAGCACAGTTGTTTACTAAGTCAATATCGACGAAAATTCAACATTTTTGTCAGGGTAAGAGCAGTGCAAATGAAATGGGGCATTCTATGTCAGCTTACCTCAGTCTTTCCATCTGAAAAGCCTCAGGACTAGAAGATAATTTTATATCATGAAATCTGACTCCAACCATCCAAACAGTTCTTCACTTTCTCACTTTCCACTTGCAATCATCTAAGTAAAACAACAGAACACTGCCACCACCTGCAGTTAGAAAGACACTCACAACAACTACACTGGAAATAACAGTTTTCTCTAAACAACATCATGGAAGGAATTGCTTCACTTAGAAACATTTTAGACAATCACATATTTTGAGTCCTATATCAGCATAAGAGCATGACTTCTAATACCAGTAAGTCATGGCTATATTTATATGTGTTGGCTAGAAGATCATGAGCAAACTTGGGGTTAATCTAGTCTGAGAAAGTTAGAAATTGAAATAAAATTACAAGCCTTACTTTGGAGAACACGTTCCTGTGTTGGGTCATTATTTTTTTTCTTTTTTTATTAATTAGTTTTGTACTCAGTGAATACAGTAAAGTTGGTACCATTGTTAGATTCTAGCCCCTCCTTGTTGAGGTATATGGGTCATTCATTGTGGAGTTAGACCTCAGATATGGGTAGGAGGAAATGTCTCTGTGTATCATGACCCAACGTGTGGTTCTAACATACTTTCCGCACCCTATATGCAAAATTTCCCTGAGCCATGTTGGGTTCATTTTAGGTCTGCTTCAGTGATAAGGTCTTGGGAGCCTCTGTGTCTCTGGATATCTGATTTGGTAGGAGTTCATTGTTGTCTGTGTTGATCTCCTTCACTCTTGCGCTGGTACCAGGTTCACCAAGAAAACAGCTGTTGGGCTCCTTCCCACTCAGGTAGTGCCCAGGGAAGAACCAGGCCTGCTGGTTCCTCCCTAGGGTTTGAGGGGATGATGAGCGTTGGACAACCCAGAAACCTCTCCTGGCCACCAGAGAAAAACCACACTGAGTTGGGAGTCCTTTCCAAGCAGGAACTCACTTTATTTTTACAGGCGGGTGTTTATATAATGCTGAGAACAAAGGCGGAGACTTCAGGGTGGGGTGAGATGTAAGGGCCAATAGCATACCGCGACCTCTGAGATGATTGGTTGTAAGCATGGATGGGGGGGGACACTCTAATTCCTGTGTGGAAGTGGCAGGCCAGAGGCCATTTGGCCCCCTGCTGAGTCATAGCAGGCGGAGGCAGTTAGGCTCAAGAAGTTCCACTAGGCCTCACGTCCTGGCCTCTCAAGGCCCAACAAACAGCACCTTTGTTTGTTTGGCCAATTAATCTTAGTTACAGCTGGGGCCCTTTTGAGGTATGATGGGGTGGTTCTCTCCTTAGGATCCGCATCTATCTGTAAAAAAGAAGTCGATTCTCTAATGGAGAGTAAAGTTAGCACCAGGAAGATGGGATAACTCTTATTTTTTTAGAGAGAATTTAATAGGTGTAGGCCTGCTTGCAGCCCATGATTTGTAGTGGCTTGCTAATGGAGAGTGGACTCATTTTTGGATATGGTTCTGGCATGTTTCCCAGATCCAGCTATTGGTTTTGTTCCACTGATCAGATAAGTTAGCCAAATCAAAAGCAGTTGGTTTCCTACCATGGCTATGCACCGCTATTGCACTTGTGTGAATATCATGACAGGTTATTTGCTGCTAAGTAGGTTAGACCATGAGTTGCTTGGACAGTTATTAGTCATTTTTCCCCAGTTGCCCATGCAGCACCTTCTGGCACTAGATGTGCTGACTATCTGGGGACTGACCCTCTTCCAGCTTCCAGCCATGTCACTCCATGTTATGTGTCAACTACATGTGGTGTCTTCAGCAGTAGAGTCTTACCACTAACCTTTGGTGGGTCATCAAATACTCTGAAAGAAATCTAACATTCTTTTAGGAAACCTATATGTCTCTCTGACCAAAAGCTCATTGTGGATGATAGCCACCTGCTGGTACTGGGAGTTGCAGGTCAGTGTCCACAAAGACAAGGAAGAAAAAGATAAGTAATATAAGAGAGGGGTGGGGGGAGGGAGAGGGGTGGGGAGCTGTAGAAGATTAAAGTCAGTCTTCGTCATACCTTATCCAGTGCCTTGTGACTGAGGTGTTCCCTCTAAGGGCCTGGTGAACCATTTGGTCTGCCTTTTAGGATGTAGAATTTTACTATTGCCATTTAGGTCTAGATTTTTGTTCCCCACCCCCTAATTTGCCCTCTCCTCCCTCCTCAGCCACCCTATTGTCTAGTCCTTGAGATGCTTGCTGGTTATGTCGGCATCTTGGGTGGATTCAGGTTAGGTGCTATAGATGAGTGAGATTAAATGACAATTATCTTTCTGTGATTGGATAAATTCATTGAGAATGATCTGTTCCAGGTTCAACCATTTTTCTTCAAATTTGTTTGTGTCATTGTTTCTAACTGCTGTGTAGAATTCCATTGTGTAGATAAACCACATCTTAGTTATCCATTTGTCTAGTGATGGACATCTGGGTTGACTCCAGCTCTTAGCTATTACGAATTGAACTGCTATAAACAAGGCTGAGCAAATCTTTCTGGACTGAGGCTTAGAGATTTTAGGGTGCATGGCCATTAAGGAAATAACTGGGTCTGTTGGTACCTCTATAGTCAGCTTTTTTAGGAGTCTCCATAGTGCTTTCCAAAGTGGTTATACCATCTTACACTCCAACAAACAGTGGATGAGAGTTCCTATTTCTCCACACCCTCACCAGCATTTATTTTCATTTGATTTTTTTTATTTATTTATTTGAGAGCAACAGAGATAAAGAGGCAGAGAGAGAGAGAGAGAGAGAGAGAGAGAGAGAGAGAGAGAGAGAGAGAATGGATGTGCCAGGGCCTCCAGCCACTGCAAACGAACTCCAGACGCATGCGCCCCCTTGTGCATCTGGCTAAAGTGGGTCCTGGGGAATCGAGCCTCGAACCGGGGTCCGTAGGCTTCACAGGCAAGCGCTCAACCGCTAAGCCATCTCTCCAGCCCTCATTTGATTTTTTGATGTTTGATATCCTTATTGGGGTAAGGTGGAATCTCATAGTTGTTTTAATTTACATTTCCCTGATGATTAGGGATGATGAACATTTTCCTGAGTGTGTGGTTGCCATTTGTATTTTTTCCTCTGTGAGATGCCTGTCCAGCTCTTTGCCCCATTTTGTGAGTGGGTTGTTTGACTTTTTATTGTTTAGTTTTTTGAGATCTTTGTAGATTCTAGAGATTAGGCCTCTGTAAGTTGGATATTCAGCAAATATTTTCTCCCATTCTGTAGGTGATCTATTGGCTTTGCTTATTGTATGCTTGTCTATGAAGAAACTCTTCAGCTTCATGTGATCCTGTTCATTGAGTGATTGTTTAAGATCCTGTGCTACCGGGATTTTGTTCAGGAAGTATTTCTCCATTCCTATATTATGGAAAGTTCCTCCTATATTTTCTTCCAGTAGCAGCTAAATTTCTGGTCTTATATTGAGGTCTTTGTTCCATTTGGACTTGAGTGTTGTGCATGGTGAGATGTGTGGATCAAGTTATAACTTACTGCATATGGTTTTCCAGTTTGTCCAGCACCATTGGTTGAAGATGCTGTCTTTTTTCCAGTCTATATTGTTAGAGCCTTTGTCAAATATCAAGTAGCTGTAGTTGCTTGACCCAAAGTGTCTGGATCCTCAATTCTATTCCACTGATATATACTTCTGTTTCTATGCTAGTACCATGCTGTTTTTATTACTATGTCTTTGTAATATAGCTTTAGATTAGGTATGGTGATGCCTCCAGAGGTGGTTTTTTTTTTTTTTTTTTTTTTTTTTTTCCCCTGAGGATATGCTTGGATATCCAAGGACTTCTGCCTTTCCATATGAATTTTGACAACTTTTTTCTATCTCTATGAAGAACTGTGTTGGGATTTTAATTGGAATTTCATTAAATCTTTGAACTACTTCCACTTTCTTAACTATTAGGTCTAGTCTAGTGATGGCACCATCCACATGATTATCAGTCCTTTGTTGCTTTTCTGCAAGTTCTACCACCAGGGTTGCATTGCTCATAGCTTCACTTTGGTATTCTGGTCCTAATGTCTCTTCTATGTTTTGAGTATAGACGTTCATTGTAGGACTGGGTTATCTTGCTGGATTTACTTGCATTTGATTTTCAGGTATTTCTTTTGTGCTGTGGTCTGCCCATCACAGTGTTTGTATGTAGGATTGTGGTCTTAATGGGCAGGGGAAGTGGCGCCTCTTGGGTACTTGGTCTCAGCTAGCAGGCGGGTAATCAGACAGGCAGAGCTATCCTGACCTCACATGTGTGTGAGCAGATCAGCCTTAGTTGGGAGGGAGAGGGGCAGTGGCCAGGCCACAGGAGTAAACTTAGCTTGCCCAGTCTCCCAACCAGTCTGAGCTCTGGGGGCTGCCAGAGGCAGGCAGATGGGCAGGCAGCAGGCACTGCAGACAGGGAATTGGGCCATAACTGGAATGGGTGGATGGGCAAAGAGAGCCTGAACTCATGCATGGGCAGGTGAAATGGGCCTGAACTCCCGCATGGAGGGACAGGTGGTAGGAGAAGCAAGCGGGCAAACGGGCAGAGCAGGCTGGGTTTCACAGGTGGACTGAGCTGGCCCAGGCCAGAGGTCATGTGTGGGCTGGGGTAGCAGGATGAGCGCCCCTGCAGTGAGGCCAGTGGAACTATGTTGGCCTGGGTCCCCTTTCCTATAGTAAGTGCGGGAGTACCCTGAGGCTGGGACTATGGCTACAGGCTTGTTGTGGTGGGGGTGGGGGGACTGGATTCCCTTTTTTTCCCTCTCTACGCCCTGCCCTCCTACTGGTGATCTATTAGCGATTGCTCTCCCCTAAAAGACCCAGTGAACCCTTAATGCCTTGCCTTTCTTGCCCGGAGGTGTGGCGCAGTTAGGCAGTCACCATCTTGACGGGAAGTCCCACTGTTGGGTCATTATTCACCACCTTTGTTGGAGTGTTTTTAACTTTTTAACTGAGGGCCCTATCAGGATGTTTCCATGGTGTGGCCTTGGGTCCTTCACAGCACTATGGGCACGAGATATCTGTTAAGGTAGCAAGAACTTTGAAACCAACCATTTTTATTATTTAAATACTGTTTTCAGAGTACATTTAAGTTTGTCTTTCTAAGCAATGAATAGACAGGAAGCAGAGAGGAAGAATAGCTAAGAACCTCAGAAAGAGGCTACAGGGGAGGGTAGGAGACCAATCCAGGGAGGGCAACTTCTGAACACTTTCAATACTGACCAATTCCCTTCATATATGACCTACCACTCTCACAATGTGAAAGAGAAACACTGAAGGGTTGGGAAGTAAAGTGCTCATTTAAACAACTTTGGCAATAGTCTGTAACATGAGAGGTGAGAGAAACTCCTTGAGCATGTTCAATGATAAGGAGTTTTTTTTCCATAAACTGATAAACAAACATGTTGAAACTAATAACTAGGTAAGTAGATGAGAAGTAGCAAGGACCTGAGTTGTTGGAGCCAATGACTAAATGTAGGCAAGGGCAGGAGGCCAGAGTGAGCCACACAACACTGGATTGGAAGGTGGAGGTAACAGTATGTTCTTAGACACAGATGATTTCAGACAGAAATACGGATGTTACCACACATGCACGTATTTCCTGGTCTGTCCACTGAGACATCCTGATAGCAATGACATCAATCAAATATCAACAAGCATACCAAGTATCCAAGACATGGTTTCTATACCATTCTCCTATAAAATGTTATGTAGAAAAATGAGTTATTCTAAGACTAGAGAAGGAAATAGATGTGGATACCCGGGGGGGGGGGGGGGAAGGAAGGGAAAAGAACAGGTGAGGGAGAGAGTGATTTTATGATGGAAGAATTTTAAAAGTACTACCTTATACCCATTGAAAAACAGCCCTAAGGTCATTGTCAGCAGTTTCATTGATAGTGTACAACCTTGATATAATAACACTAGCTCTTCACCTCTGTGGCTTTTAATCCCCACATTTCAAAGCTCAGGTTAAGTATGTGGAAAAGCATCAGACAACCAGCTGAGGAACATCCTACAAGGCTCATGGCCAATTCAAAACCATCAACCTTAATCAAAAGTAAGAAGAGTCTAAAAAAACAATACAACCAAGAGAAGCCTAAGAAGATGTGACAAAATACAAAGTTATATCCAGGAAGTAATCCTGAAGCAATAAAAGGAAGTAGTACAAATGCTGAGGAAATCTGAAAGAACTATGGTTCTTTGATAATAATATTTCTGTCAGCATTGGTTCACTGATTATAGCAAATGAAGTATGCTTAGGTAAAATGTTAACAGGGGGAGCTGCACGTGGTATACAGGAACTATCTTTACTGTGATCACAATGATTATGTAAACACAAAAGTATTCCAAAATGAAATACTACTTTTAGCAATATAAAATGTGTCTTAATATGTAACTCAACTTGTAGAACATTTGGCTAGAATTCACAAGGCCCTGAGTTTGATCCTAGTGCTGTATAACCTAAGTGGTGTGGTGCATAGCTATACTCCTAGCAATGGAGAGGTATAGGTAGTAGGGTCAGAAGTTCAAGGTTAGTATCAGCTACATAGCAAATTCAAAGCCAGCCTGAATTATATGAGACACTATGGCAAGATAAAACCAAAATATAAAAATATTCTTATTTGAATTTTCTACATGCATGACAAAGTCAGTCTGAACATACAAAACCAAACACAGACACTGTTTATGTAATTAAAATGATTACGCAAATATCTCCTGCAAAGAACATTTAGCCTGGGCTTGATCTCCATATCTTAGCACCTTTCCCCTTCCGAGCGCATTATCACCTGGTCTTCCTTTTTTATACCAGATCATTGTCTATGCACTCAGAATACATATCAATGGTAACAGAGAAATGTAAGAGTGTCTGAGTATTAACACACAGCCTTCAATCTATGACCTCTGGCATCCTGGAAAGGAGACTTCCTCATCACTTAGTGGCTTTCACAGATCATGAAGAAAAGAGTAGAGCTCAGTAGCAAATAATGTTAAGGTAGGTAATATTAGGCCTCTATTCTAGGTGTATTGTAATGTTCCTAAAGCAGGTCATTCATTATGGGATGGCAATGAGAATTCAGGCACCATATTTCCCAAGAGGTTCCATAACACTGTCAGAATTCAAAGATAAAAGTTCCATGACAAATACATGCTATTATATTTGTCTTCAGAAGACAATGTCAGAGGCCTGTTGTATTTCATGGAATTGTGTCAGTTTCTATTTCCTTTCTAAGGCCTATGACAAAACAGCATCCCAGGTGAGAACTCTGTTAATATACTAGGGGAAAGAATGTAGCTAATGGACTCTATGAATACCAGGGCCAAATTACACTGACTCCTTATGAAGCAAGCATGCCTCATCCATTTCATCTCTAGCTAGTTATTCCAGTAGCTGCCTCTTAAAAAATCATTTAAATCAAACCACATTTCCACTTACAGACAGACGGAATCACTTTCAGCTAATCCATCTCCTACTTTATTGCCCATAGAAATGAAGAACAGGTTGCAGAAGCGCAGCGTACAACAGGAGGCTTGGAGACAGCACTCATCCATTTCCTCCTAGTGTACAAGTTTGATCGTGTTTGCCTAATTATCCCATTAACCTGTACCTAAAGATCCAATTACTCCAGCTGTGGGTGATTGAAGAAAGGGCAATTGCAACAGATACCAGGCAGGGGACATGTGTATTGCTCATCTGTAAAGCCTGTAATTGCTGGTTCAGTCTTTCAGCATGGAATCCCTATGGCAGCAAAGATAATAGAAGTGTGCAGCTTCTAAACTGGTTAACATTCATTTAAATTTTAAATGTTTCTTATATGAATCAAAGAACTCCTTCATTTAATATCACCATTGTATCTTGCAATTGCTTTAGAATTTAAAAAGATCAAGAGAGAGGGAGGAAGTTCATGATTCTGAGGCCACCTTGGGCCACATAACAAAACTAAAATGATTACAAAATACCAACCCTACCAAATTGGAGTCTTTTCCTTCTAAGCATTATTTTTCCAACATCAGTAGCTGTCATTTGATGAGCAGAGGTACATACCTAAGTCACATTAAGGATGTATGTGCCAACCATTTAAGCTTTCTTAGGGTATAATTCAGTATGTATAAACTACTTATTAAAGTATAACTTTCCTATAAAACACTGCATAAGTAGCTGGCATAAACACTTAGTTATGCTATCTGATCTCAAGTGCACTTTTAATATTATCTACTATGCCTTCCTTTTTTTTTTTTTTTTTTTCTGTAGTCAGGTCAGTCACAGAACCTCACATCCTTTTGTCTCCTTGTCTTAAACATCCAATCCCACCATCTCTGCGACAGCTGAGTGGACCTTATTTTACAGCTCAGAAAGATAACCATCAAAGAGTCACCAGCTGTGTGCTGCATAGATTCCTTTACCCCTCACTCAACATCTGTGAAAAGCAATTTATTGCCTGGATTTCCCTTTACTCAATTTATTGTACCCCAGTCCTGTGTTTTCTACCTCTATCTCACCACTGCTGTCTCTCCACTGACTGGCTTCTCATGAGCATGTTACACATTCCTCCATAAAAGCAAAACTCTGCTTCAGCCTGAATTCTCCCCTAACCCTGCCACATAACTGCCAATTCACTTCCCTCTCATAGCCAAGCTTCATAAAAACTTGTCAACACTCTCTGTGGGGCTCCCGTTTGACATCCAGTTCAGCCCACTGCACAGGGGTTTGTGCTTATGACACTGTAACAGAAGAGTCTCCAGTGATCTGGATGTGGATAAGTCAGTGGACAGTTAATAATATTGACTCTAAATGTTGACCATTGTTTTCCTCTTCCTCTCTTGGTTTACGTGTTGCTTTTCATTTTTATTCTTCCCTCACTGTTCTTGTTCCTACCTCAGACAAATTTAAGACATGACCTTACTTATTTAAGTTCAACACTCAGACCTCATGTACACAATTTCTGTAATCCCAGCACTCAGGCAGGAAGAAGGGTGGCAGAGATAGGAGAATTTCCCATCTCCCTGCCTGAGTGCTGTGTTCATAGAAGAATTATTCACAATGACAATCTAAAGATGGAAGCATCCCAATGTCCATTGACAGATGAATGGATAAGCAGAACAAGGTGCATACAATGGGATAGCATTCACCCCTCAAAGGGAGAACACACTCAGGTGTTAAAGAATGTAAATGGACCTTGAGAGCTTCCTGCTAGTGAAAGCAAGCTCATCATCAACAAACAGATGTGACTTTTATTCAAATTCATCTTAACTAGTTTATCCTGGCTTTTTGCATTTATGTGTAAATTTTAATATTAGACTTTAAATTCAAAAACAGTTTTCTTGGAATTAATTGATGTTGTATTAAATATATTGATCAGTTTGTAGAAATTTGATATATACTTCAATATTTAGTCTTCTAATCCATAAATGTGGAATATCATCAAATTATTCAAATACTCTAGTATATTTCAGTGTTTAAACATTTCCTATGTATAATTTATACATTTTTCATAAATTTATTTCTTACATTTGATATAATCTTTGTTATTATAAAACATTTTTGATTTTAATCCTTAATTACTTATATATTTTATATATTTATATTTCATTAAGTGCTTTATATATAAATATTCATGGATTTTTTTACATATTTAATTATGCTTTTTATGAATAATAAGGTTTCTCTTTTTCCTTTTTTCTTTCTTTCTTTTTTTTTTTGGCTTTTCAAGGTAGAGTGTCACTCTAACCCAGGCTGACCTGGAATTCACTATGCAGTCTCAGGCTGGCCTCAAACTCATAGCGATCCTCTTATCTTGGCCTCTCCAGTACTGGGATTAAAGGCATGCACCACCATGCCTGGCAATTTTTTTTCTACTTTGGAAGGTCTTAAACATTCTTTTTCTTTTTCTCTTCATAGTGTATTGAACTTAAAATAATATGTTGAGTGGAGATTGTGATAACAGACATCCTTACCTCATTTCCAATCGTAGGAAATATATATCTAAAGTGAAAAACCTGCATTAATTTTCTTATTATCATGTCATAAAACAATCTTCTTGTATGATAACAATAATTATCTATAAATAAGGTTTAGCATATCCAATATACCTCCATCTCCTAGAATCTTGGGGGCTTTGATATTAGACTCTTTAAATATTCTTTGTTTTTTGCATAGACACAGTGGGGTTTTTTTGTTTGATGTTGTTTTGTTGTGGTGGTTTTTGTATTTTTACAGCTGATCTACCTGCTTTGAAGAAGAAAATTGAGCAAATATAAACTGTCTACCATATGTCAGTGAGTGTTTATTTTTCTTTTCTGAACATTTTAACACAAATTGAAAAGGACTTTAGTGGTAAATATATGATTGTTGTTACATATCACTTAAATTTTTATTTAGCATATGTCAATGAATAAATGAGACTAACTTGTTGGGAAAATATTTTGCTCAGTATTAGCTCATAAAAGACCAAGAAATCTGTTCAATACCTGTGATTCAATGAACCCATAGCAGTCATTAAAAACCTGTACTTTCTTTGAAATACATATTTTGTTTTTATCACAGTAGTATTTTATTACATCGGTAGTATTTTTAATAAAGTATTTTATACAATTAAACATAATGACATGAAAAAGAAGGAAAGTTTCTACCTTTAACCTGAGTTCTTTGCTAAAATCAAACCATAAACCCTGGGGTGACTAATAGTCCACCTGTTAAGGGATAAAAAGATTATGAAACAGATGTTTTGTGTTTTCTTAGTGATTTTTCAGGAAATCTTTGACTTCTAGGAAAGAAGGATAATACAAAGTGACTTATCAAGCTATAATATTACTAAATTTTATACCAGACCATTCTGGAATCCACACATACCATCTAGAACTAAACACATTATATCTTACTCAAGAGTCTATTTACTCCCAACATGAAAAAAATTAAACTTGGCATCATAAATAGTTTTAAATTGACAGCGACAGAGCTGCATGGTGATCCATGCCTCTTATAATCCCATCTAAGGCAATAATATCACAAGCCAGAAGTCAGCTTGGATCACATAGTGAGTTCAAGGCCAGCTTCAGCTTTATGTGGTAAGAGCTGAAATGTAAAGTGTGACAAATAAGCATAACTACATAAAATGTGTGAGATACAGGGGTAGTATTTTAATAACTCACCTAAATAACTTTGAAAGACAGTATACTGGTTTTGGAAGGATGAAAAGTACAAGATTGAGGAGATCATGTAGTACTTCATTCACCATGGTACAAGAGCATCACTTAGGCAAAAAATGTGATAGAAGATCAAAGTCCCTGTACTGTGTAAGGCTGTGAAGATGAATCTTAAGTTGCAGGTGAGACTCTGGGTTACTGTGGATGCCAAGACCATGAAACATCTGCCAAGAAAAGCTGTGGGCTCAGGGAAGATCTGGTCCACAAGGGAGACTACAGGCAGCACAGCTGGAGGTGCAGAGACACCCCAGCCTTGTTAAGCTCATGAGTCTCATATGAGATACAGAGCATTAGGATTTGATGCTTCATCTGCTGCGTTTTGGTCCAACATTTCCATGCTATGCCTGGAATGGAAATGTTTACTCTGTACCATTATATATTGGAAGTATGTAACTCATGTTTTTACTTTATAGGGATCATAGTTGAAAGACTGCCTTGAGTTTTAAATGAGACTTTTGACTTTAGACTTTTGAAACGTGTTGGGACTGGTAAAAGCTATGTAGACTATTGAATTATATTGAATGTATTTTGTATAATGAGATGGCCATGAGCATATGGAGACAAGACATAGAAGGTGTGGTGGTTTGGTTCAGGTGTCCCTCACAAACTTAGGTGTTCTAAATTCTAGGTTCCCAGCTGATGGAGATTTGAGAATTAACATCTCCTGGAGGCCATGTATTGTTGGTGACATGTTTATGGGTATTATAGCCTGTTTCCCCTTGCCAGTGTTGGGCACACTCTCCTGTTGCTGTTATCCACCTGATTTTGCCCAGCAGATGATGTCCACCCTCTACTCATGCCATCATTTTCCCCTGCCATTATGGTTCTTGCCCTCTAGACTGTAAGCCAAAATAAACCCCTTTTTTCCTACAACCTGTTCTTAGTTGGGTGTTTTCTGCCAGCAATGTGAACTGACTGCAACAGCACAGTTGGTACTAGCATTGAATTCTACAAATCACCCTAAACTGCACAGAAACGTCTCCCACAACAAAGAATTATCCAGACTAACAATGCCAGTAGTTCTTAGGTTCAGAAACCCTGTTCTAAGAAACCCAGAACTGGAGGGATCCATGAAGTTCTCTCAAGATAAGGAATCAAAATATTGCTGATTAGGAAACACATAAGAAACAGGAACAATGGTGCCAGAATTCTACCAACTAGTCTAAACATTCACTGAAAGAACTTTGCAAATGTTGGCACATGTGACGTTGAAATCATGGGCATTTTTTTAAAATGTATGAGGAGGGTTATTTTTGTTCATTTTTATTTATTTATTTATTTATTTGAGAGTGAGAGAGAGAGAGAGAGAAAGAGGCAGATAGAGAATGGGCGAGCCAGGGCTTCCAGCCACTGCAAACGAACTCCAGACATGTGAGCCCCCTTGTGCATCTGGCTAACATGGGTCCTGGGGAATCGAGCCTCGAACCGGGGTCCGTAGGCTTCATAGGCAAGCGTTTAACCACTAAGCCACCTCTCCAGCCCTCATAGGCAATTTTTATGTGTTGATATATTAGCATGTCCTGTATATGCAAAGTCCAGTTATCCACCAGGACCACAGAAATCACTATCAGAGCTTCATAATTGTCTGTTTATGGAGTTCTGTGTTCCCTGAGATTATTCTGGAGAACTTATTAGTACTCATTAGATGTGTTTATAGAAAATTTTGAGGACAACAGTTTGATTTAAAGTGTTAAGGGCTGAGAAGTTGGTTCATCAGGTAAGAGTGTTTGCTGGAAGCATAAGGACCTGAGAGAGCCTGAGAGCACCTGACTTCAATTCTCCAAGAACCACATAAACAGCTGGGCATGGCCACACACACATCTATAATCATCGTCTATGAGGAGGCAGGAGAATCTCTGAGGCTCATGGAAAATGCAGTTCTGCTTTCAGAGAGAGACAGAGAGAGAGAGAGAGGGAGAGAGGGAGGGAGAGAGGGAGGGAGAGAGAGAGAGGGAGAGAGTCTCTGTCTTAAGGAAATGTATAAATAAGCAGTAGAAGAAAGAAATTTGATGCTCTCCCCTGGCCCCTTCATGAAAATGCATACATACTCTGTGTGTGTGTGAGTGTGTGTGTGTGTGTGTGTGTGTGTTAAGAAAAACAGCTAATAATGAACACTGTTTACATGGGAAGTATAGATAAGCTTTTCTTTCACAAATGAAGGCATCTAGCTTGTACTTCACTTCATGTTCTTATGCACATAAAAGAATAGTTCATATTTATCCGGAAAATGACTGGAGAACTATAGGGTATTATTCTGTAAAGAATTCCAGGTATTTTGTTGGCTGTTGCCCAGCTATTTAACAGACTGTAGCATTCAGTTCAGTTGTGTGACAGGCAAGCCAGGGCATGTTTTTATTTGTATTCATGTTTTTTGAATGAGAGTCAATGACTGTCACTTTCATTAATTAATGTGACTCATTAGCCTTAGCATTGTCACTAGCCATGTTCCCCTCTTGATTTGCTCAGGCAGGGTGCTGGCTCATGATAGCCATTGATTTTTATTCACAACAAATAACTTATGAATACTGGTTCTGCAGTACTACAGTACTCCTGGAGGGGCTCAATCATTCCTCAGGTTATTCATTAGTATTATTGTCTTGGAATACTAGTGTCTCTTTCTAGCAACCACTGAGAATTCCCAGAGATGTTGTGTTAGTCTAGGGTAAGAAGCACACAAAGTGCTTTCTGAAGAAACTGTGATGGCATCATTGATGGTGCTGCTTAACTCATAATACAAAGGATGTTGAAACTTCATGATTGATGTTAAGAATGCTAATCATATTCATGAGAGCTCTTGATTTCACAGTCAAAATAGGATGCAAGAGGAAACCTATCCTTTTGTCTCAGAGCTGGAAAAAAGACAGCATCTTCAACAAATGGTGCTGGACAAACTGGATAACCATATGCAGGAAATTGAAACTTGATCCACACATTTCACCATGCACTACACTCAGGTCCAAATGGATCAAAGACCTCAATATAAGACCAGAAACTCGGCTACTACTGGAAGAAAATATAGGAAGTACTTTCCAAGATATAGGAATGGAAAAAGACTTCCTGAACAAAACCCTAGTAGCTCACAATCTTAAAAAGTCACTCAACCAATGGGATCACATGAAGCTGAAGAGTTTCTTGACAGACAAGCATACAATAAGCAAAGCCAATAGATTACCCACAGAATTGGAGAAAATATTTGCTGGTTATCTAACTGACAGAGGCCTAATCTCTAGAATCTACAAAGAACTCAAAAATCTAAACAGTAAAAAGTCAAACACCCCACTCACAAAATGGGGCAAAGAGCTCAAACAGGCAGTTCACAGAGGAAGAAATACAAATGGCAAACACACACTTAAGAAAACGCTCATCAGAGCAAAATGAGAAATAGACTAAATATCATGCACATCAAGAAAATGACTTTTCTCTCAGCTTTGGCAACAATATGCGCAGTCCAACTACCTTAGTATCACTCAAGGTAGCTATAAAAATAATAAACCTTTATCCAAAATCAATATTTTACTCTCTTCCAGCTCAGAACAAGTCTGGGACATGCTAAGTTTCTCTAATATCTGACCATGAGCCCAGTTCTAAATCTTACTTGATTTTTTGCAGTTAGTAAACCTGGTCCCTTCTTTGCAGGATACTGAATTGCAAGAATCACAGGAATAGAGGTGGGATATTTGTGTCTAATGAAATGAGAGTCCAGGGATCTGCTGTCATGAATCTTAGCAATCTGTCCCCTGGTTATGCCTCAAACCTCTCAAAAGATGGGACATCAACCATGTCTATATATTACCGGTGGCAGATCATAGCAATATAGAGCAGATAAGAATCTGCCCTTTCTATTTTAATTCCATCATCTTTTCCAAAGCCAGAAGACTCAAAAAACACACTATGACTTTCTACCATATTTTAGGGTTCCATTCCTGGATCAATCCCCAGATAAAAGCAAAAATTTATCTGGGTCTGTATTTGAAGTTTTATTTAATATTCTGGACTACACTGTAGCTATGTGATTATTGGATTAGACTGATGTTTTAATCCTCAAACAAAAGACCATTTGTTTCCTATCTGAGAGGTATGAGCTGCCTAAGAGTTCCTCTAAGGGCAGAGGAGGAACTAATTCGACCTCAGGACTCAGAGGGACTGAAGAGGTACTTTGAACCAGAAAATAACACTGCCTTGTTGGATACACAACTCTACAGAATACAACTTATTCAATGAACCAGTTATATCTTCATTTCATTTTTGGTTGGGATGTCTGCCAACCCAAAATGAAAGCACATTCCCTTTTTCATATGCACTCAACCATCAATACCTCCCCAAACACCTTTTCACAGAAAAGCTCTTTATCTGCCTTTATAACAACCTGGGTACATTTAAAGCTGAAAACTAGAACTCTACAGACCAAGTGAATGACTTGTAAGTCAAGACAGAATTGACATGCTATACGCAATATGAACATTTGTTCTGATTTAACTATAGTTACCACAGAAATCAGGACACATATAAACTAATAAATCACAGTCTAAAACTTGATTACAATGAGGAAATCTAAGGAAAGATTCTTTCTGGAACATACATAGGAAAATACTTGCCAAAAGGAATGGAAAAAAAAAAAAAAGGACTGACAATTCCTATGCAAAGAACTTTGCTCATGCCCTTCTGTAACTCCTTATTTTTACCCATTGAGTTTTCTAAGCTTCTTGCTAATAATGCCAGACCTATATCATATAGAAACTGGAAGGAAATCACATAGAAATGTACATTTCACATCCTCACAAGGGAAACAAATATATGTATATACATTTGCATGATTCCTTTCTCATGGGATTGGAAATGAATCTTTTCAATGCATCATCATATGGATGTGCTAAAAGGGAAAATGGTCCATGTATTTGTACTCAATGTACCATCAGACAAGTGCCAGAGTGCATTAGGCTACCGTTTTAGACGTGGTGCATGATGAGTACATAGGATCATTTCTGAGCTCACATTTGCCAAATTAGACTTACTTAGTGCCAAGTTGATAGGTGCTGCCAATTTCTTTCTTACCCTGAAAATTATAGAATTTTTCATTTCTGATGAAAGAAAGGAATCATAAGCAGAATTTTAAGCACCTGCATCCCATTGTTGGCCTGCTCCTTGCCTTTTGAGAACCATTTTGGTGGACTCACAATGCCTGTGGATACTTCAATTTCCAGGGACTCAATGGACATTATAATAGCCATCCTACCTTCTGTTTGTGGAAAAATTAAAAACACAACCCACTTAGAGGAGAAGTAATTTCTTTCATATAATTGAACATCTGGGATTATAGTGGGCATTTGGTACCTTTAACATCTTTGAATAGAATGCCTTCTCCCAGTTCATTTCTTAAATAATATGCACAGCAATTTATAAAGTGATAATGGAGCAGCTATTATGCTTGCTGACAGAATCCTTGACTGGATAAATAAATAGACCTGAGTGAAGTGCACTGTCCGTCACCCTACTTTTTAATACTGTAAGTCATTGATACTGGCAGTCTATTCTTTAATATTATAAATCATTGATCTTCTGGACATTTTTAAATTTTCAGGTATTTGGACCAGGGCCACTTGGTTCAGGTAGCCTTGTTAAAAAGGGATTTGCAGGTCTTGCAGTGTTACAGCCCTGCCAAGTTAGAATAACTCAAGACAAGGTCAATGTCTAGGACTCTCTTGTATTAAATCACCAAGTAAGCTTATATGCATTGCAGATTCCTTGCCCATGAGATCTCCTGTCTAAAGCAATCTGCTGAGAGGTGATGGGGTTGAAGCATGGGCTAGACAACATGCATATGGCAGAGAGTTTGTAATATTCTAAGTGGCATTCAGTGTGTTCCCCTGGGTCAAGATTGGAGCAGTATTGGTAAATCAATAGTTTAATCCATCTGAGACAAGACTGTTTATCAAAATTCTTTCTCATTAAACAGAATTCTGCTGAACAAATTCTTTGCTGACTTAGTTGGCAAGAGCCATCATGCATCATATGGTGTGTTCTACTCACAGTAAAACAGTCACAAGCAGCTACAGGCTCCCTGCTTTTTTGGTTTAGCAGAAGGTTTGCTAAACAGACCAAGTGTTTCCCTTATGCTTAGGCACATGGCTATTAAGGAAATTCTGACAAATTGAATTGTAATTATGGAAAACTTGGAGAGTAGTGACATTATTCAAATATTAAGTCATAATAAAATGACTAAATCACAAGCAACATTCAAGAATATGCTGAAATCTATAATAGTTCATCTGTTATTTAAAAAGAAATATCTCAAGCTGGGCATAGTGGTGCATGCCTTTAATCCCAACACTCGGGAAACAGAGGTAGGAGGATCACAGTGAGTTCGAGGCCACCCTGAGACTACATAGTGAATTGCAGGTCAGTCTGAGCTAGAGTGAGACCCTATCTCCAAATATATACATATATACCTTATATGGTAGTTAGACAAATATAGAGAAAGAGATGTTTCCTAGTCTTTATACTAAATTTTACCAGGTTTTATTCAAAAATGAAAAACAAAGACTTAAGAAAAAGTTTTATCTTCTAATCTGCTTCTAAAATATTCTATAAGTAGTCTATTAAAAAGGTTTTAAATTTGAATATACTGGAAACATTCCCTGAATTTCTGTGTTCCTAACAAATGAAAGAGAACTCTCAAGGTAACAAAGAAAATCCTCCCCAGTGACTTATAAAAGAGCAAGTGTCAGCTGCATGCTCCACAGTACAATGAGCTCCTCACAACTCAAGGTATCTTTGAGATACAATACCTACTGAGGGACAAGAACTTCCACCCTTCTCTAAATTGTCATTCCACAGAGTAAAGTGTCAATAGTCATCCAGTAATTGTACTTAGGAGAATTTTTCCCACCTCATCTTTACAATTCCACTATTGACTATTTTTCAACAGATACAGTGAAAATAAGATTTCTAGGACACTAGAAGGCTAAAGATAGATGTATTTGTTCAGAGAACACTGATTGCTACTGCCCCCTGGGAAACAATACAGACTTTTCAAATTATCATTTTGGTTCAAGAGTTAACCAGGGATATGTACTACTTAAATAAAGACACAGATAAGTTCTTCAAATATGGAGGAGGTATTAGATATAGCAGACTGAACAAAGGATAATCGCTGATTAAAAATTCTGTTTCTTAGCCAGGAGCGGGCACACGCCTTTAATCCCAGCACTCGGGAGGCAGAGGTAGGAGGATCACCGTGAGTTCAAGGCCACCCTGAGACTAAAGAGTTAATTCCAGGTCAGCCTGGACCAGAGTGAGACCCTACCTCGAAAAGCCAAAAAAAAAAAAAAAAGAATTCTGTTTCTCAAGCTAGGTATGGTAGTGCACGTCTTTAATGCCAGCACTCAGGAGGCAGAAGTAGGAGGATCATCATGAGTTCAAGGCCACCCTCAGACTACCTAGTGAATTATAGGTCACCCTGGACAAGAGTGAGACCCTATCTTAAAAAAAAAAAAAAGAATTTTGTTTCTTTGCTAGGGAGATGGCTCAGTGGGAAAATCACTTGCTATATAAGCATGAATCCATGAGTTCACATCTCCAGAGTCCAGACATTAGATCCCTGGACACTGTGGTAAGATTCTATAATCCCACCATGCCTACAGAGAGTTGAGAAGCAAATGAGCAAATGAAGGAGAATTTTCAGGAGCTCAATGGCAGCTAGCCTGATGAATGGAATGATAAGAAATTAGGAACTCTGCACTCCCAAATGAGGTATAAAATGAAGAGTGGCCCTGAAATTCATCCTCTGACCTACAAACATATCCCATGGCACCCATGCTCACACATGTGAACACAAGTGCCACAAAAAAGAATTCCATTTCTCAATTATGATGGAATCCCAAACATTTGTTGAGTGAGGACATGATTGTAATGGAAATACCTTTGTCTAAATATATGCCTCCTCTGATCCTACATGGCTAGCCCCTCGCTTGTGGAATCTTTATCACTGAATATGAAGTATATATGTGGTATGGTGACTACTTTTACCTACTTTCCTTGCTACAGTTAGTTAAGTGAAAGAGCACTTGAAGGAAAAAGCAAGTCAAAAGTTTCCTGTCCATAGATAACAGGTTGGAAAATCAATAGAGATTCTGTCATGGTAATTGTGAAAGTGACTGAATGTTATCACGATGAGATTGTTTTTAACATGGTTGGGAAAAACTGTGCACTTCAGAAAGTATTGCCCAGAACCATCAGTGTGGAATCTTTCATAGAGCAGTTTGTGTTCTTGGTTTGAGTAATGGTGCCCTAGGAAGAGCTCTGTGCATAACAAGAGCGTTAGATTGCACTTTGTAAGCAACTATGCTTGGAATGATGGCCTTCAACTACATGTATGGGGGAAGACCTAGACTCAGTTCATGAGCTATCCAGAAGAGAGACCAGATCCATTGCTAAGAAATAGTTTGAGGATTGGAGAGATGGATTAACTGGTAAAGCAGTTGCCTTGCATGTGAAGACTGGAGTTTCAGATACCCAGCAGGTCAGGTATTGCAGTCCCCTGTAATATCAGCCCTTGGGAGGCAGAGATAGGGGCTCCCTGAGGACAAGTTCACTAGACAAGCTAAAGCAGAAAGTTTTGGATTCAAATAACTCAAGTTACTTTGGCTCAGTAAATACTGTTAGGATTGATCAAGGAATAAACCTGCCATTAACCTCAGGACCCCCTTTTGTATGTTTACATGGCAAGGATACATACACAAACATATGCCCAGACATATGAAAACACATTTACATACATATAACTCAAGTGTACGCACATAACTAGGAAAATAAATTATTGGATATTTCCAGATTTTCTTCACTGAAATGAATGTTAGACTAGAGTTTTGGGATTTGAGGAAGAGGCTGGTTGCTCATTCAGAACCCCACTATAAATACTGGATGCCCTACCAGGTACCACCTGTTAATACTCCTGTTCTACAAAGTTTCTTCCAAATCCTTCTTCATCCTGAAACAATACAGCAATAATTATTGAGCCAACACAACCAGGCTATTAACAGCTTCCAAATATCAAAAAAAATTTTAAAGTTATGATTTCTTCATGTTTTTGGTCCGAAACATGAAGCAAGCCGAGGAACTGCTGCTTCACTGTTTGGATTTATAATCAAATTCATAACTCTCTCCTTTCCTTTGTGTAGCACTGTTACCATTTATGTGCATGCTCATGAATATAATATTGAATTCTTTAAATTCTAAGGGACTATTACTACCAAGTGAGAATACCAAAGCACACACTCAGATCTAAGATATTACCTCCCATAGCTCCTTTTGCTCTTCTACTATTGTCTCTCAAACTTCAGATATCTTTAATTTACTTACAAGTAATTTGTTATATTCTGGCTTTCACTCAGCAAAGACATGATTCTTAACTAGACTTTGTCTGATAAAACCATGGTTCCCTTGGATTGCCTCACTTCCCTCTATTCATACTTAGCATGCAATCAGGTAATACTTGCAAATCCATTATATTAGTAACATAAGTCTTGCATATTTAAAACAGTGAAAACCATTGAGAAAAAATGACCTAGGGCTTGGGAAATGGCTCAGTGCATAAACGCTTTCCCCACAAGTATAACTATCTGTGTATGTCTCCCCAGATAATACATAAAGCCAGACACTGTAGAGCAGGCATCTATAATCCCAGCCCATCTAGGGCAAGAAGAGAGTTGGAAATGGAAGCTTGACAAACACCCTGACACAATGTACACACTAGTGCAATAGTGGCACACAGCCTCAGTGGTTAACCAATAGCTTTCTGATTGGCTAAGGGATCTTCTCAGTGAAAGGAACCCATATCTGGAATTGGGAACCAGATCAGAATCCTATGAAGACAAAAATTATGTTCTCCAGTGTCAAGCTCGCACTGGTCTTTGGCTAAAAGAGGGGTTACATACATCAAATTCCCCCTAAATTAATAATGCTTATCCCATTTAAACTATGCTAACTTCACTCTGCACTGGAAAATCTGTTCTTCTTTTTCAGAAGTTAGAGAGACCAGAGCAGATAAATTACCCCTCACACTTCAGCCAAGCCATCACTGAATCCACAGAAGAATTGGGAAGATGGGCAAGAGTGCTGCTTCCATGCTGTTCCTGATAATCAGTGCCAGAGTTTAGGAGACAGACCCTGAGGATATTCAACATATACCAAAGCAGAGATCCAGAGGTTCCTAAGACTTCATCACTGAAGTAGACTTAAAACCCACCCACTATGGCTCAGAGATTTTGCAGAAGAGGTGTAGAAAGATTGTAAAAGCCACAGGTTGAGACATCATGCCCAGAGGCATTCCTTGCCCCCAAAAATTACTGCTGCACAACGTATGAACCACAACACCATAGGGAATTCCTGCAACTCCACTGAGAAGCATTCTCAATGGAATGGGTTCAAGGACTGGAGAAAAGAGGGTACCAACACATGATGTATCCATATGAAACATTTTGTTTTAATAATAATAAACATTTTTAAAAGACATAGAAGCTTGAGGGTCAGGTAGCATGGGAAATGTGGTGTAGGTGGACAACCAAAGATCCTGACTCAAACAAGGCAGATGGCAGCAACCAATGCCTGAAGTTGTCCTCTGGCCTCCACATGGGCACCATGGTGCACACACATTGTATGAACACTGATCCAACCTTTAACAGCTATAGGACAGATAGGATTCCTTTCAGAAAATATATAACTAACTCTAATGCATCTTTCTCCAGTTTTTGTGAACAAAACAATCCACATGTGTCATGCACTGGATAACCCATTTATTCTGTCAAGTACTATAGTAGTGCTTAGGTATAATAATGGTGAATATGAACCATTTCGGTGATTTGGGACCTGTAGCCTACTGTTGTAGTCAGCTCCACATCCCTGGAATGAACATATGAACTAGAAATGGTTCATGGGAAGAAGGGAAGGGGTTTATTGCAAGTTAACAGATCCAGGAGAAGTTTCATTCAATTGTGGAAGAAGCGATTCCCATTCAGAAATCCAAGCAGAGAGAACCCACCACCAAACAACCAGTACAGCAAGCAAGTACAGGCAGGGCTCAAAACCTCTCTGCATACCTTTAGGCTGGAATTCAGATCCCCGCCCCCCCCCACCCCACCCACCCACCCCCGCCATGAAAGACTCCTCTGTAGCAGGAGTCTGCCAACTAGGGGTTGAAGCTGCAAACTCAATTTTCATAAACACCTGAGTCTATTGGAGACATGCATTCAAACTATTACATGCACTAATACAGAAAGAATAGTCTTATGCAAGACACTGAGGATCAAGGAAGAAATGCCCAGAACAAAGTGTTCTGAGACAGAGAGGACATGTAGGAGAGCAGCACACTGACCACTTTTCAGCTTGATCAATACTCTGCATCCTGACTATTTCTGTTGTGGCCACATTCCAGCCTTTGCCAGCTTTGTATGCTTTATTAACTTTTATGTTACCAATGATAAAAGGTATGTTCATAGAACCTGAGAAACATAGCAGGGTCATGTAGTTAATAAGTAAGACACTCAAGAACTAATATCAGGTATGTATTATCACTATGGCTGCAGAGAAGAAAGAGACCCAGACTGTAGTCAGGCATCCCAAATTCCATTCTGTCAGCGACTCCTCGTGCAACCTTCAACAGGCCACAGAACAGCTATGCTCTGCTTCCTTTATCTGTAAAATGAGGGTATTTAAAACATATGACCTACAAGGTTCTCCACTTTTCAGCCTGAAAAGTTTAACTTGCTGTTGCTCAGACCGATTTAATTTATAGAAAATCCTAAAATTAGACAGCAACTACTTACAATTATTATGCTTGTTCATGAACACATGGCAATGATCATTTCTCTATTTGGCATATAGAAGAGGAAATATTTTACTATAGAATAACTTGTAAAGCTGAAGTGATTTTCTTAAATAATGAATGAACTATTTTAGACTAAGAATTTATTTAGATAAAGCCAGATAATTCTTCCAGGATGTCACTTCCATACTATGTCACTGCTGTGGTTTGCTGGGGGTGGTGAATAGAGAACCAGCTCAATTATGAGAATTTTTGTGGTTATATCTTACAATTTTTTTAATTTATATTTTAATTTTTGGCTATTGTGTAGTTCATGGGAAAGCTAACACTCTAAGTACAATGAGTAAAACACTCAAGTTTCCTTGAAAATACTCATGTGTCTGAGTAAAGAAATGAGAAACGATTTAATCACATGAAAATGAAAGAAGGCAAAAAGCAAGTTGTTCTAGAATGTATATGAACTTTGAAATGTTTAAGGTTCTCCTGAATGTCATTTTTACACCTTACACTTTGTTAACAAAAATATTTTTAAGACCAAAAGCATTTCTAACAGATTTAAATTTAGATTTTCCTTAACATTGTTGGTATCAGTTACCCTGTCTTGCTGTGAATAAATATCTGACCAGTATTAACTTAAGGAAGGAAAGGGTTTCAAGGAGAAGTTTCACGTCAGGAAAGGCATGGTGGCAGGAGTGGAAGTGGAGCCCATCAAATTGGCAGAACAGGGTTAACAGGAAGAAGGATTGGGCTACCAAACCTCACAGCCCAACCCCACTAATCCACTCCCTCCAGCAAGTCTGCAACTCCTAAAAGTTCCACAACTTTCACAAACACCACCACTAGCTGGCGTCCAAGTGTTCAAACACATAAGCATTTTACATTCAAACCACAACAGTCTGCTTTAGAGAAATTCTTTCAGAATGTCTCTAGAAGTTAACAAAGATAAAGTGATCTATATATATATAAACGTCTCATCAATTTATACTGTTCTAAGGGATGTGGGAATATTTTTCATATGCATATATGGTTTTATTTTAACATCACAATAAGTCATTTCCTAGTGTTACTGCAAGAAATTGCCACAACATTGGTAGCTTAAAAACAACATAAATATTTACTGTCACAGATATAGAGACCAGAAGTCCAAAGAGCAAGGCTAGAGACTCTCAGTAGAACCATCCTCATTTCTTTCTAGCTGACACTGACGGTCATCAATTCCTGCTCTCCCTTCACTTGTAGCTACACCCCCTGTGCTCTGCCTCTCTTAGGTTAGGGCATTCCCCAAATCTAATCCGTCCTTCTTGTAAGTAGATAAATTGGATTAAGATGTAAACTAGAGAATTCATCTTACCTTGATTATATCTGCAAAGACCCTTTTCCAAATAAGATTATCTTCACAGTTCTAGAAGGTTGAGGCTTCAATACCTTTTGGGATTTTTATATGTTATTTATAAGAGACAGAGAAAAGGATTATGGGCATGCCAGGACCACTTGCTGCTGCAGAATAATTCCAAATGTATGTTCCTCTTTGTGTGTGCATCTGGCTTTATGTGAGCACCGGAGAATTGAACCAAGGCCAGCAAGATTTGTAAGCATGCACCTTTACCACTGTACCATGTATTTCTTTAATATCTTTTTGAAGGGTGAAATTCAACCTGCAATAAGTGGTCTTGAGGTAGTTCTTTGTATTTTAGAGATAAATGGTAAGTAAATGAAAACATGGTACACTTAAGTGGCTTCTCTGAGGCCAAATAGCATTGCTAGTAATATAGAAACAGACGGTTTGCCTTCTCATTCATAAACCTAGCTTATACTATCAAAGAAGCAGAGAATGTACCAAAACAGTTAATGATTTGCCCAGAACCAGAATTTATATTACTCAATTACCTGGACAGCTGTCTTTCCTCTAGTCCAGACTGCAAGAGCATGGAGACGTGCCAGACTGTCATTTATAGAAGTCAAATCCTCTTGGCTTTAGGTATAATTGTTCAACATTGTGCAACTCTGATATAAAAAACTGTATTTCCTTTCTAAAACACATTTTATTTTCTACTTTGAGCTAACTTAGGTACAAAATAATTGTCCATTATTCAACTGACTCTGTTCATAACCTCAAACATTCTTTGTCTTTTATGAATGGTGTTGAAATAAGCCTGGAATATTCTGTGGTATATGCAACATGCTGAAACCTTTCTTTCATTCATATGCCAAGAAATACTTCATTCTGGGTCACAGGATAAAGGGGACAAAATTAAAACAGATCCTTCAAGTGCTGGTGTAGGTGTTCTAAGGAAACAGAACTATTTTCTCAGATCTCTGCTTCTTATATGAATTTTGTCCTCTAGCAACACAACTTCACATCAGGAACCTTCTCCACTCTGGATCTCATTTACTTACTAAGACGTTGGTACATCTGTGAAAAGTAGCTGTAGGCCAGGGTACACAGCATACCTATAGCCCACCCCTCTGACTCATGTGACTGGGTTTAATAATTCCCATAGCGAATTCCCCTGGAACTTTTTTGTATGGATAACTGCCTATGGGTTGACCAAATTATTTGATAGTAAAAAGCTCCATTATGATTCTTGGTCTTGTTTCCTAATAAAGATCTATCAGAAAGATATTCAGTAAACTAATACTAAACTCTTGGTGAAGAAGAGTAAACATAATGAAATATGCAAATTCTATGTGCTTGTTGATTTTGAATGTTACAGGGAAAGCTGGAGCCACAGACTTTTTTGAATGTCTTCTAACCTATGCTTACCTGCAATAAACAATCTTTATTCCTTACATTTATTAATTCCTTTGCCAACATTAATTGAGCATTTGTTACACAGAATCCACTGGGGATGCTATGATGCAAAAGAGATGTGTATGTTCCACTTGTATCTTGGTAGGCATCTTCCATTCCTAAGCAATGTCATAATGTTATCTACATTGTTGTGGATTTTAAGAGATGGAGCCTCAGCTCTGGTGCACTTAGCTTGGAAGCTATAGTGTTGTTCACTCAACGATCACTAAAACTCCCCAAGCCAGTGCCTCTCAGATTATGTCTGTTAGTCACACAGAACAGCAAAGGAGAGCAGAAGGGCATACAAAGGAAGGTATGCAAGCAAGGTTTACTGGGAGGAGATACAACAAAGCTGCACTTAGAAGGGGAGTGTCTGAAAAGAGCTGATGACCAGACCTCAAGATTGCAGCAGCCTTTATAGATCTGGAATAAGTCCAAGTGGTAACTCATATGGAAATTAGGCAACAAAGAGGTAGATTGTGATAAATCGACATAATCTCTGACTGGTAAAGCAGTATGATGAGAATGCACAGGCTCAAAGGGAGCCAGCCAAAAATCTAAGGAAGTTGGAAAGCTGGGAGAATAATGGGCAAAGGCAGGTGATCAGCCAGCATCCAGATGAGTCCAATAGCGATCATCTTGATGAGCAGGAGTTTTCTAGGAATTTTAGTACCCAGACTGGAACTGCCTTACTGTCTGACATCAGAGTATATCAAAGTTCATCTGTCCTTGAGGATCAGTGACCAGTGACCCTGACTAAGTGAGCTACCTGACTACTAATCCATATCAGTATGATGAGAGAGAAACATAATGTAGGAACTATATAAGCTTTCTCTTTCTCTCTCTCTCTCTCCATATATATATATATATATGTGTGTGTGTGTGTGTGTGTGTGTGTGTGTGTGTCTGTGTGTGTGTGTAAAGATGGTTGATAGATAGATAGATAAGACATCTTATCTCATGCTGTTTGAATGTATATTTATGTTTTCCTTAATAAGATAAGAGGTCTTTGATAGTTACTAGAAATTCTGTAAGATCTGGGGGCATGCTAATCTTCATTATCTCTGGAACTGCATGTGGCCCTCAGCAAATACTGACAGAATCAAAGACCCAGTGAGACCGTGATGGCTACACTTTATTGGAAACCTGTTGGGAATTGGTATCATCTAAGAGGCACAGCTCTGGACATGCCTGTGAGGGTGTTTGTCGAGATGTTTAACTGAAGAGGGAAGACCCACCCTGAATGTGGGTCTTTCTATGGACTAGGATCCCAGACTGAATAAAAAGGGAAAAGAAGCAATCCAGATGAATATCAGCATTCATTACTTTGTAATTCCTCACAATGGACACAACACAACCAGCCACCTCATTCCTTTGTCACCCTAACTTCTCTGTCATGAGGGACTACACCCTCAAGCTATGACACAAAATATGTTGTTTTGTCAAGTATTTTTCAAAGCAATGAGAAAAAGGTAATGAATAAAAATAACTAGTAAAGGAACTATTACTTATTTAAAAGATTCTTGAGGCATCTTGACTTACATAATCTTCCTCCATCCCCTGAACTCCTCTCTCCACTCTTTTCATCTCAGGACTGAGATTACAGGCATATGTGGCCACACCCATCTTTTTACATGGGCTCTGGGGTTAAACTCAAATCCTCATGATTGCATGTCAATCAGTCTTACCCACTCACTCATCTACCCAGCCCCGGGAAACTAATTTTTTTAACACAAGTTAATTTTACAAAAATGGATTTCATTATGTCACTTGGGTACATGCATGTTAAGTACTTTGATCATGTTTACCCACATACCCTGTCTTGTCTCCTCTGCACTTCCACTGGTTCATTTCCTCCCTCCAATAATCAATCTTTTATTTTATGGGATCTTTATTTTTTTTCTATAGATTCCACATATGAGTAAAAATATGTATATTTTTCTTATTCTAGGAAACAAATTTTTAAGCCTTAAGAATATGTAGTCAAAATATACATCACAGGGCTGGAGAGATGGCTTAGTTGTTCAGGTGCTTGCCTGCAAAGCCAAAGGAACCAGATTTGATTCCCCAGGATCCAAATAAACCCAGAAGCACAATGTGGTGAATGCATCTAGAGTTCATTTGCAGTTGCTAAAGACCTTGGAATGCCCATTCATTCTCTCTATCTCTATCTATTTATCTTCCTCTTTCTCTGTCTCTCTCAAATAAAATAAAACATTAAAAAGTACATCATAAACTGGGAAGATGGCTCATAAGTTAAAGGTACTTGCTTCAAAGCCTTCTGGCCCAGGTTGATTCTCTAATACCACATAAAGTCAGATTCACAAAGTTGCCCATGCATCTGTACTTTGTCTGTACTGGCAAGAGGTCCTGGTGTTCTTTCTCTCTCTCATACAAATAAATAAATGAAATTTAAAATAATAATAAAAGGGTATACCCTCATTAGCCATAGATACTACTCATCCATTAGAGAGACTTCTTCAGTTCAAGACTGAACCAACTGAACACTGGACAGTTCCCAACTTACTACACAATATTGAAATCTAGTTGGCCACCAGAAGACATAAAATATACATATTATCATTTTTCAAATGCACAACCAGATAGCTATTATTTTCTGGAAGCAAAGCAACATCAAGAAAGTAAACACCATATCCTGAATTGTGGATAAAGAAGAATAGCATGAATAAAATAAGCAAGTTGGCTACTCATCCTCAGAATTTCACTGGACTATGCCCCATCAAAATACTCCTTTACTGTATTGCCAATCTGTTGTGCATATTGGGTTATGAGATACTTTATGAAGAGGCCAAGTTCTAACTCAAAATAATATTTGGAAGTACTGGTGTGGAGCTTTGGAGAAATATTTAAGCTGGAGAGAAAGCTTGGTGGGTAAAACACCTGCAACACAAGTGTGAGCACCTGAGTTCAAAACCACAGAACCCATGTAAATATGGACACTGTAGCAGGAGTTTGTAATCCAGGGGCCCTACAGTGACAGCAAAGATGTAGACAGGAGAATAATCTGAAATCTAAGCCAAGTAGTTTGGCAAATGCAACAATGTACAATGAGAGACACTAACTCAAGTTAAAGAGTGATGATTGGTACCCAGTATTGTCCTGTGACTTGCACATGTGAACCCTGGTATACATGGTATACAACACACACACACACACAAAAAAAAAAAAAAAGAGAGAGAAAGGAAGAAAGTAAGAAAGGAAGAAAGAAAGAAAGAAAGAGAGGGAGGAAGGAAGGAAGGGAGAGATGTGAATAAATAAAGAGAAAGAAACATCTAATTAGTGTTTCTGGTTAGAAGAATAAGATCCTATTTGTTTGCTAAGAATGGAGTACAGAATACATATAGTAAGAAACAACACTGTTGTCTGTTATTTAGATATTTTAAGTAAAAAGAAAAGAAGTATGTCATGCCTAGTAAAGCAGTTTTGAGTGGTCAATGTCACTTATACTTTATATAAACCAAAATGTAAGCAGGAAGGATGTGTCTACCTTCCTGGATTATGAGGTCACAAGTAATAGCTTAATGCACCTTTCACAGATGTCTTTCTTACATAAGTAGTGGTTAATAAAGAATATCTACAGGTTCATCCATTTGGGCTTAGACATTCACTTAGTGACCACAGAGGAAGATTATTTCAGCTGAGTGGAAAAGAAATTCTAAAAGTTAGAACTTCCTCAGCATTCAGTCTTCTGGATTGTCTCTTCTGGAACTGTGACTTCCCCATCATCAAGAGCCATCAAGCAAAGCTACATAACCTTGAATCAGGCAATGTAAATGGGAAACTCAGCACAGTCCTTCACTTCTTACATTTCAAAGCTGAATTTTCTAGCTGGAAGAAGCCAAGACAGTCATTGATCTAATTCCCTAATGCCAGTTAGGATTACTTCCTCAGAGAAGGAGTTGAGACAACTCAGGGATAAAAGCAAGGCATGTCCTTGAACCTGTCATTGCAGTCTCCAGTTTCCTAGAGATCAGAGGAGGACCTGGCTTCTCTTTATCTCTTTCTGCTTACAGGAGTTCCTAGATCTTTTTCTCTTTAAACTCACCTTGAGTCCCTCCCTTGAAAGGAGTTCTCCTTTTCTAGAATTAAGGTTCCTGGAAGGATTAAACCTGAACTTGGCATTGTGGTTGGTGAAATTAGTCCCTATTGAGAACCTACAAAGAACCCTAATCTGGGTCTCTAGGTGAATTTTTCCTCACTCCTGCCTTCTTGTGGGCAGGAAATCTCTGTATACTCTCCTATTTCTTTCTATTATGTACTTTAAGTTTTATCTATAATCTAATAAAAATCAACCTAGACCTGAAAATAAATAAATAAATAATACTGAGATTTCTACTATATCTTGGAAATCCTGATAGATTCTGAGACAGTGAGCACAATGTCTCTACTTGTTGTTGACAGGCAAAGATAATGACATTAGACAGAAGGCAGGAAATTTGTCACAAGGCTTTGAACTTATTTAAATAGTAACTTTGCATGTCCAAAAAATTAGTATTCCAATCCATGATTTTTTTCTCATAATAGACTTTAGAAAAACAAAAGGTCTAAATGTTCCCCAGTCTCTGACATCAAGCTGTCTATATAAATACTCTTGCTATTCCCCTTCATCTTCTTCACTTGAGCTGAGAAGCCAACATGACAGAGATATTTAAACCAAAGCTGCTGATCATCCCCAGAAAGAATTCATTTTCTCCTAACTCGCCAGAGCATACTTGGGAGTTTATATCTCCAGCCCACTTCAGTTTTTCAGTTAAATGAAGTTATCTCTCTCCTTTCTTTCCACTTCATCTAGTAATAACAACAACAAAAATTCATCCTTGTCTCATGAGTAGTTTTTCTCCCTTTGAATAATCCACATACTCAGCCCTACAAAAGATTCCCTGGTATTTCAATGCAACTTCCCAACAAAGATATTCTGTCACCAGATAGAATCCTCATTTCACTCACAAAAAGTAATTTCCTTAATTATATTTTAATAGATTTTTCTTTTGTCAGAATTTATCTGCATAATCATAGAGAAAGCAAAACTTTGGAAGAGGGAGAGTGGCATAGACTCGGGGGGTGGAGGGTGAAGTGATCTTAAGCTCTTTGTGAAATCCTTATAAGTATATGCAAAATTTAATTATAGTTTGAGCTTGATTGGATAAAGGTCCATAATTTCATCAAATACTAACTTAAAGGCTTCATATTATATAAAAATTGATTAAGAATCAATGTCTTATAGGATATATTACTTGATTTTGCATAGCTAATACCAATATACTCAAGATAAGAATTTAATAGAGATAAGATTCATTTTGACTTATATTTTCAGGAAGTTTAACTCATCGCTTCAAGGTGACCAAAATATCTGGAAAAACAACTTTAAAAACTAATTATTTGTTTTGGCTTGTGGTTTTAGTTGAAGATTACTTGGACCTATCTAGCTGAGCAGAACCACATGGCATTGCGAGCATGTAACAGATGGTTCTCCATCTCCAGGTGAACGTCAAGTGGATGGAAGAAAGAAGAAACCTTCAAAGGTCTGCTTCCACTGGCCTGCTTTTAGGCTGAACCCCATACCCTAAATTCCCACCACTTCCCCCAAATAAAACCACCAGCTAGAGATGAAGTTTTCAGCCAATGAGCCTACAGACATTTCATATTGAAGTGCCCACACAGAAGAAAACACTTGTAAATAAATGCTTTAGAAGTACAATATGCAGATTGCTTTTTGGAGAGAGGATAAGACTAAGACACCATCTCCAAAAAGTAAATTGTTAACTTAATCAATTAAATCATTGCAGTAGTCTTTGTAAACTATAATCTGCTACATCCTGGCATTTTTCAACACTCTAATACCCTACTCAAAATTGTTCTCTTAACCTGAACAATACAGGGATTAGTGCACAGTTTCACTTTGGATCCTCAGGTTACAAAGAATATGACCTCAAGTTATCTCACCAAACAGAGTTCTTACATGAAAATACAACAGATTGACAATAAAGCAAACAGGTGCTCAAGAGCCAGCTATGGCCCATGGCCTCGCATGGATGACTAGGTCGTGTGAGCTTCCTCTTTCAGGAGGATATGTGCTTCTATCTGACTTGATCTTGTGCTAGCTCCTTTTCCAAAGTACATTCTCTATGTATCTACATGCTGTAACAGTTTTACCCTTAAGCAAACACGTTTTCTTTTTATTTCCAGATTAATATTCCACAGAATATCACTCCCTCAGTATCCCTATAGTCCTTCACCTCTTTCATCTTTAGGCAGTGATATTCACCTCTGGCTGCTTCAAAGGTCATCATCTGACTTTTTGTTAGTTACATGCTTGATCTAATTATCTTAGGCTTTAAGAGATGAGGAGTTGGGTGTTGAAGACAAAGATGACATGATACACAGGGATGGAGGGGCAAGTAAAAGTAAAGTCAAAGTAAAAGGTATAACAATCATGAGTTATACAAGTAATAATCTCTAAAGTCATTCCAGATTCGTTTGTATGTATTTTTAAATGTAATTTCCATTAGTGTGTGCATGATCACAATAGCCTACTCATTTCACAATGCCTTACAGAGTGCCTGGAGGAGAAAAAAAAAAAAAAAAAGACAACAAGGGCTACTGAGCAGATTCTATCCTCTAGAGAGCAAAAAACGAGTGCTTCAGAGACCCAGCCTAATTTCCTATAGCCAATCTGTTATCCTAGCTGTATCTGTGGTTTCTATTAACCCTTCGGTGCTATTGATCAGCCTTGTCACAATGAAAGAGCTTTATTGAATTCCAAGTAATGGAAACTCATTACATGGCCTAGATAATTAATTACCAATTTTTTTTTCCTTTTAGTGAAATTGAAACTGGCTATGGAGAGTAAGCTGAGGGAGCCTGGTAATGCAAGCCTGTTTCAAGCTGTATTTAATGCCTTTGAGGGACTCTTTCTACACTGGCCTTGGAGATGTGTTTGATGTACTATAGTCACTTGACACAACCCAAGCACTTTCCTTTAAAATAAACCATCTTTCCAAATGGAATCAATTGAAAGGAGGAGCACTTAAGCCACACAAAGGAAAAACAGAAAAACAAAAGTATAAATCATGTAAGATATGGAAGTAACACATCACTTAACTGGTGCTCTTAAACCTGCCGTCAAAAATACTTTCTGAAAACCACTTTATAAGTCAGAGGTAGGATGTGGACTTGTGCCTTCAATATTCTTTTATCCTCCTTGTCCCTGAATTACTAAGCAGAGTCATACCTAGCAGATACAGAGAACTAATGACACCAGTATTGAGATGTATTGAAAACCAATAGTAATTGCTAACAATACTGGCAGTAATTAAATGTTGGCAGTGTACTAGACATAGGCTAGCTTTTTTATAGAGAGTTATATTTCTTATCCAGGAGCCTTGTATTCCTGAATGCAAATCATTGTAGGCATATTAATAGTTGGTGGTAAAAACTGTATGTATATTGAGAAATTACAGACATATTTTTCTCATCACTAATCCCTATGCAGTACATGTGTAACAACTATTTACATAGCATTTACATTTTATTCAGTATTATAAATAATCTTGAGATAATTAACAGTACACAGGAGAATTGTGTATGTTAGATGCAAATACCATGCCATTTTATATGAGTGATGAGAGTATTTGCATATCATGGAAACTATAGGAAATCCACTAGTGACTTTTGCATTGCTGCAATAGTAATATCTAACAGGAGCAAAGGAAAGGAAAGTTTGCTCTGACTGTATCTGAAGATTTAGCCCATTGTGGTGACACCTACAAAGGCAGCTCCATCTGTAGCAGCAGGAGCATGTGGTGAAAGCTGGCACTTCATGGTCGACCCGGAAATGGGAATAAGGGCTGAGATAAAGCTTTCAAAAGCCAACTCTTTTAATGACCTATTCATACTACCTGGCCCCACCTCCTAAAGGTTCTACAGACCTCCAAAATAGCATTAGCCTTAGCCAGGCATGGTAGTGCACGGCTTTAATCCCAGCACTCAGGGGCAGAGGTAGGAGGATCACTGTGAGCTTAAGGCCACCCTGAAACCACATAATGAAATCCAGGTCAGCCTGGACTAGAGTGAGACCCTACCTTGAAAAACCAAAAAATAAATAAATAAAATAAAATAGCATTAGCCTTTGGAGAACAACTATTCAAACCATGAGCTTGTGAGGGACATCTCAGATTCAATCCATTACAGACATGTGGGAACAAATCCCCCACCCCTGCCCCATGAAGACTTTATATATGTGTCATTTAGTTTTCACAACTGTACATTACAGGTTATATGCTGTAGCCATTTTTAATGTGACAAATAACTTTGCTTAGTCAAATTGTCCACAGTCAAAAGGCAATCACCCCGGAAATCCAAATTTAGGTCTGCCTGATGATTAAAGCCTACTCAAGCAAATATAACATGCTACTGCCCCCAGTACCAGTGTGATCAAAAGACAATTTACTTACAAAACATTGACAGGAAAAAAATTTAAAAATTAGTTTATATAAAAATAAAGTATAACATGGAAAAGACAATTATGATTGTAGTTACAGTGTAGGAGAATATTGTTTCCAGTGTTTTTATCAACACCAAGTTCTGCTTATGACTACTGGTGGCTATATGAAAAAGCATGGCAATTTTATGAAACATGTCCCTAAGATATTTGAAACTTAGAGCCTGGGAAGAAAGATTTCAAAGATATGTTCAACATTCTGTGTTATAAGAGATAGAGATCTGTGTCATACCAAATAAGCTTGGATTCTCTCCCTTCCAAAAGCATCACACCTTGGGCTCCAAAAAGCACTGAACTTGTTGGTGATTTTCATGGTGTATATGAAGGTGTATAATACCCATGGCATTCTGAACACTTGCAAACAGTAGCTGTTCTGATCTCAGGGCACTGACATACTTCTCAGTACTCAGTTCCCTGCTCAACTACTCAGCAATGTCTGCACATGAGCTCACTTACTCAGTCTCACTTGTCATGATAACTACATAATTTAACTTAATATCACACAAACTGATGGGATAAAAAGTGTTAAGTAAAATGAGTACATTGCATTTTAGATAAAAGAAGACTAAATTCTTTATAATATTTAAATATTGATTTAAATATTACTGTTGGGTTAAGTGTGGGTTAGACAACTGTTAAAGATCAGGAATAGTGTGGAAAAACAAAGACAACTGTTAAGGATTATAAATTTTGTGAAGATATAATTATTTCATAGAGTAAAATATTTCATAGAGTGTTACTCAGGACTTGCTCCATTTTAAAGAAAATTAAAATGTTGATCCTAACTTTTAACATTTATATGTATCTATATAAGGGGACACAAGATTGAGTGTGTCTGTCATTCTTGATAGGGGACCATGAGAGGGGAGCAGGTGTGATGAGAAGTGGGGAAGGGCATAAGGAAACATATAGTATTAAGAGAGGATAGGCAGGAGGTTGGAGCATGAGAGGAAAGGTAGAAGATAGGAAAACAATTTTTTTATTTAAAAAATATCATAATGAAACCTAATTGTTTACATGCTAATAAAACATTTAAAAACCAATTAATTAACAAATAGATTGTGGAAATAAAAGTTGAACATGTAACATGGACACAACTCAGGCCAGAGAGATGGCTTAATGGTTAAGGTGCTTGCCTGCAAAACCCAAGGACCCAGGTTCCATTCCACAGAACTCACGTAAGTCAGATGCACAAGGTATAGCACATGTGTCTGGAACTCATTTGCAGTGGCTAGAGGCCCTGACATGCCCATTCACTCATTCTCTCTGTTTTTCTCTATTTGCCTCTTTCTCTCTATTTTTCTCAAATAAGTAAATAATATATCTTAAACAAAAAAGAACACAACTCAAATAAATAAAAGATAAAGATGACTTTCAATGTGAAGAGTTTATTCAAGTAGACTAATAAATACAAAACAAATCACTTAACATATTATGGGTCTAATACATTGTAAATATTTATAATATATTATACAATTCATAAAGGAACATTTTTAATTCCTAAGATAATTATGCAATCTGTCTTCCAAACCTGTAAGTTCCTTCTTTATATATAATCAACTACAGATGGAAAATATTGATTATAATTCTACAGCATCCACAAAAGAAAATGTAAATTTTCCATGCATCTAGCACTATGCAGAATCCATGCCAGTAAAGTGATGCTATGGCACAGCAGTGCAGATCTCTAGTGTCTCCCAGCATGTGCTATTCGCCTTTGTTCACCTTGCTTCTCTGGGTACTACAGATCTGGGCCTACAATTATTACAGCTGTGCTGAATGAATATGGACTTTCTCCTTGTCACCAGGCTCCAAAACAATAGTACAACTACTTATATTGAATTTATATTTTAGTTGGTATTATAAGTATTTGGGGTAGGTGTAGATAATACACAATGTTTCACCACTTTTTGTATACTTGAGCATCTGTCGCTTGTGAGATCTGATGGGGATCATGTAACCAATCCTTCCCAGATACCAAAGGACTACTGATTTTTTTAATAACCAGATGCCTGCCTAGATTATCTGGACTGAAATGTTTTTGTTTTTGAACAGAAGACAGTGAGAACTTACCTCATATACACTTTGAATCCCTAACACTGTTTTAGACATTTCTCCCCTTTTTAAATGTCCAATGTCTTCTCATAACTGCCTTGTAGCAACTTAAACCTCAAGCATTCCTCATCCATCTAGTTTTCACTACATTCTACCACCTACTTTATCTGCCTCTCCCTTTTTTTATGGAGATCTCTTAGGTGCCTTGCCTTTTCTTAGCTCTTCATCACAACTTGGTATTTGCCCTGTACAAAACAAGCACAGAACGGGCATGGTAGCACATGCCCAGTACTCAGCACTTGGGAGGGGGGTTGAGATAGGGGAATTTCTGTGAGTTCAAGGCCAACTTGGAACTACAGAGTTAATTCCAGGTCAGCCTGGGCTACAATGAGATGCTTCCTCAAAAAATAAAAACAAAAGGAAAGGACAAGGTAAACAAATAGAAAGAAAGAAAGAGAGAGAGAGAGAGAGAGAGAGAGAGAGAAAGAAAGAGGGAGGGAGGCAGGGAAGGAGAGAGGGAGGGAAAGGGAAATAAGAAAAAGAAAAGGAAAACAATAACCCCTTAGAACATGAAGAAAAGACTACACTTATATAATCTTACTCAGTTTACATTTGAATAATGAATCTGGGTGGATAACCATTCCAGAAAGCCTCCCACATGGGCCTTTGACTTGTAAAATACCCAAAAAAACCCAGGGCTACAATGAATGTCTTAGTAAGTTTGTAATCACTAAGATTACAAATTGTGTATTTATCATGCTGTGAGAAAATTTAAAATATACTGGAAGAGGGGCTGGAGAGATGGCGTAGCGGTTAAGTGCTTGCCGGTGAAGCCTAAGGACCCTGGTTCGAGGCTCGGTTCCCCAGGTCCCACGTTAGCCAGATGCACAAGGGGGCGCATGCGTCTGGAGTTCGTTTGCAGAGGCTGGAAGCCCTGGCGCGCCCATTCTCTCTCTCTCCCTCTATCTGTCTTTCTCTCTGTGTCTGTCACTCTCAAATAAATAAATAAATAAAAATATTTTTAAAAAAATACTGGAAGAGAAACAATCATATCTAGAAAGAATGAGTAGCTTTGCTGGAAGTATGAGTTGAGTAAAAGAGAGGCAATGAATTAGGCATGGATATCATGGTGGTTCATCTTCATTAACAACTTGACTTCATTTATAATTACCTAGGAGACATACCTCTGGGTGTGTTTATGAAAGCATTTCCAGAAAGGTTTAAGTGAAGAGGGAAGACTCATCCTGAATGTGGGATCACCATCCCATAGCCTGGTTCCCAGTCTGACCAAAAAATAAAGGGGAAAATGAACTGAGTGTTAATTCAGAAAGAACAAGCATTCCTTTCTTTCTGCTTCCTAACTCTGCATGTGTAGTCAGCTGATTCATACTCCTGCTGTCTGTCTCGGCTAGAACCACTCCTGCTACCGTTATTCCCCACCATGATGGACTATACCCTCACACCATGAGCCAAAACAGATCCCTTCTCCTCAAGCTTCTTTGTCAAGTCTTTCATTGCCTCAATGAGAAAAGAAACTAATACAAACATGAATCTGTTAGAGGTTTACTCCTTGGCTGGGATCTAATTTCCACTGGATTGAATGTTCAGGGCCACAAGTGGAGAAGACAGTTCTGAAGGGACTTGTGGCTCTTGACAATAACAGGTTTGCTGGAAGTAAAGTATGTATGGGAGCAGAAAGGTTTGTAGAGGCTTGCTAGTTTATACATGAGAAGGCAAGGGCAGGATGGGATGATGGAGGCCATTTTGATATCTGCATGTGTTAGTTACTTTTCTCATCACTGTGATAAAATGTTTGAAAGAAATAACTTAATGGAGGAAGGAATTGTTTTGGCTCATTGTTTGAAAGGGTACAGTCTGTCATGGGGTGTGTCTGGGATAGTGGAAACATGAAGGATAATTACATGGCTTCAACAATCAGGAAGCAGAGTGAAGTCAGGCAGAACCAAGGCTGGGCTAAGCCTCTTTAGGAGTGTCCCAGAAGCCCACTTCCACCAGTACAGCTCCACTTCCTAAAACTCTCACAAATTCCCAAAGCAGTGTTATCAACTGGAGAACAAATGTTCAAACATATAAGCCCATGGGGAATAATTTACATCCAAATCACAACACTGGAGGAAAAGTATTCTTAGGGAAGGCAACTCAAAGTACAAATATCCTGAAGTAAAACTGCTTTGTGCATTTCAGGAAAACAAGGAGGCCAGGATGCTAAATCTGAGTGGAAATAAATAAGATTAAAACATGAGAGAGATGCAGGAGCACAGCACTTTCCAGGACACTTTTACTCCAAACCAGGTGATATCAAGCACAAGATAAGTCTGTGATTAAAATATGAAAATAATCACAAGAGCAACAGCAAAAACCTCAGATTCAAAATAGTAAGGTTGTGTGATTCCATTTATAGAAACTTTGTGAGCAGTTACAGTAACAGAAAGGTTAAAAAGTGCAAATGTTGGACTCCTTGTGATGTGAACCAATGGTAGGAGACGGACAAAGGAGACCACGAAGCAGAAAAGGTACAGCACCTTCGAGTGGGGGAGAGGTACATGGACATAGATATTGAAGGTCTGTGCATTCTAAATCTTACTGAAGGTACAGAATACTCAATTTATACAAAGAATCCAAGACATCTTCTGGCATCAAACCTATGTACCTCAAGTCTAATAAAGTTTTTAGGGACACCTAAGAAAAGAACATCATAATATGAAGTTGAAGCTTTGTTTTAGTTCAATGTTTTTACTCAGAATACTTGATTCTCAATTTTTCATGAATGTATGAAGTTTCCCCCAAGCTTATTAAATTACTCATGCATTCTGCTTCACATAATTGAAATCCCAAGTATATTACCTGTCGTAAAGCATTGTCAGTCCCATCCAGATGGGAGAGAAGAAACCTCTTGCTCCCACCACAGGTGAACATCACACCTGAAGCTGCAGTCGTGACCTCTTTTGAATACTCTATCTCTTTCGAATACCCAATCTGGCAATTCACCTAATTTCGTCTCACTGGAGGTCATTATTCTGGGAGTCATAATATTTGGAGGAGTTATATTGCCTTGAATTCTTTGTGATTCTTATATTATTTAATTGGGATTTTCACATTTTGATTATTTCATTACTTAAGACTTTCTTGTTGTACTATCACCTGCAAATCTGGTTCCATCTTTGTCATGACTCAGCTGGCCAGGTCAGTGGGCAATTTGAATCAGCTGGTCTAGATAATGTGTAGGACAGGGAAAAGTAGACCCATGGCTTCTTCCTGCCATCTCAGGTGGTATTCCCAGTGCTGGCACACATAGAATGGCACAGAGAAAACATTTCCAACTGCTATACAGCATAACAAGAATTCCTCCTCTCCAGCTGGGATGAGTAGCCAGGGAAAATTTCCACCCCAAGGTAACAATGCCTCCATGGTATCCTGTGCACAGTCCTGATATATCTAAACATCACTGGGTCTCCATTGCAAACCATGGAAGGGAGGCCATTGGAATGTTGTTGGGAGGTACCTTAGAGCTATTATACTGGTCTCTGTTCATCTGTCTCTTAGGGTTTTTTGGCTACTAGGCTGGTGTGAGTGTGGAGAGCTCCTTCATAGCTCTCCAGGACTCTTGAGGGCTAAGGGAAGGGCAGAGTTAGAAGTACTTCTGGTGGCAGCTGGCTAGAACTGAAACTTTAATCTTCCCTGATTGCTTCATTGACAGTATCACTCTCCCCTCTTTGCAGAGATCCAAACTGGAGTAATAAGTTCCTTACAGAGCTTGACTTTTGTAGACAATGACAAAGAAGAGTGTATTGTGTATTATCTTACCTCTTTGTTCTGCAAGTTTCTTTGGCTATTTTGCTATCTTAATAGGAAGTCAATAGTTTTCTAGATAAGTGTTTTATTGTTATTTTTTAAACATTGGGTGCTGTCATATCAGTAGATTCAGAAGTTTTATTAAAGCTGTAACTTAGATTTCTAGCTACCTGACTGGGAGAGGTGTCACTGTGGGCAAATCCTGGGGTCCAGCCCTAAGATGTTACTGGGGATTGATCTGAATTCCAGCCTAAGGTATGCAGAGTTCTTGAGCTCTGCCTGGGGTTCCTGGAGTGTGCTTGCTTGGGGTGCTGCTGGTGGTCTTTCCCTCTGTGTGGATCGATGAAAGAGGACCCGCTTCTGCCATTATGGAATTTGCCCTTTATCTGTAAGCTTCAGGTAGAAGTCATTCCTCCCATAAACTGTATCTTGATTAATGGTTCATCCCAGCAACATAAAGCTGACTAAACAGAAATTGGCACCAGATAGTGGATTATTACTTCATTATGAAATTGACCATGTGGATTTGGTTCTTTTGGAACTTTTGTTTTGGAGGAATAGGCATGGACTTGGTACTTGAAATTGAAGATACCTTCCAAAGTGGTAAACCAAGTTTTATGGAATATTCTGGTGACAGTTTGAAAATGCTAAATTCAGAGAGAATTGTATTTGGAGGATTTACTTATGAACTTTAAAAGGAGAAGGAAAGACTGCAGAGAACTTTGTTGGAACTGGGCTACTGGTATAAGGGCTGGCTGTGTTCTGCTACCCATGCCCGGAGAGTTTGATCAAGGTTAAATTTGTAATGGACTGATGTGATTGGCTAAAGATATGGAACTGAGAGGTATAGGAATTACAATTGGGAAAATTCAAATGAGTTTAAATTTGCTGGCACAGAGACTGATTTTAGGTTACTGAAGCTGCTATTATCAAATGCATTTAGCATTTGGAAGGAAGATGGCCCAACAACTTGATATTGAAACAATGGAAAAGACACCTGAGAGAAGGCTGAATGTTATAAATGACAATTCTTTTGAAAGGAGATGGCTGAAATGAATGAGCCTGCTTTTCAAGGTCATGATTTATTTTGGCCCTGAATTAACAGCATAGCTGTGTCCTGCATACCTGGTATTGGTTTCAGAAGCATGAAACATGCATGGAGAGGGCCAGGAAGTACAACACAGTTCTAGGAGACACTGCTGAGATGCAGCAGGTGAAGCAGGGCATGATGACCCTGAAAGGTCAGTGGAGCCATTAGAAGATGGACCATGGTTTGCAATGGAAACCCAGTGATATTTAGACATACCAGGACTGTGCATGAGATACCATGGAGGCACTGTTACCTTGAGGTGGAAATATTCCCTGGCTACTCAGCCCAGCTAGAGAAGAGGAATTCTTGTTATGCTGTATAGCAGTTGGAAATGTTTTCTCTGTGCCATTCTATGTTAAGACTATGTAGCTTGCTTTGATTTTACAGGGTTCACAGTTAAGAGGAGATAGTCTTAAATCTCAGATGAAACTTGGGATTTTGGATCACTTTTTTGTTTTGTTTTTGTTTTTGTTTTTAGAGGTAGGGTCTCACTCTATCCCAGGCTGACCTGGAATTCACTATGTAGTCTCAAGGTGGCCTCGAACTCATGGCAATCATCCTACCTCTTAGACCAATTTTAAATTGGGTAAAATTATGGGACCTTTGAATTTGGACTGAAAACAAAATATATATATTAGATGGTTGTGAATTTTGTGGGCACCTGAACAGAATGTAATAATTTGAATATATGTCTCCCAATAGATTCAGGAGTTTCATTAAAGCTGAACTTAGCTTTCTAGCCTCTTGGCTGGAAGAGGTGTCACTGTGGATAGATCCTGGGATCCAGCCCTAAGGTGTTACTGGGGGCTGAATTGAATTTCAGCTCAAAGTATGCAGAGTACATGAGCTCTGCCTGAGGTTACTGCAGTGTGCTTGCTTGTGATTTTCCTTCTGTGAAGATCTGTTAAAGGGGACCAGCTTCTTTTGCCATTATGGAACTCCCCATAGACCTATAAGCTTCAAAAAGAAGTCCATTCCTCTCATAAACTGTGTCTGCTTTAGAGGTTCCTCCCAGCAGCATGAAGCTGACCCTGACAGTCCTTGTGGTTGTAATCAGATATCCTCCATATACGTATGTGCTCTGCATGCTTGGTGGTTGCATCACTGGGGCCAGACCTTGAGGTGTATTAGACCCAGTTTGCCAGAACTAGTTGGCTTACTCTCCTGCTGCTCTTTTCTACCTGCTGTGACAGAGGTGATTTTCCAGCCTTTGCTTATGCTATGCTTTTCCCTGCAATCATAAATCTTCTGCTGAAGACTATAAGCCAAATTAAATCCTTTTCTTCCACCAGCTGCTTTGGGTCAGATATTTTGATCCAGTAACAAAATGGTAACTGCAAGAGTCCTGTTACATTTTTTGTTGTTTTTTCATTATCTGTTTTTTTTTTTTTTTTTGGACAACCTAATGAAAATCCTTAAATTAACAGATTTAGAAGGACATCATGTTCTTTTAACAATCATGTTCTTTAATGGAGCTGGGACTAAACACCTAGCCAGAAAGAGCTTGTGGAAGGAAAAGCGTTTAACCAGCTTATTGTTGCAATTGGAATTTTCATCATGGTGGGGAAGGCATAGCAGGCCTTTCAGAGGAATCTCTCCTCACATCTTACCAGTAAGGAAGCAGAGAACAAACTTGACATTGAGGCAGACTATAATATTACAAAGCCTGTCCTCAGTGACTCACTTCCTCAATAACTTTCCAAATAGTACCACCCACTAGGTATTAAGTACTTAAATACATGAACCAAACCACCACAGTCACCAAAAATCTTTCCCATGTGCATCTATAACACCACTTGTTTCACTTCAAAAACTAGGCTATCGCAAGGTTGAGGATTTAACAATAGTAGACCAGTTGCCCATACAAATGAAGTCCTGGGTTTCATCCCCAGTACCACAAAAAGAAATAAAATAAATGAAATAACCTTTTAAATAAATTTTTAAAAAATACCAGAATATCCCTTTAAATGTGATTTAATATTTTGAATATTTCCAAAAACATCAATATATTTTCTCCAATGTCACATTATCCTGTGCCACATTATATCATTGTCTTATTAGTAAATAGATGTTGGGTATTTTAATGATCACTATAATGAGATTTTAAGAGTAACCACATCACAAGGGCTCACTGTTTGGCATTTTGAAACCTACCAGGATGTTTTGCAGTTTCCTCTCTATCTCCCATATCTAACAATGCTAAGCTATGGAAATTAAGCTTGATGCTGTGTAACCACAGTTGTCCACTGAGTGACAATACTGAATAATGTGAGTGTAACTCACAAAAGTTGTGAACTACTCTGTCAGATTCAGGTCACATGACTAATCCAAGCAAAGGATTTTTCTCACTCTCTTAATAAGAAAAAAATCCTATATACCAACCTCTACTTGGGCCCTACAAAATCTCACAGAATGTCCAGGACTAGGAAATTAATATTGCACTCACTGGTACTCACAGAGAGACTGCCAGAGAGAGGCGCTACGCTCATTACCCAGGTACAGCAGGGCCATCCATCTGAAGCCCTACTTTAACTACTCTGAGTTTTGAGATTGTTTTGTTCTTTAATTTTAGTAAAATATCCTCAGGAAAATTAAACTTTGCTTGGATGAATTCCAATTATCATAAAACTTCAACAAGCTTACTTATGAATATTTAGACTTCTCATTTCAAAAACATCCAGACACAGATGAGAACTTAAAAGAAATGGCTCCTAACAGGCATGATTATCGACTCTAAGGAAATGTCAGCATCTATGGATTTGAGACATAAAATGTTTTTAATATTTAAAATACACTTAAGGTATGAACTTTCCTCTTTAATTAATTATTCATCCCAGTTCTTGTCTCCCTTTCACTTAAAACTTTTAAACAAAATTGTCTCAAGCACTTTGGGTTGGTACTGGAACAGAAGGCAGGCATTGGTCAAGGTCTTTGAGGTGTGAATAGAAAGGGCTTTTAATAGTACTGGCACAAATGTACAAAAAAACCTTCATTATCCTGCATTTAATATCATGAGTGAAACCAAATAAACTCAAAATAATAACAAGAAATTTGGTTGAAATGTTTAGTTAAATGGAACAAAAACAGTCACAGTTGACAATATCATAAATACATTAATTACAAGTGTCTCCAAATAGCATGTGATTTTGAATTATTTACATAAAACAATGTATTATAAATGAATGCAAATTGCATTTCTAGTGTTCTCCATGCTTAATTTATTATGAGGTAGGAAAAGTTGCAAATTACCTCACTGTTTTAAACTAAATGGCTAGTTTATGTGTATGTCTATTCCTTTAATAAGATAAAAGTAAATCAGTGTATACATACATGACATGTGCCACACAGAATGTTCAAAGTTGACTCAAAATGGCCAACCTCCTTCTCACATGGGTTCTTTGCACTCATGGTGATTTGTTATGAAGATTTCACTCATGATCCTGGCTATCTTCCTATGCTGAATAGTTACAATGTGCATTACGTTTACCAACTCCCTAAAGCAAGGCCTCCAGTGAGTACTTCTTAGTAATATTAACATGTATGTACATATGTGTGAACTGAAGTTCCTTGGAAAAAGACATACCCTTGTTAAAGTTCCTAGAAGGTTTTTGTTTAATTTGCAAGCAGAGAGAAAAAGAGAGAATGGGCAGACCAGCACTTCTTGCTACTGCAAACAAACTCTAGATGCATGAGCCACTTTATGCATCTGGCTTTACATGGGTACCTGGTTATCAAATGCAGGGTGTCAAGGTTTGCAAGCAAGCACCCTTACCTGCTAAGTCATCTTCCTGCCCATCTACAAGGTTTATTGGCTGATTAGAATTTCTGTGATGGTGGAGAGTCAGAATCAAATTATGTTGGGCTATCTTCTGCATTTCATCTAATGTTATTATAACTACTAGGCAAAATCCTGTTGGAATATATTAACAAGCCATCAGCTTCTGCTACCTAAAAGCTCAGAATTTCTAAAAGTATCAAAACCTAAAACAGTAACCCACCTACCTGATGGTGATGGTCCCACAGATGGGTTTTAAAAATTAGGGCTGGAGAGATGGCTTAGCGGTTAAGCACTTGCCTGTGAAGCCTAAGGACCCCGGTTCGAGGCTCGGTTCCCCAGGTCCCACGTTAGCCAGATGCACAAGGGGGCGCATGCGTCTGGAGTTCATTTGCAGAGGCTGGAAGCCCTGGCATGCCCATTCTCTCTCTCCCTCTGTCTTTCTCTCTGAGTCTGTTGCTCTCAAATTAAAAAAAAAAAAAAGGGCTGGAGAGATGGCTTAGTGGTTAAGCGCTTGCCTGTGAAGACTAAGGACCCCGGTTCGAGGCTCGGTTCTCCAGGTCCCACGTTAGCCAGATGCACAAGGGGGCGCACGCGTCTGGAGTTCGTTTGCAGAGGCTGGAAGCCCTGGCACGCCCATTCTCTCTCTCTCCCCCTCCATCTGTCTTTCTCTCTGTGTCTGTCGCTCTCAAATAAATAAATTAAAAAAAAAATTTAAAAAAAAAATTATCACAGTGAAGGAGGCAGAACCTGAGGATACTCAACACATACCAAAGCAGAGATCCAGAGGTTCCTAAGAGCTCATCACTGAAATAGACTTAAATCACACACAACATGGCTTAGGGAAGTTTGTGGGAGAGGGGCTGGAAAGCCAGAGGTTGGGACATCATGCCCAGAGGCATTTCCTTCTCCCAAAAACTGACTGCTTTCCCACAATGCAGAACCCACAACCCCATGTAGAATTCCTACATCCCCACTAGGAGGGCCCCCAGTGGAAGGGGAGCATGGATGAGGGAAAGGATGGTACCAATTCATGATGAATCCATACTAAGTATGCCCATAATTAATAAAGAAAGAAAGCTGGAGGGAAAAAGTGTCTCGATTTATATACTATTTTCCTTTTATTCTATAACTGTAAAAACTTCATGAGATTATTACCATCATGGAACATGGTTTGCTTGTATTTGAAGTGTAGACATCTAAGGAGAGGAACTACTCAGGTTTCTAAACCATCTAAACAAGTTTCCTTCTCTTTCAAGGAGTATCAAGAAGTTTATTGTCCACATTTTCTAAGAAGAGTGGCCACTGTCATTATGATGTCATACACCACACTGTGATTCTCTGCTTGTCTTCACACAGTGTCTGCATTTGTCCAAAGTGTAGCTGAACTTCTTCCCTTAGTGTTTGGATGCATTCTGTAACTGGTGGTGTAAGACCCCCAAAACGAGGATCCCACGCTCTACCCAGATATGGCGACACCCCAAATCACTCATGAGAAGTGGTCTTGATGCAAACTGCAAGAGGATTTTATTCCAAGCGCGCTGGGGCCCACAGTCGTACACCGCATAGGGGTAGAGGACTGCAGAGCCCCGAATGCAGGAATGGGACAGTTTTTATAGGGTTTCTAACAAAGCCTATGCATTAGACCAATCATTTTTTTTAACATCAGGAGCCCGCGGGGTGCAAGCCAGTCAGTTTGTGCCACTCCATAGTTTCTAAGCCAATTAGTTTAATTTGTTCAAGCCCCTCATGGACCAATCAGTCTCTTATGACCTTGGTGGTCAGCATTTGCGCAGGTCCTTGGGTGGGAGTAGCAGAGTGTGGTATCAGTCTCCTATGACCTTGGTGGTATGAGCCAGGCTGCTACAGCTTATGGTGCAGGCTACTAAGGCTTACAGTGTGGGCTATTAAGGCTTATGGTTCAGGCTATTTACAGAAACCAAATAAGTGGTTCACTTTATTACTCATTTCCCATCCTTAAGGGCTATCTCATGCCCTTTTTACCTAGTTTTATATTAGGAGCGGGCTCTGATATAATGAGAAGAGGGATTCTTTACTTGCTTTCAACAGAGAGTAAAGCCTGGAGTTTGAGGTATGCAGGGGCCCGCTTAAGCTCCCTTTGGAGCGTGATAGTATTTCTGGGCTTCTGAATTCTTGGGCCTTTCAGTAGCACTCTTCAGATTTCACTAGGGGGGAGAGGAGAGGACCTTGGTCATAGGCAATGTGCTCTCATTGGGGCTGTGCGGTTGGCCCTCATGTAAAAGCCTAGCTCATGGGAACATTTTTCTTTAACAATGAGAGTTAATTATGGAACTCAATTTCTATAGAACTTCCCCAGTTTCTCTCCCCAACCCCCACCCCGTGTCTATTACTCTCTGCTTCCTAAGGCACATTTATTCTCCTGAGTTTTAGGTCCTTCCCCTTTCTACCCATTTGCTTAGGCCATTCCTTCATCCACCATTTCTTGTCATTAACAATCATTTCTTCTCTACATTTCCTTTCACTGTTCTCTTTTTCCTTCTACTATGCATCTTCTAATCTTATATACCATACAGATAAAAATATAAAGTCTGACATGCATCTTCTTAATTCTCTTTGCTTCTTTCTCAGATTTGGAGTTGTAAATATTCACTTTCATTTCTTCATTTCTTGTTCTTTCCACGCTCCATAGCATGTTAATTTCCATTTCCTCTCTACTCTGAAGTTCTTGACAAGATGACCAATGAAACTTTGTTTGCAATATTTAATCAAGTTGTTGCTTTTAAAGCTTGCTCTTGGGCTGGAGAGATGGCTTAGCTGTTAAGAGCTTGCCTGAGAAGCCTAGGGACCCCGGTTCAAGGCCCAATTCCCCAGGACCCACATTAGCTAGATGCACAAGGCGGTGCACGCATCTGGAGTTCATTTGCAGTGGCTGGAGGCCCTGGCGCACCCATTCTCTGTCTCTCTCTATCTGCCTCTTTCTCTCTCTGTCTGTCACCCTCAAATAAATAAATAAAAATATATTTTTTAAAAAGCTTGCTCTTGTTGGATTTCTCTTTGAATTTTTCATTTGGCTATTCTTGATTATTTTTTGAACTTTTTCTACTCCAGTGATATCTATAATAAGCACTGACATCCTTTGTTTCTCAGGTTCCAATTTCATTTTTCTCTGCTGATCCTTTAAATGACTAGTATTGGCAACCATCCAGGTGAATCCACTCCACTTGATTCTTCATACCCTACTCTCCTCTCTAACCTCACTTATCTTTACATTTACTGAGATTTCTCACTTAAACTCGAAAGCTGTATATTCAACAGTCAACTGTGAATCAGAAGGTGAAAGTATCTATATGCCCAAAATCAATAATTTGGAGTAAAATTCAAATCCAAGGATCTATTTCTTCAAGAATAGCACTACCACTAACTCAGAGCCTCATCCCCTTTTTGAAATCATCCTCATCTTCTCTGTCATTTTTTTCTGCTGTACCCATGTTAGATTACTGAGTATATGCTATCAATACCTTAGTTATGATGTTTGGTCATCTTTCAGCCTATTAGCTGACCACATTGCATATGATCTTACAAAAAAAATCAATCTTTCTACCTTCACAACAAAGATATATTTACAAAATACAACCTGTTCATGTCACTCCTTCACTTACAACTTTTCAGGTCCTTATATCTTATAAAGACCTTTAAAAGCCCTTAATCTTTCTCTCCATTTTTGTGACTCTGAGATGTACCAAATTGTTCCATTAGTCAATTACATAATATAATATTCTCTATTTGAACCACATTTCCCCACTTCTTTACCTACATATATATGTTAAGCATATACTGTGAAAGTCAACTCCAATTCTGATGACTGTATTCCCATCTTCCTGCTATCTTATTGTCTCTTATCCCAGAAGTCTAAATGTCTTCCATGTTCATAGTTATGTTTCATTTATCCATATACATCCCGTTGTTTCCATTATCTGTCCCATGTTACAATGAACATGGGAGCACACATGGGTCTTTTCAATTATTTTGGTTACCCACCCAGAATTAAAATTTCTGGATCATGTAGCAATTCCATTTTTGCCTTTTCTCAAGGAACCTCTATACTGTTCTACACATATCTGTGCTTGTTGACATTCTATCTGAGTACAAGAATTCCTGTTCAGTCCCATCCTCACTAATACTTGTTCTCTTCATCTTTCATGACAGCATTTTCACACGTGTAAAATAACTCATTGCATTGCTGCTTGCATTCTACTGATGATTAGTGTTAGTACTTACTTATATATTTATATATCACATATATCACATAGGCTTTCTTATTCAAATCCTGCAATATTCAAGAACTGCTAATAATCCTGGGCTCATTAAGTAGCTGAGTTTAGGATAAGAAGCAAACCTGTAGGAAGAAAGACAATGGGCTTCAGGGAGAAACAAAATCTAAGTATTTGCTAACCTAGGGATATCATATAAGCTAAAAAGGGGGCACATCTAATATTTGTAATGAATTCTTATACCACAAGAATGAGCTAGCATGAGTGGCTGAGAAACACAGACATGAGGAACTTTAATCTTCTGAAAGGTTTTCCTCCACAAACATTTCCACATTCTTATAAGAAAATCTGTAGATTAAGTTGGAAGGATTTCTTCAGTGATGACTAGTGAAGGAAAATAGAAATTGTGGATAAAATTCTAGTAAGATCATCACCTGTAACTACCCTTTGAAGCAAAAGCCTTAGTTTTATCTGTGTTCTTGGCTCTTCCAGATCTTTTGGAACTGATTTGTGGGAAGAATGTGGAAGGATTTGAAACTTTGGACTATGAGACACCTGTCACTGCTATAAGCAGGACTTGATGGAGTATTCTGTGGAGAGTTGAAAGACCTTAGAATTCAAAAAGAACTGGACTGTGGAGGACTGGCTTATGAAGAGAAGAAATAATGTTTTTCAGGACTGGTATTGAAGCACCTTGTATGAGAGACTGGCTATGCTCTTTC